>NC_132915.1:48651025-49905525 GCF_047675955.1 Chlorocebus sabaeus
ATTGAGAGACACCCAGACCTCCCACATACACCTGAGGCACACCACGATCTTTTTTAAAGTATTGTTGCTTATGGCTTGAATGTCTTGGAGTGTGGAAGGGAAATTCCAAATAATAGGAGATTTCATGGTTTTGAAAAATGTGGGGATGATGATTTGTTTAAGGATTATAGAGTTTAATTCTGAAAAGGGTAGAGTGAGTATATTTCAGTGGAGAAAGTATTATTTATGTATGTGGAATTTTTTTTTTTTCAATTAAAGGAGGAAACTAATAGAGATTACAGCTTCCCGGCTGGCCTAGAAGACCATATTTTGGGGGAGAATATATCGCCTAACACAAGTATCTCAGGATTTGTCCCCAGTGAACTTACCCAGAGCAACACAAGCCTTGGCAGTAGCAGCAGTAGTGGAGATGTAGGAAAACTGCATTATCCAACAGGTATGGGGAAGGATTATCCTTTCTTCATTTGCTTTATAGTAGTTTTTGCTTTTTTTTTAAGAGATGGGATTTTGTCATGTTGCCCAGGCTGGTCTCGACCTCCTGATCTCAAGCAATCTGCCTGCCTCAGCCTCCCAAAGTGCTGAGATTACAGGCGAGAGCCACAGCGCCTGGCCTGCCTTTGTTTTTTTAATTTAGATACCTGTAACTCCCCACTCAATAAGCCCCATTTGTTGAGATGATTGAGAGATTTTTAATAGTAGCCACCTTATGATCTATTCTGATCTTCTATGATTTATAACCGCTGTGGTCACCTACTGCCTTTGTTTTTAGTTGTATATATTCGTGGATTATATCATTAGTTCTCAAACTTTGGCATGCATCAGAATAATCTGGGGAATTTGTTTCAAAATATATGCAAATGTCCAAACCTAACGCTAAAACTTCTGAGATTGAATTTGTGAGATGGGGCCTTGGAAATGTGTATTTTTAAGCAGTTGTCTGGATTAATCAGATGTATACCAGAGTTTGAGAATCCCTAGGATGTGTCATTGAAGTTTCTTACTCCATGCTACTTTTTAAAATTATAATTGTGTTCTTTTTCTCTGACTTTTTACTATAAAAATTTCAAATGTCCGAGCCAGGAATGGTGGCTCATGCTTGTAATCCTAGCACTTTGGGAGGCCAAGGCGGGTGGATTGCCTGAGTTCAGGAGTTCGAGACCAGCCTGGGCAACACAGTGAAATCCCATCTCTACTAAAATACAAAAAAAATTAGCTGAACGTGGCAGCATGCGCCTGTAATCCCAGCTACTTGGGAGGCGGAGGCAGGAGAATCACTTGAACCCGGAAGGTGGAGGTTGCAGTGAGCCGAGATTGCACCATAGCACTCCAGCCTGGGCAACAGAGTGAGACTCTGTCTTTAAAAAAAAAAAATTTGAAATATCCTGAAAAGTTGAAAGAATTGTATAATGAACAGTTATGTATTTTCCACCTAGATTTAATTAACTATTGTTAATTTTATCTCTTTCTATGTATGCATACATTTTTATACTGAGCCACTTGAAAAACAATTGCAGACTTTATGATATGTCCCCCCTAAATACTTTGGCATGCATTTTCAAAAAACAAGGACATTCCCTACCTAAGGTGTTATGATGTTTATTCCTTTGTAGGTGAAGTTCCATTTCCAAGAGGCATGAAAGGGCAAGACTTTGAAAAATCAGATCATGGTTCTTCTCAAAATACCAGCATGTCTAGCATCTATCAGAATTGTGCAATGGAGGTAAAAGTTCTATATTCAGTTCATGATAAAGCAGCTGTAAGCATATTTTTATTGCAGAATGGCATTTAACAGGATTCTATGACACCCTTGTGGACAGTATAATAAGTCATTTTGTTGAATTTACTTGATGTCTTATGTAAGACAATGAACTGATAGTTTACCTGTGAAATAAAAGAACTGTTATTAAATTCCAAATTTGATCAATAGAATAAATGAAATCCCATTATCTCAAGAGAATGCCTGTTAAGATTAATTTTTATTAAATGGTCTCAGTATCTGCATTTTTCTGTTTTTAGGTTTTGATGTCCAGTTGTTCACAGTGTAGAGCTTGTGGAACTTTAGTTTATGATGAAGAAATTATGGCTGGATGGACAGCAGATGACTCAAATTTGAATACAGCTTGTCCATTCTGTAAAAGCAACTTCTTGCCTCTTCTCAATATAGAATTCAAAGATTTGAGAGGTTCTGCAAGGTTAGTCTTAAAAAGCTCTCTCAAGAAGTAAGTACCCTCAAAAAACATGACTTCTGGGAGAATAGCGAAATATTCATGGTATGCTCCAGGTTTGCCTTCCTGTCTGTCCTTCACCTTCAGTATTTGAGTAGCAAATGTTAGTAATGTGGGAGTCTACTTTACCGTGTTGTTTAAAGTAGGATTATCAGCTGGGCTCCGTGGCTCATACTGTAATCTCAACACTTTGTGAGGCCCAGGTGGGAGAATTGTTTGAGGTGAGGAGTTCAAGACCAGCTTGGGCAACATGGCAAGACCCTGTCTCTACAAAAGATTTTTTTTTAATTAGCTGGGCATGGTAGTGTGCACCTGTGGTAGCAGCTACTAGGAAGGCTGACACTGGAGGATCTCTTGGGCCCGGAAGTTTGAAGCTGCAGTGAGTATATATTTTAGAAGAAACAAAGGGGAAAAAAAGGCTTCAATTCTTCTCTTGTCACTTGCACTTTCTAGTAGTATTCTGTGCAGTTAAATGACCAAATTCTAGGCAATAGAAAGGAAACTAGCTGATCTGTAGTTATACATTAAATAATTGAGAATTTGGTAACTCTGTACTGACCTAAGGAATTATACTTAATATTCCGTTCGTTTTATGGAACAAATTGAACTTTTTATTTCCTGCCTTTAGCTGCTTTATAAAAAATACATTGCCAGGTGTGATGGCTCACACCTGTAATCCTGGCACTTTGGGAGGACGAGGCGGGTGGATTGCCTGAGCTCAGGAGTTCGAGACCAGCCTGGGCAACATGGTGAAACCCCGTCTCTACTAAAATACAAAAAAGTAGTCAGGTGTGGCGGCGTGTGCGTATAGTCCCAGCTACTCGAGAGACTGAGGCAGAAGAATTGCTTGAACCTGGGAGGCAGAGGTTGCAGTGAGCTGAGATTGCACCACTGCACTCCAGCCTGGGTGACAGAGCGAGACTCTGTCTCAAAAAAAAAAAAAAAATTTAGGCTGGGCACAATGGCTCATGCCTGTAATCCCAGCACTTTGAGAGGCTGAGGCAGGTTCATCACTTGAGGTCAGGAGTTTGAGACCAGCCTGGGGAACATGGCAAAACCCCATCTCTACAAAAAAATACAAAAAGTTAGCCTGACACCATGGCACATGCCTGTAGTCCCAGCTACTCAGGAGGCTGAGGCAGGAGAATAGTTTGAATCCGGGAGGCGGAGTTTGCAGTGAGCTGAGATCACACCGTTTCATTGTAGAGGTGTTTCTTCTCTGTTTTTTCTTTTAGCTTCAGGTGTGGAGCTAAGTCAAATCATACTCTTTAATTCCTGACACACTATCATCTTTGACCTGTGCGAAGGCCCTCCTTTCCTCATTCCCACCCGCATTCCCTCGTTCTACAATGACACTGACTCTGCTAAGTGTCATATATCTAAATTTATCTTTTTATTACTCAGTTTAAAATCTGAGTTACTATATGTACATCTAGTTTATTCCTTTTCTCCTACAGAAAGTTAATATATCTTTCTACTTATCCGTTATTCTAGTGTTAGATACTTCAGTTGCTTTCAGTTCTCTATTACTACAAACACCACTGCAGTAATGCAGTGTACTGCAAAATACATACCCCTTTTGAACTTGTGAAGTAGTTTCTCTAAAAAACAATAATCCTTGGAGTAAGATCATTTTCATACATGATTTTAGTAAACACAAAATACTGCTTCCTAGTTGGCTACACTCCCACAAATAGTACCTAAGAATTCTCATTTCTATATAGCCTTACCAGCATTTGGTATTATCACTTTTTAAATTTTGGCGTTGTTTGAATTTGTCTCAGTACTGACAAATTTGAGTTGAGTTTCTCTTCATTACTTGTTATTCTAGCCTTTTTTTTTTTTTTTTTTTGGAGACGGAGTTTCACTCCTGTCACCCAGGCTAGAGTCCAGTGGCACGATCTCGGCTCACTACAACATCTGCCTCCCAGGTTGAAGCAATTCTCCTGCCTTAGTCTCCCGAGTAGCTGGGATTACAAGTGCCCACCACCATGCCCAGCTAAGTTTGGTATTTTTAGTAGAGACGGAGTTTGGCCATGCTAGCCAGGCTGGTCTCGAACTCCTGACCTCAGGTGATCCACCCACCTTGGCCTCCCAAAGTGCTGGGATTACAGGCGTGAGCCACTGCATCTGGCCTATTCTAGCATTTTCTGTGAATTGGCTGCTTATGTTCATTGCCTATTTTTCTTTTTTTCTTTTTTGATTTTTTTTTTTTTTTTTTTTTTGAGATGAGTCTCGCTCTGTCGCCCAGTTGGGAGTACAGTGGCACGATCGCAGCTCACTCTAAGCTCCACCTCCCGGGTTCACGCCATTCTCCTGCCTCAGCCTCCTGAGTAGCTGGGACTACAGGCACCTACCACCACGCCCGGCTAATTTTTTTGTATTTTTATTAGAGACTGGGTTTCACCATGTTAACCAGGATGGTCTCGATCTCATGACCTTGTGATCCGCCAACCTCAACCTCCCAAAGTGCTGGGATTACAGGCGTCAGCCACAGGGCCAGCCGTTCATTGCCTATTTTTCTATTGATCTTTCTTTTTCTTGTTGATTTGACTTGAATATTATTGATATTAATTACTTGAAAGCATTAATTTTGATGTCATTATCCATTAATTTTTTACCTTGCAATTTGTACTTTTGGAATCTTGTTTTTAAAGTTGTTCCCTATCCCTAGGACCTGAAATTTTTATCCTTGAACATTTTTGCTTATATTTTACTTTTGATGTTTAGGTCTTTAATATATCTTTATTCTGCTTTTTATATATGATGGTAGAGATCCAGCTTTTATTTTTTCCCCATATAACAATCCAGTTATCCCAATATTATCTCTTAAATAACTTATCCTTTCCTCACTGACATGTGGTGTCACCTTTATCATATTTGAGTTCCCATGTATACCTCACTTGGTTCTGCATTTTCTTGCTGTTTTTCTTAATGCCATATTGTTTTTGTCACTTGGTCTTTGTGTTATATCTGGTTAGTAGAGTGAGTTCCCTCTCTTGGATTTTATTGTTATTATTTTTTGTGTGCTTGCTGTTTCCTATGAATTCTTAGAATAAGTTTGAGTTCTTCAAAAAAAAAAATCCAACTAGAGTTTTCTTTGAGATTTATAGATTAATTTGGGGAAAATCGACTTTTCTAAATTATTGTCTTATCTATGAACCGGGTATATCTCTGTATTTTTTTTTCAGATCTTCTTTTATGTCCTTTAATGCAGGTTTAAATTATTTTCCATAAGCCCTATACTTTTTTGTTGAGTTAATTGTGTTTTTAAGTTATTGTGACAAGCATTTTATTTTATATTTTTCAAATTGGATATAAAGGAGCATTATTAAGTCTGTCCCCTGAATATGTTGTTATAGAAAATTTCAAGCTTACAACAAATTTTAAAAAGTTTTTTTTCAATGAACACCCAATATCTACCCCTGCGTCCCTCAGTTTACACTTTACTATACTTAAGTCTATCACCTATCTGTTTCTCCACCAATCTATCTTAAATTTTTATTCATTTGAAGGTAAGATAGATATTAATACATTTCTCCCCCAAAGACTGATATGCGTATCATTAACTACAGTTCAGTATTTATTGACAGTTTTTTTCTTTTGAGATAAATTGATATACAGCAAAATGTACAAATCTTAAACATACCATTTGAAGAATGCATGCATTTATACAAATTAAACCCTTAGAAAACATTACCATTACCTCAGAAAATTCTCTGAATGTTCCTTGCAAGACCCTTCCCTCCTTGAGTCCACCCAAAGAGAGAAGGAGAGAGATAAGATGTAAATAAAACAATGAACAGAGAAGAAATGACTAGAAACAAGATGGAGATTTATAAATGGTAAAAGACATTATAAGTAATTATAGGTTAATACATCTTAAAATGCTGCTACTGCAGCTCTTCTTTATTTTTTTTTAAACTCAGGAAATTAATAAAATATTTTGCTTCCGTTCTTCCTTCATAGTTTTCTTTAGAGGTTCTCAAAAATTGGAATATCATTTATTGGACCATTTCCAACCTTGTATTTGAAAAATTTAGGATAGGAAGGGAAGAGAAAATGAGAGCAGGAATGTGAGAGAGAGAGGTCTGTGTGTGTATTGGAAATAGGCAGTGTTTTCCTTCCGGATTATATATAATTAATAACTACTTTATCAATAAAATGTTATTATGATAGAATTTTAGAAGACTTGAGGATTTTTAAAGGCTCTTTTTTCCCCCCTTTTCCATATGTAGCTTTTTCCTGAAACCAAGTACCTCTGGTGACAGTTTACAAAGTGGAAGCATTCCATTGGCAAATGAATCCTTGGAGCACAAACCTGTATCCAGTTTAGCAGAACCTGACTTGATCAACTTTGTGGATTCCCCAAAACATAACCAGACCATAACTGAAGAAACAGGCTCTGCAGTTGAACCAAGGTATCAAAGGGTACAGAGACCTCTTTGTATAGTAATAAATGGGGTACACTTGTAAAAATTCTGTCTGTAAAGACAACCTGACTCCTATAGGCATAAGTTCTGGCATTTAAGAGTACATCTTAACTTATTATTACCACATAGTGTTTAAACAGCTAATGAATGACTCTGATGATAAACCATTTTTGAACTAAGTTTAATATTTTACAGGTGTCTTTTACAAAATGAACTTCTCAACAGTAAAATATTTCCCCTTTAAGGTAGTCATTGCCAATTTCCAGAGGCGAAATGTTCTCTTTCTGTGAAATGTACACTTCACCCTTAAATACTAATTGAATCAGACATTTATTGAGACTCTATTGTATGCTAAATATTATGCTAAGCTCTAAAAATAAAAAAGAAAATATGACTGGGTCTCTCTCCTTAGGTGGATCGTGGCCTAGTAGAGATTAAATACTTGTCAGTGTCTTTACTGTACTTATTTGCATACAGCATACTTCTAGGTAATTTTGTTGAAGATGAAATAATATTTGAGTAAAGCAACTGAATGGGTACTTTGTCATTTTAAAATAATACCTGTGTATCTACATACAATATGTCATCTTCCCACCCTCACCAGAACCATCTACTCCGTCCTGTTTTTCTGACCAGTTTTACAAAAATGCTTGAAGGAAATGCAATTTTTACAAGGTGGTGCTGATTCTTCTTAGATATATTTAGTAGACTGAAGGTCCATTGTAGAAAATAGCTCTACAGATTTAGACTGTTTTTCAACATGAACATAGCATTTCTTCTATATTTTTTTAAGTGATGAAATAAAGAGAGCCAGTGGAGATGTCCAAACTATGAAAATTTCATCTGTGCCTAATAGTTTATCAAAGCGAAATGTATCTTTGACTCGAAGTCACAGTGTTGGAGGCCCCTTGCAGAATATTGACTTTACCCAGCGACCGTTTCATGGCATTTCAACAGTTAGTCTTCCAAACAGTCTGCAGGAAGTTGTGGTATGTAACAACAACAACATTGTAATTATACTGCATACATATCTAAGTATATAGTAGAACATTATAAATTCTTCTGTAGTGGACTTATTTTAATTACATGAAAAGTGATAGATTAGAATTTTTCCATAAGCAAATAACTTTTTATTGTGGAGAATTTCAAATATGTGCAAAAAGAAACAGTATAATGAGTCCATCTTCTAGCTTCAATTATTTTCATTTTATGGCCATTCTTCTTTTATATATATTCTCATTCAGTTCTCTCTTTTTTTGAGATTATTTTGAAGCAAATTTCAAACATCACATATTCTGTTAGTAAATATTTCAGTATGTATCCTTGAATGATGAGGACTTTAGAAAAATATAATCACACTGCTTTTATCATACAAAAAAAAAACTAAATAATAATATCAAGTTATTTAGTCTGTTCAAATTTCTGATTGTCTCAAAAATGTCAAAAGCATATGTGTGTGTGCGTGTGTATGTGTGGGTTGGTAGCTTGAGGAATCAGGATCAAATAAAGTCAGTGTATTGTACTTGGGTTTGTATGGTTTTTAGTCTTTTTGAATCTGTAGACTCTTTTTTCCTCTTGCAATTTATTTGTTGATAAAACTGGTTAGAGTACAGTTTCCCATAATCCAGATTTTGCTGATTGCAACAATAACAGTCGAAATTTGTGTCCAGAACCTTGATCAGATTTGGGGTTTTTGTGTTATTGTTCATTTGCTTGTTTATTTTTGTAAGACAATTTCATCAGTGGTGGTATGTTCCTCCCAGTAGGAGACATAAACTTTAGTAGCTATTAATGCCTTAATGCCTAAAATAATTCATCAGGAGCTATAAAATGATAATGGTCTCATTCTGTCATTGCTTCCTTTTAATAAGGAATACATAAACAGAAACTTCCCTGTGTCTTCTGTTAGATTTTCTAAAGATAAAATTTATAGTGGAAAGGCAGGTTAAATACTTGGTTTTTTGCTTTTATTTACCAATTTTCAAAATGGCGAGTTGAGTCCCTGTCATTCTCCAAGGTCATCAGTTAATTTGGGGGAATAGGGTATCATTATGAGCTCATTGATTTCAACATTTATGTTTAATTAAGCAATTAATTTTTAGAGATGGGAATCTCGCTTTGTTGCCCAGGCTGTTCTTAAACTCCTGAGCTCAAGTGATCCTCTTGCTTCAGCCTCCCTAGTAAGTGGAACTATAGGCACACACTACCTTGCCTTACACATTTATCTTTATATCTATTGCTGTTTTTATTGTTGTTCATGCTTATATTATTCTCTTTGGTCAGCTAGAAGTGTCTACAAGTTACCTCATTAGTCCTTTTGACATAACTCTAGTAGTTTTTTTGTAATTTTTAAAAAGCTTTCTGGCTTTCTTATATAACAAGATGTTTTATGCTTATGTTACATACTTTCTTACCCAGACCAGAATCAGCCGTTTATCTAAGAAACTGTGGGTCCCTTTAGAGGGAAATGGTTTTGGAGACCACAGTCTAGGCACCGGGGAACCCACTGTTAATGAGAGAGTCTTAAACATTTTATCCTGATTATAATATGCATAACTCACAAAGTCTAGGTTGGGTCTTTTTTCATTTCTTATTTTATTTGAATTATAAAAATGCTCTTTCTTTAATTCCTTCAGTTTTTGTTGCGATCAGTTGTAAAAATGAGTTAAATCAACAAAGAATATTAATGCAAAAGATTGCCCCATCAGTTTAGAGTTGTAGGAGGAAGATAATGTCACACAGTTTTTATACATATATATTACTGTAAAGCATCTGAAATGCAAATATTTCTTATAAAATTTGAAAAAAACCTAATACATTCAGACCATTGCTCTCAATGTGATAGAAAACATGTTTTAAAGAGTCTGTTGATTAATTTTCTTTTGTAATGATTTAACTTAATAGTATTTAAGATTAAGTATTTTTTTTCTTTTTTAGGTTTTCATTCATTAGCATATTCTCCTGCATGTAGCAATGGTCCTAAAATAACTGATTTAAAAAGGATAGATAGAGAGGCATTATCTCATTGAGAAGTGCTCTTCAGCATACAGATTTAAACAGATAATATTAATTTCTTTTTGTATTTTTTTTAAGGATCCTTTAGGAAAAAGACCCAATCCTCCCCCTGTTTCTGTGCCCTACTTGAGTCCTCTAGTACTCCGTAAAGAACTTGAATCTTTGCTAGAAAATGAAGGTGATCAGGTGATTCATACATCTTCTTTCATCAATCAACATCCAATCATTTTCTGGAACCTCGTTTGGTATTTCAGACGTTTGGACCTTCCTAGTAACTTGCCAGGACTTATCCTCACATCTGAACATTGTAATGAAGGCGTACAGGTAGGGTGCCAACTTTTATACTTACATTAGTATTGGGTAGGATGAGGCTTAACCTCAAGCTCCTGAAAGTATACAACAACAGTTGCTTAACAAGACAAGTTTATTTCTCTCTCAGTTAAAAGTTTGGATAAGCAGTCCTGGAATGGTAAAATGTTAGGAACCTAAGATCTTTCTATATTTTTGTTTAGCTATGCATAACCTCCATTTCCAAGTTCTGCTTCTGGTCCAGGATGGCTGATTACCTCCAAGCTGTCACATCCACCTTCTATCCAGCAGTTAGGAGAAAAGTGGATGAGGGAAGAGTATGTCTTTTTTCTTAAGGGATAGCTCGTGGAGTTGTAGATAATATTCCAACATATAGTTTCTTGGCCTGAACTCAGTTATTAGGTCGTATCTGTCTGCAACGGTAGCTGGAAAATGTTGCCCAGGCTGGAGTGTAATGGTGTGATCTCGACTCACTGCAGCCTCCTTCTTCTGGGTTCAAGTGATTCTCTTGCCTCAGCCTCCCATGTAGCTGGGATTATAGGCACCCACCACCACATCCAGTTAATTTTTATATTTTTGGTAGAGACAGGATTTTACCATGTTGGCCAGGCTGGTTTGAACTCCTGACCTAAGGCAATCCACCTGCCTCGGCCTCCCAAACTGCTGGGATTACAGGCGTGAGCGACCGTGCCTGGCTGGTAGCTATTATTCTTAACTGTTCTGTTCCTAGCTGCAATTCTCACAACAACCTTATTTGAAAGGACTCATATTTTCCATATTTTTCAGGTGTTATAATTAAAAGTTGGAGAAATTTAGTAATTTCTGTAAGGTGGCATACCCAATAAGTGATGGAGACCCAAGGTCACGTTCTGGCTGTCTGACTTAAAAGCCCCAACTCTACTTATGCTGGGATCCTGATTCCATTGGAGACAGTGAGCTCCTAGAGTGCTTTATTTTATAGTATTAATATTGATAGACACTGAGACCCCAAATATATACATGGGGCAAAATAAAATCTTTCCTTAAAGTACTATAAACTCTAGTTTGATTAGGTAGGTAAAATAAAATTATTTGGTAAGGTAGTAGAAACTCTTGTACTTTGACCTTAAAATTTGCTGTAATGATGGTTAATCTTTCTACAACCATTGTGTCAGCAAATTGTCATCCTATTCCTTAAAAGTCACAGTGAGAAACCTTTACCTCAGAAAATAATAATAACATTTGTCATCAGACATTAATAAAAATTAATATTTTGGCTCTGAATTTTAGGTCCAGAATTTTAAAAGGACTCATCTGTTATATAATCAAGCTTCATTAGATCCACTGGTAATTATTATTCTTGGGATACTAATACTTTCTTTTGATTTCTTTTAGCTTCCTCTGTCATCTCTGTCCCAGGATAGCAAACTTGTGTATATTCAGCTGTTATGGGATAATATCAACCTTCATCAGGAACCAAGAGAACCTCTGTATGTCTCATGGAGGAATTTTAGTAAGTAAAATAGAATTAAAGACATAACAGCTGGGTCCCGTGGCTCACGCCTATAATGCCAGCACTTTGGGAGGCCTAGGCCAGCGGATCACTTGCGGCCAAGAGTTGGAGACCAGCCTGGCCAACATGGTGAAATCCTATCTCTATTAAAAATACAAAACTTAGCCAGGTGTGGTGGCAGGTGCCTGTAGTCCCAGCTACTCAGGAGGCTGAGGCTCGAAAATCGCTTGAACCCGGGCAGCAAAGGCTGCAGTGAGCTGAGATCATGCCACTGCACTTCAGCCTGGGTGTCAGAGCAAGACTGTATCTCAAACAAAACCAAAACAAAACAAAACAAAGAAAGACATAAAAGACTCAAAATGGGAACAACTCAAATACACATCCATAGGTGACTGGATGAGCAAATTGTGGCACAGTCCATCCACACTGTAGGATCCTGTTCTGTAATAAAGAATGGACTGCTGGGGGGGAAAAAAAAAAAGAAACAGAATTAAATTCCCCTAGAGTTAAATAGAGAAAAGCAAATTATTTTGCTTTATTTTTAAAGTTTTAATTAATTCAAAGTGATTTGCTGTTTTAAAAAAAAAGTACACACACATACACACACACAAAAATGAAAAAGTGATTTGCTATTGTACTGACCTGTTTTTAACTGTGACGGGTCTCAACTGAGAGTAAATTGAGAGTAAATTGTATGTAGCAGAAGAGTAAGTTAGATGTATTGGTATAGGATCATAAGTTCAGTTGTATTGATGGTTACTGACTGGTCTTAAGGGTTGTGGCTTCATTTTTACTCTTTTAGAATATATGTTTTACAAGGTGTTTAAAAGGTTATTATTCATGTATTCAAAAGCTTTATGAGTCAATAAGAAAAATACAATTCAGTAGATAAATGAGCAAATGATATTAATAGGTAATTCATTTTAAAAACATTAAGTGACTTTCAAACTGTATTAGTTTGCCAGGGCCGCCATAATAAAATACCACAGACTGGGTGGCTTTAACAACAGAAATTTATTTTCTCACAGTTCTGGAGGCTGAAAGTCTAAAATCTAGAAAGGTATCAGCAGGTTTGGTTTCTTCTGAGGCCTCTCTTTGGCTTGTAGATGGCAGCCTTCTTGCTGTACCCTCACATAACCTTTTCTCTGTGTGTTTGCATGCACATGCACACATTCCTGGTGTCTCCTTTTCTTATAAAGACATCAGCCGTATTAGGTTAGGGCCCCACTTGGCCAGGCGCGGTGGTGTATGCCTGTAATCCCAGCACTTTGGGAGGCTGAGGGCAGGTGGATCACGAGGTCAGGAGTTCAAGACCAGCCTGGTCAAGATGGTCTTGACTCTCTCCACTAAAAATACAAAATTTAGCTGGGCATGTTGGTGGGCGCCTGTCATCTCAGCTACTCAGGACGCTGAGGCAGAGAATTGCTTGAACCCGGGAGGCAGAGGTTGCAGTGAGCCGAGATCGCTCCACTGCACTCCAACCTGGGCGACAGAACGAGACTCCATCTCAAAAAAAACGAATTAAAAAAACATTAGGGCCCCACTCTTATGTCCTCATGTAACCTTAATTATTTCTTTAAAGGCCTTATCTCCAAATAGAGTCACATTGGCAATTAGGGCCTCAACATACGAATTCGGGGTGACACAACTCAGTCTGTAATATAAACATATTTTAAAAGCTCAGTCATAATAGTATTAAGTGAAATATAACTTTATGTTTAAATGTAGGCCTGGCGTGGTGGCTCATGCCTGTAATCCCAGCACTTTGGGAGTTAGAGGCAGGCGGATCACTTGAGGTCAGGAGTTCAAGACCAGCCTAGCCAATATGGTGAAACCCCGTCTCTACTAAAAATACAAAAAAAAGTTAGCCAGGCTTGGTGGTCACACCTGTAATCCCAGCTACTCGGGAGGCTGAGACAGGAGAATTGCTTGAACCCAGAAAGCAGAGGTTGCAGTGAGCTGAGATAGCGCCATTGCACTCCAGCCTGGGCATTGCAGCAAGACTCCATCTCAAAAAAAAAAAAAAAAGGAAAATGTGGCCGGGCGTGGTGGCTCACGCCTATGACCCCAACACTTTGGGAGTCCAAGGCAGGAGAACCCCTTGAGCCCAGGAGTTCTAGGCAGCAGTTAGCTATGATTGCACCAGTGTATTCCAGCCTGGGTGGTAAAGTGAGACCTCCCCACCCTCCTGTCTCTTAAAAAAAAAAAGGGAAAACATAAACTTGTAACTGTCAGATTGGCAAAAAACTTTAAAGATGAAGATTGTTTAAAAAAAATTTAAAGATTGTTGAAGATGTTTGGGGAACACTTTTCATATACTTTTAGATGCGTAAAATGATACATTTCTGGAGAACAATATGGCAAACATACAGATTTCATATGTGGATACCCTTTAAACTCAGGAATTGTACTTAGAGAACTGTGTTCTATAGAAATACAGTACACAGCTGTTTACACAAGGATACTTACTGTAGGTTTTTTTTTTTTCTTTTGAGACAGGGTCATGCTGTGTTGCCTTGCTGGTGTGTACTGGTGCACTGTAGTCTCAGCCTCTGGGGCTTACGTCATCCTCCTGCCTCAGCCTCCTGAGTAGCTGGGATCACAGGCATGCATACTTGACTAATCAAACAATCCTCTGGCCTCAGCCTCCCAAAGTGCTGGGATTACAGTTGTGAGCAAGTTCCCAGCAAGGATTTTTGATAAAAATGAAAAAAATGTAGGTTGGGCACGGTTTCTTATGCCTGTAATCCAAGCACTTGAGGAGGCCGAGGCAGGTGGATCACCTGAGGTCAGGAGTTCGAGATCAGCCTGACCAGCATGGAGAAACCCTGTCTCTACTAAAAATACAAAAAATTAGCCAGGTGTGGTGGCGCATGGCTGTAATCCCAGCTACTCGGGAGGCTGAGGCAAGAGAATCGCTTGAACCCGGGAGGTGGAGATTGTGGTGAGCTGAAATCATGCCATTGTACTCCAACCTGGGCAACAAGAACAAAACTCCATCTCAAAAAGAAAAAATGTAAATATTCAACAGAATTCTGGTAAATCCATGCTATGAAATATTGGCAGCCAAGAAAAAGAAAGTCATTTGTATATAAGGACCTAAAAGGATGGATGCTATTATATACTGAGTGAAAAAATACAAGTTGCAAAAGAGTATATAATTTTTCCCTTTCTTGTAGTGAAATAAAACAAAAAATGTATACTTCTGTTTTTAATATATGCAAAGAAATATATCACAAACTGTTAATAGTGGCTGCTTGGAGAAGAAATGGAAAAGTTCCATCTTCATTTTACATACTTTTATACTTTTTTTCCAACAACGTTTTACTACTTTGCAGTTTTCTTAAAACTAGAGTAAAAAAATGCTTTTCCTCAGTATATGTCAGTCACAAAATTATGATTACATATAGCATAAGCTATTTTTGCCTTTAATTTTTGGTTTCAGTCATGATGTTTGGATGCTTTTTAGGCAGGAACAGAATAACCTTGCAATTTATGCTAGAAAAGAATAGAGTTAGAGCTACTGTTTCTTTAATTGTTTTCTTATAGCATTTGAAATAGGTGTTTCAAAATGTTCCATGACTTGTGGTGGGAATAAAACAGAGCTCTTGAGAATAGCCATATTTCTTTATTAGTTGGCTGCTTTAAGTGAAGAGTTGGTGTATATAAACAAAAGTTGGTGTATAGGTTAAAAGACCTTACACAAATTAAGGGAGAAATGACTTCTGGAATAGCAATATGAGGAGCTCCACAGACCAGTGAAACAACCATAATTGGTGAAAATTATTTTTTCTTTCTTTTTTTTTTTTGAGATGGAGTTTTGCTCTTGTCACCCAGACTGGAGTGCAGTGGTGTGACCTCAGCTCACTGCAGCCTCCACCTCCTGGGTTCAAGTGATTCTCCTGCCTCAGTCTCCCGAGTAGCAGGGATTGCAGGCACCTACCACTGCATCCAGCTAATTTTTTGTATTTTTAGTAGAGACAGGGTTTCACTGTGTTGACCAGGCTGGTCTTGAACTCTTTACCTCAAGTGATCCACCGCCCTGGCCTCCCAAAGTACTAGGATTACAGGTGTGAGCCACCACACCTGGCTCTAAAGATGTGACTTCTAAAAATAATTTTCCGCAGGGTGCGGTGGCTCACGTCTGTAATCCCAGCACTTTGGGAGGTTGAGGCAAGAGGATTACTTGAGTCCAGGAGTTTGAGGCTGCAGTGAGCCACAGTTGCACCCCTATAGTTAAAACAAACAAACAAACAAAACTACCTTTGGAAATTGTCCTCAGACTATAGAGCAAATGAATAAATATTTTTTTAAAAAAAATCTACTAAATCTTATCAAAAGGAGCAAGTTTCTGTGGCACTTCAGCCACAACTTGCTGTACCCCCTACAGAACCCAGTCAAGGGCCTGTAGCATCTCCCTGGGAAAGGCAGGCTGCCAGCATTTTTCATCCTTTCAGTTCCATATTGCAGAGGTGAAATTCCCAGTGAGTGTGGCCAAGAGGTGGAGGCCCAGTCCTTCCACCTTGCCTCCATTCATAAGGCAAAGACTCTGCCCCAGTTGTGGGAGGCTGAGAATACTGGGTCCCCAATTTTTCTCATTGCAGCCTACTCATATAGAACAGTGATTTCATGCCAGGAGAGGCAAGCTAAAAAGAACAGAAGCTACTGTCTTCATCTAGCACCCTGCTCATAAAGCAGGAATGTCACTCTAAAAGAAGGGCCTCTTTTCCCAGCCCCACTTCTAGAGCTGTGGCTTAGAAATTTTGCCCAGGGGCTGGGCGCGGTGGCTCCACGCCTGTAATCCCAGCATTCTGGGAGGCTGAGGCGTGTTGGATCACCTGAGGTCAGGAATTTGAGACCAGCCTGGCCAACATGATAAAACTCCTCCTCTATTTAAAGTACAAAAAAATTAGCCAGGTGTGGTGGCAGGCACCTGTAATCCTAGCTAGTTGGGAGGCTGAGACAGAAGAATCAGGTAGGCCCAGGAGGCGGAGGTTGCAGGGAGCTGAGATCGTGCCACTGTGCTCCAGCCTGGGCGACAGAGTGAGACTGTCTCAAAAAAAAAAAGAAAAGAAAAAAAAAGAAATTTTGCCCAGAGGGAGAGGCAGGTCATAAGAATAGAGAACTCTGAAATTTTTCCTAAAGGAAATTACTTTATTTGGAACAGAGTGTGGAGACGTTTAAGCCTGAGAGCACTCTCAAAAATAGTGGAGATTTTGGTGAGAAGGCCAGTATCACCGTGATACAAAGACCAATGACATCATAAGAAAATTAAAAATCAGTATCACTTAGGAATATAGACATAAAAATCTTGAATAAAATACTAGCAGATCAAATACAGCAATATAAAAAATGATTTTACACCATGACCAAGTGGGATTTATCTCAAGCATGCAATTTTGGTTTAACATTTGAAAATCAATTGTGTAATACACTATATCTATCAATAGAGTAAAGGACAAAATTCACATGATCATCTCAGTAGGCACAGCCAAATCATTTGACAAAATCCATCACCTTTTGTTTAAAACACTCTTCAAGCTGGGAATAGAGAAGATCTTCCTCCGCCTGGTAATGGGCATCTATGAAAATCTACAGTTGATAACATATTCTTAACATACTTTCTCACTAAGTACAAGAGTAAGACAAGGATGCCCACTTGTGCCATTTTTATTTAACATTCTACCAGAGGTTCTGGCTAGAGTAATTAGTCAAGAAAAGAAAAGCCATCCAAACTGGAAAGGAAAAAAGTAAATGTATCTGTATTTGCAGATTATATGATAAATGATATATATTTTTTCTATATATATAATATATAGAAAATTCTAAGGAATAGACACACATCCAACATATTATTATACACACACACCATAGTAGAACTGCGTAAGTTCCACAAGGTTCCAGGCTATAAGATCAATATAGAGAAATCAACCACTTCTATATGTTTGAATAAATAATTCAAAATGAAACTAAGAAAACAATTTTATTTATTAATAAAAGCACTAGAACAGAATACTTATGGATAAATTGAACCAAAGAAATGCAAAACTTAGACTCCAAAAACTTAAATAATTGTTGAAAGAAATTAAAGAATAAGTAAATGGAAAGAAATCCCATGTTTATGGACTGGAAAAGTTAATATTAAGATGGAATTAGTCCTAAATTGATCTACAGATTGAACGCAATCTCTATCAAAATTTCAGATGGCTTCTTTACATAAATTGACAAGTGAATCTTGAAATTCATATGGATGTTCAAGGGACTCAGAATCACCAAAACAATCTTTAAAAAGAACAGTTATAGGACCCACAGTTCTCAATTTGAAAACTTACTGCAAAGCTACAGTAATCAAGAAAGTAAAATTCTAGCGTAAAAATAGACATATAGGTCGATGGAATAGAGCTGAAGTTCCAGAAATAAACCCTCATATGTATGTATGGTCAGTTGCCTTTCAATGTGAAGACCATGTAATAGTTAAAGAATAGTCTTTTCGGCCGGGCGTGGTGGCTCACGCCTGTAATCCCACCACTTTGGGAGGATCACAGGTCCTCCCAAAGGAGGGCAGATCACAAGGTCAGGAGATAGAAACCATCCTGCCTAACACGGTGAAACCCTTTCTTTACTAAAAAAATACAAAAAAATTAGGCAGGCATGGTGGTGGGCACCTGTAGTCCCAGCTAATTGGAAGGCTGAGGCAGGAGAATGGCATGAACCCAGGAGGTGGAGCTTGCAGTGAGCTGAGATTGCGCCACTGCACTCCAGCCTGGGCGACAGAACGAGACTCCATCTCAAAAAAAAGAAAAAAGAGAATAGTCTTTTCAACACATATGCTGGGACCACAGGCTAGCAATAATAAAAAGAATGAAATTGGATACTTTCTCAAATCATACATAGGAATGAACTAAAAATGGATCATAGACCTAAATGTAAGAGCCAAAACTATAAAGCACTTAGAAAAAAACATAGGAGTAAATCTTTATGACTGTGTGTGTTAGGCAAGGCCTTCAAAAAAAGCAACAAAAGCACAGTCAACAAAAGAAAAAGTAGATAAGTTGGACTTAGTGCAAAGAAAAAACTTCTGAAATTTAAACCTTCAAAAAAGTGAAAGGTCAGTCGACAGAATGGGAGGAAATACTTGCAAATCATATCTTAAAAAGGATTTGTACCCAGACTATGTAAAGTACTCTTACAACTCAGTAATAAAAAGGCAACGTATTTTTAAAATGAGCAAAGGCTGTAAATCAGTAGTTCTTCAGATAAAATGTTCAAATGGCCAAAAACACATGAAAAATGCTCAGTAGCTATCAAGGATATGCAAATCAAAACCACAAGGAAATACCACTTCATACTTACTAGGATGGCTATAATCAAAAACATAACAACGAGTTAATGAAGATGTGGAGAAAGTGGAACCCTCAGACACTGTCGATTAGAATATAAAATTGTGCAGCTTCTTCGGAAAACAGTTTCACAGCTCCTCAAAATGGCAAACCATATGAATTACCATATGACACAGCAGTAACACTCATATATATATACCAAAGAGAAATGATGTCCACATGAAAATTTGCACAGGAATGTTCATAATAGCATTTGTATAATAGCCAAAAATACGGAAACAAATGTCCATCAATCTATGAATTGAGGGCTGAGCACAGTGGTGCACGCCTGTAATCCCAGCACTTTAGGAGGCTGAGGCCGGCAGATCACTTGAGGTCAGGAGTTCAAGACCAGCTTGGCCAACATGGAAAAACCCTATCTCTACTAAAAGAAATACAAAAATTAGCTGGGCATGGTGGCACATGCCTGTAGTCCCAGCCACTTGGGAGGATGAGGCAGGAGAATCATTTGAACCCAGAGAGGCAGAGGTTGCAGTGAGCCGAGATTGTGCTGCTGCTCTCCAGCCTGGGCAACAGAGTGAGATTCCATCTCAAAAACAAGAAAAAAAAAATTATGAATTGATAAAGTATGGTATATCCATACAATGGAATTTCATTTGGCAACATAAAGCAATGAAGTACTGATACATGTACAACACAGATGAATCTTGAAACCATTCTAGAAGAGAAACCAGTGGTGAAGGAGCATAGATTGTATTATTCAATTTATATGAAATATCCAGAATAGGCAAATGTATACAGACAGAAAGAAGATTAGTGGTTGCCTAGAGGGGGTTGGGGTGGGGTTTCTTTCTGGGATATGAACATGTTCTAAAATTGATAGTGATGATGGTTGTACAACTTCATGAATATACTAAAAACCATTGAATTATGTACTTAAATGGGTGTAATGTTTGGTTTGAGACTTATCTCAGTATAGCCTGAAGATTAATACTATTCAAAGTCTGTCATTTAGCAGGTGGAAGACCTAGGTTGAAAACTCATAGCAGCCAGTATTTCCTGTTGTTATCATAACAGAGGACTTTGCCTTTTTTTTTTTTTTTTGGTTTAACACAAATGAACTATTACCGGTTGCTTTTATTTAGGGCCTGTGTTATTTGAAAAATACAACATAATGAAATGTATAATGAAAAATACAATCCGCCTGCCTCAACCTCCCAAAGTGCTGGGATTACAGGCATGAGCCACTGCGCCTGGCCTAATTACGTTCCTTCTAATTAGCACTAGACTCTGCTATATTTAACAGAAAATAACAGAGGCCAAAACAGGTAAAGATTATTCTCTCTCATGAAGTTACTAGGCTAGGCAAATCAGGCTAGCACTTTTGGAGGCCAAGGTGGGAGGATCACTTGGGACCAGAAGTTTGAGACTAGGCTGGGCAACATAGTGGGAGCCCATCTCTCTACAAAAAATAAAAATAAAAAATTAGCTAGATGTGGTGGCATGCCCCTGTGGTCTTAGCTACTTGAGGCTGAAGCGGGAGGATTCCTTGAGGCCAGGATGTCAAGGCTGCAGTGAGCTGTGATTGTACCACTTCACTTCAGCCTGGGTGACAGAGAAAAACTGTCAAGTTTTGAATTACATCATGTTGTACACCATAAGTAAATACAATTTTTACTTATCGATTAAAAATAAGGCCAGACATGGTGGCTCATGCTTGTAATTCCAGTGATTAGGGAGGCTGAGGCAGGAGGACTGCTTGAGGCCGAGTTCAAGACTAGCCTGGGCAACATAGCAAGACCCTATCTCTACAAAAATAAAATAAATTAGCCAACTGTGGTGGTGCATGCCTGTAGTCCTAGCTATTTGGGAGGCTGAGCAGGGAGGACTGCTTGAGCCCAGGAATTGAAGGTTACAACATTCAGCCACTGTATTCCAGCCTTGGCAACAGAATGAGATCCTGTCTCCAAAAAATAAGTAAATACATTTTTAAAAAAAAGAAGTTATGTACTAGACAGTCTAGTACTGCGAGACAACTGCTCTGTCATCAGGGACCCAGGTTCCTTCTGTTGTACCTGCTTTACTATCAGTAAAGATTGCTTCATGGTCACAGGATGGCTGCTGGAGTACAAGCTATCACATCCCAGCCTCAGGCAGTAAGCCACCATATATTAGAAGAGAAAGGCAGAGTGACAGGTCTGCCTGTTTGAAGAGAGCAGGAAAAATATTTTTTAGTTGGGCACATTGCCACATAATGTTACTAGTATTGGGGAGGTGATATTGGTTAAGCAAGGAGAAAATGCCACAACTCTGGAAAAAAAACTTTTTAAATAATTGGGACTGGGCACAGTGGCTCACGCCTGTAACCCCAGCACTTTGGGAGGCAGATTGTGTGAGCCCAGGAGTTTGAGACCAACCTGGGCAACCTGGCGAGACCCTGTCTCTACAAAAAATACAAAAATTAGCTGGTGGCATACACCTGTAGTCCCAGCTATTTGAGAGATTGAGGTGGAAGGATCACTTGAGCCCGGGAGATGAAGGTTGCAGTGAGCCATGGTCACACCACTGCGTACCAGCCTGGGTAACAGAGTGAGACGTTGTCTCAAAAAAAAAAAAAAAGATAATAATAGTAATAATTGAAAAAAAACTGTGTTCTTATTGTTAGATTCTGAAAAGAAATCATCTCTCCTGTCAGAGGAACAACAAGCAACAAGCACTTTAGTAGAAACCATCAGGCAGAGTATTCAGCATAATAATGTTCTTAAACCCATCAACCTACTTTCACAGCAAATGAAGCCAGGCATGAAAAGACAAAGGTAATAATCCAGTATTTTTTGCTTGCCACCACTCAATCATT
The DNA here is from genome assembly GCF_047675955.1 of Chlorocebus sabaeus. Classification (NCBI taxonomy): domain Eukaryota; kingdom Metazoa; phylum Chordata; class Mammalia; order Primates; family Cercopithecidae; genus Chlorocebus; species Chlorocebus sabaeus. The sequence goes on from NC_132915.1 coordinate 48,672,697, forward strand.
TCATGTTTTTAAAAAATTATCTTACTGTAAAAAATATCTCTAGTTGTCAAAGAAATACATACTCATTGCAAACCATCTGATTGTTCTAAAAAGTGCTACACAGATATATGCATTCCTACTTGAACACACACACACAATAAAAGTGTCTGGGGGCTTGGCACAGTGGCTCACACCTGTAACCCCAGCACTTTGGGTGGCCAAAGCAGGAGGATTGCTTGGGCTCAGGATTTTGAGACTGAACCGAGCAACATAGCAAGACCCCATCTCTGTAAAAAAATAATTTGGTGGGGGTGGTATGTGCCTGTGACCTCAGCTACTTGAGAGGGTAAGACAGGAGGATTTCTTGAGCCCAGGAGGTCAAGGTTATAATCAGCTGTGATCACACCACTGCACTGCCACCTGAGTGACAGAGCAAAACCCTGTCTCAAAAAAAAAAAAGAGTGGAAATAGATTACATTTTAAGAAGATAATTCATTGATCTAAAATATACTTTCTTTTGGAAACATTACTGCTGTTTGCTGGAAACCTATAATTATATTTATTAACATTGATAAACTTATGTACCACTTATTCAGGGCCTGTGATACCCACACATCTTTTCTTTTGTTGGACATAAGAGAATATGGGAATAGGAGTAGAAACAATTTAGGAAAGGGATACATGCAGTGAACTACAAAGGATATGGAGTTATTGTGCTCCTGTCACTATTGTCTGCTAATATGCTCAGATTAGTACTCATCCCTTCCTCAGCATAAGTGAATTCTGCAGTAGAAGCTTCAGAAAAGTGTGTGTAATTGCATATATCAAACATTACTAATGTTTCCACGGTCCCCTTCAAGTTTTTTAGGTCATGGCATCTTTGAAGATAATCTCAGAAGTGACAGGGCAAGAATTGATAATGAAAATGGATGGATCCATTTTTACTCTCAATAGTTGAGGTAGAGATGACCTTCACAGTCTGTAATAAGAGTAGCTTGCTGCAAGCATCAGTAGTTTAAGGACAGGGACGTAATATTAGAAATGTCATATTATGGCTTCTGAAGCTTCTAAAGAAAGCGATGTGAAGTGTCACTAGAATCAGCATTACCTCCTACTTTTTTTTTCTTTGTACATCAGTGCATTTCTTAAGTTTTCCTCTCATCTTTAACAACTGAGTCATAAAGCTCACTTTTAGTGTTTCATTTGTGACATTTTAATGCTCACAAGCCAAATAAAGGTGAACTCTCCTTTGCTATTGGGTTAAATAGTAAAGAGACCACACCACCTTTTACATTGTGTCAAGGGTTTTAAACCCCTAACTTACTTAGAAATTAATCTGTTACTTTGTCAAGTGACAAAAGATGAGAGAAGATTCTGCTTTTGTAAATTTTAATTAGAAATTAGAGTTAAAACAGTTAATGTATTGTTGAAATAAAGATAAGCCATTTTTAATTGTTACTAATGTGAAGCTTTATGCCCATTAACTATGTTTTAACTTTACTTTGGAATAGAAACTTGCAGGAAGTTACAAAAATAGTACAGAATTCAGTGTAGCCTTCATGCAGCTTCTTCCAAATGTGACACCTCATATAACTAACTGTAACGTAATATTAAAACTAGGACATTGACATAGGTGTATTACTGTTAACTAGATGACAAAACTTAATGTCTTCACCATTAAAAAAAAAAAAGCATCTGTATTTTAATGCTATTTGCCCATTAACTTTTAAAACATATTTGTTTTATAGGAGTTTATACAGAGAAATCCTCTTCTTGTCATTAGTATCTCTAGGAAGAGAGAATATTGATATTGGTAAGTTGGTTAATAAAAGATTACGAAAGGAAATTTTATATTTTATTTTCAAAAGTAATTTTTAAAAATGTAGCTGGTATGTATAAAAGATTTAAAAGATTTCTACTTCTAAATATGTAGTTCAAAAACATAATTTGACTCAATACCAATTTGAAATGAACAGCTGTTGTCTTTCTTAACAAATTACAACTTCATTTTTGAAAATTTCTTTCAGAGGCGTTTGACAATGAATATGGAATTGCATACAATAGTCTGTCTTCAGAGATTCTTGAAAAGTTGCAGAAAATTGATGCTCCACCAAGTGCCAGTGTCGAGTGGTGCAGGAAGTGTTTTGGAGCGCCTCTCATTTAAATAGAGATTCACTAGAATTTTGACACACAAGGCTTGGAGATTAGATTTAATCTGGAAACATTCAAGGGTTTTTTTTCCCCAAATCGTAAGAACTGGTGAATATGGAATTGAAGTAACTCTTGAGGACAGTATTTAATGAATTATGATTCATACTGCATCATGTCGAAATATGAAATGCCATTTAAATGTCCCAGGGCTTATTAACATTGAAGATTTTCAACTCCTGAACTGCTTTTCTGCCTCTGTGGAAAACTACTTTGGGATTCCTCAGTATTTGTAGTAGTTTGATAGAAATAATGAGGAACCATATTCATTCTAGGCATTGTTTATATTTGAAGTTACTGAGTTTGAGGAATGGCAAATTAAATTTGCCTAACCTCCAAAATGAAATATCTCAATTACAAAAGCAACATGGCCGGGCACGGTGGCTCATGCCTATAATCCCAGCACTTTGGGAGGCTGAGCAAGGTGGGTGGATCACTTGAGGCCGGGAGTTCGAGACCAGCCTGGCCAAAACGGTGAGACCCTGTCTCTACTAAAAATACAAAAATTAGGCGCGCCACTGTAGTCCCAGCTACTGAGGCTGAGGCAGGAGAATCACTTGAACCCAGGAGGCAGAGGCTACAGTGAAAGGAGATTACGCCACTGCAACTCTAGCTTGGGTGACAGAGTGAGACTGTCTCCAAAAAAAAAAAAAAAAAAAAAAAGGCAACATATTTGTGTAAGTGTGTATATGTGTAGGGCTGTGTAGGTATGTGTATATACAGCCATATTCTAAGTGTATATTTATTAAAATAGATTGCATGTTGCAATATAATTTTCTGAAATTTTCTGATTATTAAATGAATGACTACTACTGAACTTATATGTAGTCATTAATCTTAAAATTACCTGAAAATCTGATGACAGCTGCCTTCCCTGACTTTAATGCATTAGGTTGGCGCAAAATTGTAGTTTTTGCCACTATTAATGGCAACTATTATTTTTGCACCAACATAATACACTTTTCATATTATGTATTATCTTGCTTAATGGATTTTATCCTGATTATCCAGTGACTTCCATCCTCTTCCCATATCTTAATTTGCAATAGTTTTAAAATTGGAACAAATGAATCAATCATCAGTTAAAATGAAATTAAATCAGCTGCCTAATAATTTATGAAATTCATTGGAACATGCTTAAAATGCTAAAGCGTATGTCATTAAACGTAAAATCTTTGTTCAGGCACATACCTTGTTGGTATTGATCACTTTTTAAAACCTGTGGGATAAACTTGCACTGCACACAGAAGTTTTATTCTTGTATAATATTTAGATTTGTATGCTTGTGAGTAAAAATGTGCATTTGTAAATACTGTTTTTTTTTAGGTTGAATCAATTAAGTCTTAAAACTGTAAATTTATTAAGCTTGTTGTCAGTAGGTTTAAGAAAATCATGATCTCACATGCCTCACTTTGACATTTATCATGCCTTTATTAAAAATATCCCTTAGGAACAGTAAGTTTGCCTTAACTCTCTGCATGGTTTAAAAAGCCAGTGGTTTTGTGAGTGTTTACAGTAATTATGCAGATGGCTAAATGAGTTGACACAGTAAAATTACTTCCATATGGTACAGTAACAGCCTAACTCCCTTCTACCTGATGTAACCATTTACAAATTGTAATTATTGTACCAGTCTTTCAACATTTCAGGGTTAATCTGACCTATGCAGAATTCTAGTGTGAATTTATTGTGAAAATGCTAAATTAAACAACTTGTCAGAAATTATGTACAATTTTCATTACCTTTAATGGATCTTTTGCACTGTCTCAGAGTATATATTTTTGCAACTCAAGACTTGGTACTAGTTTTAATACTTAATACTTACTGACCCAACAGAAGTTTTGAATTACCTTGCATATAAAAATTGAGCTTTAATAAAATGAAAAATTCTTAAGTTCGTTGTGTTTTGTTACATTAAGCCTCCTGAAATCTGTAATCTTTAGAATTCCAGTACTTTTGTTTTTTCCATTTCTTCACTGGAGTCTTCGTAACTTGAACTAAATTTTCACTTACTGAAGCACTTCCCATTAAAAAAATTCTGTAAAGATCTCTTTACATGTTTAAGAATATATGGCTATATCAAATTACAAACTTTCTAATAACTTTAGCAATCATACCTTGAAAACTTTAGCCTGCTGCTGCCACTTAGATATTGGGACTGATTTCTTGTTGTAAATTCTTAAAGGCTTTTTCCAATACCCACCGCAGATAGGGTACCACTAAAAATTTACAAGAAAAAAACATTACTATGGAAAGATTTAGAAGTATCCAGAATGACTTGTAGCACTGTATGCTACTTTAATCCTGACAACTTCTAAAAGCAATCTTTAAAATTAGTCCAGATTACTTAGCAGTACCTTACATTGGTTTGGGGTTTGATAGCAATTGTTTTTTCTTCCAACGAATGAATTGTATAGGTTGATCACAACCTGCATAGTAATGACATGTCAGAATGACTTGCATCTGTCTCTGGAGAACTGGGTATGGTGGCTCATGCCTGTAGTAATCCCAACACTTTGGCATGCCAAGGCAGGCAGATCACTTGAGCCCAGGAGTTCAGTAGTAGTCTGGGCAACATAGCAAAACTCTACAAAAAGCACAAAAACAAGCCAGGTACGACAGTACACACCTGTAGTCCCCAAGAGGTCAAGGCTGCAGTGAGCCATACTGCTGCTCTTCAGCCTGGGCATAGGAGTGAAACCCTGTCTCAAAGGAAAAAAAAAAAGTCTTAAGGAGAAAGACTGTCCTCATTTTGTGACTGCACTCGATTTTCAGAAAGCAGGGCGGTTCTCATGTTTTGTGCATCACAGTCAACCAAGAACTGGTTAATACAAAACTTTGGACTGTATACCGGACTCACCTTGTGGCTCTTAAGTTCCTCTCTGTGATTGTTTCAGTCCTTTTAGCTTCAGGTAAAATGCTAAATTTATCTTTGCTTTTTTTTTTTCTGAGGGAGTCTTGCTCTGTCGCCCAGACTGGAGTACAACAGCTTGATCTTGGCTCACCGAAACCTCAACCTCCCTGGTTCAAGTTATTCTCCTGCCTCAGCCTCCCAAGTAGCTGGAATTACAGGCGCCGGTGGCTAATTTTCTTGTATTTTAGTAGAGATGGGGTTTCACCATGTTGGCCAGGCTGGTCTCAAACTCCTGACCTCAGGTGATCCACCTGCCTTGGCCTCCCCACCTGGCGATCCCCTTTGCCTTTTAAGTTCTGCATACTACTAATCACCAGCTAAGATTCATGTTATGTAGCTTTTTAACACCATGTAGCAGGCATTGAGGGACTGGCATTACTGGCCTCACACCTGGGAGCTTTTTAGTAATGTGAAAATGTGGGTCCCCACTCCTCTATCACTATCTGCGCCTTAACCAGACCCCTAGGTGATTAACATGTACATTTAACATTTAGTACTCTGCTTTATAAAGCTATTACAGTAGTTCCAACAAGGAGCTTGCATTGCTTCAACCTTAAAGCCTAATGTGCCTTCTTGTAAAGATCCTGATATTGTCAGGTTAGAATAGAAACTATTAGAAAAAAATACATGCTTTGTGCATTTTTCACTGATTCAAGAATGTTTTTAGTCATTTCCTTTTCAGTGTGTGAAACAGCCTAACAATTCACTGGAGTTGAAACTCTGTTAAAGCAAATTTGAAATGGTTTAAAAAACTTCATTTTAAGATGGTATCCACTAAAACTATGCCTTAAAAGTTACCTTTTCTTCAAAAAAGAAGACATGTTCATCTTCACATGGTCAATTTTCATGTATTGTGTATAGTGTTTTAAAGAGCTATATTCCTCAAAATAAACTATATGAAACAGATTAATAGTCCTCATCATTTCCCCTAAGTTCAGTGCCATTCTGAAGAGGCAGATGTCTTATGCTCAGAATCCCTTCCTGTGCTACCCATCCCCCAAAAAGAACCCCTTTACATTGACCTTGTCTTCCACTACCACACAATAGGTCTGATTTTATCCACCATTGGATTACCATATACATATCCCCATTTTCTATGACCAACTTTCCCTCTCTTCATTTATGTAGTTTTCTGTCAAGCAATGAAAAGTCAACAGAGATCCGAGTCTGATCTTATTTATTTGTTACTCAAAAAATCTTATTTCTGACTGGATTCAGACTTAGAAGTAGAAGCTCGCAGAGAGGAAAGTCTGCGTCTCTTTGCAATTTGTTCCTGGCGCTTCTCCTTAGCCTCCTAAACAAAACAAAACAGCATATAGTTAAGGCCTTTCTGGGGTAAAGATGCAAATCCAAAGCCAGGCCGAACTCCTCCCACCCCCTCAAATCATCTTACACTAACCTTCATTCTTTTGGCCAAAAGTTTAGCATATTCTGCAGCCTCTTCCTTGTTTTTCTTAGTACGCTGCTTCTTCAGAGCAATACGCCGCCGTTTGTGCTGCAGGACACGTGGAGTAACAAGACGCTGAATCTTGGGTGCTTTGGTCCTAGGTTTCTTACCTAAAAATTCAAAGGACTCAATCATTTCAACTGTTTTGTTAGAATCCACATCTACTTTAAAAACATCAGAAATGAACGTAAGCTTCATCAACAGCATCTATGAAAACCTGTATTGAGGCCTTTAAAATCAAATCAGAAGTATTTTAAAATACTTTTTGCCCCTCCACAGATATCTAGAAGATGGGTTAAATATTATAAAAATATAACAGAAACCAAGTGCTGAAAAATAACCAAGCTAACCTTTACTACCTTCCAGTTTTATTAAAATACAGTGGCATTATGTTAAAATATAACTCTGCGTAGTCAATTTGTCTGTGAAAACCACTTAACATATTATTTACATAATCATCCTGCCATACTTTTAAGTGTAAGTTTGATGTAAGCTTGCATCTTTATTTCCCTTGACAATTCCTGCCAATTCAGGGGTAACGTAACAATTAACGTCAGATTATGTGACATGTTGTTAAAAGTATCTTCATTAATCTGTACTCCAAAACTGCTCAGACTGTAGATTTGCATTGGAGCACAGGCCGTTTCATGAACACTTGTGGGAGTTTAATTGCCTTAGGCTAAATGCTCAGATGTTCAGGTTCTGCTAATATTTCAGACTCCTACTATAAACACAGGAACCATCTAAAAATACCGATCAACCACACCACGCTTTTATTATTCTGATTATTTCCAGGGCTGTGATTATCGGCAACTGCCACCTATTTGTCAATTGCTTTGCTTTTTTTTTTTTTGCAATGTCGGCTTCATCAGGGTAGGAATTTGTCTATACTGTATTCTCAGCACCTTGAACAGTACCTGGTGCTCAAATAATTGTAATTACTGACTTAACAGACATGTACTATATATGCCATGTACAGGTGTTAAGTCACACCAGTCCTGAAAAAACAAAATCCAGAGAAATTCAGATTTTGTCAGGAAAACCCAACCTTGACTGACATGCTGTTTATTCTATTTAACATAAACATTCCCAAATTTCACTACAGAAATATTGTCATTTGAGGTCCTCACTGGTATGTTGTCTAATATATTGACACAAGTTCTTAAAAGGTAAAGCTCCAAAATCCCTAACTCCCGCTTCCTAGTATTCTAAGGTCTCTAACTTCTAATTCTTACAACTCTTAACAATTGTTATCCATATCCTACAGTTGAAACAAAAGTTTAAAGCAACTTCTTTAGTAAGCCAAAAAATAATTTAGGGTTGGGTGTGGTGGCCTGTAATCCCAGCACTTTGGGAGGCCAAGGTGGGAGGATCACTTGAGCTCAAGGGTTCTAGACCAGCCTGGGCAACAGTGTGACCTCATCTCTTAAAAAATATTAACAGTAATAATTTAGAACATCTGATGTAAAATTACAAAGTGTGTGGTGGTGAGATAATAGTTCCAGAATTCTCAAGCATGTGACTCCTAAACCAGATAGCAATGACCTTAAAGTCAGGTTAGTTTTGGATAAATGTATACATCAAAGATTCACAGGCAGATTTTCAAGGAAATTACTGCACTCTACAAGGCACTGGATATAATAAGCAAGGATTAATACTAACTGGGTATGCTGGCCACCCCCAAATATTTTTTGGAAAAATTCAGACTCCAGGTGAAGAATGCTAAGGCTCCAAAGGTACATTTTTATCTTCTGATATGCACACAAAATGATATTGACAAATCACCAAAATTAAGCAAGCCCTAATTGCATAATCCCTCCTACCTTCTTTGTTTAAGGGCTTTCTTACAACATACTGGCGGACGTCATCTTCTTTAGAGAGATTGAAAAGTTTGCGGATTCTGCTAGCTCTTTTGGGGCCCAGGCGGCGAGGCACTGTAGTATCAGTCAGTCCAGGAATATCCTTCTCTCCTTAGAAGACACAATTGAAAAGATTTTAATTCAACAACTTCCTTAAGAATCCTAAATCAGAATATTTAATGTTGAATTGATGGTAAAGAAACAAATCCATTGGTCTGTAAGTTTGGATACTGCAAATGAATAAGCATTTGGACAACTGGCTTTAAATCAATTTCAATGAAAATTGAACACAAGTAACCCTCACCTTTTTTTACAATAACCAAGTTGAGAACGCTCAGATTGGCATCCACAATGCAACCACGAACTGATTTTCTCTTTCTTTCTCCCGTTCTCCTTGGTCTGTAACAGGAATGCCCCTTACTCAGTAGCAGGCGGACACGGCCATGGGTCAAGACACCCTGCTTCATGGGGAAACCTTGTTTGTCGTTCCCACCACTGATTCGGACCACATAACCCTGCAAGAGCATACAATAAATGACACATTTACTATTTCTATTCCAAAATTATACAATACAGGATTGTGACCTCTGTGAACCACACCTATATGAGAAAAGTTTTCATTATGAAAACCAATTTAAACTTAAAACTTAGGCACGTTTTCTCTGATCAGTAAGTTTTGTCTACATTCCCAACTTATCAAGTTCAATTATCAGATGTCTTTCATTCAAGTCGCATTTTTAACCATGTTTTATTAGAAACAACAGCACTAGGAAGATAAAATATCAAAGAGCAACAAACAAATCAGATACAATGCGTCTTCGCACTTTGGGGATTATGAGGACAGCTATGTGACATCTGCCGAATGCATGATGCATGGCAAGATTTACGTTGATGTAAACTTTACGTGTATTTTACGGCTTACTCTATGTCTCCCCTCCAAGGTAACAGCTCAACTTCATAAAGTGGCATTCGGAAGCAACTTACCAAAGGTCAGAAGCCAGAACCCGCAGACTGAACCCCATTCCAAATACTAATTACCAATGGCGTTTACCGTCTCTGACTTCAATAGCTGCAACAATTTGATTGTTAACTTTTACCTTCCATTCTTCACCCAGAGCGTCAGCAGCAACTTCTGTGGCCATACGCTTCTCATAAAAAGTACGAAGTTTGCGTTCATCGTCCACTTCAATGAGTTTCTGGCAGCCAGTGGCTGGGAAGGAGATGTTCAGCTAAGGATTAAAAGGGAGGGAAATAGTTTACGAAACTACCTACACAGTTAATTGTAGAGCCATCCACAAAGTTAATTCCACTGCAAAAAGCCTTTCATGTTGCCTCCACACAAGCAGGAAATATGAGATGCCGACCGAACTCACTAAAAGCACGTGAAAGCAGAGTAGCAGTCAAGAAGCGCCGCACTCAGGAGGACGTATTTCCCTCAAGCCCCGCAGAATGACTCTGGGGGCGACGGCTCTCCGCAGCCGTTCACCCTCCCGAAGCAAGAAAGCCGGGGTCAAGAGCCGCACCACAGGCCTGCCGCAAACTGGGCAACACGCCGGGACGCCACCATGGCGCTCCCGGCCCGCCGCGGCTCCAGCCGCAATCGCCTGCCATCCGCTCGGCCAAAAAGCTCCATGCCCCAGAAAAGCGAGCCTTCTCCTACTTGAGACCCTTCTCCACCTAAAGCCAGGATCTTGCAGTGCTGCGTTCGGGGACTCGATTCACGTTCCCCAACCAGTCTAACACTCGCCGCCACCACCTACCTTCATCTTGAAGCAGCTGAACGCCTCCGAGGCGCCACGGAAAAGAGGACCAACTTCCGCTTAGCGCAAGTCTCATAGGCGCTTTCAGTTCTCGCGAGATGAGCAGAAGTACGGGATAGCGGAAGTAAGCACGGGTGGGCGGCACTTCCGGGGTCGAGTTGAATCAGAGTCTGGGAGGTGAAGTTGGTTGCTAGTAGGTGTGAGGTTGTGCCCGCAGTGGTGGTCTGGTAAGGCGAGCCCGCGTGTAATTCTGAGGGTTAGCCCCTTCCCTGTCTTGTCTTTTCCACGCTCCCTGGGTTTTGGAGCTGGGTGGCTCACGCCTGTAATCCCAACACTTTGGGAGGCTGAGGTGGGCGGATTATTTTAGGTCAGAAGTTCGAGACCAGCCTGGCCAACATGGCGAAACTCCGTCTCTAATAAAAATATATAAATTAGCCGCGCGTGGTGGTGGGGGGTGGGGGCGACTGTAGTTCCAGCTACTAGGGAGGCTGAGGCACGACAATCGCTTGAGCCCGAGAGGCGGAGGTTGCAATGAGCCCATATCTCACCACTGCACTGCAGCCTAGGCGACAGAGGGAGACTCCGCCTCAAAATAAAAAAAGTTCGAGTTCCAAACCAAGTAAACAAGAATAATGTTTACTTTCTAAAATTATCACATACCATCTTCCCACTTTAGTGTCACAAAGGTTTGAGTTTAGGACTGTTTCACGTTCGAAGTTGAACGATTCTACTGAATCCGCTTTGATCATCTCACATTAATTCGTGGAATCTTGGTGAAATGATGCTTTTTAAAATCTGAGTACTGTATATAATTTTTTTATTGAGGTGAAATTGACATAACCAGTCATTTTTAAAGTGAACAATTCAGTGGCATTTAGTACATTCACAATGCTGTACAACCACTATCTCTATCGATACAGTTCCAAAACATTTTCATCATCCTAAAAGAAAACGCTGTGCCCCGTTAAGCAGTTGCTCCCCCTTCCCCATTTCCACCAGGCCCTGGCAACCACTAATCTGTGTCCTGTCTCAGTGGATGTACCTATTTCACAAAAATGGAATAATACAATATTGACCGTTTGTGTCTGTCTTACTAATCTTTTGAGTCGTTGCATGTATCAGTATGTCATCCCTTTTATGGCTCAATATGCTAATGTAGGTATAGACTGCAATTTGTTTATCCATTCATCCATTAATAGACATTTGGGTTGTTTCTACCTTTTAACTATTGTAAATAGTTCTTCTATGTTTGAGTACTTGTTTTCAGTTATTTTTGGTATATACCTAAGAGTGAAATTGCTGGGTCATACAGTAATTTTATTCTCAACTCAGGGAGAAACAGAAACTATTTCACAGCAGCTGAACCGTTTTACGTTCCCACCAGCAATGTATGAGGACCGCAGTTTATCAAAATCATGGCCAACACTTTTTTAGTTTTTAAAAAATGTATTGTAGAGACAGGGTCAAAGCGAGATCCTGTTGGTCTGGAACTCTTGGCCTCCAGCATCCTCCTGCCTCAGCCTCTGGAGTAGGTTTCGATTTGCATTTCCCTAATGACTAATGATGTTGGGCATGTTTTAATGTGTTTGTTGGCCATTTGTATATCTTCTTTAGAGAAATGTCTATATAAGCTCTTAACTCTCCCTGTTTTTTTCGCCCTAATTATTTTTATTGAAGTAGTGGGAGTAAATTAATGTGAGGCAAAGACAAAGTCTAGAACTATGGGCTAGGTTTTTTTGTTTGTTTTTCCCTTTAAAAATATTTTAGGGTGGCCAAACTCAGTGGCTCACACTGGTAATCCAAATGCTTTAGGACGCTGAGATGGGAGGATCTCCTGAGGCCAGGAGTTTGAGATCAGCCCGGGCAAACATAATGACACCCTGTCTCATTAAAAAAAAAAAATTCAATACATTTTAAATTGTGGTTCAAAAATACATAACACAAAATGTATCATCTTAACCATTTTGAAGTGTGCACTTCAGTAATGTTAAATATATTAACATTGTTGTAAAATAGATCTCCAGAACTTTTTCATCTTGCAAAATGGGAACTTCATACTCATTAAGTAACTCCTTTCCCCCTACCCACAGCTTTTGGTAACCATTCTACTTTCTGTCTCTATGATTTTGACTAAGTATCTCATATAAATGGAATCAAATGGTAGTTGTCTTTTTGTGACTGGCTTATGTCATTTAACATAATGGTCTCAAGGTTCATCCGTGTTATAGCATGTGACAGGATTTCCTTTGCTTTTAAGGCTGAATAATACTCTGTTGCATGTAGATACTACATTTTGTTTAACCGTTCATCTGTCATTGGACATTTTGGTTGTTTCCACCTCTTGGCTACTGTAAATCATGCTGATATGAACATAGGTGTGCAAATATATCTTAGAGACAGACCCTGTTTTCAATTATTTGGGATATCCAGAAGTGGGACTGCTGGATCATGTAATAGTTCTATTTTTAATTTTTTGAGGAACCTCTATACTCTTTTACGTGTGACTGTACCAATTTACAATCCCACCAACAGTACACAAGGGTTCTTTGCCTTTTTTTTTTTTTTTGAGACGGAGTCTTGCTGTGTTGCCCAGGCTGGAGTGCAGTGGCACAGTGTCGGCTCACTGCAACCGCTGCTTCCCAGGTTCAAGCGATTCTCCCACTTCAGCCTCCTGAGTAGCTGCTGGGATTACAGGTGTGTGCCACCATGCCCGGCTAAATTTTATATTTTTAGTAGAGATGGGGTTTCACCATGTTGGTCAGGATAGTCTCAAACTCCTGACCTCAAATGATCCTCCTGCCTTGGCCTCCCAAGATGCTGGGATTACAGGTATCAGCCACTACATCAGGTCCACACACTTTTTTTCTTTTTTTTCTGAGACTGAGTTTCGCTCTTGTTGCCCAGGCTGGAGTGCAATGGCGCTATCTCAGCTCACCGCAACCTCTGCCCCCAGGTTCAAGCAATTATTCTGCCTCAGCCTCCGAGTAGCTGGAATTACAGGCATGCACCAACACGCCCAGCTAATTTTTGTATTTTTAGTAAAGACGGGGTTTTTCCATGTTGGTCAGGCTGGTTTCGAACTCCCGACCTCAGGTAATCCACCCGTCTCGTCCTCCTGAAGTGCTGGGATTACAAGTGTGAGCCACTGTGCCTGGCTCACACTTTTAATATAACAGAATATTTAATTACATCAGTTTCCCATCAACCTTCCAAAGTCATTTAGTAATTATATTGGCCATTTCCACTGATTGGCAGGAGTCTCTCCCATCGTTTCCATTGCATCATTTTTCTGGCCAGACTTAGTTCATTTTCAGCCTGCAGAATCACCTCTTCTATTTGACCACCTTGAAGTTGGTCTTCTGATTTTTTTAAATTTTTATTTATTTAATTATTTATTTTTGAGACAGAGTCTCCCTCTGTTGCCCAGGCTGAAGTGCAGTAGCATGATCTCGGCTCACTGCAACCTCCACCTCCCGGGTTTAAGTGATTCTCCTGCCTCAGCCTCCCGAGTAGCTGGGACTACAGGCCTGCACCACCATGCCCGGCTAAGTTTTCCATTTTTAGTAGAGACAGCGTTTTGGCATGTTGGTCAGGCTGGTCTGCCTGCTTCAGCCTCCCAATGTGCTCGGATTACAGGAGTGAGCCACTGCGCCTGGCTCTTCTTCTGATTTTTTAACATCTCGTTCCGCTTTAACCATAGCCAACTTCTCATTTGTAATCTGTTCTGTATACTTTCTGTATGCTGCATTTTTAGGGATTTGCTGAAGAACATAAAAAATCTTCGTGTACAATTTTCTTAGCCTCTCTTGTGGACTCTCGCATACAACCAATCCCACAAGGCCAGTGGTCTTCAGCACACCCATCATGACTCTGGCTAATAGAGATAAGGTCTCCATATGTTGCCCAGGCTGGTGTTGAACTCCTGGCCTCAAGTGATCCTCCTGCCTCAAACTCCCAAAGCATTTTTCCATTTTAAAATCAGGTTGTTTGTCTCATTGTTAATGAGTTGTAGGAGTTTTTTTAAATATATATTCAGGACACTAAACTCTTACTGGATAGGTGATGTGCAAATATTTTCTCCTATTCTGTAGCCTTTTCAGTTTCTTTTTTTTTTTTTTTTTTTTGAGACGGAGTCTCGCTCTGTCACCCAGGCTGGAGTGCAGTGGCCGGATCTCAGCTCACTGCAAGCTCCGCCTCGCGGGTTTACGCCATTCTCCTGCCTCAGCCTCCCAAGTAGCTAGGACTACAGGCGCCCGCCACCTCGCTCGGCTAGTTTTTTTGCATTTTTTAGTAGAGACGGGGTTTCAATGTGTTAGCCAGGATGGTCTCGATCTCCTGACCTCGTGATCCACCCGTCTCGGCCTCCCAAAGTGCTGGAATTGCAGGCTTGAGCCACCGCGCCCGGCCTCAGTTTCTTAATAATGTTAAAGTTTTTAATTTTGAAACCCAATTTATATAATCTAAAAATTGTTGTAGATCATGCTTTTGGTTTCATTTAAAAATACATTGCCGCCGGGTGCAGTGGCTCACGTCTGTAATCCCAGCACTTTGGGAGGCTGAGGCGGGTGGATCATGAGGTCAGGAGATCGAGACCATCCTGGCTAACACGGTGAAACCCCGCCTCTACTAAAAATACAAAAAATTAGCTGGATGTGGTGGCGGGTGCCTGTAGTCCCAGCTACTCGGGAGGCTGAAGCAGGAGAATGGCGTGAACCCGGGAGGCACAGCTTGCAGTGAGTTGAGATCGTGCCACTGCACTCTAGCCTGAGTGACAGAGCGAAACTCTGTCTCAAAAAAATAAATAAATAAATAAAAATAAAAATACATTGCCAAATCCAGTGTCATAAAGTTTACCCCTATGTTTTAAAATCTAATCTTAAAGACTTACCCTATTTTATGGTCTTAGTTCTTATATTTAAGTTATTGATCCAGGCCGGGCGCGGTGGCTCACGCCTGTAATCCCAGCACTTTGGGAGGCTGAGGCGGGCGGATCACAAGGTCAGGAGATCGAGACCATGGTGAAACCCCGTCTCTACTAAAAAATAGAAAAAAATTAGCCGGGCGCAGTGGCGGGCGCCTGTAGTCCCAGCTACTCGGAAGGCTGAGGCAGGAGAATGGCGTGAACCCGGGAGGTGGAGCTTGCAGTGAGCCGAGATTGCGCCACTGCACTCCAGCCTGGGCGACAGAGCGAGACTCCGTCTCAAAAAAAAAAAAAAAAGAAAAAAAAAAAAAAGTTATTGATCCATTTAGAGTTTATTTTTAAATAATGGTATGAGGTTGGGACTCCAGCTTAATTATTTTGCAGATAGATATCCAGTTGTTCCAGCACTATTTGTTGAAGAGATTGTTCTTCCCTCATCAAATGGTCTTGACACTCTTGTTGAAAATTAATTGCCATAGATTTATAGGTTTATTTCTGGACTCTCACTTCTGTTTCCTTGGTCCATGTGCCAGTGCTGTAGCTTTGTAGCAAGCATCACAATAAGAAAGTAAGAGTACTCCAACTTTGTTTTTTTCCAAGATGGATTTAGTTCTTAAGGATCCCTTTCAATTCCACATGAATTTTAGGATCAGCTTGTTAATTTATGCAAAACATGCCTGTGGAATTTTAATGGGGATTGCATTTAATCTGTAGCTCAATTTATGGAGTACTGCCATCTTTATAATATTAATTCTTCCAACTCATCAACACAGGATGTCTTCTCATTTAGTTATGCGCTGCATAACAAAGTTTTAGTCAATTACAGACCACACATACAGCATTGGTCCCATAACATAGGGAACTGGAAAATTCCCATCACCTAGTGACACCTTGATGATCATGACCCCATCTAGGCCTAGATTAATGTGTGTGTCTTAGTTTTTGACAAAAATGTTTAAAAAATTTTTTTAAAATAATGAAGTCTATAGGATTAAGATACCAAAAAAAAATATTTTTGTATAGCTGTAGAAATGTGTATGTCTTAAGCTAATTGTTATTACAAAAGAGTCAAAAAGTTTTTTAAAATTAAAGATTAACAAAGTTAAAAAGTTAGAATAAGCTAAGGTTAATTTGTTACTGAAATAAAATATTTTTTATAAATTTAGTGGAGTTTAGGGATACACTGTTTATTTTTATTTTATTTTTTTTTTATTTATTTATTTTTTTTGAGACGGAGTCTTGCTCTGTCGCCCAGGCTGGAGTGCAGTGGCCAGATCTCAGCTCACTGCAAGCTCCACCTCCCAGGTTTATGCTATTCTCCTGCCTCAGCCTCCCGAGTAGCTGGGACTACAGGCACCCGCCACCTTGCCCGGCTAGCTTTTTGTATTTTTTAGTAGAGACGGGGTTTCACCGTGTTAGCCAGGATGGTCTCGATCTCCTGACCTCGTGATCCACCCGTCTCGGCCTCCCAAAGTGCTGGGATTACAGGCTTGAGCCACCGCGCCCGGCAGGATACACTGTTTATAAAGTGTACAGTAGTATAATGTTCTAGGCCGTCACATTCATTCACCACTCACTCACTGGCTCACCACTCACTTGTAGCAACTTCTGGTGCCACAAATGGTAAATGCCTTCTACAGTTGTACTATTTTAAATCTTTTATACTATTTTTTAAAACTGTAGTTTTTCTGTGTTTAGATACAAAAATACCATTGTGTTACGATTGCCTGCAGTATTCAGCATAGTAACCTACTGTACAGGTTTGTAGCCTAGGAGCAAGAGGCTATGCCACAGACCCTAGGTGTGTAGTAGGTTATATGCTATTTAGGTTTGTGTGAGTACACTCTGTGATACCAACACAATGATGAAATCATGTAACAATGCGTTTCTCAGAATATGTATTCCTGCATTAGGTGATGCATGACTGTATTTAGGTCTTTGCTTTCTTTCAGCAATGTTTCGGTTTTCAGTGTGCAAGTTTTTCACCTCGTTAATATTATTCCTAGGTATTTTATTATTTTGCATTCCATTGTAAGTGAAAGTGTTTTCTTAATTTCCTTTTCAGATTGTTTGTCGCTGGTATATAGAAATAACTGATTTTAGCATGTTGATTGTAACTCTAAAACTTTGCTAAATTTATTAGCTCTAATAGTTTTCTTATGGGTTCTTTGGAATTTCCTACATATAGGATCATGTCATCTGAAAATAAAGATAATTTTACTTGTTCCTTTTCAATTAGTATGCCCTTTATCTTTATTTATTTGTCTTGTCTAGTGGTTCTGGCTAGAACTTCCATTGCGACATCGATATTGAAGACATATAGCAGAGAAGGCTTATTCTTAGGAGATGCATGCTGAAGTATTTGTAGGAGAAATATCGTGATGTTTGTGATTTCTTTTCTTCGGAATGGAGTCTTGCTCTGTCATGCAGGCTGGAGTGCAGTGGCACAACCTTGGCTCATTGCAACCTCCGCCTCCCAGGTTGAAGCAATTCTCCCACCTCAGCCTCCCAAGTAGCTAGGATTACAGGTGTACACCACCACTTCCGGCTAAGTTTTTTGTATTTTTAGTAGAGATGGGGTTTCAACATGTTGGCCAGGCTGGTCTTGAACTCCTGACCTAAGGTGATCTGCCTGCCTTGGCCTCCCAAAGTGCTGGGATTACAGGCGTAAGCCGCCGAGCCCAGCCATGATTTATCTTCTTTCTTTTTTTAACTTTTTTTTTTTTTGAGACAGAGTTTTGCTCTTGTTTCCCAGACTGGAGTGCAATGGCATGATCTTGGCTCACTGCAACCTTTGCCTCCTGGGTTCAAGCGATTCTCCTGCCTCAGCCTCCCCAGTAGCTGGGATTACAGGTGCACACCACCACGTCCGGCTAATTTTGTATTTTTAGTAGAGATGCGGTTTTTCCATGTTGGTCAGGCTGGTCTTGAACTCCCGACCTAAGGTGATCCTCCTGCCTCAGCCTCCCCAAATGCTGAGATTACAGATGTGAGCCACTGCAGCTGGTCTGTGATTTATTTGCAGATGTTTCCACAGAAAAAGTATATGCGGAAAGAGAATGTGAAAGCAAATAGTGGGCTGGGCGTGGTGGCTCACACCTATAATCCCAGCACTTTGGGAGGCCGAGGGAGGCGGATCACCTGAGGTCGAGTTGGAGACCAGCCTGACCAACATGGAGAAACCCTGTCTCTACTAAAAATACAAAGTTAGCCTGGCGTGGTGGCGCATGCCTGTAATCCCAGATAATGGGGAGACTGAGGCAGGAGAATCGCTTGAACCCAGGAGGCAGAGGTTGGAGTGAGCTGAGATCACGCCATTGCACTGCAACCTGGGCAACAAGAGCAAAACTCCCTCTAAAAAAAAAAAAAAAAAAGCAAATAGAAAAAACGTTAATGAATTGTGAATTTTATGAAGGTTATAAGCTGTTCGTTGTATTATTCTTTTAACTTTTCTTTGGATCTGAAATTTTTGAAAGTAAAAAACAAACTAAGAAGTAAAGATTTAAGAGGTGGTCTGGATAGAACTTTTTAACTAATAGGAAGTAGGCATGGAGGGAGAATGCAAAATTCAGAATGACAGCTGGATTTCTGGCTTGTCATGGGGGTGCTGTCAGTGACATAAGGAAGAGAGGCATGCAGAGAGCGATGAGAGTGTTGCTTTGGACACACTGAATGTGAAGTGTTGATGTGATAAGTGGAGATGTTCAGTAGACTCTTGGTTATATAGATTTGATTTGTTTTGTTTTGTTTTTTGAGATGGAGTCTCACTCTGTTGCCCAGGCTGGAGTGCAATGGTATGATCTCGGCTCACTGCAACCTCCACCTCCCGGGTTCAAGCTATTCTTATGTCTCAGCCTCCTGAGTAGCTGGGATTACAGGCACCCACCACCGCGCCTGGCTAATTTTCGTATATTTAGTAGAGATGGGTTTTCGTCGCGTTGGTCTGGTTAGTCTTGGACTCCCGACCTCAGGTGAGCTGCCCGCCTTGGCCTCCCAAAGTGCTGGGATTACAGGGGTGAGCCACCGTGCCCCGCCAGGTATATAGATTTGAAAGCTCAGTGTTGACACGTTGAGAAAGGTGGGCTCTGAGTAAGGGCCTGTATTAGTGTGCAAGGGTTGCCATAACAACATACCACAGACTGGGTGGGTTAACCAACAGAAATTTATTTATTTATTTTTGAGATAGAGTCTCACTCTGTCACCCAGACTGGAATGCATTGGCGCAGTCTCGGCTCACTGCATCCTCTGCCTCCTGGGTTTAAGCAGTTCTCCTGCTTCAGCATCCCAAGTAGCTGGGACTACAGGCAGGTGCCACCATGCCCATCTAATTTTTATATTTTTTTAGTGGAGACGGGGTTTCACCTTCACCATGTTGGCCAGGCTGCTCTTGAACTCCTGACTTCAAGTGATCTGCACCCCCTCGGCCTCCCAAAGTGCTGGGATTACAGACATGAGCACCCTCGCCCGGCCAGAAATTAATTTTCTTGCAATTCTGGAGGCCAGAAGTCTGAGATCAAGATGTCAGCAGGATTGCTTTCTTCTGAGGTTCTCCCCTTGGTTTATAGGCTGCCATCTGCTCTCTGTGTCTTTCCTCTGTGTCTGTCCTAATCTCTTCTTATAAGGACACCAGTCATTGGATTAGCGCCCACCCTGATGACCTCATTTTAACTTAATTACTTCTTTAAAAACCCTATCTCCAAATACAGTCACATTCTGAGGTTCTGAGGGTTAGGGCTTCACCGTATGCATTTTTAGGGGGACACAGTTCAGCCCGTAACAGGGCCTGAAGGCGGAGTCTTTCAGCCATGAAGATACTGACTAAACAGAATTACCTCTCTGTATTCAATAGCATTAAATTAGTGATCCCACGCCGGTTACCGTGGCTCATGCCTGTAATCCCAGCACTTTGGGAGGCTGAGGTGGGAGGAGTGCTTGAGGCCAGGAGTTCAAGACCAGTCTAGGCAACATAGTGAGACCTTGTCTCTGCAGAAAAAATTTTTTTTTGAATTAGCCGGGCATGGTGGTGCTCGCTTATCGCCTCAGCTGCTTGGGTCCCAGCTTCTGGAAAGGCTGAGGTGGGAGGATCGCGTGAGCCCAGGAGGTTGAGACTGCAATGAGTCATGATCACACCACTACACTCCAGGCTGGGCCACACAGCTAGACCCTGTCTCAAAAAATAAAAATAGAGTAATCCTAAGAGCAATCAGTATAGGTAAATTTACTGCTAACTCACTGGTAATTATATGAGTTTTTCTTTCAAGTGTTTCGGGGAACAGGAATATTTTCCAAAGGGAGGTAGAAATACAGAAACTAAGAGTAGTATGGGAGGAAGTAAGTTCATGCATTTTAGTAAGCTGTCTCCTTTCTGGCCCAAATCAAGGAAACAGGAAGAAGAAAAAGGTCATTTTAGACACAAAAAAACTAAATTTCAAGGACAATTCCTACTGGTAAGGAAGAAACTAATTTTGAACATGCCAAGCTGTGTTTGGGAAAGGAAGTTAAATCAAAGAACTGAATCTAGGAAAATTTCTTGGCATTATGTCTGCAGCTATATCCAGTAGCAAGAATTACAATAGATTTCTCACCCCTTGGGGTCAGGGACGAAGGAATATTTTTGCAAAGTTGCAGAAAATAAAATCTGGCATATATTTATTAAAGACTTGGTAGATAGGAAGAAGAGGGGAGGTCAGAAAAAGTGCAAGAGTAAACCTATTCTTTTTGTGTGAGATCAAGTCTCTGTATCAAGGCACTATATATTTTGTTTTGGTCTCATGTATTTGTATTTCTTCGTAGTTATGTGATGTTGGGCATCTTATTCCTGTCTTAGTTTCCCCATCTGTAAGATGAAGATGATACCTTATTCATAGACTTCTTGTCAGGAATTAACTAATACATGATAAAAGTTAAACAGTTCTTGGTACATAGTAGACTCTCAATAAATGTTAACTATCCTCATCATCACCACTATGCTCATCATCGTCATTATGCCAGCATCTCTGACTTTGCTCAGGTGGTTCTCGCTTTGAGCAGTGCCATCTGCCTGGTTTCAGTCATGCTGCTTCTGGGAGTTTTTCCTGATAATCCCAACACAAGTGAACCTTGCTGCAGGACGGAATCCTGAAGTTGGTGCTGAGGTGTTCGGGATTCTTTCAAATGGTGGACAAGTCTTGGGGAGAGCCCTCAACAACATCCTTGAACAAATATATGCTGAACACTGCTTTATGTCAGCACCAGGCTAGCAGCAGGAGATACAGAGATGAGGAGTGATGGCCTTTGCTTCCAAGGAATTTTTTTTATCTAATGGAAAAAGAAACATACAAACAGATAAAGAGATATAACAGAGGTATTTAAAAGGCATTGTAATACAGCAAAAGGCAGAAATAATCTAAATGTCTGTATCATCCTCCATCAGCCTAAAAATATGCTGGACTATTTTCTATCTTTTTTTTTTTTTTTTTTGATGGAGTCTCACTGTGTTGCCCAGGCTGGACTGCAGTGGCGTGATCTTGGCTCACTGCAGCCTCCGCCTCCCAAGTAGCTGGGATTACAGGCACCTGCCACCACACCCTGCTGATTTTGTATTTTTAGTAGAGACGGAGTTTCACCATGTTGGCCAGGCTGGTCTCAAACTCCTGACCTCAAGTGACCTGCCTGCCTCAGCCTCGCAAAGTGTTGGGATTACAGGCGTGAGCCACCGTGCCCAGCCTGCGTTTGTAATTTTGGTAAATACTGCTACATTTCTGTCCATAGGATTGTTCCAATTTATACCCTTACTAACAATGTATGACAGTGCCTGATATCCTAAAGTCTTGCTAAGTGCTGCCAAACTTTGGAATTTTGTCAGAGGAAATACATGTTATTTCAGTGTAATTTAGTTTATAGTTTTATTATTGTGAATTAAGCATCTTGTCATATATTTTTCTGTTTCTGTTTTTTACCTATTTTTTTTCTATTGGATTGTTAGCACTCTGTATGTAAGACAGATTAGCCCTGCATAAAAATTCCACATTTTCCCCAATATGTCCCTTCCTTCCTTTCTTCATAATTGTATTAAAATATAATTCACATACTATACAATTCACCTACTTAGAGTGTAAAATTCAATGTTGTAAAATAATATCTCAGAGTTGTGCAATCTAACTTTAGAGTATTTTCATCACCCCATAAAGAAACCCTGTGCCCATTAGTAGTCACTTTCCATCTCTATTTCCTCAACAACCCCTCTCCCCACTCCAACTCATCTGCCCAATCCCAGCCCTAAGTAACCACTAATTCTACCTCTACAGGTTGGCCCATTCTGAGGCCGGGTGCAGTGGCTCACGCCTGTAATCTCAGCACTTTGGGAGGCCGAGGTGGATGGATCACGAGGTCAGGAGTTCAAGATCAGCCTGGCCAACATAGTGAAACCCTGTCTCTACTAATAATGCAAAACTTAGCTGGGCATGGTGGCGCGCACCTGTAGTCCCAGTTACTTGGGAGGCTGAGGCAGGAGAATTGCTTGAACCCGGGAGGTGGAGGTTGTGGTGAGCCAAGATCACGCCACTGCACTCCAGCCTAGGCAACAAAGTGAGACTACGTGTCAAAAAAAAAAAGAAAGAAAAAAGATTGGTCCATTCTGGACATTTCATGTAAATGGAATCACACAATATATAGTCTTTGGTAACTCATTTCTTTCTCTTTGTTCTGGTTATTTCTTAAATCTCTTTTAGTTAGAATTCTGTCCCACTGAAACTATTCTTTAAAAAGTCATTTACTATGTATCTTGCATTCTTTTGCTTTTCCTCCTATCTCACTAGCTGTGCCGTCTCAATCTTCCTGCTAGTTCCTCTTCCTCTTTCCTCTTGGCATGGGAGTCTCCTGGACAGTCCTTGCTCCTCTTTTCTGTCTGCACCTCGTGTAGTTTCTTGGTGTTGGAGAGACTATTAGCTTTCTCTAAAAGTCTGCTATAGAATTATGCTTCCAAGAATATATAATAGACATACTTTTCTTGTTCTTCCTTGTATTAGTCCATTTTGTGTCGCTATAAAGGAGTACTTGAGGCTGGGTAATTTATAAAGAAAAAAGGTTTATTTGGCTCACAGTTCTGCAGGCTGTACAAGAAGCCTGGCGCCAGTGTGTGCTTCTAGAGAGGCCTCAGGAAGCTTTTACTCATTGCAGGAGATAAAGAGGGAGTGGATGTATCACATGGTGAGAGAAGGAACAAGTGAGATGCGTGCTATTTTAAACAACCAGCTCTCAGCTGGGAGCCATGGCTCACCCCTGTAATCCCAGCACTTTGGGAGGCTGAGGCTGGTGGATCACTTGAGGTCAGGAATTCGAGATCAGCCCGGCCAACATGGTGAAAGCCATCTCTACTAGAAATACAAAAATTAGCAGGATGTGGTGTCATCTACCTGTAGTCCCAGCTACTCAGGAGAGTAAGGTGGGAGAATCACTTGAACCCAGGAGGTGGAGGTTGCAGTGAGCTGAGATCAGCCACTGCACTCCAGCCTGGGCAACAGAGCAAGACCCTGTCTCGATCAATAATAATAATAATAAATAAATAATAAATAAGTAACTAGCTTTCATGTCAACTGATAGTTGCCATGTCAAATAATAGAGTGAGAACTCATAATTGTGAGGAGGACACCCAGCTTTCATGAGGGATCTGCCTCCATAACCTAAACACCTCCAGCTAAGCCCCACCTCCAACACTGGGGATCACATTTCAACATGAGATTTGGAGGGGCACACATTCCTGCTAAAATGTTACAACTAAAAAACCTAGGCATTATATTAACATATAAAACAATCATCTAAAAGGTACCCAGAGGACTTGGAACTGAAGAATCCATCAACACAAGTGCCAGCAGGCATAGACTACAACATCCCCAACAAAGCCTGCTTTCTCTAATCAAAGGACCAGGAAAGGGGCAGCCTACCCAGACGGAAAACTTTTAGACAATAACAATCTACTCCAGCCAAACACCACAGAAAAAACTATGGTCCCCAACCCCAACTATAAGAAGCAAAGGCTAAGTGGGAACCTACACTTCCATTCTTATGAGACCCTAACGAGGTATCTCAATCCCACCAGGGTGGCATCAGAGAAAACAAAGTAGGGAACTGGAATTTTATCCCAGATTGCCAGTAATGAGCCTCTTCCTGCCCTTTGAGGTCAGTAGAGACAACAGGGAGGCCCTGGACTTGTTTTTGGTGTTTTGTTTTTTTTTGAGATGGACCCTTGCTCTGTTGGCTGGAGTGTAGTGGTGTGATCTTGGCTCACTGCAACCTCTACCTCCTGGGTTCAAGTGATTCTCCTGCCTCAGCCTCCCAAGTAGCTGGAATTACAGATGTGTGGCACCTTGCCTGGCTAATTTTTGTATTTTTAGTAGAGATGAGGTTTCACCATATTGACCAGGCTGATCTTGATCTCCTGACCTCAGGTGACCTGCCCGCCTCAGCCTCCGAAAGTGCTAGGATTACAGACTTGAGTCACCGTGCCTAGCCTGAACCCTGGACTTTTATTCCCACCCATTGGTAAAGAGTAGTCTTCTCTCAGATGTCAGTAGGCAACTTGGATGTCTATCTGCACTGGGCAGTAATGAGGTGATGCCCCATTTTGCCTCTAGCAGAGTGGTGTCAGAGAAAGCCAGCTAAAATAGAAGGTTTAAATAAGATCTGGAGTTGCATAACAATAAATAAATGTTTAGGCTTCAATTAAAAATCACTTGTCATGCCAATATCCAAGAAGGTCTCAAACTAAGTGAAAAAAAGGCCGAGCGCAGTGGCTTACACCTGTAATCCCAGCACTTTGGGAGGATGAGGCGGGCGGATCACGAGGTCAGGAGATCAAGACCATCCTGGCTAACATGGTGAAACCCCATCTCTACTAAAAATACAAAAATTAGCTGGGCGTGGTGGCGCGTGCCTGTAATCCCAGCTACTTGGGAGGCTGAGGCAGGAGAATTGCTTGAACCAGGGAGTCAGAGGTTGCAGTGAGCCAAGATCATGCCACTGCATTCCAGCCTGGTGGCAGAGCGAGACTCCGTCTCGCAAGCAAAACAAAACAAAAAAACCTAAGTGAAAAAAGACAATCAGTAGATGCCAATATGAGCCATCACGCTACCCGACTTCACACTATGTTACAGGGCTACAGTGACCAAAAGAGCCTGGTACTATTGGTACAAAAACAGACACATAGACCAGTGGAACAGAATAGAGAACACAAAAATAAGGCTGCACACCCACAACCATCTGATCTTTGACAAACCTGACAAAAACAATCAGTGGGGAAAGGACACCATGTTCAATAAATGGTGCTGAGATAGCTGGCTAGCCATATGCTGATAATAGAAACTGGGCCCCTTCCTTACACCGTATATAAAAATCAACTCAACATGGATTAAAGACTTAAATGTAAAACCCAAAACTATAAAAATCCTGAAAGACAACCTAGGGAATACCATTCTGGACATAGGAATGGGCAAAAATTTCATGACAACGATGCCAAAAGGAATCACAACAAAAGCAAATATTGACAAATGGGATTTAATTAAACTAAAGAGCTTTTGCACAGTATGAGAAACTATCAACAGAGTAAACAACCTACAGAATGGGAGAAAATTTTTGCAAGCAATGCATCTGACAAAGGTCTAATATCCAGCATCTATAAAGAACTTAAATTTTACAAGAAAAAAAACCTCATTAAAAAGTGGGCAAAGAACTTTAACACTTCTCAAAAGAAGACATACACGCAGCTAACAAGCATATGAGAAAAGAGCTTAATATCACTGATCATTAGAGAAATCCAAATCACAATGAGATACCATCTTACAGCAGTCAGAATGGCTATTACTAAAAAGTGAAAAAACGATAAAAGTTACTGGCAAAGTTGCACAGGAAAAGGAACGCTTATATACTGTTGGTGGGGGGTGTAAATTAGTTCAACCATTGTAGAAAACAGTGTGGCGATTCCTCAAAGACTTAAAAACAGAACTACCATTCAACCCAGCAATCCCATTATTGGGTGTGTACCCAAAGGAATATAAATCATTCTATCATAAAGACACATGCACACATATGTTCGTTGCAGCACTATTCACAATAGCAAAGACAGTAAATCAACCTAAACCCCCATCAATGGTAGCTGGATAAATAAAATGTAGTACATATACTCCATGGAATACTATGCAGTCATAAAAAACAATGAGATCATGTCTTGCAGGAATATGAATGGAGCTGGAATATGAATATCCTTATCCAACGAACACAGAAACAGAAAACTAAATACCGCATGTTCTCACTTATAAGTGGGAGCTGAACGATGAGAACGTGTGGAAACATAAGAGGGGAACAACACACACTGGGGGTCAATTGGAAAGTGGAGGTTGGAAGGAGAGAGAGGATCAGGAAAACTAATGAGTACGAGTCTTAATACCTGGGTGATGAAATAATCTGTACAACAAACTCCCATGACACAAGTTTACCTATGTAACAAACATGCAGATGTATTCTTGAACCCAAAATAAAAGTTAAAAGAAAACAAAAATCAACAAACACTTGAAAACTAAACCACATACTTGTACATAATCTGTGCATCAAAGAAGAAGTTGCAAAAGGCATTTAAAAATCAATTGAACTGAATGAAAATAAAAATAAAATCAAAATTTGTGGGTTGCAGCTAAAGCACCACTGAAAGGGAAACTTACAATACTAAATGTATATATTAGAGAAGAGGAAAAAACCTCAAATCAATAAGCTAACCTCCCACCTCAAGAACCTAGAAAAAGAAGAGTAAAATCAACCAAAACCAAGAAGATGGAAGGAGATAAGGTTAAAAGCACAATAGAATGGAATGGAAAATATAGAAAAAAATCAATAAAATAAAGAGCTGATTCTTTGAAAAGATCAATAAAATTCACAAACATCTAGCAAGACTGATAAAAAGACACAAATTGTCAGTATCAAAAATGAAACAGAATGCCATTACGGATCCTGCAGACATCAAAGGGATTGTAAAGGAACACTACTAACTATACGCAGGTAAATGATGTGTGTAGATGGGTATATAGCTATGGAAATGGATGAATTCCTTGAAAACTGCAAATGACCACAACCTCACCCAATATAAAATAAGTAATTTGAATAGCCTTATAACTATTAAGGAAATTTAATTCATAAGTTAACAGCTGTCAGAAATCTTCAGGCCCAGATAATTTTCCTGGATAATTCTACCAAATATTTGAAGAGGAATTAAGAGCAATTCCATACACTCTCTTTCAGCAAATAGAAGAGGAAGGAACACTCAGTGAACACATAAAACTAATTTTATGAAGCTAGTATTATCATCTTGATGTCAAAGCCAGACAAAAACAGTACAAAAAAGAAAACTGTAAGCTAATATGCTTCATAAATATAGACACAGAAATCTTTAACAAAACATTAGCATATATAATTCAGCAATATATATAAAGAATTATATGCCGTGACCACGTGGGTTTTATTCCAGGGATGCAAGGCTTTTTTAATATTAAAATCTCAATCAATGTAATCTGCCATATGAACATAGTAAAGAATAAAAATCATATCACTAAATGTAAAAAAAGCATTGCACAGAATTCAATATCCACTCATGATAAAAACTTTCAGGAAACAGGAAAAGAAAAAAAATCCTCAACTTGAAGAGGAGTATCTGCAAAAAATCCCATAGTTGATATTATACTTAGCGATAAAAGATTGAATGCTTTCCACCTAAGCTCAGGAACAAGGTAAAGATGTCTTTTGTCACCACTCATGATTATCTACTAAGGAAATTCCAAGGAATCTACAAATTCTTATAACTAACAAGTGAGTTCAAGAAGATTACAAAATACAAGCTAAAATACGAAAATCAATCATATTTGTATGTACTAGCTATGAACATGTGATCACTAATTAAAAATGCAATACAATCAAGAAAATGAAATCTAATAAAACGTACATTATTTAAATGATGAAAAGTACACAATGTTAATGAAAGACATCAAAAGATCTAAATTAATGAAGAGACAAACTGTACTCATGGGGTGGAAGTTTCAACACAGTAAAGATACCGTTTCTTTTCAAACTGACATATATGTTTAATGCAATTCCCATCAAAATCTCAGGAAAATTCTTTATGGATGTAGACAAGATTATTCTAAAATGTATATGGAAGGGCAAAGGAACTAAAATAGCTAAAAACAATGTTTAAAAAGGGCCGGGTGTGGTGGCTCACGCCTGTAATCCCAGCACTTTGGTAGGCCAAGGTGGGCGGATCACAAGGTCAGGAGATCGAGACCATCCTGGCTAACATGGTGAAATCTCATCTCTACTATAAATACAAAAAATTAGCCGGGTGTGGTGGCGGGCACCTGTAGTCCCAGCTACTCAGGAGGCTGAGGCAGGAGAATGTCGTGAACCCGGGAGGCAGAGCTTGCAGTGAGTCTAGATGGCGCCACTGCACTCCAGCCTGGGCAGCAGAGCAAGACTCTGTCTCAAAAAAAAAAAAAAAGAATGAAGTGAGAGCAGTCAATCTGATTTTAAGACTTATTATAGCTGCAGTAATCAAGACTATATGTTACTGGTAAGTGGGACAGATACATAGATATATGATACATGATAGAGAACCCAGAAGTAGATCCTCACAAATATGCCCACCTGATTTTTGACAAAGTTGGAAAAACAGTTCAATGGAGGAAAGATAATCTTTCAACAAATGATGCTGAAGCAATGAGACAGCCATAGACAAAAAAAAAAAAAAAAAGAACCTTGACCTAAGTGTCACACATAATACAAAAATTAAACCAAAATGGATTACACACTTAGCTGTAAAATGTAAAACTATAAAACTTTCTTTTTTTTTTTTTTTTCCGAGATAGAATTTCACTCTGTCACCCAGGCTGGGGTGCAGTGGCACGATCTCAGCTCACTGCAACCTCCGCCTCCTGGGTTCAAGTGATTCTCCTGCCTCGGCCTCCCAGGTAGCTGGGAATATAGGCACCCACCACCACGCCTGGATAATTTTTATATTTTTAGTAGAGACCAGGTTTCACCACATTGGCCAAAACTTGAGTCATAAAAAAAAGGAGAAACTGGTAAATTGGACTTCATCAAATTAATAATTTTTTTTTTTTTTTGATACAGGGTTTCACCCTGTCATCCAGGCTGAATACAATGGTAGGATCATGGCTCACTGCAGCCTTGACCTCCCAGGTTCAAGTGATCCTCCCACTTCAGCCTCCTGAGTAGCTGGGACTACTGATGCGCACCACCACACCCAGCTGATTTTTTTTTTCCCGTAGGTACGGAGTCTCACTACATTGCCCAGGCTGGTCACAAATTCCTGGATGCAAACAATCCTCCTGCCTCAACCTCCCAAGGTGCTGGAATTACAAGTGTGAACTACCATGCCCAGTCAACTTTTACTCTTAAAAGATCCTGTTAAGAGAATACAAAGACAAACTACAGAGTGGGAGAAATTATTTGCAAAGCACATAGCTGACAAAGGGCTAGTATCTAGAATATACAGAAAAACTCATAAAACTCAACAGTAACCTTACTTGGTAAGAATTATATCAAAGTTTTCTTCAGAAAGTATGCAAGCAAGAAAAGAATATTCTAAAATATTTAAATTGTTGAAAGAAAAACCTATGAACCTAGAATTCTGTGCCTAGCAAAATTATCCTTTTAAAAGTGAAGGAGCAATAGGCCGGGCACAGTGGCTCACACCTGTAATCCCAACACTTTTGGAGGCCGTGGTGGGTGAATCACCTGAGGTCGGGAGTTTGAGACCAGCCTGGTCAATATGGTGAAACCCTGTCTGTAGTAAAAATATAAAACTTAGCCCGGCGTGATGGTGCGCCTGTACTCCCAGCTACTGGGGAGGTTGAGACAGATGAATCCCTTGAAGTGGGGAGGCGGAGTTTGCAGTGAGCTGAGATCTCACCATTGCACTCCAGCCTGGGTGACAGAGCAAGACTCCGTCTCAAAAAAAAAAAAAAAAAAAAAGTGAAGGAGTAATGAAAATTTCCTATGCGTTAAAAAATGGAGTATACCTGCCTTGCAAGAGATGTTCAAAGAAGTTCTTCAGAGAGAAGGAAAATTATATAGGTCAGAAACTCACATCTAAATAAAGTGCTACAGAAGGAATAAATGAAGCCAAAATAAAACAAGCAATCCAATTAGAACATGAGCAAAAGATATGCAGAGATTTTCACTGAAGGAGTTATGCAGAAGGCTACTAAGCACATTCAAAGATGTTCAACATCATTAGCTATTGGGGAAATGTATATTAAACCCATAATGAGATATTATTACACAACTATCAGAATGGCTGAGATAAAAAACAGTGACAACACCAAATGTGGGGATGTGGATAAACTAGGAAATCATACGTTGCTGGTGGGAATGTAAAATAGGATTCTCACTCTGGAAAACAGTTTGTCAGTATCCTAAAACAATAAAAATGGAATTACCATAAGACCCAGCAATTTCATACCTGGACATTTACCTTAGGGAAATGATGACTTGTATTTACACCAAAACCTATAATGAATGTTGATATCAGCTACTATCTGTAATAGCAAAATGTGAGAAAAGGAAAAAAAACCCAGATGTCCTTTAATGGGTGATGATGGTTAAACAAATTGGTATATCCATACCGTGGAATACTACTTAGCAATACACAGCAAGAGCTATTGATATATGCAGTGACCTGAATAAATATCCATAGAATTATGCTTAGTGAAAAACAAACAAACAAACAAAAAAAAAACCACAAAAACCATTTGCAAGGTTACGTTCCATGTGATTCCCTTAATACAGCATTTTCAAAATGACAACATTATAGACACCCGGATCATGCAAATGGACTGATTCCCTTAGGAGAACTAAGGCCATATCTACCTAGAGGCTGGAAGAAGACCCTTCTGGGCCTGACAAGAACAGATAACAATTCTGGCAACAATTGGCCCTGGGGTTTCAGCCGGTCCACAGGTGGAAGTTGAGAGTGGGATTTAATCTGGTTGAGTTCATCTTCTGGTAGGAAACCACACAGAACCCAGGAGCACCACCAAGATGGCAGGGGGAGCTGTGTGGCTCAGAGATACTGGGACCCCATCCTCTTCCTGTTCCTCATTGACTGGCTGGAAAGGTGGACACTAAAAATTCATGATTCATTTGTAGTTAGTTGAAGTATGCAAGGAGATGACGTATTATTTAGACTCCCTCGCTCCCTCCCTCTTTCTTTCTCCCTTCCTTCCCTCCCTCCCTCCCTCCCTCCTTTCCCTCCCTCCCTCCCTCCCCCTTCCTTCCTTCCTTCCTTCCTTCCTTCCTTCCTTCCTTCCTTCCTTCCTTCCTTCCTTCCTTCCTTCCTTCCTTCTTTTTCTTTCTTTTTCTTTCTTTCTTATGGAATCTTGCTTTTGTCACCCAGGCTGGAGTGCAATGGCACAATCTCAGCTCACTGCAACCTCCATCTCCTGGGTTCAAGTGATTTTCCTGCTTCAGCCTCCTTAGTAGCTGGGATTACAGGCACACACCACTATGCCCAGCTAATTTTTGTATTTTTAGTAGAGACACGGTTTCATCATGTTGGCCAGGCTGGTCTCGAACTCTTGACCTCAGGTAATCCGCCCGCCTCGGCCTCCCAAAGTACTAGGATTACAGGCATGAGCCACTGCACCTGGCTACACATATTATTTTCTAAAAATGTCACTAATCCTGTGAAAGGTTCATTTAAAATGCTTGTCCTAAAGTACACTAACTTTTTGTATGTGATGACAGATCTAAGTGCTTGTGGTATATTCATTTTGAGAACCATCAAATATTTCTAGGGTGAAATTTCTTTGAATTTTTTCACTTCAGAGGAGGGTCAAGTGTCTCCTAACTACTGTATCATTTGTTTCCCAAGCTGCGTTTTTTTTTTTTTTTTTTGAGACAGAGTCTCACTCTGTTGCCCCAGGCTGGAGTGCAGTGGCGCAGTCTCGGCTCACTGCAAGCTCCACCTCCTGGGTTCACACCATTCTCCTGCCTCAGCCTCCCGAGTAGCTGGGACTACAGGTGCCCGCCACCATGCCTGGCTAATTTTTTCTATTTTTAGTAGAGGTGGAGTTTTACTGTGTTAGCCAGGATGGTCTCAATCTCCTGACCTCATGATCTGCCCACGTCGGCCTCCCAAAGTGCTGAGATTACAGGCGTGAGCCACCGCGCCCGGCCACTGCATTGTTAATGAGAAAGATTAAAGATCTTTTTCATGGCTTCTTGGTGGCTGGTCTGCAACTTTCCTGGCAATGACTGCCTCCTACTGAATATACTATATTTCAGATCCTTACCTTTATCTGTTATGATTAGAGAATAAAGGGTGAGCTCACTGGTCCTAATCTTTTCCACTGCCTTTAAGGCCCTGACATACTTTACCCCCTCCTTTTCAGTAGACAATGTTTTCTCCCACTTCTTTCAGAAATATGAACTGCTTTATCTTCTCTCATCCTCAAAACGTGTCAAGGTATTCATATCTACTCTCTACATTCCCCTCTTAGCATAGGGTTCTGTTAGGACATTTGATTTTAAGTGGCATAAACCCAACTCCAACTAGCTTAAACAAAAATGTGACTTTACTATAAAGTTTCTGGGGTATCTTGGGAAACTGTTTGTGGCTGGATCCTGGGCATATAGCTGGAGCCAGGGACTCCTTACTAGCTCTTTCTATACAGCCTTCTTTGGGACAGCATCGTTATTCTCTCTACTGTTAACTATTTCTGCTTGCCCAGTCATCTGGTGGAACAGGCCACCAATAGTGCCCAGGTTTATATCTCCATTTCGTCAGTCAACCATGTGGAACTGGAAGAGCTCGATTCTGATTTGAAATTCCCACAAAGGCATTCTGATTAGCCAGCTTAGATCACCACTCACTCCTGGACCAATGAATGTTAGCCACAGAGTCAGGTCACAGTGTATACCATGGTTGTTCTTATGGTAGCCATCTGAATGGAGTTGGGAGTTGGGGGAAGGTGGGAGGTGGAAGGTGGGCAGTCTTCATTGAATAAGAGGGAGCAGAAGGTCTTGGAAAAAGAAGGGATGCCAGGAGAGACACAACAATACTTGGCTACTCCATGCCATCCCTTGTCTTCAGGCAAATGGAAAGATCTTGAATTTTTAATTCTATCTCTTCTCATCTTCTTCAGGATTTAGTTTAATTAATTACCCTTTTTTATATATATATATTTTTAACACTAGATTATACTGCAATAAATTACCCTTTTTTCTTTTTGCATTTTGAATATTTCTACTCAAGCTCTTTTTCTTTAGGCTTACATTTGCTCAAGATTCTCTTACACCAAAGGAGCATCCCATAACCTGTCTTCAAGTTCCTGCCCAATCTCTGTACCTCTTTTTTTTCTGCCATGTAAATGTCATCTGCCCCATATCACACTTTACCCCAATCTGGCCTCCTCCCTCTTCATTTCCTTCTTTGACGCCACCTGCATTTTCCCAGAGTGTTTTTTTGGTTTTTGAAAGGCTGAACACAGGCAGAGTGAGGGAAGGATGAAATCTACAGGCCATTGTGATGCAGCCCTTCCAGCAGGTGTGACAGGTAGTCTCTGATGTGCCACTGCCCATTCCCTCACAGCCCGGCCCCAAGAGGCCCCTTGGATTGTAGAGCATAACACTGACCAGTATCTACCTTTCTATCTTCCTGGTTCCAGAGAGTCTGTGGCCACAGTATCACCTGGACCCCACCCAGACAGCTGATAATCAGCTTATTTACCAAAGTTTCACTGGGTACAAGGACCGTCTCATGAAGAGAGAGGGTGGGGGCCCTCTTGGAGAGGCTGTTTGCTATTTGCTCCCTCACAGGTGTAGCCTCCCATTGCCAGTCCTATGCTCTCTGGAATGAAGAGGAAAGGTAATAACCACAGGCTGGACCAGAACTGCTTTATTTTTTTGAGACAGAGTCTTGCTGTGTTGCCCAGGCTGAAGTGCAGTGGTGTGATCTCAGCTCACTGCAACCTCTGCCTCCCAGGTTCAAGCATTCTCCTGCCTCAGCCTCCTGAGTAGCTGGAATTCCAGGCGCATGCCACCACATGTGGCTAATTTTTGTATTTTTAGTAGAGACGGGGTTTCACCATGTTGGCCAGGCTGGTCTTGAACTCCTGATGTCAAGTGATCCACCCACCTCAGCCTCCCAAAGTGCTTGGATTACAGGTGTGAGCCACCACGCCCGGCCAGAACTGCTTTCTTAAGTGTCCCCGTAGGTAAAGGCCAAGCCCTCGCCCTCACTCACCAACTTGTGTTCTTGCAGTTCTCGGCTATGTTGGTGCTTGTGGTGCTTATGAAGCCACATGAAGCCCTTTGCCTCTTTGGTTTAAAAAAAAAAAAAAAACACTCTCTCTCTCTCTTTTTTTTTTTTTTTGAGATGCAATTTTGCTCTTCTTGCCCAGGCTAGAGTGCAGTGGTGCAATCTTGGCTCACTGCAACCTCCGCCTCCCGGGTTCAAGTGATTCTCCTGCCTCAGCCTCCCGAGTAGCTGGGATTACAGTCTTGTGCCACCACACCCAGCTAATTTTTGTATTTTTAGTAGAAACGGGTTCCTCCCTGTTGGTCAGGCTGGTCTCAAACTTCCAGCCTCAGGTGATCTGCCCACCTCGGCCTCCCAAAGTGTTGGTATTACAGGCGTGAGCCACCATGCCCGGCCAAAATAAAACTCTTTTATTATGAAAATTTTAAAACAGATACAGGTAGAGAGATTAGTTTAATGTGTTTACCACCCACTTTTCACAATTATCCATTTGAGGCCAATGTTGCTCCGTCTACACCCCCATAGTGACACTCTCCTCCTTTATTTCAAAGCAAATCCTAGATCATATACTTTATGGGTAAATATTTCAGTATGTGTCTCTAAACAACAACTTTCCTTTTTTTGTGTCTTTTTGGCTTTGCTCAAGTTTATTATTGAGGTATAATTTACATGTTGTAAGTTGCCCTTTTTAGGCTAATTTTGAGGTTTTATAAGCTTATTCGGTCATAAAACCATCACAATCAGGATATAGAACAGTTCTGTCCCCTCCCCAAATTCCCCTATATCCCTTTGCAGTGAATTCTGCCCAACCTCCATGCAACTACACATCTGTTTTCTGTTCCTATAGTTTTATATTTTTCAAAATGTCGTTAAAAATAGAACATCCTACAGTGTGTAGCCCTTTGAAATGTCACTTTAAAAAACAGAACCATCAAACTGTGATCACATCACCCCCAATCAATAATTCTCTAATATCAGATATCACATTCCCACCACTGTCCTAAGAAGTATGTTTTCACAAACTGATTTAGGATATACATAAGGTCTACACATTGCAATTGGTTGTTTTGTCTCTCAAGTCTCTTAATCTATAGGTTTTCTCTCCATCTTTTGTTTAAGAAATTGGGCTGTCACAGTTTCTCATAATCTGGATTTTTATCAATTGTATCTGCATGTTGTCATTTCTTCTGTTCTCCATAGTCTTGCTACTAAAATGTGGTCCATGGATCAGCAGCATCTGCATCACCTGGGAGTTTGTTAGAAAAGCATAATCTTGGACCCCACTCAAGACCTATTGAATCAGAATCTGCATTTTTAACATTCAACAAGATCTCTGACTGGGCGCGGTGGCTCACGCCTGTAATTCCAGCACTTTGGGAGGCTGAGGCGGGTTCATTTGAGTTCAGGAGTTTGAGACCAGCCTGGCCAACATGGTGAAACCCTGTCTCTACTAAAAATACAAAAATTAGTTGAGTGTGGTGCATGCCTGTAGTCCCAGCTACTCAGGAAGCTGAGGCAGGAGAATCCCTTGAACCTGGGGCGTGGAGGTTGCAGTGAGCCAAGATCGTGCCATTGCACTCCAGCCTGGGTGACAGAACAAGAATCCATCTCAAAAAAAAAAAAAAAAAAAAAAAAAAAAAATCTCCACCTGATTCTGTCCCTGTAAAATGGCTCTGAGACCTAGTGTGTTGATCTGGTTTAGGTTGGTTTGTTTGTGGATTTTTTTTTTTTTTTTTTGGCAAGCCTATGGGTGGCATTGCACCCCTTATTTATCAGCCCCGCCCACCTGGTCCTCTCTAGGTCTCTCTGACTGCTCCTGCTCCTCGTCAGCCAGGACCTGTGTCTCCTCATAACTCAGGCCTCTGTAAATGTAAGTGTGTCCAAGGAGATACATCCCACATACTAGCCCCAGACCTCCATTCTCTTTGTCTGCTATGGCTTTCAAGTATCTCATCTGTCCTCCTGATTAACAAATCTCTCTAATCGTGACCTGTCTATGGTATCTTAACTTGCCTTTTCAGTTGCCAAGAGAATATCTCTTCCCAGATATTCTTGTTGCTAATACTAATTCTCACTAGCCTGCGCCTTTAATTCAACAAGTCAAAACCTGAATCACTGCTTTCCCTTCTATTTTCTATTTTGGATTAGTAACTTATTTTCTGATCACTCAGCCTAGACTATTTGAAGCTGTCTTCTATGTTTTCCACTGTTTCATGTCTGATCTCTAATCAGTAGTTTAGTTTTATTAATTCTCCTGTATTTGTCAGCCCTCATTATGTTATGCTGGGGTAAGAGAAAATCCCTCCAAATCTCAGTGGTTTGCAACGCAAAGTTTTGTTTGTTTGTTTGTTTGTTTGTTTGAGATGGAGTCTCACTCTGTCACCCAGGCTGGAGTACAGTGACGCGATCTTGGCTCACTGCAAGCTCTGCCTCCCGGGTTCACGACATTCTCCTGCTTCAGCCTCCAGAGTAGCTGAGACTACAGGTGCCCGCCACCACGCCTGGCTAATTTTTTCTATTTTTAGTAGAGACGGGGTTTCACCGTGTTAGCCAGGATGGTCTCAAACTCCTGACCTTGTGATCCGCCCACCTTGGCCTCCCAAAGTGCTGGGATTATAGGTGTGAGCCACCACACCTGGCCAACAACACTGTTTTATTTTTTCTTCAAGTTATATGTTGGCTGTAGGTTGACTGAAGCTCTGGTCTTTTTCATTCCAGGATCTAGGCTGAAGAGAAGCTCCAATTTGGGATACAGCAGAGGGAATAAAAAGGAATGGTAAAACTAGGAATAGCTTTCAAAGTTCAGTCATTGTGTAAATCAGTTCCATGGCTGATATGGTTTGGCTGTCTCCTCACCCTAATGTCATCTTGAATTCCCATGTGTTGTGGGAGGGACCTAGTGGGAGGTAATTGAATCATCAGGGCAGGTCTTTTCCATGCTGCTGTTGTGATAGTGAGTAAGTCTCATGAGATCTGATGGTTATTATAAGTTGGAGTTTTCCTGCACAAGCTCCCTTTTTTGCCTGCTGCCATCCACGTAAGACATGACTTGCTGCTCCTTGCCTTCTGCCATGATTGTGAGGCCTCACCAGCCATGTGGAACTGTGGGTCCAATAAACCTTTTTCTTTTGTAAATTGCCCAGTCTCAGGTATGTCTTTATCAGCAGCATGAAAATGGACCAATACAATGATCATAGCAAATGACAAAGCCAAGTCTCATATTCATGGACTGAGAAAGTATGTTCAAATATTTGGAATCAATAGTATAATCTATCACAATTGCCATTTTGTATTTCAATTGCATCTTTTATTTTGATTCTGTTTACCCCTGCCTTAAGCTTCACTTCTCTCAGCTTCCTCATGGAAGCCTTCTCTGATGCCCTGAGACTAGGCCACATCTACTGCTATTGGCTGTTGTGGAATTTATACTTCTCCTTCGTGACACTTGTGAGACAACTGTAATTATTTATGAACTTATTTAATTTCTGACAGCCCCTAGACCGAAAGCTCTGTGAGGGCAGAGATGGTGTCTGTTTTGCTTACTGTTTAACCCTTGGCACCTAGAAAAGTGTCTGGCATAGTGCAGCATGTAAAGGAATGAATGATTGCCTTAGTCATGCCCATATCATCCTTTACCTGGTTTACTGAAAGACCTTACCAGTAGTTTTGGAAATCTAATTTATTTTTCTGCCATCAGGATTTTCTTTCTTAAAGACTTACTCTTGGCCAGGTGTGGTGGCTCACAGATGTAATCTCAGAACTTTGGGAGGCTGAGGCAGGCAGATCATTTTAGGTCAGGAGTTTGAGACTAGCCTGGCCAACATGGTGGAACCTCATCTCTACTGAAAGTACAAAAATTAGCTGGGTGTGGTGGTGTGCACCTGTAATCCCAGCTACTTGGGAGGCTGAGGGGGAGGATCACTTGAACCTAGGAGGTAGAGGTTGCAGTGAGGCAAGATAGTGCCACTTGACTCCAGCCTGGGTGACCAGTGAGAATCCATCTCAAAAACAAAACAAAACAAAAAGACTTACTCTTCATATCATTTATTGGTTTTCTAGGTCAGGTTGTGCTTCTGAAGTTTCCTGAACGTGTATGCTTTCTCAGACCTCTATCCATTTGTATGGGCTGTTCCTTCTGTAGGATTCCATTTCTCCCCCCAGTGCTCTGCCTGGTAAAATCCTGTTCATCTTATAAACCTCAGTTCTGAGGCTACCTCCTCTGTGAAACCTCCCATGACTCTCATTGCAGACTTGGGCCCTGCCCTTCTGCTTGCACATGTGTACCTCTGTTTTAGCAATTATCATGTTTCATTCTAAACCCAACATTCTGGTTTTCCAGTGCAGATTAGAAAAAGGGGAGTGTTGTGGGAGGTCAGGGACCCCGAATGGAGGGACCAGCTGGAGCTTTGGCAGAAGAAACATAAATTGTGAAGATTTCATGGACATTTATCACTTCCCTAATAATACTCTTATAATTTCTTATGCCTGTCTTACTTTAATCTCTTAATCCCATTATCTCCATAAGCTAAGGATGTACGTCACCTCGGGACCCTGTGATAATTGTGTTAACTGTACAAATTGATTATAAAATGTGTGTTTGAACAATATGAAATCAGTGCATCTTGAAAATGAACAGAATAACAGCGATTTTAGGGAACAAGGGAAGACAACCATAAAGTCTGATTCCCTGTGGGGTCAGGCAGAAAGAGCCACATTTTTCTTCTTACAGACAGCCTATAAATGGACATGCAAATAGGAGAGATATAGCTAAATTCTTTTCCTAGCAAGGAATATTAAGACCCTAGGAAAAGAATTGCATTCCTTGGGGGAGTTGTAAACGGCCCCTCTGGAAGTGTCTGTCTGATGCAGTTATGATAAGGACTGAAATACACCCTGGTCACCTGCAGTACCCTCAGGCTTATTAGGGTGGGGAAAAAACCGCTCCCTGGTAAATTTGAGGTCAGACCAGTTCTCTGCTCTCAAACCCTGTTTTCTGTTGTTTAAGATGTTTATCAAGACAATACGTGCACAGCTGAACATAGACCCTTATCAGGAGTTTTTGATTTTGCCCTTTGCCTTGTGATCTTTGCTTTGCCCTTTGCCTTGTGATCTTTATTGGCCTCAGAAGCATGTGATCTTTGTTCTCCTTTTTGCGTTTTGAAGCATATGAGCCTTGTGACCTACTCCCTGCTTGTACACCCCCTCCCCTTTTGAAATCCTTAATAAAACTTGCTGGTTTTGCGGCTCAGGTGGCATCACGGGCCTACCGATATGTGATGTCACCCCCAGCGGCCCAGCTGTAAAATTCCACTCTTTATACTTTTTCTCTTTATTTCTCAGACCAGCTGACACTTAGGGAAAAAAGAAAGAACCTACGTTGAAATACTGGGGGCCGGTTCCCCCGATAGGAGAGAGGTTAACATTGTGGTTTTCCAGTGCAGATTAGAAAAAGGAGAGAGGGAACAGCAGAGTGGTGCAGTGGAAGCGTGCTGGACCCATAACCCAGAGGTTGTTGGATGGAAACCATCCTCTGCTGGCTTTGTGATCTTGGCTGGGTGTGGCAGCTCACATCTGTAATCCCAGCACTTTGGGAGGCCAAGGTGGGAGGATCACTTGAGACCAGCCTGGGCAACATAGCAAGACACGTCTCCATAAAAAGGAAAACAAACACACACACACACACGAGTGGCATTTCTAAATAGAGGCCTACTGACAACAGCAGAATTTACCACTGATGGCCTGTCAGTAAAGGAGCGGCACCTGTCCCAGTTAACACAAGCACCTTCTGCAGTGGCTGCAGCAGTGTTTCTCTAGTGAGGACTTGGTTCCTACAACTCTCATCTACAACTCTGAGCCTGAAAACTGCCTCAGATTTTAGCAAAACAAGCACAGTCTTGCTGGCTTCTGTTTTCCTCTGAGCTGAAGGGGTCCTGGGCAGACTCAGAGCCCCTGGTTTCCTCATCATGAGCCTGAGCGTGAGTCAGAATCACCTGAGGGCTTGTGAAGCCAGAGGTTGCTGGGCTCCATCCGGCGTTTCTGATCCAATAGATCTAGGGTGGGGACTGGAACTCGCATTTGTAAAAGATTCCCAGGGGATGTTGCTGCTGCTGGGCTGGCCTTAACCACTGGCCTAACAATGGGCCACAAGCAGGACCACAGTGAAAAACTCCAGTCAAACAGGAAGATACATACAATTTCATCCTTGATCAGGCACGTCTTGCTTCATTTACACAGGTGCCTGCATTTTTTACCCCAGGGAAGACTTTGTGACTTGATAATTTCCACTTGTGGAACCAGCTGAACTGGATATTTATTATCAGATATTTACTTATACCAAATAAACATTGTTATACACTATGTAAAAATAGAAGGTGCTGGCATTCTGAATTCCTTGCAAGGGCTGTTCCTTCAAACCTGCTCCCTTATGGATCTGTATCACTGAGTCATGTAGGCCAAAAGCATTATAAGCCAAATCGTTGGAACTCAGGAGTTCTGTTCCTTGCTGTCACTGCATCCTTCCCTCAACAAACTTAGTTTACAGTAGACATCAGAATTTTGTATTCAACTACTAGCAGTAGTTTCTAAGGCATCATGCAGTTAATATAAATCAATTTTAAAATTTATAACCTCCTGATAGGCCCTCTTGTTAAATTACTAATATTGTATTTATTTAAAAAATGTTGGCTGGATGCAGTGTCTCACTCCTATAATCCTAATATTTTGGGAGGCTCAAGGGATCACTTGAACCCGGGAGTTCGAGACCAGCCTGGGCAACATTATGAAACCTTGTCTCTACAAAACATACAAAATTTAGCTGGGCATTGTGGTGCACCCCTGTGATCCTAGCTACTCATGAGGCTGAGGTGGGAGGATCACTTGAGTCCCGGGGGTGGGGGTCAAGGTTGCAGTGAGCTGAAATTGCACCATTACACTCCAACCTGGGTAACAGAGGGATACCTTGCCTAAAAAAAAAAAAAAAAAAAAAAAAATGTTAACAATGGAGAGAGCTATGAAAACAAAATTTTAGAGACAGTGTGGCTCAAGTACGGTCTCTGTGCAGTTGTAATTAGAAGGAACCAAGGTGGCTGACTGATTTTGAACTACAATTGTCACTGACAATAAGAGCTACTGTGGAGGATGAAAAACTCCCATCATTCCCTCAGCAAGACTTGGAAAGAAGGATGAATGACATTCAGCAAATTTAATATTTCACTGGTGCTAAAACTCACATTGTTTTGCATTGTTAAATCTCTGAAATCCTGATGCATTTTACCATGGATGGCATTTTATGATTATGGTTGGCTAGGTCATGGTTGTGATGTGGTGTCACTGCCTGCACATGTACAAACTTGGTGGTTATTCCCGGTGGGATGACTTGTCAACTGTAATCTCCATGTTTCTCTCAACAGATTATATAAGGACCATCTGGAAAAGAAACATGCTCCCTGTTGTCTGGAAACCTTCCATTGACACCTTCAGGTAAGATCAGGAGAGTCCCAGCATCAAAATTTGTAAAACAGGTATCAGTAGTTTGCAAGAAAACAGTAGTGGAATAGTTTTAAGAAATGCTGCATTATTAGCACATAGTAATTAAGGACACAGAGGACATTTCTGTATGAACGACACAGACTCCAATGACTATAAGCTCAAAAATGACTCAGAAGAATAATAGAGATTCTGAATGTTAAGAAATTACAGGAATTCTTTAATGAATTTATTTTTGCTTATACCTTCCTTCTTATGTATGCACAAGAGATGTATGATAACAATGTAGGTCTAAGTCTGTGCTTGTTCACTAAAAATTCTAAACGATGAAAAAGTATTACAGATAGTTTAATTGGGAATATTTCTTTTTTTTTTTTTTTTTTTTTGAGATGGAGTCTTGCTCTGTTGCCCAATTTGGAGTGCAGTGGCATGATCTTGGCTCACTGCAACCTCTGCCCCCTGGGTTCAAGTGATTCTTCTGCCTCAGCCTCCTGTGTAGCTGGAGGCACCCACCATCATGCCCTACTAATTTTTGTATTTTTAGTAGAGACGGGGTTTTGCCAAGTTCGCCAGGCTGGTCCCGAACTCCAGACCTCAGGTGATCTGCCTGCTTTGGCCTCCCAAAGTGCTGGGATTACAGGCATGAGCCACTGCACCCGGCCAGGAATATCTTTCTTTTTAACAGCAACTTTCAATCTTTTTCGTCTGAGGACTCCTTTACACTCTTAAAAAATATTGAGAACACTGGAGAACTTGTGGTTTATATGGTAATATCAGTAGTGACCATATTAGAGATTTAAACAGACTTTTAATACCAAAGAATCACAAGCACATGTTCCATTAGCTGTCAGAGAGGTAATGACATCACACATTATGTATCCTCTGGGAAACTCCAGTGTACACTGGTAAGAGAATGAATATGAAAAGAAAGGGAGGAACCACACTTTGAGAATCCCTGGCATATAAAATAATGGTTTTTAAAAAAATACTATTATATTTTGATGAATATGGATATATTTCCAAGTAAACTGTTGTTGGAAGAAGTAAAATATTGACTACATAGAAAATTCTATTGCTGAACAGTTGGTGTAGCATTTTGAGACACAGAAATTAACTGATGTATCTTTCTTCTGTGGCTGTGGGAAACATCCACCCCCAACCGCCTTTTTGTTTGTTTGTTTGTTTTGTTTTTGTTTTTTGTTTTTTGAGACGGAGTCTCGCTCTGTCGCCCAGGCTGGAGTGCAGTGGCCAGATCTCAGCTCACTGCAAGCTCCGCCTCCCAGGTTTACGCCATTCTCCTGCCTCAGCCTCCCGAGTAGCTGGGACTACAGGCGCCCGCCACCTCGCCCGGCTAGTTTTTTGTATTTTTTTTTTAGCAGAGGCGGGGTTTCACCGGGTTAGCCAGGATGGTCTTGATCTCCTGACCTCGTGATCCGCCCGTCTCGGCCTCCCAAAGTTTTTTTTTTTTTTTTTGAGACGGAGTCTCGCTCTGTCTCCCAGGCTGGAGTGCATGCAGTGGCGCTATCTCCCGGGTTTCCGCCATTCTCCTGCTTTAGCCTCCCGAGTAGCTGGGACTACAGGCTCCCGCCACTATGCCCGGCTAATTTGTTGTATTTTTTAGTAGAGACGGGTTTTCACCGTGTTAGCCAGGATGGTCTCGATCTCCTGACCTCGTGATCCGCCCGCCTCGGCCTCCCAAAGTACTGGGATCACAGGCGTGAGCCACTGCGCCCGGCCCCCAACCGCCCTTCTTAGGTGGCCAGCTCACACGGGGTATCCTGTAGGTCTGAGTAAATCGACCCTAAGGGAAGGTAAGAGTGCATCTTCTACTTGGGCTCCAGAGGGCAGTGGAATTGCCTGTAAAGCAGGAGGAAGGGATAGAAGTTGGGACAAAGACGAAAGGAGGAGTGTGGTTTGGCCCCTGGGGGACAAACCTGGATTTTCTAGAGACTAGGAGAGGCGGCGGGGCTTGCAGTTTCTGTCAGTGATGGACATCTCTGGGGACTTGTACATGGCTCTGTGGGTACCGGTGGGCAGACAAACACTTGGTGCATAGGACACTGAAGCACCACCCAGGGTCCTGCTGGACCCTCAGGCCCAGAGAGGGCAGACCCTGGGGAGCTGCTGGCTTTAGGGTATCCTGCAGTCCGAGCAAGACGTCCTAATGACAGTCACCAATGGGCTGCTGCCCGGGGCCTCTTCTGCCCCTGTCCTGACCTAGAATCCTACAACCTTTCAAGGAAGGAGAACGGGAGCCACCACATACACACAGAGGGTGGCTTTCCTCCAGGGATCCTGGGAACCAGATTGACTTTCATTTAGAAACCGCAGAACAGTTACAGAAGCAAAAGAAATTACTTATGACTGGATCTGAGGACATCTTGCCTGAATTTAATTTCCAGCTCTGTCACTTGCTAATAGAAGTCCCTCACAGGGTCTCCGCTGGGCACACTAAATGAGTGATACATGGAAACTCTTCAGATAGCCCCTGGCATATGTATGTTATCTATCACCTCTTGAACCTCGATATCTTGGAGATGTCATAGGTGCCACACTACATCCTCTGCAGTTTGGGATGGCTGACGTTTGACCCTTTGCCTAAGTCCCCATATCGAAGGCTAGATTAAGCCCTAATGCTGGAGCCAAGGGGAGGGAGGGCAGGAACGTACTCTAAATAGAAGTGCTCCCCCAGGGAGTGGGCGACCCAGCCTGCTCCAGCAGCCAGGAAGGTCTTCCTGCCACAGTGACTGCAGCGAGTGGCGTCCGGCCTCGGAGGGACTGAGGGCACTTCTCTGGTGTGAGCATTGGCGTCCAACGCCCGGCGCAGCAAAATTGCTGCAAACTCTCCCTGAGTCCAGAGAGGTCCAGGTCCTCCTGGGTTTCTTTTTATTTTAAATTTTTTGCCAGGGAGAGTTCTGGCGCTCCTTCAATCCGGGGGCGCCTGCGAGTCTGAGCCAGGAGATGGGCGTGGGCAGGCGTGGGTAGCACCATCGAGTCCCTGGCCACCTGCCGGGTGCTGGGTAGTCTGGAAGCGTCTGGAGCCCGGCCCCCGCCTCCCGGTGCCCCACCCTGGACCCCTCCTTCCACGCGGGTCCCG
The DNA here is from genome assembly GCF_047675955.1 of Chlorocebus sabaeus. Classification (NCBI taxonomy): domain Eukaryota; kingdom Metazoa; phylum Chordata; class Mammalia; order Primates; family Cercopithecidae; genus Chlorocebus; species Chlorocebus sabaeus. The sequence continues at coordinate 48,717,664 of NC_132915.1, forward strand.
CCCCGTGGTGGGCGTGGCCTCCCAGGGGGCGGGGCCGGGGAGGGCCTGCGAACGAGTCACGTCCCAGAGGCTAGGCAAGGCGAGGCGGGGCGGAGCGCGGGAGGCCGGCTGGGAGGCGCACATCCGGCGGCTGCCCGGTACTTCATAAAGCCGCTGTCGCCGCGGGCTGTCGCCGCGGTTTGCCTCTGCAGCAGCTCTGGGCTCTTCTCGGCTGCGGGAGCAGCTGCTCCAATGCTCCAGGGTGGCCATGGGCGCCCCGCACTGGTGGGACCAGTTGCAGGCTGGCAGCTCGGAGGTGGACTGGTGCGAGGACAACTACACCATCGTGCCTGCTATCGCCGAGTTCTACAACACGGTGCGGGGCGCGGGAGAGGGGAAGGCAGGCTGGCCGGCGGGAGGGGGCTGTCCCCGCCGCAGCGTCTGGAAGCTGGACGTGGGTCCCTGCGCGTATCTGGGGGCATTCTCTCCAGGGGCTGAGTCAGTCCACACCCCCTCCTCGGCACGCTCCTTCCAGTTCTCCATCTGTCCTCCTCTCCTGTCCCCATTCCCGACAGCTGGGCTCCTCTTCCTCCTCCTGTCATTTTTTGTGTTGTGTGTGTGATGGTCCTATTGTCTTGTTTGGCCCTCACGCGTCCAGAACCAGGGACTATGTCAGCCCATTCTCCTTGTTTGGGTCAGTTGGGGGCGGTGAACCTGCCGGGACAAGTCTCTTCCTCCCCTGGGATCTCTGTGGCGTGACGCACTTGGGTCGCATTGTGCGTTTTTGCCCTGAATACCTGCTCTGGGAGTGCTGGGAAGAGCACGCCCCCGGCAGGTCCCCGCGGCTGGGGTCACTCCCACCAGGCAGACTTGCCCCAACCCCAAGAACATGCCTGTAATGGTCGAGTTATTTTTGGTCAAAACCAAGTTAATTACTACTCGTTCTTTTTTTCTTGCCTTTAGTGTCCTGTCTTGCGCAAGCCGCTAATTCAACTCCCCCAGGACTGTGCTTTCTCCAGTTCTGAAGTCTGAGGGTTGAAAGGAAAGTTTGGGAGTGATAATGTGCGGGTTTTGGACTTGTCTAGGTCCCTAGATAAGGGTGAGCAGAAACTTCCCCATTACAGAATCCTGGGTGTTTTTAGTTCTTGTGGTAGGGAAGGGTTGCAGCTGGGAGAGGAAATGCCTCTTATTTGTGTATTTCCATGGCTCAGAATCCTGGTACAGAATGTGAGACTTTGCGTGGTCATTTCTGCGGCTTATCTTTTCACCGCCCAAACAAGGAAAACAGGAACTCCTGGTTTGGGTCACTGTGAATTTGAGGTTGTTGTTTAGGACTTTTCCTTCTGGATTTGCTAGAGAGAATGTCTTTGGCAGGAGTCAGGTGTTTACTGCCTGCAGGAATCTCAGATGATCTAGTCCCTGCCCTTTTATTCATCTGATGAGAAAACTGGGCTGTTGTGGAGGGAGCTGTCATGCTCACATTTCTGGCATGGCTGGGGCCACAATCAGAAGTCTGGCCTCTCCCTTCCCTCAGTGCTGAAATCCATGGCTGGCTTCCATACAAACACTCCTGCTTTTTTTTTTTTTATGATTAGGTTAGTTCCTTAAGAAAACTAAAGCTGGGCATTGTGGCTCACTCCTGTATTCCTAGCACTTTGGGAGGCCAAGGCACTTGGGTGGATCGCTTGAATCCAGGAGTTCGAGACCAACCTGGGCAACATGGTGAAACCTCATCTCTACAAAAAAATACAAAAATTAGCTGGACATGTGGCACGCACCTGTTGTCCCAGTTACTTGGGAAGCTGAGGTGGGAGGATCACCTGAGGCTGGGAGTTGAAGGCTGCAGTGAACCGAGATCGCGCCATTCCACTCTAGCCTGGGCAACAGGGTCTCAAAGAAAACCTGGCCCTCTGCTTTCTACAGCAACTATGAAAGACAGTGAGTGGAAGTGGCCATGACTTATCTATTGCATAACCTCTCAGAGCATGCTGTCAGGGGTAAATAGTTGCACACAGAGGATGGGCTGGAGTAGTTCTGGGTACTTTCAATAAGGAGAAACACCAGTGGTAACACAAGTTGTCCTTTTGTAAATAATGAATATGGTGAAAGAGTAAGGATTTCACCAGAGTTCAAGAAGAAAAGACAGCTTGATGACAGGTTCTCACACACTTAGCAAGGTTATTATATGTGAAGTCTGGGGTCTACAGAGAGGGAGGGTCAAGCTTGGTTATTTTGGCTAAAAAAGCTAGTATATTGCTTCTCTGAGTCTGTCTTGAAAGTCGTAGGGCTGGATGAAAGGGAGAGTTTGTCTTCACTTTTAATCTAGTCCCATTGGAGCTATTACTCTACGTAGTGAGTGCTAAAGTCGTTTTCAGAAATGAACGGTTGATCCTCAACTGCAGTGTCTGGCTGATTAGTCCAGCTGGCCCATCTGACAAACTTTATTCCTTGGAATACTCATAAATCACAAAAATCGCCTTGGCAAAGCAGAGAGCGTAAGGTGTCAGATAATAAGGTCATTGCCTAGCTTTGTTGAGTGTAGGTCCAAAGAATTTAGCAAAAAATGTTTCTTCCCCTCTGTTCCTATTTAAAAAAAAATTTTTTTAAGACAGTCTTGCTCTGTTCCAGACTTGAGTGCTGTGGTGCAATCTTGGCTCACTGCGACGCCTCCCAGGTTCAAGCAATCCTCCCAAAGTGCTGGGATTACAGGCGTGAGTCACCATGCCCGGCCTTCTTCCCCTGTGTTCTTACGTACTACTTATATTTTGATGCTTATCACAGGACATTCCCATGCTTATCTTACTCCTGTGTTGAGAAAGACAGTGAACTGTTATGTGGTGATAAATATCCTCTTAAATCCTCATAATAAGGCAACAGGTCTAATTACCCAGTTTATAGGAAACTAATAATAATTGCCAGTTTTGAGAAAAAGTTGGAGGAATTGACAATGTTAAATCAGGAGAAGACTGGGAGAGGGATCTAGAACCTTCTTAATGGGTCTTAGGGGTAGCACATCACTACTACACCTTCAGATACTACTATCTACCATTACTTATTTGCTATGTGTTGAAGCTCTGCTGGGTACTCTATACTCACCCTAGACAATGGGTGCTATTTATTATATCCATTTGTTAAAGGTGGAAATTGGGGCCTAGAGAGTTTATGTAACTTGCTGTCGTCAAAAGCTTAGCACAGCTGAAGTCAGAACTTGATCCATTTGACTCTACCAAGAGAGTTATCTTGAAGCTATAAGTGCCACTGTATCTAACTTAGATTTATCTATTTGGCATAGAATAGATATTTATTATTTAGCCATTGCATAACTTAAAACTCCTGTCTTGGGACCATTTTAGCTCTAGGATAAAACTCATAGTTTTTGATAGGAAAAAAGTTTATTTAAAGTAGTTTTTAAAATTACTGTTTATTGTAAAAGTAATATGATCATGGTAAAAAATTTAGAGTATGTAAGTTGTAGCATGAAAAATACCCTTCTGTATCTTTCTAGATATTTTCTAGGCATGTAAAAAGCACATGTATCTGTGTGTGCATATAAAATACACACGTATAAGGCCGGGGGCAGTGACTCACGCCTGTAATCTCAGCACTTTGGGAGGCCAAGGCAGGCAGATCATTTGAGATCAGGAGTTTGAGACCAACCTGGCCAACATGGTGCAACCTCATCTCTACTAAAAATACAGACAAATTAGTTGGTTGTGGTGGTACGTGACTGTAATCCCAGCTACTCAGAAGGCTAAGGCAGAAGAATTGCTTGAACCTGGGAGGTGGAGACTGCAGTGAGCTGAGATCGCACCACTGCACACTCCAGCCTGGGTGACAGAGCAAGACTCTGTCTCAAAACAAACAAACAAACAAAAAACCCAACAACAACAACAACAAAAGCATGTATAGCAAAATCACGAATACTTGAAGTTTTTTTCCAACCCATTTGAGAGCGTACTGTGTAAACTCTTACATACCTTGTGTTTTTCACTTAATATGTCTTGGAGATATTTCCATATCAGCTCATATAGTGCTCTCTTCCTGTTTATAATGGTTATACAGTACTCCCTTTAATGGATTGATCATAATTTATTTATCTAATCCTTATTGATGGACATTTCATATAGTTTCTGTTTGTTTTATTGTTTTCATTTTGGTTTTTGAACAGTGATTCAGTGAATATCCTCATTCATGCATCTGGGTGTACTTTTGCAAGTAGTAATCTTAGATGGGGATTGCTGTGTCAAGGAGGATATTCGCTTTAAATGCTGATAATTAGTGTGAAATGGCACACTAAAGAGAGTGCACTGATTTCCACTGACAATGTTTGGGCATACAAAACATTTTGCTTTGGCCTATGCAAATCTCTATTGCCTCAAATTTTATCATCCTTTGCTTCAGCCAAGCCTAATATCTCTTCCATGAACATGTAATTTCCTTTCACAGCCTTTTATTTGTGCACATTTTGTACTATTTCTTCTAAATACAAATTTTATTGAATTGAATTCCTTTTTATGTTTTAAGATTTAAGACCCCCTGGCTGGGCACGGTGGCTCACGCCTGTAATCCCAGCACTTTGGGAGGCTGAGGTGGGAGGATCACTTGAGGTCAGGAGTTTGAGGCCAGCCTGGCCAACATGGCAAAACCCCATCTCTACCAAAAATACAAAAAACTAGTCAAGTGTGGTATGTACCTATAGTCCCAGCTACTCGGGAGGCTGAGGCAGGAGAATTGCTTGAACCTGGGAGGTGGAGGTTGCAGTGAGCCGAGATCAGGCCACTGCACTCCAGTCTGGGTGAGAGAGCAAGATTCCATCTTAAGAAAAAAAAAAGAAAAGAAAAGATTTAAGGCCCCAGTCACATAGACCTAGCCACTTTGGAGAAAAGCTGGGTCTGCCTTTTACCCACTGAGCTTGGCCTTTGGGGACTCTGTTGCTCAGCAGGGACTTGAGGACAGAAGGAAGTCAACTGATGGCTGAAAAGAATCTTGAAGCAAAATACATGCATAAAATCAGCTCATGATCTGTCACTTTCCGCTCTGTCCCCAGTCATCAAGATAAATAGACCTCTCGTTATATGCCAAGTCCTACATCCCACTCTCTTTAGGCTGAATCTATCGGTTGATCTATCAGTCTGAGCATTTACTGGGCAACAACTGTGTGCTTATTACAGAGACCAGCTCTGTAAGTCATCTGGGTGGTGAGGGCTATGATAGAGGTGTGTACAAGCCGCTGAGGGTGTTATTAGTAGTGTGCATGGGATTGATGTACTGTGAGGATAGAGTGGTGGTTTTTGCAAGAAGGCTACTGAATAGGGTGACCAAACCCATCCTGGGTTTTTGCCTGAGAGTTTTCTGATTTTAAAACTGAACGTCCCATGCCTTGGGAAGCCCCCTCAGTCCCAGGCAAACCATAACAGTTGGTCGTCGCAGGAACAGAAGTAAAACAATGGAATGGGTAGGTAGGAATCAGCACACAATAAAGATGGACAGGCAATCCAATCAGCCAGGGTAAAAGTCCTCAGCCATTTATGAACCTGCTGTCCAGAATATGTGCAGCCTGTTGTTTTGTCTTTATTTACCCTCTGTCTGGAAAGTGCACATTCAGATGCATCAGGATGAGACTGCAGTATGTTCATGAGATTATTTTGTTATTTGTTATTTTTTGTTGTTGTTGTTGTTATTTTTTTATTTGTTATTTTTCCACATAACATTTGCAAATGTTATGTGGAAATTCATAGAATGAAGAACTTTCTAAGGAAATAATAACATTTTAAAAATCGTGGACTAGGCACAGTGGCTCACACCTCTAATCCTAGTTCTTTGGGAGGCTGAGGCTGGCAGATCACTTGAGCTCAGGCTGAGGCTGGCAGATCACTTGACCAGCCTGAGCCACATGGCAAAACCCTACTCTGTCTCCACAAAAAATGTGAAAATTAGCTGGACATGATGGCACATGCCTGTGGTCCCAGCTACTCAGGAGGCTGAGCTCAAGGCTGCAGTGAGCTGTGAGCATGCTATAATCTAACAATAGGCTTTAAAATATACCCCTTGAGTGAACTATTCTACAATTTCAGTGACCAATACAATTTTGAGGGATACATCTCAGTAGAGATGGAGCCATGAGCCCGTTTTTAAACCATGACTGATTTGCTTTTTTGTATTTCTTTTGGTGTTCATCTTTTTGTCTTGGAGAAAGTCTTCCACTAATTTGTTCTTTTCCTTTCTATATATTGATGTCTTTAAAAGGTACAGTGGGGGCCAGCCAGCCTTGGTAGATGGACTAGGCAGAAGCAATAGTGTAATTTCAGTATTATTTGAAGCATATGGCAATATAGTGCTTCTAAATGGTGCTTCTAATATGCACATTTAAAGAAACTGTTTGGGCCAGGTGTGGTGGCTTATGCCTTTCGTCCCAGCACTTTGGGAGGCCGAGGTGGGTTGATCACTTGAGGTCAGGAGTTCAAGACCAGCTTGGCCAACATGGTGAAACCTGGTTCGCTGCTAAAAATACGAAAAATTAGATGGGCGTGATGGCACTCGCCTGTAGTCCCAGCTACTTGGGGGATGCTGAATCAGGAGAATTGCTTGAACCTGGGAGACAGAGGTTGCAGCTAGCCAAGATTTTGCTACTGTACTCCAGCCTGGGCGACAGAGTGAGACTCCATCTCAAAAAAATAAATAAATAAATAAATAAAAATTATAAATTATATAAAAATACTGCTGTGGGAAAATGTTTGGTCGTTCCTTAAAAAGTTAAAAATGGAATTAGTATACCAGCCAGTGCCTTAGTCCGTTCATGCTGCTATAACAAAACATCTTAGACTGGGTAATTTATAATAACAAAAATTCATTTCTTACAGTTCTAGAGGCTGGAAGGTCCAAGATCAAGGTGCCAGCAGGTTGGGGGTCTGGCAAGGGCTCCCTGCTTCAAAGACGGAGTATATGCTACACTCTCATATGGTAGGAAGGGTGAATACCTCCATCAGACCTCTGTTAGAAGAGCACTAATCCAATTTAACACCTCCAAAGGCCTCACCTCTTAGTACAGTTGTGTGATGGGGATACGTTCTGAGAAATGTATTGTCAGGAGATTTTGTCATTCTATAACATTATAGACCATACTTACACAAACCTAGATGGTATAGCTTTGTACACACCCAGGCTATGTGGTATGGCCTATTGCTCATAGGCTGTAAACCTGTACAACATGTTACTGTACTGGACACTGTAGGCAACTGTAACACAACAGTAAATATTTGTGTATTTAAGCCTATCTAAACCTGGAAAAATGTGGCATAAAAGCTCCATTATAATATGGGTCCACTGTCATATATGTGGCTCATCGTTGACTGAAATGTCATTATGTGGCAAATAATGATACTGTCATATTGATGATTAAGTTTTAACATGTGAATTTTGTGTGTGGGGGTGACACATTGAGACCATAGTACCCAGCAACCATTAATGTATGAATAGATAGACTAAATGTAGTATATCCTTTCAATGGAATGTTATTCAGCCATAAAGAAGAATAAGGTACTGGTACATGCTGTAATATGGATGAACCTTAAAAACATTATGCTAAGTGAAAAAATAAGCTAGATACAAAAGGTCATATATTGTATGATTCCACTTATGTGAATATTTAGAACAGGTAAAATCATAGAGACAAAAGGCAGATTGGTGGTTGCCAGGGGCTGAGGGAGGGAGAAATGAGGAGTGACTGCTTAATGTGAATAGTGTTTCTTTTTGGGGTGATGAAAACATTTTGGAACTAGATAGAGGTGATGGTTGCCCATTATGAATGTACTAAATGCCACTGAATTGTACACTTTAAAATGGTTAGCTTTATGGTATGTGAATTTCACCTCAATTTTTTAAAGTTCAGGGAAAAAAAAAAAAAAAAGGCTATGAGTCTGTGAAACAAAAAACCCCAAAATCAACCAAACAAAAAGTAAGTTACAAAAATTAGGGATGAGGGCCGGACGTGGTGACTCATGCCTGTAATCCCAGCGCTTTGGGAGGCCGAGGCGGGCGGATCACGAGGTCAGGAGATTGAGACCATCCTGGCTAACATGGCGAAACCCCGTCTCTACTAAAAATACAAAAAAAATTAGCTGGGTGTGGTGGCAGGCACCTGTAGTCCCAGCTACTCGGAAGGCTGAGGCAGGAGAATGGCATGAACCTGGGAGGCAGAGCTTGCAGTGAGCTGAGATGTGCCACTGCACTCCAGCCTGGGCAACACAGCGAGACTCCGTCTCAAAAAAAAAAAAAAATTAGGGAGGAGGTTCCAATATGACAGTCACTGGCCACATGTAGCTGACTGTTGAGCACAGGAAATGTGTCTAGCCCAAACTGAGGTTTGTGAAATTTACACTGATCTTCAAGGCTTTCATGTGAACAAAATAATGTAAACTAGGCTGGGAGCAGTGATAAACTAGACTGGGCATGGTGACTCATGCCTATAATCCCAGCATTTTGGGAGGCTGAGGCAGGAGAATTGCTTGAGGCCAGGAGTGTGAGATCACCCTGGGCAACATAGTGAGACCCCCATCTCTACCAAAAAAAAGTAATAATAATAAAGTCAGGCATGGTGGTACATGCCTGTAATCCTGGCTATTCAAGAGGCTGAGACAGGAGGCTCCCTTAAACCTGGAAGTTGGAGGCTGCAGCGAGCTGATCCCGCCACTGCACTCTAGCCTGGTTGACAGAGTAAGTAATACCCTGTCTCTAAGGAAAAAAAAAAAGGAAACTATCTCATTAATGATATTTAATAGTGATTACATGTTCAAATGACAATATTTTGAGTACACTGCATTAAATCAGATAGATTATTAAAATTTTTAAAAAGTTGAATGCCCATGGAGACATAACAGAGAGGCTTAAATCCATACCAAAGTCTGCAAGATAAAATGATACCATTTTAAAGCTGGGAAGAAACTTTCAAATATAATCTGTACTTAAAAATAAGTTTTGGTTAGAATGAGAAGGCGGACAAAGGGCGACTAAGGGGGAAACTAGAAAGAGTCCTCACTTTGTGTAGGCCCAGGGGAAAAGGCTAGCCTGGCTGGGGAGTATCACTGGGAGCTGGACAATGTCTAGTCTTTTTGATGCCGTCATTAAACTTTTTTTTTTTTTTTTTTTTTTTTTTTTTAACCTTACTTAATGCAGACTTTATCTTTAAAAATGCAAATGCGAGTGGGCACAGTGGCTCATGCCTATAATCCCAGCGCTTTGGGAGGCCTGAAGCAAGTGGATCACCTGAGGTCAGGAGTTTGAGACCAGCCTGGCCAACATGGTGAAACCCCGTCTGTACTAAAAATACAAAAATTAGCTGGGTGTGGTGGTGGGTGCCTGTAATCCCAGGTACTCAGGAGGCTGAGGCAGAATAATTGCTTGAACCTGGGAGTCGGAGGTTGCAGTGAGATGAGATCGCGCCGAAGAATTCCAGCCTGGGCTATAAGAAACAAACTCTGTCTCAAAAACAAACAAACAAACAAAAAAAGTAAATGCAGCCAGGCATGGTGGCATGTGCCTAGTCCCAGCTACTTGGGAGGCTGTGGTGGGAGGATCACTTCAGCCCAGCCTGGACAGCATAACTAGACCAAGTCTCTTAAAAAAAGATTATGAAAAAAAAGTAAGTGCAAGTAAATTAGAAGGATTCATAATTAACGTTGCAATGAGAATTACTGGTTCATTGAATCAAGAGGAGCTTGGGCAGCTTTGATAGACTGCAGTGCTTTTATAGCTGCTCCTATGATCAAAGAAGCAGCGGGGAGCCCCTTAAATGGTCATTTTAAAAGTTTTAAGTTCTCCTAATTGTGTATATATAGTCAAAAAAAGTGTAAGAGGCTGGGTGTGGTGGCTCATACCTGCAATCCCAGCACATTGGGAGGCTGAGGCAGGCAGATCATCTGAGGTCAGGAGTTCAAGACCAGCCTGGCCACCATGGTGAAACCTTGTCTTACTGAAAATACAAAAATTAGCCAGGCATGGTGGTGGGTGCCTGTAGTCCCAGCTACTCGGGAGGCTGAGGCAGGAGAATTGCTTGAACTCGGGAGGTAGAGGTTGCAGCGAGCCGAGATTGTGCCGCTGCACTTCAGCCTTCCAGCCTGGGTGACAGAGTGAGACTCCATCTCAAAGAAAAAAGAAAGAAAAAACGTGCAAGAGCTTAAACAAGATATATGACCACGTTTATCCCAGTTTGCAAGGACATACTTAGAAGAGGCCACTTTATTTTTTGCCTTTTTTACTTAATTCTCATCTTTCTGTTTTACATTTTTTTCCTGCAGATCAGCAATGTCTTATTTTTCATTTTACCGCCCATCTGCATGTGCTTGTTTCGTCAGTATGCAACATGCTTCAACAGCGGCATCTACTTAATCTGGACTCTTTTAGTTGTAGTGGGTAAGTGGAGTCGTTTGGGAACACGGACTTAACAGGGTGTTGGGAGGGTAGAAGGAATCCCACACACTTCCTGTCCCCTTTGAACATAATGTTTTGTAAACTAAAGTCACTCTGAGGTCTTAGCAAACTTTTTTTCCCACTTACTTGATGGCAAAAGGACTCTTGAATGCAGGCTTGATAACAAGCTTGGCATTACTATCACTTGCGTGCATTTGAGACTTCATTTGTGTAGTAGCTATTGGGGCTATGCCAGTGCAATTTTCTGAACGTCTGAAGAAAGTCTTATGAAACAATTGATCTCTGGGGAGACTGGTTTCTAATGGACTAAAATTAAATAAGAAAATGTAGATGTTTGATCCCTCATTGTTTTGTGAAATACTTGTGTCATTTCCATTTCCTCCTACAGGCAGGCTGGGAATTCTTAACAGTGAGGGACTGTTGAATTTTATTTACTGCCTCTTCCCAGAAAGGCTCAGTGGATGAAGACAGAATGTGTTTAACTGTGGAGCTGTTAAAGTTCTGATGTGCTGATATTTGGGCCCTAGTTGAAATCCTCTTTCTAGACTTGAGGCGTGCATGCCTGGGTGGTGTGAGTTTCTTTCTTCAGTTTCTTTTTTCAGAGGGAGAGAGTGATCTGGTGACTGTGATAACTATTGGTGAAAGGACTATCCTTAAGCAGTGTATTGAATTTGTGTCTCTTCTGTGGTGACCTTTTTTTATTGGTTGTAATTGATTCTAGGAATTGGATCCGTCTACTTCCATGCAACCCTTAGTTTCCTGGGTCAGATGCTTGATGAACTTGCAATCCTTTGGGTTCTGATGTGTGCTTTGGCCATGTGGTTCCCCAGAAGGTATCTACCAAAGATCTTTCGGAATGACCGGTAAGCTTGCACTAAACATTTTTGCATTTACCACTAGGTACAGTATCCAATATAACAATGTATATATGAAGAAAAATAGCACATGATTGAACTCAGTCTAGTGATGAGCTTATCATATTCTTGTTCAATATCTGTTGATTGTTTTGATGATCTGACAATATAAGTAAACTGACAGATTAGAGAGGGAATTTTAATAATGCTTGGGGAAGAACTGATATAACATTAGGGACAAAAGTCAAATAGTGCCCTTGTTTGATATGAGTGAGAGTGGAAAGACCTTCAGTGGAGGCGGCATTACTGAATGGTTATTCAATACTCTTTGATTTTCTGCTAGAACATTTCCTTGAGACTAATCCAACTCTACCAGTTTTATACATCCGAAGTAGAATCCAGACTAATGAACTGGTTCTTGGAGCTACAGATACTGTAGTTTTCAAGTTGTCTTTTTTTTTTTTTTGCTTCCGATGAGAGCTGTGCACCTGTGTGTACGTGTGCACACATACACACACTCATATACTGTATATATGTTCAAATTGGAAACCCAGAATTTCAGGAAGGGATGCATTTTAATAGCCATTGTGTTAGGGTTATACAGGTATTCATCCAGTAAATATTTTTCAACACTTGTATTTTACTATGTATTTTTCTAGGCACTGGAATATCACAGTAAACAAAACAGCAGAGTCTAATGAGCTTACACTGAAGTTGGGGAGATTACAAATCAACAAGCAAACAAGTAAATAATATAATGTTAGGATATGTCAGATACTGTGATAAAAAGTGAAGCTGATAAGGGTATAGTGGTGACTTAGTTTGCTGATTTAGAGTTTGGTCAGAGAAAGTCTTTCTGAGGAGCTATGTGAGGTTTGTTACTATCTAGAGGCACAGAGGAGATTCAGCCCAATAAAGATGAGAAACGCTCGTGGAACATATTACCCACATTTTCTGTAGAACACTGTTTTGTCAAAATATACATATATGGCTAAATAGTCTAAAACAATGGATTCAGTGAAGCAAACGGTATGTGCCCATGGAAGAGTTATATCAGGAAAAGAAAATAATTCATTACAGTTTTACTGGCACTCTGAAAAGGAACAGGAGCTGTGCAGCTGCTGAGAACTAAGGCTGCTATCTGTGACTGAAATGGAGAAGCGTCTATGAAAAATGCTGGCTGCAAGGGGCACATTATATAATTGTATATGTGATATCCTAATTTTAGAATGAATGAACTAAACTCTTTCTGAGTATGTTTTTGTATTAGCACAAAAATGCCTGGGAGGTGAGGACACCTAACTACAGCCATTGGCTGTTCTTGGGCATTGCAGCAGAGAGGAACAGCCGCTTTTACCTTTCATCTGACTGGTTGACCTTTTTTTTTTTTTTTTTTTTACAAAATTAACACATTAATCTTTCTTGCTTGCTTTCTTGCTTTCTCTCTCTTTCTTTCTCTTTTTCTTTCTTTCCTTCCTCTTTCTTTCTCTCTCTTTCTTTCTCCTTTTCTCCCTTTCTTTCTCTTTCTTTCCTATCTTTTTTTCCTTTCCTTCTTTTCCTTCCTTCCCTTCTTTCCCTTCCCCTCCTTCCCTCCCTTCCCTCCCTTTCCTTTCCCTCCCTTCCCTCCCTTTCCTTTCCCTCCCTTCCCTTCCTTTCCCTCCCCTCCCCTTCCCTTCCTCCCTTCCTTCCTTCCTTCTTTTCTTTCTTTTCTTTCATCTGACTCTGTGCCCAGGCTGCAGTGCAGTGGAGCAGTCCTGGCTAAATGCCACCTCAACCTCCCCAGGCTCAGGTGATCCTCCCACCTCAGCCTCCCCAGGAACTGGGACTACAGGTGCACGCCACTATGCCTGGCTAATTTTTGGATTTTTTTATAGAGAAGGGGCCTTGTTATGTTGCCCAGGCTGGTCTTGAACTCCTGGGCTCAAGCAATCTGTCCACCTTGGCCTCCGAAAGTGCTGGGACTACAGATGTGAACCACTGCACCTGGCCTAATTTTTTTTTTTTTAATAGAGACAGGGTCTTGTCATGTTGCCCAGGCTGGTCTCAAACTCCTGGGTTCAAGTGATCTTCCCCTCTTGGCCTCCCAAAGTGCTGGGATTATAGGTGTGAGCCTCCGCACTTGGCCATGGCCTAATTTTTAATACTAAATATTTATTTTGAAATGAGATAGGGAGAAAACATACTTTAATTGGATTCGCTGTACAATCTTATTCTAGGAAGCAGGATCTGAATTGAATAGTATTATCTCTGAGTATCCACTAGCAGATAGAAGTACTCTCAAGAAGGTTACTTATCAGAAAATAAAAGCGAGAGAGTGAAAGGGTGGGGGTGGGGGTGGGGCGGGGAGAGAGAGAGAGAGAGAGAGAGAGAAAGAGAGCAAGGGAATGAGAGACAGAGAAAGGCTGTTTACAAGTAGAAGTCCCTCATCTCAGATGAAAAGTGGTTCTCCATCTTGGTGAGGCCTTTTAATCAGCAGGGAAAATATGCTTTCAAATGTGGCCAGGTTGGTTTATGCTGTCACCAGTTTCCAGTCATGTTTAGTTTCCTTGTTCAACTTTAAGAGAAGCCTTGGGAGGCAGGGAAGGGGTTAAGGATGCAGGTGGAGGTAGAGGGCACCAGGTAGGGTCATGAGGTGGTTCTGCAGGTAGGGACCTTTTGACTCTGCCTGAGAAACAAGCCATTTACCCTTTGACTTTTCCTTCTGTCTTGAAAGGTACCCACCAGTCACCGCCATGCTTTCTCTAAACCTGGTGTATGTTACATTGAGAACTGAGGAATGACTTTTTCAGATAACTTATTTTTCAAGTCTGAGTAAGAAATTGAAGAAATGGGAATAAAGGTTTGATGTATTTGTGGCATTCTGGAGGCCTGGGTTGAAATTCCAAGGGACAGTTTTTAATGTATTACTTATAGAAAACTTCTTTTTCTTTTCTTTTCTGGGTTCTTGGAGGTAGGGGGAATGTTGTTTGAGCAGGAAAGAAGAAAATGGGGTGATGACATTGGTAGTTAAAGCTTACCAACTTTAATAATGAAAACAGAGCCTGTTGAGGTGGTGCACGCCTATAGTCCCAGCCACTCAGGAAGCTGAGGCAGGAAGATTTCTTGAGCCCAGGAGCTTGAGCCCAGCCTGGGCAACACAGTGAAACCTCATTTAAAAAAATAGAAAAAAATAATGAAAACACATTGTGAGGCAGAGTTGTCTGTGACTGTTGGGAGTTTTTCATCACCAGCAGCCTGCAGCATTTCTCTGGGGAAGATGTGATGATATAGCCACTCTGTCCTCCTCTGGAGGCACTGGATACCATATGTGTATATATCCCTGGCTTTGGAAACAATCCGGGTTGAATCCTAGCTTTACAACTTGCGAACTGTATGACTTGTCTTGACTCTTTCTATTTCCTTGTCTATAAAATTAAGTAAACAATAGTGTTCATCTTTGAGACGATCCTGTAGTGCACTTAGCATAATACTAAGCAATATGGAGAGGGCTCAGTCAAAGTTAGCTTTCCTGACTGCCTGGGGCATGGAGAGGAGAGTTCTGCCTAGCATTTCTGAGATATGCATACAAATTGATGGAGATAATGGACATTGAAAATTTTAATGAGCAAAGAAATAAAAGGTGCATGTTAAGGAAAAAGTAAAGATTTCAACTCTATTTGCACATCTTCAATTTTCCAGTGACCAGGGAGGGCAAAAAGGCCAAGCCCCTTTACATGTACTTCACTCCCCATGACATGGGACAGGTGGCAGCTCTGCAGTGGAAGTGGCAGACCAGACCGAAAAAATCATGTCAAAATCAGGATTTCTGTAGATCAAGGATTTCTGGTTTATCTGCCTGAACTTACCAAATAGTAAACAAATTATCTCCTTTTCTTTCTTTCTCCCTTCCCTCCCTCCCTCCCTCCCTCCCTCCTATCTGCCTGCCTGCCTGCCCCTCCCTCCCTCTGCCCCTCCCTTCCTTCCTTTTTTCTTTTCTTTTCTTTTCTTTTCTTTTTTCTTTTTCTTTTTCATTTCTTCTTGATCTAGACTTTGCTAGAATATTCTTTTTTGTTTCTTTCTCTTTTTTTTTGAGACAAGAGTTTCACTCTTATTGCCCAGGCTGGAGTGCAGTAGCACGATCTCGGCTCACTGCAACCTTTGCCTCCCAGGTTCAAGCGATTCTCCTGCCTCAGCCTCCTGAGTCGCTGGGATTCCAGGCGCATGCCACCACATGTGGCTGATTTTTGTGTTTTTAGTAGAGACGGGGTTTTGCCATGTTGGTCAGGCTGGTCTTGAACTCCTCACCTCAGGTGATCTGCCCGCATTGGCCTCCCAAAGTGCTGGGATTACAGACATGAGCCACCACATCTGGCCTTAGCTGGAATATTCTAAACACACATTAAAAATCGTTTTAATATGAGATTTTTGGAGAAGAGACAGTAGAGTGTGGTGGCTAAGTGAGTTTGGATTAGGCAACATGGCTTTGAATAACAATTCACTTAAAAAAAAAGGCTCTGGGACCCCATTTTGCTTGTCTGTAAAGTGGAGATGACAAAAGTATCTTCCTGATGCGGTCAGAAATACATGAGAAAATTACATAAGGTACAATGGCTCACACAGAGTAAAGACTCAATAGGTTCTGGTGGTTATTATGAATGGCTTATGGACAAGTGGTTCTTTTTTTTCTGTTTTTTGTTTTTTTGTTTGTTTGTTTTTGAGATGAAGTCTTACTCTGTCGCCCAAGCGAGAACAGTGGTGTGATCTTGGCTCACTGAAACCTCTGCCTCCTGGGTTCAAGCGATTCTCCTACCTCATTCTCCCGAGTAGCTAGAATTACAGGCACCTGCCACCACGCCCAGCTAATTTTTGTATTTTTAGTAGAGACAGGGTTTCACCAGATTGGCCAGGCTGGTCTCGAACTCCTGACCTCAAGAGATCCGCTTGCCTTGGCCTCACAAAGTGCTGGGATTACAGGCATGAGCCACTGCGCCTGGCCTGAATTTTTTATTGATATATAATAGTTGCACATATTTTATATACGGAAATTATTAATGTTCATTATGTCAATAGGATATAAATGTTGGGTTTTTAGAAAAAAAACTTTCTTTCATCTTGCCTAGAATGTCCTGAGACTCTTCAGGACATATACTCAATTGCTGATGTTATTAATAATTTTTAGATATTTTTATTTTGAGAAAAAAATGAGAACAAGGAACTATTGTAGGCTAATTGTATCTATTTTGTTTTGTTTTGTTTTTTGGAGACAGGATCTCACTCTATTGCCCAGGCTGGAGTGCAGTGGCACGATCACAGCTCACTGCAACCTCTGGCTCCTGTGCTCACGTGATCCTCCTACCTCATCCTCCCAAGTGACTGGGACCACAGCTGCCTGTCACTGCACCTGGCTAATTTTTGTTTTTTTTTTTTTGTAGAGACAAGGTTTTATCGTGTTGCCCAGGCTGGTCTCAAACTCCTGGGCTCAAGAGATCCTCCCACTTTGGCCTCCCAAAGTGCTGGGATAACAGGCATGAGCCACTGTGCCCAACCTTGTATCCACTTCTTAAATAATTTATTCTTCTGTAGTTTTTATGATTTTATCTTTAGAAAATATCAGGACAGCCTTCAGTTTATAATCTACTTTATTTTTTGAATCTTGAATAGCAAGGGAGCAGTCTGGGATCTGCCCGCCCTGCTAGAATTCTTGCTGGATGACTTGAGGCTGGAATCTTAAACTCTCTGGGCCTTAGTGCTTTAGTTATAAAATAACAGGGTTGGACAACCCCTCTGAGGTCCCTTTCATGACCAAATGCTATAGTGCTGTGACTATCAAGGGCTGGCTGTTCTAAATAGATTAAGTTTTGGTAGCTTATAGCAGTAGATCTTAACCAGGGACATTTCCAATTCCTATGTGACATTTAGAAATCTTGTGGACATATTTTTGGTGGTCATTATGATGGGAGGTTTTATCATCTATAAATTTTATTTCATTTCAGAAATGAAATTACCACTGCTTTAAAGGGTAGCCAGTGATAGTGGTTTTCAAGCCGATACCCTGTGTCCCTTTTTACTTTGGTAAAAAAGCCAATGATAGTAGTTTTCAAGCCTGAAAACAAAGTTTTACTTTGGTAAAAAAGGACACAGGATATAGGCTTGAAAACCACTGCTTTAAAGGGTAGTTAATGATAACAGTAGCAGCTTTACTATGAAAATATTTTGATGATGGTACTGGGTTATTAGATTTTGGATTACAGAATACAGGAAGCAGTGGTGCTAAGGGTTTCCTGACCTTGTGTTTCAGTGTGAGACCCTAATGGGCTGGAAAGTTGAAAACAGGACCAGAGGCTGTCATCAATCACAGTTTAGAAAAACACCCTGTTAGGGCCACTTACTCCTGGATATTTCTAGCTCTCTTGTACCCAGGGCCTCTGTTGACTCTGGGGTCTGCTGGGCTGGCTGGCTGTCTTTCTGCTGCCCACATGGCTTCTGTTTACTTTTCCCGGCTGTTTGTGGTCACAGGATGTCTTTGTTGGCCTGCACATTCCTGTACACCTTCTGGACCTGACATGGGGAGTTGTCTGCAGATGACCTCTCTAAAGAAAGCATGTTTTGCAGCTGGCTGCAGTGGCTCATGCCTGTAATCTCAGCACTTTGGGAGGCTGAGGTCAGGAGTTTGAGACTAGCCTGGCCAGCATGGTGAAACCCCATCTCTACTAAAAATACAAAAATTAGCTTAGTGTGGTGGTGGGCGCCTGTAATCCCAGCTACTTGGGAGGCTGAGGCAGGAGAATCGCTTGAACCCAGGAGGCGGAGGTTTTAGTGAGCTGAGATTGTGCCACTGCTCTCTAGCCTGGGTGGCAGAGTGAGACTCTGTCTAAAAAAAAAAACAAAAACAAAACAACAACAACAACAAAAACCCATTTTTTTTAAGCTTACTGCCTTTAAACCATTTGGCAGTACCCTGTGGAGCCTTTGGTGATTGCAACAGCAGCTCAGTCACATTTTCCCTGAGAGTATGGTATCAACAACAATAATATTATTTAAAGTAGTATTTATTTTAAAAATGATGGTAAGGATAATAGTAATAATGAATTTTATTAGCACATAACATGTACCAGGCACTGTGTTAATGCTTACAAGAACACTATGAGGCAGAGCGTCTTAATTTTTATGTGGGAAAGGCTCAAAGAGTTGAGTTACTTGCCAAAGGTCTCACAGCTGCTAAGTAATGCAAGCAGGATTTGAATGCATATCGGTCTCACTGGAACACCTATGCCTTGAATCACTCTGTTGCCCTCTCTGACCTGTGCCTAGTTCTTAAACCACTGGGTACAGAGAGGTGATGCACTCTGGACATTTCTGATTGTGTGTTTATCCTAACGAAAAGGCCAAATTGCCTTGGCGTGTGTCAAACCCAGTGGAAGAGTTCTTGTGGGTCCCCAAGGGCCCTGCACGTGATGGCTGTGGGCTGTCACCCTGAGGCTGGAGCGGGCGGCCTTTCCTCCAGTAGATGAAGAACACCAGCCGAGGCCAGGAGAAAAACATGCCTCTCCTGAGGATTAGCTGCCTGGAGCCTTTCCCACATGTATTTTTTCCTCTGGTAGAAGTTCAGAGCTTTAATTCCTGTTCATTCCAGTCTGAAAGTTGGCAGCTTGATCAATGATTTCCTGTGCCTTGATGATGAATAGCTTTCCTATTTAAAAGATAAATTTGTATTTTGAGGGTTCAATGCCCTTTAATTTCTTTATAATGGAATTTCATTCAAATTGGCTTCCTAACTGTGACCTGTTCCAGGGGCTCTTGGCCAAAGTAAATTGTGCTAATGAGGAATAACAGAAACTTCAGGAAAATCATGTACTCCTAAATTTAAGTCATGAATGAGGCCTTGGAAATCGTCTCGTCCAGCCTTTTCGTTTTACAGATAAGGAAATGGGTCCCAGGGAGAAAAAAAAAAGCGTGTCTAGGATCACGTCGCCACTTCTGGCTCTTTCTACTGAAATGACCTCCACTGAGGGGTGTGAAGATAGTATCAATTATTTGTCTAAGACTTGTCATATCAAAAACTTGTCCATGTAGATTCCAGTGCATACTAGACTTGCAGGTTGTCAGTAAATATAGATTATTTTTTCTTAGTCTATTGAAATTTTTTCTTAAAACTTTTTTTTGGGTGTGCTAGACACATAGGACAGTTTTTCTTTTAAACTAGGATGCTTTATGATTTGTGAATGGTCTCTGTTTTACTTATGAAAGTTATACATGTTCACTTTGTAGAACAGAGGGTGACAAACTACGTCCTGTGGGCCAAAAGGGTTCTGTTTTGCACATCAAGTTTTATTGGCTCCCAGCCATGCCCATTCATTTACTTATTCTCTGTAATGACAGAGTTGAGTAGCTGTGGCAGAGACCTTAGGACCTGCAAAACCTATATATATATGTGTGTGTGTTTGTGTGTGTGTGTATGTATATATGATTTATTAAATATAATTGATGATTAATATGATTACACCTATTAATGCATATATTTAATTATATATTTATACTTATATATAACCATATAGTTACACTATATTTAGATATGTATAATATAGTTATATATAATATAACTATATATTAGATATTCTTTATCTACACTTACATATAAAAACATGTATTTAATTAAAAAAATATATAATTTATTTTATTTTTAGGTTATAGCTCACTGTCACCTCAAACTCCTGGGCTCAGGCCACCCTCCTACTTTGGCCTCCCACAGCACTAGGATTACAGATGTGAGCCACCATACCCAGCCCAAACCCAAAAATCCTTTATAGAAAAAAATTGCTAAACCCTGCTGTAGAACATCTGAAAAAATACAGAAAAATCGAACATCTAAAAAAATATAGAAAAATCGCACGAAGAAAACAGTTATCCATATCTCACCCTCAGTGATGTAGGTTGACTGTAATTTTACCATTCTCATGGCTAAATATTTTGAAAATCTCTGATTATTTCCTAAGGATAAGTTCCTTGAAGTGGAATTCCTAAGCCAATGAGTGTGAGTGGCTTTTTGAACCTTGGTACTTAGCACAGAATTTCGTTTCAGCCTGCATTTCTGGTGGTGCCTGTGCCTTGCTAACATTAAACAAACAAACAAACAATAATTCCTTTTCTAATGGATTTGGTTTTGTTTTCATGGATTCAGGGGCAGGTTCAAGGTGGTGGTCTGTGTCCTGTCTGCAGTTACGACGTGCCTGGCATTTGTCAAGCCTGCCATCAACAACATCTCTCTGATGACCCTGGGAGTTCCTTGCACTGCACTGCTCATCGCAGAGCTAAAGAGGTAGGTGCCGTCATTCCTGCCTATCCTTTAGCTGTCCCTGTGCTAGGAAAACACCAGCTCGGGGCTTCTTTGCTGTCCTGCAGCCGAAGAAGAGTTTTATTCCTCATGAAGAGTTAGTTGCTGGCTGTTGGATGGAAGCAGGTTTGATGGTTTCGTTCAAAATGCTAATAATCTCATTTTTAGTAAGAGGGGAGCAGCTGTTTTGCAGATGCAGTGCATCCTACTGATCACAAGCTAGCTTACCAGGACCATCTCAGTGCCTAGACCGGGCTGTCTAGACTTAATTCTGTAGAAAAGAAAAGTCCTAGAAAGGTTATTGCATTCACACACAAAAGGAAAAAGAGAAAGGGGGCAGGGAAAATGAGTTTGTATCTATAAGGAAATATGCACGTCAGGTGGACTGCAGTTGACTATGATACTTTCTTTGAGGCTTAGTGTCTCATTTACAATCTATTAGGCAAAGGTTTTGCTCTTTGCACTAGCATTTTCCTTTGGGAACTTGTGTACTCACAGTTCAGGTTGACATCCAGAAACATTTTCGTTTAGCGCTTCTTGGTACGTCATTGTCCTCTTCTAGACCCAGCTGAAGTACATCTAATCACTGCCCTTATTTTCATGCTCTTTGAAAACACTTCTTTTTATTTCCAGCCGTTTAAAAAATGCTTGTTTTTTTTTTTTTTTTTTTTTTTTTTTTTTTTGAGATGGAGCCTCGCTCTGTCATCTAGGCTAGAGTGCAGTGTCACATTCTTGGCTCACTGCAACCTCTGCCTCCTGGGTTCAAGCAATTCTCCTGCCTCACCCTCCCGAGTATCTAGGATTACAGGTGCCTGCCACCACACCTAGCTCATTTTTGTATTTTCAGTAGAGATGGGGTTTCGCCATGTTGGCTAGTCTGGTCTTGAGGTTGGGGTGAGGGTGGAGTTAGAGCAGGGATGTAGGGAGGTGGTAGGGGAGACAGAAAAGGGAATGACTACTAATAAGTAAGGGCTTCTTATTTGAGTGTTGGAAAAATTATAAAATGAGAATGTGGTAATGGGTTGAAGATACCAAAACACACTGACCTGTACATTTTTTTTTTTTTTTTAAGATGGAGTCTCACTCTGTTGCCCAAGCTGGAGTGCAGTGGCACAATGCTCACTGCAACTGCCGCCTCCTGGGTTCAAGCAATTTTCCTGCCTCAGCCTCCTGAGTAGCTGGGACTACGGGCGCCTACTACCATGCCTGGCCAATTTTTTGCATTTTAGTAGAGACAGGGTTTCACCATGTTGCTCAGGGTGGTCTCGAACTCCTGAGCTCAGGCATTCCGCCTGCCTTGGCCTCCCAAAGTGCTAGGATTACAGGCGTGAGCCACCACGCCTGACCTGAACTGTACACTTTAAATAGGGGAATTTTATGATATGTGAAGTATACCCCAATAAAGCTATAAACAAAGCTATAAACAAAACAAAACCCCTCAGAACCTGCCCAGGGGATTCTGCTAAAATCACTGCTAAAATGGTGAAACCCCATCTCTGCTAAAAACACAAAAAATTAGCTGGGTGTGGTGGCAGATGCCTGTAATCCCAGCTACTCAGGAGGCTGAGGCAGGAGAATCACTTGAATCCAGGAGGCGGAGGTTGAGGTGCGTGGAGATCACGCCATTGCACTCCAGCCTGGGCAACACAGCAAGACTCCATCTCAAAAAAAAAATCTCCCTCTATTCCTCACCTCCCGTTTACTCATTTGCTCTTCAACTCTTGCCAATCTGGCTTCTGCCCGTACTTCGATACCCAAATCCTTCTCTGTAGGCTATACACCCAGTGATCAGTTTTCAGCCCCCCTGTATCTTATGTGTTATTCTCTCAGCTGCTTGCCCAATTAGTTCTCCTCCCCATGGTTGAAATGTTCTTCGCCATGGCTCCTGTGATAGCACATCCTCCTGGATTTCCCATTACCTCTTGGCAGCTCCTTTTCAGTTTCTTGCGTAGACTGCTACTTTTCTACACAGCTTTGCATGTAGGACTCCCTTAAGGTGCACCCTCAACTCCCTGCTTGCTATGGTCTGAATGTTTGTGTCTCCCCTGAATTCATATGTTGAAATACTAATTAAAATGATATTAGGAGGTGGGCCTTTTGGAAGGTGATTAAGTCAGTGGGGGTAGAGCCCTCATACATGGGATTAGTGCTCTTATAAAAGAGGCCCCAGAGAGCTGCCTGGGCCCTTCTACCATGTGAGGACACAGTGCTAGAAGATGTGATCTATAAGGAATGGCTCTCACCGGACACTGATTCTGCTGGGACCTTTATCTCAGACTTCCCAGCCTCCAGAACTATGAGAAACAAATGTCTGTTTTTATCAGCCACTCAGTATACAATATTTTGTTACAACAGCCTGCATGGATTAAGACACTGTTTTCTCCCTTTATATGTCCCCCTGAAAGATCTCTTCTACTTCTGTGGCTTTAATTCTCTTACATATGCAGATGACTCCTAAACTTATATCTCCAACCCAGTCCTTCCTCTTAACTCTACTATTATGTGTCTAGCTGCCTACCTAACCTAATTCCATGTATCGCGGGCATCTCAAATTCAACTTGTCCAAACCCAGATTCCTGATCTGCCTTTTCTAGCTCTGGTTCTGTTCATCAATATTTCTAGTTGCAGAAAAGGGGAGCACCATTTACCCAGTTACTCAAGCCTGACATCTTCCTCCTTCCCCACACATGCCATTTGAGCACATTTTTCTTTTTTGTTTTGGGACAGACTCCTACTCTATTACCCAGGCTGGAGTGCAATGGCATGATCTCAGCTCACTACTACCTTTGCCTCCTGAGTTCAAGCGATTCTCCTGCCTCAGCCTCTCAAGTAGCTGAGACCACAGGCACACGCCACCATGCCCGGCTAATTTTTTATATTTTTAGTAGAGATGGGGTTTCACCATGTTAGCCAGGATGGTCTCAATCTCCTGACCTCATGATCTGCCCTCCTCGGCCTCCCAAAGTGCTGGGATCACAGGCATGAGCCATGCGCCCAGCCCCGAGCATAGTCATTTTTCTACCAGTCGATGTTGCAGTGAAGATGAAATTCCAAATCCTTGACATGCTCCAGCCTTCCCCTGTGAGCTGATTGCTCCCACAAGAAGCTCCTCTGCCTTCCATCCTCAGCCACTCTGACCTTCTGTGTCTTCCATGGACCCTGCACCTGTCAGCCCTAGGCCCTTCCTTACTTATGCAGTTCCTTTTTTTGGCCCTCTTGCTTGGCTAACTTCTACTCATCCTTCAGTTTGGGCTGAACTATTTGTATGCTGTTCCAGGACCCTGAACTTCTTTATTGCACCCATCCTGATTGTAATTAGATTATTTGTATTGTTTTGTTTGGTGTCTGTCCCCTCTGCTGGACATTGACTCCACATGGGCAGGGATGGGGTCTCTTTGTTCACTGCTGTGTCCCAGTTACCACACCAGTTCCCAGCCAGGAAAAGAAAAGAAAGAAAAGATGGTTGTTTCCCTACTTTGATAAAATACCCAGACAAAAGGATGCCCTTATCGCTCTTGCACCTCTTTCCTGAATCTTCCCTGGTTGTCACCCGCAATGATGTTATGTCTGAGCTGAATGTTTCTCACTGCATGCTCGTTTGGAGGAGGAATGGTTTTCTCACTTTCTCTTTCTCTTTAGCTTTTCTTCCTAAGGCTTGTTTCTAGTCATTTCTTGTAATCAGCTTCCTGAGAAGTATTTCCATTGTCTTTTCTGACCTCTCCCTTACACCATGAGAAAACAGAAGTTTATGCTGATTTTGGGTCATGACCTGACACTGAAATTGGTGGTGTTAAGTACATTGCCGAGTAACTCAGATACATTTATAATATTGTAAAAAATAGTTTTTCTGATTATAGGAGTGATTTTATTGTTAAGAAAAATTTGGAAGAATACAATCAAGGGTCAAGAAGAAAAGAAATGGTAGACATTCCTCTCAAGATTTTTCTATTGTAGAATAAAGTCTTGCTGTACATATGATTTTTGTCCCCCACTTTTCACTTCACATTGATATTTTGATAAAAGCCCTGAAAAATGGGAGTGAAACCGAACGGACCGCCCCCACTTAGCTTTGGACAAACCCCAAGTGCAAATAAGGCTGGTCAGCAGCTTTTAGCAGGACCTGCTTCCTCTAGAAGCAGAGAAAGGAAGAGTAACAGACTGCCCTGAGACCAGGCTCTACAGAGCCCGGCTCCTGCCTCATACATGCCAAGCCTGCTCTGTCCTGGCGCTTGCAGTGACTAATGGCCGGACATGCTGCCTCTCAGTTGATACCCTCCATGCAGGACATCTCCAGCACATTGCTCTCTGTTCTGGTGTGTTCCTTAAGCCAAACTTTCTAGGTTTAATTGCATTGGATGTTCATGGATCCTCGTGTCCCAGACTAATTGTCTATGTATTTGTTGATATTTGTTCTTGTCTATTTTCATTTTATTTTTTAAATTCAAGGCAAGATGCTTATTTATTTTGTATTTTATAATGCCTAGCATAGAATTTGATGCCCAATCAATACTTTTTTTTTTTTCTCCGAGATGAGGTCTCGCTCTGTCGCCCAGGCTGGAGTGCAGTGGCACTGTCTCAGCTCACTGCAACCTCCGTCTCCTGGGTTCAAGCGATTCTCTTGCCTCAGCCTCCCGAGTAGCTGGGACTACAGATGCATGCCATCATGCCCGGCTAATTTGTTGTGTTTTTAAAAATTTAATTTAATTTTAATTTTTTATTTTATTTATTTATTTTTTTGAGACAGAGTCTTGCTCAGTCGCCCAGGCTGGAGTGCAGTGGCGCGATCTTGGCTCACTGCAAGCTCTGTCTCCCAGGTTCACGCCATTCTCCTGCCTCAGCCTCCAGAGTAGGTAGGACTACAGATGCCCGCCACCACGCCCAGCTAATTTTTTTTTTCGTATTTTTAGTAGATACGGAGTTTCACCATGTTAGCCAGGATGGTCTCGATCTCCTGACCTCGTGATTCCCTGGCCTTGGCCTCCCAAAGTGCTGGGATTACAGGTGTGAGCCACCACGCCTGGCCAATAATCTTAAATAATCTAAAAATAATGTTCTGCCCAAATTACAAATTACCAAATTAGAGTCCAGTTATTCATAATTTTATCCATTAATTCAGGGAGCATTTAACAGTGCCTGGCAGAGTTGCCAGGAATGGAGTATGCATTAGTGAATAAAACAGGGGTAGTTTCTCTTGTCATTGGGCTTCTAGGCTGGTTTGTTTGTTTGTTTGTTTATTGAGATGGAGTCTCACTCTTGAAGCTCAGGCTGGAGCAGTGGCGCGATCTGAGCTCTCTGCAACCTCTGCAACCTGGGTTCAAGCAATTCTCCTGCCTCAGCCTCCCAAGTAGCTGAGATTATAGGCGCGTGCCACCACCCCTGGCTAATTTTTGTATTTTTAGTAGAGATGGGATATCACCACGTTGGCCAGGCTGGTCTCCAACTCCTGACCTCAAGTGATCCACCCATCTTGGCCTCCCAAAGTGCTGGGATTACAGGGGTGAGCCACTGCTCCCGGCCTCTAGGCTAGTTTAATACCAGATGTTACACAGATAATCCATAGTTTCAGCTTGTGATGAGAGTTATGAAGGAACATGGCGGGGTGCCCTGAGAGTGCACTAAGGCAGGGGTGTCCGCTCTTTTGGTTTTCCTGTGCCATATTGGAAGAAAAATTGTCTTAGGCCACACATAAAATATACTAATGATAGCTGATGAGCTAAAAAAAAAAAAAAAAAAGTCACAGAAAAAAATCTCATAATGTTTTAAGAAAGTTTATGAATTTGTGTTGGGCCTCATTTGAAGCCGTCCTGGTCGGCATGCAGCCTGTGGGCCACGGCTTTGGACAAGCTTGCACCACGGGGAGACTTATAGTCTGGCATGGAGTAGCTGGCATGGAGTGTCGGAAGAAGCCTGGAGACTGAGCCCTGGAGAGAAGGAGAGGGTGGGTCAAGGTGAGGAGATGAGCTCTTTTTGAGAGGGAACCAGCCCAAAGGTGAGGCTTTCAAGGTAGAGAGGTGAGCAGAAGTGAGAAATGGAAATTGTTATCTCTTTGTTTTAGTAACTGGGAATGTAAGTCTTCCTGTGTCATGGGCCTCTATTCTTTCTAAAAACTTCAAGGGATGCCTTTAGCCTTCCTACAAGAGTATTTTGGTTTGTTTTTGAGCAGGTCTTTCTGAACCTGCCCCACTTTTATTGCTGCTTTCGCTGATGTTTCTGAAAGGCAGCTGGGAAGGGCACTAGCCAGTGAGGCTTTTAACACCTGTCTGTGGGTTCAACAAATAGGAATTAAGCTGCTTCTCAATTGCAGATGTTGTGTTGTATTCTGAGTCCTGTAGGAGATCTTGACTGATGCAGGAGTGGTCCCCTCAGGGAAGAAGGACCCTCAGCCACCAGCTGCCTCCAGGCATTCCTCCCCAGGGATAGAAGTCACCCACTTGATGAGCAAGACTTTAACAAGGAAAGAAGACAGCAATTGAAAGTTTCGTTGAGCTGTTAGGATTTGTTTCAGAAAACCATTTTGTCCCAGTGTGTATAATAACTTATTCTTTCATTCAACACATGTTGTGTGCCTTCTGTGTCTGGCATGTTTCCAGGTGCTGGGATACGGCAGTAAACAGCTTCCATGTCAGTGGATAAACATACACTGGAAACACATAAGTGAAACACAGCGGGTGTCAGGGAGGTTATAATCACTACCGAGAAAATTAAAGGAGGGAAGGAGGCCTTAGGGAGAGTCACTTGGGAGGTGGAGACAGGTGTTGCAATTGTTAAAAATAGCATCAGGAAAAGGCTTACTGAGTGACATTTGAGCAAAGATTTGTATCTGGGGGAAGAGCATTCCAGGCAAGAGGGCACAGTGTGTGCTATGGTCTTGCAGGAACATGTTTGGGATATTTGCGGAACAGCACAAATCCCGCAGTGGCTTGAGTACAGGCAGTGAGAGGGAAGAGTACCTAAGAGAGGAGGTGAAGGGGAAGAGGGAAGATCATGCATCCAAGGCCTTGTGGCCGCTGTGAATACTTTGGCTTTCCCTCTGGTTAAACCGGAAGATGCTGGAGGCTGTTAAATTGGCTGTAAGGGCAAGGGTGGAAGGAGACTGATGAGATGGCGGTAGCGTGGATCTAGAAGGAGGTGTTGGAAAAAGGTCAGGTTTGAGATATTTTGAAGGGAGAGCTGATGGACTGGATGTGGGCTGTCTGAGGAGGAGAAGGACTGGGAGAACAATAGGTTATGGACTTGTTAAATTTAGATCCATATTAGGGTGCTCATGTCAAAAACGTAGTTGGGTGTATGAGTCTGGAGTCAGGCGAGAAGCCTGGGTGGGAAAGGTGTCTGTAAGCCATCTGTGCACATATGGTATTTACATCCATGAGACTGTGGAGTGACTGTGTGTTGGGTAAGAACTTCAGTGCCAAGGGGTTGTGGGCATGAGAGGAACCAGTGAAGGAGACAGAGGAAAGGTGGCCGGCGAGGAGGTGGAGACCACTTCTGACGGTGAGTGACTTTCTGGACCCCCATACAGATGTGACAACGTGCGTGTGTTTAAGCTGGGCCTCTTCTCGGGCCTCTGGTGGACCCTGGCCCTGTTCTGCTGGATCAGTGACCGAGCTTTCTGCGAGCTGCTGTCGTCCTTCAACTTCCCCTACCTGCACTGTGTGTGGTAAGCCCCTGCTAATGGGGAGGTGGCTGGGGACAGGTGTGTTTGCGCTTGCTGTTGGGCTCTGTTCACCCTGCAGGTGGTGCACAGGTGTCCTGGGGGTTGCTGGCTTCCTTCTCTCCTCAGGTGGACTGTCAGATGGTTCAGAAGCCACTGAAAGTTCACTTTGTAAAAAGCTGAATTGACTCCAGGGAACAGGCTTAGCTGGAACAAAAGGCCTGATTGTCATGCTTAGGTCTGCAGTTTCTTACCTCTAACTCCATCATTAAAGCCTAAAGGAGCTTGAGAACTGAACCTGTAACCTGAGCTCTAGCTAGGTGTTAGGGGAGGGGAGAGGTAGGGGAAAGCTGGGGAAAGAGGTGATGTGAGGGCTGGGAGTGTCCTCAGTAGGAACCCCACCTTTCGGGCCTGACTGACCAAGTGAAAGGAGGGGCCGCACAGGCCATTTAGGGACATTCTCTTCCATTATTTCTCTAAGTGGATACAGAAGACCAGAGAGCTAAAGTGAATTGTTTAATATCACCCACCTGTTTCTGTAGAAAACAGCCTTGGAGTTCAATAATAGCAAGTTGGAGCATCTATACTTTGGAATGCTCAGGATACACTAAGTTAAAAAAAAAAAAAGTGGGTTACAAAATACAGGCAGAATCCGATTCTGAGAAAGCTGGGGGAAATCGGAGTGGCTTTCTTCCTAGAACTGCTTCAGCCTCAAACCCAGAGTGATCTTTCCTTTCTCTCCTCCAGGACTTCTGATTGCAAAAGATCACGAGGAGGAGAAATCTGCTGTAGATTATCCCCTATAGATAGAGGGAACCCAGGAAGGAATTCTAGTGGTGAAGAAATGGAAAAACTTTGTTAGATCTAGATTCAGGAAAAGGTTGACTTCTATCCAGAGATGGGCTAAAGATACACAATTTGATAGAATTCACTTACGTTCCCTTGCTCATGTGAACTTCTATATGTTTACCATGAGACCCACCCTACTCTAAATTTAAGACTTGGGGACTTCAAGGAGTATTGCAAAAGACAAAACTCAAACAGCACAAGTTGGAGTTTACAGTCTTAGGATCCATTGTTCAACATTTTTTAGATTTCAACCTCAACTAATACTAGCGAATTTATATACTTTATATATTTGTTGAATTGTAATTTCCAGATAACAAAACACACAGATTTTATGTGTATATTGTGAATTTTGAGAAACGTATACACTAGGTAAATGACCTCATTCAAGATGGTCATTTTTATCTATCTAAGTCCCCTTGTCACACTAGTGATTTAAGTCAAATTCAAAATTTAAACTATGTAATAATGTTGACTCAAACTTAATTTGTTTCTGAATTTGGTGTTATTTCTGCTTTTTCAAAGTTGAACCATCTTTTCTTTCTAGTTGTAAAATGACATATATGTTTTTTATAACAAATTTAAACAACAAAGAAGTATAGAAAGAATGGCTCTTATAATTCTATGCCCCAAAGAAACATAATTGTTAACAGTCTGACATATATTCATTGAGATTTTATATGTACACACACACACATATATATATCTACTTAAAAAAAATAGAATCGGTCTATACACGATGCAAACTTTTTTTTTTTTTTTTTTTTTTTGAGACAAAGTCTTGCTCCGTTGCCCAGGGCTGGAGTGCAGTGGGGCGATCTCGGCTCACTGCAATCTCTGCCTCCCGGACTGAAAGTGATTCTCCCACTTCACCCCTGCAGGGAGCTGGAACTAAAGGTGCATGCCACTGCACTAGGCTAATTTATTTTGAATTTTTCTGTAGAGATGGGTTTTTGCCATGTTGCCCAGCCTTGTCAGAAACTCCTGGGCCCAAACAGTCCACCTGCCTTGGGCTCCCAAAGTGTTAGGATTACAGGCATGAGCCATTGAGCCCGGCCCCAATTTTTTTTTTTTTTTACCAACCAAATACTTAAATCTATACTACATAGATCTAATGCTATACAGACATCATTCCATACCAATACATACATATAAAATCTTCATTATTTTGTCTAATTAATACTTCATAATATGGATGCTTTATAATTTATTTAACCAGCCTCTCTCTGATAATGGACATTGAGGTTATTTCTAATTTTCCACTTTTGCAAACACTTTATAATGAACACTTAGATTGATTTGAGTTTCTGAATATTTTCATATTAAATTAATAATATATATTGCCAAATCCAGAGAAACTGTACCATTAACACTGTTTACTGAAGTCTGTAAGAGAGCATCTTTTACCCACACTTTCACATATACTGGAAACTCTTAAATCCCCATTAACCTGATTGAGAAAAATTTTATTTTGTTTTTATTACTATGTCTTTTAACAAAATTAGTATTTTTGTTGGGCATCTTTTCAGATGTAAATTTGTGACGTGTATTTCCCCTTTTAATTTTCTTTGGTCTATTGAGTGTTTCTATTTTTAAAAGTTTATATCGGCCGGATGCGGTGGCTCATGTCTGTAATCCCAGCACTGTGGGAGGCCGAAGTGGGTGGATCACAAGGTCAGGAGATCGAGACCATCCTGGCTAACACGTCTCTACTAAAAATACAAAAAATTAGCTGGGTGTGGTGGCATGTGCCTGTAGTCCCAGCTACTTGGGAGGCTGAGGCAGGAGAATCACTTGAACCTGGGAGGCAGAGATTGCAGTGAACCAAGATTGCACCACTGCACTCTAGCCTGGGCAACAGAGTGAGACTCCGTCTCAAAAAAAAAAAAAACTTTAGATCTAGCATCTTGGCTTGGCACATAGTAGACAGTCATTACTATGTGCCACTTATGCATATTTGCAACATTTTCACAAGTGCAGAGAATAATACATTGAGCCCCCATATAGGCAACACCCAGATTCCATAAATATCAACATGAGGCCAATCTTGTTCATACCATTCTCACCTGCTTCCCACCCTGACCCTGATTAATTTCTTTAGTGTTCTTTGTATGTAAGGGTTTAAACTTTGTCATATGCTGCAAATACTCCCTGCCCCCCACCGCAGTTTCCTGTTTGTCTTTCAGTATGTTAATATTTTTGTGCCATACTGGTTTCAGACTTTCATGTTGTCACATCTGTTAATCTTTTCTTTAGAGTTTCTGGATTTTGTGTAATTTTTAAAAAGACCCCCTCCCTACCACCATCAAAATTTATAAAAATATTGTCTTTGGGCTGAGCGCAGTGGCTGACGCCTGTAATCCCAGCACTTTGGGAGGCCAAGGCACGTGGATCACCTGAGGTCAGGAGTTCGAGACCACCCTGGCCAATGTGGTGAAACCCCCTCTCTACTAAAAATACAAAAATTAGCTAGCTGGGCCTGGTGACAGGCACCTGTAATCCCAGCTACTTGGGAGGCTGAGGCAGGAGAACTGCTTGAACCTGGGAGGCAGAGGTTGCAGTGAGCCAAGATTGCGCTACTGCATTTCAGCCTGGGTGACATCTAAAAAAAAAAAAAAGAAAGGATTATATGCTTTTAAATGGTCTATTGTTTGATAAAGATTAATATTAAATTAAAACTTTTTACAGGTACAGTGAGGATAAATTTTTTTGTTTGTTTTTGAGACAGAGTCTTGCTCTGTCGCCCAGGCTGGACTGCAGTGGTGTGATCTCAGCTCACTGCAAGCTTCGCGTCCAGGTTCACGCCATTCTCCTGCCTCAGCCTCCCGATTAACTGGGACTACAGGCGCCCACCACCATGCCCGGCTAATTTTTTTAATTATTATTTTTAGTAGAGACGGGGTTTCACCTTGTTAGCCAGGATGGTCTCGATCTCCTGACCTCGTGATCCACCCGCCTTGGCCTCCAAAAGTACTGGGATTAGAGGCGTGAGCCACCGCGCCCGGCCCCAGTGAGGATAAATTTTATAAAATTTCCACTAAACTGCAAAAGTGGTTTAATCAACATAACATTATTCCTGATGAAGGACATAAAATATCTGTAACCAGTTGTTAAAGTGAGAAGGTGGGATCTAATCAGATGTGCTCAGTTACTTCCATCTTAGCACCTCTGTTGTAAATCCTTGGGCCTCAGTTTTCTTGTTTGAGGCCCAAAGGCATTTATTTGCACATTTGTTCCTATTATCCAGTAGCAATATTTTAGAACATTCTAAAATGGGTCCCAAATTGCTGAAGATTTATCATCCTGCTGTTCCAGGGATTGTTGGTAATCTTCATCCTTTCCTAATTAGAAGAGGCCCCTGGGCTGCAAGTACAGTCAGCCAGGTGGGTGGGTTACACTGGAAGAAGGAGCAGGCTAAACTCAGGCCAGCGGAGTCTTCATGCTCATCAGGTTCTCACCTCTTGTCTCCCTCTGCAGGCACATCCTCATCTGCCTTGCTGCCTACCTGGGCTGTGTATGCTTTGCCTACTTTGATGCTGCCTCAGAGATTCCTGAGCAAGGCCCTGTCATCAAGTTCTGGCCCAGCGAGAAATGGGCCTTCATTGGTGTCCCCTACGTGTCCCTTCTGTGTGCCAACAAGAAATCATCAGTCAAAATCACGTGATGGCAAGGTGGTGGCTGGCTTCTCTGCTTATTGCCCCTCATGCAGTGGGCTTCCTTTGCTAGGAAGACAGCCAAGGGATTTCGAAGAGTTGGGATGTGGGCTATCTTTTCAAAAATCTGTTTGCTGAGGCTCTCACTAATATGTCTGTGGACCACCAGGATTCCCCTGTGCAAGGGGAAAAGTGTCTTTTCCTTTCCCAAAGACGGAAAATGGAGGGCTTAGGGACACTAGATGCATCTTTCTCAGCATCGCTTCCAGATGCAGTGACTTGTTGAGCTGCGTCCTTAATGGCCATGGCAGAGCAGTCCCTTGGGGGATCCAGCCCTGTACAATGCATCTCATCCTGGAGAAAGCTGGCCTGCTCCAGACCCCACCATTCCCAGGCACCCTTGGAGTGGACTCTACTGATGACAGACAGACCCTCTGACCGACAAGACTCTCTGACTCTCTGATGGAAGATGCCAGAGATTTTCCTTTGGGGTAATTGTCCTTAAACAAAACCAAACAGATGAAACACACACAGGACTTGTGGCTAAAAAGGCTAGTTTTTCACTTGCATTTCTCAACTAACATGCATCTGTGAATCCTTTTACTACTACCTCTGTGGAGAGATGGAGAGACTTCAGATAAAGGTGAAGCTAATGAGTAAAACCCTCTCTGCCAAAACCTACACTCCACTGTAGGCCATTCTTGAAGATGAGCACAGTTTTTAAATACTGACATCATTTCCGCTTCCCCCTCCCACCCCAGCTCAGCAGCCTCAAATCCACAGAGAAGAAGAATTATGGCATGAACATTCCCACAGACCCACCATCTTTAAGACTTGACCTCCGTAAGTTTACCAAAGGGCTCCTCACAATTGTGGTGGGGGTTCTGGTTCAAAATTTGGAGCACACATGAAGTTTTTGGAAACTTTTTCTCATTTAAAGTCTCCAATATGCTGTACTATTCTGGAAATTACCTTCAAGAATCTCACTTGTTGTTTCTGTTGTGTTTTCTGTGGGCATCATGTTATTCACTCTTGCGGTAGAAGGTGCTTTCTGGGTTTCCCAGGGTATCCAACGGCTCACTTTTCTCAAGTGCTGGCAGTAACTATGCACTCATGGGCTAGTTTGGGCGGCTGATGCAGCAGTGCAAATCTGTTGCCTTCTGAATTTTTCTCACCTAATGTGACATTGGCTACAATGAATCTTCTCTTCATCGGGCTGAATGAAAGATTCAAGAACTGTCTTCAAGGTGCATGGTGGGAATTATCAACCTCAGGGATACTCATTTTAACTCAGGCATGTCCTGCTTTGTAACATTCCATTGTTGGGAGAGGGCAGGACAGGTGCATTCTTGTGTGGGCAGGAGTCATGTCACTGTCCTACATATGTAAGAGTTGGGAAGGTGATGATTTTTGGCACGTCCAGGAACTCTTACTCTAGTTAGAATTTGTACAAGATCCAAGGTGAAGACCCCAATAAGCAACTGAATTTAGAGTTTAAAAATGAATGACTTTATGCTACATCTGTGGTTATCAAATTATGTAGCTTGTTCAAGAGCAGAACCCTGTTTGCAGTAAGAAATCTTTGTGGAACCCCAGTGTGTGAAATAAATTGTATTTTATTAACTTAAATTTAAGGTCAAATTTATAGCATTTACTTAATAATATATGAGGTGGTAAAAATGCAAATTAACAAATTGGTAATTTCCAAGGTAGAAAAATTAGGTGTTGAATGAGTGTATATGTTGCTTTATTATACTTTTATATATAGAGAGAGTGTGTTTTGTTTTTGAGTCAGGATCTTGCTGTATCACCCAGGCTGGAGTACAGTGGTGCAATCATGACTCACTGTGGCCTCTGTCTCCCAGGCTAAAGTGATCCTCCCACCTCAGCCTCCCTAGGAGCTGGGACTACTGGTGCATGCCACCACTCCCAGCGAATTTTTGTATTTTTTCATAGAGATGGGGTTTCACCATTTTGCCTAGGCTGGTCTCGAACTCCTGGGCTCAAGAAATCTGCCCGCCTCAGCCTCCCAAAGTGCTGGGAATAGGCATGAGCCATCACGCCTGGCCTAAAAAATATTTTTAAAATGATATTTGAATTAAATATTCGTGGAACTTCTAATGTACCTCTTTGAGACCTATGTGGTTGATGGAACAGAACTGCTGTTAAGTCCTTTGGGTTTCAAGTCTATAAATTTTTTTTTTTCTTTTTTTTTTTGAGACGGAGTCTCGCTCTTTCACCCAGGCTGGAGTGCAGTGGCTGGATCTCAGCTCACTGCAAGCTCCGCCTCCTGGGTTTACGCCATTCTCCTGCCTCAGCCTCCCGAGTAGCTGGGACTACAGGCGCCTGCCACCACGCCCGGCTAGTTTTTTGTATTTTTTAGTAGAGATGGGGTTTCACCATGTTAGCCAGGATGGTCTCGATCTCCTGACCGCATGATCCGCCCGTCTAGGCCTCCCAAAGTGCAGGGATTACAGGCTTGAGCCACTGCGCCCGGCCAAGTCTAGAATTTTTTAAAGGCAAATATCAGACCATTCTTATTTTAGATTGACTTTATCAGGCATGGATTCTGGTCTCATCTACTTTATGGTATAAATGCTCCAAGGTAGGGGGTTTGTTGTATATTTTAAGCCCAGCTTTTTTTTTTTTTTTTTTTTAATGTGAGAAGCAGAATGTGTTTCTAGAAATGGTTTTAAAGAGATGAGCTGAGAAATAAATGTCGAATGGAGTATATTTGAGGAGGACAAAACATTACTTCACTTTTGAACAGAAATCACTCTAGCTTGCCAGCATGGGATATAAACCAAAAGAGTAGAAATATACCCATCTTATTTTAAGTTGGATTTATGGCATCACTCATTTATGTAAAAGCACTACAAACTCTTTAAAGAAAATTGGGAAACTACAGAAAAGTCAAAGAAAAAAAAAGGTAACCCATATTTCTATTGCCCAGGTATAATCCTTGTTAATATTTTGGTGTAGTCTCCTCTTTTTTCCCCCAATATAGTTGTAAATAAATGATGTCTTTCAGAGTTGACATTTATCCTGTAGCTTGAATGGCATATACATGCCAGTTGTGTATTTTTTCATGAAGTGTGGGTTTGGAATACACTAGAGTTAGCTATATGCTTGAATGCTGATCATTGCTTTTGAGACTGACTACTGAGTCTACCTTTTTAATCAAGCCTGACATGAATGGGCCCTAAAAAGTAATGAATGGAATTCTACTTTTTGATGTGCCTCTGCACTTGGCTTGGTGAGTCATCATAAATAGCTGTTAAATATGTGACTTTACAGATTTTGATATGTTCAGATTGTAAAAAATGAACAGCTTATTTCATTAATTGATGGGCAGCCAAGAACCTCCCTCCCTCCAGTAGGGCTGACACTTAGGAGTTAGGTCATGGTGGTGGTTACTTGGCATGGCTAATCAGATTTTGTTCTGGTCAGAATTTGCCCAAGATCAAGACCCAGCAGAAACTGGAGTTAGGTTATAAAAAACCATTCATGTTTCTGAGTGATCATTTCAGTCAGTGATTCATGTTTTACAGTGTTTAGTTGTTGATTAGAAAAAGTAATCTTTTCTTCCCTTTATTACATCATTATAAATCAAGTCCTTCTGTGAACACATTTAAGGTGCGTGGAGATGAGATGTCTGAATCCATTTGGGGACGGGCTGCATTTTTGGGGAACTCTGTGCTTGTCCAGTGAAGAGTGCCTAAAACATTAATTGTAGATCAAAGATGTTCTTTTGAGGGACAAAGCTTGATGGTCATCAAACACAAGGCTTTGTAAAAATACAACCACCTCTTCCACTTACTGGATCTCTCAGGTGTGTAAAACTTCTCTCGCCAGTTCATCGTGCTTCCATGAGCCAGTGCCATGTCGAGTCCCCAGGACTGGGATTTGAGTCTTCCTGGCTCTTTATCCCTTGGGGCAGACATGGAACCATCTCTGAGGGACAGGTGGATGCTGAAGCTCACCCGGTCAGGGCCCCTCTCCTAGCTCCTTTTACACTGAAATTAATCTGAACGCTTTCATAGCCAAGGCTTTGCCTAGGTGCTATTATTCCAGCTGGCCAAAGAGAAGTCTTGGGCCAGATTGGGATTCTCAATGGATTTTATAGACATAATTCCCTTACAAACTTAAAAAAAAATGACCCCTACTTTATAGGACTAATTGTTTGAATTGTATCTTTCTCTATATGTTAAACCAGATTTAAAACTATTTTATAACCACAGTATGTAATCAGAGCAATCTCGTATTTTCAGATATATACCTTGTTATATACCTTACGTAGATGTGCTGTATAAGGGTGGCATGCCCACTGGCTGTGGTAAAATTTAATCCCCATTGCTTTGGGAGTGATTTAAGGCCTTTTGAAGTGGAGCTTTTGCACTTTATACTTTTTCTGTGAACTATGATAACTATATTTGATATTAAAGCTGTAAGTGGCATTTTCAGCAAATGAATATGTACGTGTGTGTCTGTTTCCAAAATGATTTCTGAACTATCTGCGGTGAAAATGTATCTGATGGATTGTAGAGCAAAGCACATTGCCTAAATTCATTTGTTAATGAATTGGGTACCATTGTTATTAAAAATGCTTAAAATAATTGTTGTTACTTGTTGGTTTCTTCTCAGAGCTGTGAAGTTAATACATGAAAATATTTCCAGCATAAAGTACCTAAGAACAGTTTATTTTTACTAAAACTTCTATAGTCATGTCATATAGATATAAATCTCAAATACAGGTCTGGTGCGGTGGCTCACGCCTGTAATCCCAGCACTTTGGGATGCTTAAGTGGGTGGATCACTTAAGCTCAGGAGTTCAAAACCAGCCTGGGCAACATGGTGAAACCCTGTTTCTACCAAAATCACAAAAATTAGCCAGGTGTGGTGATGCACACCTGTAGTTCCAGCTATGCAGGAGGCTGAGATGGGAGGATTGCTTGAGCCTAGGAGGTAGAGGTTGCAGTGAGCAGAGATCGCACCACTGTGTTCCAGCCTGGGCCAAGCAGTGAGACCCTCTCTCTCAAAGAAAAAAAAAAAAAAAAAAGACCATAAGAGAAGAAAGACTGGTTAAGCATTATCTGTATCATTACAGTGGTTCTTTTAGACTTTTTTTTTTCTTTTTTTTTTTTTTTTCTGGCAGAGGTGAGGGGACAAGGAGTGGCCCCAAAGTTCTTTGGCAATAGAAAAGCTGTAGGAAAACGTCCATGTACAGGTTGAATATCCCTAACCCGAAAATAAAAAATCAGAAATTCTCCAAAACCTGGAACTTTTTGAGCACCTATATAACAATCAAAGGGAATGTTCCTTGGAGCATTTCAGATTTCTGATTTTTTGGATTAGGGATGCTGTATAATGCAAATATTCCAAAGTCTGATAAGATCTGAAATCCAAGCATTTCTGATTCCAAGCCCTTTGGATAAGGGACATTCAATCAGTATATAATTTTCTGGGTGTTCAGATATCTCTGGTAGTCCATCCAGGTAAAGTCTCCCAGCAGGAGACTAAGCAACCTTTCAAATCCTTTTGGTGCTGAAATTGGTTACTCAGTCTTCAGGACTGAACTTTTTTGAGGCTATGGTCAGGGACAGTGGCTGAGGAAGTTGAGGGCTCTGCTTTTGGGGCACTGACACGGGTGTGTGTGTCTCTCTCCCCGACAGTCTGGACTATCTGTGTCTCCTCATGGGTGACCTCTTTTTCTGAGTCTGACCAGGAGTTGATGCAGCCACCCCTGCTCCCTTTTCCAGCTTGCCCTTTGAAGACCAGAGCTCAGGGGCTAGCTTCTCCCACTCTTCTCTTTTAAGGACTTTTCATTAAAAGAGCATTACATTGAAAGACTGTGTTAAAGGACTATACTATAAAGGGCTGGAATGGGCAGACCCAGGGTTCTGGTAACTTACATCTTAGGGGTCCTCAACAAACTGGAAACTTAGATTTTTTCCTTGCAGACTGTTTCCTGATTTACAGTTTCACAGTTCTTAAGATGGTATTTGGGTTTGTCATACCATTCTGTCTACTTTTGTATAGTTGGATTTTTTCATAATAAGAAGTTAAAAGATATGGTATTTGAGCTTTTGTTCTCCACTCTCTACAGAGCGGGTTCTCAGCCTTCTTTCCCACACCGTTTTAAGAGGGCTGGCAGCCCCTGTCTCCCACTGGAGAACTGAATCTTGTCTCAAGTGGCACTTCTGTCTCTTAACTGTCTCCAGTCTGGCGACACCTAGTTTACCTGGGAAGTCTGTCTGGGTGTTAACTCACAAAAAGGAAGAGATCACCCTCATCTGGGTTTTTGTTTATTTTATGCTTCTCATTAACACAAAACATTTGATTCAGCTGCTTTGGCAATTGAGAGCAGAAACCAAAGTGCTGTTTTTAAGATGTAACAAATAGCGGTAGTTTATTTTTATATTTGGGCTAGTGATAGGGAAGTGGCTGAAGGTAAGGCCAGGAGCGTGAAGTAATGGAAAAGGTACAGTGGCACTGATGATATTTGCGAGAGAGGGTTTCCTGTGAACAAAGAAAGCCATTGGCTACCGGGGTGAGAGGGACGGAGACTCTCCTGGAGTAATATTGCCATCTTGTGGCTCTTTGAGGCATTGCTATGTGGCTCAAGCAAAGCCCTTCCCAGTTCCTAATCATCCCAGAGGTCGCCCATTGTCTCAAAACGCCAAGTTATGTAATCTCTTTGTGGGCCCAGGTATGTTTCCCTGGATTTTTCCAAGCATGTTTCTGCCTGCCTTTTCCTCTCCTCTCTTCCCTTAGAAATTCAGTTTTCACTCCTCGCCCCGGGTGTTTTAGAGGTTGTCCAATGTGATAAAGCAAATGCTGTTGGCCCTCGGTATTCGAGGGAATTGGTTCCAGGACCCCTCAACCCGCATACCAAAATTCCAGAGGCTCCACTCTTATATATAAAGTAGCATCGTATTTACATATTACCTCTGCACGTCCTGTTGTGTGCTTTAAATCATCTCTGGATTACTTATAATACCTAATACAATGTATATGCTGTGTAAATAGTTGTTAAACTGCATTGCTTTTTATTTGTATTATTAGTTATTGTTGTGTTATGATTTTTTACTGTTTCTTTTTCCCTGAATATTTTCGATCCATGTTGAATAGGTGGATGTGGAACCTGAGGTTACAAAGGGGCTGTATTTAAAACCAATTTAAGGTAGTTGTGATTTAGAGAAAGTTTTGTTTTTTTGTTTGTTTATTAGGTATGGGGTCTTGCTATGTTGCCCAGGCTGTAATGTAGAGTCTATTTACAGGCACCATAATGGCACACTACAGCATTGACCTCCTGGCCTCAAGCAATCCTCCTGCCTCAGCCTCCTTAGTAACTGGGACAAAAGGCACTAGCCACCGCCAGTCTGGAGGAAGTTTTTAATCCACTGGAGTGAAATTTAACTTTTGGGATTAATAGCTCAATTTACACAAGTCAAATGTAATTGTAACTCACATCTTTTTAAAGATGAATCTAGTTTAAATCAACACTTAGCAAGTGTCTGTTTGGTATTAACTATTATGTTGCCTGCAGAGGGTTATAGGGATGGATGGAGTAGCTCAGATGTGGGGAGGGGAGACGAAGGCCCCGGACTCTGCCGAATCCCCATAGTA
Organism: Chlorocebus sabaeus; assembly: GCF_047675955.1. Classification (NCBI taxonomy): domain Eukaryota; kingdom Metazoa; phylum Chordata; class Mammalia; order Primates; family Cercopithecidae; genus Chlorocebus; species Chlorocebus sabaeus. Next base: position 48,758,011 of record NC_132915.1, read on the forward strand.
GAGAGGAATCAACAGTGTCGGGGAGGCAGGAAGGAGACAGTGGTTGAGTTTTCACCAGGGAGGAGCTGGGACTTGAGAATTGTAAGCTTTAACTGATAAACCACGAGCCACATATGATATGGAATTTCAGTCTATTGAAATAATTGGTAGACTCCTTAGGAATTTTCTTACAAGCAAACCTTATTTGACAGCCCATCGCATAAGTTATCTTTCACGTAAGTGGTCTCATTTACTCTTCTCAGCTACTTTGTGAGGCTGGCATTACCATTATTCCTGTTTTGGATATGATACAGCTGAGGCTTGGAAATGTAGTTTGACCACTGCTATTGCAAGGATGGGAACCCAGGACTTTTGACTCTCAGGTTTAATTCTCTTTCCACAAAGGATTTAATGCAAATGAGTTAAAGGTTTTCATGTAGGTGGGCATCAAATTGGAATTATCAGTTTCAAAAGTGTCCTATTAGTACAAATAATGGGATAAAATACAGTTGGCCTTTCATATGCACGGGTTGTATATCTGTGAATTCAACCAGCCTTAGATTAAAAACACTTAAAAAATTCAGTACTGAATATGTAGAAAGTATTTTTTTTTTAGTTTTTAATTGTGCCTTTATTCCACTTAGTTCATTAAAAATGTACTTGTTTTAAAGATCCTACAAACTAACATGGGCTATAGGTCACCCCTCAGCATGTTATTTATTTTTTTAAAAAGCAGTATTTCTTAGAGGAATCTTACTGATCACACTATATGTCAGATATGATGTTACAATAATGTCAGATATGATATATACAGTCTAAACGAGACAGGCCGGTTAAGAATTTACATGATGGAAATATATACATATTAAAAGCTAGCCAAGTGGACAGACGCATGCAGCGGGGAGAGCAGGTGATAGGAACTCCTTTAACGATCAGTACAGGGCTCAGATGCAAGGAATCTGGACTTCCCCTGTTACAGTAAATAGCTTTCACTAACGTATACAGGTATTCCATACACATCTGAACACACGAGGGTAAGTTGTGACCTGCTACACGTACAGTCTAAAGTGGTGTAACTGATCTTCCTTTGATACTCCCAAGAAAACTGTAAATAGTGAACCCCATGCAGGTAGTGGGAAGCACTGGTCTTTTATCATAGGTTGAACCTGAAGAGGTTTAATTCCTGACATTAGTATTTGTAAAGAGTGCATGGCTCCTTTTTCTGTTTTCTCCACAGCTGACATGCATTCAGTGCAGGGGAATTCTGATGGCTGTTTGACCTAATAGTGATAACTGAACTACTGTTAAAAATGTGGGAACGTTTTCAATACTATTGAGTTACACATTTAACATTAAAAAAACAAAAACAAAAACATGGATCATCCATAGCTTTAAGTCAAAAGGTAGAAGGGAGTGTGTCTGAAGTTTAATGCTTTTAGTTATACTATTCTGTGGGTTCTACCACTGTCCTAAAGAACGACACTGCTACACTGCTTCTTTCCACACCAACACAGGCACTAGTTTGAACTCAGACAAAACCTGAAACAGAAGAAGTGCCACTCTTCCTCCGGGGTCTTTTAAGAAACTGGACCAAAATTATAAATTATTCAAGTTTCCTTTTGAGTGGTGTCTTTATGTGTGTAACTATCTAGAGAACAAACCAAATAAGAAATGTCTACCCCTGCAAGAGTGTGGACTTTGGGTATAGTTCTGTTAGGAGTCAGGAGCCTCGAGCAGCGTTTACAGTCAGGGCTGTTTTCTTACACACGCCCCATTTACCCTGCGTTTGTGCCAACTATTACAGCAAATGCGTTTTGCAGGGATTATGCTTCACAACTCAGGCCTACAGATCCTTTTCGGGAGATCTCTCCAGCTAAGTAGAAAACTACCCGAAAAGGCGGCGGGTTCTGTGAACCTGAAGAGAAGACTCAGGGTCTCTCTGAAAGCCTTTAAATTACTGCTGGAATTGCAAGTTCCTATTAGTGAGAAAACAGCATTAAAATAACTTGAAGGTCTGTTTCATTGGCAACTTAGAACACAAAGTATTTTATTTTTAAACTTTTAAAATTTGAAAACAAGCTGGCTACATTAAATAATACAGTTTCCAAAACTGAGTTCACTTGGAGCTCAGTTTTTCTGCTTGAAATACAAACACAACTTCTAACACTCGTAGGTGGGAACAGTACTGTTTGATGATCTGTGATTAGATGAACTGATCGATCTCAGTTGGCAACATCCCTTTTTTTTTTTTTGCCTTGGTAAAGGTTTTTTTTTTTTTTTTTTTTTTTTTTTGAGACGGAGTCTGGCTCTGTCGCCCAGGCTGGAGTGCAGTGGCCGGATCTCAGCTCACTGCAAGCTCCGCCTCCCGGGTTTACGCCATTCTCCTGCCTCAGCCTCCGGAGTAGCTGGGACTACAGGGGTAAAGGTTTTAAAAAATTCTAGAATAGATGCATTTTTCTAGTTTTACACTGACAATTTCATCCCAAACGTCTCCTGGGAGACATAGACCATGTACAGGAATCCATCTTCATCCTCACTCTCGTACACCTCTGAGACCATGAAGACGCTCACCATGCTGTGTCCGCTCACCACCAGGAGGAAGGTTTGATTAGCATTGAGCTGTAAGCACTTTCTAATTATCTTGATGAGCTCACTCTCGTTGACGTCTTGAACATCAGGTACAAGGAACTTCGTTTTATCCAGGACAGGAAGCTGCTTCTCACCCTTGTATCGTTCTGTTATCACCGGGATTTTGGCTGGATGCTGCTCTTGAATAAGTCGGACATCTACCCTTTGTTCGAAGGTGTGGCCCTGCCTGAAGGTCTCCCCCGGCAGGTGCGGGGATCTGGGCCGCGGCGGCGACAGCGCGAGGGTCCCGGCGGCTTCTGGGGACGGCGGCGGCGGAAAGTATTTTTTCTTGTCATTCTGTAAGCAATACAATATAACAACTGTGTATGTAGACTTTACGTTGTAATAGTTATTACAACTAATGTAGAGATGCTTTAAAGTATAGGGAAGGGCTGGGAGCGGTGGCTGGCTCCTGTAATCCCAGCATTTTGGAAGGCTGAGGTGGGCGAACCACTTGAGGTCAAGAGTTGGAGACCAGCCTGGCCAACATGGTGAAACCCTGTCTCTACTAAAAATACAAAACTTAGCCTGGCGTGGTGGCGCACGCCTGTAGTTCCAGCTACTCAGGAGGCTGAGGCAGGATAATTGCTTGAACCCAGAAGGTGGAGGTTGCAGTGAACGGAGATCGTGCCACTGCACTCCAGCCTGGGTGACAGAGCAAGGCTCTGTCTCAGAAAGAAAAAAAAAAAAAAAAAAGGGTGGGGGGAGAATGTGCATAGGTTATATACAAGTACTGCATGATTTTATATCCTGGAGTGAGCATCCTCAGATTTTTGTAAACGGCAGCTAGTAATCCAAACAATCTACTGCTTAACAGTCCCGTGGCCACAGTGAGGAGCCACAGGCTATCTCTCTTTACTCAGTGACAGGTCTGCAAGTCTCATTATTTCCTGGCCATCTCTATTGGATGCCCATAGACACCTCACATTTGCTTGTACTTATACCTCTCTTAAATCTGGGCCTTGTCCACTTTCTCAGTGAGTGGTGTCACTTTCCATTCAGTTGGCAGAGGCAGTCCCCACCTCCCTCAGTTGTCTATATCCGATCTATTTTGAGATAGGGTCTTGCTCTGTCACTCAGGCTGGGTGCAGTGGTGCAATCATAGTTCAAGGCAGCCTCCATCTCCCGGGCTCAAGGGATCCCTCCTGCCTCAGCCTCCTGAGTCACTGAGACCACAGTCATGTGTCACCATGCCTTGCTAATTTTTAAATTTTGTCTCTTTATGTTGCCCAGGCTGGTCTCAAACTCCTTGGCTCAAGTGATCCTCCCAAAGTGCCGGAATTATAGGTATGAGCCGCTGTGCCCAACCCATATCCAATCTAATAGTATATAAATCCTCTTAATTCCACTTCTCCAATGTCTCAAATCCATCCATTTCTCCTTATCCTGGAGAAGGTGCCAGCATCTATTGCCCATCTGTCCTCCTTCTGGAGCCAGAGCTGTCTTTCTAGAGTGAAATCTGACAGTGTCCTTCCTGTTCAGGTCCCACCAGTTCCTCCCCATTGCTCCTAGAACAAAGCAAACCTTATTGGAGACCCTGAGTGTGATCTGAAGTCTCCTCCACGATCTGGTCCCTGCCTTCCTTGCCAGTCTTTCTGGTTTTGAGCATCTCCCCCTCATTCCCTTCACTCGAGTCTCTCAGAGCTTTGTGTGTTCTTCCTGATCTTTCACATGGCCTTTGGGCCTGTCTCCATTGCTGTGTAACAGATCAGCTCAAAACTTAGTGGCCTGAAACATCAGAAATTTATTCTGTCACTGTTCAGGAGGCCAGAAGTCCACAATCAAGGTGTGGGCAGGGTTGGCTCCTTTTGGAGACTCTGAGCAAGAATCTGCTCTGTGTCTCTCCCTCCATTGTCACGGGGCTTCTTCCTTGTGTCCCTGTGACCTTGTGTCTAAGTTTCTCCTTTCTCTTATAAAGACATCAGTCATTGAATTTAGGGTCCACCCTAATCCAGTATGACCTTAACTAATGACATCTGCAAAGACCCCATTCCCAAATAAGGTCACATTCTGAGATTCTGGGTGAGGGTGAATTTTGGGGAAACATTATTTGAACCACTACACTGTCATGTGCCAAGCATGTGGAATCCCCTCCCCACTTTTAGCTAAAACCGCCAGAATGGATTTAGTGTTGTGGAACCTCCCCCGCCGTGTGTGCATGCACCTTGCATGCACACATACGTGCCCACTGACACGTGCTGGCACACACGTACCCAGGGTTTCCTCTTTCTCTCCCATGGTCCCTGGTGAAATTTCCTGTAATACCTTTTCATGCTCTCCCTCCGAGGCAGGGAGGGGTACCCCTATCTACAACCAGCTGTGGAAAATGCCCCGAGAAGCAGTGAAGGGAGGCAGCGCTAAGGAGGAGAGTGATGTGGGCTGAACTAGGAAGGAGGGGGTTTTAGGAAGCTGGCCTGGGGGTTCACTTGGAAGAAAACCTGTTCTCTTCCCAAATCTTAGGATGTCTGGAGGGATAAGGCCATCCAGTCTGGCATCTCCCTGCCTGCACCGCATGGCCTCCTCATCTTTGTATTCCCAGAGACAAACCCAGGGCCTGGGAGACTGAATCCAAACATCAGTTTATCAACCAATCAATCTGTAAAGCAGCGATCTCCAAACTTTTTGGCACCAGGGACCAGTTTCATGGAAGACACTTTTTTCCACAGACTGGAAAGGGCTGGAGGTGTGGGGTGGAGAATGGTTTCAGATGGTTCAAGCTCATTACATTTATTGTGCACTTTATTTCTATTATTATTACATTGTAATGTATAATGAAATAATTATTGTAATGTAAGAATAATAACTATTATTACATTGTAATATATAATGAAATAATTACAACTCACCGTAATGTAGAATCAGTGGGAGCCCTGAGCTTGTTTTCCTGCAACTAGGTGGTCACATCTGGGGATGATAGGAGACAGAGACAGATCATCAGGCATTAGATTCTCATAAGGAACACGCAGCTTAGATCCCTCCCATAAGCAGTTTACAACAGAGTTCACGCTCCTGTGAGAATTGAATGCCACTGCTGATCTGACGGGAGGCGGAGCTCAGGCGGTCATGCTCGTCCTCGCCCCACGGCTCACCTCCGTCTGTGCAGCCCGGTTCCTAACAGGCCACAAACGGGTACTGGTCTGCGGCCTGGGATGTGGCACCTTGCCTTAGAGCAAAAGAGGTTTGGGGTGTGGTTAGAATACCTTGCCTGGGTGAGGAAGGCTTCCTGGATTGGAATGGGGCGTCCAAACTAAGACCTGAGGAGCCGGGAGAACTAGGCCAGGGGAAAGGTCACCAGGGTGCCAGACCGCTGGGCAGATGATGGCTCTTCTGTCCACGGCACCTGGTTGGATGTCGGTAGTACTGAGGAGTGTGTGTGTGTGTGTGTGTGTGTGTGCGCGCGCGCGCGCGCGCGCGCAAGTGAGCGTGTGAGTGTGTGTGTATTTTTGTGCAGAGCAAGCGTGAAGGAGGCCAGCAGGAGCCATGCCCATGAGTTGAAAATATCAGAAAGGGGAGCTATGACCTGCAAGATACATTGTGATTGTGGTGTCTTGGCCATTGTGCGCTGGGACCACAGGAACGTCAGGGATGCACTTCTGCTTGGTCCTAAGGCTGGCAGTTGGGACATGCGGGCGTGTGGAGCGGAGCCCGGTGGGTGCAGTGTCTGGAGCAGGCTGGGAGCAGCTCAGCCTGGGTGTCGGAGGAGCGGGCGGGCGCTGCTCGGGGCGCCCACCAGGGGGCAGTGCTGCCGGGCGAGAGCGTTGCGGGCTGAGGCGCGCGGGGCTGCGGGGCTCGGGGCTGTGGGACTAGGAGGCGCGTCGCTGTGGGACTCGGGGCCGGCGGGCGCGGGGCACAGGGCTGCGGCGTGGGCAGCCAGGGCGGCTTTTACCTCCCACGCAGGCAGGAGAGAGTTCTCGCGTGCCTGCCTGTACTCGCCGCCGGGGATGTTTCCGGGCGAGCGGACCGTGCTGACTCCGGGCTGCAGAAATGCGCCCCCAGAAGAAAGCTCTGCGCTTTGCGGGGGCTCCTTAAAGCCAAGGTTCCAGAGAATGGATTTACCCCAAAGCTGAAAACGCTAACGCTTCTGCCACCCCAAGGCCATGTTCATGCATATATCTATATGAGATTCCCTGAAAGTATGTATGTTTCAGACCCACAAAACCAGGCTCTGCCTCTTGGTGACTCCACTCCAGGTTTCAGTTTGGTTGACCCCTTGACAGTCTAGATCCCTAACCCCCAGATCCACCAGAGCTGCTAAGAAACTGGGGCAAGCATCCACAGAGACAAGTGTCTTGGGTTATGTGTGGGTATATGGGTGTGGATGAGACAGCGAGTGAAGGAGCTCAGCAGTATAATGCCAGTAGCACCTACACTTCCAGTTGTGACAACCCAAAGTGTCACAAACATTGTCAAATGTCAGATGTCCGGCCAGGAGAGCCAGGAGTTTTCCTTGCTTGCAAGCCGGGAGCTGTCCTTGGTTGAGAACCACTGATTTAGAGATTGTAGCTTTCGTTTTCCATTGCTGCGTATGGGTTAAGCCTCAGTCTCTTCCAGAGGGCTTGGATTGTGACTTGTACATCGTCTTCCTGGAGACTTGCACCCACCAAATTGAAAGGGTCACAGGCCAACTCCAGGAGTGGAGAACCTGGGTTCAATCAAGGAAAGGGCCAGGGGCCTCCTTTCCTCCCGTGGCCTTGGCTTCTGCCTGCGAGCTAGGGAGAAAGTAGCTGCTGGCCTGGCCGGGAGTGCTGTGCTCTGCTCCCAGTTTCTCTCTTCCAACAGTTAGAAAATGAAAGTTGGAAGAGATCCGAGAGGATACCTAGTTCAACACCTGCCCCTTCCCTTAAAAAAGTGTTTACGATGAGAACACTGACATTCAGAGCCCTGAAGCATGTCTTCCAGGGCTACGCAGCTTTTATGAGGTAGAAGTAAGACCAGGCCCAGGTCTCCTGACTTCCAGCCTAGGGCTTTTTCTGCTCCATGGGCAGCCTCTCTGAGTCCCCCATTAAAATGCAGTCCGCCTGGAGGGCACACGCTATAAACTAGATGAGTGGCTGCTTAATAAATGACCCTGAAACTTAGTGGCTTGAAAGAAAAATAAACAGTCTCTCAGTTTCTCTGGGTCAGGAATTTGGGAGCAGCTTGGCTGGGCAGTTCTGCCTCAGAGTCTCTCATAAGTTTCAGTGAGATGTTGGCCAGGGCTTTTAAGTACAGACTTTGGTCAAGAATCTTCTCTTGGCCAGGCACTATGGTTCACGCTTATAATCCCAGCACTTTGGGAGGCCATGGTAGGAGGATCACTTGAGGCTAGGAATTTGAGGCTAGCCTGTAGAAGTATTAACCAGAGCATTTCTTGATTCCAGACTCACTGCCTCAGCCTGGAGACCAGGATGGCATCCCCAGGTCCTTTCAAAGTCATCTGCAATGGAAACTCTCTGCTTTTAGTTTTTCCCAGGACAGTCAGCCAACCAACCACTGGGTCTGGCAGTCTGGCTGTGGAATAGAGGCTGGAGCCCTGATCTGAGCTTGCAGAGGACTGGCGCTGCCATTTAACAGCTTTAGGAGTTTGGGCACGTGAAATTGCTTTGTAAACTACAAAGGGCTGTGTGTAAAAGCCTAAGGTGGATATTCTTTTTCTTTTTTTTTTGAGACGGAGTCTCGCTCTGTCCCTCTGGCTGGAGTGCAGTGGCGCGATCTCGGCTCACTGCAAGCTCCGCCTCCCGGGTTCACGCCGTTCTCCTGCCTCAGCCTCCCAAGTAGCTGGGACTACAGGCACCCGCCACCGCGCCCGGCTAATTTTTTGTATTTTTAGTAGAGATGGGGTTTCACCGTGTTCTCGATCTCCTGACCTTGTGATCCGCCCGCCTCGGCCTTCCAAAGTGCTGGGATTACAGGCGTGAGCCACCGCGCCCGGCTAAGTTGGATATTCATAGCACTCTTACCACCATCTCAAGCTGGTGACAGGTGACCTTCCTGATGTAGATACTAAGGAACATTTTTTTTTTTTTTTTTTTTTAACCATGCTTTCATTCGCAGCATTGTTTGATGACTGCCCCAAACCTTCCAAGTCAAGTGAATACTTCTGAGAAGGTTGTAAAATCCATCACTGGGCCCTTTTCTTCTTCTTCCAAACTGTACACCACCCACACTGAATACCTGCTTCCCTCTAGGCCTAGGCCCTTCTGTTCCCTTTGCCCAGCATACTTTCTTCCCTCCCCACATTTTCAACACTTGTACTTCTATTTTTCCCTTAGGACTTCATTCATGTATCACCTCCTCCGGGAAGCATTCCCTGATAGTACCCTGGCCACATCCCTGGAGGCTGGTTTATATGCCCTTCCTCTGTTTCGATAGTGACTTCTATTTTCTATTGACCATGAGGTACATCACACTGTATCTGTCTTTGCCACTGGGTATGTCTTGTTCATTCTTCTATTTGCAACATTCTAGAATCCCTGAATATTTGACAGTGTATGCTTTCCCTCTACCATATGGCATGAGTGAGACCAGGGTTGGAGCACTGGTGCACGCCTGTACAGTGGTATGATTTTAAGCTACTTGCTTGGCCTTTCTGTGTTTGCACAAATGGAAGATGAGACTAATGATAGAACTGAGACTTACTATGGTAGCTGTGAGGACTATGACCATCCACTGAGAGAGGAGTGCACCGTGCTTGGTACAGAATAGTGGTGGGATTATGGAATTCAAAGCGAGGCAGCTATTGTTATCATCAGTGTATGGCTGGCCTGGATCCATGATACTGATGTGACACCATTATTTATACTGTAGGTCAGATTCTTCCATTCTTGTGGGTAAGTTCCATGAGGGAAGGTCTTTGTTCAGCTTACAGATGTATCTCTGTAGCTTAGAATAGTGCCTGGAACATAGCAGGCGCTTGGTAAATGCTGGTTGAATGAGTGAATGAATGAGGTACCCAGAGACCCCATGGGATGATTCATCTTGGTGGTCAGTCCAGTATCCCCTGGCATCCAAGACTTCTTTTATGCCTTAGAATCTGGCTAGTGTGTGTCTCCAAAGAGCCTTCATTTAGCCCAAACCAGAGGTTCCCAAACATTTTTACCAAGTGTCTTCTTTATCATAAGTTTGAGGAAAAAGTTATTTCTCTTGAAGAGAAAGCAAGAAGGAAGAGAACGCCCTGTTTTAACCTCCAGTGCCAAATGCAGCCTGAAACACACACGCCCACACGGCTCCTGTTCTTGGGAGAGACACACGGTAAAGTGGCATCTGGAAAAAACCCAGTTCAAGCCAAATTTGCGTCAATTCCTTCTCTGTCAGCCTGTGCTTCCAAGCACAGTATACCAAGATGACAGCTCCACCCCGATTTCTGCCTTTTCTTCTTTCCAAAGAGAACTTTGATTTAAAAAAAATCTTAAGATGCCTGGAAAGAAATTTCTAGCCTACAGACCAGCGTTGTCTATGAGAACTTTCTGTGATGATGAAAATGTTCTATAATGTGTGCTGCCACTAGTCACTTGTGGCTGCTGAGCACTTGAAATGTGGCTGGTGTGCCTGAAGAACTGAGTTTTCAATGTAATTTTAATTAATTTAATTTAGCTAGCCACATATGATTCATGGCTATGGAGCCGGGTGGATGGGACAGTGGTGTGTGGCTGAGAGGAGAGGGCTGCAAAGGGGGCCTCAGATAGGGGTTAGACCCTGGAAGTCTTCTCTTGGCCCTTTCTGGGGGACTGGAATCAAGAAAAGGCCAAGAGCCTCTCAGTGCTTTCTAAAGTAGGTGCCCCTTGATCAGCTTAGAATAAGAAATGAGGTCACATTCCTTTTTTTTTTTTTTTTTTTTGAGACGGGGTCTCGCTCTGTCGCCCAGGCTGGAGTGCAGTGGCCAGATCTCAGCTCACTGCAAGCTCCGCCTCCCGGGTTCTCACCATTCTCCTGCCTCAGCCTCCCGAGTAGCTGGGACTACAGGTGCCCGCCACCACGCCCGGCTAGTTTTTTGTATTTTTTAGTAGAGACGGGGTTTCACCATGTTAGCCAGGATGGTCTCGATCTCCTGACCTCGTGATCCGCCCGGCTCGGCCTCCCAAAGTGCTGGGATTACAGGCTTGAGCCACCGCGCCAAGCCGGTCATATTCCTTTTAATGTTCAAACCACATGACTTATGATGAGGGTGTCATGAGCCCTTTTCAGCCTTACTTTCTTCTCTCACCCTGGGGTATCTCCGTCCTGGAAAATCTCACACACCCCCTCCCTGGGGGCTTTCTTGGTCCTGGGGGCAGTGTCGTTACTCTCATCTTCAGGAGAGAAAAATCAGGAATTCTGGTTCTCGGCTGCTCCTGTCACTTTGGTCACTAGGTGTCACTAGTGGTCCTGCAGCCCACCAAAAGGAAGGAGGCCACACCAGTTGGCAGGTCTGGGGACAGACCTGGAGGCTGCGGTGGAGGGAGAAGTTGGCTTCCTGGGGGGGTGAAACTCACACTCACAACCGTACTCGAGGCACCAGATCAAGTGTCGTGGTGTGGGGGAACATGGGCGATAGGGTTCTGGGACATTTGCTGTATGACTGTGACCCGTGTGACCCGTTTTGGTCATCTAAAGGAATAGTTTCTGCCTACATCCTGCCGAAAGAAGTGACTTTTGGAATGCCTGCCCTCTTTCTCAATGGACCCCGGCAGGCAGCCCCCCTTATGAAAGGGAATTGTTTGATGTCAGTGCGCCTCCCAGAGCCTGAGTTCTTAATCTTCCCCGTGGTCACCCACCTTTGAGGGAAAGTGGCCTCAAAGCAGGAGCGGTGACAGACCTGGATCCTGGTCCCCACACTGCTGCCCGCTTCTGGTGTGACTCAACTTTCCATTCCCACCCCCAACTCCTGCCCAGCACGTGTACCAGAGAGAAAATAAGACCCACTACAGACTTTTGTGACTGTTTGCTCTTGACGCTAAAATAAGATTTTACTTTCCTGACAGCTCAGAGTACAGTAGGGGCTTAAATACTTGCTAGCTGACTGAATACTAGTTGGAGGGTTATTAATGTAGGTGGGGGAGAACTGCAGTTTCTTTCCAGGTGAGATTCAATCATAGGTATCTGGCCCCCAACTTCCTGGAGTCAGAAAGAGTATGGTTTCATCATAGCCTGACCTCCAATCAGCGATGTACTGGGTATGTCACTTAATCCTTCTGAGCCTCAGTCTCCTCGTATACAAAATTAGAGTGATATCTAACTTTCAGATGGGCTGATGGTTAGTTTTATGTGTCAAATTGGCTGGATGATGGGGGTTTCCAGATATTTGGTCAAACATTATTCTGATGTTTCGTGAGGTAAGGGCATTTCTGGATGAGATTAAGGTTTAAATTAGTTAATATATATATATTTTGAGATGGAGTTTCGCTGTTTTTGCCCAGGCTGGAGTGCAATGGCATGATCTCGGCTCATTGCAATCTCCACCTCCCGGGTTCCAGCGATTCTGTCCTCCCGAGTAGCTGGGATTACAGGTGCCTACCACCATGCTCAGTCAATTTTTGTATTTTTAGTAGACACAGGGTTTCACCACGTTGGCCAGGTTGGTCTTGAACTCCTGACCTCAGGTGATCCGCCTGCCTCAGCCTCCAAAAGTGCTAGGGATACAGGGGTTAGCCACCATGCCTGGTCATGGATTTTTTTTTTTTTTTTTTTTTTGAGACAGGGTCTCACTCTATTGCCCAGGTTGGAGTGCAATGTGGTGATCATCGCTTGCTGCAGTCTTGAACTCCTGGGCTCCAGCAATCCTCCTGCCTCAGCCTCCCAAGTAGTAGAAATTACAGGTGCATGCCACCATGCCTGGCTAACTTTTTTGTTTCGTTTTTTAGAGTTGGGATCTTGCTATGTTGCCTAGGCTGGTCTTGAACTCTTGATCCCAAGTGATCATCCTGCCTCGACCTCCCGAAGTGCTGGGATTACAGGTATGAGCCACCATGCCCAAATTGGTAGACTTTAAGTAAAGTAGGCTCCCTCCATAATGTGGGTAGGCCTCATCCAATCAGTGGAAGGCCAAAATAGAGCAAAAGAAAACTTTCCCCTTCTTCTCTAGCAGATGCCTTCAGACTACATCTGTAACATCAGCTCTTCCTGGTTCTACAGCAGATGGCCTTCAGACTCAAACTGCAGTATCAGAGACTGCCTGGGTCTCCAGTCTGTTGGCCTTGACTGGAACTGCAGCATAGACTCTCTGGGTCTTTAGGCTCCCAGCCCACTCCACAGATTTTGGACTTGCCCATTCTCCAAAATTGTGTGAGCCAATTCCTTCTTCTTCTTCTTCTTTTTTCCTTCCTTCCTTCCTTCCTTCCTTCTTTCCTTCCTTCCTTCCTTCCTTCCTTCCTTCCTTCCTTCCTTCCTTCCTTCCTTCCTTCCTTCCTTCCTTCCTCTCTCCCTCCCTCCCTCCCTCCCTCCCTTCTTCCCTCCCTCCCTCCCTTTCTCCTCCCTCCCTCCCTTCCCTTCCCTTCCTGTTTTGCTCTTGTTGCCCAGGCTGAAGTGCAATGGCATGATCTCAGCTCACTGCAACCCCTGCCTCCTGGGTTCGAGTGATTCTCTTGCCTCAGCCTCCTGAGTAGCTGGGATTATAGGTACTCGCCACCATGCCCAGCTAATTTTTTGTATTTTTAGTAAAGATGGGGTTTCACCATGTTGGCCAGGCTCATCTTGAACTCCTGACCTCAGGTGATCCACCTGCCTTGGCCTCCCAAAGTGCTGGGATGACAGGCGTGAGCCACCGCGCCCGGCCAGTAAATCTCTTTCTAAATAGTCTCATGTTCTATTGGTTCTGTTTCTCTGGAAAACCCTAAAGCCGATGGCTATGGGGATTAACTAAAATTACAGTGTGAAAGTATCTGATACAGTATCCAACCAGTACCAAAGCATCTAGTAGATGCCCAATAAGAGCTACTTTGCAACCCATCCTCCCAGTTCTCTCGGTCAAGAGTTAAATAGATTCCTCAGGACGGGAAGAATACTTCCCCTAGACCTGGAAATCCGTTGGCTACTCAGTCAATGTTTATCACTTTCAGTGGACTGCCGGGCTCTGTCACATTTTGGGATGCAAACATTTCCCAGGGTGCCTCTCTCTCTCACCTGGCTCCAGTCTCCTAAGTCTTAGAACAAGAAGGCATGTACCTTTCTTTGTTCCCTGTTCACTAATTGCTTCTGGGTGGGTAAGAGTGGGAAGAAGAAGATAATTCCCTCCTCCTCCTCCTTATCAATAGTCTCCATTAAGCCACACGTGTATGTGGCATCTGAAAGGTGAGGGGGTGGGTTCATTATGCTTCTTCAGACACGTAAGACCTCTTTTCCACTGAGTGCTTCTTACCAACTGATGGCAATTAGTAGAATTATTTTTAGCATATCTGAAACCTTTCTTTCTCCTAGTGCACTTTTTTTGTTTTGAACAGAAATGCATTGTCTTGAAGTTCTGAAGGACAGAAGTTCAAGATCAAGGTGTCAGCAGGCTTGGTTCCTTCTGTGGGCTGTGAGGAAGAATCTGTTCTATGCCTCTCTCCTGACATCAGTTGGTTTCCTGGCTATCATTGGTGTTCCCTGGGCTATAGAAACATTGCCCTGATGTCTGCCTTTATTTTCATGTGGTGGTCTTCGTGGGTGCATATCTGTATCCAAATTTCCCCCTTTTATAAGGACACCAGGCATATTGGATTAGGGGTTCATCCTATTGTGGTATGACCACAGGTTAACTAATTACATCTGTAATCACCCTATTCCAAATAAGGTCACATTCTGAAGTACTGGGGTTAGGACCCAGTGTATAAATTGTAAGGAACCCAATGCAACCCATAACAGGTGCTATTTTAGAATTCTCTTCAAGTGGCTTCTTCTTGAATCTTTCTGACATAATCCTAGTTATCTTCGGTAGCTTTATTGTTATTTGGTAAAACGATAGGTTCCAGGCTCATCTTGCACATATCTGTTCCGGGCTCATTTTGCCCAGACCTAGACTCAGCCATTCCTCCAAGAAGCCCTGTTTGTGTTTATTTATTTATTTTTATAGTTTGGTGAGAAATTGTATTTCAAGGCCATAATCTGGGCTCTAGAGCTGCTCACTGCTACCAGGTTAGCTGTTGTTTGTAGCTCTTTTCAGTGGGCAGGTTTGAAAGTCATGTGAGGGGCTAAGAGTTTCTCTCTGTAAATGGTTCTTAATACCCCAAGTTTGTTAGCCCTTGCTGACCTTAAAAGTTTCCCAGAATTGGCGGGCACAGTGGCAGACGCCTGTAATCCCAGCACTTTGAGAGGCTGAGACTAGCGGATCACCTGAGGTCAGGAGGTCAAGACGAGCCTGGCCAATATGGCGAAACACCATCTCTACTAAAAATCCAAAAAATTAGCTGAGCATGATGGTAGGTGCCTGTAATCCCAGCTACTCAGGAGACTGAAACAGGAGAATCACTTGAACCTGGGAAGGGGAGGTTGCAGTGAGCTGAGATTGCACCACTGTACTCCACTGTACTTTCCAACAGAGCAAGACCCTGTTTCGAAAAAATAGTAATAATAAAAACAAGTTTCCCAGAATTGTTCTCTGCAGGAGAGGGTATCAGCTTTGCTGTCTAAGCCAAACTCTGGTCAAGTCGATGATGTTCTACTGACCTCAATCCTCCCATTGCAGCTTTAGTTAAAAATAGCACAATTTCTTCACCCCTGCTCCCCATGGCCACATGGCTGCCACACAGGGCTCAAGTAGAGGATGTCTCCCATTTCCAGGGGTGAAGTTTTCCCTGGTGACAGCGTGAATGCCCCTGAGTGTCTTTATCACCTGTTCATGTACCCCTGGCCTACCGTGTGCTGCCTACTCCAGCCATGCCACACTGCTCCCCTCCCCTTCAGTGCTCCCCCAGCTCCTCTCCAGTTCCCACAGCCTGCAAGACCCACAGTCCATCTCAGTCTTCTTGGACTACTTAGGCCTCCACGTGTCTCAGTTTCCAAATCTGTGAAATGGAAGGAATCGTATCCACCTCATCAAATTGGAAACTTTAAATGAGTAACTGCCTAGTATAAGGCTTAGCCCAGCCAGCCCCCATCGATTTGAGCTTTTATTTTTTATTTTATTCTATTTTATTTTTTTCTGAAGCAGATTCTTGCTCTGTCACCCAGGCCAGAGTGCAGTGGTGTGATCTCGGCTCACTGCAACTTCCGCCTCCCGGGTGCCAGCGATTCTCCTGCCTCAGCCTCCCGAGTAGTTGGGACTATAGGTGTGTGCCACCACACCCAGGTAATTTTTTATTATTAGTAGAGATGGGGTTTCACCATGTTGGCCAGGCTGGGACAGGTGTGAGCCACCCTGCCTGTAATTACATGCGTGAACCACTGTGCCTGGCCTGAGTTTTTATTTTTACTCTAGTCCAATAGCGCTCCATTCTCGCAGCATATTAGAAATATCTGAGCAGATTGTCAAAGAAAATAGTGATGCTTAGTCCGCACCCTAGGAGATTCCAACTGAATTGTTTTGGCCAGGCACTTCTTCCTTAATTCCCAAGTGACAGTGGTGTAAGGTGGTCGTGAGCGTGAGCATTCCCCTCAAAGTTTGGGAGTGGTGAAGGGTGGTTAGGGTTTACCACGGAATATTAGACATCTTTTTTCCCCACTATGGAAATTCCTCACAGTCTATCTTTCCCCTTAGGTGAGACCCTTCTCCCAGCTTTCGTTTGTTCCTGTTCCAAGGTCTGTTGGTCACTGTCAGTTGGTAGACAAATTACTATCATGTTCTCCTTCAGAGATAGTTTATTTGCCTGCAATGTTTTCCTTCCCCACCATTTCCAGGGTATCTCCATGTTTCATATAGGAAATGGCTCATTGAAGTATTTTCCTAAACTAAAGAGAAGTCTTCTTGTCTCTGATAATTTTTATTTTTTATTTTTTTGAGATGGAGTTTCGCTTTTGTTGTCCAGCCTGGAGTGCAATGGTGCAATCTTGGCTCACCACAACCTCTGCCTCCTGGGTTCAAGCGATTTTCCTGCCTCAGCCTCCCAAGTAGCTGGGAATTCTGGCATGTGCCACCATGCCCGGCTAATTTTGTATTTTTGGTAGAGATGGGGTTTCTCCCTGTTGGTCAGGCTGGTCTCGAACTCCCAACCTCAGGTGATCCACCTAGCTCGACCTCCCAAAGTGCTGGGATTACAGGTGTGAGCCACCATGCCCAGCCTCTGAAGATGTTTTATGACAAACAACCACAGTCCTTTTTTCGTATGCTTTTAATTTTAGAAATTAATGTGATTTATATTGGTGCAGACAATTCACAATTACAAAGATATCAAACCAACCTAAGTGCCCATCCACTGATGAGTGGATAAAGAAAATGTGGTGTATATACACCATGGAATACTACTCAGCCGTTAAAAGAACAGTATAATGTCTATTGAAGCAACTTGAATAGAGCTGGAGGCCATTATTCTAAGTGAAATAACTCAGGAATGGAAAAACGAAATACCATATGTTCTCACTTATAGCGGGGAGCTAAGCTATGTGTACACAGGGCACACAGAGTGTTATATTGGACAGTGGAGACTCAGGGGAAGGAAGGGGGAGGGGGTAAGGGTTTAAAAGTACATATTGGGTACAATGTACACTACTTTGGTAAGGAGTGCTGAAGTCTCAGATTTCAGTGCACCAGTCCCTTAAGGAGTATACGTTGTGCCCAGTAGTAGATGAATTCTATATAATTCATCTATGTAACCAAAACCCATGAGTATCCTGGTACCCCTAAAGCCATAGAAAAAAAGAATAAAATAAATAAATAAATACATGGGTGTAGAGTTATAAACCATATGAATGTTTCTTAATTTTAAAATTTCCTTTTGCTGAACATTTAACATGCTTCTAATTTTTTGATATTATAACTACTGTAATAATGAACACCTCTATGTATACATTTGTGTTCACTTATCTGATTTTTTTTCCAGTGTGTTGAATCATGCAAGTTAAATTTCTGGATTAAAGATTATGCCTATTGTTAAGGCTTTTGAAATATATTGTTGCCAAAGTGCCCTCCAGAAAAGTGGTACTGATTTAGTTTTATCCTCTGTCATGGTGTATCTTTCTTAGTATATTTTTTCAACAGTTTGCACGTTTTTACACCTTGTAAAATATATCACACATACAAAAGTTTATGTGACATATACATACATTTTAAAAGACTAAACAAAAATAAAAAACCACCATGTTCTCATATCTCAGCTGTAATGAACTGAAGCATTACCAGTATCTTTGAACCTGTCCAAGGGGTGACTGCTTCCTTCTGGTTTGTCCAGAACTGTCCTGGTTTTAGCACTGAATGTCCCAGATCCTAGTTAACCATTTACTCTGAGGAAGCCTGGACAGCTGATCACTGCATCCCTATGTGCTCGTCTCCAAATCTACTTCCTCCCTCCTCCAACGGTATCCTGTATGGACTTCTAAATAATGTACTCTGAGGTTTTTTCCTACATAAATGGAATCACGTGGTATGTTCCTTTTGTGAGTTGCTTCCGGCCAGCATTGTTTTTGAGCTTCATCCTGTTGATGTCTATAGCCGCAGTTCATATGGTTTTTCTGTTGACTGTCATCCATTTGATGAATACGTCACGTTTCTCCATCTTCTGTCAATAAACATTGCAACTTTTGTTACTGTGAGCTGCGTGGCTCTGAACAGTCTTATCTGTCTCCTGGAGCAAAGGTCCAAGAGTTTCTCTAGGTTATTTACATAAGCATTAAATTACTAGAGGACTTACATAACCTTACCAGAAGTGCCAAATTGTTTTCTAAAGAAGTTGTGCCTATTTCCATCCACTAGCAGTGCATGAAAATACCTGTTTTCCACACCCTCATGAAGCAGTGTCTGACTTTGTAACTGTAGCCATTGTGATTACTATGAGGTGGTATTTCATTGTGGGTTTAATTTACGTCTTCATAATCACCAGTGAGATTGAACCTCTTTTCAGAGGTTGATTGGCAATTTCTGTTTCCTCTTCTGTGAAAGGCCTGCCCACGTTGTTTGCTCATTTTTCTATTGGGCCACTTGTCTTTTTCTTAAGATTTGTGGGCCCACTATTTTTTGTTTTTATCAAGGTAAAATCAGGTTAAATTGCTTTCAGAATCAGGTTGAAGGGATGAAAATTCAGAGGACGACATCTATCTAAGGGATGGACATATCAAACGACAGAATGAACACACTTCTTACACAGTCCCTTAAGCCTTCTTTATCTGCAGCTGGCTAACATTTTATGCTTTAAAAAATGAAACCAACTAACATTATCTTCTGCTCCAGTGATTCTCAGCAGCATCCACATCATCTGTAAACTCATTTAAAATGAAAATTACTGGACCCCACCAACAGCCTACTGAATTGGGAACTCTGGAAAGAAGACCCTGCAATCTCCTTCAACATCCCTGCAGTGATTTATACGCACGCCAAGTTCGGGAGCCACTGTTCTACCCTGTCACCTTGTCCCACCTGGTGGGTGGGGAACTGACCATGACCTGCCATTCTACAGGTCATCGTCACCCTTCCACCTACAAATATACATTAGAAAGTGTTTTTTGGCCGGGCGCGGTGGCTCAAGCCTGTAATCCCAGCACTTTGGGAGGCCGAGACGGGCGGATCACGAGTCAGGAGATCGAGACCATCTTGGCTAACGCGGTGAAACCCCGTCTCTACTAAAAAATACAAAAAACTAGCCGGGCGAGGTGGCGGGCGCCTGTAGTCCCAGCTACTCCGGAGGCTGAGGCAGGAGAATGGCGTGAACCCGGGAGGCGGAGCTTGCAGTGAGCTGAGATCCGGCCACTGCACTCCAGCCTGGGCGACAGAGCGAGACTCCGTCTCAAAAAAAAAAAAAAAAAAAAAAAAAAAAAAAAAAAAGAAAGTGTTTTTTAAGAAAAGGACAGATATTTGGTGCTCCAAGAATGGGATTTTTGGTGACCCAGCTCAGATTGCAGGGCACTTCAGTTTACGGACTACTTATCCTGTCAGTATTCTAATGTCAAAACTTGAACCTAACCAGACTATTCTCTCTGCCTGAAGGAGGCATTAAACAAGAAAAGGCAAAAAGATGGGACGTCCTGCCTGCGTGGGTAGATGTTTTCAGGGATGGTGTCCATGTTGTTTTCTAGGGTCTGTGGGTTGAGATAGTTTCTCTGCTTTTGGTCCAGGAGAGCGTTCCTTGTCATCTCCCACTCTGGCAAGCCTGGGGCAGCTTCCTCTGAGGCTTTTCTCAATCAGGCACTACTGAACCGGTGCCAGTAAGGAGCAGTGACCAGAAGTCTGCCATTTGCTCCAGGGCCTGTGTCTTCAGCACTTAGTTTGCCCTTCTCTGGATTCCTTCTCTTTGAAACCACCCAGGACAGCTGCATCTCAGGTGACTCTCATGGCTCACTGAGGGGCAGAGTCAGCCACAATCTTTATTTTGTTTTATTATTATTTTTGAGACAAGATCTTGCTCTGTCACTCAGGCTAGAGTGAAGTGGTTCGATCATGGTTCACGTAGCCTTGAACTCCTGGGCTTAAGCAATCCTCCTGCCTTAGCCTCCACAGTATCTGGGACTACAGGAGTGTGCCACCACACCAGGCCAATTATTTTTATGTTTTTACATGTTTTGGTAGAGACAGGGCCTCACTCTGTCACCCAGGCTGGAGTGCAGTCGCATAATCAAACCTCACTGCAGCCTCAAACTCTTGGGCTCAAGCTATCCTCCCACCTCAGCCTCCCACCTGGCTGGCACTACAGTTACATACCACCATGCCTGGCTAATTTTTTGTTTGTTTGTTTGTTTTAGAGACGAGCATCTCGCTATGTTGCCCGGGCTGGTCTTAAACTCCTGCCCTCAAGTGATCCTCCTGCTTTACCCTCCCAAAGTTCTGGGATTACAGGTATGAGCCACCGCGTCCAGCCCACGCTGTATTTTAAAGAGCCTTGACTGTGCCTGGTTAGCATCACTTCTAACACAGTCACACGAGTCTGTCTGGCTGCCAAGCTGAGAAACTCCTTGGATTTGCAGGAAAGTGACTTCAAGCATGCTGGCTGATGGGGAGGCCTTCCTCATCTGCGCACACCGAGGTAGGATGGAGGGATTGAGTGGTGCTTATGGAGATGTGAAAGTCAGGAACTGTTTTGACACCTATTCTTAGCACTTTCTGGAGTCTCTTTTGAAACTTAAAATGACCCCTCTCAGCACTTTCTGGAGTCTCTTTTGAAACTTAAAATGACCCCTCTCTCTTAACTGTTTCCCGCACACACGGCAGCTCTCAACCTCAGCAGCCATTCGTGTACCTCCCCCATGTCTCCAGCTAGTTGGACCAGGAATTTACCCTGACCCAAGTTAGGCCTCTCGGCAGCTCTGCCCCAGGAGTCTGGACTGAGGCAGCTGGCCCCGGTCAGCGTGGCAGCCTGCGGCGGTGGCCGTGTTTCTTGTCCTGTGGACTGGACGAGTGGAGGGTATGTGGGATCAGTAGAGTGAGAGAAAACGAATAGCTATTGGAGAAGCAGGGAGTCTTGACAACTTTCCAGTTCCTTCCTGAAGCCCAGCTCTATAATTATATTTTGGGTCCTTTGAGGAGAGATATTCCTGCACCATTTTAATACATTTTTGAAGATGCTAGATCAAATTGTATTCTGTTATTTAAAACCCAAAGAGGCCTAATGCACACAGGAGTAATCGCTAAGAAAAACTGTTGAGTAGAGTTAGATCTTATGAAGCACTGGAACTGCAAAGGGGCTTCCCCACCACACCCGCTTTCTCCCCTAGAGGCTGCATCCACCATGCTGAGTGGCCACGTCGTTTAATACTGTGCCCATCAGCAGAGGGACCCAGTTACCACTTGATTTAGTAATGCATTTCCTTTCCTTACCACAGTAGCCCAACACATTTGAGGAAAAAGAATCATGAAAATTTTGTTTTTTCCACTCCCCCGACCCCCCGCCTTTGAAATCACCACCACAGCTGCTAACAGAAGCGCCTTTATGTAGAATGTGTTTTGTCCTTTTGGAGAAGACAAAGAATTGTTGAAAAAGCAGACAGCTGCTTGTACTGGCAGGAGAATGAGAAGAGCTTTTCAGCACTCACTCTTCCACCCTTCCTCAGCTGAATCACCACCATCTTCCTCTTTACCTCATTTTGCTCTCTCTTTCCCTGGTCCAGGAACATAGAGGACATCACCCTATGCTTTTGCCTCCAACTCTGGGAAAACAGAACAGTCTAATCCCTCTTTCTCTGGTTAAACCTGCATAAGTCTCAACTCTAATACTTTAAGCAAGTCTGACAGTTGATAAACTTCACCTTGACTCATAATCATCCTCTCAGTCTCTCTCCTTCACAAACTCATAGATCACTCAATGTTCCAAGATTCATGTAAAAAGAAGTCTTTTGTTCTAATCACTGAGAACTTCCGGAGAAAAGAAGAAAGGTGAGTATGAAAGTTTCTAGTTATTTTCCTGTATCTCTGGGAAAATCCACGGCAGATTTGTATGCTGAATTTGTAGTTTCTAAATTGTGTGCGTGCTTTCTGGTTTTTTTTTTTTTAATTTATTTTATTTTTTGACAGGGTCTTGCTTTGTCACCCAGGAGTGCAACGGTACGATCATGGCTCATGGCAGCCTCAACCTCTCAAGCTCAAGTGATCCTCCTGCCTCAGCCTTCCAAAGTGCTGGGATTATAGGCATGAGCCACCACACCCAGCCTGAAGTATGGGATCTTGGGCAAGTTATTTAATGTTTTTTAAGATTCCCTTTCTTCACTTGCAAACTGAGGTAAAGATAGTGTCTATCTCATGGGAATGCTGTGAAGATTAAATGAGATAGGGCAATGGGTCTCAAACTTGACTGTACATTAGAATCACCATAGAAGTCTCGAAAGTCCAACTGCCAGGGAGCACCCAGACCAGTCAAAGCAAAATTTCAGGTGCGGGAGCCAGCCATTAATATTTTTAAAATCTCTGTGGATTGTTCCAATGTTCAGCTATATATGAGAGACAGTGAGATGATACTAATAATAAGCGCTCAATGAGTAGTTGTAGCTTTTATTAATATAATTAAAAATTGAGTGAGAGTCTCCCAAATTTGATAGACTGCTGAAATTGAGGGCTTACAGGGATCCAGATTCATTTCTTCTTAAATTCATCTATCCAACAATGACTGAGCATTTACTGTGTGCTAGGATCTGTGCCGAATTTCTCCTCTCCAATTGATAGTAAAAAGATCATATTGCCTTCAAGATGAAATTCAAGTTCTTTAGGATGACCTGTCCTCCCCATCCCTTCACACCTTATTGGCTGTCAGTGCCATGGCCTATATGCTGGTAAGTTCCAGCTGCTCTAAACTATAGGGTCGTTCCAGGCCCTCCTGTCCCTGTGCCTGTCCTCATGCTCTTCCCTGCGTGTAAGATGCCCTTCCCACACATCTCCCCTGCTTTTCCACCTGGCCTCTCTCATAGGATGGAACTCCTGATATGGAACCTTAAGAAAAGAAGGGTGCTACTATGGTTTGAATGTATCCCCCAAGTTTCATGTGTTGGAAATTTAATTTCCAAAGTCATATGTCGACGGCATTTGGAGATGGGGCCTTTGGGAGGTAATTAGGGTTAGAGAAGGTCATCAGGGTGGGGCTCCCATGATGGGACTGTTGGCTTTATAAGAAGATGAAGAGAGACCTGAGCTGGCACGCTCTTGCCCTCTCACTGTGTGTTGGCCTCTGCCACATTATGATGCAGGAAGAAGGCCTTCACCAGATGCAGCCCCTTGACCTTGGACTTCCCAGCCTCCAGAACTGTAAGAAATACCTTTCTTTTATTTATACATTACCCAGTCTGTGGTATTTTGTTCTAGCAACAGAAAATGAACTCAGACAGGTGCCCAGCACTGCCTGGCAGTCTCCACCCATCCTCTCAGATGAATGAGCTGGCCACTGTCCTATCAGTCTCAAGACATTTTGAGCATCCTGCAGTGGATGAGTGATTAGTTATCAGGATCTTCTTTCTGCAGATGGGCTGGGCAACTCTCTCTTTCTCTGTTTTCCCTCAGGCCTCACTCTGGTGGAAGACTGCTCATGCTTAAGCAGGCTTCCTTTCCTTCATCTTGCTTATGAGGCTCTAGTGTTCCAGGACCCCGTGGAGCTATTCCCCAGGGCCCCTCAAAGGGAGAGAACCCTTCTTCTTGAACCATTCAGAGGAGCAGGGCAGCTCAGAGTCATTACTTGGAACAGCTGGAGAAGCTGGAGGCTGGATCTTCTGTGGCCACCACATGAAATCCCATGAGGTTGGCAGCCTTGGGGGAATAACATGACTTTATGACTATAGATAATCCCTGAAGACTGTTTTGTTATCTCAGAGGAGAAAGACCTCTAACAGCTCTGCACTGCAGCCACCTAATGGGTGAGGGGCTGTGGTGGCTGCCACAACTGTGGCAAATTCTGCTGAAGTAAAGACTTCCATTAGGAATCTTCTCACCCCTTCCTGGCTTTGAGCTGACCTCCAAAGTGGCCCTGCTGAGAAGGTTCTAGTCCTTTCTCTCTATCTCCAGCTCCGTCAGGAGGTGCCCCCAGTGTATAGATTTGTATGTCCCCTTATTGAGCCTTCAGAGCTCTTTCTGTAGGGGCTGGCTAGGAAGACTTTACTCAATGTTCCCAGTACACACCCACAATTCTGCCCACCCATGATTCTGGCGCTTCCAACACCACTGGGTGAAGTCATCAACTTTTCAGCCAGGCACAGGGTGATGCCTGCCTTCTGGCTTGGTGAGAGCATCCATCCTTCAAGATTCATATTCTATCATTGGCATTGGGGAAGGGGAAAGGAACTACTATTTGAACTGTTACATGTTACGTCACTTAAACTTTTGCCAAAAAAACCCAAAAAACAAAACAAAAACAAACAAAAAACAACAAACCCTTATATAGTGAATAATTAGCCCCATCTTTCAGAAAAGGAAAGAGATTCTTCCCAAGATGACATGGTTGGAAGACCAGTTAGATCTTGCTGTGTTCCAAACAATCCCCAAATTTGTGGCTTAAAACAACAACCAGTTATTTAGCTCACAGTTTTAGAGATTGTCTGGTTGTCAGCTGGATTGTTAGGAGTAGGGCACAACTGGCCACGTGGTTGCTCTCATGCTCCTACAGGCTAGCCTGGGCTTGTTCACATGGCAGATTGGAAGGATTCCAAGAGGAAGAGTGGCCAGGTGCAAGGCCTCCTGATGCCTAGGCTTGGAACTGGCACTGCACCACTTCTACCATAATCTGTTGGCCAAAGCAAGTCATGAGGCCTGCCCAGATGCAAGGGAAGGTCAAACAAACTCCACAGCTAGATGGAAAGAACTGCAAAGTCATATTGCAAAGGGGAGCACAGACAGATAGGGGTGAGAATTGGGTCTGCTTTTGCAATCAACCACCGTTGTTAAGTGGCAGAAATAGGATTTTATTTTTCAATTTTGAAAATAGCGTATGCACATGAGAAAAATTCAAATGGTATACAAAAGGGAAAATAAGGATGAGAAAGTCTCATTTTTACTCTTGGGATAGAAAAACACTTTCTAAGTCCTACTCTCCACATATAAACACCATTAAGAGTTTGTGTGTATTTTGATACAATTATTTTGTACATATACATAAATGGGGGTCCAATACACCCATGATGCTATAACTCACTCTTTTCACTTAACAGTATAGCTAAGAGCTCTTTCTGTAGCAGCACAAACAGAATTACTCTGTTCCTTTAAATATCCATATAGCAGTCAACTGAATAAAGGTACCATGTTGTATGCAACTACTTTCCCTCCTGGTGGACACATAGGTTGTTTCCAGTTTTTGTTGTGAAAATGCCAGAGTGAACCACCTCTAATGTTCTCTGTATACTTGTAGATTGGATTCCTAGAAGGGGAATTTCTAGGTCCAACATCATATTCAAGCCTTGATCTGTTCTCAGAGCACATGCTCTTTCTAAGAGGGGTCTCTGGTTAACAAGTGTTTGTCCAGCTTTTTCTTATTTATTTATTTATTTATTTATTTTTTCAGACAGAATCTTGCTCTTGTCACCCAGGCTGGAGTGCATTGGCGCGATCTCAGCTCACTGCAACCTCTGCCTCCCGGGTTCAAGCGATTCTACTGCCTCAGCACCCCAAGTAGCTGGGATTACAGGTGTCCACCACCATGCCTGGCTAATTTTTTGTATTTTTAGTAGAGACAAGGTTTCACCATGTTGGCTAGGCTGGTCTCGAACTCCTGACCTCAGGTGATCCACCCGCCTCAGTCTCCCAAAGTGCTGGGATTACAGGCGTGAACCACCGCACCTGGCCAAAACAAAATTTTTTTTGAGATAGTATTTGGCTATGTTGCCCAGGCTAGTCTTGAACTCCCAAGCTCAGGCGATCCTCCTGCCTCAGCCTCACAAGTAGCTGATATTACAGATGCAAACCACTGTACCTGGCTCCTAGAAGCTATGTTAGAAACCATGGACCACTCTGCCTATATGCACACATGTGACACATGCATATCATCTCTCCAGACCTGTTCCTTCCTGGGCAGGCTTGGGAGTCTAGAGCCATGCATTATTAAGTCCTTCCAAGAAGATCCAGATTCGTTGTCTTTTCTACTTCTTGCTTTATGATATTTTTTTTGAGACACATACTACTTTATTACAGGCCAATGAGAAAAGAATCCTAGTAACAAATATTAACATACAGATGATGGGTTGCATCCAAGTGAAGCCCTAATGTATAAATGAGCAAGGATTTCATAAGCTGTGCAAATAGAGATAAGTGTAGGAGAATTAAATGCATCATCACACAGCAAATAATAGTATAGGCCTGTTGTCACATCGAGGAGTTCTATTACATGAATTCCATCCTTGTACACAGCAACTTTAACAGTTCATGAACATTAAGTACGGTAGCAAATATGCAGTGAAGACATTTCCTAAAACTAATTTTTTTTTTTTGTCTGGGCGTGGTGGCTCATGCCTGTAATCCCAGCATTTTGGGAGGCCTAGGAGGAAGGATTGCTTGAGCCCAGGAGTTTCAGACCAGCCTGGGCAACATAGGGAGACCCCATCTCTATAAAAAAAAAAAAGAATTAGCCAGGCTTGGTGGTGCATGCCTGTGGTGCCAGCTACTTGATGGGCTGAGGTGGGAGAATCAGTTGTGTCCGAGAGGTCAGCTGCAATGAGCCATGATCGTGCCACTACACTCCAGCCTAGGTGACAGAATAAGACCCTGTCTCAGAAACAACAAAAACATATTTTTAAATCTTTAATATTATTTTTGCAGTTCTTCATGGATCTGATGCCTACATGCTACCTTCCTGGGTGCCATTGGAGCTCTGAAGTTTTACCAGGTTATGTATGGACTTAGCTCTATTGTGAACAGCAGGTTGGTGACATCAGAATCTGGAGGTAGCATGCAAGCACACCCAGATACCTCACTCTATTTCTCACAGCCCTCATGTAGGTCCCTGAGTAGATGAAGCCAATAATTCTGCAGAAGGGAACAAACAGCAGGAGGCCCATTTCTGTCATATGACCAGCCTGCACTTAGGGCTGTTCAGTGGATAGGTTACAGGGGTAGAGTTCCAGATAATGCAGTTTCAAAAAAGTAATTACTTAATTGTTTGAGTTCTTTAGAGAAGTACAGGCATGTGCCTCAGACTTCAAAGCAGGAGGTGCCCAGTCTTCCACCTGCTCTTAATAACGCAGATATTGCTGTTCCGAAAAAGGCAGAGTTCTGGAATATTCCCACTATTATAGCTCAAGGAAGAATATATTATCCCATGGTACACTGAAGAGGGATGAACTCACAGGCTAATCATTGACCAGTCACATTAAGGTGTTCATTTCTTCTTAGTTCCCCTTTCTGACAGAAGTGCCTGGGACGAAAGTCAGGAGACCTGGTGCCTGATTCTTCAGCCCAAGCCAGTAAGCAGGACACAGCAGAGCACTCATGCCCTAGTCAGAAGAGTATTCATGCCGAATGAGCTCCGAGGAGTGCTGGAGGAATTACTCTGTGATTGCTCGCCAGCTTCCCCCTGTACTGGGATCTGAGAGGAGGCAAGATAAGCCTCCCTGTAAAATCCTCACACCTGCTTAGACTCTGCCTCATGCTGGCTACGCTGCCACTTTCCCCATCTTTCCGCCACACTAGACAACATTAATCCATGATGATAGCTATTCCAGCAGAGCCAGAATCTGGTGTCAGAGTCTTTTTCAAGATAGCTCTATAGGCAGCCACTTTGGATCATCCAGTCAGCATGAGAGAGGAGACTTGTTTGCAGTCCTGCTTCTGAGTAAATTTGTGTAAAAGTAATTCTAAAATCAATGTCCAGAGAATAGGGTTAAGAGGACATTGGGGAGGGAATGGGCAGAGTCAGGGCTACTGGCGAACATAGCTATTACTTAGGTGGGGCTGGCTTGTGGCAGCCCAGGTATAACATACCAGCCTTCAGATAGGCATGGTGATCTCTTCCCATTGTATTTCCCCACTGTGTGTGTGTGTGTGTGTGACTGTGTATCCAAGACCCAAGATAAATGGCTGGAGCTGTGGGTTCAGTTTGCAACCACGGAGCAAGAGGAATCCCCCTGATGGAGATCAAACTGATGTCCTTGATTGCCCTAGTGTGGTTTTCAACCAGCTAAGCTAGCTTGTGACCAGCAGAGAAAAATAAGGGCTCATTGTTCAAAGTGTGGTCTGTGGCCAGCTTGTTGGCCTCCTCTGAGAATGCGTTAGAAATGCAGAATCTCAAACCTCGTTCCAGAGCTACTGAAATAGTGATTCAGAGGCCACGTGCAGTGGCTCACACCTGTAATTCCAGCACTTTGGGAGGCCGAGGTAGGAGGATTGCTTGAGGGCAGGAATATGAGACCAACCTGGGCAACATTTCAAGATCCCATCTCTTTAAAAAAATAGCCAGGCACGGTGGTTGATATGGTTAGGCTTTGTGTCCCCACCTAAATCTCATCTTGAATTATAATCCCCATAATCCCCACGTGTTAAGGGAGAGACCAGGTGGAGGTAATTGAATCATGGAAGCAGTTTCCCCCATGCTGTTCTCGTGCTAGTGAGTGAGTGCTCACAAGATCTGATGGTTTTATAAGGGGCTCTTCCCCCTTTGCTTGGCATTTCTCCTTCCTGCCACCTTGTGAAGGTGGGTGCCTTGCTTTTCTCTTTGCCTTCCACCATGATTGTAAGTTTCCTGAGGCCTGCTCAGCCACGCTGAACTGTGAGTCAATTAAACCTCTTTCCTTTATAAATTACCCAGTCTCGGGCAGTTCTTCATAGCGGTATGAAAACGGACTAATACAGTGGTGCACGTCTGTAGTCTTAGCTACTGGAGAAGTTGAGGTGGGAGGATCGCTTGAGCCTAAGAGTCAGAGGCTGCAGTGAGCTCTGATTGCACTGCTGTATTCCAACCTGGGTGATGGAGTGAGACCTTGTCTCTTAAAAAAGATTCAAAATTTATATCATTTTAACAAATCATGCAGGTGATTAATATGCACATGAAAATTTGAGAAGCACTGGCTTAGAAAAGTCACCATGTAGCGCAGTAACTTCAAACTGATTAGTATTTTAAGGGTCTACTATGTGCCCAGAAATGTGCTGGACTTTGATAGATATCAATGAGGTATGTGACAGGCTCTGTCTCTGAAAGTAGCTTGGTGAGTGTAAAGGCACCATGCGGAGCACAGACTGGAAAGAGAACCCTGTTTTTGTTTTGTGCTGCTTTTTATTTTCCTTTTTTCCTCTGCTGTTTTATCCTTATAGTGATTACTTAAAAAAAAAAAATTTATGTTGTCCTGCATTGCATAGGCCCTAATACCCAAATTTCAGAATTTCTCCCAATTCTTTTGGTAGCTTTGTGGGCTTGTTTCAGTCCTTCCACTCCCCATCCTCACCATCTGCTTTTCCACCACCTTTCTGCTGGCCCAAGGTTTGAACCAAGACCCTGCTTTTGCAGAGCACACTGATAGGGCATTTTCCCCCTCAGCTATTGCTGATTTCCTTATTCTATTGAAAAGGGCTCAGAATCTTAGGCAATTCATACGGCTTGGAGTGGAATTGCAGAGTGGAACCTGCTTACTGATGAGAGACAGTCTTATTCAATAGATCCTTAATTGGGGGTCCTTCACCTGTTCTGGGATCTATTAAACAGCCCCTTGGGCTGGGTTTCCCATTATGTGGGTGCTGAATGGCCAAGGGACAGATGCCAACTGTTTTAACTAGATGACATACGCTATTATCTGTCTTCCCCATCTTCAGCAGGTTTGCCACTCTGGACTGCCATCTCGGGAGACTGCACTGCACTGCACTGTCCAGCACCAAGTAATGCAAGATCAGTTATCCCTACTAAGTTCATTTCTGTGGGTCAATTTCAATGGTATAACTGTCTGATCTGTCCTCTTAACACATAGAACCGCGATTAGGAGAAACAAGACGGGGTGTCTCTAAAGTCAAGTGGGTGAAAGATGGGCTGCTGAAGTGGGTTCTATTTGCCTTCTCTGTCCTTTTTCAGGCCATTAGCTGGTGGTACAGGGCACCTCACACTGCCATCCTTGGCTTCTGCCAACATTCAGGAAGATAGGCCTCTTTAAATCTGAGTCTGTGAATTAAATGCGTTTTCTTAACTCGGACACTGTTAAGAATCTGTCAGCATTTCCATTAAGAAAAGATTAATGAATAAGAGGACAAATTGCTAGCTATACCAACGCTCTTGTGTGTTTATTTTTTCTCCTGAGGATTATTTTGGGTGAAGATTTCCACTCTTGTGGCATTGGTACACAAAACTATATGATCCTTCACTCTGCAATAGAATAGTCACTAACCCGATGTGACTACTTTAATTGAAAATAAATGAAAGATTTAGTTTCTCAGTTACACCACATCTGCAACCTTCCTTTATTCCTTTCTTTTCTTTTTCTTTTTGAAACGGGATCTTGCTCTGTCACTCAGGCTGGAGTGCAGTGGTATCATAGCTCACTGCAGCTTCAAACTCCTGGGCTCAGGTGATCCTCTTGCCTCAGCCTCCTGAGTAAATGGGACTACAGGTATGCACCACCACACCTGGTGAATTTAAACTTTTTTTTTTTTTTTTTTTTTTTTTTTTTTGGAGACAGGGTCTCACTCTGTCAACCAGGCTGGAGTGCAGTGTTGTGATCTCGGCTCACTATAACCTCCGTCTCCCAGGCTCAAGCGATCCTCCCAACTCAGCTGCTCCGGTAGTTGGGACTATGGGCGTGCACCACCCTACCCAGCTAATTTTCTTTTTTTTGTGTGTATTTTGTAGAGATAGGTTTTCACCATGTTTCCCAGGCTGATCTTGAACACCTGAGCTCAAGAGATCCACCCATCTTGGCCTCCCAAAGTACTGAGATTATAAGCATGAGCCACCACACCTGGCCAATTTTTTTTTTTTTTTTTTTTTTTTGTGACAAGTTTTCAGTATGTTGCCCAGGCTGGTCTCAAATCCCTGGCCTCAAGCAATTCTCTCACCTCAGACTCCCAAACTGTTGGAATTACAGGTGTGAGCCACAGCACCTGGTCACCTGCAACATTTCAAGTGTTCAATAGTCACGTGTGGCTGGTGGCTACAGATAAAGGACACTTCTATCACAGTTCTTTTAGACAGTGCTAAGAGTGGCCCAGTAGAATTTAGAAGAAAGAAATGGTCGTCTTTGTCACATGGGCCTTGGTCCTAATCTCTTTTCTTCTAAGTAGTGAGATGACTTGGGGCAAGCCATTTGACTTCCCTAAGGGCTCAGTTCCTGCATCTGTTAATGGGGTAATTCTACTTGCATAACAGGGGCCTTCTGAGAGCTCTAGCATCAGTGCTCAATTGGCAATAACCTCCTTTGTCCTGCACCTCCTGCCAAACAACCTATTTCTCTTAATCCCTAGATCACCTGTATTACTAGGAGCTCATTCTGAGCTTGAAGGCCTGGCCAGGAGCAGAGGGAATCGCCTTTCCCTCAGTGGTAGAAAGGGGAATTTGTGATATCCTGAGATTCTAAGATGGTGATTCCTGCCCAGGCAGGGAAGCAGGCTTTGCTTCTTCTGCACACCTTGCTTTTAGCTCAACTCATTTCTTCTCTATCATTGCCTGAAATGAGTGTGTTGAAATCAGTAATATTTGGAGTTTCCAATGAATAATTGTTACATAAATCATTAGTTCTTAAATTTTACTGGACATCAGAATCACCTGGAGGGTTTCTCAAAGCACAGATTTCTGGGCTCCTCCCCCAGAGTTTCAGGGTCCACAGGTCTGATGTGGGGCCTGGGAATTTGCGTATGCATTCCCAGATGCTGCTGCTGCTGGTGGTGGTCTGTAGTGCACCCGAATCATGGAAGCTGGAGCATTTTTATAAGCAAAGATTAAATTGTATCCTTGCTTTACACAGAGGATACCCGGCATGTTCTTGAGGGTATGAGAGTTCTTTATAACATTGTTATAATTGTGATTTCATTGTCAAAATAGAATAGATTCACACCGATTGTAGATTATAGATGATCATCTTTTTTTCTTTCATTTTTTTTCTTTTTACAAACCCTTGTGTCAAGAAGGGCTGACTTACAATAGAGGACAACGAGGGAGCTGCTCAGCTACATCCAAAATTCCCAGCCAGAAGCAGGTGGTCTACCAGTGGTTTACCACCAGGTTTCCCACAAAACTGGCAGTGCATGAATGGCATAGATGACGGTCTCCAAGCCAACTGCAGCATGTAGATTTCAGTGCCTGCTTTTGCATTTGTATGTACAATCACATTATTACCAAGCGATTTCCAAAACTGGCCATTTAACTTTTGACCTAGTGTTTCTCAAATTGTCTCTTCGCTTTCCGGTGATACCACAGCTGTAGCTGGACCCCTGGGCCTTCCCTATCCCTGTTGCTGTTTTGTTACTCCCAGGCTACTTGGTGGGAAAGAGAGACATCTCATTTTCAGGGCATTTTTGGTAGGTGAGCGTCGTAATCTACAGTTTTGCCTGTAGAGGGCAGCAGCACCAAGAACTTCCTGGCTGCATTTTCAGTGTCAAATGGGTATCAGCCTGGTGTCTCTGTTCCTTCCATCCCTCTTACCTTGCTCTTCTTCCTGGCAGTCACATCTAAAAAAAGATATTTTCAAAGTACCCCCGTTGCCTCGGCAACTGGTGCCCAGGAAGGCGGCCTGGGGTGTAGCAGCGGTGTTGCTGGATGCCCACCTGCTTTCAGTGTGGCTGGGAGGGGACTGCCCCCACCCCACAGCCTGGCCACCTGGCAATGCCCAGTGACTCTGGGAGGTGGCTGTCTGGGAAGCCTGTGCTCGCTGCCGATTTCTGGGGCTTTGCTCGCACATATCCTCTTTTGCTTTCTTGTCCCCAAAATGC
The DNA here is from genome assembly GCF_047675955.1 of Chlorocebus sabaeus. Taxonomy (NCBI): domain Eukaryota; kingdom Metazoa; phylum Chordata; class Mammalia; order Primates; family Cercopithecidae; genus Chlorocebus; species Chlorocebus sabaeus. Next base: position 48,790,928 of record NC_132915.1, read on the forward strand.
CTCTTCCCAGAAAGAATCTGAGTCAGTCTCTCGTCATTAGATTAGTTCCTGCCAAACTACGGCAGATGTCAAAGCAGCTGATAGGAAGATTATGATTCTCCCTCTCCCAACCCCAACAGGGAAAGTGGAGTAAAGAACCAGAGGGAGAAGTTTGTTGGGCAAAGTTCCGATGAGGAGGGAAGATGGTTCTATATTTTTGGCAGCTCAGTAACCATATTCCCATCCCCTCTGCCCCATTCAGCATGGAGACGCAGGAAGGAGTCCCACTTAACTTCCTGTCTGAATAGCCCAGGATCTTTGGATTTAATGTTGCCTTAAAACAAGAACAGTTTCCTTTCTTTCAATAGATACCCCTTGGCTTGGCCCACATGCTTGTGGAAGTAATGGATTTTTGGAAGAGGGTTTTTCCTGGTCTAATGCTGTCTTTCCTACATGAACTCATACTCTCACTTGCGCACACATGTTTCAACTTATCTTCTGTCAGACAGCACCTGCTCTGTCACCAGTGAGTGATAACTGCTAACAATTTCTTCTCCTGAGGCTCACAGGGAGGGGAGTTCTCTCTGAACCTCCTGGTTGAGGAGCCACTCTGCAGTGGCCCCAGGAGTTCGTTTGGTGTGGAACCCTCCTAGTGTAACCATACACTTGTCCTGGAGTAAACCCTTTCTCCTTAGACTTGAAACAATCTTAGATCCAAGACCCCAGACAAAACAGCTCAGTTCAGAGAAGACTGAAGTCATCAGGATGCTAAAGTGGGCTCAGGAAGTCCTGCAGCCACCTGGGTATCCTTTGTGGGGAAGAAGTCAGTCAGCAGTGGCCCCAGAAAAAAACCAAATCAAATCCAGGGGGTCAGGGCAGAAGTGGCCTGGCCTTGTGTTGTGCCAAACTCCTATTCACCTCAGTAGGGAAGGCACTAGGTTCAGGAGGCTGAAGAGACCCAGAGCCAGCAAAGAAGACATTGGTGGGTTTTTTTTTTTGTTTTTTAATTTTTAAATTTTTTAAATTTTTTAGTTTTTTAGATGGAGTCTTTCTCTGTCACCCAGGCTGGAGTGCAGTGGCGTGGTCTCGGCTCACTGCAACCCCCACCTCCCAGGTTCAAGCAATTCTCCTGCCTCAGTCTCCCAAGTAGCTGAGATTACAGGCATGTGCCACCGCTCCCAGCTAATTTTTGTATTTTTAGTAGAAACGGGGTTTCACCATGTTGGTCAGCTGGTCTTGAAATCCTGAACTCAGGTGATCCACCTTGGCCTCTCAAAGTATTGGGATTGCAGGTATGAGCCACCACGCCCAGTCGATATGGGGTTTTACTAGGGGCTCACATACAGGGGAGAGAGTCCAGTAGTGGTGGGCTAGACAAGTTATCCACCTTACAAACAGTCCAGTGGCAGCAAGCTGGGCAGGAAAACCACAACTGCTTGCAAACAGTGTGCAGTTTAAATAGCATTTTCACCTAACACCCTCCCCTTAATGACCTCCACTTACCAACCTTCGTTTAGCCCAAAACTCGGGGCCTCAATCCCTTGTATGGCCCGCTTTCCATGGGATGGGCTGGGGGCTCAGATATTCATCATTGATAAGGTATGAATCTCCAGGTTGGCCATGCCGGATTCCTTAGCTTGGAACACACATTCAGATGTGTTCTATCTGCCATAGAGGGTCATTCTCAGGGTCTGCTTATGTTATTGCTATCAGGTGTGTTTACCCTACATGCAGCATGTATCATGCAGCCTGTATCAGCCACAAGTATCTAGGTGGGAGAGCAACTGGTGGGGGTGCTGTGGCAGCGGGCAGGAGGGAGGGAGGCTGACTGGTGTTGCAATGCCCGTGCCTCTCTGTTAACTGACTTTTCCCTCCTCGGTTCTACTTCTCTAGTCTCCTCTCACCCCAGGCGTCCCCTACGTCTTTCTTTCCCATCAGAACTTTCCTCCTTTCACACTGAGGTGCAACTGGTTAATAACAGTTGAGAGTGACAGTTCCTGAGAGATTTCTCTGGACTACTGTTTTAAGATAATTGTTTATAATAGAAAATGCCAATCGTGTAGAAACAGAATAGTATAATCGACTGCTGAGTATCCATCATCCAGCCTCAACAATTAACTCATAGCCCACCTGGTTTCTTCTATACCCCTAGATTACTTGGAAGCAAATCCAAGCCATTTCTTTTTATGTGCAGAAGCCTCCTTTAAGCCCCAATGTGACCATGCCACATGCTGGTGAATGACATTTGGTGGCAGGATAGGGTCCATGCTACTCCCTGGATTAGAACAGGTCGTCTGCAATCTGGTGCTGACATCTCTCCACTTCCCAGGAGGCCCTACCTTTTTAGCTATGCTCAATGTCGTTCCCCCAAACATCACATTTTAAAAATCCACCACTTAGAACTCCTGACCTCAGGTAATCCACCTGCCTCAGCCTCCCAAAGTGCTGGGATTACAGGTGTGAGCCACCATACTTGGCCTGTTCTGGCTATTAGTTTCAATGGCAAAAAAACAGCGATTACTTTTGCACCAAGCTAACACTATTTGTCTTCCTCTGTGGACAGTGACGTGGTTGAGAACAGGGACTGGGACTCATGTTACCTGGTGCCACAGTGCTACGACCTGTATCTGGCACATTGCAGGTATTGAATCCCTGTTGTTGAATGCATGAATGAACACAGGGCATTCTACACAATCACTTGGAGAAACTCGACATGAACTCCTCCTTGTACCAGTTACAATTTCCAGAGAGATCAGGGTGTTAGGCTACACGGGATTCTTAATATTTTCCATCCATCACTGCTATGGGTTATGGACCACTCCTTGAATGGAGGGCTGTCTATGGCTCTCACATGGGAGAGCACACTGCAGGGGTTGGAGAGGGCAACTAGAGGCGGTGGAGGCTGGGTTTCACATAAGTAGTTTGAAAAAGCTTCCTGTTGTTCCAGTGCCCTTCAGGTACAGCCTGTTGGCTGAGAATCATTGAGCTGGAGAGATAAGGTGCTAAGGCAAAATTCTAGGCAACAGCCTGGAGATGGGCAGGGAATTTAAGGATGCTGGGCACGGACAGGGTCTTCCTCCCATCTCTCAGGCTCTTTTGAAGACCATCCCTGAATTAGACCAATGAGAATGAATGGTGCTATTTTCTTCACAAAAAACATATTTTTTCTTCCCCCATGAACTCTAGTGGAACTGATACTGAGATTGATTACACATTTGAGTGAGCTCCTGGGAAGAAACAGGGAAGTTAGAATGTTTACAACTTTGCCTGCCCTGATTCATTTCAAGGACATGGGTCATTAGCATCTGCCAGCAGACAGATGCATAAATTCCGACCATTTTGTGATCAAATGTGGACATAACGTTTTTTGGTCCTTGAGGTGATTGTTACTGTTTGCTGGAAATTCCATTATTAAATCCCAGCAGCAAAAGCCTTTCTCTTCTTTTTTCATAGTTTCACTAATTAGAACCTGCTATTAGTCATGGTCTGGCTAGAACTTAACTATTGACCTAACCTAAGCCTTTTAAACAAGATTTTTATCACAGCTCTTCAGATACTCTGGCTTGTGAGTGGCAAATCCTCAACCCTGACACCCGTGTGCATCATGGCTCGCTGTGAAAACACCCTCGTTAATATGTAAAACACCTCCGATGCATTTTGATGATTGCAGCAAAGAGCATTCACAAAATGAAAGAAACAGACCCTAATATCCAGTTCTACTGCTTCATAAGGTGACCTCAGAAAAGTAAAATGGCCTATTTAGTCCTCATTATCCTCACTGACAGGAGAGACTAGAACATGGCAGTTAGGTTTTCCTTTGCATGCCAATGTGACAGGCTGGTAGAGTTGCTTGGAATGTTCTGAGAAAGGATAGTGGGAAATGGTGCTGTGTTTTATTGCTGATGGGATCCCATGGGTGAGGGATCATGAGTGGCAAGATTTACCAACTGTTTGCCCACTCCAGGTTTGCAATATCTTAGGCCTGTCCCTGTAGAGAGATATAGAATGTGGTTAATGTTCTAGTTGGCCCTAAAGGCAAAATTGACCAGGCAGTAGTTCAGTATTTCAGTATGTTATTTGTGGGTGTAGATCACCAAAGCCTCCAAAAGATGTGGGAATTCTGGGGTCTTTGGTGCACTTCAGAACTTTTAATGTCCTGGATGACCCTGCCACTTAGACTGAAATAAAGTCCTTCTTGGTGTGTGCTTATTAACCAAGCTAAGTTATTAGATCCCCAGGTCACCTGGTATATTGCTGGATTAGGGTAGGTGGGGGGACCAAGACCAGTGGCATCCCAGGAAGCAATGGGATTTCTGATGGGTGTAGTATTAGAGTACTAGGATAATTAGGGTATCTAATCTTTAACTTAGAAAGTATTCAGATAACCCAACAAATAACCCACGTTAGAGGTTTTCTGAATCTTAGAGAGGTTACATAACTGTTCAAAGTCACATGAGGTGGGGAGGAGGGAGCTAACATATTTTAAGAGCCTATTATAAGCCAGCACTTTATGGAGTTGTAACTCAATCTTTCCAACAGCCCTTTGGGGTAGTAATATAGTAATAGTATTACTTAGGCAAGAAACTGGTGATTCAGAGTCATGGAATAACTTTCACATTGTTGCATAAGGAGACACACAGAAAGTCAGTCTTCCCAACAGTCTGGACTCTGATCATAGTACACTTCGTATCAAGACTTCTGCATATTTCATAACTTCCTAATGCATGAGGACCCCAGTAACTTGATACTTCTGACAACCAGGAAGTGGTATTAAAAAAGACCCATTCATGATAAAAACGTTTGTAAGCCAACTGTCAGTATAAATAATTGCTATGGGAATTTTGAAGATATTAAAATTGGAAAGGGTTTTTAAGCCATTAAGAAGCATTTTTTTAATATTCGAGTGATTGACAAGCTAATCAAAACTTCTTTATTTATTAACATCAGGTTTCCCAAGTACTTCTGTGGTCATTTATTCCTCACTAACTTCAAGAAATATTTAAAAGCCAAAAATAAGAGTTATGCTTTCTTTTAAAAGGCTAAGGACTATACAAGAGGTTAGTTTGGCTACCTAGACAAAGTAAAAACAAGGAAGGGTGGACTTGGTGCTTCCAAGTGAGTTGATGACAGAAAACAATTAGACCTGCTCAATTTGCATTTCAAGTCTGTCTCTGTCCAGAGAAGGATTTGTATCCTGACGATAAAACCAACATCAGTAACAGGGAACAAAGCCATCTGGGAAATAAGATGATAAAGCTATATGGAACTAACTTAAGTGGTTGTAAGTCTCAAGACCTTGGGCAATGACCCGGAAGGGTAGTGAGACGAGAACTTTGTGTGTGAGAGCTCCAAACACCTGTGTTAACCCTCAGTGTACAGAGGAAAACAAAGACGAGCAAAACAACTGCAGTCTTCAAGATGGAGAAAAAGATTTCATGTGTATACTGAAGACCAGCTGGCTTGATGTTGGTTGAGGCCAAAATCTAGAGAATGTTATTAAAATGGCCTTTTTTTTTTTTTAAACTATTATACTTTAAGTTCTAGGGTACATGTGCAGAATGTGCAGGTTTGTTGCATAGATATATATGTGCCTTGGTGGTTTGATCCACCCATCAACCCAACATCTACATTAGGTATTTGTCCTAATACTATCCCTCCCTCAGCCCCCCACCCCGTGACAGGTCCCAGTGTGCAATGTTCCTCTCCCTGTGTCCATGTGTTCTCATTGTTCAGCTCCGATTTGTGAGAACATGTGGTGCTTTGTTTTCTGTTCCTTTGACAGATTGCTGAGAATGATGGTTTCCGACTTAATTCATGTCCCTGCAAAGGACATGAACTCATCCTTTTTTATGGCTGCATAGTATTCCATGGTATATACGTGCCACATTTTCTTAATCCAGTCTATCATTGATGGGCATTTGGGTTGGGTCCAAGTCCTTTCTATTGTGAACAGTGCCACAATAAATGTGTGTGTGTCTTTATAGTAGAATGATTTATAATCCTTTGGGTATATATTCAGTAATGGGATTACTGGGTCAAATGGTATTTCTAGATCCTTGAGGAATAGCCATACTGTCTTCCATAATGGCTGAACTAGTTTACACTCCCACCAACAGTGTAAAACTGTTCCTATTTCTCCACATCCTCTCCAGCATGTGTTGTTTCTTGACTTTTTAACGATTACCATTCTAACTGGTGTGAGATGGTATCTCACTGTGGTTTTGATTTGCATTTCTCTGATGGCTAGTGATGATGAGCTTTTTTTCATATGTTTGTTGGCTGCATAAATGTCTTCTTTTCAGAAGTATCCATATCCTTCAGCCACTTTTTGATGGGGTTTTTTTCTTGTAAATTTAAGTTCTTTGAAGTTTCTGGATCTTAGCCCTTTGTCAGATGGATAGATTGCAAAAATGTTCTCCCATTCTGTAGGTTGCCTGTTCACTCTGATGGTAGTTTCTTTTGCTGTGCAGAAGCTCTTTAGTTTAATTAGATCTCATTTGTCAATTTTGGCTTTTGTTGCCATTGCTTTTGGTGTTTTAGTCATGAAATCTTTGCCCATGCCTGTGTCCTGAATGGTATTGCCTAGGTTTTCTTCTAGGATTTTTATGGTTTTAGGTCTTACGTTTAAGTCTTTAATCCATCTTGAATTGATTTTTGTATAAGGAAGGGATCCAGTTTCAGCTTTCTGCTTATGGCTAGCCAGTTTTCCCAACACCACTTATTAAATAGGGAATCCTTTTCCTATTTCTTGTTTTTGTCAGGTTTGTCAAAGATCAGATGGTTGCAGATGTGTGGCGTTATTTCTGAGGCCTCTGTTCTGTTCCATTTGTCTATATATCTATTTTGGTACCAGTACCATGCTGTTTTGGTTACTGTAGCCTTCTAGTTTAGTTTGAAGTCAGGTAACATAATGCCTCCAGCTTTGTTCTTCTTGCTTAGGATTTTCTTGGCTATGCGGGCTCTTTTTTGGTTCCATAGGAAGTTTAAAGTACTTTTTTCCAATTCTGTGAAGAAAGTCAATGGTAGCTGGATGGGGATAGCATTGAATCTATAAATTACCTTGGGCAGTATGGCCATTTTCACGATACTGATTCTTCCTATCCATGAGCATGGAATGTTCTTCCATTTGTGTCCTCTCTTATTTCCTTGAGCAGTGGTTTGTAGTTCTCCTTGAAGAGGTCCTTCATGTCCCTTGTTGTAAGTTATATTCCTAGGTATTTTATTCTCTTTGTAGCATTTGTGAATGGGAGTTCACTCATGATTTGGCTCTCTGTCTGTTATTGGTATATACGAACACTTGTGATTATTGCACATTGATTTTGTATCCTGAGACTTTGTTGAAGTTGCTTATCAGCTGAAGGAGATTTTGGGCTGAGATGATGGGATTTTCTAAATATACAATAATGTCATCTGCAAACGAGACAATTTGACTTCCTCTTTTCCTAGTTGAATACCTTTATTTTTTTCTCTTGCCTGATTGCCCTGGCCAGAACTTCCAATATTATGTTGAATAGAAGTGGTGAGAGAGGGCATCCTTGTCTTATGCCAGTTTTCAAAGGGAATGCTTCCAGTTTTTGCCCAATTAGTATGATATTGGCTATGGGTTTCTCATAAATATCTCTTAAGATGTGTTCCATCAGTGCCTAGTTTGAGAGTTTTTAGCATGAAGGGCTGTTGAATTTTGTCGATGGCCTTTTCTGCATCTATTGAGATAATCATGTTTTTTTGTCATTGGGTCTGTTTATGTGATGGATTACATTTATTGATTTGTATATGTTGAACTGATCTTGTATCCCAGGTATGAAGTCAACTTGATCATAGTGGATAAGCTTTTTGATGTGCTGCTGGATTTGTTTTGCCAGTATTTATTTATTTATTTTTTTTGAGGATTTTTGCATCAATGTTCATCAGGGATATTGGCCTGAAATTTTTTTTTTTGTTGTGTCTCTGCTAGGTTTTGCTATCAGGATGATGCTGGCCTGATAAAAGGAGTTAGGGCAGATTCCCTCTTTTTCTATTGTTTGGGATAGTTTCAGAAGGAGTGGTACCAGCTCTTCTTTGTACCTCTGGTAGAATTCAGCTGTGAATCTGTCTGGTCCTGGACTTTTTGGTTGGTAGGCTATTACTGCCTTAATTTCAGAACTTGTTATTGGTCTATTCAAGGATTTAACTTCCTTTTGATTTAGACTTGGGAGGGTGTACGTGTCCAGGAACTTATCAATTTCTTCTAGATTTTCTAGTTTATTTGCATAGAGGTGTTTATAGTATTCTGATGGTAGTTTGTATTTCTGTGGGATCAGTGGTGATCTCACCTTTATCATTTTTTATTGCATCTATTTGATTCTTCTCTCTTTTCTTTGTCTGGGTAGTGGTCTATTTAGTCTATCGATGTTTTCAAAAATCAGCTGCTGGATTCATTGATTTTTTTTTTTTTTTTGAAGCATTTTTCATGTCTCTATCTCCTTTAGTTTTTCTCTGATCTTAGTTATTTCTTCTGCAAGAGTTTCAATTTGTTTGCTCTTGCTTCTCTGGTTCTTTTAATTTTGATGGTAGGGTGTTGATTTTAGATCTTTCCTGCTTTCCCTTATGGGCATTTAGTGCTATAAATTTCCCTGAACACGCTGCTTTAAATGTGTCCTAGAGATTCTGGTATGTTGTGTCTTTGTTCTCATTGGTTTCAAAGAATATCTTTTGTCTGCCTTCATTTTGTTATTTACCCAGTAGTCATTCAGAAGCAAGTTGTTTGGTTTCCATGTAGTTGTGCAGTTTTGAGTGAGGTTCTTAGTCCTGAGTTCTAATTTGATTGTGCTGTGGTCTGAGAGACTGTTTGTTGTGATTTCCATTATTTTGCATTTGCTGAGGAGTGTTTTACTTCCAATTATGTGGTCAATTTTAGAATAAGTGTAATGTGGTGCTGAGAAGAATGTATATTCTGTTGATTTGAGGTGGAGAATTCTGTAGATGTTTATTAGGTCTGCTTGATCCAGAGCTGAGTTCAAGTCCTGGATATCCTTGTTAATTTTCTGTATCATTGATCTAATATTGACTCCCATTATTATTGTGTGGGAGTGTAAGTGTCTTTGTAGGTCTCTAAGAACTTGCTTTATGAGCCTGGGTGCTCCTTATTAGGTGCATATATATTTAGGATAGGTAGCTCTTCTTGTTGCATTGTTCCCTTCACCATTATGTAATTCCCTTCTTTGTCTCTTTTGTTCTTTGTTGGTTTAAAGTCTGTTTTATCAGAGTCTAGGATTGCAAGCCCTGCTCTTTTTTGACTTTCCATTCTCTTGATAAATATTCCTCCATCCCTTTATTTTGAGCCTATGTTTGTCTTTATATGTGAGATGGGTCTACTGAATGCAGCACACCGATGGGTCTTGACCCTTTATCCACTTGCCAGTCTGTGTCTTTTAACCGGGGCATTTATCAGATTTACATTTAAGGTTAATTTATATCAAAATTGCTATTATGATGCTAGCTGGTTATTTTGCCTGTTAGTTGATGCAGTTTCTTTACAGTGTTGATCACCTTTACAATTTTGTATGTTTTTGCAGTGGCTAGTTCCAGTTGTTCGTTTCCATTTTTAGTGCTTTCTTTAGGATCTCTGGTAAGGCAGGCCTGGTGATGACAAAATCTCTCAGCATATGCTTGTCTGTAAAGGATTTTATTTCTCATTTGCTTATGAAACTTAGTTTGCCTGCATATGAAATTCTGGGTTGAAAATTCTTTTCTTTAAGAATGTTGGATATTAGCCCCCACTCTCTTCTGGCTTATAGGGTTTCTGCAGAGAGATCCACTGTTAGTCTGACTGGCCTCCCTTTGTGGGTGACCCGACCTTTCTCTCTGGCTGCCCTCAACATTTTTTCCTTCATTTTAACCTTGGTGAATCTGATGATTATGTATCTTGGAGTTGTTGTTCTCGAGGAGTATCTTATTTCCTGAATCTGAATGTTGGCCTGTCTTGCTAGGTTGGGGAAGTTCTCTTGGAGAATATTCTGAAGAGTGTTTTCCAACTTGGTTCCATTCTCTCCGTCACTTTCAGGTACACCAATCAGAGGTAGATTTGATCTTTTCACATAGTCCCATATTTCTTGGAGGCTTTGTTTGTTTCTTTTCCCACTTTTTTTTCTCTAATCTTGTCTTCTCACTTTATTTCATTGAGTTGATCTTCAGTGTCTGATATCCATTCTTCCACTTGATCGATTTGGCTATTGTTACTAGTGTATGCTTCATGAAGTTCTCATGCTGTGTTTTTTAGCTCCATCAGGTCATTTATGTTCTTCTCTAAACTGGTTGTTCTAGTTAGCAATTCCTCTAACCTTTTATCAGGGCTCTTAGCTTCCTTGCATTGGGTTAGAATGTGCTTCTTTAGCTCAGAGGAGTTTGTTATTACCCACCTTCTGAAGCTTACTTCTGTCAATTCATCAAACTAATTCTCCTTCCAGTTTTGTTCCATTGCTGGTGAGGAGTTGTGATCCTTTGGAGGAGAAGATGCATTCAGGTTTTTGGATTTTTCAACCTTTTTGCACTGGTTTCTCCCCATCTTTGTGGATTTATCTACCTTTAGTCTTTGTAGTTGGCTACCTTCAGATGGGGTTCTGAGTGGATGTCTTTTTTGTTGATGTTGATACTATTCCCCTCTGTTGGTTAGTTTTCTTCCTACCAGTCAGACCACTCTGCTGCAGGTCTGCTGGAGTTTGCTGGAGGTCCACCCCAGACCCTGTTTGCCTGGGTATCACCAGCAGAGGCTGCAGAACAGCAAATATTGCTGCCTGTTCCTTCCTCTGGAAGCTTCATCCCAGAGGGGCACCTGTCAGGTGCCAGCCAGAGTTCTCCTGTAAGAGGTGTCTGTCAGCCCCTACTGGGAAATGTCTCCCAGTAAGGATACATGGGGGTCAGGGACCCACTTAAGGAGGCATTCTCTCCTTTATCAGAGCTCGAATGCTGTGCTGGGAGGTCTCCTGCTCTCTTCAGAGCTGCCAGGCAGGGAGGTTTAAGTCTGCTGAAGCTGTGCTTATAACAGCCCCTTTCCCCAGGTGCTCTGTCTCAGAGACGTGGGGGTTTTATCTGTAAGTCCCTGACTGGGGCTGCTGCCTTTTTTCAGAGATGCCTTGCCCAGGGAGGGAGGGAGTCTAGAGAGGCAGTCTGGCCACATGGTGAACTGTGGCCACATTGCTGAACTGTGGTGGGCTCCACCCAATTCGAACTTCTCTGTGGCTTTGTTTCCACTTCCAGGGTAAAACTGCCTACTCAAGCCTCAGCAATGGTGGATGCCCCTCCTCCCACCAAGCTCGAGTGTTCCAGGTCAAGCTCAGACTGCTGTGTTGGCCGTGAGAACTTCAGGCCAGTGGATCTTAGCTTGCTGGGCTCTGTGGGGGTGGGACCTGCTGAGCCAGACCACTTGGCTCCCTGGCTTCAGCCCCCTTTCCAGTGGAGGGAATGGTTCTGTCTCACTGGTGTTCCTGGTGCCACTGGGGTACGATTAAAAAAAAATTCTGCAAGGCCGGGCGTGGTGGCTCAAGCCTGTAATCCCAGCACTTTGGGAGGCCGAGACGGGCAGATCACGAGGTCAGGAGATCGAGACCATCCTGGCTAGCACGGTGAAACCCCGTCTCTACTAAAAAAAAACAAAAAACTAGCCGGCCGAGGTGGTGGGCGCCTGTAGTCCCAGCTGCTCGGGAGGCTGAGGCAGGAGAATGGTGTGAACCCGGGAGGCGGAGCTTGCAGTGAGCAGAGATCCGGCCACTGCACTCCAGCCTGTGCGACAGAGCGAGACTCCATCTCAAAAAAAAAAAAAAAAAAAAAAAAAAAAAAAAAAAAAAAAAAAAATTCTGCAGCTAGCTTGCTGTCTGCTCAAATGGATGCCTAGTTTTGTGCTGTAAACGCAGGGCCCTGGTGGTGTAGACACTTGTGGGAATCTCCTGGTCGGCGGGTTGCAACGACCGTGGGAAAAGTGCAGTATCTGAGCCGGAGTGCGGGGTACAGTCCCTAATGGCTACCCTTGGCTAGGAGAGGGAGTTTCCTGAGCCCTTGTGCTTCCCAGATTAGGCAATGCCCTACCCTGCTTCAGCTAGCCCTCCTTGGGCTATACCCACTGTCCAACCAATCCCAGTGTGATGAACTGGGCATTTCAGTTGGAAATGCAGAAATCACCTGCCTTCTGTGTTGATCGTGCTCGGAGCTGCAGACCGGAGCTGTTCCTTTTCCAAAACGGGCTCTTCATCATCATCAGAAGATGTGTTGATCACCCCAGCAGGTTTCGGGTTTTCCAAGAACACAGGCCAGAATTATCTCATACTCTTTTCTAGTATATTATACTTTGGTAATTATGTCTGGATTTTAGTAGAGAGAGTCTTAAAATAGCAAACACTTTAAAAATTATTATGGGCCAGATTTTATCCAAGCACCTTATATTATCTCATTTAATCATGTCATTATCCACATTTGAGGTAGATACTATTATCTTCATTTCATAGATGAGGAAATTAAGGCCCTGAGATTAAGACATCATATGTAGGGTCCCTGTGTCATGTCCTGAGGTAATTCAGTACGAAGGGCCCATGTGTCATGTCCCGGGGTCGACTCTAAACGATAGTAATGGTATTGTGACTCAGCATCAGTTATTGTATCCTGCCCGAGATGGTAAAGCTGCTCGTTAGTTGAGTGACTTTTCAAAGCTTGGGAAAATGTTATAGAAATATAGAGATAGTGAGGTAAATCAAATTTGTAGTAGTATACTTTGGTGTGGTTTAGGAATGTTTTATGATCATTTGAATATTTTATGTATATTTTAAGGTGTCAAGGAATCCAGCATATTGGATAATCTGATTGCAATTTGAAATATGTAATTTTTATGACTCATAATACTAATTTTAAAGATGTCATAGACTTTTATTAGGTTTGTAAATGGTATTGAAATGTTTATTATAACCCAGTTTACAACATTTTGTTTCATTTATTACATTAATGGCTTAGAAATTGATTAAGTGCATAGAAAATTTTGTTTTCTAGGTTTCTGTAAGGCCTTTGGAGTACTTAAGAAAATCAGGTATGTTAAATGTGTAAAAATTTTAAATGCCTGAGGGAATTAACTAAATTTATAAATTGGATTAATTATTTAAAATTTAATCTTTTAAACTTAGTTAACTGAGGTAATCAAAGAAAAAGACACCATGAATTCTTATTTATTTATTTTGAAAGATGGAGTCTCACTCTGTTGTGCAGGCTGGAGTGCAGTGGGGCAATCTCAGCTCACTGCAACTGCCTCCAGGTTCAAACGATTCTCCTGCCTCAGCCTCCGGTAGCTGGGACTACAGGTGCTCACCATGACACCTGGCTAGTTTTTGAATTTTTAGTAGAGATGGAGTTTCACCATGTTGGCCAGGCTGGTCTCCAACTGCTAAACTCAAATAATCTCCCCGCCTTGGCCTCCCAAAGTGCTGGGATTACAGGCATGAGCCACCATGCCTCGCCTGAATTCTTATTTTCATATAAAATATTAGATTTATAACAAGACTTTTAAGTTGCACCTAAAGGCTTAGGCAACACTAGTCCTTTGAATTTACACTTTCAATATATTTAACTGATTAAAATTCAATTTCTTTGGAGTAGTCCCTTGAGTGCACAGTGCTCCCACATATATTTAAAAGCTCAAATGATATTAGTAAGCACTCAATAAGTGGTAGTTACAGATGGTCCCTCACTCTTGATGATTCATTTATCTTAATGATTTTTGACTTTACAATAGTTCAGAAGCAACGCACGTTCAGTAGAACGTCAATAAATTGTATGAGATCTTCCACACTTTAGTATAAAATAGGCTTTGTGTTAGATGATTTTGTTCAACTGTAGGCTTAATGTAGGTGTTCTGAGCAACTTTCATGTAGACGAGGCTAAACTGTGATGTTCAGCAAGTTAAGTGTGTTAAATGCATTTTTGACTTAACAATATTTTAACTTATGATAGGCTCATCAGGACATACCTCATCATAAATTGAGGAGCATCTATATAATTAACAGTAACTCTTGCTTTCCCTGTTGTCCCCTCGAATCCCTGAAATAAAACTTCCATGACCATGTATGTATTTGTTGTGACCCGGAGGGTCCTGATTAGTCACAGGTAAGAATTACTCCAAACAGAACAATACTTCTTTGAGTCAATAATTTTATTTCTATTATTTTTCACACTGAGGAGACTTAGTTATATAAAGTGATATTCTATGAATTGATTATCAGTAGTAGAAGCACAAAGGTGTGGACAGTGAAACAACAAGAAACACCCTTTATCAGAATGAAGTCCATGTGAGACAGAAGTACATACTCCAAACAGCCTATGTACAAATAAATAGCTTCCTGTCTATGTACAAACACATTCACAGAGAATAAACTGACATAGTATCGCCATGTATCTCATCATCCAGTGAAAATTGCTCATAATAAACATAACACATATAAAATGACAGAAGTAATTTGGAAGTGCATCCACTGGATTTTTGTAGGGGTGAGGATAGGGATTACAATGCTCCTTTAAAATGGAGGTGAACAAAGGAAGCATGAGACCACGTCTATCCTAAAAAAGATCCTTTACAAAAATGGCATTCTGATATTTTTAACATAACCTGTCTAAAAGACAGTTTATATGTTATAGAGCAAATGTCTATGTTGGTGTCAACGTTGACAACATTTTCTTTGTTTTAACCATATCTGAAGAACAAAAGTGTAATTTCTCTTTCTTTTAGTGCTAGCAGCAACTTCACTGAATCAAGAAGGTAGCTTTTGCTATTCTTAGTTTTGATGGCTTTTTGAGTCTGGATTGCTTGAAGGTGGAAGCTGTTGTTTCCGGAGTCTTTTGACTTGAGCAGAAGAAATATCAAGGCTAGATGCAGGGCATATATGTGTACTTTGTGTTCAGGGTTCAATAGCACGATTTTGGTAACAGAGGATCCCTCTTCTGAATAGTCTCAGCCCTTTAGAGAAACTCTTCAGACCACAAAACTGCCTCTAACAGAGGACTATCACTGGCCCTTGGTTCAGATACCCTTTGCTTAGGGCAATTTGGCCATTTAACATAAAGTTGATGGGGTTGTCCAATTTAGTACCCATGTTTACTCTATATAGATAATTTAGGTATCCAGTTCTGGTGGATATTTCTAGACTATTAAGTGCTTTTTAGTAATTATTTTACTTTTACTCAAATTATATAAAAGGGCTGGGTATTGTGGCTCATTCCTTTAATCCCAGCACTTTGGGAAGCAAAAGCAGGAGGATCTCTTGAGCCCAGGAGTTTGAGACCAGCCTTTGTAACATAGTGAGACCCTATCTCTTAACAACAACAACAATTAGCCAGGCATGGTGGCATGTGCCTGAGGTCCCAGCTACTCAGGAGGCTGAGGTGGGAGGATCGCTTGAGTTCAGGTGTTTGAGGCGACACTGAGCTATGATTGCACCACTGCACTCTAGCCTGGGTGACACAGTGAGACCCTGTCTGTTAAAAAAAAAAAAATTATATAAAAATTTGTGATGAAGTAAAACATTAAAGTTTTTAGTTGTGGGGACATTTTTATGTATGCGTGTGTAAACTGTACCATACTAGGTTAGAACTTGTGTATTTTAGCAGAAAGGAGGAAAATAACCACCAAAGCATTATGAAGTCTGCTGTCCTATGTGTCCTCTGAAGGAAGGTTAATAATTTAGGCATAAGGAATTATTGAAAAATTGTATGTCTCTATTTGCCATTTTTATAAGGGAACTTCTTACACCCATCCTATATTTATATAAAAGCTCAAACACATCCTACATTTCCCAGGTATATGTTTGCTAATTATCTATTTCATTCTCCATATGGGTGAACTTTGCTTTACATAACAAAACGGATTCCTGAAAAATATCTACAATTTTAAAATAATTTCCATGTAGTATTAGAACTTGCTAAATAAACTGTAATAAGCTATTTTGAAAATGAAGAATGCTTTTGTGAAATGAATAATTTCTTTGATTTTCAAACAGTTTTATTAAAGCACACATCTAAAATTTGTAAGTAGATTAGGATTGCCTAGAACAATAATTGTAGTTAATAAAAATAGAACAGATAAACTCCAATTTACAATAAACAATACAAAACAGGAATGACTCATGGACTGCTTATTGATTGACTATATTCAGATGCCCTGAATATATGTATTATTGGTATTTTATGGCTTTAATTAAGACAATCGTCTCTTATGAAGTACTATAAAGTGCAATATTAAAAAATTAAAAAACCCAAAAGGCATCCATTGTCCTTCAGTTTTATTCTGATGAGAAGAATTGGGGATTTGTTTAATTAAATGGCAAGAAGTTACCTACCCTTAATTCATGCATGTAATTTCATCCTTAAAATAATTTTATTCAGGGTTTCAGACTTTTTTTACTTTTCTATTTTTTATGACATGATTTAAAAAATTAGTATTTTCTTTTGGTTAGCTGAGTATTTTGGAGGCCTGTTAGTCTCCAAGGCCTTAGTTACTTACGGATCCATTATGAAGGAATATGCAACCCAATATGTAAGAATGTAGAAACAAATTCCCATCCTTTTGGTGAACCCTAGTCCATGAGATCAATCAGCAGCTTTACAAGTTCTATCCAACCTACCACACAGAAGGATGTAAACACACTGTAGTACTGGTTAATAAGTGGAGATCCAACCATTTACCCCAGTTTCATTTTAAAAATAAAAACATTGATTCCTCTTGATAAATTAGTGAGTGGAAGTGCAGGCCCAGAGCTTTGGAGTAATCTAAAGTGGTGTCTTCCCTATTGTGAGTTCTTTGTGAGTCTGAGATTATGACCTAATGACCTTAGAAACAGTTTGTGACCTTGACTTCACCAGGGCTTTCATGGTCATGCTGCACCCAGTATAGTTCAACACTGTTCAGACAATGATTATGATTAGTCATAAGAACTATGACTAATCATTTAAGAACAATATAAAGAATTTAAAAAGGCTTAGTAGAGAGAAGCTATAAAAATTAAGAGGGTTAAAGACTCAAAAATCTAAAGATAATTTTAATGAAAATAGGTAAAGTCACATAGTGGTGACTTCTAACTATGGGACAAAGACTGAAGAGTGCCCAGATGCAGTTACTTTCTGCCAACAAAAAACCAGGTTCATTAAGGGGAGGGGTTTGGGTTAACTTGGAAGGAGGCTTTTTCTGATGCTGATGGTTGTTAAACATTGAGCTGGGTCACACCAGCATCTATGCTGGGATCTCCCCTGTAAGAGGATTATCCTTAGGATTAGCGTGATAGACTAGACAAACCCTCTTAATGGAATTACATCTTTGGTGGGAGCCTATGCAAGCTCCATGGCATTCTTTCAGACTTAGATATTTGTCTGGTTTTAAAAATTTTATTAGGTTTTCCAGCCTGTCAATGAACTAGTAGAAGTGCTTTGGCTTAGATAATATGGTGCCCTACACAGTCCCTCACTATTTGTACACTAATTTGAAAAGAGTTGCCTATCCCGTCATAATTGCAAGGTCATTTTTGCCTCTCAAATGCTGCCTGACTTGTGGATTTGCTTGTCCTTTGTAGCTGTTTCTTAGTCTTTCTTAAGAAATCTGTCCCTAACTACATTAAGGACTTCCATGGAGTTTGGGTGGTTCTGAGCAAGGCTGGTGTCCCACGTGTGAGGAAGGCATGCAAAATGCCAGTGTGTACATTAGCTGGGGGGAGTCAGTGTGGAAAACAGAGTCCTTCTAGAGCAAACATGAGTGTGCCTGTGATTTCTACAGATGCCTACAAGCTCCTGGTGATTACCTGCCACAACCTGTGCAGGTCCAAAGCCCCCGGTGAAAAAGGAATATTGCCATGGTGTAATAAGAAGTAATAGAGTTGAGCTGGCTGTGTAGTAGTTCCCTTATTGCTTTTCTTGTTTGCTATATATTTAAAAAATATGAAGCTGCGAGATTAAAAATGAAACAGAAGCAGAGGCAGAGTCAGGGAGCTAACTGTAAATAGATGGTGGAATAGGGCAGGGTTACTTTTCTTTCCCAAGGTCTTCCTGAGACGGTTTATTTTTTATTTTTTAAAAAAATCTAAAACCGTATATGGGCTCTTGTAATTGGCTAAACATAGCCTGATATTTGTAACCATTTGAAACTACATAGGGATATATTTCAATGTGATACTTGGTTTCTTAGAATCCTAGGAGATTAATATCTCCTTTCTTCCCTTTCCTTATTCTATTTTTTTCCCTAACCCACTCTTAATGACAAGGCCTTATTTAGTAATTAAAGACAATATTGTTGAAAGAGGTATAGGGGTTGAGGAGGTATCTTTTAAAAATACTAAGCTGAATGGCTAAGGAAGATGTGGCTTAGCAAGAGTGAGCACTGACTTCTATGCATGCTTTCAGGAGAGAGTTGTTTTTTCCAGAAATCACCCTGAGAACAGCTTCACTTTCTTCTGGAACAGAGCTGCCACCTATAATAGGGCCACTTACTTACTGGAAAAAAAATCTGTCCAGGTGCAAGGAAGCATAGCATCCACATAATCTTGTGTGTGTGTGGGAACGTGGGTGTGTGTTTGGCAGATGTGGGGAGGAAAGCACACGGACATGTTCTGAAATGCTTGCCATCAGACCCATGTTAGATAGTCCAATGCAGTAATTTCTGCAGAGCATTTAACACAACTTCCATCTTCTTCAACTCTCTCTGGCCAGCCACTCTACCAGGTATCATTTCTTTGGTCAACTTTTTGTTAAGGTGGTTTGGAGGTGGGCTCCCTTTGTAGCTCAGCTCTTCTCACACTGTTCCAGAGGCCTTTAAAAGCTATGTGCAGTGGTGGGGAGTTTGCCAACTCTCTCCCTGCCCAGGAATGGATGTACATTAACATTGTCAAATGTCTAATCAGTGAGGCAGCTGTGTTTTGCTGAAAGGGCTCCAAACCACCTGATTCATGTCTTCCCTATAAAATAAATTATAATGGCCCTTGTCAGGTGACACCTGTTAGAAGCCTTACAAAGCATTTTCCCTGAATATAAAACAGTCTCCACCTCTTTTTATAATCTTCTGGGCAAGGCTTTAGGACATTCTGCATCTGCCGAGAGTATAAACAACCCTATCCCTTAGTCCCTGCATATATCATTGCTCTGTCACTGACTCAGTTTAGGTCCTGGGAAGCTGCATAAACACCATCTAATCTTCAGCTTCAGTTCATCAGGATCTGGTCAGGTGCAGAGGGCAGCTGGAGATGGCACGGGCATTCTCAGATGCAATTTAGGAGTTTCTATTTGGGAATTGTCAGTTTGAGCCAAGCTGCTCTGCTGCCTTGGAAGTATGGGGGAGGGCAGGCGGTGACAGCAAGCAAGACCTGCTTGGTTTGCTGTGAGTAAATGAAATCATTTGCGTGCAACTCGTTTACTGTAGATGGATTAATACAATGTTGGCTCTTGAATTGTTGATATCTTTTATACCCTGCTCCAGAGAAGCAAAGAGAGTATCTGCAGTCTAAATTTTTGCTCTGTATTTTCTGTTGTGTATTCTTTGCCTCTATATCAGCATTAGGGATATGGCTGACTGAGTTCCTTAAGGCTATAAATCGATATTCTTAGGGTGGGAAAATATGGGTACATAACGTGAATATTTGTAGGTATACGTGCATGGAACAAACAACCTTATGAAACCAGGAAGAAATGTTCCCTTTGGTTTGTGTGCATGACTTTCCTCTTCCTTGACTTTGGCAAACTTGATGCTCCCTGCTTTAGAATCCTGAATGTGATGGGGTCAGAGGGTGATGATGTAAGTCATATTATATGTGTACATATAGATCTGGTATAAAGATATATATATATTTATATATGTATATACACAGGCATGCAGGAAAGGAGTTAGAGATGTCCTGTTTTAGAAACCATGATGTGGAAAGTTCTTTCTTATAATTATGTCAATGATTTGAATGGTTTAAAGACCCATTGTTGAACTCTGTACACATCTCTCTGAATTTACCCTGGCTCAACACATAACCACTTATACAGAAATGAAGGGAAAGCAAGGGCAGGCTGTGGAATCACTTGTGTCCCATCCAGTGAGGGAGCAGTGCTATTGTAAGTCAGGCTCAGTGCACGTGACTGATGTGGGAACGGGGCTTGGAAATTTTGTCTTCTCAAATGCAACTTCACATGAAAGACCACAACACTTCCTGTGAAGTGGTGCTCTGAGACAAGCAAAGGGCACCATAGCTGCTTGGATCATTCTTCACTGTGAGCTGGGAATAAATGGGAGGGAGTGAGGAAGCAGGGGGAGGATCAGGAATAAGAAGAGGGCGGCACCAGGTCTCCTTCGACTTTTGTTTTACATAATCTGTTTGCAGTTGAGTCAGTCACCTATTTAAACCTTGTTTCAAACAACACACCGGTCAATAATATAAAATTCACGCAATAACCAACTTCGCTGCCCTTCAGGAAATATACAGGGAAAACAACTGGAGTTTTTAAACGTTAAAATTCACTTCCTCATTCTTTCACTCAAAGGAAGCAGCACAAATTCTTGCCCCAGTACGAAGTCCTGACCTTGATGAATGCGATTCATTCCCATTAGGTGGCAGGTTCCACTGAGTGCCTCTATTGGGTGGTGTTTCAATAGCTTGGCAGGCACTGTCACACATCTGAAGGCCCTGCTCTGCCGAGTTGGAGAGACGTGAAAGCCAGCCTCCGACTGGCAGCCATCTTGATTTCTTGTTTTCCCAGGGGGCCTCGGGTTTGAAGAGTTTGAAGTGCTTTTTGCTTCTGGGTGAAGAGCAATGATGGGCATTTCCTGTTATTTCCATGCTCTGTGGGGTGAGCTGGGGTTTTCTGGAAGGAATACTGAGCTTGATCTGGGGCTGTCAGGTTACCTTTCCTCTTATTCCGCTGTGAGTTCTGCATCCTATCTTCCTATGTTAAGAGGTATGTGGTCACAACAAAATCATAGCAGGCGTCAATGAGAGAATAGATTGGAGATAGGAACACATACGGTGAAATTTCCCATATGCCGTATGTACCGACTTAAGACATAGGATGGGTACAGAATAATGAACCATCCTTGATTCAATTTTTCAACTGATTTTAAAGAAAGCATGACTTGGAGAAATGAAAAGCGCTCTATATAGTTTTCCACTGATTTAGTTGGCCTATTTATTCCCCCTTGCTGGCTTTATTTTCTACTGACATAGAGCTGAGAAGTCACACAAGGTGTCAAACAGAACTTGGGGGCATTGAATGCATGAAATTAAAATATTCCATGTAATGTTGAGCAAAATCAAGAAATCAAATTGTTAGAGGAATAGCTTGAAACCACTGTAAGGAAGCTGTCAAATACAGTGTACTCTAAAACCTAGACAGAATCCCAGATAAGGTCCTGATGGAAGAAGAGACATAGATGTTACAAGAACTTTAACCAAAGTCTGGTCCTGGTACAACTCGACCTAGCACTCAGAAACCTTCCTGGGGTGCACTGAGTGTGTAAATGCCTTTCCAAGCATCTCTAAACTGTCTCAACCCAAGCACTGCTGATCAGAGTTAATTTAGTGCTATTGGGAATAATGATTTCTTCAGACACTAAAGCCCTTTATGACTACATTGGAAAACGTTTTAAACAACTATGCCCTTTCATCCCATTAGGTGGCAAGGCCCACTAAGCACCTTTACTGGATGGTTTCTTACCACACATCTAGGCTCTCTTGGCAGCCCTTAGCATCAAAATATATCTAAATGACAATCACAGCTAAACTTACCCCCCTTCTTTTGATGATGATGGGACATGCGCTGGAAAAATACAGGTTGAGTTTATATAGTCTTGCTGTCCTAGAAAAAGCACTAATTTGGTTTGTAGTCATATTTTCTACTTGCATGCTGGGACAATATAAGAACAAAACAAAACAAAAAGCCCAACCCTGGTTACCTCCCTGCTTCCCCAAACCAATGTCCACCCAGCCTAGGTTTTTAACCTCTGTCTGTCCTAAGTACCCTGACTTTCTTGGTCAGGGTACCTAGTTGGAGGTGGGCAGATGGTCTCCCTGTTTGGCTTGTGGGAATGTTTTGGAAGGCTCAATTCAGGGCCCTACAGACCTCCACTAAGCCCTCCTCCCTGCAAACTATTTCCCTGAACCATCTACCTTACTAGGCAGGATCCCAGTAAGTCCAAGGCAGGCTGAAGGTCACAGCAATGCTACCTTTGTCTACTGGTTCCATTAGTTCTCCTCTTGCACTTAAGAGGTAAAGTCCAGACTGCAGGTTGATGCCCCTCTTCAAATAAGTACTATAAATATACTAGAGCTATCCCTGAAAAAGATGCATTTGTACTTATATATATATATGATTATATATATATATAAAATTTTTCTTTCTATTTATTTACAGGTATGTACTAATCTATAGGTATGGAAGGAGAGGTATAGTACAGGAACAGGCAGGATTCGTGTGTTCATGTGCGTATATTTATAATATGTATATTTATAGGTGTATATATATAGCCTCTGTCGTTGTTTGCATCGAATGTACCTCCGACCAGCGAGGAGTACCTGTCAGTGGTGAATAGGGAGAAGCCCCATATTGACGGTTCTCTTTGTCTCTTACATGAAGTCATTTGAGTAGGCAAGGTGGAAGCAGCCTGTGAAGTGAATGGGTCCAGTGTGAATCCATCTCTCCTCAAATCCATCAAGGAGGGACACTTGGTACCCAGGGCTGTGTGCCAGCTGCCTCTTCTCAAGAGGTCAAGGAGCCCAGAGCCCAGAGTCGGGAGGGATCATTCACGCTGCTGGTGCAAGATATGGCTTTTCCTACTAGATGGAGACGGGGCATGTAAGAATTCTGTCTTCCAGGAGAACGCTCACCACCAGGAACACAAAGTAGAGGCCAAACATGATGAAGCCCAGGATTTTGTTCATTCGCCACTTGCAGAGGGCAATGGAGAGGATGACGAAGAGCAGCATGATGAAGAGAAGGACGATGGCACAGAAGAGGCCATTGCTGCTGACAGCCACTGGCTGGAATCTGTGAATGACGGTGTACAGGAGCCAGGGCAGTGGGAGCCTGTGCAGGAGGGAAGCAGGACAGAGGGGAGTGGGAAGACATGGGAGTAGTCAGACACGTTGAAGAAGGCAAACAACCTACTACTTTCTCAGGAACTCTAATCTGTATGTCTTGTTAGGTTCACTATGACTCGGGTACGGTTGGCCCAGGAAACCACATAAGGAAATAAGACTTTAAAAACCTTTGTGTTCTGACTGAATTCAGAGCAGGGAGAACAGTTAGACAACATCAAAGACATGACTGCTGTAGGTGATTTCTGCATTTGTGAATTTGATTGGAAATTATTTTGTTTCCTTCCTAGTTGAGATTAAAATGTTGCTTTCAGTCCTAAAAAGGTGAATTGCAGGATTTGCACAGGATGAAGGGAGCAGGCAGGTGAAAAAAAGCTAGAGAAATGAGTGGTGAAAATGAGGAAAAAATTAAAAAATGGAGACAAAGAATAGCAATGACTTAAATAACAATCTAAAGGTAAGTGAAATTAAATGACGGTGGTAGGGGCCATGATACAATATCATAGTCTGAAATTTATTCTGGGAAAGATGTTGACAGTTGCTTGATGAAAAATTGGTCCTTTTGAAAGATTTCAGGAAGGCAGTATCTTACATTTGTGATGTGTTTTTTTTTTTTAAAACTTTATTATATATTTTTATACCTGTTTTCTCCCTTGTCATTCAGCTTTTAAAATCTGAGGATCTCGTGTGTTTCCTATTCAGAGTGGTGATTCTGAAAGCCCTCAG
The DNA here is from genome assembly GCF_047675955.1 of Chlorocebus sabaeus. NCBI lineage: Eukaryota > Metazoa > Chordata > Mammalia > Primates > Cercopithecidae > Chlorocebus > Chlorocebus sabaeus. The sequence continues at coordinate 48,814,690 of NC_132915.1, forward strand.
GAGAGCTAGTTTCCACTACACCACAAGTGTTGACTAGGACCCTGAGAAAGGAAGATGCTGGAAGTGCAGAGCTCAGGGGACATGGGCATTTCCAAGTGGCTGGTGATAGGCGTCTGGCTCTACCCATCAGCCTAAAGACAGCATCGTGGCTAAGGAGATACCTGCTTGGCTGGCTGAGCTTTCTGAATGACAAAAGCTAAGGGGAGGTTCAGTTTTGGCCTAGTCTCAGGGTGTGGAAGAAGAGGTACTCTTTTGAAACATTACGGTCTCCAAAGGAAGACAGAAATAATGAGGGTGAAAGGGGCGGTGAGTTTATAGATCTGCCTCCTATGCTGGAGAAGAGGGAATTGGAAGGCAGAGCCCATGCATTGTGGATCTTTGAAATTCTAGGCCTGGCACATGCAGCCCCTAAACTGGGTGCATATATTAACCTGGGCCAAGCTGAAGTGATCGATGTTACTGCCTTGTGGGGATCAGTATAGGCACTTTGTCCACTAGAGCCTGGCCAGGAGGGGCTTCCTTCTGTGAACTTGTCGGGGAGGGGTTCCCAGCCCGGGAACAAGGGGTAATTTCAGTTCTTAGTGGGAGGGGGCAGCCTTGGCATCCTGGGGTCAGCAGTGAAAAGTCAGAAAAGGGAAGGGGAAGGCCTGAGAGTGGCGGTGATGCCAAACTGAGAGCTGTTGACAGGGACTTGGTCTGGGAAACTCTTCTTCCATCTCGTGAAGAAAAGACCAAAACCAATTTTATTCTTATTACACACACACACACACACACACACACACACACACACACACACACACATGCTTCCAGTGAAGTTGAGTTTAATAGCACTACAAGTGGCTTGCGAAAACCTTTCGGGGGAAAATGACACTTTTCATGCCTTTTGGTCTACCAATTCTATTGTCAGGAATTAAGTATAAAAATAACTGAAAATGCAGATTAAATTTTACTCAGAAAATGATCATTTCAGTGTTATTTTGAATAATAAAAAACTGAGTATCTCTAATAACCTCTAATAACAGGGAACTAGTTAAATAGCAAATAAGTAAATGTAATGTTATATAGCTGTTTAAAAATCACAAGCTTAGAATGCTACAGGAAAACAGCCATAATACAATTGTAAGCTAAAAATGAAAGATGCATACATACACACAAATAGCAATGTAATTTCAATCATGTGAAATACACAAGAATTTCAAAAGGGTGGTGAGTTACTGATCTTTAAGCTTTATTTTTCTTTTCTTTTTTCTTTTCTTTCTTTCTTTTTTTTCTTCCGAGACGGAGTCTTGCTCTGTCACCCAGGCTGGAGTGCAGTGGCGCGATCTCAGCTCACTGCAACCTCCGCCTCCTGGGTTCAAGCGATTCTCCTGCCTCAGCTTCCCGAGTAGTTGGGACTGCAGGCGCACGCTACTATGCCTAGGTAAATTTTGTATTTTCAGCGGAGATGGGGTTTCACCATGTTGGCCAGGATGATCTCAGTCTCTTGACCTTGTGATCCGCCCGCCTCGGCCTCCCAAAGTGCTGGGATTACAGGTGTGAGCCACTGCGCCCTGGACCTTTATTTTTATTTTCTATATCTGTGAGTATATGTTAATTTCAGAAGCATAAAGAAAATTCTGGCAAAGCTATGAAGAAACTTACACTCAATATATTGCTAATGACATCACTCAATATATGGTCAAAAATGTTGTAAGCTGGTGTAAATTCTTGGGAAAGAACTTTTTGGAAAAGAAATATACAAAATACATCAATAGCCATTAAGATGTTCAAAATATTTAGTTCATTAATACTGCTTAAAGGAATTTATCTTAACAATTGAAAGAGGTTTTTCTTCATAAAGATGTTCATCAAAACTCCCATAGCAGAAAAATTTAAAAAATCCCATAAATGAAAAGGAAAAAGCCACTGAAAAACAAGAGGGAAAATTTGAAGCCACAAAGTGTTAGTTATGAGCTTTGAAGGGTCTTAGAAAAATGGTTATGATTTACTAATTTATTCATAGATGCTTTTCTATGCCAGGCATATATTGCTTCAAAATGGAAAAATAAAAGCCTTCCAAGCAGATAAAACTGAATATTTTACTAAGAAAACTTTGTGAAATACATGGAAGAAAACATACAAAAAAGAAGTGTTGTTTCTGAGTGATAGACTTAGGAGTGACTTTTCTTTAAACTTCCATTTGTGTGTGTGTTTATATAATTTAAGAATAATGAACAAAAAGCATTTTGTAATTCTTTATAATATACTATAGAACATTACTATTATTATTTTTTTTAACAAGAGATTGATCAAGAACACTACTATGAATATTTGGACCACAGAATTGAGAAACACTGTTTAGGCATTCATTCATTCACCCATCCATCCATCCATCCATTCCACAAACATGTGTCAAACAACTACCAGTGATAGCAATGCAGTAAGCTCTGACGAGTTACTGCTCTTGGGGATGCACAGTCTAGTAGGCAGATATACCAGGACAAGAGTAAGACGTACAGAGAGTTTATAGGGACAAGAGCCTCTAAGTCAGGCCCAGGGGAATCAGAAATCAGGATTTAAGTTGTCACTGAAAGGATAAGTCAGAGTTTTCCAGTCAGACAAGCATGGAGAGCTCTTCGGTGGGGGCTCATGTGTGATTGAGACAGTGGACACTCACAGCAGAGTTTTATGCAGAGAGAGTGCTACAATTGATAGCACAGACTCTTTGTTCAAATCCTAGCTACTGCATTTAATGGTTGTGTGAACTCTGGGCCTTTCAGTATTTTTATCTGAATAATAGGGGTGATAATACATACTTCATAGGATTATTGTGTGGCTTAAATGGAGAAAAATGTACACACAGTGCACATGGTAGACACTGTAGGAAAAACAATATGGTAATGAAAAGGTGCAAGACAGAACAATATTTAAGATATTCAATGAGAAAGTAGGTGCTTTCAGTAAGGTTCCAAACTCAAGTGTTAGGAGCCCAGTACTCCAGGGAACGTAAGGATAATGTCTTATATCTTATTTTCTCAGGGTACTGATGTTCAAGTTTGTCAGACTACTTTTACTTTTGACAAGTTAAATAAAATGGTAGAGATCACAGCACCCCAAACCCCAATCCGATTCACTTTAGTGATTATTCATATTGAGAGCTCACGTTTGTTTCATTGTAAGAACAGATCTCACCTTCTGGCTTTCAGAAAACCTAGAATATCTTCACCAGTGCAGATAAAGAAATGGTAATGCCAAGATTGTCAGTGTTTTCCAAGGAAGGATACAAGATATGTATGGTGGGCCTATGTTGGTCCCAATCTACCTTAAAATCCAAATCTCACCTTAGGCTGGTGGGGACTTGAATTAAAATTAGAATGTGAACATTCTTATCATGAAGCTATCACATGATATCTCAGTTCCACTTGAATGTTGTTATATAAGTGAAATTCTCCCAAAATATTTCCTAAAATATCCATTCTGTATGTAGGTATGTGTTTCTGCTTGTCTAGGGATGACTTATTTTTCATTAAGTTCTCTGAAATGAGAAATAGAGTTGGGGAAATGAAATGGTATTCTCAGTCTTTACTCTGTATTGGTATTGGTTAGTCGTAGGCTCAGAGATCCTGGTCATGTCTTTGCAGCTTCTAAGTAGACAAAGACACTGGTGGAGCTGGTGTGCACCTTTGTAGAACTATCTCTACTCACCCTACAGTGATGTCAAAAATGTTGCTTCCAACAGAGCTGGACACAGCCATATCCCCTAACCCCTTCCGGGCCACTATGACACTGGTGATAAGATCAGGGATGGAGGTCCCAGCAGCCAAGATGGTCAGGCCCATAATCTCTTCACTGATGCCGATTGTCTCTCCAACCTAAATGTCAGGACAGGAATACACATCTCAGTGTTTGAAGTTACAAAATCATAAAAACCACAAAAATTTCAATGCAACCTCCTTTTAATGCATTTCTATACTGTGCTATGCAAAGTGCTGAGATGATAAAGATGAATAAGCCACAATCATTGCTAATAGAGTTTACATTTTTAGGATATTCAGACCCAAGGCATCAGGAATGTTCACATGAGGAACAGATAATCTCGATAAAGAGCTCTAGAGGGCTAGAGTGCAGCGTTTATATGGTGCTTTCTAAGACTGAGTCAGGGAAGCTCCAGGATTAGAGGTAGAAAAGTCAATGGGCCATGGAATCTAGGGGCAGTGGCACAAAGTCCTGTGGCAGATTTGCCCTTCAACTTACTACCAAAACCAAGGACTGACACCCAAGGTCTCAATTTTCCTTTAACATCTCCTAGTGTCTATAACCCCTTCTTAAACACTTCAAGATTCTATCATTTCCACTGGAAACTCGATGCTGGGTGTTTTGGGTTTTGGCAACACATAGCAAAGCAGCTGTGGAGAAGCAAAAGCCAGAAAATCAGAGGACCTGGATCCAAGATCTGGCTCTGGTATGTGTTAATTTCTTGACATTTTGCTTACTGTACCAATTGTACAATGTCTTTGATCCTCACTTTCCCATCTATCAACTCGGGATAATAATACCTACTTTAGCAGGTACTTGTGAGGACTAAATGATAATTTGTGAAAGACTCTTTGTAAATAGTACATTATTATTGAAAAGCAAGGGGAGGGTGGTTATTAACTTTTTTTTTTTTTTTTGGTCTTTGTCTTTGCCTTTTAAGACTGATGAGTTCTATTTTGAAAGGTTGGTCTAGCCTCAGGTGGAAGCTCCTCCATTCTCTTGAGCAATTTGTCTCCTTGGGACTTTCTAGAAAAACTTTCTATTTTTATTTTTAGAGATGGGTTCTTGCTCTGTTGCCCAGGCTGCAGTGAACTGGCACAGCCATAGCTCACTGCAGCTTCAACCTCCTGGGTTCAAGCGATCTTCCAACCTTAGCCTCCAGAGTAGCTGGGACCACATGTGAGCACTGCCACACCTGGCTAAGTTTTTTTAGAGATGGGTCTTACTATGTTGCCCAGGCTGGTCTTGAACTCCTGGCCTCGAAATCCTCCTGCTTTGGCCTCCCAAAGAGTTGGGATTACAGGTGTGAGCCACTGTGCCTGGCCTCTTGGGACTTTTAAAACCTATACATGTTTTGCTGGAGTTGGTGAACTATGGCTCTGAAAACCTTCAAGATAATGCTTTCCATCTGGTTTCCAATAGGTTATCTGATGATGTCCAGCATTTTTTGAAAAAATTTAAAGGGCCAAAATAGCACATAAGGATAAAGTCTTTTAGGAAATAGAATACACTCATTTCTTAATCCTTTTTAAAAAATTCTTATTTTTATAAGAAATAGAGTGGTTCCTACTAGCTTAAAAGCATATTTTTATGTTGATGATCACGCCTACTCCAGAGCCTGATAAGCTTAACTAGCTTACCCTGTCCTCATGGGACACAGAATCACTGCTCCCCATTAGTAAGTTCCATATATGCAGGATCCTCACCTTGGTCACTGTGATGTCCCTAATTGACAGAACATACAGAGCCTGGTACATGGCAGACTCTTAGTACCAATTTGCTGAGTAAGCAAATCAATCCGCATACATAGGTGATTTCACCAGCATGTTTTTCTGCTGATTCTCCTAGAAAAAGTTCAATAAGAGTTTTGCACAGGAGTGCCCTATTTGAGCAAAATATTCTCAAAAGTTGTCAATTGTTTGTTAGATTTGGAGTGAAGCATTGTCAAAGACTGAGAAGATGCTGACTAAACAACTGTCATTGTTGGCAAGTTCCAATCTATTTAGAACATTCTTAATGATTAAATTCTTGGAGGGAATTCTAAAGTAGTGACTGTTTCAAAAATTATTTGCTGGGTGCAATGGCATGCACTGTAGTTGCAGCTACTTGGGGGTTGAGGCATGAGGATCACTTGAGCCTGGACATTCGAGACCAGACTGGGCAACGTAGCAAGACCTTGTCCCCAAAATATAAACAAAATAATTCATATTTGGAGTTTGAACGCTACTATATACAGGAAAACACAGGAATTGAAGAAGAGAAAGATGGTGGTGTGGTTAAGAGCACTGGCTTGGGAGATGACAGTGCTGGGTGCAAATCCTAGCCTGCCACTCCTAGTGCAAGGTAGACAACTTCCCTGAGTCTTGGTTTTTCCCATCTGTAAAATGAAGAAAATATTCACTCAGAATTGTTGATGACTATATGTGATGATGCAAATAAAGCATATAGCACAGTGTCAGGCATAAAGTAAATGTTCAAAAAAAAAAAAAAAACCTATACTTTTATTTTTTTCTTTTGTTGAGACGGAGTCTCTCTCTGTCATCCAGGCTGGAGTTCAGTGGTGTGATCTCAGCTCACTGAAACCTCTGCCTCCCGGGTTCAAGTGATTCTCCTGCCTCAGCCTCCCAAGTAGCTGGGATTACAGGTGTCTACCACCACGCCTGGCTAATTTTTGCATTTTTAGTAGAGATGGAGTTTCACCATGTTGGCCAGGCTGGTCTTGAACTCCTGACCTCAGGTAATCCGCATGCCTTGGCCTCCCAAAGTGCTAGGATTACAGGTGTGAGCCACTGCACCTGGCCAAAAAACTAGATTTTATAACTCAGACATTACTCCTTTCCTTCTCCAATTTATTAGACTGTCAGGTGTCTGGTAGCAGGAACAGAAATGGGCTTACTGGGGCCAATTCACATCATGGAAAACTTCATGAGAATTTTCATTAGACATCAAACCCCTGGTGAATCTGTGTGGCTCTAGAAATCCTTTCGTGGAAGGAGAACTAGTCTTCATGAGCTTATTTTGAGTACATTTCACTCAAGTTAACTTTTGTCAAATCAGTAAAGATGATGGGTACATGGACGGGACAGTACTCTAAAAAATCAGGGAGCACCAGAGAGGCTTAGAGCTTTTAATAGAAAGAATATCAGCAGTCTTGGGGAAATTCTTTCATTTTCTTAAAAAAAAAAAAAAAAAAAAAAAAAAGCCAATCATGAGGCCCATGCTGCTCCCAGTATTCCGTAATGCAGTTCTGTGCCTTGGTTTAAGGAGGATCTGAAAGAATGCTAATTGGCTAAATGAGACAAAAGGTCTTATTTGACTCTTAAAATTAACTTCTAATATTAGATGCAGGATTGACTTTAACCACAGATTTTCATCACCCATTAAATTCATTGAAGTGCAAAAATAAGCAACAAGAATAACAAAAACAAAAAGGCAAAAAAAACCCACAAAAAAATCCAAAAAAAGCCAAGGGCAAATCGCGTTAAAGCGTTGCAGGTGAAGGACATTTATGTTTTGCCAAACAGTAGCCAAATTATCAAATAGCATTTATGATAAAAATGTTGATAACAAAAGAGTTGAACACTAAATGGTATAACTGCTATGGATTTTATAGTTCAGAAGTACAAACAACAGAATTAGAGCTAGACTTCTTGAAACAGAATCTATTTTGTTCAGCTGTCTGGGTGTTTTGAAAGAAGTATTTCTATAGGAAAAAAGAGAAACTTCTCTTCCATCATTGAAAAGTAAGCCTTCCATTTATGCCTTTCATTCACCTTGGCTTTTTAAAATTATTGTTTCAGGCATTGAATTTGTGTTCCTTTTCTTCGAAAGAATAAAAAGAAAACAAGACTGGAATTAAGGTAATCATTAAAAAGAAAAAGATGGAACCCTGAATAATGATGTTTTATAAAATGGCAAAAAAGAAATATCTGGGAAACAACATATCCCAGAAAGTTAGGAAAACACCATTTTTTCTTTGTTAGTATATGAAGAAATAAAAGATTATTAAGAAAAACTATTATATGTTATAAATGGCAAACAGTCCTTTCAGCCTGGACATCTGGAGGCTGAAAAGCAGCCCACCTTCTGCTGTGATTTCTGCCAGGTGTTGGTAGCAAATGTCTCTCAATGAGTATAGAAAATAATGACTCCAAGGCACAGAGAACTTAGGAAGCCAATGATTTTTTGGAAATATCCAGGAAGAGTAATTTGAAGTCAAACGTCAGTAAAATAACTGATATGAATAATATAACTTGTAGAAATAAGACAGTGTATCAGCCAGCGTTTTCTGTGGATGTTGCTAGTAACATGTATTCTTTTTTTTTTTTTTTTTTTTTTTTGAGGCAGAGTCTTGCTCTGTTGCCCAGGCTGGAGTGCAGTGGCGGGATCTCGTCTCACTGCAAGCTCCGCCTCCTGGGTTCATGCTATTCTCCTGCCTCAGCCTCCTGAGTAGCTGGACTACAGGCGTCCACCACTACGCCCGGCTAATTTTTTGTATTTTTAGTAGAGACAGGGTTTCACCGTGTTAGCCAGGATGGTCTCGATCTCCGGACCTCGTGATCCGCCCGCCTGGGCCTCCCAAAGTGCAGGGATTACAGGCGTGAGCCACTGCGCCCGGCAGTAACATGTATTCTTTTGAAAACCAAGGTATGCTTTACATAGAGTAAAACTCATTCTCCTTTTTAAAAAGTGTACAGTTCTGCAAGTTTTTTGTTTTCTATTTCTTTTTTTTTTTTTTTTTTTTTTTAAAGAAGACAGGGTCTCCCTCTGCCACTCATGCTGGAGTACAGTGGTGTGATCTTGCCTCATTGCAGCCTTTACCTCCTGGGCTCAAATGATCCTCCCCCCTCAACCTCCTGAGTAGCTGGGACTACAGGCATGTGCTACCATGGCCGGCTAATTTTTTGTATTTTTGTAAAGACAGGGTTTTGCCATGTTGCCCAGGCTGATCTTGAACTCCTGGGGTCAAGGGATCTGCCTGCCTCAGCATCCCAAAGTGCTGGGACTACAGGCATGAGCCACTGCAACCAGCCTGCAAGTTTTTACACATGTATGCAGCCATGTTTCTCCACATCCTTATCAACACATGCCACTTTTTTCTTTATAGCCAACCTAGTGGATGTGAAGTGATATCTTGTGATTAGTTTTTACAAGTTATTGAGACATAATTTACGTACCATAAAACTTAGCCATTTTAAAGTGTATAATTCAATGGTTTTTAATATATTCAGAGTTGTGCAGGCTTCATAATTTAGGTTTAGAACTTATTAATCATCCCCAAAAGAAACCCATACCCACTGGCAGTCACTCCGCATTTTCCCCCAACCTCCCCAATCCTAGGCAACTATTAATATTAACCTATTATATGTCTCTATAGATTTGCCTGTTCTGTGCACTTCATATAAATGAAATCATATGTGTCCTTTTGTGACTGACTTTTTTTCACTTAGCATAATATTTTAGAGTTTCATGTTATAGCATGTATTGGTACTTTATTTCTTTTTACTGTGTAATATTCCATGTATGGATATACCGTATTTTGCTTATCCATTCATCAGTTGATGGATATTTGGGTTGTTTTCACTTTTTGATAATTATGAATAATGCTACTTTGAACATTTGTGTACAAGTGTTTGTGGACATATGTTTTCATTTCTCTTAAGTCTATTCCTAGGAGTGGAATTGCTAGATCATATGGTAACTCTATATTTAATGTTTTGTGGAACTGCCAAACTATTTCCCAAAGTGGATGCACTGTTTTACATTCCTACCAGCAGTATGGAAGGATTCTAATTTCTATACATCCTCATCAACACTTGTTAGGTTCTGTCTTTTTTATTATACCCATCCTAGTGGGTGTAAAGTGGTATCTTGTTATGGTTTTGATTTACACTTCTTTAATTAATAATGATGTTGAGCATATTTTCTTGTGTTTTTTAGGCACCTGTGTATCTTTTTCGGTGAAATATCTGTTCAGATCTTTAAAATTAGGATACTTGAAGATGCTTGCCTTCCTATTACAGAGCTTTAAGCTTATATCTTGGATACAAGTGCTTTATCAGATATATATGATTTGCAAATATTTTCTTCCAGCCTGTGGTTTTTCTTTTCCTTTTTAATGGTGTTTCCTGAAGAGCAAAAGTTTTAATTTTGATGAAATCTAATCAATGTTCTTGCTTTTGTGGATCATGCTTTGGTATTGTATCAAAGAACTCTTTGCCTGGCTTATGGTCACACAGATTTTTTTTTTCTGTCCTCTAGAAGTTTGATAGCTTTACCTCTTATACTTAAAACTATGATCCACTTTCAGTTAAATTTTATGTAAAATATGAGGTAAGGATCTAAGTTTATTTATTTTGGCATATGGAAATCCAATTGTTCCAGCACCATTTGTTGAAAAGTCTATTCACATATGTTCTCAGTGTATATTTCCTTATTTCAAATTGCTATATTTTATTTATGTTGCCAAGTATAATAATTTTAGGATTATATTAAACAAAGGATACAAGTGGGAAGTTTGGGATTTATGTAGTTTATAAGAGAGGTTAAAAGTATGATTTTTGGAGTTGCAGAGTCCTGGGTTAAAATCTTAGTTCTACCTATGTGATTTTGGGTAATCTTACCAGCTTTAAGCTTAACTTCTTTATCTGTGAACTGTGGATCATAATAGTACCTCCTTCATAGGCTTTGAACCTATGTATAGGGTTACTGTCAAGATTATAAAGACAAAGGGATGTGAATTGCTGTGTGTGTCGTACATACTCAATTATCAACGGTTACCACTATTATCTTTGAAAATGTGAAACCCTTGAATCTTACTCTTCATTCATGTTTTTCAATAACAAATACTGAGAGTGTATTCTTGTGATAGACATTATGACTTGTATTGAGTTAAAAATACATAATCATTTATGTAAAGTAAAGCTCAAGGAAGAGGCTATTTTGTCTCCAGATGCTTTCCTAGAGCCAGTTTTGAAAGGCTGGTGAGAATGTGAGGTGAGTGGCTTACTCAAGATAAAGTAAGTACTACTGAACCAGGCACAATCTTGACATTGCTCCCAGGTCTGGGTTGTCCTGGTGTCCGTCAGGCTGCAGAGGCAAGACGTAGTTAGACTTGCCTGCCTCCACATGGCTGTCCAGAGGCTATGCTGATTCAATTCCAGGCTATGGCCAGGAGACTAGGGAAAGTTAAGTGGATAAATTCCTCTAGTCCTGGAATGCTAACTTGTCTGTGTCACACCCAATACTGTTGTGGCAGTTGCAGAAAGCAAACACAATGATTAAACACTTGACAATCAGGACTGGAGAAAAACCAGGCAGATGTATGTCACTATCAAAATCTTACCTGGTGCGCCCACCAGACCATCAAGTAAGAGAATACTGCAATCCAGGTAATGGAGCCAAAGAACGTGATGGGAAAAAACTTCCTTGATGACTGAAAGACAACCAGGAAGAGTTCAGAATATTAGTGTTATCCGTTGAGACTGATCTGGAAATCCAAAGCTAAAGCCACCATTGTAGCTATTTCTTTAGCATTTCCTGCATCTTAGTAGGATTGGCAATCAAAAGGCCCTACTCATTCCTGATCAAGCTGGGACAGTAAGATTCTCCCTTGGAAATGCGAAATTGATAGGAACTGAATGATCACAGTGCTGGTTCCTGAGATAGAAGTCTTGGAGAGAATGTCTGTTAGTTCCTGCTATTAGATGTTTAGATTCCCTCTGCTCTTGCCCTTTCTAAGGCCTGCATTTTTGGCTGTTCCTCAATATTAACACCATATTCTCCCTCCTCCTTTTTCTTTCTTTTGCTCCAATGTTTGTCAGACTCAGTTTCTATTCCTTGCAAATCACGAATCCTAATAATCCATATGCCAGGAAACCTATGGGATTAATTCCATTGAACAAGAAATGGGAAGGACCAGCAGGTTTAAAAATAGATTGACTCATCTTACAGTCCCACCAATTATCAAGAAAGCCACACAGAAGAAGCCACCACCACAGCTTTTATAGATTCCAGATGATGGCCATTCTCCAGGACACTGGAACCACACATGGACCAGAGTAGACAGAGGCAAAAATGCCCAGTTGTACTGATTTCCACTGAGATGGCAGATCAGACATTGCTCTCAAGAATGTTTTCTCTCCTGTTCACCACCCCAAAATACATTATGTTCAATTCTGCATCTAGAAGTAGACTTTATGCTATCCCAGGCATAAAGTGTGAGCACTTTTAAAGTTTCCTAGAAATAGCCAGAAAAATCAGACACTTGAAATGCACTGTTTCTTACCCAGCCCCACTACAGAGAAATCCAGGCGTGCACTGTAGTGGTGTTCTTTTGATGTCCTTTGTTGAAAAATTGGGGTCCTTTAAAAACACACTCAGACAGCACAATGCTGTCAGAGAGCCTCTCGCCTATTATTGCCAAACACTTTTTTTTCAAAGCTTTCCAAGTTGAGAAACAATCCCACTTTTTGCTTTGATAATGCCATCCAATTTTATCTAGAGAAATGAATTTTAAAGTTGACTTGTGTGAAAGCAATCTCAATTGTCTGAAGGGCTGACCTTGGGCAGTCATATAGAACACATTCTGTCATGGCTTTTGAGAGCTCCATTAAAAGGAAAAGATAAACTCATACATGGTAATCTTTTGAATATCAATAATGATGAACACAGTCTCTATTGCTCCAAACCAGGCTTACGTTTTCTTTACTAATTTCAAGTTTTTAATATATAATTTTTATGATCATTTGCATGATTCTTTTAAATTTTACCCCATCCATTTCTTTAAATGACTGCTGTTTTGTGGGGCCATTTGTTAGCTGGGATGGTTGGAAGACCAAGCAGGTTTGATTAAATCGGGGAAGGGCATCAGGCCACAGTGAGTAGCCAAAACATTATCCTCAAATGCTTTTCCCTGACCCCTTTTAGAAGAAAAATATTTTGGACAAGGACTCAGACCCCTCCTGGGGACCTAAGCACTTTAATGGGTAATGGGGAAAAAAAAGTAATTTTTTTAAAAGTGGAGTTGGAGACCTTCACTTTTTTTTTTTTCTTTTTTTGTCCCCCCCCCCCCCCCCCACGAGACAGAGTTTTACTGTCACCCAGGCTGGAGTGCAGGGGCGTGATCTTGGCCTACTGCAACCTCTGCCTCCTGGGTTCAAGCAATTTTCCTGCCTTAGCCTCCTGAGTGGCTGGGATTACAGGGAACCGCCACCACACTCCGTTAATTTTTTTTTACTTTTAGTAAAGGCAGGGTTTCACCATGTTGGCCAGGCTAGTTTCGAAATCCTGACCTCAGCCTTCCAAAGTGCTACGATTACAGGTGTGAGCCACCGCACCCAGCCATTAGATCTTCATTTATGAAAGCAATTTTTTTTTTTTTTTTAAAGCTAGGATTCAGCTGGATTCTAGAGACTGAATTCCCTGAGCCACTGCTAAGAGATCAAGTTTTTCAAGGCATTCAGCTTATTAAATTTCTCATCCTTTGCATCTGGTCACAGTCACTGTTTCAGGATCCTACGTACAATGAGGGTTTCATCTTCCATGGCTGTGCTCTGTTACAGGAAAGAGAAGAGCGCTCTTGCCATGTGGGGTCACATGTGTGATTTGAGCCCCAACCAATGCTTGATTCTGGGCAATGTATGAGGATAATGAAAACCTTTCTACATGCTTTAAGGCGTGGCATAAGTACTGGATGTCCCAGGAGAGTCCTCATTTCATAGATTGCTCGTTTTCCAGGTTAGCTTATTTACTAAATGTATAATTATTATTTTAACTTTGTACCTCTGCCTGTTCTTTGAGATAACTTCACAAGTCAGAATCAAATCATTTGAACATATTTCTCATCTGAAAAATATAACTGAGCTACAGAAAATTCCTAGCCATAAGGTAGAAAGCAAGGTATCAGACAAGGAATTAAAGGAACTAAATTCAAATGAACATACTAGTGACAACCTCTCTAAATTAATATTTGATGCTCAACTTCTCTAAATTAATATTTGATGACAACCTCTCTAAATATTTGGCTCATAATTAAGAAGCCAATTAGTAATTAATGGGCATCAAAACATACCTAATGTTACATTAGGGGCTCAATGAAAAAGGTAAAAAATAAATTTTCTTTGTGAATTTTCACGCGTCTTCATCATAAGCTAGAGGTAGATAAAGTCTGAGAACTTACTCTGTACCCAGATCCTGAACTAGAGATAAAATTGAAACTAGGTCTGCCTGACTGTACCGCATGTACTCCCAATATCTAGGTTATACTGACTCTTTCCTAAAGAAAAACAGGGCCAATAATGCTCAAAATATACTCCGCCATAGACATAATGATCATGATCATGATCATCATACTAGGCTCTGCTCTGAATGTCAGAAAATAAAAAAAGCATCAGCGAAGTAGAAACTAGCATTCCAGCTGTATGGCCATCTGCCTCGCCCAACCTCCCATGTTGTTCCTGCTTTGGAAGTATCAACCTTCCATGCATCAGCAGTTGGGCTAAGTGTTCCCAACTGTCAAACTACTTTACCATTTCCATTCTCACGACCCAGGTGATCACTTCTTCTTTCATTTTTCTTGGACCATTCTGTTTACTTGGACAGCGTGGTCTCATTCCAGACATCTCTGCTCAGTAGCAACTGTACGGTCATTTAGTTACCAGTGTCATTGGAAGGAAGAAAATAGCCCTTGGAGCCAAGGTCTAACATGACAATTTATGGTTATAGTAATGGGAGTTCATCCTGACATCTGCTGGGATGGACCTCATACTAATTAGCAAATAAGCAAATTGCATCCATGTGCTGGCCATTTTGTTCCCATGTTGTGGTTTACTTATATAATTGACAGTGGATGCTCTCATTAGAAGCTTTTAGTACATCAGAGTGATATCGGCGTGGCTTGGAAAAAGTTGCTGGACATTAGCTGGTTGTACAAATTAGCTATATCCTTACTGATTTAAATTCAACAAATATTCACTAAGCATCTACTCTGTGTAAGGTTCTGGGACATATATTTAATGAAGATCCACCCCCAAATCCTACTGAAGATTAAAAGTATTGTCTCTGGATTAATATGACTGGTATTGAAATCTCTGCTCACAAATTAACAGCAATGTGACCTGAGACAAATTATTTAATTTCTTTAAGCTTAGGCTTCTTCATCTGTAAAATGGGAGAAAAAAAATCTAGTTGTTTTGAGGACTTCATGTACATAAAATGTCTACCAAAGTTCCTCGCACATAAGTGCTCAGATAATTATACTTGTTATTAGACAATACAGTCATGCCCTGGTATCCATGAGGGATTACTTCCACTGCCCCTGAGGATACCCAAATCTGCAGATGCACAAATCCATTATATGAAATGGAATATTTACATATAACCTTTGTGCATCATCCCATATACTTTATTTAGTTATGAGACAGAGTTTTGCTCTTGTTGCCCAGGCTGGAGTGCAACGGTGCAATCTTAGCTCACTGCAACCTCCGCCTTGTGAGTTCAAGTGATTCTCCTACCTCAGCCTCCTGAGTAGCTGGGATTATAGGAAGGCATGTACCACCATGCCCAGCTAATTTTTTGTATTTTTAGTAGAGATGGGGTTTCTCCATGTTGGTCAGGCTGGTCTTGAACTCCTGACCTCAGGTGATAAGCCCACTTTGGCCTCCCAAAGTGCTGGGACTACAAGTGTGAGCCACTGCACCTGGCCCCCATATATTTTAAATCAGCTCTAAATTACTTATGAGGCCTAATAAAGTATAAATGCTATGTAAACAGTTGTTAAATTGTATTGTTTTTATCTGTATTTTTTTACTGTTGTATTAAAATTTTTTTCCTGAATATTTTCAATCTGTGATTGTTTGAGTGCAGAACCTGCAGATATGAAGAATCGACTGTATTATTCTCATTTTAGTTTTTTTTTTTTTTTTGAGACAGAGTCTCGCTCTGTTGCCCAGGCTGGAGTGCAGTGGCTGGATCTCAGCTCGCTGCAAGCTCCGCCTCCCGGGTTTACGCCATTCTTCCGCCTCAGCCTCCCGAGTAGCTGGGACTACAGGCGCCCACCACCACGCCCGGCTAGTTTTTTGTATTTTTTAGTAGAGACGGGGTTTCACTGTATTAGCCAGGATGGTCTCGATCTCCTGACCTCGTGATCCGCCCGTCTCGGCCTCCCAAAGTGCTGGGATTACAGGCTTGAGCCACCGCGCCCGGCCTCATTTTAGTTTTTAAGAGATAAAGAAACTGATACTTGGGGAAGTGAACATGACTGTGAAGACCTGGACTAGAGTCTTGGCTTTGCCTCCTTCTAGCTGGGTGTGCTTGAATGAGTCGCTACACCTCTATGAGTGTCAATTACTTTATCCTTGTTAGACATTGCTTGGCTCATAGTAGACACTCAATAAATACTTGATGAATGAATTAATAGAAATTGCAAACACCTAGCTGGGTTCTCAGGTTCCTTCCTAGTTCTAATGGGTCATGTTTTCATATCTTATTAGATGCATTCTTGTTTTGCAGGAGTATCTATCCTAGTCATGAGAGATAACTTTTTGAATTTTATTTTGTTTATTTTCAATTTTCATCAAAGACTTAGTCCTCATTGAGGTTTATATTTTAGTTCTTTTACTTTGGAAACAAAGCCATTAATTTAAGAAAACTGTAAGTGTAAAGCCCATATTATGTGAGCTGAAATTATGCACAGTTCAACAAACACTGTCATACAATTTGCATGTAAAGCAGAAATAAAAGCTAGTGGGAATACTATATACTCTGAAACTATATACATTAAAAAATCATGTTTTCCTTGTAAATACTGTCAAAGTTAGGTATGTTCATCTCCTTGGGTAAACAAAATCCATGGAAGAGGCAGAGCTGCCAGGCCCTAAGGAGGAGCAAATAGGTATTAATAATTTTTCCTCTCTCTTTCCTCTCCCTATATATTTTCTCAAGAGGTCCTTGTGGAAGCACATGAGTTCTATGGGGGTTTGCAAAAATGGGCACAATACTTTCCTGTTCCTCTCATCAAGAGGTAAGGTCTGTTTTTCCACCCTTTGGATCTGGGCTGGCCTTATGACTTGCTTTGACCAATAGAATGTATTGGAAGTGACAGCGTGCAACTAGATCTCAACAGGGCTTTGTAGCTTTCATGCTTGCTGCTCTTGGCACTTTGCCATTATGTGAATAAGTCCAGGCTAGCCTGTTTTGGGATAACAGACTATGTGGAGCAGAGACAAGCTGTTCCAGCTGCAATAGCCTGTGCCTACCAGCTCCCAGCCATTGTTAAGTGAGCACCACTAAGACCAGCAGAT
Source organism: Chlorocebus sabaeus (assembly GCF_047675955.1). NCBI lineage: Eukaryota > Metazoa > Chordata > Mammalia > Primates > Cercopithecidae > Chlorocebus > Chlorocebus sabaeus. The sequence continues at coordinate 48,831,726 of NC_132915.1, forward strand.
GAACTGTCCAGCTGAGGATAGCCCAAATTGCCAATTCACAGAATTATGGACTAAAAAAATGTCTTGTTTTAAGTCACCAGGTTGGGGTGGTATGTTACACAGCAAAAGATAACTTATACAAGGTGAAATCTAACAAAAATCTTCTAACAAAGCATGATCACTTATTGGCTTTTGTGTCAACTGGCATGGTTTCTTTCATTTGGCATATTGTATATGCAGAATACACCCATATGTCTTCCAAACCAATATGCTTTGAGAATAAACTGGGACTGTCCTGGGCAAACTGGGATGTACGATCACCTTAAATGTGCAGTAGCTTATTGATGGTTATCTCATTATGCTTTCCTTAATCACAGAATGTCATGGCTGGCAGGGAATCTAGAAATCTTCCAACCCTTTATTCACAGAGGAGAAAAAATGGGGTCCAGAGTGGAGAAGTGCTTTTCCTAATGTATAGTTAATCAGTTGGTGGGGGAAAACCCATTACAGTCAATGTGGTAGAACGAAAATGATCTGGAGTCAGGGAACTTGGGTTCAAATCCAGCTTCTCATTAATACAGTTGTACAGTCTTGCTCCATGGTTATATGTGGCCATGTCTGGTTTCTTTTACTAAACTTAGAGTGCCTTAACAATAGAAATTGTAAATTTTGTGTCTCTATATCTCTTTTTAAAAAAATATAAGTTCTTGGGTACATGTGCAGAATGTGCAGCTTTGTTACATAGGTATACACATGCCATGGTGGTTTGCTGCACCCATCAACCCGTCACCTACATTAGGTATTTCTCCTAATACTATCCCTCCCCTAGCCCCCCATCCTGTGACAGGCCCCAGTGTGTGATGATCCCCTCCCTGAGTCCATGTTATCTCATTGTTCCACTCCCACTTATGAGTGAGAATATGCGGTGTTTGGTTTTCTGTTCCTGTGTTAGTTTGCTGAGAATGATAGTTTCCAGCTTCATCCATGTCCCTGCAAAGGATATGAACACATCCTTTTTTTGTGGCTGCATAGTATTCCATGGTGCATATGTGCCATATTTTCTTTATCCAGTCTATCATTGATGGACATTTGGGTTGGTTCCAAGTCTTTGCTATTGTGAATAGTGCCACAACAAACATACGTGTGCATGTGTCTTTATAGTAGATTGATTTATAATGCTTTGGGTATATACCCAGTAATGAGATTGCTGGGTCAAATGGTATTTCTAGTTCTAGATCCTTGAGGAATCACCACACTGCCTTCCATAATGGTTGAAGTAATTTACACTCCCACCAACAGTGTAAAAGTGTTCCTATTTCTCCACATCCTCCCCAGCATCTGTTGTTTCCTGACTTTTGAATGATCACCATTCTAACTGGTATGAGATGATATCTCATTGTGGTTTTGATTTGCATTTCTCTAATGACCAGTGATGATGAGCTTTTTTTCATATGTTTGTTGGCTGCATAAATGTTGTCTTTTGAGAAGTGTCTATTCATATCCTTCACCCACTTTTTGATGGGGTTGTTTTTTCTTGTAAATTTGTTTAAGTTTGTAGATTCCGGATCTTAGCCCATTGTTAGATGGATAGATTGCAAAATTTTTCTCCCATTCTGTAGGTTGCCTGTTCACTCTGATGGTAGTTTTATTTTAATTTTCCTGTGCAGAAGCTCTTTAGTTTAATTAGATCCCACCTGTTTATTTTGGCTTTTGTTGCCATTGCTTTTGGTGTTTTAGTCATGAAGTCTTTGCCAGTGCTTATGTCCAGAATGGTATTGCCTAGGTTTTCTTCTAAGATTTTTATGGTTTTAGGTTTTATGGTTGAGTCTTTAATCCATCTTGAGTTAATTTTTGTACAAGGTGTAAAGAAAGGGTCCAGTTTAAGTTTTCTGCATATGGCTAGGCAATTTTCCCAACACCATTGATTAAATAGGGAATCCTTTCCCCATTGCTTGTTTTTGTTAGGTTTGTCAAAGATCAGATGGTTGTAGATGTGTGGGGTTATTTCTGAGGCCTCTGTTCTGTTCCATTGGTCTATATATCTATTTTGGTACCAGTACCATACTGTTTTGGTTACTGTTGCCTTCTAGTATAGTTTGAAGTCAGGTAGCATAAGGCCTCCAGCTTTGTTCTTTTTGCTTAGGATTGTCTTGGCTATACAGGCTCTTTTTTGGTTCCATAGGAAGTTTAAAGTAGTTTTTTCCAATTCTGTGAAGAAAGTCAATGGTAGCTGGATGGGGATAGCATTGAATCTATAAATTACTTTGGGCAGTATAGCCATTTTCATGATATTGATTCTTCCTATCCATGAGCATGGCATGTTTTTCCATTTATTTGTGTCCTCTTATTTCCTTGAGCAGTGGTTTGTAGTTCTCCTTGAAGAGGTCCTTCACATCCCTTGTAAGTTGTATTCCTAGGCATTTTATTCTCTTTGTAGCAGTTGTGAATGAGAGTTCACTCATGATTTGGCTCTCTGTTATTGGTGTATACGAATGCTTGTGGTTTTTGCACATTGATATGGTATCCTGAGACTGCTGAAGTTGCTTATCAGCTTAAGGAGATTTTGGGCTGGGACAACTGGGTTTTCTAAATATACAATAATGTAATCTGCAAACAGAGACAATTTGACTTCCTCTTTTCCTAATTGAGTACCCTTTGCTGCTTTCTCTTGACTGATTGCCCTGGGTGGAACTTCCAGTACTACGTTGAATAGGAGTGATGAGAGAGGGCATCCTTGTCTTGTGCCGGTTTTCAAAGGGAATGCTTCCAGTTCTTGCCCATTCAGTATGATATTGGCTTGGGTTTGTCATAAATAGCTCTTATTATTTTAAGATACATTCCATCAATACCTAGTTTGAGAGTTTTTAGCATGAAGGGGTGTTGAATTTTGTCAAAGGCCTTTTCTGCATCTATTGAGATAATCATGTGGTTTTTATCATTGGTTCTGTTTATGTGATGGATTATATTTATTGATTTGCGTATGTTGAGCCAGCCTTGCATTCCAGGGATGAAGCCCACTTGATCATGGTGCATAAACTTTTTGATGTGCTGCTGGATTTGGTTTGCCAGTATTTTATTGAGGATTTTTGCATCAATGTTCATCAGGGATATTGGCCTGAAATTTTCTTTTTTGTTCTGTCTCTGCCAGGTTTTGGTATCAGGATGATACTGGCCTTGTAAAAAGAGTTAGGGCAGATTCCCTCTTTTTCTATTGTTTGGAATAGTTTCAGAAGGAATGGTACCAACTTCTCTTTGTACCTCTGGTAGAATTTGGCTGTGAATCCATCTGGTCCTGGACTTTTTTTGGTTGGTAGGCTATTAATTACTGCCTCAATTTCAGAACTTGTTATTGGTCTATTCAGGGATTCGACTTCTTCCTGGTTTAGTCTTGGGAGGGTGTATGTGTCCAGGATTTTATCCATTTCTTCTAGATTTTCTAGTTTATTCGCATAGAGGTGTTTATAGTATTCTCTGATGGTAGTTAGTATTTCCTTGGGATTGGTGGTGATATCCCCCTTATCATTTTTTATTGTACTCATTTGATTCTTCTCTCTTTTCTTCTTTATTAATCTGGCTAGCAGTCTATCAATTTTGTTGACCTTTTGAAAAAAACAGCTCCTGGATTCATGGTTTTCTTTTTTTTTTTTGAAGAGTTTTTCATGTCTTTATCTCCTTCAGTTCTGCTCTGATCTTAGTTTTCTCTTGTCTTCTGCTAGCTTTTGAATTTGTTTGCTCTTCTCTAGTTCTTTTAATTTTGATATTAGAGTGTCAATTTTAGATCTTTTCTGCTTTCTCCTGTGGGCATTTAGTGCTATAAATTTCCCTCTACACAGTGCTTTAAATGTGTCCCAGAGATTCTGGTATGTTGTGTCTTTGTTCTCATTGATTTCAAAGAACATCTTTATTTCTGTCTTCATTTCGTTATTTACCCAGTAGTCATTCAGGAGCAAGTTGTTCAGTTGCCATGTAGTTGTGCAGGTTTGAGTGAGTTTCTTAATCCTCAGTTCTAGTTTGATTGCACTGTGGTCTGAGAGACTGACTGTTATGATTTCCATTCTTTTGCATTTGCTGAGTGTTTTACTTCCAACTATGTGGTCAATTTTAGAATAAGTGATATGAGGTGCTGAGAAGAATGTATATTCTGCTGATTTGGGGTGGAGAGTTCTGTAGATGTTTATTAGGTTCACTTGGTCTAGAACTGAGTTCAAGTCCTGAAATATCCTTGTTAATTTTCTGTCTTGATCTGTATAATATTGACAGTGGGGTATTACATCTCCCATTATTATTGTGTGGGAGTGTAAGTCTCTTTGTAGGTCTCTAAGAGCTTGCTTTATGAACCTGCGTGCTCCTGTATTGGGTGCATATATATTTAGGATAGTTAACTCTTCTTGTTGCATTGTTCCCTTTACCATTATGTAATTCCCTTCTTTGTCTCTTTTGGTCTTTGTTGGTTTAAAGTCTGTTTTGTCAGAGACTAGGATTCCAACCCCTGCTTTTTGTTTGTTTGTTTTCTGTTTGCTTGGTAAATATTCCTCCGTCTCTTTATTTTAAGCCTTTGTTTGTCTTTGCATGTGAGATAGGTCTCCTGAATACAGCACACTGATGGGTCTTGACTCTTTATCCAATTTGCCAATCTGTGTCTTTTAATTAGGGCATTTATCACATTTACATTTAAGGTTAATATTATTATGTTTGAATTTGATCCTGTCATTATGATGCTAGCTAGTTATTTTGCCTATTAGTTGATGCAGTTTCTTCGTAGTGTCGATGTTCTTTACAATTTGGTATGTTTTTGCAGTGGCTGGTTCCAGTTGTTCCTTTCCATGTTTAGTGCTTCCTTCAGGAGCTCCTGTAAGACAGGCCTGGTGGTGACAAAAATCTCTCAGCATTTGCTTGTCTGTAAAGTGGAGATTTTATTTCTCCTTTGCTTATGAAACTTAGTTTGCCTGGAAATGAAATTCTGGCTTGAAAATTCTTTAAGAATGTTGAATATTGGCCCCCACTCTCTCTAGCTTGTAAGGTTTCTACAGAGAGATCTGTTGTTATTCTGATGAGCTTCCTTTTGTGGGTAACCTGACCTTTCTCTCTGGCTGCCCTTAACATTTTTTCCTTCATTTCAACCTTGGTGAATCTGATGATTACTCAAAGGGTATCTTTATGGTGTTCTCTGTACTTCCTGAATTTGAATATTGGCCTATCTTGCTAGGTTGGGGAAGTTCTCCTGGATAATATCCTGAAAAATGTTTTCCAGCTTGATTCCATTTTCTCCATCACTTTCAGGTATACCAATCAAACGTGGATTTGATCTTTTCACATAGTCCCATATTTCTTGGAGGCTTTGTTCGATCATTTTCATTCTTGTTTTCTCTAATCTTGTCTTCTCACTTTATTTCATTAAGTTGATCTTCACTCTCTGATATCCTTTCTTCTGCTTGATCGATTTGGCTATTGATAGTTGTGTATGCTTCACAGAGTTCTTGTGCTGTGTTTTTCAGCTCCATCAGGTCATTTATGTTCTTCTCTAAACTGGTTATTCTAGTTAGCAATTTGTCTAATCTTTTTTCAAGGTTATTAGCTTCCTTGCATTGGGTTAGAACATGCTCCTTTAGCTTGGAGGAGTTTGTTATTACCCACCTTCTGAAGCCTACTTCTGTCAATTCATCAAACTCATTCTCCATCCTTTTTTGTTCCACTGCTGGTGAGGAGTTGTGATTCTTTAGAGGAGAAGATGCATTCAGGTTTTTGGAATTTTCAGACTTTTTGCTTTCTCCCCATCTTTGTGAATTTATCTACCTTCAGTCTTTGTAGTTGGTGACCTTTGGATGGGGTCTCTGAGTGGACATGCTATTTCTTTGTGTTTTTTAGTTTGCCTTTTTTTTTTTTTTTGAGACAGAGTCTTGCTCTGTTGCCCAGGCTGGAGTGCAGTGGCACGATCTCGGCTCGCTGCAAGTTCTGCCTCCCGGGTTCACACTATTCTGCCTCAGTCTCCCGAGTAGCTGGGACTACAAGTACCCGCCACCATGCCTGGCTAATTTTTTGTATTTTTAGTAGAGATGGAGTTTTACTATGTTAGCTAGGATGGTCTCAATCTCTTGACCTCGTGATCTGCCTGCCTTGGCCTCCCAAAGTGCTGGGATTACAAGTGTGAGTCACCGTGCCTGGCTCAGTTTTCCTTCTAACAGGCCCCTCTGCTGCAGGTCTGCTGGAGTTTGCTGGAGGTCCACTCCTGACCCTGTTTGCCTGGGTATCACCAGTGGAGGCTACAGAACAGCAAAGATTGCTGCCTGTTCTTTTCTCTGGAAACTTCATCGCATAGGGGCACCTGCCAGATGCCAGCCAGAGCCCTCCTGTATGAGGTGTCTGTTGGTACCTACTGGGAGGTGTCTCCCAGTCAGGATACACGGGGGTCAGGGACCCACTTGAGGAGGCAGTCTGACCCTTAGCAGAGCTTGAATGCTGTGTTGGGAGATCTGCTGCTCTCTTCAGAGCCAGCAGGCAGGGATGTTTAAGTCTGCTGAAGCTGCACCCACAGGCGCCCCTTCCCCCAGGTGCTCTGTCCCAGGGAGATGGGGGTTTTATCTATATGTCCCTGACTGGGGCTGTTGCCTTTTTTTCAGAGATGCCTTTCCCAGAAGGAGGAATCTATAGAAGCAGTCTGGCCACAGAGGCCTTGCTGAGCTGCAGTGTGCTCTGCCCAGTTTGAACTTCCCAGTGGCTTTGTTTACACTGTGTTGGTAAAACTGCCTACTCAAGTCTCAGCAATGGTGAACATCACTTCCCCACCAAGCTCAAGCATCCCAGGTCGACCTCAGACTATTATGCTGGCAGCAAGAATTTCAAGTCAGTGGATCTTAGCTTGCTGGGCTCCGTGGGGGTGGGACCCATCGAGCCAGACCACTTGGCTCCCTGGCTTCATTCCTCTTTCCAGGAGAATGAACGCTTCTGTCTCACTGGTGTCTAGGCACCACTGGGGTATGGAAAAAAACCACTCCTGCAGCTAGCTCAGTGTCTGCCTGAATGACTGCCCAGTTTTGTGCTTGAAACCCAGGGCCCTGGTAACATAGGCACCAGAGGGAATCTTCTGGTCTGTGAGTTGCAAAGACTGTGGGAAAAGCACCGTGTCTGGGCCGGAGTGCACTGTTCCTCATGGCACAGTCCCTCCACAGCTTCCCTTGTGTAGGGGAGAGAATTTCCTGACCCCTTGCACTTCCCAAGCGAGGTGACGTCCCACACCCCATCTTAGTTGGAAATGCAGAAATCACCTGCCTTCTGTGTCGATTTCATTGGTAGCTGCATACTGGAGCTGTTCCTATTTGGCCATCTTGCCAGCAATCCTGTCTTTATATCTCTTAAACACTGGCTAAGGCCTACTATTTGGCACATAATAGGTGCTCAATAAATATTTGAGAAGGCAGTTGAAAAAAACCAAAGTGTTCTTCATAAAAGTCTTATTTCTGCTTGGAACAACAGATTATACTCAGAAAAAGAAAAGAAATCCAGTCCATTCCAGGGGCTGGCACTTGGGGGAGCAATGAGGTAAAGCCCCGCTGGCTACCCTTCTCATTCTGCAGGGGCTGACTCTCAGAGGGGGAATGCACAGGGAGCAGAGGACTGGGGACAGCTCTGTTTTCTTGCTCTGTGCCTCTCGGGATTGTGGCATCAGCCAGAGCAGTTGTCATGACCCAGGTAACGACTGCCTTGATTGATTTTTGTTGGTTTTCCAAAAGTTACCAGTTGGGAGCTTTTGATCTTCTCTAAAAGCTTCTTTGACCTTTCAACTCAGATTACCAAGAGGATAAACACTTTGCCAGCCCTTTCTCTGAGTTCCTCCCACCTGTGAGAATCAACGGCCTTGACTTACTGGCATCTTCCTCCCATTCCTGCACATCTTCCTGAGTGGTTGTATGCAAACATCCTCTCATCAACCAATCTGCCCACTCTGCTGGGGGCCACACCACATGAAGCCCTTTTTGGGAATTTACAAAACTGTATCTGTCTCCCTGATTTTCCTCCCTAGGGCCAAATAAAAGCATTGGACTAAACAGCAGAGCAATGGGGGCGGGGGGGGTGGGGGGGGGGGGAGAGAGAGAGAGAGAGAGAGAGAGAGAGAGAGAGAGAGAGAGAGAGAGAGACTAGAGACAATGCATGCATATCTTAGAAATGTCAATGTGGTGTGAGCCAAGAAAAATCAAACACATTCAGCTGTTTGGTTGTGGGTTTTCAGGAAGCCAGGCCTTTGCACAGTGCAGATGCTGTACAATGGTATCTTGAATAAAGTAACTTAAATATTGCTTTAAGTGAGCCACACCTGTGTCATGTATCCTTTACCAGGAAACCTATACTGTTGGGAGTCCCTATAAGATGTCCTTTCTTGTTGTCTACTTGACAAGACATGGCTCTCCACTAGGCTGCATTATTTAAGGGCCAGGCTAATGGGATGGGGTTTTTCTTCTTTTTCAAATGAAGGAGCTCTTGAAGACTTAATGATAAATTATGCTGAAAGTTATCAAAATATTCTATTCCAAGTGCTTTTAGAAATGGTTTTTTTTAAAAATAATTTTTTTCTACTTTCTGGCATCACTAAATATGAAGCAAAGCCAAAGCCATGTGGTCACATAGACCTGGGTCTGGATCTCAGCCCTACCTTCTAGGAAATGACCAGGTATAAATTAGCTAATTGCTTTGTGCCTAAGTTTCTTTATATTTATGCCAACAATATACATATTCCTACCCTAGACGTTTCCTGAAATTACATAATATAGTTTACTGTGGGCCAATAACTCAAGGCCCTGGGCTCTCAGGGTTGGGAAGGACTTTGAGAATAAAGGTGGGCAAAATGTTCATCCTCTTGCCAATCTGAGTTGAAAGATCAAGAAGGTATTAGAGAAGATCAAAGCCTCCTGATTGGCAACTGCTGGCAAACCAACAGGAATCAATCAAGGCAGTTGTTACCTAGGTTATGACAACTGCCCTGGCTGATGCACAGAACAAGAAAGTGGAGTTGTCCACAATGCTCTCCTCCCTGTGCAGTCCCCCTTCGAGAGCCAGTCCCTGAAGCGTGGGCAGGGTAGCCGCTGGGGCTTCTCTCATTGCTTCCCGCAAGGACCAGCCCTGGGATGGACTGGATTTCTGAGTATACTATGTGCTGTTCCAAGCAGAAATGAGACTCTCATGGGGGAACACTTAGTACAGAATCTGATGCATATTAGGTATACAGTTTTGTTGAATGAGTTTGTATGTGTGGTGCTATACTAAGCAGAGCTGTTTCTCCTTCTCTCATTAGTTCTTTCACCTCTGGGGCTAATGGCCCAAGAACTCACTTCAACAACAGTTGGGTGGGGGTATACTCTTGATTTGGTCTACACTCAGAGTGTACCTGGCTGATGTTGTGTTCGGAGCACCCAGTACATGATAGTGGTAGATAATAAAATCGATTAAAGTAATGATAGTAACATAAGAGAGAGAACATCAGACATGTAGGCATTTATATTACATAAATGCATCTCTTTAAATTTTTTGAATTAATAATGTTCATAGTCACAAGAATGTTCAAGAAAATGTGAGTAACCTTCCTGCCTCAGACCTTCAGTTGCCCTTCTCACCTTCTCAGAGACAATCACTGTGGTGGTTTTAAAACACAGTTGCAAATTCTTTGACACTCTTCCCAACAGGAGAGTGATATGCTACACGACACTGATGTATTCTACGTAAACTTTTTATCTCCTTCCCCTTTAATCAAGACACTCTTATGACTGCTTTGGTCAGTAGGGAATAGCAGAAGTGAATCTATGTAACGTCTGGGACTGAATCGTCATAGACCATGCAACTTCTGCCTTCTGTCACTGCAACACTCACTCTTGGAGTCCTGACTCACCTCTTACATAAAACATTTCACTATCCTGAGGCCACCATGCTGTGAGGAAGCCCAAGTCACATGAAGAGGCCATGTTTAGGCATTCCAGTAGACAGTCCCAGCTGAGCCTAGTCTTTGAATAATTTCTGCCCAGGTGCCAGAAACGACAAAGAAGCCTCCAGATGATTGTAGCCCGAAGATGAGATACACGTAACCCTTCAAGTCTTCCTACTTCAGGCCACAGACATTATGGAGCAGAGACAAGCCATCCACAATGTGTCCTATTCAAATTCCTGATCGACAGGATCCAAGGGCAGACTAAAATGATGGTTGTTTCACACCACTAAGTTTTGGGGTAGTTTGTTATGCAGATTTGATAACTTGAACAATCAGTATGATTGTGTGTCTGCTGAGAGAAATTTGTGTCTTCTTATATGTCACTTTCTCTTTTTCCTTAAACTTAAATTTTTTTTGTTATATAATAGTTGTACCTATTTTTGGGGTACATGTGAAATTTTGATACAAGTGTATTTCCTTTTTCCTTTTAACACAAACTGAAGCAGACTATGCACCTTGTTATGTACCATACGTTTTACAAGGAAACTATTTTAAAAATGCTTTACTTACAGGTTTGCGAACGTCAGGTAAGGTAATCCAGAGAGGAAACACTATGGGGAAAACGATCAGAAATGTGACTTGCTTGCGGGTTTCAGAAGGCCAGGCAAGGCTGAGAGGCTGGTCCTCCTCATCATCAGCTGTCTCTGTGGTCTGTGGCAGAAAAAGAGGTAAAATTAAACAAAAATATTAAATGTACACAGGCACAACAGCAGGAACACAGAACAAGGGGAAAGCTCCATGTCTTATCAGGAGTTTTCTGGACTCATTCCAGTAGCTTCATATGTGTGTTTTTGAGGTTTGTAAGAAAACCTCATTTGTCACAGTCTGAGTCCTAGGAACAAATAATACATTGCCCAGCCATGAACATGTAAGAATTTTCTTTTCTCTCTTGAATGCTCTTCAGCTTCTCATGTTCATCAACTGATTATTCAACTGGAGTGGGCTTACAAGTACAATTCACAAGCTGCTTATAAGAAACTATCTGTGGAGGAAAAGACTTGATGACCACCATCTCCCCCATCTTTCCATTTCCTTGAAGACAGAGCCACAAGCTTCAGGCTCCTGGGGAAGGAGAACACTGATAAAAATTAAAATTTCTTTGTTTCTCTTTTTTTTTTTGAACACTGATTTTCATCAGGCCAATGAAAGTAACCACAGAAACAATTCAGTAATACTACTAAGAGAGATTAACTTCCCACTGGCCTTGGAATAACTAAGTGCATAGATTTTTGTGTAGTTGTGTTTTTTTCTTTCATTGATACTTTACATATTTATGGGGTATGTATATTTTTTACATGCATTGAATGTGTAATGATCAAGTCAGGGTATTTGGGGCCTCCATCACCTTGAGTGTTTATCATTTCTATGTGTGGTAACATTCCGAGCCCTCTCTTCTAGCTTTGAAACACACAGCGTGTTGTTGCTAGCTATGGTCGCCCTAGTCTCCTAAGGAACATTAGAACTGATTTCTTCTATCTAACTGTAAGTTTGTACCCATTGACTGACCTCTCTTCATTTCTCCCTCTTACCCCCACACCCTTCTCAGGTTGTCAGTTGGTCACCTGCTTAACCACAGTTAAGTTCTAAGCCATTGTACTTGCAGCCAAAGACAACTTATGCAAACATATGCCTCAGTCCTCAGAAACAGAAGGTAGAAATCGAGCAAGACATTGAACCTGCACAGGGTGTTGGAGCCTGTGCTGTTGGAGGGAACAAACTTCAGAGTCTCTGGCTTGGCAGCCAATGGCCAGCGTTTTATTTGTCAGCCACTGAAGTCAGTAGCTTCTGAAGTCAGGGCTGGAAGAGATGGAGGATCTGGGCCCAGCAGGGGGTGACTATTAGACTGTCAGCTGAGCCCTCAACACTTCCAAAACAGCACTGTACACATCATCAATCACTCCCTTCCCTGCTTGTTTAAAAACGAAAGTGCAGCAGTGGACCACGCATCAGATCTAAAAATATCAACAGGAACTTTTCCACTGATGCTTCCTTTTGAGACCATATAAATAACTTTAGAAAGCTCCCACCCCTGGGGCTTTTGCTTCCAGCACCACACACTTTTCAAACAGTAACAGCGCACCCCTCCAGCACCTGTGTCCGTACAGAGGTGGCAGGAGGGGCAGGCTCAGGTCAGCTGGCCTTGAGGCCGGGCTCGCAGCAATGTTACGTCTTGTTTACTGACCTGGCAAACCTGAGGTACTGCCGAAAGTATGTGTAGTGGTTTATACAGTCTCTTCAACTCTCTCTAGGGGTTACAATTTGAAATAATAATTTAAAAAGGGGATGCTAAGCCATGTTGAAAAAGGTTGGTAACAACAGGTTCTTCTGCTTTGGGTATATGTCCTTGGCAGTGGGTAAAAGAATTTGTAAACAGCAAACATGATGGAATTTAAAGGGATTAGGTATAATAATAAGGCAGAATCAGGAAGTTGGCACAGTTTATTTTGGTGCCCTGGATCCTTATTAAATACACACCTCACACTCCCTGTTTCTTTGCTATGCAATTCATATATTATTCCATCCATTGCTTTGTTCCATCCTGAAATGGAAGAAATCTTTGATGGAAGCTTGGTGTGCTGGCTCTGGTCCCTCTTCTATGCCACCTCTGTCTCTTCCTTGTGGATATAGCAGGTGTACAGAATATCATTCCCTATTGGGCTCACCAGCCTCCCAAGGTGTCAGCTAGTTACATGAATAATCTTTGTGTCATGGGGCCAATGTGGATTAAGGAGACAGGTATGTTTTCCTGTCTGTTCCCTCCCAGGTACGATCCTTCTTGTTTAACCCAAATGAATGAGTTTCCTCTTACCTCCTGGAAGATGTCCCAGAAATAGGCATGGGAGCCTTGGGGTATTGCATCATTCTTAATAAATACCCCATCTCACATGAGAGATAATTTTTTTTCCAAGCAGAGGGTCAGTCAGCTTCCCTGAAGACCCATCAAGCTGATGAGTTCATTAAGGCTCCTCCCCGTTCTGGGATTGATGCCTCCCCCCAGCTCTGTTCATCACTACCATCCACAATCCAGCAACTTCTCTCTCAACTTCAAGCTAACCTTTTTCTGATAAAACACAAAAGCAACTCTTTATGACTCATATCATTTTAATGACACCAACAGATGGTGACATTTCATCAATAACCCTTCTGCTTATAACCTACGGATTAGCTCCTTTCTCCATCTGCCAAAGTCACCAGGCAGGCATTGCCACTAGCAAATAGCAGAAAATAATAGTCTGTTTGGATGTATAAGCTCTAAACACACTACTGTCCAATGCAAACAATTAGCTATATTGTACAGCTTCCAAAGCTGCATTGAAGGTAGCTGTTGCTAGGGCAGAAATGGATTAGGAGAAGAGACTATGTCTCAGGCTGTGCCAACAGGGCCCTCCATGGAAACTTCACAGCCTCCTGGGGGCCAAGTCCTGCTACAGGGAAGTATGGGAGCCTAGAATCCTGGGGTGGATTTGAGAGGTACCCCAGGAACAAGGCTGTTGGCATACATTAGGTGAAATTGTCTTTGCCAAGTAAAGTCTCACTCTGACTCAATGGGAGGCAGCTTGCAAGCTGGTTAGGGAAGTGGAAGAAAAAAATACTGTTCCAAGTTTGAGGCTCATTTTGTCTTTGTTCAAACTGGATGCTCCAGGGGAGAGGCAACCGAGGTTAGGGCAGCGATCTTCCAACTTTTCCTAGAGTTGTGATATGCTGGCTTTGACCTTGTGACAACTCACCCTTACCTCCTAAAACTTCTGCAGAGTGTCCATAGAAAACAAAACAAAGCAAAATGGTCCAGAAAGGATTCAAATGGCTTTTGATATAAGGGCTTAAAATAGTTTGATATCTGCTGGGGTCTCTGTAGAAGCCCTAGAATTGTGTAAAGCTTTAGGGCCTTGTAATCTTTGATATGAAAAATCTGACACAAAAACATATGACTTTAAGTTCCCACATGGTGGGTGGTGGTGTGTTGGTTGTCAGAACTTAAAAGAGTCAGTGCAGCATGCTGGGCGGAGTAGGTGGTAGAGAATCAGGAATCCTGAGTTCCAGTGTCTGCTCAGGCTGTGATTCCATGAGCAGTCACCACCAACACCTGCAAGCAGTCACTGAGCACCTACAGGTGCAAAGCACTGCATTTAATTCTGGGACTCATGCTTTCGAGGAGTCTTGGATTTAAAAGGTGAGACAGAACAGAAGATTCCAAAGAATTACTGCAGTATTTATCCAGTTACAGGGATGCTGGCAGGTTACGTGGCAAGAGACTACTGCTTGTCTTCCTATATCTATTCTGCCTATTATGGACTGAATTGTGCTCCCCCCAATCATGCCCCTTCCTTCCTCCCCAACCAAATTCATATGTTGAAGCTGCAACCCCCACCTCTCCCCATCAGTACCTCAGAATGTGACTTATTTGGAGATAGGATCTTCAAAGAGGTAATTAAGTTAAAACAAGGCCACTAGGGTGGGTACTAATCGAATCTGCCTGGTGTCCTTACAGGAGAAGATCAGGACACCTGGAGAGACACCAGGGGTTCATGTGCACAGAGGAAAGGCCACATGAAGATGGGGGCACAGCAGGAAGGTGGTGCCAGCAAGCAAAGGAGAGAGGCCTCCGAGGAAACCAACCCTGCCAAACACCTGGAGCCTGGACTTCTAGCCTCCAGAGCTGTGGTAAAGTAACTTTCAATAAAAAATGATACAAATAAAAAGCGATACAGTGTAACAACTATTTACATAGCATTTACATTGCATTAGTCATTCTAAGCAATCTAGAGATGATTTAAAGGATATGGGAGGATATATATTTGTTACATGCAAATTCTACCCCATTTTATATCAGGGGCTTGAGCATCCATGGAATTTGGTATCCTTGGGGATCTTGGAACAAATCCCCCATGGATACCAAGGGACGACAGTACTGCCTTTTTGCTTTAACAAATAGAAAGCTTGCTTTTAGCTAGGCCTGGAATAATTTCAGCCTTCTTGGCCAGGTGTGGCAATGTGATTAAGTTCTGGCCAAAGGATGTATTAAAGTGTCTGCCACACAACTTCCTAGATCTGTCTTTAAAGGGTGGGGGTGTATCCTTCCGTCCTCCTTTCTGATGGCTGGAGGGGACATTTTGCCCACAGCAGAAGTAAATCTTGGGCCATGGGGTAGAGGAACAATATATGAGGCTCTGAGTTTCTGACACCCATCAAGGGCCATTCGAGCCCTGGACTGCCTATATTGACTTGACAATCTGAAACTTACGATTGATTGCAATGCTTCTGGGACAAAGGCACCCACATGCTGTGACTTCGTTTACTGAGCAGCCTGGGATCGCTCTATGAATTACACAGGAAGCAGGAATCTGGTCTCTCTATAAGATATCTTATTAATGCAGGTCAGGGGACCACATGTAAACACTAGACTAGGTGTCAAAATGCAGGACTTCACATAGGTTTTCTCGCTGTTTATAGGAAAGTCTGCCCAAGTCATGCACCCAACAATGACAGTGCCGGATCTGTGCTCACCGTGTTCGTCTTACTACTGTCCTTTCTCATCCTGAGCTGTATTTTCTCAAAACCATTCATTTTATCCTTTTTCATTAGACGTAGTTTTGTAAGTAGCCTCGAATCTTGTGAAAAAATGTGAGGCAGGACTAAAGAAAATGTAACATTCTTCAGTGGTGTAATAGAAATTTTAGTGTAACTGTATCAGGTTGAAAAGACTTGAGAGCCGGGCTCGGTGGCTCAGGTCTGTAATCCCAGCACTTTGGGAGGCCAAGGCAGGTGGATCACTTGAGGTCAGGAGTTCAAGACCAGCCTGGTCAACATGGTGAAACCCCAGCTCTACTAAAAATACAAAAATTAGCTGGGTGTGATGACAGGTGCCTGCAATCCCAGCTACTTAGAAGGCTTGAGGCAGGAGAATCACTTGAACCCAGGAGGCACAGGTTGCAGTGAACTGAGATTTCCCTGCTGCATTCTAGCCTGACAACAGAGACCCCGTCTCAAAGAAAAAAAAAAGACTTGATAAAGAGAATATAAATGTTATTCTAAGTGACAACTGGTAACAAATGGATAACCACCTTCTAGGACTCATTTATCAATACTGGAGGTTGAAATCTGGAGGTTCGGCCATCAGAACTCTTACGGAGCACAGAAGAGAAGAGTTTCAGAGGTCAGTTAGCATCTACTGGAAGGGATAAAATCAGCTTGCCTTTTTTTTTTTATCTGGTAAATGGGAGAGGTACAGCAGTAGCCGGTCCAGATTCTCATAGCATCATGAGAATCCATTCAGCTTCTTTGCATGTGCATCTTACACTTTTTCCACATGAATTTGGTATAGATGTTTGCCCCCAAATAAACATCAGGTCTTCGGTGGAGGGGCCTGAGCTGGATTCACTAGTTCAGAGGTTGCCTCAGAAGCCAGAAAAATATTTCTTGGAGGCAACGCAGTTTCTTATTTGTTTTTGTCTGTGAAGGGCACTGAGCAAGATTCCAGAGTGAAGGAGAACCTGCTTTAACACAATCTCTCCTGTCAGAGAATTAAAGTGAAAATCCAGGAGGCATCTGAAAATAGGCCTAATTCAAGTTCAGTTTTATTGACTGGTAATAACATCTCAACACCAGTTCACAAGGAGCAATCTCAGAGGATCACCCAGATTTGCCTAAATCCCAGTTGAGGCTTGATTCAGGCTGGGAGTGAAGTTCTTACATCTCTCTCCCGGCTCACTTCAACACTTAGGAGTGCCACCTCTTATCATTGGGAAGCCCTTTCAGTGTGGCATGATGCTGGGTCAAAATAGAATGTCAGCACTTACGTATTTATGTAAAAACATAATTCATTGACTTTAAAAACATTAGTGCATCTCACTGCTTCTAGGCCCTGCCAGACCTTAAACACTATCTTATTGCAAGGCAGAGCTTATTTGTCTCCTGGGATGTTTTAATGTGGGTTACCTTCCTGTACAAGAACTTGTTACTCAATTAATCATATGGACAATAATAGATCACAACAGACAAGCTGCAATCATAGATGTCTGCAGTCCTTTAGAGCAGGAGCTTTAGGCCCCAAGAGAAGGAGCTCCAGAATTTCAGAACTGGAAAAGTCTTGTCCTTGAGACCAGCCCCCTCCATTTGATGGGTAGGGAACCTGAGATGCAGTGACCTGTTGAAGAAAAGTGGCAGTGCCAGGCCAACCCTCAGTAACCCCTAACTCGCAACTTAAGGATCTTCCCCTATTCCACACGCCCTCCTTTCCTCACTCCTAAAAATAGATACAAATGGTTTTTACATCCAGTTGTACCAGGCTTCTCAGCTTTGTTTTGTAATAAATTTAATCTATTAAAATAAAAACGAGGTATAGCAAACATGAAGTGTAACAGTTCAGTCAGGGTGGGGGGAAAAATTGTAAGAGGAAATTATAGGAAAGAGAAGCAAACCTTCTTGGAAGGCCCGGGGATTGGGGGCGGTTTGCAAAGCTTTGGGGAAGAATGAGCTGAAAGCGGTGGCTCTTATCCTGGGGCAGAGGGCAAGAAGTAGGTACAAAATAATACAAGGGAGTTTATCTGAATAGTTTGTTTACTCATATCTCCAGAAACCTGGCCTTTAATCATCTGAGTGTAATTACCCTGTAGTGGTGTTGACTCAAAACCTTTGTCATTAAATCTGTGCTGAAAAAATGCTGGCAGGGCCAGCTAGTCAAGGCGTATGGCTGCCACAGCTCTGTGAGTGGCCTGGCCCCCTAGCTGCTCTTTCACTGAATATCGGTGTCTGAGTATGTTATTCATCTGTTGTGCAGCCTGGGTCTGTGGGTCAGACCCTGGCAATGAAGCATTTAATTGACTTTTTTTTTTTTCTATTTTCTTGAGTCTAAGTCTAATTTCTAATGGTCTGAATGGCTCACATTTCTTTCTTTTTATTTATTTTATTTTTATTTTTATTTTTATTTTTTTGAGACAGGGTCTCACTCTGTCACCTACACTAGAGTGCTAGATTGCAGTGGCATGATCTCAGTTCACTGCAGCCTACATCTCCCTGGGTTCAAGCAATCTTCCCACTTTAGCCTCCCAAGTAGCTGAGACTACAGGTATGTACCACCATGGCTAATTTTTGTTTATTTTTTGTAGAGACAAGATCTTACTTAGTTGCCCAGGCTGACTCAAGTGATCCTCCTGCCTTGGCCTCCCAAAGTGCTGGGATTATGGGTGCGAGCTACTGTTCCCAGCCTCATATTTCTTTAAAAAGCTCATAAACATCTGAATATTATATTCTTTCCTTTTCTCAGTCATGTAACATCCACAGCAGCATTGAAAGTGAAATGAAGGGCAGACCTGGGGGTGTGTGGAGAGTAGGGGCCACTGAGATGCCCTCTTCTCTCCTTTAGGTCACTGAGTAACATCTCCAAGTTCCTAGGTGCAAATTTAAAAATGAAGTGCAGGTGCTAAGCCATCAATGCATATCAGGACTTCAAATATAAGTTAGGAAGAAAGACTTGTTCTTTAGCATCTCTACCCAAGAAAAAAGTAGAGATTTAGCTCAGTTTGAGGTAGAAGGAGGTGGCAACCAAGTGCGCTATGGCCAAAATGAGGGCTTGTGATTTTATGTGCACTTCATTGCTGATGTCACCCCTGATTCCCATAACTGTGGATAATCTTGCTCTGGCTACTTCTAAAATGGATATCTGGGGGACATTGTAGAAGATGGATTAAGCCCTTTATAACAATAAACTTTCCTGGGGCTAACTTTAGCAAGAACTGAAATAGGAAATAGGTTATTTTCAGACTTCAACATTCAGTGTTCAAAGGCCAACAGAGCCCCATGAGAAGAATATGCACAACAAAAACAGCATCATCTTTAAACAAGGAACTATCTGCTTCTCCTCCTACCTCCCTCCGCTTTCATTATTGAAGCATTAAAAATACTCGCTGACAAAGGTGGCATGTTTTATTTTTCCAATTAGATTTCCTTGGAAACTGGTAAAAAAGTGTGTGCCTATAGTGAGTGTGTGGGAGGCTCCTAGGAGAAGACATCTTGAGAGTATCTTACCTAATTGCAGGGATGGTTGGAGAGGGGATCGAGAGACAAAGACACACTTTTCATATGGTTTTCTACTAAATAGGAAGTCAAGCCCAAGGCTGTCTTAAATGTAAAAGAATGGAATTTATAATATCGTTGTTATAAAATTAACTAGGATAATCCAGGAAGAGCACTTAGAATAGTGTTTGGCACATAGTGAACACTCAAACACTCAAACAAATGTCAGTTATTTAAAGTAAATATTTAGGAAAACAATTTCTTCAAAGACATGTAGGAGAAAAAAAGCTTCACTAGGTGAATTATAACATTTCCAGCAATATGATTCTATAATTCAATTATTTGATTTGAAGGTGGAAAATGCAAAAATTTTGTACCTCTATCGTCCACTTATCCAATATTAAGCATTCATTGACTTTAGTGATACCAATAATTTCTTTTTTTTCTTTTTTCTTTTTTAATTATACTTTAAGTTCTAGGGTACATGTGCACAATGTGCAGGTTTGTTACCTATGTATACATGTGCCATGTTGGTGTGCTGCACCCATTAACTCGTCATTTACATTAGGTATATCTCATAATGCTATCGTTCCCCCCTCCCCCCTCCCAACAATAGGACCCAGTGTGTGATGTTTCCCTTCCTGTGTCCAAGTGATCTCATTGTTCAATTCCCACCTATGAGTGAGAACATGTGGTGTTTGGTTTTCTGTTCTTGCAACAGTTTGCTGAGAATGATGGTTTCCAGCTGCATCCACGTCCCTACAAACCCTACAAACAAAGGACACAAACTCATCCTTTTTTATGGCTGCATAGTATTCCATTGTGTATATGTGCCACATTTTCTTAATCCAGTCTGTCACTGATGGACATTTAGGTTGATTCCAAGTCTTTGCTATTGTGAAGAGTGCCGCAATAAATATACATGTGCATGTGTCTTTATAGCAGCATGACTTATAATCCTTTGGGTATATCTCCAGTAATGGGATGGCTGGGTCAAATGGTATTTCTAGTTCTAGATTCTTGAGGAATCGCCACACTGTTTTCCACAATGGTGGAACTAGTTTACAGTCCCACCAACAGTGTAAAAGTGTTCCTATTTCTCCACATCCTCTCCAGCACCTGTTGTTTCCTGATTTTTTAATGATTGCCATTCTAACTGGTGTGAGATGGTATCTCGTTGTGGTTTTGATTTGCATTTCTCTGATGGCTAGTGATGAGCATTTTTTCATGTGTCTGTTGGCTGTATGAATGTCTTCTTTTGAGAAGTGTCTGTTCATATCCTTTGCCCACTTTTTGATGGGGTTGTTTTTTTCTTGTAAATTTGATTGAGTTCTTTAGAGGTTCTGGGTATTAGCCCTTTGTCAGACGAGTAGATTGCAAAAATGTTCCCCCATTCTGTAGGTTGCCTGTTCACTCTGATGGTAGTTTCTTTTGCTGTGCAGAAGCTCTTTAGTTTAATGAGATTCCATTTGTCAATTTTGGCTTTTGTGGCCATTGCTTTTGGTGTTTTAGACATGAAGTCCTTGCCCATGCCTATGTTTTGAATGGTATTACCTAGGTTTTCTTCTAGAATTTTTATGGTTTTCAGTCTAACATTTAAGTCTCTAATCCATCTTGAATTAATTTTTGTATAAGGTGTAAGGAAAGGATCCAGTTTCAGCTTTCTACTTATGGCTAGCCAATTTTCCCAGCACCATTTATTAAATAGGGAATCCTTTCCCCATTTCTGTTTTTGTCAGGTTTGTCAAAGATCAGATGGCTGTAGATGTGTGGTATTATTTCTGAGGGTTCTGTTCTGTTCCATTGGTCTATATCTCTGTTTTAGTACCAGTACCATGCTGTTTTGGTTACTGTAGCCTTGTAGTATAGTTTGAAGTTAGGTAGCATGATGCCTCCAGCTTTGTTCTTTTGGTTTAGGATTGTCTTGGCAATGCGGGGTCTTTTGTGGTTCCATATGAACTTTAAAGCAGTTTTTTCCAATTCTGTGAAGAAAGTCATTGGTAGCTTAATGGGGATGGCATTGAATCTATAAATTACCTTGGGCAGTATGGCCATTTTCACAATATTGATTCTTCCTATCCATGAGCATGGTATGTTCTTCCATTTGTTTGTGTCCTCTTTTATTTCACTGAGCAGTGGTTTGTAGTTCTCCTTGAAGAGGTCCTTTACATCCCTTGTAAGTTGGATTCCTAGGTATTTTATTCTCTTTGAAGCTATTGTGAATGGGAGTTCACTCATGATTTGGCTGTTTGTCTGTTACTGGTGTATAAGAATGCTTGTGATTTTTGCACATTGATGTTGTATCCTGAGACTTTGCTGAAGTTGCTTATCAGCTTAAGGAGATTTTGGGCTGAGACAATGGGGTTTTCTAAATATACAATCATGTCATCTGCAAACAGGGACAATTTGACTTCCTCTTTTCCTAATTGAATACCCTTTATTTCTTTCTCTTGCCTGATTGCTTGCCCTAGCCAGAACTTCCAACACTATGTTGAATAGGAGTGATGAGAGGGGTCATCCCTGTCTTGTGCCAGTTTTCAAAGGGAATGCTTCCAGTTTTTGCCCATTCAATATGATATTGGCTGTGGGTTTGTCATAAATAGCTCTTATTATTTTGAGATAAGTTCCATCAATACCGAATTGATTGAGCGTTTTTAGCATGAAGGGCTGTTGAATTTTGTCAAAGGCCTTTTCTGCATCTATTATCATGTGGTTTTTGTCTTTGGTTCTGTTTATATGCTGGATTACGTTTATTGATTTGCTTATGTTGAACCAGCCTTGCATCCCAGGGATGAAGCCCACTTGATCATGGTGCATAAGCTTTTTGATGTGCTGCTGGATTCAGTTTGCCAGTATTTTATTGAGGATTTTTGCATCAATGTTCATCAGGGATATTGGTCTAAAATTCTCTTTTTTTGTTGTATCTCTGTCAGGCTTTGGTATCAGGATGATGTTGGCCTCATAAAATGAATTAGGGAGGATTTTCTCTTTTTCTATTGATTGGAATAGTTTCAGAAGGAATGGTACCAACTCCTCCTTGTACCTCTGGTAGAATTACGCTGTGGATCCGTTTGGTCCTGGACTTTTTTTGGTTGGTAGGCTATCAATTATTGCCTCAATTTCAGAGCCTGCTATTGGTCTATTCAGGGATTCAACTTCTTCCTGGTTTAGTCTTGGGAGAGTGTAAGTGTCCAGGAAATTATCCATTTCTTCTAGGTTTTCTAGTTCATTTGCATAGAGGTGTTTATAGTATTCTCTGATGGTAGTATGTATTTCTGTGGGGTCGGTGGTGGTATCCCCTTTATCATTTTTTATTGCATGTATTTGATTCTTCTCTCTTTTCTTCTTTATTAGTTTTGCTAGTGGTCTATCAATTTTGTTGATCTTTTCAAAAAACCAGCTCCTGGATTCATTGATTTATTGGAGGGTTTTTTATGTCTCTATCTCCTTCAGTTCTGCTCTGATCTTAGTTATTTCTTGCCTTCTGCTAGCTTTTGAATGTGTTTGCTCTTGCTTCTCTAGTTCTTTTAATTGTGATGTTAGGGTGTCAATTTTAGATCTTTCCTGCTTTCTCTTGTGGGCATTTAGTGCTATAAATTTCCCTCTACACACTGCTTTAAATGTGTCCCAGAGATTCTGGTATGTTGTATCTGTGTTCTCATTGGTTTCAAAGAACATCTTTATTTCTGCCTTCATTTCATTATGGACCCAGTAGTCATTCAGGAGCAGGTTGTTCAGTTTCCATGTAGTTGAGCAGTTTTGATTGAGTTTCTTAGTCCTGAGTTCTAGTTTAACTGCACTGTGGTCTGAGAGACAGTTATAATTTCTGTTCTTGCACATTTGCTGAGGAGTGCTTTACTTCCAGCTATGTGGTCAATTTTGGAATAAGTGTGATGTGGTGCTGAGAAGAATGTATATTCTGTTGATTTGGGGTGGAGTTCTGTAGATGTCTATTAGGTCTGCTTGGTGCAGAATTGAGTTCAATTCCTGGATATCCTGGATAACTTGCTGTCTCGTTGACCTGTCTAATGTTGACAGTGGGGTGTTAAAATCTCCCATTATTATTGAATGGGAGTCTAAGTCTCTTTGTAAGTCTCTAAGGACTTGCTTTATGAATCTGGGTGCTCCTGTATTGGATGCATATATATTTAGGGTAGTTAGCTCTTCCTGATGAATTGATCTCTTTACTATTATGTAATGGCCTTCTTTGTTTCTTTTGATCTTTGATGGTTTCAAGTCTGTTTTATCAGAGACTAGGATTGCAATCCCTGCTTTTTTTGTTTTCCATTTGCTTGGTAGATCTTCCTCCATCCCTTTATTTTGAGCCTATGTGTGTCTCTGCATGTGAGATGGGTTTCCTGGATACCACAAACTGATGGGTCTTGACTCTTTATCCAATTTGCCAGTCTGTGTCTTTTAATTGGACCATTTAGTTCATTTACATTTAAGGTTAATATTGTTATGTGTGAACTTGATCCTCTCATTGTGATATTAGCTGGTTATTTTGCTCGTTAGTTGATGTAGTTTCTTCCTAGCATAGATGGTCTTTACATTTTGGCATGTTTTTGCAATGGCTGGTACCTGTTCTTCCTTTCCATGTTTAGTGCCTCCTTCAGGGTCTCTTGAAGGGCAGGCCTGGTGGTGACAAAATCTCTAAGCATTTGCTTGTCTGTAAAGGATTTGATTTCTTCTTCACTTATGAAACTTAGTTTGGCTGGATATGAAATTCTGGGTTGAAAATTCTTTTCTTTAAGAATGTTGAATATTGGCCCCCACTCTCTTCTGGCTTGGAGAGTTTCTGCCGAGAGATCTGCTGTTAGTCTGATGGGTTTCCCTTTGTGGGTAACCTGACCTTTCTCTCTGGCTGCCCTTAACATTTTTTCCTTCATTTCAACTTTGGTGAATCTGACAATTATGCGTCCTGGAGTTGCTCTTCTCAAGAAGTATCTTTGTGGCGTTGTCTGTATTTTCTGAATTTGAATGTTGGCCTGCCTTACTAGTTGGGGAAGTTCTCCTGGATGATAACCTGCAGAGTGTTTTCCATCTTGGTTCCATTTTCCCCATCACTTTCAGGCACACCAGACGTAGATTTGGTCTTTTCACATAATTCCATATTTCTTGGAGGCTTTATTCATTTCTTTTTCCTCTTTTTTCTCTAGACTTCTCTTCTTGCTTCATTTCATTCATTTGATCTTCAGTCATTGATACTCTTTCTTCCAGATGATGGAGTCGGTTACTGAAGCTTGTGCATTTGTCACATAGTTCTCGTGTTATGGTTTTCATCTCTATCAGTTCATTTATGGCCTTTTCTGCATTGATTATTCTAATTAGCCATTCGTCAAATCTTTTTTCAAAGTTTTTAGTTTCTTTGCGCTAGTTATGTAGTTCCTCCTTTAGCTCTGAGAAGTTTGATTGACTGAAGCCTTCTCTCAACTCATCAAAGTCATTCTTCATCCAGCTTTGATCCGTTGCTGGCGATGAGCTGCGTTCCTTTGGAGGGGGAGATGTGCTCTGATTTTTTGAATTTCCAGCTTTTCTGCACTGCTTTTTCCCCATCTTTGTGGTTTTATCTGCCTTTGGTCTTTGATGATGGTGACGTACTGATGGGGTTTTGGTGTGGGTGTCCTTTCTGTTTGTTAGAAGGAAAACTAACAGTCAGGACCCTCAGCTGCAGGTCTGTTGGAATTTGCTTGAGGATCACTCCAGACCCTGTTTACCTGGGTATCAGCAGTGGAGGCTGCAGAAGATAGAATATTGCTGAACAGAGTGTTGCTGTCTGATTCTTGCTCTGGAAACTTCGTCTCAGAGATGTGCCCAGCTGTGTGAGGTATGCAGTGTCAGTCTGCACCTAGTGGGGGATGTCTCCCAGTTAGGCTACTCAGGGGTCAGGGACCCACTTGAGCAGGCAGTCTGTCTCTTCTCAGATCTCAACCTCCGTGCTGGGAGATCCACTGCACTCTTCAAAGCTATCAGACAGGGGCATTTACCTCTGCTGAGGTTTCTGTTGCTTTTTGTTTAGCTATGCCCTGTCTCCAGAGGAGGAGTCTACAGAGGCAGGCTGGCCTCCTTGAGCTGTGGTGGGCTTCACCCAATTCTAACTTCCCAGTGGCTTTGTTTACCTACTTAAGCTTCAGTAATGGCGGGTGCCCCTCCCCAGGCCTCGCTGCTGCCTTGCAGTTAGATCTCAGACTGCTGTGCTAGCAATGAGGGAGGCTCCGTGGGCATGGGACCCTCCGAGCCAGGTGTGGGGTATAATCTCCTGGTGTGCCATTTGCTAAGACCCTTGGTAAAGCACAGTATTAGGGTGGGAGTTACCCGATTTTCCAGGTATTGTGTGTCTCAATTTCCTTTGGCTAGGAAAAGGAATTTCCTTCCCCCTTGTGCTTCCCAGGTGAGGCGATGCCTTGCCCTGCTTCAGCTCTTGCTGGTCAGGCTGCACCAGCTGACCAGCACTGATTGTCCGGCACTCCCCAGTGAGATGAACCTGGTACCTCAGTTGAAAATGTAGAAATCACCCGTCTTCTGTGTTGCTCGCACTGGGAGCTGGAGGCTGGAGCTGTTCCTATTTGGCCATCTTGGGTGTGTCCCCCGATATCAATAATTTCTTATTCTCTCAGGCAATATGAATAAATAGAAAGCCTTTGTAAATAAGATGAAAGGGAAAAATTCAGAGCCCTAAGGAGAAAATACGATTTTATTCCAGTAGGCAAGCTTTAAGTAGACTTTCTATCAGAAACAAAGCTGCTAAGCAGGTGTCAAGACTCATAATATTGTGACACCTTAATTCTGTGTTTTGTGCAGAGCTGAAAACAATGGTAGAGTTGGAACTCTTGAAGGTAAAATTAC
Source organism: Chlorocebus sabaeus (assembly GCF_047675955.1). Lineage (NCBI taxonomy): Eukaryota > Metazoa > Chordata > Mammalia > Primates > Cercopithecidae > Chlorocebus > Chlorocebus sabaeus. The sequence continues at coordinate 48,857,533 of NC_132915.1, forward strand.
CAAAAATGCACAGTCACACTTTGAAAGAGGGAAATGCTCTGAAATCAACAACTCTTTGCCAAATAAAAGGTGCCTCCCAGAAACATTCCATAGAACACTCTTAATTTTGTCAGCTTAAATCACAGTATGTATTTCACAAAAGAAATACCTATAAACTCCCACCCAAAACACTGGCTGGCTCAGGAATAGTAAGTTGTTCTCGCCTCCATGGTTTCCTAAACATATTGACTAATTAGTGGGGTCAGCATACTAATGGCCTTCATTATGTCAATGGATTACGAAAATAGAACATTATACTTGAAATTTAAATATGGAAGACTGACCTATAACATTATTCACTACTGGGTTGTGGATCATTTTGGTCTTACAGACCCAAATACCTGACTTTAAAATCTCTAAGTGACACATGGAAAATGAACTTTTGGCACCCTGACACTGTAGTTTAGGACTCGCCAAGGAAGGTGTGCTGTGAGTCACTTCCAAAGCAAACCCGAGTTCTGGGATGGCTTTCCTAAGGGCTCTAAGGCTGAGGATAAAGCATCATTTGCTTTTCCCCTTTGCAAACGGATGAAAACAGGGCGAGTCTGGAAGAAGAAAAACTGTTAGACCACATGACAGAAAACCAGAGAGCTGTATTCAGACAAGTTCAGTTACTCAACTCTGATGTCAGTCCCTATTGACTGTTATAGACTGAAAGTTTATGAGCCCTCCCTCCAACCCCCAATTCATATGCCCAAACTCCACTCCCTACAGTGTGGCTGTATTCAGAGATGAGGCCTCTAATGAAGTGATTAAGGTTAAATGAGGTAATAAGGGTGGGGCCCTGATTCAACAGGATCATAAGAAATCCCAGAAGGCTTGTGCTCGCTCTCTGTCTCTATGTCCCTCTCTTTCCCCCCAGGGTGCACGTGCACCAAGGGAAAGCCATGTGAAGACATAATGAGACAGCAGCCATCTGCAAGCCAAAAAGGAAGCCCTTACCAGAGACTGAATCTGCCAGAACCTTGATCTTGGACTTCCAACCCCCCAGATCTGCGGGAAAATAAGCTGTTGTTTAAGCCTCCAAGTCTATGGTATTTTATTCTGGTAGCCCCAATAGACTAATACAATGCCCATATGCATGTTTATCTTTTTCAAAGATCTCATTTTTGAATAGATCTTTTTGACTTTGAAATAAATCATTGCGTTCACTTTATTTTTAAATTGCCCTTTTTTTCCACTTATTCTTTACTGAGCCTTAGAAAGATCTCTTTATCTTTGTTCTTTTAATTTTTCAATGTCTTTGCATTTGTGTATGTATGTGTGTGTGTGTGTGTGTGTGTGTGTATATATATATATATATATTTTTTTTTTTTTTTTTTTTGAGACAGAGTCTTGCTCTGTCACCCAGGTGGAAGTACAGTGGCACGATCTTGGCTCACTGCAGCCTCTGCCTCCCAGGTTTGAGTGATTCTCTTTCCTCAGCCTCCTGTGTAGCTGGGATGACGAGTGCCAGACACTATACCTGGTTAACTTTTTTTTTTTTGTATTTCTAGTAGAGATGGGTTTTCACCATGTTGGCCAGGCTGGTCTTGAACTCCTGACCTCAAGTGATCTGCCCACCTTGGCTTCCCAAAGTGCTGGGATTATAGGTGTGAGCGACCACACCCAGCCTGTATTTGTATTTTTTAACCAACTAATTCTCTGTACTCTGTTCTTATCCTCTACTTTCCTATCACTTATCTCTTATCCATAAGATAAGTCAAAAAGAGGTAAGTTTACGTGTTTCTTTTTGGAAGGCAATGCCATGTGAGACATTTGTTTTGCCTTCTGTGTGAACATCCTAAACCAACAGAGCTAACAGTTAAGTGGAAAACAGACTTTTTTTTTTTTTTTTTTTTTTTTGAGATGGAGTCTTGCTCTGTTGCCCAGGCTGCAGTGCAGTGGTGCGATCTCGGCTGTCTGCAACCTCCACCACCCGGGTTCAAGGGATTCTCCTGCCTCAGCCTCCCAAGTAGCTGGGACTACAGGTGCGTGCCACCACACCTGGCTAATTTTTTGTATTTTTAGTAGAGACAGGGTTTCACCGTGTTAGTGAGGATGGTCTTGACCTTCTGACCTCGTGGTCCGCCTGCCTCGGCCTCCCAAAGTGCTAGGATTACAGGCATGAGGCACTACTCCTGGCCGAAAACAGACTTCTTAAAAATAATAAATCTTTGTTTGCCTGGTGGTAGAAAATAATTTACTCCCTTTATAATACCATCATATGGTTTGTTTTATATATAGATGGAAAAAAATCAAGAATTTGGCACCCTAAACACAACATGAGAAGGTTTCATGCACTAATGGCCTCCTGAAAACAACTTAATCTTGGACAAGACTGAACCGAAATCAAGGTTTCAAAATATCTTGCTGTGAGTGATGAAGCTGTCTGGACCTAACTTTTCCAAGAGGCTGAGAAACCATTCTGTAATCATGCAGAATGGCTTCTGAAGAGTCTGGTGGAATGCAACTGTTTTCCCTCACTTTGCATTTTGCTCCAACGACTCTGAGGTGCAACTTATGGATGAGGTGGATTTCTTTCTGTATTGCTAGAGTAAATTGGATTTGTTGTTTTCATGGGCTTTGTAAATCTGTAAATCTTGCTGATAAAATCCATAAGAGATTTGCTAACCTAAAAGCCAACTGGAGAATCATAAAAATAATTCAAAAACCATTTTCGTCATCTTATTATCAACTGGATTAAAATTACTCATAGGAACAGTAATACTAATGGTAGTATTTCTTTCCACAGTGGTAACGGAGTTTTTTCTTTTTTATTAATAGCCCGTAATATATCTTATGGGAACAATTTAATAGACATTCTTCAAACTCCTTCAGAAAGCACAATGACAAGTGGCATTTTTAATAGCGAGATTCTCAGCGAATATATAATTCTTTGTCAATATTCAAATTAAGGCAGAAACTCTAGAGTCTGATCTGTATCTATTTCATCTTTTAAATGTGTTGAAAGGCCTCTGAGTGCATCTTAAGCAGTTGGTAAATATTTTTCAGGTCATCACATACAGGAACTGGACCCCAGTTTTTCCTAAAAAGTATGTATGTACAGATTAACAGAAAAAAAATCCACTTCAGAAAATGGAACCCATGTGCCAAGGCCCAGTCAGTAAAAAAATTCCTAATTTTTGCTTGTTTTATAATTTGTCTTGGGTTTTCTCTGACACTAGTGGATTTCTTTTCTAAGGTAGTCATAGCACTAACACTGTTCGGATCTTAAAAAAATCCAATCTGGGCTGGGTTATGGTGGCTCACAATTGTAGTTCCAGCACTTTTGTAGGTCTGGATAGAAGGATCACTTGAGGCCAGGAGTTGGAGAGTAGCCTGGGAAACACAGCGAGACTCATTTCTACAAAAGATTAAAAAAACTAACTGGGCATTGTGGTGTGCACCTGTAGTCCTAGGTACTTGTGAAGCTGAGGTGGGAGGATCACTTGAGCCCAGAATTTGGAGGCTGCAGTAAGCCATGATTGCACCACTGCACTCCAGCCTGGGTGATGGTACAAGACCCCAACCCTAAAAAAATACTAAACAGTCCAATGAAGAGTCTTTTGATATTCTTACTTCTTTCACTCTTCAGCTTTGGTATCTCCCCCAGCACTGCTCTTATGTTCTAGTGGTGTCAGACACAAATACACACACCCCACTTTTCACCAATGCCTTTACTTCTTGGGTGGCAGAACCTCTTATTATACTTGATTGCTGTTCCAGGAGATTGAAAAATCAGGGTCAGGCAGTTCTTGCCTATTTTCAAACTTTCAAAATGGTGGACCTGGCTGTTACTCCTTAATTATTTAGAAAGGTGACTTTCTCTTTGGAGGTTCCCAAACCCTGTATTAAACCTCACCACTGCTAAGAACTTAAATGTTTGCTTACTAAGAATAATATTTTAGGGAGAAAGACATCATATGAATTCCAGGTACCAAATACTTGGATAATCTTAGAAATCCCTATCTGAGCTAACATTTTTTGGCCAATATTTATTACAGAATCTTCCAAAGAGGGTCTAAAATCATAGCTGCAACTTTAAACAACAATGACAACAACAATCTGTAATAAACCTTCTGATTTTCATAATGACCTTCCCTCCTTCCTCCCTTCCAACAATCTGCAACAAAACTATTGGTTTCTATAATGACCCTCCCTCCCTTCCTTCCAACAATCTGTAACAAAACTGTTGGTTTTTATAATGACCCTTCCTTCCTTTCGATGGGGTCTCCTCTGTTGCCTAGGCTGGAGTGCACTAGGGTGATCACGGCACACTGTAGCCTCTGCCTCCTGGGCTCAAGTGATCCTCTGACCTCAGACTCCAAAGTAGCTAGAACCACAGGTGCATGCCACCATGTGCTGCTAATTTTTTGTATTTTTGGTAGAGATAGGGTTTTGTGATGTTGCCCAGGCTAGTCTTGAACACCTGAGCTCAAGTGATCGAACTGCCTTGGCCTCCCAAAACTGGGATTGATTACAGGTGTGAGCCACCATGCCTGGCCATGACATGTTTTTTAAAATCAACCTCAGAGATCTAAATTTAAGAGTAGGAAGATATTTTTGAGCATTTCTTTTTTTAAAAAGAGAAATTAAAAACCACAGTCACTTGCATCCTGTTTCCCCTACTCATTCTTCACTTTGTGACATAAAACTCAAACATTTTTATCAGCATTATGAGGCTTTATAAAAGCAGATCTTAAAAACTCCACTGAGTTTAGGTAAAGATAACAGTATGGAGAAATAAGTCAGAGCTGAATTCCCGAGAAAGAAAGAGCTTAATATGGCAAGGTAATAGTTGAATTGTAAAGTGAGAATAAAAGCACTTGCATTTTACACATTCTCTATCTCCAACCATCTGTTATCTATCTACCTATCTCTGTATCTGTCAATCAATCAATCAATCACATTCCTAGGAATGTGATTTTCTTATATAAATCTGTTTGCCCACAGGTGTGTCTGGGAAGCTCTTAGCCAAAGCAGGGACAATTCTGATTTCCCTAAGGACAGAGGGAAATCTTAGAAGTGAAATGAAATAAAAACTGAAACACATAAAAAGCTGTCTCATGCTAAGTGAAAATATAGGACACAGTTATTAAAAGTTGAAGTTTTAGATTTTAGAACTAAGGAATTTGCAAGTCTCTCCCCCTTCTACCCTCATTTGTGAGCATATTTAAAGGGTTTTGATGTGTCACAGCAGCAGGGATTATGATGCAGCAGGCAGGCAGTTTTGCAGTGTATGTGGGCCAAGTGCAAATCACCCATCTAGATTGGCAAAATTGAAATGTTAGAAAATGCTGGGTTCTGGGTGGGAGAGCATATTGCCTTGAATTGTCTTTCAAACCTGGCTAAATTCTCAACGTCAAAAATTTGAGAAGGTTGATAAATTCTCAGTGGCATCCCAGATCAGATTTCTCAGTGTTGGAATCAACAACATTGGATCAGCAGTTACTGGGAAAAGATAATTATCACTCAGCCATTTAAAAAGTCATACTATTTCTTGGTTCCACAGAATATACAAATGAAGCAAAAACTTCATTCCTCTGTGAGACAGTATTTTAAAAATGCTCTCTATTGCCACGATAAAGACTGTATGGCAGCAACCTCTCGGAGATGAGGTGACAATGTGAAATTAGTTCACTTGTAAGTAGGGTTTTTAAAACAGCAGGTTAATTACACAGGGCGGGCTAAACTCTCAGGAGAATAACAGCAATGAGTATGGTGCATGGGCTCATAATTTCCATTAATAAAGTCAGGACGCACACCCCACTTTTCATGGAGCTTGCTAAAAATACGACTCAAAAGGAAATAAAACTAACAAAATGAAAAGGCATTGAATCATGTCCACGAAACTGTGCTTCAGGTGGCCTGATCATCCTGCATTCACATTTTCCTTCTGACTCTGGAGGCCCAGCCCTAATTCATCCCATCACCCAGACTTTCCAGCCTGGAAACCTCAGCAGCATCTGCAGCTTCCTTTTCTTCACTTTCCATGACCAAGTCAATACCAAATCTTCCCAATTCTGGCTCAGAAATGGTTCTCAAATCCAGCCATTGCCATTCATACTGCAGCTCATACATGGTCTACCAATAGATGCCTTGCCACTAGCGCTACTCAATAGCCATTAAAAAAATCTTAGTACTGCTAATAGTAGCACACACCTATGCAGTACTTACAATGTGCCAAGAACTGTTCTAAGAGCATTTATCCTCACAACGGTGCTATGAGACAGACGCCATTATTATCCCTGTTTCATAGAAAGGGAAAATGGATAACAGGTTAAGTCACTTGTTCAGGGTTACACAGCTGGTAAGCAGCAGAGCTAGGATTTGAATTCAGGTGGTCCATCCTCAGTCTGTGTTATAGTGACCAAAGTGCACTGCTCCTGTATTCCTTTAACCCATTATTATTTTTAGTAGTGTTGCATTTTTTTGGAAAAGGTAATACAATTGCCTGGTTCAACATTCAAAAGTTATAAAAAGGTGCATTTTAAAAAGCTTCCTTTCCATCCCAGTTTCCTACTGCCCAGGGCCCTGTTCTGGAAGTAAGTAGCATGACTAGTTACTTGACAGCATTCCAAGCAAATGCTTATATGCTATTTCCCTTCCCCCTTTTTTTCAGTGTACAAATATAATATACTGGATACAATTTGGCATGTTGCCTTTTTCACTAAACATGTATGGGAGGTCATTCCATAGCAGTACATGAAGAGCTTCTCATTCCTTTTTTTTTCCTGTTTTTTAAGACAGATGGTTGAAACTAAGGATGGGCAAACTTTTTCTGTAAAGGGCCAGATAGTAAATATTTTAGGCTTTGAGGTCCATATGGTCTCTGTCACAGATGCTGCTATTGCTTCCTTTTTAAAAAAAGCTTTAGAAATGTAAAACCCATTCTTGTCTCATGGGTCGTACAGAAACAGGCTGCAGGTCATATTTGGCCCGTGGACCACAGTGTGCCAATCCCGGAACCAATAGGTTCTTACCTCACCTCCCTTTGTCTAGTATTTTTCTATTCTGATCCCTCTTGACCATTCTAAGAGAATTGTCTTTCTATAAAACAAATCTGATGCTGCCACTGCTCCCTCTAAATCTTCTGCACTTCCCCACTCCCGAGAGGGTGAAGTCCAGACTGGTTGGCAGTACACACAATGTCCTTCATGATCCACATACTTCTCCTCCTCCACATCTATCACACCAGTACATGTCATCATCAGCTCTTTCCCTCAACGCCTGCAACAACCTCTTTGCTCCACTATTGCTATAAACCCTCCTTCCCCCAAATCCAACCTCTAAGACACCATGGCACCAGGGATCTTTTACAAGTGCAAATCACATCTGCTAACTTCCAATGGCTTCTTGCTGCCCTAGACAGAAGTCAACTTCCCTATCATGATCTACAAAGCCTACCAGCTCTGCTTGGCCCCCCTCTCTGACTTCGTCGCTACCATGCTTCCTCCTTCCACTCTCTCTCCAGCCATACTGATTTTTCTGTTTCTGAAATAAGCTAAGTTTATTTCTGCCTTTCTGGGTGCTGTTCCCTTGGCTGGCTCCTTCTTGAACTTAAGTCTCGGTTCAAATGCCATTTCCTTGGAGGCCTTCCCTCATCTCCCAACCCACAGGAGGCTCTCCACTTTCCTTCCATCCTATCATGCTGCTTTGTTTTGTTCATGGCCTTTGTGGACATGTATAATCACATTGGGTTGTGTTTATATTCTCTGCTTTGCTAGAACATGTGGGCATCTCCAGTGCCCAGTACACTGTCTGACACATATTAGATAATCAATTTTCTGATTAGATAAACAATGGAAGAAATTTGAGCCAACTTACCTTTTCTAGTAGATATCTCCTTACTCCTCACCTTGTATTTTAGGCTCCAGTTCTATCATCTTTCTCTCTGATCACTAAACACGACTTTCCCTTTTAAGGCTTTACACCTATGCACATGTTGTCACTTTGGTTATTTCTTTCTTCTTTGAGGGACAAACTCCTACTTACCCATCAACACCCAGCTTGAATGTTGCCTCTTCTATGGAGATTTTATATCTCCCCTAGTTAGGACCAACTTCTTCCTCTGGCAGGCTCTCAGAGCACTTTGTATAGACCTCTAAGATCACACCAGGTCATATATACCACAAACATTCACTGATTATTATGCCCTGAATGCTCCCCAAATATTATATACATAAAACCTCTTCACTTTACGTACAATGAGCTCCTTCAGGGAAAGGATACCTTGAATGGTGTTTTAATGATAAATAGGAATACATAATATAAATATCTAGCATCTAACTCTGTAATAAGGGCTTTATGTACTTTATTTCATTTAACCCTTATGATAGCTGCAATGAGGCAAGTACTGTTACTATCTGTACTTCACAGATGAGGCGACTAAATTAAAGCTCAGGGAAGCTAGGTAACTTGACCCTGGTGGATCTAGAATTCACTACCAGGCTGTCCTACAGTGGGCCATGGTGACCTGCAGGCCCAGGTCCTGATTGCTCTTGAGGTCCAGGTCACCTGATTGCAATTGAAGACCTGATTGCTCTTGAACTCTGAGCCTAGCAGGGTGGTGCACAAATCTGTCCCGTTCCCCTTTGTGGAGACCTAGGGGCACAGCTCTGCTCAGAGAGGGGTCATCTGGGACTCTTTTGCTCCCCTGCAGCAAGGTCCTCCCTTGCAGGGGCACAGATTTCCCTCTGTCAGCCAGATGGAGAGGCATGGGGGTGAGGCTGCCCTCTGCACACCTGTGATTGTGCCATCCCCAAGGGCAGCCAGATGTCCTTGGGGCCTGCCTCCTGCTGTCACATGCTGCTTATCCATGTGGACATAAACTGCTCTGCCAGCTCACTCTTGAGCTAATGCAAAGGAACCACAGGGCTCTGGGCAGGAAGGTAAGGAGCGTTGAAGGCACAGGAGACAAGGGCAGAAGGAGCAGCAGGCTCTTTATTCTTTCTGTTAAATTAAGGAACTTTCCTTAGGAAAGAAATACATAATTTCTATCAGAATAAGGGTAACAGGCAACAATTAGCATTTTTTTTTTTCTTAAGTAGTGGCTGCTGGGTTATATTGACTGCAGTCTGGTTTCTATTCACAGGCACTGTATCACTTTTCAGCTCATTGGGGGAAGTTCTGTCTAGAGAGTGCTTTCAGATTTTAGGGTAGTGCTACTCCAAGTATGGTCCTTGGACCAGCAGCATCAGCATCACTGGGGAGCTCATTAGAACTGCAGACTCTAGGCCTCATGGCAGACCTGACAAATCCAGAACCTGAATTTTAATATGACTTCCCCAGAGAATTTGTAAGTACATTAAAATTTGAGAAACACTGAGCTAGGTAAAATGCAAGTTTTAAAATGCCTAATTAACATGCAAGTTTGGGGCTCCAGGTCTTAGAAATTGATTCACCTGATCAGGATGAGATCCAGAAATCTAACAAGCACCAAAGGTGGTTCTGCCTATGTTTTGAGCAACTGTGTTCTAGAGGGAGTGGTGGAAATGGTACAGTTGGACAGTCCTGAGATGAAATCTCAGTTCTACCATCTACAAACTAGGTAATCCCAATTAACTATTTCATTTCACTGAGCTTTAGTTTCCTCAACTATAAAATGGAACTACTAGCCGGTTGCAGTGGCTCACACCTGTAATCCCAGCACTTTGGGAGGCCAAGGCAAGTGGATGACCTGAGGTTAGAAGTTCAAGACCAGCCTGGTCAACATGGTGAAACCCCAACTCTACTAATAATGCATCACAAAAAAAACAGAACTGTTAGCCAGGTGTGGTGGTGTGAGCTACCCAGGAGGCTGAGGCAGGAAAATCCCTTGAACCCAGGAGACAGAGGTTGCAGTGAGCTGAGATTGCGCCACTGCACTCCAGGCTGGGTAACAGAGAGTCCGTCTCAAAAAAAAAAAAAAAAAAAAAAAAAAAAAAAAAAAAAAAAAAAAAAAAAATGGAGCTACTCATGCCTACACCTTCAGCTGTGAGGTTAAAGGTGATAACATATGTTGATATGGTTTGGCTCTGTGTCCCCACCCAAATCTCATCTCAAATTGTAATCCCCATGTGTTGGGGGTGGGAGGTGACTGAATCGGGGGCAGATTTCCCCTTTGCTATTCTCATGATAGTGAATGGGTTCTCATGAGATCTGGTTGTTTCAAAGCGTATGGCACATCTCCATTCACTCTTTTTCTCTCCTGCTCTGCCGTGGTAAGACATGCTTGCTTCCCCTTCGCCTTCTGCCATGATTGTAAGTTTCCTGAGGCCTCTCAGTCATGCTTCCTGTTAAGCCTGTGGAACTATAAGTCAATTAAACCTCTTTTCTTCATAAGTTCTCTATAGCAGTGTGAAAATGGACTAATACATATGTAAAATGCCTAGTACCAAAGCTGTGGCAAATAGTAGGTATTTGATAAATGTTAGGTTTTACAACTACTAGACTGAACAGTTCAAGTGGTTGTGCCATTGAATAATGGGTTGGGCCAGAGAGTGTTAATTTCAACCACAGGGACAGAGAAAGCCAAAGGGGGCTCACTGAGGTCTGATGGCTGTGGTTTCTCTATTACTTAACACTGACCTTAAAGACACAGAGAAAGGATTAGACTGCAGCAGGTATCAAGCTTTATCATACATTAAAAATCACCTTGGATGCTAATTAAAAATGCTAATTCCTATGTGCTGCTTCCCAGTGATCCTGTTTCATCACACCTAGCATATGGCCCAGGGATCTGCATTTCATCCCCAGGAGATGCTGATGCATGAGTCTTCCAACCTCACCTGGAGAAACAGTGGCTTAAAGAATATTCATATTCATTCAATAAATGTAGAGGTTGCTGCTTATGGGACCCTGGGGTGGCACTGGGAAATACACACAAGGATGAACAAGGCCCTACCTGATTCCTGTGCAGCTGAGAGCTGGGGCTTCCAAGGAGAATACAGTGTCTGTGCTGCCACGCTACGACAACAGCCCAGAAGAGCAATGGAGAAAAGCCATACCTGAGCTTCTGCACCTTCAATGTTGTGGGAGAGATTTCCATTTTGTACAGGTTCGGAAGCATCACTGGATGGTGTCATTTCAACATCTGTGCTGTTGCTGTTTGGAAGCTCAATTTTTTCTGTGATATAATTTAAACACACACACACACACACACACAGAGAGAGAGAGAGAGAGAGAGAGAGAGAGAAAGCAAGCAAATGGAGTCAATGGGGGTAAAGAGTAATATTGAAAAGAGCTTCTTAAAATGTTGGGCTAAAGCAGAGGATAGTGGTGTCCCAGGGGCGATAAGTCCCAGGGCTGATATTGAGCCAAGTGGGAAAGGATTTTTACCGTTCTTCCCTATGTCTTTCAGCATATGGCCTGCCCTCTTAATAGCACCCTGGCTTCCCGCTGTGGCATGACATTTTACCTTGAGGGCCCTATCAGCTCCCATGGTATTCCTTTCTTGAGCCTAGGCAAATTTACCAACTAGCTAAACATGAACATAGACATTTTGAAACCCAAACCACACCCAATCTACATACTATTGTTTATACCTGGGACTGTACCCTTCAGATATTTTCTTACAGTAATATCTTTTCTTTCACACTGTACTCTGGAAAAGATATTAGCTAGGGCTTCAGGGTCCTAGACTTTACTCTGCTTTGATCAGGCTGCCACCTTAGGCTAGTCCTATTCTTCCTCTGGGACTTGGGAACCTTATCTGTGAAATATGGGGGTTCGACAGGTTGACCTCCAAGGGACGTTATGTTCAGCTGTAATTCAGGCTCTGTGAGTGGAAACTCTTCCAGTGCCTAGCTGGCCACAGGCAGGGCAGCCTGGTGAATGCTACTTAGCACACTCCACACCTGAGCATCCTATTGCAGGCAAGGCAAGGGGGAGATGGACAAGTAATAGAGGCCAAAGGCTGTGCCATTCCTGAATCAGAGAGAACATTTAGCTAGAGTAAAGCCAGAGGGTCAGCAAGTGCAGATTTGACACTTGAGAAGTGACTCTAGGGTAATAGTTAAGCACTGGGAGTCTGTAACACTGGGAATCAGGCCTGGCTTCAAATTCTGGATCTACAACTTGTGCTGTTTCACCCTTTGCAAGTGACTCAACCTCTCTGAAGTTCAGTTTCTTCATCTGTAAAATTGGGGTGATGGTAACAATACTACTACTACTATTATTGTTGCTACTACTACCACTAACAAAAACAATATGATCAAAGAGTATTTCTGTAAAGATTAAATAAGAAAATGCATATAAAACACTTAGCATAGTGCCTTGTACAGAGCAACCAAGAAGCATAAACTATTTGTATCCTTATTATAGTGCCTGCCTTTCACTAGAATAATCTTTTTGTCATGACAAGAGGAGTACCTCCAGGTGATCAATGTTCCAGTACCACTGAGGTCTGCTGGGACTTCACTGGGAGGGAAATTAAAAGGTTCCTATTGAGAGCACACACTCTGGCTGTTTTGGGTCAAATCATGGATTTTGGGATGGAATGAGGCTGTAGTATGCTGTCAGGATTGCTGGGGGTATCAGAATGCTCATCAGTATCAGATCCGAGCAGTATCACCTGCTCATGAAACATGAGAATATGCTTTTTTTTTTTTTTCTTCTAGCCGCTTCAGAGGGACTAGACATTCCCATCACTGGTGCTTAAGAAAATAATTTGAGAGTTACATAAAAATTGTTGAGTTTGAAGCAGCCAAATTTTGGAAATCATAGGGAAATATTTATGTTTCTTTATGTATTTAGTTGTGGAATATAGACACACAAATAGATTTAAATATGGAAAACCATAGAAACTCAAATTTACTTTATCTTTCCAAGTTTTTAGTAGTGACAGCGATATGTATGTGATGTTGTGCTATGTGTAGCTATGCCAGTTTATCTTAATATGCTTGATTCAGTTATTTAAATAAAAAAATATTAAGAACCAGCCGGGCGTGGTGGCTCATGCCTGTAATCCCAGCACTTTGGGAGGCCAAGGTGGGTGGATCACGAGGTCAGGAGATCGAGACCATCCTGGCTAACACGGTGAAACCCTGTCTCTACTAAAAATACAAAAAATTAGCCGGATGTGGTGGCGGGTGCCTGTAATCCTAGCTACTGGGGAGGCTGAGGCAGGGGAATGGTGTGAACCTGGGAGACAGAGCTTGCAGTGAGCCAAGATGGCGCCACTGCACTCCAGTCTGGGAGACACAGCGAGACGAGACTCCGTCTCAAAAAAAAAAAAAAAAAAAAAAAAAATTAAGAACCTTGGGTGAATAAAACTGTTTGGAGAAGTCTATTGGCGGATGTGATACAACCTTAGGATCAGCCTGCAATGGTCAAATTGACCCTAGCAACACAGAATACTGGGTAAAAGGGGAGTTAAGATGTCTAAGAACAGAGATGAACAGACGAGCAGAGACTGCCTCCCAGGCATAATACTTAACCTGTGTGTGCACATCTTAGCTTATAAAGTGCTTTTACACAGCAGGCTGAAGGTTCATAATAAAAGAAAATATGAAAATAAATCTTGGACTTACTTTGAAAAGCATTAGACACACACTATTTTCTAGTTACAAAGTCATTCGGAGACCCAAGAACATTTTCTAGTTACAAAGTAATTCAGAGACTCAATAACATGAGAAGAATCCTTGGAATTAAGTGTCCTACCTCCTAAAAAAGATTAAATCCAAGTCTAAGGTTGGCCAGTCATTAAGAGGAGGACTGGGACTGAGCCCAGGAATCCAAGCTACCTCATTCCATAAAAGACAAGTCAACAAGTGAAGCAGAAAAAATAGCTTGTGTAGTTGAATCTAAACATCACAAACAAAACTCAACCTATGCAGTAGACTTTCATGGTGTGGTTTTACATTTTTATAGTACAAAAGCAAAATACTCTTATTCTGAAAAACTTTATAGAAGCATAAAGAAGCAGAAAAAATATATATAACTCATAATCCCAGCTTTAGGAAGTAACTATTGTTAACATTTTAGCTGACTTCTTTCCAGTTTTTCTTTTCCTATCTAATTGCATCTTAACTGTTTCTCAGCCAAAAATTTTCCCTGAGGTAGAAGTTAGGATAACAGGAAAGGCAGAAACTCTTCTATGGAGTGTCAGTATTTTGAGAGCAATGCTGTTGAATTTTGTCTGCAGATAATTTTAGTTACTTGGGTAATAGCTTCGTTTATAGCATAGATCCAGATCAGGTTAAATTTAGTTTGAATTTAGAATAAGAGAGCTATATTATAGTTACAGACAGGAGAGAAGGAACATCATGTTCCAAGTTAAAATAAGATGTCTGAATGTCACAATCTGGTCACACAGGAGCTCTGCAAAAGTCAGTGAAAAGAGACCTGGGGGCTGTTATTGCTGAATTCTTAAAAAACGAGCATCATCTAAGGTTGTATCACATCAGCCAACAGACTTCTCCAAACAGAGTTTTATTCACCCAAGGTTCTTAATATTTTTTTTTTATTTAGCATCATCTCAAAAGGACTCTGTCACTCAGTTCAGGAGTGACCAAGTATGTGCCACAAGCAACGTCACAGGTGTAAAAATCTGGTTACCAGTCAAGATTTACAGAACGGGGACTCTTACCTTTGATTAAACATTAAATGATATTGTGTGTGTGTGTGTGTATGCATGTGTGTATCCTGTTTATGTGGAATCCCTGAAATACAGTGATTTTCTATTCTTGAATGGGGATGACTAGTTAAGAGTTGGTTTTACTTCACATTCCCCAGAGAATACATTTACTCTTCTTGGACTTCTTCTAGAGTTACTGGTGACATACTGTGTCCATGTATACCCTGTACACACTAGGGGAAGAGGGACTCATTTCCTGTTGCGCAGGGAAGGTCTGTGCTGCAGCCGTGTGTGTCTGCACTGAGTCAGGGGTGCCCACACTGGTCCTGCCTCTCTGCTCCCCTCACTTCCCCTAGGAAAGGTATAGGGTGGATATTTCCCTGCACTCACCCACGTGGTTGGCAGCCCCATTCTGCCGCTCGTTCTCATCCACATGACATTTCTTCTTGGCGATCTTGTGGAGAATTGAAGCCTTTTCTCTGAACCTCCCTGAAGCAAAAGAAAGTGGCAGGAAGGAGACACAATGAGAAAGAAGATAAAAAGAGAGTCTCAGGGCCAAGCAGGCATGTGGCCTCCTCAGTCACGCTGCACTAATAGCATGACCACTCCATTCTGTCCAATCCCAATGCACCAGGACCTTCCCGAAGGGTACTTTCTTGCCTTTGTAGATTTTTCAGCCCAGTTCTCTATTTGAGAATCTCTTCTCTCCCTTTCCAGTTGCTCACAAAATTAACAAAAGCACCAAGCAACACTAAAGCTCCCCTATTGCTGAGATCCAAAACAGGTCTAGAGAAACAGAGCTGCTCTGGAGGCATGGCCATTTCTCTGAAATTAAATGCTCATTCCAGACCAGATTTTAACAATGGGCTGGGAAGGAAAGCCAAGTCCAGGGGTCCTTTGATTTGACTTCAGTTTTCAAACATGTTGAGTATCCCTAACTGAAAAAGCCAAAATCTGAAATCTGAAACACTTCTGGTCCCAAGCATTTTACATAAGGGATACTCAACCTGTCTTATAACTAACATTGCTGTTTCTAAACGAGTCAGGAACATGCATCACAGCTTTCCAGATTAGCTGAGTCAGCTGTAATTAAGGCATCAAGAAGGCAACTGATTCCATTTGTGGATTTAGGGCAAGGAAGGATCAACTGAGTGCAGCAAGTAATGGTGATGAGATGCTTTGGGAATGGTGCTGGACATGCATATTTATAGCAGCACAATTCACAGTTGCAAAGTGGTGGAACTAAACCAAATGACCATCAATCAATGAATGAATAAAGTATATATACATATATATTCTCTATATATATTCCATCACATATTTATGATGGAGTACTATGCAGCCATAAAAAGGAATGAATTAACAGCATTTGCAGTGACCTGGATGAGATTGGAGACTATTATTCTAAGTGATGTAACTCAGGAATGGAAAATCAAACATCATATGTTCTCACTGATACGTGGGAGCTAAGCTCTGAGGATGCAAAGGCATAAGAATAATAAAGTAGACTTTGGGGACTTGGGGGGAAGAGTGGGAGGGGGACAAGGAATAAAAGACTACAAATATGGTGCAGTGTACATATGGGTGATGGGTACACCAAAATCTCACAAATCACCACTGAAGAACTTACTCATGTAACCAAATACCACCTGTACCCTAATAACTTATGGAAAAATAAAAAAAGGTACTAGAAAAAATGCCATTCTCAAAGTAATCATTTTACACAGCTGTACCACAAGTGCAATGTGTCATTTCTTATTATTGACATAATAGGTAAATGCATGCAATAAGAAAAAAAAAAAAAGCAAGCAAGCAAAAGTGCAGAGATGAGGGAAACAGCACATTCCTTTTTTTAATCCTTTATTTTCTTCCTTGGGAACATTCAAGGTATAAAAAAAATTCTCATTTTAAACTGATGATTGCCTAGATTCAGATATAATGAGTGTCTCAAAACGCCACAATCCTTCCAGTTTTCCCACTGTGTATTTTTTTGTTGGCTGTGTTCCCTAGCAGCATATTAACAGGGGATCTCATTCTACTTTTTTATTTAGAAGCAAACCAAACAAAAATGTTTCTCCTGGAGAGCTTCTTTTCCTAGAAGAAAGCATGGCAGATTGGCACCCACTGCCCGCCTCCGTGGTTTGGAATCATGGCATGTGGTCGTAGTGGTGACTTGTGTGACTGGCTGGGAGTGACAGCACCTGTAAACTAGAGTCAGATCAATGGACTCCAAAGGTGAAAATGACACAAGCTGTGACCCTTTCTGTTCACGGCTCCATTAGTCACAAGCCTGGTCTCTTTGCCACAACAAAGGCAATCTCTAGGACATAAGTACCTCAATTTAGGCAATGAATGTGCGCCATTGAGTACACTCTCAAAAGAAGTAGGAAAGAAAATATTTCATGGAGAAAAGGAGTTTGGTGTGTGGCTTGGGTTTCCTAAGGAGTGAGAAAGAAGGATGAGGTGATGAGCACAACTCCATCCCTGAGGAATGTTGAAGGTCAGCATTAGATTCACCACCATGGAAGGTAGCTTGAATTTGATTGTTTCTGTTTAATTTCCAGGGGAAACTCTGGGAAGAAAAAGGGGAAAGAAAGAAATCCCAGAGACTAGGAAAAGGAGGTGGTAAAGAAGAACAAGGAAAGAAAAAAAAAAAAAAGAGAGAAAAAGGAATGTCAGGATGGAGGAGGCAGGCAGGGGCTATGATTGCCTGGAAGTTGTCCAGGCTGTGTGGATGCAAGATACTTTCCTGGTTGCCAAACCTAGTCTTATCTGAGGACTAGATAAACAGATAAGAGTGAGCTTCAGTACTTTGCAGTCCTCAGCCTAAAGAGGAGTTACTTTTTGCAGAAGACAACTCCAAAAAGTCCTAAATCATCTGGTTTTCCATCCAGAAGAGGAAAAAAGGAGGTTCTGAAACTTTATTGGAGATGATGCTTCTACTAATAAAACCATTCCATCGTGGTCTCAGGGTCATTTTTTTGAACTCAGAACATCCTGCCGCTCTAAGAAATATAGATGATCAATATTTGCTATTTAAAAATTATCTGTAAGATAATAATAAAGCAGGAGAGCATTCAGAAGTGGCAACGAATAGGTCTGGGGAAATAAAACCTAAAATAACCCAACTCAAATAATGTCCTAAAGTCATGAATCATGACAGAAAATATTGGATAGAAACCAGCTAATGACATATCACTTGTGATTATAAGAATCTTTTTAGAGTTTAGGTGTGTGCCAGAGAGAAATGATAATAAAAGGGACCCGAAAGCATGGAAACGGAGCCATGCCCTCTGCCAGGAAGCATCTTTCACAACAATATTGGCTTCTGGCACTCATGGGCTGGTTTTCCCCAAATCTCCAATGAAAATCTAGGAGAACATGGTAGGACATAACCCCAGAATTGGAATTTTATAGGTTCTCAAATATCTTACAGGCCAGTGAGACTGTGTGTTATTCTTTTCCCACTGCAGCACCTCAGGTTTTCTGCACTACTGAACAGTAAGAGGGATTAGCGTTATTTGTGTCCTCTTGCTGCCTTAGGGGCAGCAAGCCAAAGCAGCAAGCCTGGTTGGGAGCTGTCTTCTCCACAGACCTCTTCAACTTCTTCAATTCAACCTCTCCCCTAGATGATTCTTTGTTGCAACTAATATGACCTGGCAGCCATTCCACATCCTAAGTGCTGACAATGGCTGCTCCATACGCTAGAAGGATTTTCCCTTAAAGATTAGTTTCTAGAAAGGCAGCAGTTGAGGACCCATCTTCAGAATGTAGCACACGTGTGTAATCCTTCAGGGTGGTGGGGCAGAGCCTGACAAACCAGATTCGCTGATTCCAGCCCACTGGATACCCCTGGGATCGTCACAGGGCACCTTTTGAGAAATGCTATGAGGATGAGGCTGACAGGCTATGTGTGAGCATGAAGGACCTGGGGCAGAAGCCAGCAGAGAACCTGTGATTTTTGAAGTGATCCTCTCTGCCTTGGGGTAGGAAGACGTGGCATTTTCAGGACCTGTTCATTCCCAAGTCACAAACTGTGAAGAACAGCAAACCAGGGTGTGTGTGTCGGGACAGCACAATTTCATGGCTAAACGGAGGTTAAATGGATGTGATTGACAGGCGGCTAGATCTGAGTTCAAGCCCTAGCTTTCTCACTGTCTCTGCTGGGTGAGTTTTGGTGACTTTCTAAATATTTCTGTGCTTTAGTTTCCCATCTGTTAAGTAGGGATTCTAGTGGTATTGGCTGATCTGTTAAGCAGGGATTCCAGTGGTATTGGTAGAGTTACTGGTGACATATGATGTCCATACATGCCCTGTACTCACTTGAGGAAGAGGGGCTCATTTTCTGTCTGTCATCCAGGGAAGGGCTGAACTGCAGGGGTCTTCTGTGAGAAAATATGTGTAAAGGGCTTATCACAATGTGTGGCATTGAAAGAACTCTGTAAGTAAGAGGAAAAAGAGAATCAAACAATCTCAGGGGTAAGGGTGATGTGGCCGGCCTTGAGTTGCTATAGGAGAATTGTTGCCATCTTCTCTTCTCTCAATCCACACAGGCCGAGCTGGAGAATCAGCCACATTCAGACCCAGGAGTTTAAGCATACAGGGCCTTGTTGGACTGGTGTTCAAGTTTCAGTGAATCCCCCAAAACTGATTAGAAAAAGGATCATTTTAGATCTTTCTGCAATTGAGAAAGTCAAGGTGATACAGCTGGCTTTCTGGGCTTTAAAAGTTGATACCTCTGCAATCTTAGAGTGGGAACATGATCAGCTTTCCCCCATCACCCGCAGGGCCAAAATACAGACCAAGGGACTACGTTGCTGCAAAATGGATTTGCTCAAAAGAACCTCATGCCGCACTAGGTTCTTAACCCCTCTCCACCTCAGGTTCAGAATGAGTAAGATGGAGCTAAGAAGAGCATCCAGCTCATACAGTCCTTGGAAGGTCCAATGGGTTAATACCCATTGCATGTTTCAATGGCCTCTGATAAACAGCAAGTGCTTAGGAATTGCTATTCAGAAAGGGTTGCTATTATTATGGAAGTGGCTGACAGGAAATTCTTCTCCTAAATTACTGAAAATAAGATTGATATTTAAAATAGAACGGATGCCTAGCACCCGCAGGTGCAGACCTTGGTGGTAAAGGGATTGCTCAGATATTTTAGGCACAGATTCCAAATTGTCATAAAGGGTGGCGTAGAGGAACGAATTTAAGAAATGATTGTGTAACTTTGTGCCTGCCGAAAAAGAATTATGATATTTTTGAGTACTTTTCAAGGTGAGTGAAGGAGTTATTTTTAACATGTTTCAAGGCAACTTTAAAAAATACACTCTCTTGTGGTCTAAACCCTTAAAGTGTTGTATTTTTACATAGCTACAGATATTTGTATAGTTAAAAATCTCAGAAATAGCAAACTGCTCAAATCGTGAGGCACCTACGTCAAAACCTAGTACATCATTTTAATATAGTTTAGCTTGGTCTGAAATTTGAAAGAGAGTACCAGCTGAGTGTCCTCAGAGGAGTGTATGTTGAGGGGGTGGTAGGGAAGTGCGGAAGTAAAAGATCCAAGCATAAGAGCCAAATGTGAATTTCGAAAAACAACCAGCAATCAAAATCCTTGACCAGATCATTCTGACGTAACGCAGAAGCTTCATGCTACATGGAAAAACAACGTTTGGAGGGTCTGTTCACTCAAAGGAAATGGATTTTGTTTCTCTTCTGCTGTTAATTAAAACAGCCCCTTGGAAATTTCCTCCATCCCATCTTTCCCACCAAGCCTATAATAGGCAGGGTTACAAATGGAACCCTTTGGGGTAGAGATCAGATTAGCTTCCAGCTGCTACAGAACATTCTAAGCATCTGCAACACAGAAACAACGATGGGAGAAAAGAGAGAAAAAGATGCAAAGAGAGTGGCTACACACACCTCGGTGAACAGACCATGGCTTAAGAGAAGAAAGGGAAAAATCACACAAGAGGAAAAACTGGAAAACAGCCTTTTAAACTCTATTTTTGTGTTTTTGGTTCTGCCTTTCTTGTCTCTTTCTTTGAAGTTTATGGCTTGGCAGGTAGCTTAAAAAGAAAAGTGCATCTGAACTTTCCTCCCATTTATTCCTTTCCTTTTTTTTTCTGGAAGCAGAGACTTAAGTTAGGCAGATAGGCCATTATCACTCTTAGAAGACTTGCAAAAGAACTGATGTGGCACTGTGAAGTTATCCTGGGCTCCCCTGTTTCTCTCACACCCCACATGCCATCTACCAGCAAATCTGGTGTCTCTATTTTTAAAAGTTTTCAGAATCTGACCACTTCTTCCTTCCACCCCTTTCCCACTCCCCGCTCCGCACGCCCACCCAACCAGCACCAAGTCATACAGGAATAATTCTGCTGGTCTGAGTCTCCCCCTTCTACCCTTCCCTCTCCTTCCTCTGGCCAGTCTCATCCCAGCATCTTTAGTGATCAGTAAAACAGAATGTGGCTCTTACTTCTCTGCAAAATCCTGCAGTGCATCCCCAGGTCAAAGTGAAAGCCAAAGTCTTACCTATTGTGTCCAGTGAAGCTCACCCTGGCTGCCCTGACCTTCTGCGCTACCCCTCTCCTCTCTCACTGCTCTAGCCATGCTGATCTCTTTCCTGTTTCTTGAAAGCGCTGTACACCATCTCACCTCTGTGCCATGGCATTGTGTGGCCCCTCTACCTGGAGTATTCTTCCCCCAGAGGTCCACAGAGCTTGTTTGAATGTCACCTCATTAAGGCTTGTCTGAGCAGCCTGTTTAAATCTATAGCTTCTCTCTCCAGCATTTCTTATCCCAAGTTTATTTTCTCTAAAGTA
Organism: Chlorocebus sabaeus; assembly: GCF_047675955.1. Classification (NCBI taxonomy): domain Eukaryota; kingdom Metazoa; phylum Chordata; class Mammalia; order Primates; family Cercopithecidae; genus Chlorocebus; species Chlorocebus sabaeus. The sequence goes on from NC_132915.1 coordinate 48,878,935, forward strand.
GTTATCACCAACTAATATACTATATTATTATGACTATAGATTATTTGGTGCTTTCCACTGGCAGCAGACAACCTTCAAAAGGGCAAGGCTTTTCACTGGTTTTGTTTATTGGTATATCTCTAGCATCAGACTGGGTTCAACAAACCCTTGTGTTCATGGTTTCTAGGCAAGTAGATGAGGTTATGACTCTGTAATGTGCTTCCTGTCGGCCAACGACCCAGAATAAATGTCTTTAGGACCTCCAAGCCCATGGCTCCAGTGGAACTGAATGTCTACCTAGGGGACCCCAGGAAGTTTCTAGAGGTAAGTAGGAGAAAAATGGGATGTACCAGGTGTTTATACTCCAGTGGTGGAAGGCAGGGGAGACACATCAGTTGTCCTTCTCTGCACATCTCCAGGGTCAACAAGGTGCATGTGCAAAGGAGCCCCCTTTCCATAGGACAGGAGGTTAGGTGAACACCATAAAGATCAGGGCAGGGAAAGCTGGGCCTTGGTCCCTCATTTTTTTAATTAGCTGCCCCTCATTCATCAAGGCCTAACTCAACATCTAACCTGAAGGTTTCTCTGCACACACCCCTCTTTTCCAAGTGGAAACCCATCATTCTCATGGCACTTTAACTGTACATGTTACAGTCCTTATTTCCGCTTGCTGCCCACGTGCCTGCTTTCCTCAGCAGACAGCAGTCTTCTCTGGGAAAGGGATCTTCTCTCTGCCATCTTTATTATCCCTCGACAAGTGTCCTAGAATCACGCCTGACCCATCACAGGCCTCCACTGTCTTGCAGTGAAGCTCTCACTATGATCAGCGACTCTGGGAAGTCAAGCTTCCTTTCAGGTTAGTACAAGTCACAAACTAACACACTGCAAAGAGTAAAAAAACAAAAACAAAAACACCTGTGCTATGTACTGGGCTGTGTCTGGTGAATAAGATACATCTGGCTCATACCTTTGTAGAGTCCATAGCCTGAAGTGAGGAAGATACTTCAGATTTGTGCTCTGATGGTGGAAGCCTTCTTAGGAGGGTATGGAGGCCCAGAGAATAATAGTGAAAGTTCCTCCACACAAGATGCCACCTAGCTACTAGAGAAAATGAATCCTCTTTTATTCTACCAACTGTCTTACTGGAACAGTTAATTTACCTAATAGAGGCAGGCTTAATTTTTATTCTTAGAAGCAAAATTTTAAAGAAATTTTTATTTTTTAAAAATAATAATTTCATCTTAAACAAAACTACCAAGAACATAGAATTTTATTCCCAAATCTGTTTTTGAAGTACAACCTCTAAATTATTTTTTCTAATTTTTCTGAAGCATGATGCAAACCACTTATTACAGGGCTACACTGATATTGGTAAAAATTAAATTACCCTTGTAATAAAGTATTTTGTAAAGTGTCTTTAGTAAATATTTTTTAATGAACCACATAATAGAGATGATTAACAACATTTAATTATATTAGATTTACAGACACAATCATAGGAGTAGTTTCTGTAATTAATGAGAATATATACATAATTATATCTCAAGTGGTGACTAAACCCATTATACAATGAAATGGGGCAGCTGAATTTCCTTATTAAGACCTTTTTCTCCCCATTTATGTCTGCTTAGCATAAAAAAAGACTTTTTTCCTCATTTTCTCTACACTCATTAATTGGAATTCTGAAAGTAACACCTGTCTTGTCTCTCTTATTTATGTATTCAATTATTTACATAGTATAAATGTGTGCATATTTCTTTTATTCTATGGGCCCATTATTTATTCAGTTAATTAAATTGTTTCAAACTTGACCACTGGGATATTTTTCAGCTTGGCTTCTGTGTTCAGTCAACAAGGTTCATCCTTTTCAAAGCATTTCTTTATTTTCTGGCATTACAAGAGGTTTCAATATCATTTTGTATGTTTCCTGGTTCAGCGCTTGGAAATAATCACTTCTCCAGAAGCACTGACTCCTTTTATTGGAAAATGGTATTTAGAAACCAAGATCTGAGAAGTATGTGTGCGTATGGCTACTAAGATGTTGTTGCTCCTAGACTTTCTTAGTGGGCAAAGCTAAGAAAGATACGCATGTGTACTGAATCATGCATATCTATATCTATATTTATCTCTGTAGTTATAGCTGTCTTTATCTATTTATGACTTCTGGGCTTTAATTGTAATAGTAGTAACCAATATATTTTTCTAGCAGCTTTGTGCTCCAGTTCCATTTGAATATTTGCTTCATTTGAAAGCCATCCAGATGCAATGGGTAAATGACAAATCCAGTGCTGTCTTTTCATATGGTTACCCATGTGTGCCCATTCAGGTTTTCTTTAATAATGTTCTATAACAATGATCTTTGTGCCACCCATAAAGGATGGATCAGCCCAAACGTGAATTTGTTCTACCATCTTTCCTAGCAGGGTCACCTTATCATTAGAAATATGAACGTGCTTTTGTAATTGGTCTCCCAGTTTTCAATTGCATCTTCTGCATCCTCTTGAATTATCCTTCACAAGACTTGGAATTGTCCACTCTTCTTATTTGTCTTATTTCTTATTAAGAGACTTAAGGAATTTGTCTTATTCCTTTTCAAGACTCTGCTTTAGGCATCTCATCCTTTTGGAAGCCTTCCCTGAGTCCCTCTCCCCAATCATAGCACCTGATACCTATCCTATCATGGCATTTGTCATAGAGCCTCAAAAGTGTTTTACTGACATCCTCCCCAATTAGCCTGTGGGACTCTCAAGGATAAGGATGCTGTTCTCCATTTGTGCCCTCAACGCTCACTGCCTAGGCTGGTCCTCACAAGTGTTTGTGAATATAGCAACATTAACACAAACAACAAAGAAGATGACATTAGTGGGTGTAGGTGTGAGAAAGTGCTCAGAATTTTTGCTATATGAAATGATATTCTGAGCTTATCTTCCTTTTTAGGGGTACAGAAAGAAGAAGAGCCTAGAAACACATTGTGGGAAACTTGCCAGACTTTCTGCTTGATTAACGCTGTGGGTAAGTTTCCAAAGACTAATAGTGTTTATAATTATGTTTATTTTAATAACCCCTCCTTTTTTTTTTTTTTTAAAAAAAAGATAATCTAATTGAGTTCAGATGTAATTGGCATTTTACAAACCAAAAAACTCCCAGCAGGTATCAGACTGCAGAATATGATGTTTCAGGAAAAGGACCAACTTACTGATCGTGGCTGATTCTGACAGTGCTTGAGAGCTGATGTTCTTTATCATTTCAGGTCACCTGCTTCATTGTTTTAGGAACTTAATCTTTTGAACATTTTAATCTCATATATACAGACACAAATGGCTCACACAAAGAAATTCTCAGAGGTGTGCCTGATTCTCAGATTTGGAGTTCTGAGCCAGGTAGAGACTGCTAGACAGAAGCTTTAAATGTCTCCTTTTGTTCCCATCCCTGCAACTCTGGATGTCTAAGAGATAAACGAATGAAGAATCACTTTACTAAAAAGGCAGGCCTCATATCCTAAGACCTGCCAGCATTTAACCCAACTACCTCCTAATGGGCATAAAAATTCTCTTCAGAGTTATTTTGTCAAAGCCCATATTTTGGGTATGTCTCTCTGCAAGTGGGTTGTGACATTATTCATTTGGGGAGAGTTTTGATCTGATTTACTGTATCTGGAAAATAGTAGGTGCTCAAGAAATATATGTTGAAAGATTATGATGATCTATATATAAAAAAACAGAATCAAACAAAATAGTTCTTTTGAGGAACCTATATATTACCCAATCATTTATTTTATTGTAAAGTGGAAGATTTTATATTTGGCTAACATGTATTCAGTAGTTGCCCCTATTTTGTGAACTTATAGCATGTATTGTCCCCTAGGTTTCATGTCTATGAATTTTCACTTAATCTGAGTTCTTAGTTTCTATTTTTATTTTAGTCCTCAACTTTACATTGTAATCTGGTACCTGTAAATCTCATTTGAAACTTGGGTTAGCAGCAGAAGCGCTGGCACATGCTGAGAGTCCTTAACTAAAGGCTTAGAGGCCCATGACTAAAATGAGATGATTTGGTTCACTTCAGATCTAATCAAAAGAGAAACTTACCATACCTAATTGAACATGCCAGCCTCCAAGTATAACAAATTCCCATCTTTTTTTTTTTTTTTTTTTTTAAAGAGCTTCATGAGTTGGGTGGGATCATATTATTAATTTATAACAGTATTCAAGTTTGACTGATGAAGGCAACTTAAATCTTCATCTCTAGAGATGTCAGTAACACACAAAAAGAAGCATCCACAATTTGCCTTCTGCTGCCATTTAACACCTTCTACATATGCAATGTGGCAAAATCTGCCTTTCTTTGCCAAGTCCAATCTTTCTGCTTTTACTGCTGACAGTTTAGATCATGAAAATAAGATGCAATGAAGTTTGAAAAGCTGGATGTATTCTAAGTAGAAGAATTCCTTGGTCCTGGTTTTCAGGAAGACTGTGGCTTTACCCACATAGCTGGTTTGGTCTTTCTAACAGACCTGATGCTGGTTGCTAGCTGGTTAGTCTGGTGATGCACACAGACTAGCCTGCTGTCTTCCTAAGATCCAGCCCCAGGGAGATGCTTATAAGAATACATCTCTGAAGCAGTAATGTGGCTAGTACTGGTTCAATACAGTTTTTTTTTTTTTTTTGATAAGGCCCAGCCTTACAGAGACATCTATTCAAGTGCCCAGAAAAATCCTCTGGTTATGAAAGTTTGAACTGCATGAGTTAAGCCATAAACTTGGGATGAATGAAAGATAGCACGATATCGGAAATGGTGTCTGTGCACAGTAGGGGCTTCCTGCTTTGGTAATTGCAAGGTAGAAAGTCAACTTGCAGTGTGCTCCTCAGACTTTTTATAGGGATAGCAATGATCTTGAGGTATGAAGGGCACGCACTGCAGTGGAAATTGGATATTCTGTGTAGGAAATCAGCCTTGTCGTTTAATTTAGAGAGGTCAAATACTTCTACCATAACTGTACCCTGTATTTAACCCAACTTTGGTAAAAACTCAGGTTTCTAAAACAAGTAAATTAGAAGGTAGTTGTATTACAAAGGCTTATGTGCTTTGTAATGAAGTCAGTTTGAGTCTCTCTTCAAAGGACTTCTTTAAATTTGCTGTTTGAGGCCCCGCGTGGTGGCTCACGCCTGGAATCCTAGCACATTGGGAGGCTGAGGCAGGCGGATCACTTGAGGTCAGGGATTCAAGACCAGCCTGGTCAACACGGTGAAACCCCGTCTCTACTAAAAATACAAAAGTTAGCCGATCATAGTGGTGCCTGCCTGTAATCCCAGCTACCTGGGAGGCTGAGGCAGGAGAATTGCTGCAACCTGGGAGGTGGAGGCGGCAGTAAGCCGAGATCGCATTACTGCACTCCAGCCTGGGCAACAGAGTGAGACTCTGTCTAAAAAAAAAAAAGAAAAAAAAATTTGCTCTCTGAGGCTCTCTCATTCATTATTAGTGTGAGCATAAACTGGTGCAATTCTTTTGGAGGGCAATTTGACAAATATCTTTCAAATTTTGAAATGTGTATACCTTTGATCTGGCATTTCTATCTATAATTTATTTTATATGTATGTGTCTTCTACTCAGTAGAATTTGCTCAATGGTCAAAGAGGATACTCATGTAGCATTGTTGTAATAACTAAATAAATCAACAGGAAATGAAAATATCCTAAATGTTCATCAACAGTGTACTGATTGAACCAACCATGGAACAGCCATGCAGTGAAATACTAAGTAGTTGTTAAAATGAATGAAGAAAGTCTAAATGTGCTGATGTGGAAAGATCTCCAAGATACAATTAATAACAAAAGTCAGGTTAGAAAAGAAACTGATAAAAATGGTCATCTCTAGGGAATGAATGGAATCTGGAGTAGGAAGGAGACTCACTCTTATTGTCTTTCCTTATGTAGTGTTTGTTTTTTTTAATTATGTGTGCATGTAATGTTTTTATAACAAAAATAGTTAAAATTAATCCATGATTTAAGATTTCTACTGTGGTAAACATTTGGATTTGTAACTAAAAGGGAATATTTTTCATCATTTTAAAGGTCTATTTCACTTATGTAATAAGTGTCACTTATCACTTATGTAATAGCACATTAGGAACTATCTAATGTACTATTTGCTATATTTAACCATATTAATAAAGACTTTGGATATGAACTAGATCAAATAATATACAAGCCTTTTATTTCAGATGCTGTGACCCAGGAACCTACCTACTATAGTCTTGATGGCAGCTTACTCAAAATGCAAGACCAAGTTTTCATAGGGTTTAAGTACACTGAGGATCAATGTCTATCATTACACTTGATAGAGATAGAATCTTGGGCGTGGCAAAAGAAGGGGCATCAAAGTATCCAGTATCTGAACACTCTTTGGGTGGAGGCTTCCCTGGCTTCTCTAGACAAAGGGACTCACTCCCTTCTGAGGCAGGCCATTCCATGTTTGGTTACGTCTATAAGAGAGGTCTTCCTATGCTGGGCTGAACTCTCTTTCTCCAAATTGAGGAAGGCTGATGTGCTTTCCCAATCAGCTAGACTTAAGAGGGTCCCCAAAGCTCCCTTCTCCTGGAAAGACAGACCCAACTTTACCATGGCAAACTGCCCATGGGACCGATTTCAAGAAAGAGGCTGTAGTAACAACTTCTAAAACATTTTCAAGTTGTTTCCTAACTACATGCTACATCCTCGTTCACTTTAGCAGAGCTTCCAGGTCATTTATCAACATCCAGACCCTCATATCCAGACAGCCCTGACTGTCCCCGACCTGACTCAATCTCCCACTCTTGCCACCAGTAAATCTCCTAGATCCTTCACCATTTTTTTCTGAAAATTCTCTTTGTCTTCTTGTTCCTACTGAAACTTGACTATTTCCTGAAGGCCCCTTTTCTCCTGTAGCCCCTGAAAAGTGGCAGCTGCCTGCTCCTCCAAACACCCTGCTCTCCCTCCTGCCCTTTCTTATTACTTCTAGCCCACTTTTCCTCCCTCCTTGGGAGCACAAACCAATAACCCCTTCTACCCAAGCTGACTTCCTGGTTTCCCTCCATTCATTCCTGAAGATTGTAGAACCTAGCTCATTATTTTCCTCTCTGTCCTTACTTCTGTCCCCGCCCCCCCCCCACCCCATCTGTGATGACCTTTTTTAGGTGAGCCCTGCAACACCTGGCTCCTTACCTTAGTGCCTTCACCTACTCACTCCCAGCTCCCTTCGTCCTCATTCACCCACTCCTGTGGCAAGCCTACACCTCATCACTAGCAATAACTGCACCACTTCCAAAACCCCGATTTGATATTAAGTTTTTGGCAAGTCAAAAAACCCCCAATCTGAAGCATCCCACTTTCTATCCATCACTCTTTTTTCTCTTTCTACTACAATGGTTCTTTGATCTTACTGGTCAATTCATTGATGCTCTCACCTTTTCATTGCCCTCCTTTAACATGATCTTCACTCAGCTCCAGAGACACCATTCTATCCTGGTTTTCTTCCCACCTCAGTGTCCTTTGCTGGGCCTCCCCTTTCTTCCCAGACTCTAGACTTTGGAGTTCCCAGGGCTCAATTCTTGACCTTCTCTTCTCTATCAATTAGCTAGGTATTATAGTCCAGTTCTGTAGCTTTAAATAACATGTACATTTTATGACTCCCAAATTTACATCTACAGCTCTGCCTGACCTCTATCTCATGCTCCATACTCCTACACCCACCACTTTCTCAACATCTCCATTTGGATGTCTCATAGACAACTTAAATTTAACATGAGCACTCAAGCTCCCTCCTATAGCTTGCTCTATTCTCAGTCTTCTCCACCAACACACAGTTACATGAAAGTGAGATTTTCCTGTTGAGGAGAGGCTGCAAGTTGCCTATCCAATATCTATTCGATTTTCATTTCCTAATGACATAATGCCTAAATTATTGGGGAGAGCAATTCACCCAGTTTAACAAACTACATTTCCAAATTGCCTTGAAACTAGGTAGTCATATGACTGAGTTTTGAGCAAATTTTACTGAGAGGGTCTTCAGGGAAAGTGCCTTAAAAAGAAGACAAAATATCTAGAGAAAATAACTTTGACCTTTCCTCCTTCCAGGAATACAGATGTGATGGCTGGAGCTCCAGAGCCGCTATCTTGGACCATGAGGTGCCCTTGAGGTTACAAATCATACACTAGCGTGGTGGAGCGGAAGGATGGAAGGAGCCTGGGTCTTGAATCATTGTGGAGCTGCTAGAGCTGCCATGTATTGTCTGCTACTCGAATTCTTATACTTGAGAGAAAAACAAACTTTCTTCTTATTTAAGTCACTGTTAATTTGGATTTTCTGCTATATATAGCTAAAGCTATTTTGCCTGATGTATCAGTGTGTATGACACAGTCTCATCCATTCATGCAAGGATTAAAATGTCCTATGAAGATCACAGATACCAAGAAGGACTTATTTTAAAATAACATTATTTAGTGGATATATCCTGGGCAATGAAAAACATTGCTGAATGGTATTCCAAAACTTAATTTTTCTTTGAAAAGAATTAGACTATTTCAGTGCAACCAAGAACATCAAATGATTGGCTGGACGATGTGACCTTAAGACACTTTTGTTTCTTTGAAATAATGGGGGTTTTCAAAACAGCCACATGCCTAATTTAGGACCCCATGATTCACATAAGACATTATTAGTTTTTCAGCTTGGTAAAGGCGCAGCTGGTTGCCATGAAACAGTAGGCTTAATTTAATTACGGAAAAGGTTGTTATAATTTTTTCCCTTGATATCACAACTTTTCTACCATTTTCTCCCTTATACAAATGAACAAGGATTGACTTTTTAAATAGTGGTGAAATTATTTTTCTGGAAATGTCTTTGGTTAAATGGCAGACAGTTTAGGACAATACAGTGGAGACAACTTTCCCCACATATTGCTTCACTGCAAGATATTAGTTGGGATATCTGTCTACCTACGTACCTACCTACCCACCCACCTACCTACCTACATGTCTCTGTGAAACATTTACCTTTGTAGAGCAAAACTTACTAATTCTATATACTGTCATTGGTGGAAAGGTCTTTTCTCCTTTTAATCCATCTGTCCCATCACACAAACTTGCCTAATTTTGAACTAGCATTCTATATTATTATTCAGAGTAATTTTAGGAAAAAAGCCAAGTTCAATTTATTGAGACTTTTCCAGAATGAGAATGGTATGAAATTTGGGTATCTGCAGATGAGAAACAAGCTATGCATTATTAACTTTAAAAGTTGGAGATTGCCCTTCCAAAAATATGCAGTATCACTGTATGAGAAGATAAGGTGACTGCTGCCTGTGTAGGGAGAGCTGAAGTTACCAAAAGACATTTTTTTGTCCCGAGAGACATCTTGTTACAGAGGCAAAGTCCCTGGGAGGAGTAAAGCTCACTAATTTATCATTCCTAGCAAAATGTCTCTCATTCAGAGGTGCTCAGTTATTACTATGTGAATGTATTAGTACAAGTGGCAGGTAAGACAGGTTGTCGTCTTGGGACACATGAACATGGCAGTGGAGACATCGCCTGCCAGGCGCAGTGCTGTGGGCTTTATGAATTCTGCCTGCCCGCATTTCCCAAGGCTAAGAAAGATGCCTTCCACTGGGCTCTTCCAGCACCTAGGGTCTCCTCATCTCATGCCTGTCATGAGTTCTTTAGGAGAACTGTTTTTAATCTCCTCCGCTCTGCCCCCAATCCAGCACTGGTACATACTGGGTATGGATGAAAGAATATATAAATAAGTGGATAAAATTCGGATTGGCTTGGGGTGGGCGAGGAGGTTGGGTGTGGTCCTGGGAGCTGCTCCAGTGAGGTTCTAGAGTGCCTTAGTGCTGAGGGAGAGAGGGGAGGGGAAAGGGCTCAGAGGTCAAGGAGAAAGTTTTCAAACATCATGATTTTGTCTTGCGTGTGAGAGTAAACGTATTATAATACCTTTTCAGGTTTAAAATAACCTTTTCAAGGCAAAGTGCTCATGTAGGGAGAAATGTTTTCTTCAATAGCTCATTGTTGTCCCATCATGATGCCCCCATTCTTAGTCTATGGTCTCCATCAAGGCTTTCTTCCCACTCCCTACGCTGTAGCCAATTCCATCTGCCCCTGTTCCACTCCCCATCTTGTACAAGCTACAGTGAAGCCCAAAGGGCGGGGCTTTGGCGGGACACAGTGCTGAGATCAGGGTCTGCATCACCACTTACCACCTCTGAGTCCCAGAACAAATTAGTTTGCTTCTCTGAGTCTTAGTTTCCTCATCTAATAAAATAACTCTTTGAGCCTTGTTTTTCTCCTCTTCAATAAAATCTACCTTTTGTGATCATTATGAGGAAAGATGATATAGAATATATATAAGCCCACAGCACTGCCCCCAGCAAGTGGGAGGCACCCAGTGAACGTTGGTGTGTGCCCATCCCTTCACCCCTTTCTTAGCCTAGTAGGTCATCCTCCTTTCCTGATTTACCTCATATTTACTAATTCTTTAGGGCCCAGTTCAAAGATCACCTTCTCCACAAAATCTCCTCCCACACCTTGCCTGCCCAACTTCCGTGGAAAGGAAACTTTCCTCCCCTGTCGTCTGTCATCTTCTGAACACCTATGGTACTTACCACTTTCTTCCTGGTGTCTCAGTGATTGCGTGTGTGATTTTTTAATCCAAAGTCTTTATTAATACGGTTAAATATAGCAAATAGTCCATTAGATAGTTCCTAATGTGCTATTACATAAGCGAAATAGACCTTTAAAATGATGAAAAATATTCCCTTTTAGTTACAAATCCAAACATTTACCACAGTAGAAATCTTAAATCATGGATTAATTTTAACTATGTTTAAAATCGCCTGCCCTTTACTCTTGTTTCCCCAAAGCACCTAGCAGAATAATTTGTACACAATAGGTGCTTAAAAATAATAAGCTGAATATATGTAGCAAAATTCTCTGTATTTAGAAATCATCTTTCTTTTTTGGATACAGGGTGGCATATATATAATGCGTCTTTCCATTTGGTCCACTTAGGGAAAACAACAACAATAAAAAAAATGACCCAGGCTTCGCTGTAAGTCACTGACCTCACACAACATCCAGAGAATTCTCTGGAAACAGTTATAAATAAGGACTTGTCACATGGGCAATCACAACAAAGCCCTGCTCAAAAGCTAGTCACAATTCTAAAATTGTGCAAATGCTTAAATGGGGGGGGGGGTATTTCTCAAAGGCTAGCTAGGCCACAGTTACTGTCCCAAACATCTTTGTCTTTATTCTACTTCCTTAAATTGTACAACATGAAAGTGACATAAATCACATATGTTATTCTTATTTTCCAGTGGGAGGGGAGAGGCCCTTGAGAGTTTGAAGAGGCCATGCCTGGCTTCTACCAGATCTGAGGTTACTGAGCTGGCTTTGAGACTTTTAGATAGAGTACCAGAATTAGGTTTAAGCCAGATTTGGCTTGTCATTGAGGTAGCTGTCAAAGGATGTGACTTTAGGTGGCTAGATGGAGAGCTGCTATTCCAGAATATTCTTTATCTAGTACTTGAAAGGGATTGCTATATATTTAGAAGATTTAAAAATCTTTCAGAGGTTCCTGTTCTAGGTGAAGGATTAACTTTAACCAGCATTTCCACAAAGGTTCCACAAGAAGCTCCATATCAGAAAGTCTGGGAAACACTGTCTACTCCATCCCTCTTTATAATTATATGCTGCAGTACACAGCAGCATATTGAAAACTCTTGAGAAGTCACATGGTAAAGAGACCTATTTAACTTAACTCAGAAGCTCTCCCACTTATTTATGGAATCAATCTCGCCTGTTTGATTTTTCTTTTTTTTTTTTTCCTTATTGTTGCAAAATTCCTAGTGACATCATATGAAACCAGAATTTCATATAACACACCTTTAAAATGCTGCCTTTGCAGTTTTTACCTATCACTGTAATGGGGATAAATTTTCAACTAAGAATGGGACACAAAGGGATATGTGTGAGGGGATGGGAAAATCAAGAGAAGGATAAAGTATGTTAAGGGTGACCCAGGGAGGGCCCCCAAACACAATTTGACACTTTTGCTCAGAACCAGTCATGGTTCTCATTTCAGACAGGATTTTGACTGGGTTTTCCTGCTTCCAAAGCCCAGTTGTTATCAAGTGATAGAATCAGATTGGAAGTAGAATTTTGCATCTTCATCTTATCTTGAATTGTCTGGCATAGGGAGGAAAGAAAGGGAACACTTGGACAACATTTGCTCAGATGGATGTGAGAATAGGAAGGAAAGGGGAAGGGGATGGCAGGGAAACAGAAGGTACGTAGGAGGTAGGACATTCATGATAGAAGGTAATGGACAGGATGGAGGAAAGAGAGAAAGTAAAAGGCTTGACAGGTCAGGCAGATGCTAACAAACTCCCCTTCCTAAGCCAAGAATAAAATAACAGCTGGGACAGGAGACTTCCTTAAAGGTATAAATAGCTCCTTCTATCCCTTTGGTAGCAGGTACTTATTCCTACACATAGGGTTCTGCCATTGGACCTCTTGCTGCCCATGGGTCTGCATTTCCCCAAGCTGTTGGTAGGGCCCAGTCTGAGATCCTAGTAGTGGCCTGCTGCTTTAGAAAATATCACAGTGGTTAATTTAAAGCACAGGGCTAGCAATAGAGAAGGGCCTATGTGTTGTGCAAAAGTCAGAGTGGAGAGGGGCTGGGAAGGGGCTTCCTCTTACCCGGGGTTGTCAGATGTTTCACTTCTTGCATGCAAAGCAACTAGGAGATCTCTGGCAAGCTAGGGCAGCTTAGAAATATTAGAAGCTGAAACCAAGATATGCAACACATTTGGGAGTATCTCTTTCATGCTGAAGAATAAAATGAGCTGATTCTTCTACAAGGGTACCTTTCAATTTCTTGTCAGTATCCATGTAAAAGTCATGTAAAAACCTTAAATGTTTTTCATAACTTACAAATATTGTATATTATTAAAAAGTCACAGCATGTATGGGATGAAATAGGGGTTAAGGCAATAGGACAGCTCCCTTTACAAGAATTCAAAATCTTCACATTGCTGTTCCATGGCGAACCTATATCAGAAATGAGATTCTTCCCGGGACAAGGCTATGTTCTGGGATAGTGCCTGGAATTCATTAATAAATACACTTTAAATAAATCTCTACTCAGAGAAAATGGTTGAAAGGATATGCCTGTCCTCATGGAGTGGGAACCCTCATGTAGACAATGCTACTGGCTGGAATGGTGGACCCAGCCTCTCAGAGTAATGCTCTTATCTGATACAATAGGGACTGCAGGGACCTAGGGCATGAGCCTACAGTCCTCTGCATCAGAATCAGGTGTCTAGCTGGTTCTGGGTATAGAAGTTACTTCAGATCTTTCATTCCTTTGCATAAATCAGAAAATCACCAGAACATATATCCCCCTCTGAAATAAAGGACATATTAGAAAATTATTGGATGAATGTTTCTATATGTTTTGTGAGCATGTGGGGGAAAGGTACTGGCACAGTGGGTATTTGTGTTTACATTACTGACACCATGTCTCTGAGTGTATTACATAATTATGATGGTTTGAATTGCTTGAATGGAACAACATGATTACCCATGGTATTGCACGTCTCCAATTCCAAATAAACACAATGGCAAAAACTAGACAAAAATGCAGAAAGAATAGTAAGTCGCACAATGTCACTGAAGTCATGCAAAGAGGAAAAAAAAAGAATAAAAAATGGGCAAGCAACAGACACCATAAATGAAAAAAAAGCCAATGCATACAATTCTAAAATCATTCTTACCTTCTTCAGTCATTGTGTCATAATATTTTAGTTTTCCATATGATCCAAGTTCTACAACATCACAGTAAAAGACACAAAGATAAGGAACGAGCTATAATGCAAGAACTTTGTTTTTACACATTTTTAATTAATCAGATTCAGAGTTATACTGTCAAATTTTGCAATCGTAACTATATGGAGATGTGCAAACATGGGCCATGTGGCAGACAGCTTTCACGGCCCATTTTCAGAAATCACTTTAAATATATTATGGTACTGGGGGTAGAGTGTGCCCTGCATTACAGAATAGGGCACAGTTATCTTAACATCCAATGAAACAGAGTACTTGGCAAAGATAACTTCACCCCAGGTCTATGGTAACCCTATAATTTTCATACAGGTGACACTCCAAGAGAAAGGGACTGAACAAGGACAACGTCCAGGCTCAAGGAAGTTTGCAGGCACTGTGATTCCTTGCCACAGAACAGCAGTTCAAGAAGTTCATTTCACAGCTTTTCTCCAACAGAACCATGTCCTAGAGAAAAAGGAAGGCTACCTAGGAAAATCTAACGTGAAAAACCACGTTCTAAACTTCCCTTTCTCTTCTTAGATTTTAGACAGACAACACAGAGTGCTCTGGGAGGAAAAAGGAGGCATGTTCCCAGGGAAGACCACCAGCTCAGATAGGTGACAGGGCAGCCACAGCTCCAGGACTAAGGCATTGGCGGCTGCTGTGTAAACAGCAGGAGGCAGGGCAAGGACCAGCAGCTCCTCCTCTGTGTACGGATCATCAGTGGACTCCCCTGTAATGGAAACCCCTGGCAGAATGTGAGCTGTTTTGAGTGAGCTGGTGGGAGTGGCAGCTGCAGTCGAGGGGAGAGAAGGAGTGGGGATACACCATTTCTGTTTTCTTACTTCAGTTTTAAAATAGCAACTTTTATCCTTGTTTGTCTGAAAATTCTAGATTGTTTTAAGCAGTTTTGTGAGCAGGTTAAAAATATAATTTCTGGTCATAACACCACTCTCCCAATAAACTTCAAGACATTAATTAGACTCAAGAGATATTCCTGTGATTCTGCAGAATGCTCCCATGGCCCATTAACTGGGCCAGCTGCTGGGAATCCTCATATGAATCAACTTAAAATTGATGGGTTTTGTGTGCAAGATGAAGGATCTAGCTTAAAATGCAATAATAAATATTCCTGTATTTCATATTTATATGATACATCATTTGCATATTTTTTCATGTGCCTAGATTTCTATCTAAAATTGTTTTAATACACCAGTACAAAATTATATCTTGGGGAGAAAAATCACATGTTTATGTTTCTACGAAGAGCTGCCTATTCTGGTTTTTCTTGGATACATTACAAAAGATGCAGGTGCTTCAAAAAGAAACTGAATTTTGTGTAAATAAAAAGAAATTTTTTTTCATGACTTCTGGGGATTTCCATCAGTGAAAAAAAAATGTGTGTATATATATGTGTGTGTATATATATGTGTGTGTATATATATATTTTGGTATTTTAAGAACAGTATTATATATTTGACATTGCACAAGTTTGGAATTCTTAAATGACCTAAATACCTTCATAAATATAAAACACATAAATATAAAACATATGTTCATAGTGGCTTCACATATATGTGTTTGCATGTGTGAGTAATCTTGGAGTAGATTAACAAATCGTATCAGCCAACTAATTGTTTTGTGACCTCTCTTCCTTCCCTGAGGTAAGCAGTGGAATAAGCAGCTGGCATTCTCTGCCATTTGCTCAGCAAACAGAATGTGGGTAGCTCTGTGGTTGCAAAATTGGATGTAAACTATATTCTACACAGTGACAATACATCATAGCATCTTTATGGATCTGTTTTTGTGGACGCAAACCTCTGTATGCACACACTTATTTTCACGTATCAATCCCAATGTCAAACATCTACTTGTGGCAGATGATATTATTCCTCACTTCTTCTCTTGCAGAATCAGGTGCAAATAAATACATTCATATTGTTTAATTATCATTTTATTTGTACACAGTTGAATCGGAGCTGTTCATATCGGACAAAGCTCACACATTCTCGACAACGTGGCAATGTCTAGATTGCTTCTTAGCTGCTTCCTTGGATGATGAATGGGACTGAAGGACAAGAACTAGGCAGAACATAACAAAAATGAGGCTAATGATGGTGGAAGAGAAGGAAGAAGAGTAGTGAAAAGCTGAATAACAGCAAGTGATGTGGCAACTCAAGGCACAGTGAGGAAGCAGCAGAAGGGAATGGTATCTGCCCAAACAAAGAGAACCATGTTTACAGTTTACTGAGGAAGAGTCAGAAAAGAATGGAGATGGAAACCAGCCGCTAGAATATGGTCTTTAGCACTAACAGCAACAGGATGGTGAGATGGTGAACTCAGCAGCAGCATCCTAAGGAGGATAGGGCAGCATCTCCAGGAGCCACAGGCCCTCCTACCTGACGCAGGGACTTAGGAGGTGCAGAAAGAGAAATGACATGCGACTAGGACAAACAGCATGCATGCATACACCAGAGCTCATCATGCACCTGGCTGGGGTCCAATAGCCCATGATGCCTCCTGGAAAGTAGCCTTGGCCACTGTCTATTGATAGCCTGTGGCAAGACCTAGTCTTGCTGAGAGGACCCAGGAGGCACTCACCTGCATAGGAACATGGCTTGCAACCAGCACACTCCCCATAATGAATAACCAAGGCAGTCTGAACACAACTGGATTAGGATTCAAACTGAGGCTAATCCAAGGTTAGTTTTTTTGGGGATGGGAGGAAAGAAGTAAGGGAGTTCAAGAGCCTATTATTTAACATCATCTAGCACTGTTCGCTGTATCAGTGAAGCAAGAGGCAGCCACAATTGGAAGAGCCATACATCACCTGTGAATGTCATTCTGGGTACCACCTGGTGCCTCTTCTCTATAACATTTCTCTAAGAAGCCATACAGATGGAGAAGACATTCCAGAACCCGGTGGTCGGTGTTTGAGATGAGCCTGTAATCCGATTGTAAATGCTACCCGTCACGAGAATCACACTTGCTTTCATGCCACCGTGGTGGAGCCCATGTCACTGAGCTGTGATGATCCCATGACAAATCTCTTCCCTTATGTATGTTACTACCTCTCTAGCTCTGTATCACACTAGCCAAAACAGTGACTTTTTTGGTTTTGTTTTAAATTTTACTTTGGGGAGGAATGAAAGTTGCCCATTAGATGTAACAATTCTCAATTATCTCACAGGGACAGATCTCGATTATGGAAAATATGGTGAAAGTTCTGAAAGGTAGGTTACCATCACAGAGGGAGATGCCAATATAATTATGTAGGAATTATCATCCTCGAACAGTGAACAATAATGTGTGGTCATTACTGTGGATCATGCAGATGGTTCATAATGAAATGCCCAAGCGAGTCCCCAGATTCTGCAACTTCTTATAAATTTGCCACCTCATTTTCAGCCTTGCTTCTCTGTGGTGTTGCTTAGCAATATCAGTGGTTACCGACTTCTGTCCTGTGACGAGCTGATTCAGGCCATATTTCACCTTATTTTACATGCTCTGGATGATCAAGCAAGAAAAATAGGACCTAGATGTGCTGTTCTGCTGCTGTCCTTTTGAGGTGTGCTGGGGAGGGAGTGTAGGATAGAATATACAGGTTTCTGAAAAGGATTTTTAAAGAAAAACAATAAGCAACCTAGACAAGAGAATCAACCCAAAACAATCTGCCTTTTACAAGTATCTTTTTGAGAGGTGAAGCCAGCTGGACTTCCTGGGTCGAGTGGGAACTTGGAGAACTTTTCTGTCTAGCAAGAAGATTGTAAAATGCACCAATCAGCACTCTGTAGCTAGCACTGTAAAACACACCAATCAGTGCTCTGTAGCTTGCAAGGGGATTGTAAAATGCACCAATCAGCATTCTGTAAAAATGCACCAATCAGCACTCTGTAGCCAGCAAGGGGATTGTAAAATGCACCAATCAGTGCTCTATAAAAATGCACCAATCAGCACTCTGTAAAATGCACCAATCAATAGGATCCTAAAAGTAGCCAATGGCAGGGAGGATTGAAAAAAGGGCATTCTGATACGACAGAAACGGAACATGGGAGGGAACAAATAAGGGAATAAAAGCTGACCAACCCAGCCAGCAGCAGCAACCCACTTGGGTCCCCTTCCACGGTGTGGAAGCTTTGTTCTTTAGCTTTTCACAATAAATCTTGCTGCTGTTCACTCTTTGGGCCCGTGCCATCTTTAAGAGCTGTAACACTCACCAGAAAGGTCTGTGACTCCATTCTTGAAATCAGAGAGACCACGAACCCACTGGAAAGAACCAACTCTGGACACATTTTTACTGTGTAATTAAAAATCTCAATAACAATCTTAAGATAATTTTAAACACTGACCCTTTGTTAGAATATTTTTTTTCTTTTTCACAAAGTCCAGGAGATAAGTGATGATAAAGCATGAGGGGTGCGTGCATAGTTTGGAGACTTACAGACCTTGACTTGACAACTGGGTCTACCACTTGTTAGCCATGGGCAAGTTACCTAATGTCTTTGAGAGTTAGTTCTTACCCTTACATAAATGAGAAAAATACTAGTTGTATTCTAGAATAGTGGTGAGAATAACAGGTGCTTAACCTGTAACTGACAGATAATATTCACTAACTATATTGTAGGTATTATTATGACTTTAGTGCATCAGTTGGTTTTCCTTCAAACTAGTCAGGAAGCTCCATACATAGTACTCTTTTGATCTTCAAAAATCAGAGTGAACTTTGGTATCAAGAGACCTTATCATTATAATGCAGAACAAGGAGATCTTGTAGCACAGTGGAAA
Source organism: Chlorocebus sabaeus (assembly GCF_047675955.1). NCBI lineage: Eukaryota > Metazoa > Chordata > Mammalia > Primates > Cercopithecidae > Chlorocebus > Chlorocebus sabaeus. The sequence continues at coordinate 48,897,558 of NC_132915.1, forward strand.
TTTTGGAGTCAATAGATATGGGATCTAATCCAGACTTTGCTTTTTATTACCAGTGGGACTTTGTAGTAAGATAGCCTTTCAAAACCTTAGTTTCCTCATCTGTAAAATGGGGCTCATCCTAGTACCTCCCTCAATATGTTGTTATAAGGAGCTTTGTGCTATGCCTGGAACATTGGAAGTGCTCAAGCTCATACATATAGAACCCATCATTCTATGATTGGGCCAAAATCTAGTAAGTGATGAGTTGTTCAGACTAAGACAATATGTCACAAGTGACCACCCAGGATTTGAACCTTGTTTCTAACATCCTTTTCACAAGTTTATATTGGAGAAGAAACAGGTAAAAAGAGAATGACAAAAATAATGACCGATGATGTCATGCGAAAGGAAGTCTATGAATGTCATTTATATTCTTTTGTATAATCTAACATCAGGTACATTGAGACCTGATGTCAGTTACATTGGTATTATTTAAAGAATTACAACTCAGAGAAAGAGATAACATAAAGATCATTAGGTTTTGGTTTTTGAAAGGGAAGCTCAAAAGGGACTTCAGCTGTTCAGGAAAGTGGTATTGCCCAGTGGTTAAAAGAGTGGCTCCTGGGGTCCAACAATCCTGGGTGTGAACCCAGCTCCATCAGTTACCCGTGTGGTCTAGGGTAAATCATTTAGCTACTCTAAACTTCAATGTCCTTATTTGTAATACAGTTATAATAAAAGTTCTTATCTTATAGGATTGATGTGGAAGATAAATAAGTTAATCTGTATAAAATGCTTAGCCCAGTGTCTGGCAGGCACATGGTAAATATTCAATAAATATTACTTGTCACTATTGTCACTATTATTGCCTCCACATGCATCAGAATTCAGAGTTCGAGCTGAATATTCAACATTTTCTCTGGTCCCTTTTTCAGCTGTAGTTTGAAGGGAAAAATAATATTGTTAAAGATAGTGAAAAAATATGATTTGAATAGCAAGGAACATAGAATATCTGAAACCATCCATGCAACAGCTGGAATTCATTTCTAATTTCAGATAATCTGTTTAAGCTCTTCTAATAGAGTATTTCTAAAACATGTTCTTAATTTTTGGGAGGGCAGGTGGATAGGGGAGTTTGGAAACTAACATTTTCATTAATGACATCTATCATCTTGGGTACATTTTTGCAAGTCTATAAATTGAAAGATTATATTTACAAAATCAAGCAAAAGGTACTTTCTCATCAAATCCTATCAATTCTGGGCTGGGGGTTACAAACACATTTATTACCCAGCCTTAGAAGTGGCAAAATATTCCATGATCTTCCTCTACTTTTTTTAAACAAGGATTTATGAGGTGCTACGTACAGATAGGCCCGCTGGTTTCTTTCATAGAAACAGGAGCTTGGTTATATTACATGTGACTAAGGTCCACAGGGCGAGGGGAGAGAGGGGGACACTAAGGTGATGCTGATGCTTCTGTAAGCCACACTCACAATCCAACCAGTCACAAAGTTTAATTCCACCCCTAAATGTCCTCAATTCTGCCTTTTCTGCTTCATTTCCACTACCCTGGCCTTAGTCTGAGGCTTTGCCTAGACTACTGCAATGGTCTTATTTGCACTCTTCTTCCCTCATCCTTCTTACCACCTGTCTACCCCCAGTACCTTTCACCTATCTTTCTCATCGTTATCAAGGTAATCATTTTAAACACAACATGAAAATACAACACCTCTCAGTCCTGCACATACTGTGATTTTGTGTTGGAATTCTACTATGTCTCCTAATTTACTGAATCTTTCAGAACCCTGTTGAGGTTCCCTCCTCCAAGCAGCATTCCTAAATGCCCCCATCCCTAATGTTAAGTCACTTTCCTCCTGTGTGTCTGTTCCAACTATACACTTTTGTTGTTGTGCTCATCTCATCAAATGTACCTTAACCTACTTGTTTTCTGCCCTTTAGGGCAAAGAGTCATGGTACTCATTTTGTTCATTTCAGCACCCAGCAGAGTAAATGGGCACTCCGTATGTGTTCAACAAATGCTGCTAAGTTGAATTAAATATCTATTTAAAGTGCTCTGTTAATCTTCCTCACTCTTGTTGCCTTTGGTACTGACACTTATGATTCTTTCCATTTTAGTGTTCTAATTCCACAACTTCAACTATTCTGGCTTATAGTGTCTCTATGGGGAGGAAGCCCCATAGGTGTGGTCTTGACTCTTGCAATTCCCTTCATTGCTTCAGTAAAGTAGGAGGACTTACATCCTGCAAAAGAGCCATCAGGAGAGTCCTCAGCACACAGAAGACAAAATGGCAGCACTGTCTTTAAAAAATGGAGATGGAAAATACTGGTGCACAGAATAGATGCTGCATGCTGGCTAGAGAACAACTTGGATATACTCCTGGATCCCATCTTGTGGCCTGGCTGGATTCAGCAGTTTTTGCTAGGCAGAGAATCAGTGCTAATTTATATCTATTGGGTCAGTACAGCCGAGTTTCTACCCTCTGGTGCATGAAAGCATCCAACAATATTAGAAAAATATCCAAGGGGAGGAGAGGAAAACCAGTAAAATGAAAAAAAAAAAAATTAAACTCCAGCCATCCAAGAAGGGAAAAAGGCAAGAGATAAGAGAAATATGAAAGGGCAAGAGAATTTGAGAACACAATGAAATTAAGGGAAAAAGGACTGGAAGACATAAAATTAATGCCACTGATGTGACAGTAATTCAAGGTAAAAATGATCCTTACAATGATATATTCTACATTACAGTATTGTCTGGCATATTATTTTCCTGAATATTTGGTTCTTTACCACAATAGAAACAATCACCCCAAATTATGAATAATTTACAGGAATAAATTTAAAGTAGAATGTTCATAGAATCCTTTAAATTCCATCTGTTGTAGGTATAAATCCATGTATCATTACTCCTATTAAATACTAGACTGTATAAGTGGGATTACATAAGTCAGTTTAAAATCCAGGATGCAAAGAAAGGGTGGAAGATTAAGATACCTTTCCCAAACAGTTATGCACCTTAGATTAAATAGCAAATGCCTACCAGTAAACCAGAGATTTGGTTACGCAGGAGGAGCTAGGGCATGCCATTATCTTCTGACCCCCAAGTGACTCCCAAAGGATGGCCTAAGAATGTTTCACCAGAATTAAAAAATTAATAGAGTAAATGCTTTTGTAGATTTTTATCAATATATTGGAAAGATAATTTTTTTAGTCTGCTGAACACCTATGGACCCCAGGTAGAATTTTTTTCAAGTCTGCTCAACAGCTATGAACCCAAATGAAATCTGGCCTTTTGGAAGGAAGTGAGTTAAGTATCATGCCATATGATTTCCTTCTCATTGTACAAAGGACAGGAGAACTCTGTAAATACAGACGCTATAATTATACAGCTTTGGGATAACTTTTGCTCAGTGAGAAGCTGATGAATAGAAAATCGGTTCCCACGATATCTTATAGATAGGTATACCAGGACCTGAAGATATGGCACATGATAAATAGGCTTCTTTTTAAGGAAAGAAAATATAGAAAAGATAATTCAAGGTCTTATGACTGAACCACTGAAAGCTGTCTAAAATTTTGATGGCTGCAAGAAAAAATGAACAACTGATAGCAACTTATTTGGCAAATGCCTACAGAGAACTAATGATGTGGCAAGCACTGTTCTACGTGCCCTATAAATAGCATTCCATTGAATACACTAAACAGCCCGCGACAGATACCAATATCTTTCCTATTTTACAAAGGAGGAAACTGAGTTACAGAGATGTTAAATAACTTGCCCAAGGGCACACAGCTAGTCAGAGGCAGAACTGGGGTTCAAACCAAGGTGGCTGGCTCCTCACTGTGTCTGCTCAATGACTAACTCTGCTATTCCTCCCAAGAATCTGATGGGAAGAGGTCACCATGCACACCCCAAGCAGGGTAGAGGGTTTTTCTAAATGGGCACATTATGTGATGTCACCTTTGGGCTCCTAAAATCAGCTCTTTATGGTCTAATTCTCACTAGCATTGACAAGACGGGATTTAGCTCTCAGCTCAAGAAAATAGTCATAACCTGTTCCAGATAGGAAAGCTTGCATGACCTACTGCATCACCTATGGAAATATGCTGCATGAAAAAGAAAAATCAATAACTGGATAAAAGTTTTTTTCCAGAAATGGCAGAGGAGAATTTTCATCATAAATAATTTCCTAAAATGAGATTGATTTACTATTTCATTCCTGCCAATACTGGTTGTTATGGCCTCAGGGCCTTAGAGTGAAAAACAAAGCTACATTCACTATTGGTTTTTTGGGCTTAAGTGCTGCTATCTGGGAGGTCAAAGACAAGTAGCCACATAGGTTACTGCAACTGCATATCTAAAGGTTAGGTTCAACAACAGCATTTAAACTGGTGTTCAGGGAGTCAACTAGTCTGGGGCAAGCACTGGCTAATGTTCACCCAGAGTCTTGTCTGCAGTGGGGGTCTGAAAAGGAGAACATCCCCAGTGGGGTTACCACTCATGTCAGTTTGCAATGGCAATATGTTTCGAGAATGAATGAACGAATATATGAATACACACACACACATGCATGTGCACACACACACACACTAAACAAGTCTGATATAGACCTGTAAACTATATAAGCAACAATGCTGCTTGACTCTTTACAAATGTGTATGTACACATGTGTATAACATAGCCTCATTTGAGCTCAGGGACAACCTGTGAAGGACAGTTTGTTGTGGGTGAGATAATTCCTTCAATGGCTGAGGTAAAGAGGCAAGATTTGGTGGATCTGATAATGTGAGGTCAGGAGAGAAATGGATCCTGACAGCCAGTTGAGGATTGAGTTTACAATATGATCAGCATGTACACATGAGTGTTGTGGCCAGTGCAAATCCCAGATGGAAGAGCCAACTAGAAAATGTGTTCCCTAGTGTCAGAGAAAGCCATCTCATCACCGAATGCAAGTCATTCAACCTCATCCCATGAAGTGAGGGTCCTGCTACTTATTAAACACTCAGAGGTGTCTTTAGTGTAAATGCCTTCCGTTTGGGAGAAAACACCTCTGGATGCTCTCATATCACAGATGATGTTTATTTTTATTTTTTAATTTTTTTAATTTTTATTTTTTTGAGACAGAGTCTCGCTCTGTCGCCCAGGCTGGAGTGCAGTGGCCAGATCTCAGCTCACTGCAAGCTCCACCTCCCGGGTTTACGCCATTCTCCTGCCTCAGCCTCCCAAGTAGCTGGGACTACAGGCGCCCGCCACCTCGCCTGGCTAGTGTTTTGTATTTTTTAGTAGAGACGGGGTTTCACCGTGTTAGCCAGAATGGTCTCGATCTTCTGACCTCGTGATCTGCCCGTCTCAGCCTCCCAAAGTGCTGGGATTACAGGCTTGAGCCACCGCGCCCAGCCACAGATGATGTTTACATAACAATATACATTTTGTATAGGAAGTCTTTGGTAAATGAAAGTGCTTCTTCATCTTCAGTGACTGCCCCCATCCTTTGGTCCCCCATGTAATTGCATCTGTGACAGCTGGTTTTTATCTCTGGGAACTCTGAGTCTTCCTTTCTGAAGGAGTTCCCTTTTGAGCATAAGTTCCAGAGGACAAAGATGAAGCTCTAATTTTATGGATACTTCATTGTCTTTTTCCTTCTTCATGATATGTTTGTGCTCAAATGCCATCAAAATCAATTTTTTTGGGCAGGGCGCAGTGGCTCACGGTTATAATTCCAGCACACTGGGAGGCCGAGGCAGGTGGATCACCAGAGGTCAGGAGTTCGAGACCAGCCTGGCCAACATGGTGAAACCTGTCTCTACTAAAAATACAAAAATTAGCCAGACATGGTGGTGCATGCCTGTAATCACAGCTCCTCAAGAGGCTGAGGCAGGAGAATCGCTTGAACTCGGGAGGTGGAGGTGGCAGTGAGCCAAAATCACGCCACTGCATTCCAGTCTAGGTGCTAGAGTGAGACTCTGTCTCGAAAATAAATAAATAAATAAATAAATAAATAAATAAATAAATAAAAATAAAAAGAAATCAATTTTTTGGCCATATACCTTGTGGCCTTTACTTCAAAGTCAACATTTTCATTGGAGAAAGAAAGAGAGAGGGAACTTTTCTCATACTCAAAAGCACTTATTTCAGTAAGACCATTCACGTTCCCTTATGGCTCAAGTAATATTAATTTATAATGTGTACAACACAAAGAGAGATTCAGTTTCAACCATTTTTCACATTCAAATATGAGAATAACGCTTTACTATTCCCTAAAGAGAGGAGCTATTTAACTTGTCCTGTGTTTGCTCTATGAGAGGCATTAATGGCCTGTCCTCTTCTATCTAGGGATTAATACTTATGTCATCTTAGTAAACCACAGCCAGTAGATTGGATTTTATTCTTCGCAAGTGAAGATTTTCACTCATTTGCCTATTCACTTACCAAGAGGAGGCTGCATGCAAACATTTTGGTAATATAAGCTGATCTAAATTTTAAGATAGAAAGATTACAAAACTGCCTTTGAGTTACCTTCTCCACTTTTGGATAAAAGGGTCATGAAATGACTTTCTTTTGGGACCAAACAAAAATTTATAAAAGCTCATTCTGAAGCTTTTTTTTTTTTTTTTAAATAGAAGCTAAAGAGAAATAAGCTCTGGTATTTGGTGAGACAAAAAGCAACCCAACAAGCAAGTGACAGTTCAATCTTAGTGTCAGCTTCAAGTTAACATTGTCTGTGTTAAAGACTTGGAAAGCCTTTACAGAACAGAGAGATGTGTGAGCATGTGTGGCCATAGATACGAGTCCTGTGTGAGTGAAGTGTCCGGGCTCAGAAGTCAGACTTAGGAGCTCGGTGACTACGAGCAAGTCATGCCACCCCTTGGAACTGTGGTTTTCCCAGAGGTAAAATATGCATATGACTTCCCATAGCCACTGCTGAGAGAATTACATGAGATGACTTTTGGGTGTGAGGCACAGAGTGGGTACTACAAGTTCCACTTTCTTGTTTTCCTTCTCCACCATCTCTGAGGCCCCTAGTTTCCTGCACTGAAATCTCTCTCTCTCTCTCTCTCTCACATACACACACACACATGCATAGACACTCGCACTTCCCTAGCACCTCTCAACAGGAGAGACTGCTAGAGCATTAGTTCAGTGGGCAGGGAGCCATATGTCTGCTCATTTCAAAGGAACCACGTTTTGGTTAGGACAACAATACATAGTTTGGGGTTTCTGTGAGCCAGTCGGGTCCTCTGCTCATCCAGGCTCCTCACTTCCCTCAAGAACCTGCTTTCAAAACTCACTTTCTCCAGGAACACTTCCCTGAAGGCCCCTCCTCAGGGTTCACACAATGATCTGGATTTCCTGAGGGTCTGGCAAGCCTTGCTTGCCTGCAGCCAGTGCTCACTCTGTCCAGCGCCGTGCCTGCTGTACACGCACCAGGGCGCTTGCTATGCCAGGAGGCCACTTACATGAATGTGTGCTCTCGCTGCTTCAGGAATGCTGGCCACGTCCTTTCAATTGGGTGATTCAAATGCTCTAGGAAGCCCCTTTCCTGCCCTGCTTAGTGCCTCACAAAGAGCAGTTAGTGAATCTGGCCAGGGCAGTGGTGCTTACACTCTATGGCAGTGTGCCCCTCCAGAACCACCTCAGAGGAGACCCCAGCAGCCTCTGATCCAGCCTCTTAACCTTCCTCCTAAATACTTCAGCCAGAACATCTAAAAGCTGCTGCTTGATGATACCTCTTGATCTCTGGTGGACACATCTTTTTTGTACTTCTTTGTCAAAAGTGGTGGACACTAGGACTGGGATTAAGTTGCACATAGAGTTTAATTTGGAGAGAACTGACATCTTTATAATATATTAGCATTTATTTAGATCTTTTACATTCTTCAGAAATGATGATTGTGATGATTTTTGCCATAAAGTTCTTAAATATTTCTTTTGGGTTAATCCTTGGTATTTTATGGTTTTGTTGCATTTGTGAGTTGGGTCTTCATTACCTTCATGTTTAAATAATCCTTTAGTTCAGCAGTCCCCAACATTTTTGGCACCAGGGACTGGTTTTTGTGGAAGACAATTTTTCCACGGGTGGGTGTGGGGTGTGGGGTGAGTGGTGGGGATGGTTTTGGGATGAAACTGTTCTACTTCAGATCATCAGGCATTAGATTCTCATAAGGAGCCACAACCTAGATCCCTCATATGCACAGTTCACCATAGAGTTCATGCTCCTATGAGAACTGAATGCCTCCTATGATCTGACAGGAGGCGGAGCTCAGGTGGTCATGCTCGCCCACTGGCTGCTCATCTCCTGCTGTGTGGCCCAGTTCCTGATGGGGCATGAACTGGTACCAGTCCACGGCCTGCTTTAGTTCAATTACAGGTGCACTAGGTAAGTATTATTCCTACTTTTATGTTTTATGCTTTTATGTTTCTTAAGGTGTCTAGTGCACGAATTTGTTAAATATTGGTATTAGCAATACAACTTGTTATAGTGAAAAAATGTAAATCAAAATTTGAATCTACACAAGGAAGGATAAATTACTATAATTGTAGGAGAGTGTGCAAGAGTCCACAGAAAACGAATAAGAACCTTCATTTTTTGCAACTTCCTTCTCAAACTCAATACTAAATTAAGAAGTGGATGTTATTTTACAGGTGTTCGATTTTTCAAAAGGAATGAATGGTTAAAACAATAAACATCTTAGCATCTTGTTGCGATGGTAATTCTCTGAACATATAAAATTAGGCTTGGGGAATGTAATAAAGGAAAGAACTACACAGTATATCAAAGAGAAGAAAATGAAAGGAAACGAGAGAAGAACAAAGCATTTGGATGGAAGAGAGGAATAAGGACACGGGAGAACTCATCAGGAATGTGTGAGGCAGACAGCAAACATTTCCCATTGCAGCAGTGACTCCAGGACTAGAGAGGGAGATATTCCATTATACAGCAAATATTGACCAAGCACCTACGTAATAACATCCTTGCTGTGCTGGTACTACACAATGGTGGCCAAACCAGATGTGATCACTATTCATAGCTGCAAGAGAACCATCAAGTAAATAGAACTTTGTTGGTCACAACAACAGAGCCCTTTGACAGGGCATGGATTAAGAAAATCTACATGGCTAGAGACATATATTCCCTAGCAGAAAAATTATAAAAGCAAGTACTCATTCAATTTATTTAGCAAATATGTATTGGAGCCCACTTGTGCCGGGCACTGGGGATAGAGCCAAGCCTGCCCTGAGTCCTGCTCTGTTGGAGGTATAAGGGCCGAGACAGGCAGCATACAACAAATAAACACGTTCATGGGGACAAGTGTTAAGGAGAATGCAGAGCAGGGTGAGGGAGAGAACTCAGATTCACTTTCATTGTTTTGCTTCTGATATTTTCAAAAAGTTGCTTGAGTAAGGCCTCTGATCAGGTGATATGTGAAGGCTGACTTGAAGGAGGGAGACCAGGAGCCAACTGGGTATCTAGAAAAAGGGGGAACATGTGTAAAGGCCCTGAGGCAGGAGTGTGCTTGCTATTTGGAAGGAGCTGCTAGGCAGTCAGAGAAGCAGAACAAGGGAAATGACATGTGAAAGAAAAGAGAGAAGGGTAGAGAAATGAGGGGATGGGAAGGAGGGGAGAGGAGGGGGAAAAGCAGGGGAGGAGGGGAGGAAGGTGAGAGACGGGCAGAGAGAGATGAGGGAGAGGAAGGAGGGGAAGGAGGGGAAAGGAGGGCAGAGAGGAGGGAAGGAGGGGTGACAGAAGAGAAGAGAGGATGGGAGGAAGAGAGGAAGCGGGAGGGAAAAAGGGGAGAGAGGTAGAGGGGGAAGTTGCAGGGGGTCTGGGGTCTCTGTAAGCTCTAGGGCTTTTGCTGTTGGTGAGATGGTTTTGAGCAGAGGTGGGGCATGATTTGACTTACATTTTAGGGGAACCAGGATTCTTCTATGGACAAGTTTGGGGGCATGCCTTTTCTGGGGAGAGATTCAGGGCCACAGTGAAATAAACTGGATTCGTGGGTCAGCAGACAGCCCTTCAAAAAGAGGGAAAAGGGGAATTTCCATCTTTCCCTAAAATTGAGAACTTGAGAAGACTGGACAAAGGTTACTAGGGATGGGAAGAAGAAGGTGAACACATTTGACTCTAACTGGGCTCTACTATGGAGTTACATAGTGTGGTCCTGGGAAAGTGGATTTCCCCTAATCGATCTCATCTGAGAAGCATGACATTTGTGAGGAACTGCTCATGAGAGGTGGGGGGAACAGAGAGTATTAAGCAGCAGCGCTGGCTCTGACAACCTGCATTAAAAAGCTGGCTCTACTATCCTAGGACTGTGGCCTCAGGCAGGTAAGAAAACCACTTGGGGTCTCAATTTCTTCATCTATAAAATGAGGATAACAGATTCTCTCTCATTGGCTTGCTAAGAGAATTGAGTGAGATAATGTTTGCAAAGCATAGTACCTGGTACCTAGTAAGTGCTCAACTGTGAAAACCAAACACTATTATTATCACTATTACTCACCGGAGCAAGCAAGATTCTATCCTGAGGTCCTTTTCTATCATTTCTTAATAACATTTAGCATTTAACTGGCACTTATTCTCTGCCAGGCCTTGTTGTAAGTGCTTTTCGCATATTAGCTCATATACTCTTCATTTGTTTTAGTTTCTTTTTTTTTTTTTTTTTAAATTTAGAGACAGGGGTCTTGCTATGTTGCCCAGGCTGCCCTTGAACTCCTAGGCTCAAGTAATCCTCCTGCCTTAGCCTCCAGAGTAGCTGGGATTACAGGTGTGTGCCAACATGCCCAGTGTATATTAGCTCATATACTGTTTAAAACAACCCTATGAGGTAGGTATTATTACTCTCTTTCTACAAATGAGGCGGTTGAGGCACACAGAGGGTAAATAAATCATCCAAGGGCACACAGCTAGTGAAGGACAGAGCTGGGAATAGAACCCGGGGGATCCAGTTTCAGTCAATCCTCACTCTTATCAAATACGGTACTAGACTACCTCTCTGCTGATTCAGTGCTCATAGTTCTTTATCAAAGACAGGAAACAAGCTGGGTATAGTGGCATGTGCCTGTAGTCCCACCTACTCAGGAGGCTAAGGCGGGAGGATCACTTGAGCCCAGGACTTCAAGTCTAGCCTGAGCAACATACCAAGACCCTGTTTCTAAAAACAAACAAAAACAACCGATAGAAAACAATTTTCATCTTGAGTCGTGTTCGGGATCTTCTGTGTTTGGTTTCCTGCTACTCAGCAGATGGAGAGAATGGCTTTGGAACCAGATGAATGTGGGTAGAGATATAACATCCATCTGGGCAGGTCACCAAGCTGCTCTGGGCCTTGGTATTTATCCATGAAGTGGGGATGATGAGATATATGAGACAAATGTTCAATAAGTGGAAGCTACTATTGCCAATAGTGATAATGCTATACTCTGTTCAGTAAAAATACTACCATACAGTAGACCGTCTATTTTTAACAACTTTGCTATCTCTTTGGTCAAGGTGGTAGTTTTCACCCCTGAATTTCTAATAGTCGTTTGCCTTGTGGTGACTGTGATTGATCACCAGAAAAGACTGTGGTATTCCCTTCTCTGAAGTCTTTGGGAGAAGATATATGCCTATATGCCTGCTGGACACAACCTGCCCGTTCCTGTCTAGAGATGGCAGCCTGGGCTGCAGAAGCTTTAGGAGCAGTTCAAGATCACACGTTTTACAATTTTCACGTCTTTGAACTGAAACCACTAAGGCACAGGACCAGGAGGACATGAAGGTGGAGAGGGGAAGATTTCACCATTTTTTCTCTATGCTCCTCTTTCCCCAAAAAGGTCAGTCCTGAACATCTTTATCCCCAGCATTCTATTTTCTTCTCCTTGTCCCAAACCAGAGGAAGAGAGAGCTTTTAAAAAACTCTCTCTGGCAAATGAAGTTCTTCAAGTCTTCCTAAGTAGAAGTGGTAGTAGTGGTAGTAAGTAGTAGTAGTAGTAGTAGTAGTAGTAGTAGTAGTAGTAATAAAAATCCATCCCTGATCCAGGGATAGGTCAGAGCTCTTGTGATTTAAGCTGGTGTCTACACCAGGAGAACAAGGAATGCTGGGTTGGACATGGGGTTACACAAGGAGGCAGAGTAGCAGAAGAACTACAAACACAGACTGTGAGTCAGGCAGATATAGGTTCAAATTCTGGCTCTGCCATTTACTTCCTCTGTCACTTTGCCTTGGTGGGGCATAGAGCCATAGCCTCTTTACATGTCAGTGTCCTCTGAATGATGGAGTAGGGCTCATGGAAGGATTAAATGAGATGGTTTATATAAAGCACTCAGCATAGTGCCTGGCCTATAGTAAGTACTCTGCAAATGTTGGTTGGTGATATCATTATGAGGCAAATGATAGGAGAAGATACTTCTCACTGCAAAAGTGCAACATCCAGCATCCTTGTTTTAGGTTCATGAAGATGTACCCCTGAGCAAATACAAAGGGTTGTTTAGAGAAAATGTTAAAATCAATATAGGACACTGAATTTATTAGAAAGGTCAATTCAGATAGCCATCCTGTGATCTCCAAGACCAATAATCCTAGTTCCCCAAGTTTTTCTCATAAAGGAAAGAAAATATTTATTACAACCATTCATCTGCCTTAAGCAGATTCCGTCTTTTCATGAGCAATGTCCTGTTCAGAGTTTTGTGTCCCTGCAAAGGCACTGCTCAGCTATGTTTGAACTAATCCTTCACCTAGGCAGGCCAACTCTGTCCCCTCTACACAGTGTGGTCTATCCAGAGCCCACCAATGAACAATGAACAGTGGAACCAATAAGCAACGTACGTCCCTGAAACAGACTGAATTAGATCCAAGGTGGTTTCACCATGTTCTTTGGTACTCCTCCCATTGAGAGGTGAAGTCTAATTTCACCCCCATGAGTCTGGGCTGGCCTTAGTGACCGCCTGACTGATTGAATGCAGTACAAGTGACATCCTGGGATTTCCCAGGGTAGGTCATATGAAACCTTGCAGCTTCTCCTTGGTCTTCCTGGAAGGTTTGCTCTTGGAACCCTTAACTACCATATAAAACAAGTCTATCCACATGGAAAGGTCCTGAGACCACAGGGGGAATCAGGGGACCCAGCTGAGCCCAGCTTTCCACTGTGCCTTCCTTTGTAGGTGTTAAGCTTGAGTGAGGCCCTTTCAGACCTTCTAACCTACTCATCCACCAGCTAAATACCACCAAATGACCTCCAATGATGCCACATGGAACAGAATACTCAACCAGGTGATCCCTGATCAAATTCCCAATCCACAAAATTATGAGTAATAAGATGGTGGCAGTTCTAAGCCACTAAGTTTTGGGGTGCTTTGTTGCACATCAACAGATAATGAAACACAAACACTCCTGGACCCTTGTGACTCAGACTCAGACTGAACCAACCACCAATGAAGGCTTTTGGTAAGGGCTCAAACACTGGATTTTGGAAGACAATGACACCTGAGTGGCACAGATGAGACAAAGACGAATGTGTTTCCATAGGCCATCTGTCCTAGATGCTGTTTTCAAATGAATTTGAATACTTCCCTTTTGAACATACACCAGATGCCAGTAGTGCCAATGCCAGTACTACCCAGCCAGGTGAACATCGGTGACATGAACGAACTGTTCTTTAGTGCTACAAGGAAGCTACGAACTGCAGCATTTATGCCATCAACTTGGTGATGTAACTAGCATGCTCTATGTTGTTAAAAGGTGGCAGTTTGGCACAAGGACATGTGAATTCAAGTGATTAGATGCAAACTAAAAGAGAGATGACTATTTCTGAGAGCTGTGGGTTAATTTTTTGGCTGTTCTCGGAATGGAAAATGATTGTGAATTTTGGGGGAAAAATACCAGAGCAATCTGTTTTCTTGGCCGCCTGCTATGGAGCAATTTTAAAGCATTGAAGTGCTTTCCATATTTTCTAATCACTCAAGTCCAGAGCTGATTATGGCTCTCAGCATCTCTCAGATTCACACCACTGGAGCCTCCCACATCTTTCAGGGAGAGGTTTCACCTTGAAAGCAGGTGCCCGGATTCAGAAGGCACATCTTGCTACAGCAGGAACACACAGTTTAATTGTAGCACAGCTCACAAGGGCCAGGTGTTTTGGAAAATCACTGATGGCCCAACTCTGAGATAACCTAGATTCACTTTCCCTTATCTCACAAAAATAAAACATAACCTCTTCTCCAAACAGAAAAAACGAAAATAAGCCCTACCAGAAACCGAATTCTTCCAAACAAAAACCAGGAACATTTAGATGATTGAGACCTGTGGGCAAGGACATGCCCGCATTCACAGGCGTGCACACACACATATACACACACAGTTGTATATGATTAAACATCTCTAGAAGGAGCTTCATGAAACTGGAAACTGTGGTTTCCTCTGTGGAGAACTGGTGAACTGGAGAAAATTAGAGAGTTGATGAAGGAAGACTTTTTTTTTTTCACCTTAAACTTTGGAATATTTTGAATTTTAAAAAATCATATATTGTGTTACTTTTCAAATTAATGAAATAGAATAATTCCAAACCTGCATATGGCAATTAAGATGTGCTAGGTTGTGTATTTAATGCTTTGTGTATATTCACTTTTTAATCTTTACAACAACCCTATGATGCAGACACCATTATGTATTTTCCTGATTTTACAGATGAAGAAACTGAGATACGGAAAGGTTAGGTGACTTGTTCGAGGTCACATAGCCAGTAAATGCAGAACTGGGATCTGGACCCAGAGTCTGGTTCTGGAGTCTGTCCTTTTAATTGCCACATAATACTGCCTTGCCCAAAATAAACATACTCAGGCCCTTGATCATAATTGAGTTGGAGTAGATAAAATTGTTCCTTTCTTCTCTCACATGGTCAATATCAGGTCAATATCATGACTTTGGACAAGTTGCTTAATCTTTCTGAGCCTACACTGCTAGTGTGTACCAGGTATTCTTCTAGGCTTTGTGGATAACTAGAGTCCCTGGTCTCAAGAAACTTCCTGTATCCTGGCAGAAACAGACAATAAATAAACAATCCAGAAACCATAATGTAAACAATAAAGGAAAATTAAAGTATTCACTGACAGATGAGGATTGGGAAACCCAATTTATGCTGAATGATCAGGAAGTGTCATTTACACAGAGGTGCTGAGAAATGGGCAGGAGTAAAGCAGCGAAAAATAGAAGCGGGTGAGGGAAAGGAAAAATATTATAGTAGAGAGAACAGCCTATGGCAAAATCCGGGGCAGGGAAGGGGTGTTTGTCTGAGGACAGAAAGGTTTGTGTGGCTAAAACAGAGTGAAATTGAGTTTGGAGCAAGAAGCAGATCATGTAGACCAGTGGTCCCCAAGCTTTTTCGCACCAGACACTGGGTTTTGGGGAAGACAATTTTTCCATGGCCGGGTCAAGGAGGATGGTTTAGGGATGAAACTGTTCCACCTCGGATCATCAGCCATTAAATTCTAATAAAGAGCACACAACCTAGATCTCCCTCATGCGCAGTTCACAACAGGGTTCGGCCTCCTATGAGAATCTAATGCAAATGCTGATTTGAGAGGAGGCAGAGCTCAGGTGGTAATGTCTGCTCTTCTCCTGCTGGTACCAGCCCATGGCCTGGGGGTTGGGGACCTCTTATGTAGACCATGATTTGGCTCACGTCCCACCCTCCAACTGCCATCTAACATGTTTGAATTGTGCATCCTATCAGCAAAATTTTTAAATGTCTATAAATAGGCATCTATATTCATATAGATATCTATATTCCTATCTATTATATATAGAAACACATACTAAAATACGAACAAAAACATTTTCAAAAATAGAAGCTAGGAAGAATGACAAAGTAAACGATGAAAGTGCTGATATTTTTCTCCTTGCTTCCCAAACGATTGTCTTGCACATCTCCTGAGCACCTCATCTCTACCCTGGGACTACAGCTCTAATCCAGAAAGCAGCATGGCCTGTGTTAAGTGAGATTCAAAGAAACAGAATCTCTTATCATGAAACCATGAGAACTCTCCTGACTTTGAGGGGGGCTCCTTTTGCACAAACTACTAGTTGTGCAAGGATTTCACAATTTTCATAAGAGCCCTGGGAAGCCACTGAAGGTTATAAGAAGAAATGACATAACCTGATTTACTTTTTAAGATGATTACTTGGGCTGCTGAGTGAAACATATGTCTAGGGAGTGGCAATGGAAGAACTGAAAGACCAGCTAGGAAGCTACTGCAGGAATGCAGGCAAACGATGGAGATAGTTTGGAATAAAGTGCTGCAGGAGGGAGAGCAGTAGATACATCTGAGATCCATGTTGGTGGTGCTATATTTTGTGAAAGGAGAATAATGATGTTAGCTACGAAGCATTATTGTGAAGCATAAGTTTACAGGTGTGAAAATGCTTTGTCAACACTAAGCTGCCAAAGATAACTTAATATTACTATAGATGATGAAACCAAATACTAGAGAGACCCTAACTTGCCCAAAGTCACACAACTGCTTAGTAGTTGGGAGGAAGGAGTTAAAGCAGTTGGCCTGCAATCTCTTTACTCCTTTCTCTGGGGGTGTATCCCAGGGGAAAGAAAAGAAGGCTGGTGACCAGGTCTAATCTCCTTGTCAAATGAACTTCTGCATAGATAGAGTAATGATATTTAGGATGTCCCTGGCTAACAACTACCTCTAGTAAATAGATCCCAGGACCTGTGAAGGAAGGCTCCTTGGAGAATATCACATCAGCTATACAACTCTCTGTGGTATAACAGGAAGATGTTTTGTGATTGAAATGCCTCATGCTCTGCAAGAAGAGGCGACCCTGTGTTCCTTACCCATTATTCTGAGTGAGATGCATGTCCAATGAAGGAAGATAGGTCCTTGGGAGCCATTCTTGGGTTGCAGATTTTTCTTTACTTCATAAGAACTTCTTGATTGCTTATATTCTTGAACTTATTTAGCAAAGCCTGATATCGGATAAGATCTCTGATTCATATAACATGACTTGACAATCAGATCGCCTGGCTTCATTCAGTGGCACATATCTATTTCCTAGGCTCTATTAGCTCCTGTGTAACATTGAGCCCAATTATAAAGTCCAGGGATGAAGGGAGAACATAATCAGTTATATCTGAACCCCTTACCAGTGGCAAAACTAATATTTATTTGACACATCTGATATCTATCAACTTGAAAATAATTTTGAGGAAATTTACACAATTGAAGAAACACAATGTATTTGCCCTCATTGTGACTGAGTAACACTGGAAGTACACAATAATGGGTTGTTTGTGATGGTTCATGTGATTACACTGGGGGGTGAGCCAGGCTTTTTGGGTCTCCAATGACAGCTTCCAAGCAGTTCTAGAAGACAGGGCTTTTTAGATGCATAGATACTCACCTCCCACCCTCCAATTGCCAAAGAATCAGTACAGTCTCAGTGTTCTGCCATGAATATCATTCCCCAAACCACTCATGGACCTCCTAAATCATGGAGTTCTTTTTCTCTCTTTTTTAAGGTGCACAATTTATCTTCACACACAATTTTGTTTTGAAACTTAGAAATGATGACAAAAGAGAACTGTTACTTTAGCTGGAAGGGAGGGAAACCTTTTTGTCCTCTCTGCTTCATAACAAACTGTATTTATGCTTGAGGCATCAAAAGATAGAATCAGCACGCACACCTCACATCCTACTCCTGGTACAGAAACCACTGATTGTGAACTGAGCTGTTGCAGATAAAGCACGTCAAAGGGCCAGGGCTGCTTCTGGCAGATGCTAAACAAGAGGAGACTAGCAGGCGTGCATGACGACAGCACAAACATGTTTTATACAGAGAAGCCTTTTGACATCCTCTTTACCCTGAACAAGTTCCCAAACCAAAGCTTGATGTTTACCTTCGGCGAGTGGGTCAAGGGTGTGTATCATGAGCTGGAAGATGCTATTCCTCATGAGACTGTTGTGGAGGGAGGCAGAACTTCCACCTCGCTGGAGACGCGGCTTAGCCTGAGCAGAGAAACCAAAGAGGTGGTTAGTCTCAGAAATGAAAGGCAAGTGCATTATAGACAAGATCCTCACTTAGTCTGGTGGCCACTCATTTCTGTCGCATGATCACACACTATTGAGCCAACGATTTTCAAAGTACATTTCAAAGCCCCTGAGGGAATGTCTCTCACATTCTTTCCTACTAAGTGAATGCGTTGCTTCCCTTTTTAAAAAGAGCTTGTAAATGCCAATGTGTTATATGCTTCACATCCCTTCATTTATCTTATTTGCAAAATGAACCCTATGAACTAGATGCTATTATTCTTCTTGTTAGATAGACGAGGACACTTCATCTCAGAGAATTGAAATGAGGTGTCCAAGTCACACCAACAAGAAGTGGAGGCTGGAGGAATGGATCCCAGGTCTGCTTTTCTCAAAGACTGTTCTCTAATCCAGTGGGTGGTCTCTAACATTTTTGAAGTGTGCATCCTATCAGTAAAATGTTTGAATGCATATAAATAGGCCTCTATGCCCATATCTACATAGACACATATACTAAAATACGATCATATAAAAACACTTTCAAAAATAGAAGTTAAGAAGAATAACACAGTAAACGATGAAGGTGCTAATGTTTTCTCCTTGCTTCCCAAAGGCTCGTCTTGCACATCTCCTGGGCTACCTCATCTCTACCCTGGGACTACAGCTCTCATCCAGAAAGCAGCATGGCCTATGTTAAGTGAGATTCAAGAAGCAGAAGCTCTTATCATGAAACCATGAGAACTCTCCTGACTTTGAGGGGGGCTCCTTTTGGACAAACTACTAGTTGTGATCCTTTGGCTAAATAAATGGAACTGGTAGGTGAGAAGGAAGAATGAGTATCTAGAGATAAGGTTACCAACATACGCTTTTTCTTCTATCTTCAAAAGCAAACAACCTAAAAACTCCCAAACCCTCTGTATTTTGATGGGTTTTTAACCTGAATAGGAACTGCTGTCTCTCCATGGTTGATTTTGTGCTGATCATCACAAGGGAAGACTCTCCAAGGCAGCCAAACTTTATAGACAGACAGATTTAAGGAGTTGAAAGGTATTGTAATGTAAGGGAGTTAATTTCTTATTGAACTTTCAGTGTAAAAGTTTGACATGTAAATTTTCTGGGGCAGGTAAAAATAAAATACTATTCTCCATTATGTCTTTCGAACTTCTGCATAACAGGGTTTTCCAAAATATTCCATCACACTCTAGACCCACAAGGGGGCTTCCCCAAAAGTGTCCTATGAGAGACTCCATGATCAAATACATATTTGATATATATTGAAAAGTGCTATATCCTAGCCAACTCACCTTAGGGTTTCAAACTACACACTAGATCACTAAGTCTAACACTACAGAAATCTGTTTAACTTGATTAACTTGGGCAGTGTTTCCAAACTATTATCCGTAGGATCTTATTTTGTAAAACACTTGTTAACAATCATGGTCCACACAGTTGGAGACAAACATGAAACCCATAGAAAGTATGAGTAAAATCTCACTATGAGATACCCGAAGAAATCTGGCTCTCTTAGTGTGATTTATCATGACATTCTATTCGAAATCATATTGCCAATTCAATAGGGTTGGAAAAGAATTCAGTGGGGATTACTGGTGTCTCAATGGTGAACCAGATTATGGCTCCTTAATAGAAGAGATTGAGTCTGTACCCGTGTTCTGGTACTGGATCAGGTGCATTCTATGGGCTGTCAATCAATGTTACATCTTTGCCTTGAGCATTACAGGAGGAAGGACAGGGTCATATGTATCTTTATTACTGTTTTAGCCTTGAAAGTCTTAAGCATTTTTAAATGCATTTTGTTATTAGTTATAGAGGATTCAGATGATTAAGTTTCAAAATATTTTAGGAGCAAGCTTAGGAGATCTGAATAAAATGGAAATGTAATCACTGTTTGATGGCTGAACACAAGAATTCTGAAGGTTGTTTCTTTACTATGCTGCAAAATCTGAAATGTGATGTGTTAATTAAATAGGAACTCAGAAATGGTTTATCAATAATAATTTGTCATAACTATTATGGTCCTTATTCTGGGAAACTGGAAGAACTCTGGTGTGGAGATCTTCATTTGAAAAAGATTACATCTAGAGAAGTACTGAAAGCATTCTTTTGTGTATTATGTATATATTAAATATATAGGTCTCATGCAGCATTTCTTTTGATGAGACCAAAAGAAATTTCCAATCAGAGTATGTGCATGCAGATACACAAAGAAAACAAATATTGAGCATTAGATCCCACACTACCCCCAAATACTAGTTCAACATCCCTTGGAATGCAATTTGGAAATATCTCACTCTTCCAACTCCTACAAAAGTTCATACCAAATGGAAGAGAAAATTCAAATTTTGAAACCTAGTCCCAGAAGACATGTGTTCATGAGTGCCAGAATTCAGTCATCACTAATTGTAGCACGGAGTAGAAGTACACACCAGGGGTTAGACTATTTAAGCATTCCAAGGGAGAGAGTAATGTGTTGAGCACACAAACCCCTCTTACTCCCAACCCCACCCCACACTCTCCACAGGCACACAAGCAGGTACAGACAAAGCTACTGCCTCCTACCGGTAGAGTCGGTTCATCCTTGTCCCTGGCTGCAGATGGCTGCATAAGAGAAAAAGGCAAAGACAAAAGACAAAGAAATAAATAAATGAAGAATCACATATGGCATTTACATTTAATAACAAGCATCAGTATAGGGGAAGATTTCATTCTTTCTGCCCCTGGGATGAGTTAAGCCAAAACAGGGGACTGAGCATGTATATTTCTAGCCAAAATATAATGGTTTATTTAGGTACATGATTCATTCTCCTGAAAGGTCAAAGTTTAATGGCCAACCCGAATGTCCAGCTATACAAAGCAGTTAAGTCAACTGTGTCCCAGCCACACAGTGGAATACTATGTGATCATTAAAATGAATGAGGTAATTCACATGTACTGACATGGAAAATATCTATTGATAACTGAAAAAATTAAACATTTATAAATATTTATTGTTTCATTTCATAAAGGAAAATAAATTAATAATACTTTAGTGCATGTAAATGAAAAAAGTCTGCAAGAATGATACCGAACTGTTATTAGCAGTTGTTACTGGTGGATGGGATTGCAAAGAAATGTCATCTTTTATATGTTTTGGGGGGAGTCAGCATTCATTGCTCCAGGTATTGTGAATAAAATAAAGTTCACAGAAGTTAGGCCACTGAATTAAAGACTAGGATCATCCCACATGGAAATCAGATAACCCATTTTTTCTTCTGCTCCCTCACCTCAAGTTTTCTATTCTAAATAGAAGTCTCTGTCCAGTTGAGAAATGTGGATTAGAACACAAGGGCACATAAAGGCCTGGTAATCTGCTGGGAGCGAACGCAACTCAGACAAGGGGGCAGTGTAATTCTACCCACATGACCCACCTGGACAGCTTTTACTTCCTCAACTCAATAGGAACTCTCCTTCTTCACCAGAACCGGGCACTACCCTGGGACCTTTCCAACGAGATACAGGTGCCTGGTGAATAGTTCCTCATGCTTAGACACCACCTTTGTCACTTCACCTCAACTACAGGTGCAGACAGCAAGAACCAACTGGAACCTTTCCCCCATCTGGCATTCTGGTCCTCCCCAATAGGGTCTGAGCAGATGTCTGTCTTCAGGAATAATCACAACTTGGAGGAGAGTAGCCAGATGCAGAGCTGTTTTAAAACTTTCACGTGCTCTAGGCTTTCTGTTTTAGGGTCTTCCACACGTGTCTTGTAAAGATATTAAGATGTCCCCACATCCCATCTAAAAAATATACAATTTACCTAAAATATACAGTTTTGTGTAAAAAAAAGAGAAGGGATTCTTATAATTTTGAATTTCAATTATTTGCTATGTGCCATTCATTTAAGTTAGGATTAGCATGCTCAAAATCTTGCAAAGTGAAAAAATCAAATCTACAATTTGTTTTCACATGTAATGGATTTTTAAGAAGGTGAAATTTAATACTTAGTGAGGTTGATGTTAAAATTTTGTGGACATTCAATTAGATGTTTAATAATTTTGATTTTTGTAGACACCTTTTTGGATTCCGGAGTCAATACCAATGTGTTTTTATTCCCCTTCTGGTTCCAAGCATTTTTATGAAGAACTTGCAAGTCTCAGACATAAACAGAAGGGTTCTGCGTTGGTGGTAATTTCTGAGCACAGCCTGTGGGCACCACTAAATTTGCCTTAACCCTCGGGTTGGGGGCCCTCTCTCGGTGACTTCTCTAAAAACGCTAATAGGGAAATGTCTTGATACCCTAGTTCCCAAGAACGTGCTTGTGGAACTGGAGTGGACAGGAAACTGGCCTTTGATTCCCCACTTTCCTCTGAAAGGCACTGTATGATCCTGCTTCTCTCTGGCAGGTCCTCTCCTTTTCTTTCCTTCCACATCCGACAGCTCAACAAATGGCCTCACAGTCTGCAGAGCAATCCCCCAGGGAAATCTTCCAGGGCAACAAGCTCAGCCTTTAGACATACATTGAGATTAACCGTCAGAGCACGCCTGGTCAGTTAGCAAATTTACACCTTGTGGCTAAATGGGAGACCAATAATTATGAGCTGGAATTGATACCATGGTGATAACACAGAACATGAAGGAACAGGATGAAAGTGGGGAGAGAAAAAGGTGGGCTTTATAAGGGCAGAAACGTCACCAGCTGAGAGTTTGAATTTTAAAAAGTATATCTCAATACATTATTTAAGGAAGGAAAAAAAATCCAAACCTGTCTTTTGGTCTGAAAAGAAGAAAAAAATATCTACTCTATTGACTTCCTTTTTCTCTCACAGCAAGGAAGATCATAAAACATAAAAGGTAGAAGGAAAATGCCTAGTACATAGATTCTATAGAGAAAAAACTGAGCGCAGAGACAGCCCTGAAATTCTCTACAAAATGTCCCACTGTTTAATGTCTGCAGTTGACATCATTCGTTTTCTTTCAAGTGTAATCTGCAGACATGAATATACATCAGGGTATAACATGTAAATTTAGGTATACACACAAATGGCAGCAGAGGCCATTAAAACACCCCTCTACTTTCCTTTTATGTAGCCCTGTTGCAAAAGAGATAAGAAGTGTGACATATGATGGTAATTGCCCATTTCTAGGGGCTCACCCACATCTACTGATAATTCGAGGTTCACCTGATTTAGCCTTGCTCTAATTGCATCTTGAAGCAGCCTCACAGTCTGGCAATATGCAGCTGATTATGTTACAAATTCAGTTTTAAAGGGGTTTAATTACACGGGAAGTAACTAGTGAAGGTGACAAAGAAATGATTTTAATATGTATAGCCAATGGGTTTTGGGTTGGCCTAGTGTTGTGAATTTGTTTTCAGGGCCATTAAATACACGGCAAGTTTATTCTAAACCATGGGATGTTGCAGAAGACAACTTCTTCAAAAGAAGACTAACGTGACTTTAAGGATTAATCTTGGCATTCTTATGATGCATTTTGCTTTTTAACCCCCTTAATTTTAAACACACCAAAATACCACTCATTTGGGCTGTATTAATATGAAAGCCCAATTCCTGGTGGTCAGCATGCTATGGATTGGCTTAACAAATTCCTATAAACAAATTTAATGAGTACATTGAAATAAATTTCCTATAGCTGTAGAAAAAAATATGTTAAGCCAATCCATAGCACACCCACAGCAGTTCTTCGAGGATTGTTTAAAAGAATAAACTGGGCACTTACGCGGGCTGTGCCATGCGACCTCGGGCACTGCCAACCATGGGTGAGCTCTGGGTGTGCGGGCGGCCTGGCACAGCGCTCCACTGTGTCAACGTGTTATGATGCTGTCCCATACCAACCTGGCTACTGGAATCCCCAGGAGTAAGGTGAAATATTCAAGGCTCTCCAGCACAGACGATGGCTACATTGACCTTCAGTTTAAGAAAACTCCTCCTAAGATGCCTTATAAGGCCATCGCACTTGCCACTGTGCTGTTTTTGATTGGCGCCTTTCTCATTATTATAGGCTCCCTCCTGCTGTCAGCCACATCAGCAAAGAGGGGGCAGACCGGCCATTCCAGTCCTGATCCTTGGCATTCTGGTGTTCCTACCCGGATTTTACCACCTGCACATCACTTACTACGCATCCAAAGGCTACCGTGGTTACTCCTATGATGACATTCCAGACTTTGATGACTAGCACCCACCTAATAGCTGAGGAGAAGAGTCACAGTGGAACTGTCCCAGCTTTAAGATATCTAGCAGAAACTATAGTTAAGGACTAAGGAATTCTGCAGGTTGCAGATGTTTAAGAAAATAATGGCCAGATTTTACGGATCCTTCCCAAAGATGTTAATTGAACCTGCAGTAGCTAATTAGGACATGCTCTGTTTTTCATCCCTTGGCCCTGGCAAGAGCTCCTGACAAGTTTTTCCACAGGAATATGTATCATGAAAGAATAGAGGTTATTCTGTAATGGAAAAGTGTTGCCTGCCATCACCCTCTGTAGAGCTGAGCATTTCTTTTAAATAGTCTTCATTGCCAATTTGTTCTTGTAGCAAATGGAAGAATGTAGTATGGCTAATTTCTTATTACTAAGTAATTTATTTTAAAAATATCTGAGTATATTATCCTCTACACTTATCCCTACCTTCATGTTCCAGTGGAAGGCTTTAGTAAAATCAAAGATCAGTGAGTTCATCTGTAATGTTTTTTACTTGCTTTCTTACTGACAGCAACCAGGAATTTTTTTATCCTTGGAGCAAGTTTTCAAAATGTAAATACTTTCTCTGTTTAACAGCCCTTGGCCCATTCTGATCCAGTTCACGAGTAGATGGGACAGCATACAATTTGGATCATTTTGTCCCTAGTAAATCAAATGTTCTGTAGATTATTCCTTTAATGGCTGGACTTTTGACTGTTTCCTAATGAAACACGTAGATAAGTGGTTATCATTTAGAGTTTATAACCCTATTGCTAGCACCTTGTATTATGTCATCATTCTGCTCATGATTCCAAGGATCAGCCTGGATGCCTACAGGACTAGATCACCTTAGTTTGATTCTATTTTTTAGCTTGCAAAAAGTGACTTATATTCCAGAGAAATTAAAATGTTGAAATCAAAAAAAAAAAAAATTCATAAACTGCATCCTGAAGGTCTCAGGTCAGGGTTTGGGTGTGCCAACGCAGACTCCCCTCTCCATTCATGAAAGCAAGACTTTTGTCAGCCCATTTTCTACTTACAAGGAAATATTCTGTAATTCAAACCTTTATTCGATTAAACTGGCCCCCTTCTCAATGACTCAAATTAGTCATATGGTGATTGCACTTAAATTGAGCAACTGAAAGATGTCTTTAATCTCTATTGTCCTTCCTGGTGGAAATTCCTTTTTTTTTTTTTTTCTTTGAGATGGGGTTTTGCTCTTGTTGCCCAGGTTGGAGTGCAATGGCATGATCTCAGCTCACTGCAACTCCGCCTCCCGGGTTCAAACAATTCTCCTGCCTCAGCCTCCTAAGTAGCTGGGATTATAGGTGCCCACCACCACACGCAGCTAATTTTTGTATTCTTAGGAGAGACAGGGATTCACTATGTTGGCCAGGCTGGTCTTGGACTCCTGACCTCAGGTTAGCCACCTGCCTTGGCCTCCCAAAGTGCTGGGATTACAGGTGTGAGCCACCGTGCCCTGCCAGAAATTCCATTTCTATACAGGAATTTTGCTACTTATTTGATAGGTGTTTTGAAATTGTCCATTTATGCTTCCACCCCAGATAATAAAATGCATAGCCCATTTAGATAGTATTTTGATGCTATAAATCAGTCCAGCGTCCTTAAATCTTCTTTCTTCCTTTGATCCTTGAAAGCCAGAAATGATTTTACTGACTATAAAGTGTAGTTTTGATGGAACTTTGTATATAACCTTTCACCACATACAGGCCCCCAGTCCTACTTCACACACATAAAAATTAGGCCAATACTGTAGTCCAGCTGCCTCAGTGCCACTCAGTAACAGGATACTAACAAGTCCATGGTTCACTCTGGTAATTATCTACTTACAAATCACACGATCAAATGGGTCACCATGAAGACTTCATAGGCCAAAATACAAGTGTGTAAACTAAGGGATGCTTTTTTTTGGTCAGTGATGTGGCATCAGATATAGGGGAACAATAAGGAATTTGTTGCAAAAGCTAAGTAACAGCCATAAACTTCCACTACTTTAACATTCCACCAAGTCCTGCAAAATGTGCCTACAATGGGTTATGCCAAGGACCTGGAAGCATTATAAAGTCTATAGAAATAAACTTAAACATATAATTATTTTGTCAAAAATATAATTGGAAACAAATATGCCCATGATTAAAATATGAATCCAATATTCCAATGGACATGAATTTTAATGTCTTAGAATTCAGAAAGATTTGGTGAGGAATGATTTGAATGACTGATTTTCATTTAAAAAATTAACATGAAAGTGTAAAATGATGTTTCCTTTTTCTCTCAATACACCATGGTAATAAATAAAAACATTCAAAATGTCTCTCCTTGTTAAAGGTGAATAAACCTCAAAGCCTATTGAAAGACTAGATACAAGGTGCAAAGGCCCCAAATCTGCAACGTAAAAGGAAAGGCACCCTACCACCTCTTAGTCAGATGGAAACTCACCTCTTTCTCCCTCCTTTTACTGTATCTTAACATATTCCCTAAAACATTAAGAGAGGGGAGATTAAATCAATTCCTAGAGAAAGAAATACATATTTAAATTCAAATTACTTTGACTGGTTGCTGGGTAATTATCCCACAATCATGGCCCTTCTGCAAAGAAGGAATCTCAGAGAACAATGAAGTGCTGACAAGGACAGCCCAGGGTGCAGGAGTACCCACTTTACAATCCAGTTTAAAGAAATACACTGGGATGGACAGAAGGGGTAGAAATGATCTAAGTAAGAAGTGTGGTAATGAAAGCTCACATTTTGGAAGCAAAGCCTTTTGATGATTTGTTTGAATAATCTTCATGATCATGAAATATTTGAGATAGTAGAAAAAAGTTTGAGAAGAATAGGTATCTTCACCAATATGGAAGGAGTAGAAGATAAACTGTTTAGAGACACTTAAAGAACAATTTGGAATATGGAATACTCAGTAAAGCAAGGGGGCCAGGGTGACTTCACGAAGCAGAATTTAACTGACAAGTTAAATCTACACAATTGTAATCGGAATCTCCAAAATTTCTTGATCATATACCATTATCAGATAGAGTCTTGCTCTGTTGTTGCCCAGGCTGGAGTACAGTGGTGTGACCATAGCTCCCTGCAACCTCAAACTCCTGGGCTCAAGCAATCCTCCTGCCTCAGCCTCCCAAGTAGTTGGGACTATAGGAAAGCACTATGATGCCCAGATAATTACGAAAGAAAAATTTTTTTTTAGAGGCCAAGGTCTTGCTATATTGCCCAGACTGGTCTCAAACTCCTAGCCTCAAGTGATCCTCCCACCTGAGCCTCCCAAAGTGCTGAGATTATAGGTATGAGCCACTGTTCCCAGACTATCTACTTATGTATCTGTGTGCTACTGTCAACCATTACATAAACATGGACTAATTTCTTCCCTCTTTTAAAAAAGATAACAAATAGAAGTCTTAATATTTTTTTCTTGCATCCCAAATAATTATCTTGTGCACCCCACTGGAACATTAGCACAAACTTTCAAAAATGAATTCTTTCAATGCCTCTCACAAAATTGATAAGCTATATGGAATGTATTAATATATTTTACCCAACTCCTTCAGTTAACCTCCCTAATACTGGAAGTTGTGAGATCCTTGAGGACAGGATTCACCTCTGTGCCTTCCATGGTCCCTAACTGTGGCTACTTAAAATGCAATTAAGAGGCCTGGGTGAGTGAGAGCACCCAGGCAGAACAGAACTGTGTGCTTCTGTGTCAGTTACCAGAGCTCCTCAGCTGCTTGCGTCACTGGCTAAATTAATAGTAATGGTGATTATTTAAGTCTACCTCTTAAAGGACTAATTAATCTTTCTTATTAAGTACATACATAGAAGACAGTAATCCTTATCTTACAAATGGAGAAAGAGAGGCAAGAAGGGCCTCAGGCTATTTCTGTACTTAGGATACTAAGCACCAGTGTTAATTCATTTAATTTAGGAATTAACAACCCAACTACCACTACTATCTCTTGCCTTCCCCTGAAAAATCCAGATGTTCCTAATTTACTTTGTTGTACCATTTTAGCAATTCTCACAATTGCTAATGAACAATTTTGATATGCCAATCAAACACAATCTGCTAGTGGTGTTCTGGCATTAGTCACACAAATTTCCTTTGACTAGTAAAGAACGCAATATGCATTCATCTATTAAGTCTTGGTTGCCTTACTTCTTTTAAGGAACGTGTCTGAGACAGGTGTTCAACCATTTTGCTTCCCTGAGCCACACTGGAAGAAGAACTATCTTGGGCCACACATAAAATACACTAATACTAACGACAGCTGATGAACTAAAACAAACAAATAAAAAAACTCAAATGTTTTAAGAAAGTTTAAGAATTTGTGTTGGACTACATTCAAAGCTGTCCTGGGCCACTTGTGCCCTGCGAGCTGCGGGTTGGGCAAGCTTGAAAGATGTGATTTTTTAAAAAGGTCCATCAAATGCTGATGTGGAACAAACTACAGAATACTTTGTAGCAAATGAGGCAGATTTCAGTAATAATGTGTGCCAAGTGTTTTATATATATATATATAAAATATCTCATCGAATCCTCACAATTACAAGTATTATAAACACATACTCCCCCTTTTAACACAGGAGGACCCTGAGGCTGATGGAGTTGGGACAATTTGTCCAAGGCCACGTAGCCAGCAAGTGGCAGAGCTAAGATACGAACTCAGACAGTTGGGCTCCAGAGCCTTCCTAAGTGTTGGGGAAATGAGAAAGTGGCATTTTC
The DNA here is from genome assembly GCF_047675955.1 of Chlorocebus sabaeus. Lineage (NCBI taxonomy): Eukaryota > Metazoa > Chordata > Mammalia > Primates > Cercopithecidae > Chlorocebus > Chlorocebus sabaeus. The sequence goes on from NC_132915.1 coordinate 48,926,515, forward strand.
CTTGCAGTGACCTGTGAGGAAGCTGCAGATAATACAACTTCAAATATAGTAAAAAATAGTTCACATACATTAAGAACTGTTTATGAGCTCTGACTTCCAATGGAGGTGAGAAAATAGTGGCAAGTGATTGTTGTGAATTTAGAATGAAAGCTTTTATTTGTGTTCATTTTGTACAAAACGCTAGTATCTGGGAGTAGAGAAAGTTACAGAGGCTATTTTGTCTCTTCCAGCATCATTATTTAGACTCAGTTACTATTGTCATGATTTACTATTATTATTTCTGTCTCTTGAAGGTCACAGAGGCACTTTTTATGCCTTCAGAACGGCACAGATTTAAGTAAAACTGCAAATGAGTTGCTCCATATTTGACTTGTAATATGGAGTTGATAGCTCAGTAATAGGTGGGAAAAAAAAGGTGCCCCCTGGTGGTCCCCGTTATCACTGCGGTCATGATACATTATTCTATATTTAGTTTATTTGGAAGTTCCGGTGGGCTCTGTCTTTATTTCTGACACTTCAAGGAACTAGTGCTATTTCTTTGTTTCAGGGAAAGAACAAGCTCAAAAAATGAAAATAATCACTCTTGGTATTTAAAGCTTCAGTGAGACAGTGTGAATGGCAAGTTTTGAATACAGAAAATTCATTCATTCATTTAACAGTAATTATTTGATAATATTTATCGCACACTTATATATGGCCAAGGATTCTTTTAGGTTCCTAGGATTTAGGTGTGGCCCAAACTTGACAAAAATATCTGTCCTTATGGAACCTGTATTTCAGAATAAATATGTTATATCATTAAATTAACTAGATAGAAAGGGTAGGTACTCATTATTTGATCACTTAAAATTAAGTGTTACATTTAAGAATATACTTAAGAGGATTACCTGTGGCCTAATCATTATTTTTGTGATCACACTTTATCACACATTTATTAATTCTAGATTTAGCATCTATTCTTGTTTGGAGAGAAGCTGGCAAAGACTATAAAAGTATAAAGAACAAGCTTGTGTCTATAAAATTATAAACAACACATACATTAATAGAATTCATTGAGCAAAGGGCATTAGATATTTAAAATGCATTTTAAAACTGATATAATTGAGGGTGTAATTTAATTTTAGATAATATTAATGGTAAGAATTTTTTTTTGCTAATCTTTTATTTTAAAAAAAGGAGATTTTTTAAAAAATAAGAAACCCTAAATCTCAAAGAGAACAAAACCCTCAATTTGAATGTAATATAGTGATTTTGATACATATAACTTTTCATATTTACAGTTTTCTAGCTATAAACTGTGCAGTCTCATTAATATAGCAGATTAATCCTTCACCACGTTTAACTTCTAATCACAGAAATTTCAATGACACTATATCAGTACCTGACTCCAAAAGGACCCTGGCACAATTTCCATGTAGGTAGAAAAATACAGATGCCAGATTTGCTGAATTTAGCTTTGGAATTTCCAGGAAGCAAAACATCATATAAACCCAATTTAAATATTTAATGATATAAATGCAAATGTAAGTAAACTTGGGGAGAAATAAAGGGCACAAATATCAAGCATATAACATTTTCCGTTGAAAATGCACTGATAATGAGAACCAGGCTCACTCCTTGATCGCTCTTTTTTCTCAAGAGAGGCCAAGAGGAAGCTAAATTCATTCATGTCACGAAGATGAGTTATAAAAGTGGAACGCAGCAAGTTCGTTTCAAGCACTGCCTGGCTACTTCCACATTCCATTCCCACTGTGTGTCCCCTCCTCCCCACTTCCTCCCTTGTTCATTCTTTTGTCTTATTTGTCTCATCTCTCTCTTTTTCACTATTGAGCACTCTTCTGAGGGCAAAGACCATGTCTATTTCATTTGATATTATTCCACAGTACCTAGCATAGTGGTGCTCGATACTCAGTAAATGCATGTTTAATAATAAATAAGTTAAATCAGATCTTATATATTTTTAATGAGCCCATATGCTCATCCATAATGAGGCTGGAGGTAAATAGCTTCTTCTCAGTCCAACACTGAATTGTCTCACTTTCCTCTTGGCATTTGACACTGCGAGTGACCCACTGCTTCTTGAATCAGTCTCCTCCCAGGTATCTGGGATGTGTGCTCTGACCAGGCTACTGTTTCCTCATTCCTGTGGAAATGCAACAATATCAAACCTCACCTCTTTGAACTCCTGTGTTACTTAAAGTCATCATTTCACAATGCTCCCGATTGCTTGTGTTTGCCATTTTGCCTGCTTTGTTGGACTTGTAAGCTCCTTGAGTGAGGGGGTTTTACATATTATACATCTTTATACTTCCTATTTTGCCCACCAGTGTGCCCCACAGATGCTCTGCAAATATAGAAGTTTTGATTGTTGATTACAAGTGGTGAGACTAGAGCTTTGAAAGGAAGGAGGATTCTCAAACATGCAGGAAACTCACCATAAGGCACAAAAGAATTGAGGTGACTGGGTCCTGTGCTGGGGCCTACAGCAGGGTCAGTGGAAACTATTTGACTAATACAGAGTGGGTGGCGTCATTAAAAAATTCTCTGGCTTCGTCCCTAGGACCCTGTGCCCAGACACTGTTGTATCGGTCCTTTAACCTGAGAGAGACAGTCTTTCTTCTGGTGGTCCAATTGACCCTGTACTACTAATGGCTGAGGTGAGTGCAGTAGGGGTCCTCTGTTTCGGCTGGTGAAAGGGTTGAATGGAATAGCCCCACCATGCAGTGAAGTGGAGAACATGGCAGGAAGAAACAGTTCCACTGGGTGTTGACCATGATACACCTGGCCACCCTGGAAAACAGAGTACATGGTAAGGACTAGGAGTCCCATTAGTGGGGCTTGACATGAGGACAGTTACCTTCTCAATTGTCCCTGGGGTTGATGCAGTTTAGGGTAGACTGAGTCACATTAAGATTCAAACTTATCCTCAACATCTCAGCTCACTCCCTTCACCCCATCTGCCATCCTTTGCTCTCATAGGGAGTCCAGGCAAATTGTCATTTTATCTGTGCTCAGCTGGGATATTACCATGTTTTTCCCTCTTGCTCCATTTGCCAAATATCCTCCTTCATGGCATTTAAAAAATCATCCATTCATTCTTCATCACATGTTTAATGAGCATCTTATATGTGCTATGTTTTTCTAGGTGTAGGGGTAAAACAGTGACCAAAATAGCCCAAATCCTTGCTTTCACGGAGTGTATATTCGAACCTGAATCTCATTTCCAAGACACATTCTTCCAATTAAGTAGCAACAGTAGCAGTTAATATATAAAATCTTTGTTGACCTTTATCGAGCACTAACTACAATTGAAATACTAGGCTAAATGCTCATTCATAATCCCAGGTGGGATTATGGCAGGTATTATTAGGAAACATTTTAAATAACTTTTTATTTGGAAATAATTATAGATTCACAGGTAGTTGTAAAAAAAATGTATAGGGTGGTCCTATACACCCTTTACCCAACCTACTCCAGTGATAACATCTTGCACAACTATAGTACAATATTAAAACTAGGAAGTTGCCATTGGTACAATCTATGGAACTCATTCAGATTTCACCAGTTATACCTATTTGTGCTTGTGCATAGTGTGTGTGTAGTTCTAAGAAGTTTAATTATATGTGTAGCTTCATGTAACCACCACTGCAATCAAGATAATTAACTATAACATCATCACAAGACTCTCTCTTTTTTTTTTTTTAAAGTATTTTTTTTTTAAATTTATTTATTATTATTAAACTTCAAGTTGTAGGGTACATGTGCACAACGTGCAGGTTTGCTACATATGTATACTTGTGCCATGTTGGTGTGCTGCACCCATCAACTCGTCATTTACATCAGGTATAACTCCCAATGCAATCCCTCCCTCCTCCCCCCTCCCCATGATAGGCCCCGGTGTGTGATGTTCCCCTTCCTGAGTCCAAGTGATCTCATTGTTCAGTTCCTGCCTATGAGTGAGAACATGCGGTGTTTGGTTTTCTGTTCTTGTGATAGTTTGCTGAGAATGATGGTTTCCAGCTGCATCCATGTCCCTACAAAGGACACAAACTCATCCTTTTTTATGGCTGCATAGTATTCCATGGTGTATATGTGCCACATTTTCTTAATCCAATCTGTCACTGATGGACATTTGGGTTGATTCCAAGTCTTTGCTATTGTGAATAGTGCTGCAATAAACATACGTGTGCATGTGTCTTTATAGCAGCATAATTTATAATCCTTTGGGTATATACCCAGTAATGGGATGGCTGGGTCATATGGTACATCTAGTTCTAGATCCTTGAGGAATCGCCATACTGTTTTCCATAATGGTTGAACTAGTTTACACTCCCACCAACAGTGTAAAAGTGTTCCTATTTCTCCACATCCTCTCCAGCACCTGTTGTTTCCTGACTTTTGAATGATCGCCATTCTAACTGGTGTGAGATGGTATCTCATTGTGGTTTTGATTTGCATTTCTCTGATGGCCAGTGATGATGAGCATTTTTTCATGTGTCTGTTGGTTGTATGAATATCTTCTTTTGAGAAATGTCTGTTCATATCCTTTGCCCACTTTTTGATGGGGTTGTTTGTTTTTTTCTTGTAAATTTGTTTGAGTTCTTTGTAGGTTCTGGATATTAGCCCTTTGTCAGATGAGTAGATTGCAAAAATTTTCTCCCATTCTGTAGGTTGCCTATTCACTCTGATGGTAGTTTCTTTTGCTGTGCAGAAGCTCTTTAGTTTAATGAGATTCCATTTGTCAATTTTGGCTTTTGCTGCCGTTGCTTTTGGTGTTTTAGACATGAAGTCTTTGCCCATGCCTATGTCCTGAATGGTACTACCTAGGTTTTCCTCTAGGATTTTTATGGTATTAGGTCTAACATTTAAGTCTCTAATCCATCTTGAATTAATTTTCGTATAAGGAGTAAGGAAAGGATCCAGTTTCAGCTTTCTACTTCTGGCTAGCCAATTATCCCAGCACCATTTATTAAATAGAGAATCCTTTCCCCATTTCTTGTTTCTCTCAGGTTTGTCAAAGATCAGATGGCTGTAGATGTGTGGTATTATTTCTGAGGACTCTGTTCTGTTCCATTGGTCTATATCTCTGTTTTGGTACCAGTACCATGCTGTTTTGGTTACTGTAGCCTTGTAGTATAGTTTGAAGTCAGGTAGCGTGATGCCTCCAGCTTTGTTCTTTTGACTTAGGATTGTCTTGGAGATGCAGGCTCTTTTTTGGTTCCATATGAACTTTAAAGCAGTTTTTTCCAATTCTGTGAAGAAGCTCATTGGTAGCTTGATGGGGATGGCATTGAATCTATAAATTACCTTGGGCAGTATGGCCATTTTCACGATATTGATTCTTCCTATCCATGAGCATGGTATGTTCTTCCATTTGTTTGTGTCCTCTTTGATTTCACTGAGCAGTGGTTTGTAGTTCTCCTTGAAGAGGTCCTTTACATCCCTTGTAAGTTGGATTCCTAGGTATTTTATTCTCTTTGAAGCAATTGTGAATGGAAGTTCATTCCTGATTTGGCTCTCTGTTTGACTGTCACTGGTGTATAAGAATGCTTGTGATTTTTGCACATTAATTTCGTATCCTGAGACTTTGCTGAAGTTGCTTATCAGCTTAAGGAGATTTTGGGCTGAGACAATGGGGTTTTCTAAATATACAATCATGTCGTCTGCAAACAGGGACAATTTGACTTCTTCTTTTCCTAACTGAATCCCCTTGATTTCTTTCTCTTGCCTGATTGCCCTAGCCAGAACTTCCAACACTATGTTGAATAGGAGTGGTGAGAGAGGGCATCCCTGTCCACAAGACTCTCTTGTGCCACCCCTGTCTACACCCATTCCCACCCCTGCCTGCTAATCCCTGGTAACTACTAATCTGTTACTAATTTCTATAATTTCATAAATGTTACATAAATGGAATAATGTCATATTTATACTTTTCAGGTTTGCTTTTTTCCATTTAGTATAATTTCCTTAGGGTCTAAGTTATTGTATGTATCAACAGTTTGTTCCTTTTTATTTAGTAATATTTCAAGGTATGGATATACCATAGTTTAATGACCTGCATGTTGAAAGGCATTTGGATAGTTTACTGTTTTGGGCTATTGTCACGAAAGCTGCTATGAACATTCATGTACAAGTTTCTGTGTAAACATGTCCAATTTTATATGCCCAAGAGTACAATTGTTGGATCATACAGTAAGATCATGTTTTGTTTTAAAAAACTGCCCATTTTCCAGAGTGCTATAGCATTTTACATTCTTATCAGCAATGTGTGCGTGATGAAGTGTTTCTGCTTTCTTGTAGCATTTGATATTATCACCATTTTGAAATTTTATTCATTCTAAAGGTGCAGTGATATCTCATTGTGGTATCATAGATGTTTATTTTCATTTTTATTTTTGTAAAGACAGCATCTCACTATGTTGCCCAGGCTGGTCTTGAACTCCTGGGCTCAAGTAATGCTCCCACCTCAGCCTACTGAATCGCTGGGGTTACAGGTGATCAACTTCATTGTAGTATTAGCATGAATTTCTGTAATGGCTTATAATGTTGAACATCTTTTCGTGTGCTTATTTGCCATTTGTGTATCTCTTCAGTGAAATGTTTGTGCATATATTTTCCCATTTTCTAATTGGATTGTTTGCTTCTTTAATGTTACATTTTGTGAGTTCCTTGTATATTCTAGATATAAGTCCTTTGTCAGATATGTGGTCTGCAAATATTTTCCCCCGTCTTTAATGTGTACGTTCACTCTCTAAAAATGGTTTTTGACAGAGCAAAAGTTTTTAATTTTGATGAGGTTAAATTTCATCAAATTTTCCTTTTATGGATCAGTTTTAGGTAGCAAGTCTAAGAACTCCTGTAGTAGTGAAGAACTTAGTGAACTTAGTGAACACTCCTAGTGTTCCGTGTTGAAGATTTTCTAATTTTTTTCCTAGATGTTTTATAATTGTATGTCAAGGTCCATTTTTTGCCTATGGCTTTTCCATTGGTATTACACCGTATATTTATTTATTTATCTGTACCTCAATGGACGCAAATATACCCATTTTAAAGATCGGGGTAAAAGGCTGATTGAGGTTAACTAACTCGCCTACAGCAATACAGGTAGTATGAGGTACTGGGACTGAAATGCAGGCAATCTAACTTGAAACCACAGCCTCTTTTTTTTTTTTTGAGACAGAGTTTTGCTCTTGTTGCCCAGGCTGGAGTGCAATGGTGCAATTTCAGCTCACCACAATCTCCACCGCCTAGGTTCAAGCAATTCTCCTGCTTCAGCCTCCTGAGTAGCTGGGATTACAGGCATGTGCCACCATGCCAGGCTAATTTTGTATTTTTAGTAGAGATGGGGTTTCTCCATGTTGGTCATGGCTGGTCTCAAACTCCCGACCTCAGGTGATCCGCCCACCTCAGCCTCCCAAAGTGTTGGGATTACAGGCGTGAGCCACCGCACCCGGCCAAAACCACAGCCTCTTAATGACTTTATTTGCCTGCTCTAAGGCATATATCTCTCTTTGCATTCCCCAAGTAAACATAAAACATACTGAATTCACCCTCTGTGTGGGACAGAACAAAATGTATTCAGAAAATGGAAGTCATCTAATCTTTATGGAACTATTTAGGGAAACCTGGAGCTTTAATCATTAGCATTGCTTTGAACAAAAACTACATTATTTAAAAAATAAATCATTATTTTCAATGTCATGCATCTTTCTAATCTTATTAAGACAAGAGTTATCTAATCTTATAAAGTATAAGATACAAAAATAGAGATGAAATTGAGATCTACCATTAAGTAAGGTTACCACCCAATTTTTGCTGATGAAGTAGTAACGGATTGATGATGCTGGAGATTTACCCTTAAAATAAAAATTCTGGCTCCAGACAGTAGCTGTGGTCTCCTAGGACATATCTTATCTGTTATCTGTCAATAGAACAACGGAAATTGTGCACTATTGAAAACAGATGTAGCCTCACAGTCAGAGAGATGGAAAAGATGTGCTCTGGAAGTCCTCACTGCATTACTGTCAAATGAAGCCAGGAGGTACTGCTGATATTATATATTATAGTCAGCACCAAGTTCTTGGCCAAATGTTCAGCACTATTTTCATTGTTGGAATTGAAAATCTGTTCTAGAATTAGGGGAAAAATGACATGAGCAATACCCCATTAAAAAGCTTTTTTTCTTAATTACTGCTGGCTCTGAAATTTTGGCTTTAGCCAATAGAAACTTCTCAAGATGGTTCTGGTAGGCATTTTGTTTTGTAGCAGGTCCCATGGTATAAGCTTATCGCCCACAGAGCATCTTAAATGTTGTTAATAATCATATAATACTGCATAATATTATCACTGAAAGTTTACTGCTTACTAAATTATAGGAACATTGGATATCTTTGGAAAGGATTTAATTAACTTACAAAAAAAAAAAATATACTGGACCTATGGGAAAATGACACTTGCCAATGAAAGAAAATCCAGTTTTGAAGTGAAAGATTGTGCTTATGTTGCCATTTCTCTCAAAATAATGAGTTTTCATTCTCCAGGTTCTTACAATGAAAAATTTCAAACATAGGAAAAGCTCAGAATAGCCAGAGTTCCACCATTAGATTCATTTTTAACGTTTTCTATGTTGACTTTATTAATACATCTATATTAATAATTATGAGTAATTTTAAAGTAAACTGCAGACACCACGACATCTTTGCCTTTAAACATTTCATATGTTTATCTTCTCAGGATATGGACATTCTTCTATATAGTCATAATAACCATGTGTGCATATTTTGTATGTATGCAATAGGTGACTTCTTGCCTTAGTAGGTTAACATCTACTACTGGTGTTTATTTTTTGACATGGTTAATCTTCTTGGTGTTTACACTTTTGTCCCCATGGTTAGTTATTAAATACATGTAATACAGAGTATCTGTTTTATTTGTTAAGATCTCTTCCCTTCTGTACTTTGCAACCAACCCGTGAGAGCAAATCAACAAAACTCATTTAGTTCATTAAAAACAAAGTTGCTCTAGACAAAAGTACCCATTTGCTGACTGCTATTTGGTATTGGCTGGGCATGGTGGCGGGTGCCTATAATCCCAGCTACTCAGGAGGCTGAGGTAGGAGAATAATCGCTTGAACCCAGGAGGCAGAGGTTGCAATGAGCCAAGATCACGTCACAGCACTCCAGCCTGGGCGATAGAGTGAGTAAAGACAAGGTTTCACCATGTTGGCCAGGCTGGTCACGAATTCCTGATCTCAAGTGATCCACCTGCCTCACCTCTCAAAATGCTGAGATTACAGGTGTTAGCCTTGATAACTGGCCATTGCTAGGGTTTTTAATTTGGAAACTACAGTCTGAATTTAGGTAGGGGGACAGTTTATGAAATTTCTGACACTGTCAAGTTTTGTGTGTAAATAAACTTTTAGGAAGCAGGGGGAAGAGTGTCCATAACTTTCATCAGAGTCTTAAAAGTATTAAGAATCACTGATTTAAGGCTTTCAAAATACCCTTTGGAAGCTGGAAGATATTATTTGGAATATTATTGGGAAAAATTATTTGGAATATCTTCCAGCATCCAAAGGGTACGTATCTTGAAAGCCTAAATAATATCCAAATAATACTAATAGTGTTAGTATCAAATGCTGACTGATGGAGAGGAGGAATTCCAAAAGGACCCATGTAGCCCATCCAATTGACAGCCTGGTGCCACTGAAATGGGTTCTGGCACAGGCAAAGAACAGAGCAGAAGGCAGCACAAAGTATTTTACTCACACTGACAAGTTCTCAATTAGTTCAAGCTCTTCAGGAAAAAGATCTGAATGTCACTGCCAGTGGTCCAACTCTATTCAGTGGGCAGAGACTGGGCAGGGTGCCGGAGGTCTGCTCTGGGTATCAGGCACCAATGTTGCCCAACTGTGTTTGTTCTAACCGTTGCCCCTCTGTAGGCTTTGGTAGTCTTGAGGGTGGTTTACATCTGTGATTGCATTCACCTTGAAAAAACGCACAAGGGGGAAGCAGAAAAACCCAAAACAAATGAGAAAAAGTCTCCTTTTGGAAATAGGTACACTTCCTTGTAAATACCAAAGGAAATAAAGGCATGGAGAAGTACCAGGCACAGTGCGTGGTGTTTTACATAGTTGTTTCCTAGTTTTAGAACGATCAGTGTCTCCCTTAGCATCTTTGTTTCACAGCTGGAAGGAAGTGAAGTTCAAAGCGATGGAGCAACCGGATGGCATAAAGACAGCGTTTACTCAGTGAGCAGGGCTGAGATTAGAACCTGTGTTGGTAAAATGCCATTTCCCATCACACTTTGTGGTTTTATAAATATGTGGTGGGAGAGGATAGGTGTGGAATACACAAATGCAAAAGAACAATCAACCAGTGAAGTCCACCTGTACTGGGGGGTAGTTTGCTTGCTGGGCTTTATTTTGTGCTAGCTTCTGTTGAAAAATGTACAGTGAGAGAGAAATCAATAACACTTAGCATTCAAATTATTTGATTTAAATGCATTATTCATTTAATATTTATAGCTCCATAAGGATTCTCAATCCATTTTACTGCTGGAGAAAGAGAGGCTCAGCAAGAAGAGTAAATAGCCCAAGGCCTCAGATGCAATACCTTGTAAAGTTGGGGACCAAACCCAGGGCTGTCTCGTCCTTGCAGGCCTGAGGTTATAGGTCAGGTGAGATTGGAGAATTGTTAACCTCTGGGTGGGCACAGACTTTCAGACCACTGGAGAGCAATGAGTTGGAGAAAAAGGTTATTTTCCTCCAATTGAGCCCTCTTAGAGTCAATGCACACATTCTTGACTGGTTTTACAGGAAATCAAATTTTAGTAAGTTGAATTTACCTTTATTGCCAATGGATATTCATTTGGTAGATGATTCTAATACTTTCTTTCTACCTGCTCTCTCTACTGAATAAAAAATCCACAAATAAGCATTTAAACATCCTGCGAGATCTAATGGAATTTCTATTTTGTTTGTTTTTTTGGTAACGGAATAGTTATTTCCCAATGAGTTAGATTGTGACATTTTTATTTCTAATATTAACTATTAAAAATGGAGTATAATTCAAAAGGGTAAAGCTACAGGATGACACTCAGAATAAGGGGAAATATTTTAAAGAGTCATGACTCTACCGATGACTAGTTCTGTGGCCCTCACTAGTTACTGGAGGGCTCTAAGCCTCAGTACCTACACATATAAAACGTGGATGACAGCTATCTCAGAGGGTTGTTTAATCATCAGATTAAATAAGATGACATATGTAAAATTCTTGGATCCCTACAGGCACTCAATAAACAGATATAAGAAAATAAAATAAGAATCTCCAACTGGAGCAATTAGCTATCTAAACTTGGAGATGGCAGGTAGCCAAATCAGAATTTCTACCTCTGAACAAATCCTGAATCGCTCTGAAGCTTAGGCCAACAATTTCAGTTTATTTCAGTTTCACATAAATATCAAGAACAGGGCAAGTCAATCATTATCATCCCAGATGGGAACATAATCTGCTTCAATTTCTCCATGGTCTTATCAAATGATCACTATTCTGCAGTTGCAAGTACCCCCCCCACAACACAAAGATTCTCTCCCACAGATCTTCATTCCCTTTCCTCCTCCATAATAACCTTGTTAAAAAGTACCACTTTATTATAGGTAATTGAGTGGATTTTCTAACTTTATTAGTTAATTGTGGTAGTTTGCAAAATGGCTGCAATTCTTCTCTTCCTTATAATGAAGTCCTTTTGCAATGGTGGCTTCTCAGGTCCCTCTATCAGTAGGTAAAGTTTGTTTCCCTCCCCCTTGTTTTAGATTAATCTTGTGACTTGCTTTGACCAACAGAATATGGTAGAATTTCTCAGCTTAGTCCTCAAGAAGCCTTGCATGCCTCCAGAAGGTCCTTATACTTCTGCCCAGCTGCCATCTGAACAAGCCTGGGGTGCCCTGCCAGCTGCCCCCCACCATGCCAGCCATCATCTGGTCAGAGGACAGAACTTACCACTAAACATGGAGGCAGATATGTTGGAGCTGTGTATGTGCATGGGACACACCCAGGTGTTTTTCTTACCAATAATCCTGTGTGGACATAAGGGTCATATTGGTAATATCTGGATAACCTATTGCCATCTGTAATGACGACAGTATTTTGCCTTAGCAATTCTCAAGTCTCACATAGGGAAACTGAGATAGACACATCTCCTCTAATATAAAAGCTTAACTAAGATGAGAGCCAATGGTTTATAAGCTCTGCGGAATTCATTTATTCACAATGTTATATTCACAGAGGAAGTAAACCAACCTTTAAAACATAAGGCATAGTAGAGGCAGGAAAGACTAAGAGAAAGAAAACAGTTTTTTGTTAACTTGGAAAACCTACAAATATTTATTCTGTTAATCAAGCCCCAAACCATATGCCCTTTTAAAAATATGCTCGTGAATGGATTTCTAAGATCCTTCATGCTTCAGCATAGTAACTTGAGTTTATTAGATGAATGAAGAAATTAAAACTGCCTGGTTCTTTCAGTTGATAACCTAATAAATAAGGAAAACCTTTTTTCTCTGTTGAAATCACAAAATAAAATTATGACTATAACATATTTAAGCAGTCAAAAAGCATTATGTCTTATACAATTTTAATCTGCCTGGAACCTTTCCATGAAAGCATCATCAGTTTTATCTAAAAATGGCTCTCCTGCTGTTATTAATCCATGTGCCTTGCTGAGTACTCACTGCATAAAGAAGAGCAGATTCATTTGGAAAATAAGTTGAATCTTTATCTTTTCATATATTAAAGTTGGGTGCCTTTCTCTCTGTACTGCTACAAAAAACACCTTCATATTACTTGGGTTTAAGTTGTTTAAAAAATTTTGAAAGCATAAACTAATATTTACGTTTTCTGACCATAAAAGCTACACAAGTTGACTGGAAAGTATAGGCCTTGATAAGGGGTAGGCAGAGCCAGGACAAGGATGTAGATGAATGCCTCACTTTGTCTCCCGGGCAAAATTTAAGGCGGTACCAAAAAACTCAGTATTATAGATAAATGACATAATGCAATATTTCAAAAAATAAAAATTAGTGCAAAATAAAATCTACAATGAACAAAATGTCAAGATTTTAAGTAAAGACAGCTCTTACCTTGCACTTGAATCTTCCCTACTCACCTTACCCTAATCCTGGCCCTGGTTTCAATAAAACTTTATTTACAAGGATAAGCAGCTGGTTCATGAGCTGTAGTTTGCTAATTTGTTTCTTTAAATATTGCATTCAAATATTTATCTTGATGACCAAGATTTTGGGTAGCCCCTTAAATTTTCTGCCTGAGTGCCATCCTCACCTTACCCTAATTCCAGCCCTGGGTGTTACATTCTATTCTAAGTTCAAATGGTAAGCTAATGAAAGTTTTAAAGCAAATGACTGATAGGATTTAAGTTATAAAAGTGGGCTTTGGTTGCTGTGTAGTTTGGTGGGGGATCTAAAGTGGGGACTGGGAGAATAGTTAGGAGGCTGATGCGTCGGTCTAGTGATTTTGCTCTGGTTCAGACCAAGTCACCAAAGACCACTCAGATGTAAAGATGGTGGCCACGTCCCTGTCTGCATATCTATGTGACATCTTAGCATGTGGCTTACTCCTGTTGATTCTCTCATGGTTGTCCTTCTACTTTACCAACTTCTCAGTCTTGGGAACTCTGCCCTCTTGTGTTCTCACACAATCCCCTGGCCTTACGTTCCATCAGCATAATCTCTAGTTCTGAATTTGTCTCCTTCAAACATGCATATCCAATTCCAATTGCCAACTCATCATTGCAGTTCAATGTCTCGTGGGCATAACAAACTTAACAAAACCAAAGTTCACTTTCAAAGATGTCTTTCTCTCTGCGCTGTTGCAATTAGTTCAATCACAAATTTAGATATTACAAAACATCCTCACATTTCTTGTTTAATTTAAGTTGCTTAAACTTTTTTTTTTTTTTTAAGATGGAGTCTGTCACCCAGGCTGGAGCGCAGTGGTGTGATCTCAGCTCACTACAACTTCCGCCTCCTGGATTCAAACGATTCTCCTGTCTCAGCCTCCCAAGTAGCTGGGACTACAGGTGCGTACCACCATGCCTGGCTAATTTTTGTAGTTTTAGCAAAGACAGGGTTAAACATCTTTGAATACTTAACATACATATGTTTAGACTATGAAAGCAACACATGTTTACTGGAAATTATGTCTGTTCCCGAACCTGTTACTCTTCCATCTATCTTCCAGTAGAGAATGGCACTACCATTCTACTCAGCTGTTCAAGCCAAAAAATTACTGCTTATTCTTTTCTTCTCCTTTTCTCCTACATCCAATCCACCAGCAAATCCCGTCAATTTTGCCAAAATGTGCCTTCATTTTTCTTTAAATAAAATCAGCATCAACCTCAGTAGGCCTACTAAGGGTATAGCTTGCACATGTTAGGGTAGGTCTGACTCAGTGGAAGGAGCAGTCGTTGGGAGGGAGGGGAAGAATGTGTGAGTAGGAGTGTTAAATTCCCATGTCAGGGTATAGGGAGAGACTGGCTTGTCTTTGGGGAGGTGAAAGCTGCAGAGTGGAGAGAGCTGGAATACGTCTGGGCCTCTCCAGGGGGGACAGAGACTAGGAGATGTCCCAGCTTTTAGGCTTACACACATATTCTCTCTCATCCTACCATCTGGGTCTGCACAGCTGGACCTGGAACCAGAGGGGTAAATACTCCAGCAGAACTTAGTAGGTACAGCTAGTTAGTATTAGAGGGAGCGGAGTGATCTCAGTGAAGATATGCCCAGTCATCAGTCTGAAAGGGGCCAGAGCAGAGAGGGTTGGTGACAAAGCTCAGCTGGAGCTCAGCATGTATGAGTTTAGCATACATGGCCTGCATAGGGCTGACACCAGCTGGCAGTGTACCAAAGCCACAGGGTCAATTTTCCAAGCTAAGCATATATACTCCTCTGAAAGCCGAGTTCACTAATGCAGAGGCCACTTAACGAGTAGTTATGCCTACGGGTCCTGCTTACATTGACCAAATAGAGTTTGTTTGATAGATTGCTTTGTTGTTTAATTTGCCTTTGAGAGTGGTTTATATAAGATTGTGATGCTATGACTTTTCATGCAGTGTGACTGCAAGATTCTGCTTCTACAGATAGTATTCTTTTTTTTAAACATATCTGAATGAATTCATCAATCATCTGCCTTATAAAAAATCAGTGAATTTATTCAGTGATAAAAACCAGTAAATTTTAGTTTAGTAACTACTGATTTTGAATGCTCTTTGCATATCAAATGTAAGTTGTCATGACCCTATTAATATGAATATTTTATCTAAATGCTACCCATTTTAAAATTATAAATATTTATCTTAATCATACCTGCATTTTACTAAACTCATTCTCTATAGCATAAAAATATTACATATAATCCCTCTTTCCCACTGAACGATCTGCAGAGATCAAAGGAGCCATTGTTCAGGCCAGATGGTTTCACGTTTTTTTTTTTTAAATCTTGTTCGTATCAAGTATATTTAGCTTATTTTTTGACAAGTCCCTGATATTCCACACTTAATGGGTACCACCCATTAAATCTGAATAACTGATCGACATGTACCTAAAATGGCAGCAAATTAAGCATAGATCCTTTGGGGTATATTTTTCTGTATGCAGAGTGTTTGCTATTGATGGGCCAGCAAGTGAGCCTAATCCAGATGTGCCAGACGATGGAGAAGGGCTTATTACCACAGACACTGTGTTCAGGATAACAGCCCCAAACTCTCTTCCGTCCTTTGGAGTAGGCAGACTTGTCATGTCTGAGCTCTCTCTCTGTAACATATATTTACTCAAAATAACTGTGAACATCTGTGTATGCCTCTCCAGTCTGCAAAGAACTTGTAATATATCCCTATTAACATGTTGCTTAGGACAGCAGTTGTCAACTTTAAATTTTTTTCTGCAAAACATGAGGGTGACATTGACATGTGTGACACTTGTGCATCGATATACCCATCATCTGATGTGTTTAATCCACAGACTGTAGGATTCAATAGAATTTTACATCTTTGCTTTCTTCCTACTTGAGGAAGCTCATTGGAACTCAACTGAGTGGGACTGAAGGTATTGAGATCACTTGGACACTACCCTTATTTGTAAAAGTAAGTTGATGAAATTGGGCTCTTGAGTCATTGTGAATAATAAACTGCGTCTGACACACTTCACAACTAAAGACATTCCTGTTCACCTCAACATCTCAGTTGTGAACTTATAGCTTAGTGAGTAATAGCATCTCCCATTGAAAGGAAAAGATTTACATGTTGAGAATAAGGTGCAGTATTAGAAACGCCGATAGAAGTAATGGCATTTGTGGTGGTGGGGAGAGATGATGCTAGAATTGCTCATTTCTGCTCTCTTCTGGAAGCCAATATATAAAGTTATTAGGACAGTCCAATTCACGTGAATGCAGGTAGAAGATTGGCTTCTGAGGGATGAGAACATCCAGCCTAAGTAGATATGTTTGTGATTTTTAAAGGTAACATTTATTGTTTACTAGTGCCTGGCAGGGTCTATGTATTTTACATAGATTTACTCATTGAATAATTATAGTGAACCTATGAGATCAGTTTTGTTTTCATCCCCATGTTACAGATGGGAAAAATGAGGGAAGTGAGAAAGGGAAATACTCAATCACTTGCCCAGTGCATACGATTGTAAGTGAACAAGCTGAGATTTGAACTCAGGCAGTCTAGATTCAAAGTTTGTGCTCTAATTCATCTTGCTGCCCTCTATCTCCAATTCTAGCCTGTTTAAATTTAAATTACAGTCCTCACTGTTTTCCTCACTTGACCTTGGCTTATGTATATTTTCTCTATATTTTTATGTAAGCAATATGCTTGAAACATAAAAAGTTCATTTTTTTAAAAAACAAGACTTTCTCATGTTTTGCGTAATGAATACTCGTAAATATCAGAAAATAAATTCTTTATATAAAATATTTGTTATTATTAATGCTACTTTTTGCATTAAACATTTTCTAGGTGAATGACTATTATTAGTATTCTCATTCTGTGATTTCTGAAATCTAAAAGTACATTTACTGGAATAGGGTCTTTTTCATGCATTAAGCATAAATTGGAATTTTTCAGGCTAAATTTGAACAGGCATGAAACTATACAAGGAGAATCAGAAATATACAGTGCCTAAAGGTGAGAAAAAAAACCACTCTGTTCTTTCTATTTTGCATAGTTTTTTAAAGATGCTCCTCATGTCCACTGGTGAAAAGAATGGTATAAGTATTCAAGCTCCACACTGCAAAGGTATGGACAGATGGGCAAGTTACCAAGGACATAAAAAATGCTTGGACATTGTAATACACCAGCTCCTAGAGATTACCTTAGTTCCAGTATGAATACAATTTATATTCACATTCATTTGTAAAGACCAAGATATCTGGTATTTCTGTCATTTTAGGAATATCTTGTATTGGTGACTGATGATTGTAAAATTATTATTATCATTTTAGATTTAAAATTTATTTGCTCTCCATATAGTATGCTACATAGTTATAATTAATATTCGGGGCTATGATTTTGCATATTTTAGTTTGTGAGTTTATGGCTGTAAGAGAAAAATAGGGACATATTTCATATGTTGTAGTAAATTCTTCACATAAACATGGTGCGGTTTTTAAACATTGTGGCAAAAAAAAAATGTGTTTTAAAAACATAGTGGCAATGAAGGGTGTGGAAGAGATGGGGCTTAGGATAGAGATGGGATGGGTGATCATTTTCTGGGTGAGTTCTTGTGACAGTTCTCAGGCCAAGTACACAGTGGCATGGGGGTGGGACAGTGGAGGACATCCCAGCAGCCCAAGTACCCCATGGCTCTGGATACACCCCACCCCTCAATCTTGGGCTGCTTATATTGATTCTGCAAGAAAGAAGACTTTGCACTGATTTTTGACTATGAATCACAAATACAAACTTTACTAGTCTGCAAACAATTTCTGAAGCAATTATTCTTGTCCAGTCCTCTATTTTTAAAGAAGAAGAAAAGGATCCCTAGGGAAGTGACTTTGAAACACACAGGGCACTGGACCGGGGTCAGATGATTCAGTCAGTGTCTTGTTTCTGCGTCTTCCTACCTCTGTGATCTTGGGAAAGGCATTGGCCTCTCTGGCTATAGCTTCTCCATTGATAGCTTTGTGATCATCCTTTCTATGGATGCTAGGAAGATTAAATGGGACGATGCATATCAAATCACCATGGAAATCATGTACAGCTGTATAATCACTGCTATAAAACAACTTACTCTAGGCACACAGCTAATCAGAATGCAAGGAATTCTGGACACTTTGTATAACTAATAGTCAAATCAGTATGTTCTCATGCCTATAAATCTTCTTAGATGCTTCTTTTCCTCACAAACTAAAATATAAGCCATTTCAGTTTCTTGCTTGTTTGTAGACTCCCCTTGAAGAAAATTTGAAGAGAAATTGTGCTTTTACCCAACAGATCATTTCTGTTCCCTGAAATTGCCCTTGCCACAAATTATCACAAAAACCCGTATCTTTCTCAGCAGCATGCAGGGGGCTGTCACTTCAGGGCTGACACACTTTCTCTCCTTCAGAAAGAAATTTCTCTAAAGCTCTGAACGCTGAATTCAAAATATCAGTGATGTCAGGCCAGGTTTGCCTTTTAAAGAAAGGTCATTGCTGTAAGGGATGGATCTGTGTGCAGGGCCTCAAATTGGGTGGGAATAGATTGACAGACATACTGTTTCACCAGAAAGATTTTGATGGATAATAACAACCTTTCCTCTTTCAAGGGTGTGCTTAAGCAGATAGGAATAAGATATAAACACAATCTCCCTATTCTCTCTCTCCCTCTTCCGACCATATTATTTCCTTGGCACGTTTAGAGTGAAAATAAGTTTTTGTGGCTTTTATAGCCTTAAAAATATGGCTGCAACCAATTTTCTCAGGTATGTATTTCCCATTACAATTCCTTCCCTCATCCCAAAACACATATGTACACATGTACACACACTCACACACATTGAGGGAAGGGAGTTATCAATTCTTTAGTTATATTACTTAACTGGAATACTATCTGTGGCCCATTCCCCTGAAGAAGTCTATCAAATTTCCATCCATTCTTTAACCCTCACCACTTTCATGAATCATTCCAAGATTTTCCCAGATAAAATTTCTCTCTCTCTCTCTCTCTCTCTCTCTCTCTCTCTCTCCCCACACACACACAGTCTCCCTCTACTATAGGAAGGTTCATGGCATGCTTTGATTACCAACTTATTTTTATTTCTGTTTCCTTACTAGGTTGTGAACTCTTCCTTGACAAGGAGTCACAGACATCTATGTATCCCCCATAGAAAGTAAGCATTTATTAAAGGTGTTCATAGAAATATTTAGCTTTTAAAACTCTTCAAAGCCACCCTTTTTTTTTTTTTTTATCTCGATAACTTAGAGATGGTCTGTATTAAGGTTTCCTATGTCTTCTTCACTGGAAATTTTGGCCAAAGAGGACGAGACTACAAACAGGTCTCTAAAATTGAAGAAGTAAGCAGCACTGGGAAAGATGAGAAACATGCGGACATTCATGGCTACGTTTTCATGTGGCAGGTGTCCCTGAGACAACGTATAGCAGCAAGCATTGCCCAGAACATGGCTACTGGCTTAGCAATGCCATGGAGGGGATGGAGAAATGGGGCATTAATGGCAATTTAAGGGCAGGACAACATGTACATATACAAATACAAGAGAAGAACATTTCTGGATTTAGATGAAAGGGGAAAACAAACAAGATGTATTACCAGCAGGAAAGAATGATTACCAAGTTAATCAATTAGATACCATTTATATTTCAATTGTTAATGCCAATCCCTTAAGTGAACATAGGTTCTCACCTCTATATAAATCATTAACTTCTATCAGTAGATGAAAAAATACTTGATTTCACAAGCAGCACAAAGAGGCCTGCAATAAACAAGGTTATAGGGTATCTCACTCGAGTTGGACAATATCTATTTTATAGTGAATATTCCAATAAGGATTGTGAACCCTGAGTTTGAACTTCCTTCCTCTTCCTATTGGTGGTAGTGACAGGGAACATGTACAGACGGCAAGAAAGAAAGATAAAAGATAAGATGAAGAGCCAACTAGCCAAGCCAAGACAGCCTTTTTCACTAGTTCTCATGAATAAAAATGGTGCTAACATTAACTAAAGTGGCATAAACTGTAGTAGGCAGTGGGCAATCATTAGTTTACACAATAGACTAACAACCCATCAAGGCAGATATTATTATCTTCATTATCCATATGGGGAATAGAGGTGCAGCAAGGTTAAACAACATGTTCTAAGGCCATCCAATTAATCAGTGGTACTGCCACATCTGTCTGATTCTAATAAAAAAGGAAATCTGCCAAATAAGAATAATACAGTTCAAAAAGTCAAATTAAATGAATTCAGAGAGGTAGCAGGAGATTCAGTGAGGAAATTGAGTTTAAAGAAACCCTTAAATCCTCCGAAATCCAAGCACCCAAAGGAGTGGGATGGCACTTATGGAGATACTTTCAAAACACAAGAGAAAAAGTTGAGGTAATTAAAAGAATCAATTTGGTTAAAACTAGAACCTACACCCACATAATAGAAAGCTACATAACAAGGCAACTAAACCAGGTCACTTAAGGAGAAGTGAAGAAAATAAAATTCACCTTTAGAAAGAAAGCCCAGAATAGGAGACTATTTTTAAATGGGAATTAGTTGGAATAGGATAAGCATTATTTAATTCTACTGGGCAGGAGGAACCGAGGTAAACACTGATTTACTGACAAAGAGGAATATCTAATTAAAGAGGACACTTTTACGATTAAGAGGTTAGGGTTGGTTATTGGGTTTTATGTTTTTTAAACATTCTATAAAAGGGTCAATCTGTATTCAGTTTCACAGACTGAATCTGTATTCAGTTTCACACAGACCACCCACGTGTGTTGACAGATTCAGAAAGCTAGAATACGGAAGGAAATGACTCAAAGTTATTTAATAAAGCTGATTTCACTCAAACTGTCTGGGCCTAAAGATATTTATTCCAAAATGAGAGGGCTTAGTGAATTTTGTCATGGTTGATTACCCACCCCCCCACACCCCCCAAAAAACCTAGTAATTCTTTGGAAAACATGAGTGATGGGAAAAGTGGACATCATCTAGAAAAGTTCCAAGGTCAAGGATTAGTCAGACCAATTTAGAAACTAAAAAGGAATCAGTGTCAAATACTAGCCAACTTGTAAAAACTGCAAGTGGTCAAAGGTTTGGAGCTATAGCTAAATAGCTTCGATAATCAGGGTATACAAAACTTTGTACCCTTGAGATGACGGAGCAGGCTCTTTGAATTTACTTTCATGATAATCGATGAGAAGTATTCAACTTTTTTTTTTCCAGATAATAAATGTTGATCTGTAGCTTGAATCGTTATACACAAAAATATGTTGGGTATTACAAAATTGAAAGAAAGATAGAAAATACTAGTGCACTTTTAAAAAGAAAGCACTGATGTTGTACCATACTGCTTTTTAAGGCACTAGAACCATATGTTCATGAAAAGGGGTGAGGGTGGGGGGGTTGGTGAGAATACTATGTTTAGACCTCAATGTGGATTTTCTTTCAGCATTTGAAAATCACTGCCAAAAATATGGTCTAGTACACACTGACGTTTGGAGAGAATACAACTGGATCAAAGGCTTCCTCAAACATAGGTTTCATTTGGTCACCAGTACTAGCATGTTCAAGCTTCTCCGTACAATCAAACATTTCTTAGGTGCACTTATTCCCAGTGGCATGTGGTTCAACAAAGAAATACGGACAGTACAAAGAAATAAGATTTAACTACTGGCACATAAAGAACTTGCCCAATTAGCACAGTTTGCCAGGTGGTTATCTTGGATCTAACTCCAACAAGAGTGTCACAATATAGGAGCTATCCCTCCAAATGAGGTCTGAATTCAGAGCAGTATGAATCTGCAGTAATCATCCAGTTGCTAGCTATTCTATTCAGCATGCCATGCTCATAGGCAAGTCTCATAGCACAGTGGCCAAGGAGCACAGGCCCTGAAAGCAGACTGTAGAGTTGAATCCTAACTCTGGTAGGGTACAACTGGTGACATAACATAAAAGTTTGCTCTAAACCTTGATCCTCATAGAGAAAAAGGAATATTGGGTTTTACCTCGTAGGGTATTTTGAAGATGAAAGGAGATCATTCACATAGAGGGTCTTGGCACCTGGTAAATGCTCAATAAATGTAAGCTTTTATTGGTAGATTCTTTGGCAACAGACTCAAAAGCTGAAAATGTAAGAAACCAAAGATGTAAAACCTCCAGAAGACAAAAGCATAATGGTACTAATTGGGTCTCAGGAGTCTCTGTTGGCAGTAAAGGGGATGGATGCTGAAATGATCCTGTCCATTGGGTAAGAGAAACAGAGCCCAAAATGGATTTCTGCAGGAACCCAGCATGGGGAAATTTAAGTAGGGATCACACGAAGACAAAGAAGAACAACCCAGTGAGTGACCATAGCCACCATTTTGCTGGGCCACTGGCCCATCATGTGCTTAGCCTGCAGTTGTGGACCAGCCCTGATAATCTGCCGCGCCCATCAGCCTCCCATCCCAGGGAAACAGCTTGGAAGTGATGATTAGGGAGCAGCCTGTGGCTATGAAAGGGAGCGAGAGCAAAGCTAACTGGCCAAATGGGAATTGAAGCTGTGACCTTGGCCTCATTAAAAACAGCCAGCAATGTTCTTGAGTGGATCAATTTTTCACAGACAGCCAGGCCATCTGCAGAGTAAACAAAACATGGCATGCGCACACACACACAAATAAAAATACAGAAACAAACAGCAACTAGGATTCACAACTAAAATAAAAATTAATTCACAGGCATTGTAAACATCAGCTTTGTGTGTGTGTGTGTGTGTGTGTGTATGTGTTCGTGTGTGTATGCCAGCATCAAATAGCTGTCTATAAAGTCACTTCTATCGGCAGGGCTGAAATGCTTCTGAAGAGGAGAACTATGTCTTTAGCTTACATTTGAAGAGATCTCATAGCTAAGGGGTCAACTTGTATTGGTAAGATGTCTATATCCCTCACAGATAAATAATGTGCCACCTTATAAAATTTGAAAACTGGAAAATTAGTACTTTTTCAGAAACAAGCTCAGATGTAGACCTAATAGTATTAGGTAGCACAGATCTGAAGCCCCGATGACCTCATCTGCAGTTATACTATGGTATGAAAGAAGCCCTCTAAGTAAAGCTACAACACCCTAAGTAGAAACCATGACAGCATTAATCACATCTAATTATAAAGATGCAAATACTTGCAATAGTACTTATTAGGTACTATTCATTGTTTTAAGCATGTTACATATATTGCCTAGTTTAATTATCATAATAACCCAAAGGTGAAGGTGATGTTATCATTCCTATTTTATGTACAAATATATGAAACAGAGAGAAATTAGACAACTTGCCCTAGGTCATATGGCGAATAGAATGAGGACTGAGACCCAGGCAGTCTAACTTTGAACCCATGTTCTTAATAGCACTTCACATTGTAACCAGTGAGGCCTGCTGGGAAAAACATGACATTAGACACTAAAGAAATATGGTTTGCTGCTGGTGAACCCCCCACCCCCACCATCTTCAATTTCTTTCTCTCTTTTCCCCATTTTCTCCCTATAGTGTTAGTCTACGGGAAGCAAACTTTCACTACTTTTTAAAATTAGGTCAAAAGACAAAACAAAAACATACCGCTGTCAGATACCCTAGAGATAATACAATCAATGCCTTTATTTTGCAGATGAGGAAGTTTAGGATCAAGCTAAGATTAGGATTGAGGGCCCTAAAAATTACTGGAGTCATCAAACCCATGACAGTGCCTGCAGTAGCAGCACCGACCCGCTCCTGATTCTTACAGGTTTCTCTATGACACGCGCCACAGGCTTCAGCAGCTGCGCTCTTACAACTCAGTTTTCATTCCTAGTTTCATTCATAGTTCTTTCTCTCAAAGACCACACAGGTTTCCTCCCCTGCAAATCTTGGTTCTTCTCTTCCATTTGGGCAGTCCTATGTGAGTGAATTCTTTCACAAGTAAATTGCTCGATTACAGGAGATACCCACACTACTTTGTTCCATAAAATTATACTAAGTGTTCTGCATAGAAAGGAATTTCAAATCTTTTTGAATCCCTATTGCTAAAGCTAATTGGTAGTACCTTATGTTTAATCTGTATGTGATGAGACGTTACTGACTACTATACTCTCACTTTTCATCAGTTTTTGAGGTAGTATACTTCCTCTAGCTCCTGGCTTTTTGTTTGGTGAAGATAACATTTTAGAATTTGACATTACCATGGTAGGCTAATACTGGTCTCCAAAGATATCTGTGTCCTGTCCTAACCCGAGAAACCTGTGAATATGTTTCTTTATATGGCAAAAAGGACTTTGCAGATTTGATTAAGTTAAGGATCTTGAGATGGGAAAATTATTCTGGATTATCTGGTGGGGCCCAATGTAATCACAAGGGTCATCATAAGAGGGAGGCGATGGAGTTAGAGAAAAAGGAGGTGTGACCATGAAACCAGAGGCTGGAGTGATGCGCTTTGAAGATGGGGAAGGGGACGCACACCAAGGAATGCAGCTCAGTCTCACTAGAGGATCGAAGAGACAAACAGACAAATAAATTATCCTCTGAAGTTTCCAGAAACACAGCCCTACCAACATCTTGATTTTAGCCTTCTGACATCCAGAATCTTAACATAATCAACATGTGTTGTTTTAAGCCACAAATTCGGTTGTAATTTGTATTGGTAATAATAGGAATTTAATACAATCACCTTTGTTCAGATCCTTGTGCCTATTCAAAATTAGCATCCATGATATCAGCTTTTCCTCTTTGTAGTTTATTTCACCAGATTCAATGATCATTCATCCATTCAATTCATTTAACCAGTATTTGTGGAGCCCCTGCTATATGCCAGGCACTGTGATTATGTGAGCAGAACGATGAGACAAACCTTGTCCTCCATGCCATTCTTCTCCATCTTTTACATCCTGTTTCAATATCTGCCAAAGAAAAGGCAACCTGTCCCATAGGGCATCTTACTTGGCTTTGGTTTACCCCCAGTGTTCCAATTTCAGACCTGAAAATGACTTATAAACTTGGCTCACCTTAGGCTGCCTCACTGCTCACCCCCCAAACTTGAACATGTACAGCTGAGTTGTAAGCCTGTTTCCCTTGAAGACAGAGGCCTTTTACACTCAGAGCCCAGTCTCAGATAACAAAGGGACCAGAGTACAAAAGACTTGTCATTGCAATCTTCCTCAACAGCATGGCCAGAAGTGAGTTCACACTCTCCTGTGTGCTGTAGCTCATTGATGTTCTGTTAGGACACTTGATCACGTGCCATCATTGACTATGATCACAGTAGTAAGACTGTCTTCTCCCTTCATAATCCTCTTGAGATTGGGGAATCATTCATATACGTATCTTCTTTGGTGCCTGACACATGATAGGTGCTCAAGAAGTGTACTGAATGGATGCAACTATAAGCTAGTGCTCATCATGGATAAATATCCCTGTGTGTGAATGCACATCCTCCTGATTTACCAATGCTGATCAATAGTCTTCATTCTGATAGCTTTCTTCCCAGGTGAAAAGTTAATCTCCTGAAGTTACCCAGACGGCCATGCTGACAAGCTTGATACAAAATATCAAACAAATATCAGTAGAATATTGAGCTTGGAGTTGAGTTTAGACTTTTATTCCAAGTCCTGACTTTAACGTTGTCATTCCTCTATCGTCTTTGCATACTTGGGCCCTGGCACAATGCCTGGCGTATAGTAGTTGTGCATGGTATGTTTGTGGACTAAACATTCCAGTGTGACAGCTGATGCTTGAAATGCTGAAATCTCCCTTATGCCCTGTATCCAGTGTCACCTTCTGGTCCTCAAATTTGCAGCCTCAGAGCCAAGGTGTTTTGTGAGTGATTCTACATCTATGCCAGACTATGTGTCTGACTTTAAAAAATTGCCTTATTAAGGCAACATTTACATACCGGTCACTCATGTTTAGTGCACAATTTGATGAGTTCTGGCAAATGTCAAGGTCATGTAACCACGACCACCCCACTCATGATACAGAACATTTCCGTCACTTCAAAGAAGTTTCTCCATGACCCTTTGTAATCTCCAACCTATGACCCCAAGTAACCATGGATCCACTTTTGGTTATTACAGTGTTGCCTTTTCGAGACTTTCATATAGGATGGAAATCATACAGAATGTAGTGGAATCATATAGAATGTAGCCTTTGATATCCTGCTTTTCCACATGTTTCTGAGATGCATCCATCTTGCCGCTTACATAAGCATGAGTTTGTACTCTGTCTTGCCTGGGCCTTTGGCTTCAGTGTGATCCTGACATTTGGCCTGGCTGCCTTGCCCTTCAGCACCTGTGTGCTCCCAGGAAGCTAAGGGTTCCTAAATCACGGCCTTTTCTCCTGTGTGAGAGACCATGACTTTTGACCACCTGGAGAACATGCTTTTCTCCTCAGCTGGTTAGTGGCACCACTTCTCTGCCCATTCAGTTGCTCCACTGTGGAATCTGGAGGTTCTCCTCCATCTTTCCTCTCCCTTAGATATATTATCTGAGAATTTCATTCTAGGTAGAGGAAGGGGGCATGGCAAATGATGGCATAACATGTTGTTCTAACATTTGTCCGGTAGGTCTGGGAATCTTGCACCAGCTGGTAATTCTTTGTGACCTCCTTGAGGGTAGCTGTCCTTTTTCACATTTACCTATGTATACCCTTTGAATCTGCCCCCAGTGTCTCCAATCCAGCTTATAATCCTAGCTCCATGATTGTACTGATGTCCAACTGCTTTGCTCAGCCCAGAGTTATTCCCTTTGGTCATCTAAATGCCTGGCACAGGCTCTCCGTACTCACACTGCAATGCAAGGATGACTGTTCACTATGGAGACAAACAAAAGGGACCTAATAAACCATGTCTGCAACATGCATATGAGTGATCATGCCCTCATTTTCTCAGGCCCAAGCTCAGAAAAGTCACTTTCCTTGCAAATATTCATTGCATACAGCCTGTAACCTACTTATCACCTGTGACTCATATTAGTTTCTTGTAGACAAAACAAATAATATAGACAAAACAAAACAATTTTTAGGTAATGCATAATGCCCAAATAGTCCATTCACCTTGAAATTATAATTCTAGGCCTTACACTGTGTAACACTATCTCAAATTCAGAAGTATGGAAAAATAAGCATCTATCACAACAGAGGGGAGAATTCTTCACAAAGCCCATCCACCTGTTGTTTTGGTAGTATGTGGGAAGTGAGCTCATGATTGAACATTCTTTGTTACCTGAGGTTTTTGGTGGCCTTTCATCCAGCCTAAATAGCCTTGGACAGAAAACTAGAAGGTAACAAAACTGCCGCAAGCTGGCCCATTGGCATTCTAAAGACATAGAAGTCGATAGGAAGGGAGGCAGATGACTTTCACACCATCTTTACAAGAGCAAAAAATATGTTCAAAAATGAAAGTTTAAATTAAGAAAAGGTTAAATTATGCCTAATGGACTCTATTTCCTACGCAGGGAAGGGCGTAATGAGGACTCCTTGGAAAGTCTTCCATTAGAAATGGCACTTGAAGTGAACAGGTTTCAGTTATCTGGAAAATGTACTTATTTATAATTCTTATTCGGCGACAAGGCTGGATGAATAAGGTATCAGTGCATTAATTGGTGAAAATTTTAATTCACTACAGATTTATGGAGTTGTCTAGTGACGTAAATTCCAGTCATATAAACTTCCTCTAAGAAACCATAAGAAAGCTGGTGGATAATGAGTTTCAACTCCCCTGCCACTTACAATTGGTGGGTGGAAGTTGCCTGAGTGCTGTGCTGAGAGCAATTTTGAGTTCATATCTAGCTGGGCTCAGTGGCAGAGGCGGCTGAGATCGACTGGTGATGTCTTCCACAGGCATGGGAGAAGGGCACTGTGGCTTGACAACTTCATGTTTAACATTCCCATCTAAAGGTGCCATACTTGCTACTGAAAAAGGATCACAGGTAGTCATTTGTTCTAACTGCCCCTGCAGAGCATAAATCACTGTCTCCCGGTTGGAGTTCTAAACCCTTGTCTGCAATTATGACAAGTGGGCCCTTGCAGAATTATTTGTGCAAGACCTCAGACTGTCAGATTCAATACTGTGAACCAGATTGTGTTTCTCTCTAAACGAGGGAATGGATGATTTCCATAGAGAGAGATTTTATTTAAGTCAAATTGCTATGTAAGATACTGCAATGAACAGAATAAAAAGTCTTTGTAGTTGTCAAGTCTACAACCAATATAAAAAATGAAAATGGAAATACTAAAATCTAATACCTGGGAAGTGTGGAATGCTATGTGTGGTTAATTCTGTTAAAGTTAGATCAGTCTGACTTTATCCTCTGTTTGCAGCTACCACAACCTATGTGACTTATTTTGGCCTTCAGAACTCTAGGATTATTTTCTCTTGTGTTTGGTCAGTCTAAAAACCTTTATTCTAATGTCTCACTTTCCATCCCAAGTCTCTCTTTATTCATTCAACTCTCTTATCATTTCTTGATCCCAAATACTCTCATGGAAATCCTTCTCCTACCACCCCTCCTCAAGTATTTATTTTCTTTAATCTCTTTTCCACATCCCCACTTCTCCTATTTGGAAAATTCCTATGTGTCTATCCCGCACCTTCAGAGCACCACAGACAAGACTCATGGCCGCTTCTGTGTTCCTTGTTCTTATCTCTCTGCATTTCCTTCCCAGTTCCTCCTCTTTTGAAATCTGATATGGAGCCATGGTTTCCCTTCACCTCCTTCTCTTTACTCTTCTCCTTCCTTGCAACTGTGGTAGTTGAAATGTGTCAGTTTCTCTTTTGCCTCCTGCTCCCCATTCCCAGCTTCTGTGTTCCACATCCACCATTACCTCTCACCTGCCAGGCAGAGCTGAACCTCTTCCCTAGTGTCTGCCATCCCTCCCCTCCCACCTCTTCAGGGATTGACTAGGGTGACGCTCCTTCTGGCCCTTCAGAAGCTCCTGGGTACCTGCCTTCTGTCTGATGACAGTTTGTTGGCTGGTGGCTTTGTGTTTCTTCCCTTTGCAGTGGCTGAATTACCGCCTCCATCTCTGGCTTCTAAGAATTGCCTCTCAACTCCAGACTATAATCTCAACTCAATCTTAGAAGAACCTTTAAACAACGACTGAAGAAGAGTCCATTTACATTCAGAACATGACAGATACCTGGCTATGACCAGTGGTACATCTGTCATGTACTGAGTGCTATGCTTTAGGGGGGAGCTCAGCCTGGCTCTCCATCCTCCACCATTATTGTTTTAAGTCTTATTTCCTCTATGATCTTGTTTGATATCTTATTCCGTCTCCCACAATCTCATTTATACCCTCAGATCTACTCACGGTTCCCTATGTATTCTTTTTTTCATGTTTTTATTTTTTATTCATTTTACTTTAAGTTCTGGGATACATATGCAGAACATGCAGGTGTGTTACATAGACATGTGCCATGGTGGTTTGTTGCACCCATCAACCTGTCATCTAGGTGTTAAGTCCCGCATGCATTAGGTATTTGTCCTAATGCTCTCCCTCCCCTTGTTCCCACCCTCCGTGTGCATTCTTTGACCAGTTACACTTGTTTTGACTTTGCTTAGGCTGTTGCTTTCCCTTATTCCTAATCTCCATAAGCCCAAATCCTGCTTTTTCAAGGCTCAGTTCAAACACTACCTTTTCCACAAAATCCTCTCAGATGTTGCATTGCAGAACCCTGTCTTTTATTTACTTTTTTTTTTTGAAACAGGGTCTTGTGGTGTCATCTAGGACTGGAGTGCAGTGGCACAATCCCAGCCCACTGCAGACTTGGACTCCTGGGCTGAAGTGATTCTCCCACCTTAGCCTCCTGAGTAGCTGGGACTACAGGCATGTACCACCACATCTAGCTAATTAAAAAAAATTCTGTAGAGACGAGGTCTTGCTATGTTGCCCAGGCTGGAGAACTTCTTATGAGTCTTAAAACATCCCTGATTCCTACTTGTAGTGAGTTATCTGTGTCCTACTAGACTGTGAGTTCCCAAGGCCACAAACCATAGCATCCCCCAATGTACATCAGGCACTGGATTGCTCCTTCCTCTATTATGGAAATTACCCCAACCTTTGCCCAAGCTGCCCTCTGGCCAGTAGAGGTCACAAGTATTAAAGAACTTTCACTTGGGTTGATGACTCAAAATATCAGAACACATTGCTAGGAAAAATGCCTGTTTCTGTATTTGTATCCATTCACAAAAGTGATACCTGTAGCCCTCACATTTACCAGGTTCATAAGGTGGTGGTGGGGAAGCCGGTTCATTTGAAGATGATCAGAACCATAATAAAACAATAGCTAACATTTATTATTACTATGTCCTGAGCACCAAGTTAAAAAGCCTATGAGGCAGGCACTACTATTACCCCCCATTTACAGCCAGGAAAACTGACACTCGGATAAGTTAACAGGTTAGGTTAATTGTTCTCTATTTGCCCCTCCATACCCAATCTTCACTCTCTTCACTCTGCTGTATGCTCCAGGAGGCCAACATTTAGGTGTTGAATCAATGATCTCCTGCCCTGGGGCTTCCTATTGGACTCAATCAATGGGAGATACCAGTGGGAGACCCAGGAGACCAGAGGTTGGGAGGAGAGAGAGCTCGGAATACTGATTTTCTTAGCTCCCTTCTGTCTAGATGTAAAAGGCCAAGGGTTGGTTTCTCTCCCCAAGGCCACTGTCCAGCAGCCCTTTTCTACAGCCACAGGTATCAGAGGGTTCCAGTTACCCTCTCACCCTTCAACCTTCACGCAAAGAATGTACCCAAGTGCTTTGTGGACCCTTGCTGGTTTCCCGGAACTCTACTGTTTACAAGTTGAACTGTGTCCTCTTAAAAAAGATATGTTGAAATCCTAACACCCAGTACTTTTGGATACAATCTTATTTGGAAACAGGATTGTTGCAGATGTAATTAGTTAAGGTAAGGGGTAGGGAGGTCCTAATCCAATATGAGTGGAGTCCTTAGAAGAAGATGGTCATGGAAGACAGAGAGACACACAGAGGGAATGAAGACAGAGATTCCAATTATGCAGCTGTAAGCCAAGGAATGCCCAAGATTCTTGGTGACCACCAGAAGCTAAGAAGAGTCAAGGAAGGACTGATTCCCTTACAGGTTTCAGAGGGAGCATCACCCTTCCAGGACCTTGATTTCAGGCTTCTAGCCTCCAGAACTGTAAGAAAATAAATTTCTGTTTTAAGCTGTTCAGTTTGTGGTACTTTGTTATGGCAGCCCTAAGGAACAAATACATTTACTTATAGGGCTTTGGAAACGGTCCTTTCATTAAATTCTCTTCAATTATTTTTTTGAGTGTGCTACATGTTTTCTGCTGGGTCCCTAACCTTCCTAAGGTGAAAAGGCTAGGAACTGAATTCAGGACTGTGAAGGTAAAACTCAAACGCTTATCCTCTAAATAATACTAATAACAATCATGGGTAAAACTTACATAGTGCTTATATTAACTCCCTTAGTGCCATTTAGCCTGAAGACTAGGGCTGCAGACTGTATTTTTAACACTGATGACATGCCTGATTTTCAGACCAGGTGGGTCTGTGTTAACTGGCAGAGCTGTGATGAGAAGTGAGCTCTCAAGCGAGCTAATTTCCTGAAGAGGCACAGACACACTTGGAATGGTGCAAGTGAAATCCAGGGCCCACAGGGGTCAGGATTTTCAAATATCTTGAGAGTTTCTCATGAATACCATCAGAAGAGCAGCCGGGCAAGCGCTCAGGTGCTGACCTCTATTACCATCCATGCCTAAAACTACTGACAGTATCCTCATTTTTAAGGTGAACAGGCAGAGACTTGCGAGGGGACCAAGCCCTTTTTGAATACAAATAGACTGGCCACTTGACAAGCTGGAATTCTTCCAGATGAAAAAGAAAGAGAAAGCAAACGGATGAAAGATACAGGTCTGAACGTTTTCCTCTGCTGCACAGGATTTCTCTGCCTATTGTCCCTTCTGGACCAGCTCAGTGCCTCTGTCTCTACATATCCCAGTTCCTGCCCTAGGGAAGCAGGTGGAGGAAGCTGCTGTCTGAGTAATGATTGCTCTACCATTTCTTTTAAGAATGACACTATTTTTAGAAGTGACTCATTCATATAAGCAGGTATGGGTGGAGGGGCGGGAGGTTCTCAGTGACAACTTAACCCTTATGTCTCACTGCATTTAAATTTATCCTTGTACTTTAATCCTTCATTTAATGAGCACCACAGGTCAGTTGTGATTCAGGGCACCAATGAAAACAGACATTTCTCTGGAAATAATTTAAAGTGTTTTCCATACAGATACTTGAAAAGTGAGAAAGTTCTCAAAAGATAGGAGAGAGGGCCAGAAAGGGAAAATTGGGATGGACCACTGTCATTTTGAGGAGGGGGACAGGTGAGGGAGCAGCTTAGTAGAGAGAAAGATTGAGGAAATTCTACTTCAGATGCCTTGTGCTTTAATATGCAGTAACAGGGAAAGCACTGTATTAGTAACTGGATGATTTAGAAGCCTTGGAGGGAAAGCGTTTCATTCTGAAAAGGCTGCTTCCTGATTGCGAGACTCCATTTTTCCTCTTATGAAAGGAAAGTGTATTCTAGAACTTTTAGCACAACCAACACCCCCAGTTTTCAAACCCTGGACACTGGGCAAAGCACTTTACAGGTTATCTTATGTAACCCTCACGAAACTTTTATGAGATAGGTAGTGTTATGACCCCCTTTTACAGACAAGGAAGCTGAGACTTGAGGAGGTTCTGTAATTTTTTTAAGGCAACATACTAATAAATGGCTCATAACTCATGTCTGTCTGAACTCAGACATCCAGTAATCCTGGCCCAGTGGGGTATGGCTAGTACACCAGAGCCTGCCAGCTGCAGGCTGTGTTGCTGCTACAAGAGCTAGTGTTTGAAATACTTACAGGCCTTGCATATAGGATTTATTGCTTTTTGCTATTGTAAGAAACTTCACCTGTGTGAGTCTATACGCTTGCTGGTTAAGAGAAACATGGCAAAAAATCTTGCCATTACCAGCACTTAGACTTAAATAACCCTTTCATTTTTGTGATTCTTCCTCATCCAATACAAGTTAATTCACCCATGACTTACCTATTTCCATATTAATATATTTTTGTGTATTTGTTATTTAACCGACACCTCTAATGACCAGTCCTTAACCACATTGCCTGTTGTAGAGTATGAATCCCTTAAATATCACTGACATCTCTGCATAAACTACTAGAGAAAGTCCCCAGCGTCATATCCATGCAGGGTCTTGCTTTATCATCTTCTGGATGGTTAAAGAAATGTCAGAATTTATTGTAAAATCATCAGGTCCAGGGATACCCTTCTTCTAAGTATTTTAAAACAAAGAATGAAAAATGTGATGTTGGACCAATTCAGCTCAGTATTTCTTGCTGCAGAGTATCAATGTGGAGTATATCTTCCTTGAACTCATTTACATTTATAGTTCCAAGAAGTCATCGGGTTAAGGAAGTCCAAATAAAGGGTGTCACAGGAATAATCAATCCTTTCATTTTTTTTCAAAACTTTAATCATGAGTTAGCATTTTAATTTTCTCAAATGCAACCCCTGACTACAAAACCATCAAAAATGAATGATGAGGGATCCTCCTGTTGTAATTTTCCATCGTTGTTGCCAATAACGGGCAAGTCTGTTTACTGACCTTAGGAAGCCTATCAACCTATGTGAGTGTAGACTCCTCAAAATATGTTGTTTTATCAAAACACTGCTAAGAGTTTTTCACCTGTTCCATCCAGACAACCTAAATAGACCTTGTACATTCCACCATATTCTCCTTCTTCTGGCAAACCCTTCACTTTTATGTGGACCTGAGCCTTACTCATTCTTCACAGTAGTGTTCAAGCTCCTTGTCCTTCTCTGCTATTCCTGGCTAAGATCTTTTGATCTCTAGACAACTGCTGTCCAATAGAAATATAATGTGAACTGCACATGTCATTGTGAAAATTCTAGTAACCACATTATAAAAGTAATAAGAAACAGGTAAAATTAATTTTAATGACATATTTAATGTAACCAAATATAGCCACATTATTATTGTTTCAACATGTAAAATTAGTAATGAGATATGAGATATTTACTTTTTTTGGCATCAGCTTTCTGAAAACCAGAGAGTATGTGTATGTTAATACAACGCATTTCAATTCTGACTAGACACATTTCAAAGGCTCAGTAACCATGTATACTGGATGGCACAATACTGGACCGCATGTTCTGAGAAGGACAGGATAGTTCCTGGCACACAAGTGGACTCAAATACTTGTTGCTTTCAGCTCTTGCTCCTACTCACATTTCTCTCTGTTCTGTCAGTTTGCAATGATCACCATGCCTGTTGTTAGTTACCCTCCAAGGCACGCACACATCCCCTCAACTAATTTACAAGCCCTTGGACAGAGACCAACGAGTGTGCTTTAATTTTCTGCAGAGTACACTGAGATGCCTGTAGTCCCTAAACCTGGAGTTCCATTGCAGGCCTCCTCATCTTGGTACATGTTGTTACCTCTGCCTGGAATGTTCTTTCCCCTTCTCTTTTGAAAAGTAACACCTGTTTTCAAAAAGCACCCTGTCCCCTGCCACCTCTCAATTTGATTGAATGCCAATTTTCTGGACATCTTTTATCAAAATTTACGTTATATACTCACAATTACTCCTTGGTTTCATTCACTGCCCCATGAGCTGTTTTGTGTGTGCACGTGTGTGTATGTGTATGTGTATGTGTATATTCCATGTCTTACTGGTTTTAGATCACTAATACCAAAGACTGTCTCTGTAAAATGAATGCAGGAATGCTACATAGCATATGTTAAACAAAATATCAGTTGATCTTTATAATTGTGAAAGAGAATAGGTTTCTGACTTAAGATATGCTCTGCATTTATCACCTGCAAAATAGGTAAATGGCTAACTGCCCAATATACTGGCCCATTTCCTGGAACAGGAAAGGAAAGGACGGAACTTTAATCCTCCCGACATCCTGCAAGCGAGGTGCTATTACCCTCATTTTACAGATGACGAAAAAGAGGCTCAGAGAGGTCAAGAGACTTGCTCAAGGCTGCACAGCTAGTGAGTGCCACGAGAAGAATGAGTCCAGGTCTGTGTGTCCCTGAAGCTGATCTTTGTGCTGAGGCCCCAGTTCCCACAAAGTTGTAGAGCAGAAGCCTTCCGATCGCTTCAGATAAACCCTAGCTCAGGCGAAGTGTCTATACACATCACGGGAGAGAGCACAATGCATAGCCACAGGTCTTTTCTGTTGCAGTCCCCCCACCAGCAGAGGCTGCCCCCTCCCCACTCTGCCAAACGTGAACCGTAGTGACAGAAGATGCCTCCTGGCTTGTCAACAGAATAGGCTCCTGGGGACCTGGGAATGGATCAGAACAGCAGTAAAGGCCCTGGGTCCATGTCCTGCAGGCAGTCAGGCTGTCAGAGAGCAGGGGTCAACTCCAGCTTTTGAGTGTGAGAAACTGCTTTACTGTGCCCTCCTGCTTCTGCAATGATGAGTTCTCCCTCATTAAGTGCGTCTGCCACTCTCTGTAATGGAGTCTGCCTAAACATTGCCTAATAGCACTGATTAAACTGAGCATGCATATGCCTGGCACCATGGTTGCTGCTATCACAGGAATCCCGGGGCTGCTGAGACCAACTGCAAGACACTGAAGCTGCTAGTAACAAGCCTGATGGCAGCAGGGCACCAGGGTGCAGATCTGAATCTGCAAAGAGGAATTGATTTCCCTTCCAATATCCCGTCTCTCCTTCTAATAAGCAGATGGATATAAAAAAGGAAAAGAGATGGCAAGGCTGCTCTTAGCTGCACCTGCCATCCTGAGTGCTGTGGTGCCTCACCTTGAAATGCTCATGACCATGTAGGGAACATGGATGGGTTTCCTCAATCAGTTTCTCTGCCAGCTTAGTCTGAAGTCACATCACGCATAGATTAACACCCTTGGATAAACCTAAAATTTGAGTTTGGATTTTGGTTTGTTTTGTGATAGTCTGTATATCCTGCTATAAAGACACTCAGCATGTAGAAGTCAGAATAAAAACATAAATTAGGAAAATTATTTTTCTTTGTTTCACAAGGGCTTTGATGCAGGGTTTCTTTAAATGGTAAGTTTCATTGGTGCATTTAGCATAGAAGTTAGCTTACAAATAGATTTTTAAGGAAAAAAGTCTGGCTGTAAAGCGGCTGCCATTTACAGCATGGTCTCTATGAGGCAGGCACTGTGAGGAACACATGACACACATGAAGTCTGATGTTCACAGTAACCCTGAAAATTGGATATTAGCATTCCTGTTGTATAAATGAGAAATCCAAGGTTTGAAAGTGCAAAGTTAGCAGGCAAATCTGGTGAAGCGGGTTGAATTGTGTCTCCCCAAGAGATATGTTGAAGTCCTAATCCACAGTACCTGTGAATATGACCTTATTTGGCACAGAATCTTTGAAGATGTAATGAAGTTGAGATGAGGTCATACTGGATCTGGGTGGGCCTAAATCCAATGACTGGTGTCCTTATAAGGAGAGTGAGAAGAGAGATTTGACACAGAGGACAGACACACAGAGATGAAGGCCATATGACGATAAAGGCAGAGGTTGAGGGCGATACAGCTGCAAGCCAAGGAATGCCACGGATTGCCAGCAACTCCCAGAAGCTAGGAAGAGGCAAGGAAGGGTCCCTAGAGCCTTCAGAGGGAGCATGGCTCTGCCAATACCTTGATGTCAGACTTCTAGCCTTCAGGACTACGACAGAATAAATTTCTGTGGTTCTAAACTGCCCTGTTTGTGGTAGTTTGTTTCAGTAGCCCTAGAAAACGAATATGCCTGGGAACACCAGGTTTGCTGATTCTAAGGATACTTCCTCGTCCTTATAGAATTTCAAGGCTGCCTGCTGTGTGGCTGTTGACACTGCAGGCCCTCACTCTTGCCAGTATCTGATTCGCCTGCTCTTGAGGAAAGCTGGTGAGAAGCAGTAGGCAGGGGAATGACACCATCTATCTAAGGTGAGTTTTGCAAGGCATGGCCCTGGATAAAGGGGAATGCCTGGGAGATTGTTTAGAAGTGTTGCTATTGTCCAAGAAAAAAGTAGGCGGTTTATGCTCACCTAGCGGCAGTGAAGATGAGAAGAAACTGATGACTTTGAGAGGTGTTGAGAAGGCAGAACTGAAGACAGATAGCACTTCAGATGTGGGGGCGAGGGTGAGGGGCTGTCAGTTGGGATGCTCAGGTTTCTGGCCTTGGTAACTGGATGGGTGTTTATGTCATTGTGAGAATGGAAGTTTATCATGATTGATCTAAACCTAATAGACGTCAGTTGAAATGCATTGGTGGTAGAATTCTCTAAGGGAACAGGCTTTAGAATCAGGCAAAAGTAGATATGTATTGCCTATAATGCAACACACTAGCTAAGAGACGTCGGGTGAATCATTTAACCCCACAGGTCTCAGTTTCCTTATTTATTGTTGTTGTTTGAGACAGGGTTTCGCTCTGTCATCCACACTGGAGTACAGTGGCATGATCATGGCTCACTGCAGGCTGACCTCCTGAGCTCAAGCGATCTGCCCACCTCGGCCCCCAAGAAGCTGGTGCGGGCCACCATGCCTGGTTAATTTGTGTGTGTGTGTGTGTGTGTGTAGAGACAGGGTTTTTCCATGTTGCCCAGACTCCATGTGGTCCCAAACTCCTTGGCTCAAGCACCTCACCCACCTCGGCCTCCCAAAGTGCTGGGATTACAGGGGTATGCCATTGCACCCAGCCAGTGTTCTCATTCGTTAAAAGTGAAGATAATGATATGAGTTAGTATATGTAAAGAGCATATGGTATGCAAATAATCGGAGGTTAGCTTTTATAAAATATTTTATAAGTAATATGATGCTGTCCTCTGGAGCATTTCAATGACACATCTTACTCATTTTTATTATTGGCCAGGCACAGTGGCTCACATCTGTAATCCCAGCACTTTGAGAGGCCAGGGCAAGAGGATCGCTTGAGCCCAGGAGTTTGAGATCAACCTGGGCAACATGGGGGGACCTCATTTCTACAAAACAAACAAACAAACAAACAAAAATTAGCCAGGCGTGGTGGCATGCACCTGTTGTCCCAGCGACTCAAGAGGCTGAGGTGAAACGATCACCCGAGCCTGGGAGGTTGAGGCTGCAGTGAGCTGTGATTGCACCACCGCACTCCAGCCTGGGCAACAAAGTGAGACACTGTTTTAAAAAAATCATTATTTTAAAATAAACTAGAGAGGATCTTGTTTTTATTTCCTCAACTGAATGTGGGAGAAGTGTGGGGAAACTGTGGAATATAGACATTAAGGATCAGTGCAAGCTCCCTTTAATATCTCAAGAAAATAAAAGTCATTTTCTAGTTCTGTTTGTGCAACTATAAGATATTTTTAGTGCAGAGTTTAAAAAATTTTAACTAAAAAGACAATGTGAGTGAATGAAAGCCCAGCAGTGTAGAGAGTATATATTTCTTTATTTCCAATAAGTCACGGGAACAGCATGTACCGGTAACAAAATAGCACTTTCTCTTGCCTAGCAGATTTTTTTCCCCTGTCTAAAGGGCTACTAAAACCATTATGTTTTTTTCAATGCAGGACATCTTGTCCTTTCCCTGAGGTTATAGTACTTGGTGCCTTTCATGATTTCAGACAGTAAACTGCTCCCTAAGTGGGACTCTGTTCTTTGTCTAAGACATTTTATCTTTTCTAAAGCAGTGTTCCCACCATGACAAGTGCTATTTATGTGTACATTATCAGAGCTACACAAACAATAATTCTTACTTTTCTTGAAACATTTAAAAGAAAACACTCAGTACAAATTAATAAACATCAGGTACTTTTAATATTTGTATAATTGGGATCTGTTGTTGCAGCTAAGATACTCATAAATCTAGATGCCATTATTAAGAAGAAGTAACTTGATTTTCTTGACATTTAAAAATACAGCCTCAATGGTTTATCATATAAAAAGAGAAAATAAAACTTTGACTTAAGGATCATAACGAAAGAAAGAAGTTGCTAAATTAATGACAGAGATCTTGCCAAAGCCATGCCTTCTGCAACGTGGTTATTTCCCCTTGTATTTTTTTCAGGTGTCTCAAAATAAAAAGTGTTCAAAACTGAATGCACTGTGATTTATCGTTTCTACTTTCCCACACAGGTCCATCCTTTCTCCCACATTTCCTATCTTGATTAATGATTCCATTGCCCAACCAGAGGGCTGGCATTGTCCTGAACACTTTCATTCTTATTGCCCAGGTCTGACTGGTCATTGCATCCTGGCAGTTCTACCTCCCAATTACTGCTTCAGCTCCTACCTTCTTTCCATCCCTATATTTGCTCCCTGGACCAAGTGTTCTTAAACTTCCATAATAGCCCCTTAGAGGTCTTCTAGCCTGTAGTCCTGGAGCTCTCCCATTCATTCTCTACTTCAGTCGATGGGAGCTTTCTAAATTGCCCCATTCTTCCCTGGTGAGGCACTGGCCCCAAGACCTACTGACTGGAGGGTCAGCTCCCTGGAATGGCATGAGAAGCCCATCAGAATGATCTCTTCCTCCTGTGAAGTCTTGTATTTAAGTACTTCTTGCCCCAGCCTGTACTTGATATTCCAGCTATTCCGTGCTGTCTGCAGCCTATCAACAATACCATGCTGCTCCTCTGCCTGGAAATGTTTTTCTCCGTCTTGTCACCCTAGAAAATCATTCTTAAACCCACTGCTAGTTCTGATAGTTCTTCCTCTAGCAAGACTTCAGGGACTTTTCCTTCTCATCCACTGCCATCTCAGCAGCCCTTTTGTATCTGGACTTTCTTTCTATTCCTGTACATTTCATACTGTATTTTTAATGTTTTAATTCACATGTCTGTCTCCTTGGCCACATTGGAAGCTCCTTGGACATGGAGACTGTTTCTAAGTCATTGTTGCCTCCTCAGGCCCTAGTGTGGACACACCAGATACCCACCAATTTTTGAAGTAAATTATGATCTCAGTTGTTCATTGCCAACAGTCTGTTACTCCTTATCTTCCACTACTGTACATCCTCCCAATATATTTTATTTTCCAATCCCACCAGGGTCTTCTTATCTTTGTCTTACAGATGAGAAAACTGAGGCTCAGAGCATGGAAGTCATTCCCAATATCACACTGCTAGTAAGTAACAGAGTCAGGATTCGGCCCCAGAGCTGGGTGAAATTGCACAGCCCAGATGCTCCAGTGCGCCTCCCTGCTGCCTTTACAGAATATAAACAGTAGACTGGGACCAATTTCTTCAAAGTGCAAAACATTTCTGTACCTCCATACTTGTGCTCAATCTTTGCTCTCCTCTCCTCTACCTGTAGAATTCCTATTTCCCCTTTAAGTTCTAGTTCAAATGCTGCTGACTGTGTGAAGCATTTTTTTTTTTTTTTTTTTTTTTTTGAGACAGGGTCTCCCTCTGTAGTGGCGTCATCCATCATAGCTCACTGCAGCCCTCAAATTCCTGGGCTCAAGGTATCTGCCTGCCTTGGGCATTTTTTGTTTCTGTCAGCTTCCAATAAGAGTTTCCTCTCCTGCATCCACAATATCTTCACACACAGACACATATCCCTGAACCTTCTCTTTCATGGCCTCCACCATATTCTAGCTCATATGATGGTTATTCCTGCAAGCATTTCCTCTTTGTTAAACTGAAGTGCCTTTGGTGCAGAGATCAGGTCTTTTTCATTTTTCTGTGACCACAGCCCCTAATATAGTGTTATGTATATAAAAGTACATAGTACCATTCAGTACATAGTACTGAACGAGTAAGTGAATGAGTGCTATATTTCATCAGCCTGTCTCTGTTGGAGGACAGAAGGTTTTGTAAATTTTCTTGCTCCCTCGGCACTTGGCCTGGTAATTTGAAGATAAGATCTGATTAGGTATTTGGCTACATTGTATTTATATCTTATATGTTACAGTTATTCTTCATAGCTTTAAAGAAGAAGAGAATAAGAGGGGAAAGACATATGTAATTTAGGTCTTCAGGTCTGAGTCCTTGAACTCCAAAACCAGGAGAAGAAAAAGAGAAAGAGAGGCTCACCCTTGCTCTGGAGACTGTTCTCAACCAGGAGCGGAACATAGCTCCCTTGCGGTGCAGGCAGAAATGTGTGAGTGGGCTGGGTGGGGAGTGGGCGTGGGTTGTGGGGAGAAGTGCTGGCATTCACATTAGTGGTCAGAACTCAGCAATACTAAGGGCCCTAAAACGCACTGGGTAGTCTCACATAACAGAGAACTGTGCTGGCCAAAATGCCAACAATGCAGATATTGGCTTTTTAAAATTGCTACTACAACAAATAACCACAAGCTTAGAGACTTAAGCAACACAAACTTATTACTTTAAACTCCTGTAGGTCAGAATCTTACACGGATCTCACTGAGCTAAAAGCAAAGGCTCTGCAGGGCTGATACCTGCCTTCACGCTCTAGGAGAAAATCTATTTCCTTGCCTTTCCCAGCTTCTAGGGGTTACCCACATTTCTTGGCCTGTGACCTCTGTCCTCTACCTTCAAAACCAGCAACAGCAAGTTGAGAACTTTTTCCACAGAATCACTCCACTCTCCTCTTCTGCTTTAAGGACGCTCGTGATGATTGGACCCATCTGGATAATACAGGGTACTCTGCCCATCGCAAGGACAGCTGATTAGCAACCTTAATTTTATCTGCAACCTTTGCTATGTAACATAAAATATTACAACCTTTGCTATGTAACCTTTCCCTTTGCTATGTAACATAAAATATTCACAGGTTCCAATGATGAGGATGTGGACACCTTTCAGGGCCATCATTTTGTCTATCACAGTGCCCCCACATTGGAGGATATCCCACAATTATTGGTCCTTGGTGATTATCTTCTGTGTTAGATGGGTCTGCCTCAGGACAGGCATTCAGAGAATAGCCGGCATTTAGAGAGCTCTGAAATATATACCCCAGTAAAATTCTCAGCACTCTGTGGAGTATCATTTCGTCTCACAGGCCCACAGCCTCCACACCCCTTCCCATCTCTTGTGGCACCAATGGAAGCCATCAGGAACATCAGATCTCAGTCTAAAGACCCCTTCTCAGTTGTAGCTGGAGGTGGTAGGTACAGGTAAGAATGAAGGTCATGGGTAGACATATTATCTCATCTAGCCTGGGTTATTCCTTATTAAGGTTTTTGACATCCTAGTTCCCAGTGCTGATATTGACAAAAGTTTCCAAATATAACTATAGAACAAAATATTTAAAGCTATTTATTATTAATGTAATCTTACAAAAATCAGCTCTACAGAAATCATATATTCTATCAACCTGGGAAGGGAAAAGAACTCATAATCTCCTATGCACGATTTTGTTCCTCAAATAATAATAACTATGATGGCCACCATTACAAAGTGCCAGGGACTTTATGCACTGTTTTATTTGTTCCTTATGACAATCCTATCTCGTTGCTATTATTATTCCCATTTTACAGATGAGGGAATTTAGGTACGGAGAGATTACGTTACTTGTACAAGAGCACATAGCAAATAAATGTAGTCAGAATTTGATCCTAGCTCTACCAGTCTCCAGAACATTCCTGGGCCCATAAATATAGGTTAGGATGAAGAGGCAGACATGGCCCAAACTCTTGTATGTCTCAGGGTAAGGATAATTGTTCCATGTGCCCCATAAGTTGCTGTCACTCCCTAGGTTACCAGGTTTATCTGTGCTAAATGAATCTTAATGGCTTTCTAAGGAACATTTCTGATATCCCTGATAACAACTGTTAATCCAGCCACCAGTGCCAAGACCTCAAACTAATTAGCCTAAAAAGTCAGATTAGAATGGGGTTAATTCTGTGATCATTAACTATTTACAGGGAGGTTTGATAATAAAAAGAAACTTAGATCTTTGTTTCAAAGAGCTTTCCTAAACAGCAGCATTTACTAATTATAGTGCTTGATAATTATTTGCTGAATATATGAATAAGTAGGAATAGCATTTAAAAATTAGATGCATTAAAAAGCTTGGAAGGCTATAACCTCTTACATTAACAACAATAATCTCTGAGTGATAAAATAATAGGTAGTTTTTGTTTTCTTTTTTATTTAAATAGGGTTTGGGGATACAGGTGGTGTTTTGTTACATAAATAAGTTCTTTACATGTGATTTCTGAGATTTTGGTGCAGCCATCACCTGAGCAGTGTACAGTGTACTCAATGTGTAGTCTTGTAACCCTCACCCTCTCCTACCCTCTCCCCCAACTCCCCAAAGTCCATTGTATCATTCTTATGCCTTTGCATCCTCATAGCTTAGCTCCCACTTATGAGTGAGAAGATATGATGTTTGGTTTTCCATTCCTCAGTTACTTCACTTAGAATAATAGTCTTCAATCCCA
Source organism: Chlorocebus sabaeus (assembly GCF_047675955.1). Classification (NCBI taxonomy): domain Eukaryota; kingdom Metazoa; phylum Chordata; class Mammalia; order Primates; family Cercopithecidae; genus Chlorocebus; species Chlorocebus sabaeus. The sequence continues at coordinate 48,970,116 of NC_132915.1, forward strand.
TGCAGGTTGCTGAGAATGCCATTAATTCATTCCTTTTTATGGCTGAAGTCCTCATAGTTTAGCTCCCAAAATTAATGGACACAAATCAGTAGCTCTGCTATACACCAACAGTGACCAAGCTGAGAATCAAATCAAGAACTCAACCCCTTTTACAATAGCTGCAAAAAATAAATAAATAAATAAATAAATAAATAAACAAACCAACCAACCAACCAACCTTAGGAACATACCAAACCAAGGAGGTGAAAGTCCTCTATGAGGAAAACTATAAAACACTGCTGAAAGAAATCACAGATAACACAAACAAATGGAAACACATCCCATGCTCATGGATGGGTAGAATCAATATTGTGAAAATGACCATGCTGCCAAAAGCAATCTACAAATTCAACACAATTTCCATCCAAATACCACCATCATTCTTCACATATGATGTTTGGTTTTCCATTCCTGAGTTACTTCACTTAGAATAATAGTCTCCAATTCCATCCAGGTTGCTGCAAATGCCATTATTTCATTCCTTTTTATTGCTGAGTAGTATTCCATGGTGCGTGTGTGTGTGTGTATATATATATCAATCATATATATATGTATCACAATTTCTTTATTCATTTGTTGATTGATGGGCATTTGGGCTGGTTCCATATTTTTGCAATTGCAAATTGTGCTGCTATAAACATATATGTGGAAGTATCTCTTTTGAATGTCTTCTTTTCCTCTGGGTAGATACCCAGGAGTGACACTGCTGTATTAAATGGTAGTTCTACTTTTAGCTCTCTAAAAAATCTCATGCCATTTTCCATACTGCTTGTACTAGTTTGCATTCCCACTAGCAGTTTAAAATAAGTAACTCAGGAATGGAAAACCAAACATCTTATGTGAAGAATGATGGTGGTATTTGGATGGAAATTGCATTGAATTTGTAGATTGCTTTCGGCAGCATGGTCATTTTCACAGTATTGATTCTACTTATCCATGAGCATGGGACGTGTTTATTTGTTTGTGTTATCCATGATTTCTTTCAGCAGTATTTCATAATTTTCCTTGTAGAAGTCTTTTACTTCCTTGGTTAGGTATATTCCTAAGTATTTTATTATTATTTTTTTGCAGCTATTGCAAAAGGGGTTGAGTTCTTGATTTGACTCTCAGCTTGGTCACTGTTGGTGTATAGCAGAGCTACTGATTTGTGTCCTTTAATTTTGTGTCCTGAAACTTTGCTGAATTAATTTATCATTTCTAGGAGCTTGTTGGAGGAGTCTTGAGGATTTTCTAGGTATATGATCATATCACTGGCAAACAGCAACGATTTGACTTCCTCTTTACCAGTTGAGATGCCCTTTATTTCTTTATCTTGTCTGATTGCTCTGGTTAGGCCTTCCAGTACTATGTTGAATAGAAGCAGAGTGAGCATCCTTGTCTTGTTCCGATTCTTAGCAGGAATACTTTCAACTTTTCCTCCTTCCATATTAGGTTGGTGGTGGGTTTGTCACAGATGGCTTTTATTATCTTAAGATATGTCCCTTCTATGCTGATTTTGCTGAGGGTTTTAAGCATAAATAGATGCTGGATTTTGTCAAATGCTTTTCCTGTATCTCTTGGGATGAACATGTGATTTTTGTTTTTAATTCTGTTATGTGATGTGTCACATTTATTGACTTGCGGATGTTAAACCATCCCTGTATCCCTGGTATGAAACCCAATCGATTATGGTGGATTATCTTTTTGATATGCTTTTGGGTTTGGTTAGCTAGTATTTTGTTAAGGATTTTTGCATCTATATTCATCAGGGATATTGGTCTACAGTTTTCTTTTTTTTTTTGTTATGTCCTTTCCTGGCTTTGGTATTTGGGTGATACCGGCTTCACGGAATGATTTAGGAAGAATTCCTTCTTTCTTTATCTTGTGGAATAGTGTCAACAGGATTGGTACCAGTTCCTCTTTGAATATCTGATAGAATTCAGCTGTGAATCCCGGACTTTTTTTATTGGCAATTTCAAAATTACCATTTCAGTTTCACTGTTTGTTATTGGTCTGTTCAGAGTTTCTATTTCTTCCTGGTTTAATCTAGGAGGGTTGTATATTTCCAGGAATTTATCCATCTCCTCTAGGTTTTCTAGTTTATGCATATAAAGGTGTTCCTAGTAGCCTTGAATAATCTTTTGTCTTTCTGTGGTATCGGTTGTAATAGCTCCTGTTTCGTTTCTAATTGAGCTTATTTGGGTCTTCTCTCTTATTTTGTTAATATTGCTAATGGTCTATCAATTTTATTTATTTTTTCAAAGAATCAGATTTTAGTTTCATTTATCTTTTGTATTTTCTTTGTTTCAATTTCATTTAGTTCTGCTCTGATTTCTGTTATTTCTTTTCTTCTGCTGGGTCTGGGTTTGGTTTGCTCTTGTTTCTCTAGTTCCTTGAGGTGTGACCTTACATTGTCTGTTTGTGCTTTCAGACTTTTTGATGTAGGCATTTAAGGCTGTGTATTTTCCTTTTAGCACTGCCTTTGCTGTATCCCAGAGGTTTTTATAGGTTGTATCACTATTATCATTCAGTTCAAAGAAATTTTTATATCCATCCTGAGTTCATCGTTTGACCCAGTGATCACTCAGGAGCAAGTTATTTAATTTCCATGTATTTGCATGGTTTTGAGGGCTTCTTTGGAGTTGACTTCCAATTTTATTCCACTGTTTTCTGAGACAGTACTTGCTATAACTTCAATTTTCTTAAATTTATTGAGACTTGTTTTATGGCCTACCATATGGTCTATCTTGGAGACAGTTCCATGTGCTGGTGAATAGAATGGTATATTCTGCAATTGTTGGGTAGAATGTTCTGTAAATATCTGTTAAGTGCATTTGTTCGAGGGTATAGTTTAAATCTATTGTTTCTTTGTTGACCTTTTGCCTTGATGACCTGTCTAGTACTGTCAGAGGAGTATTGAAGTCCTCCAATATAATTGTGTTGTCATGTATCTCATTTCTTAGGTCTAGTACTAATAGTTTTATAAATTTGGGAACTCCAGTGTTAGGTGCATATATATTTAGAATTGTGATATTTTCCTGTTGGACAAGTCCTTTTGTCATTATATAATATCCTTCTTTGTTTTTTTTAACTGCTACTGCTTTAAAGTTTGTTTTGTCTGATATAAGAATAGCTACTCCTGTTTGCTTTTGGTGTCCATTTGCATGGAATATCGTCCACCACTTTACCTTAAGTTTATGGTGAGTGTGTGTGTGTGTGTGTGTGTGCATTTGAGACACTGTCTTGCTCTGTTCTTCAGGCTGGAGTGCAGTGGCATGATGTCAGCTCACTGTAACCTCTGCTTCCCAGGTTCAAGTGATTCTCCTGCCTCACCCTCCAGAATAGCTGGGATTACAGGCGTGCACCACCACGCCCAGCTAGTTTATTGTGTTTTTAGTACAGATGGGGTTTCACTACGCTGGTCAGGCTGGTCTCGAACTTCTGACCTCAAGTGATCCACCTGCCTTGGCCTCCCAAAGTACTAGGATTACAGGTATGAGTCACTGCACCCGGATGTGAGTTCTTATGTGTCAGGTGATTCTCTTAAAACAGCAGATACTTGGTTGGGGAATTCTTATCCATTATGCTATTCTGTATCTTTTAAGTGGAGTATTTAGGCCATTTACACTCAATGCTAGTATTCAGATGTGAGGTACCATTCTATTCATCATGCTATTTGATGCCTGAATACCTTGTTGTTTATTTATTGTATTTTTGTTTTAGAGGTTCTGTGAGATTTATGCTTTAAGGAGGTTCTATTTTGGTGTATTTCGAGTACTTGTTTCTAGATTTAGAGCTCCTTTTAGCAGTTCTTACAGTGCTGGCTTGGTAGTGGTGAGTTCTCTCAGCATTTGTCTGAAAAAAGACTGTATCTTTCCTTCATTTATGAAGTTTAGTTTTTCTAGATACAAAATTTTTGGCTGATAATTGTTCTGTTTAAGAAGGCTGAAGATAGGGCCCTGATCTATTCTAGATTGTAGGGTTTCTGCTGTGAAATCTGCTGTTAATCTGACAGGTTTTCCTTTGCAGGTTACCTGGTGCTTTCACCTCACAGCTCTTAAGATTCTGTCCTATGTCTTGACTTTAGATAACCTGATTACAATGTGCCTAGGTGATGATCTTTTTATGGTAAATTTCCCAGGTGCTCTTTGAGCTTCTTGTATTTGGATGTCTAAATCTCTAGCAAGGCCAGGGAAGTTTTCCTTGATTATCCTTCAAATATGTTTTCCAAGCTTTTAGATTTCTCTTCTCCCTCAGGAACACCAATTATTCCTAGGTTTGGTTAACATAATCCCAAACTTCTTGGAGGCTTTGTTCATTTAAAAAAAATTTTTTTTTTCTTTGTCTTTGTTGAACTGGCTTAATTTGAAAACCTTGTCTTTGAGTTCTGAAGTTCTTTGTTCAACTCTATTGCTGAGACTTTCCAGTGCATTTTGCATTTCTCTAAGTGTGTCCTTCCTTTCCAGAAGTTATGATTTTTGACGCTATCTATTTCACTGAAGAATTTTCCCTTCCTATCTTGTATATTTTTCAAAATTTCATTGAGTTGGACTTTATCTTTCTCTGCTGCCTCCTTGATTAACTTAATGACAGACCTTCTGAATTCTTTTTCTGGCAATTCAGGGATTTCTTTTTGGTTTGCATCCATTGCTGGTGAGCTAGTGTGACCTTTTGGGAGTGTTAAAGAACTTTGTTTTGTCATATTACCAGAATTGTTTTTCTGGTTCCTTCTCATTTGAGTACACTATGTCAGAGGGAGGATCTGGGGCTCAAGGGCTGCTGTTCAGATTCTTTTGTCCCACGGGGTGCTCCTTTGATGTAGTGCTCTCTCCCTTCCCCTAGGGATGGGGCTTCCTGAGAGCTGAACTGCAGGGATTGTTATTTCTCTTCTGGATCTAGCCACCCAGTGGAGCTACTGGGCTCTGGGCTGGTACTGGGGGTGTCTGCACAGAGTCCTGTGATGTGAACTGTCTTCAGGTCTCAGCTTTAGATACCAGCACCTGCTCCAGTGGAGGTGGCAGGGGAGTGAAATGGATTCTGTGAGGGTCCTTAGTTGTAGTTTTGTTTATTGCACTAGTTTTGTCTTGGTTGGCCTCCTGCCAGGAGGTGGCAATTTCAAGAGAGCATCAGCTGTGGTAGTATAGGGAGGATCAGGTGGTGGGCAGGGCCCTACAGCTCCCAAGAGATTATGTCCTTTGTCTTCGGCTGCCAGGGCAGGCAGAGAAAGACCATCAGGTGTGAGCATGATTACCTGTGTCTGAGCTCAGACTCTCTTTGGGTGAGGCTTGCTGTGGCTGTTGCAGAGGATGAGAGTGTGGGTCTCAGGCCAATGGAGTTATTTTCCCAGAAGGATTATGGCTGCCTCTGCTGTGTCATGCAAGTCGCCAGGAAAGTAGGGGGAAGCCGGCAGTTACAGGCCTCACCCAGCTCCCACACAACCCCGAAGACCAGTCTCGCTCCTACTGTGCCCCCACAAAAGCACCAAGTTTATTTTCAACCGGCTGGTGAGCAGGGATGGAAACCTACCCCAGGCTGCCAGCCTCCTGGCTGAGAAAGCAAACAGGGTTTTCAAGTTTTGTGCCTCCCCGCCTGCTGCGGCTTCCTGCTGTGTCTGCACTCCCTATTCACCACCTCCCCCGATTTCTGTCCAGGAAACTTCATGTTTGGTCAAAATTGTTACAAAGTTCAGCTGGAACTTTCCTTCTTCCTCTGGTATTTCCCCAGTTTCTCTGGCAGCCCTCCCCAAGAGTACTTTGTCTTACTCTGTGAGACAAAGTAAGAAATGGCTTCCCTGGGAACCAAGAGCCCATAGGGCTCTTCCCACTGCTTCTTCTACCCCTGTATTTTGCTCAGCTCTCTAAAATGTGGAGCACTATTCACAATAGCAAAGACATGGAATCAACCTAAATGCCCATCTATGGTAGACTGGATAAAGAAAATGTGGTACATATACACAATGGAATACTCTGCAGTCATAAAAAAGAATGAGATTTTGTCCTTTGCAGGGACATGGATGGAGCTGGAGGCCATCAGCCTTAGCAAACTAGCGCAGGGACAGAAAACCAAATACTGCATGTTCTCACTTATAAGTGGGAACTAAATGATGAGAACACATGGACACAGGGAGGGGAATAACACACAATGGGGCCTAACAGAGGGTGGAGGGTGGAGGGTGGAAGGAGGTAGAGTATTAGGAAAAATAACTAATAGGTACTAGGTTTAATACCTGTTATGAAATAATCTGTACAACAAACACCCATGACACAAGGTTTCTTATGTAGCAAATGTGCATGTGTACCCCTGAACTTAAAAGTTAAAAAAAGTTTTTCATTAGAAAATTCAAATTAAAATGAATAAAACCTTCAATCCTCATGAATTTTGGCAATTTAAAATCAAATAAACATTCTGCATCGTATTTTAAAAACTACACAAACACATTTATATATCTAAATATTATATACAATATACAAAGTGCTATACATTACATATAACACACATTCTATATTATGTGATATCTATTATATATTATAGATTTGTATATAGCATAAATATCATTCTATATAAACATACATTTGTTATATACTATATTAATATAAGCAAATATATATACAAACATATATAAGCAAACATAAGCATATAAAATATAAACACACACACAAGCATACAAAACAATGACCAATGACAGAGCCAGGTTCCAGGCATCAGGTGCCATGGAAAGGACAGAGACTTTCAACCAGACAATCCTGGTCTTAAAACTTATCTCTGTCGCAATAGCTTTGTAGATCTAGCTTAAGCAATGACTCAACCCCTTTGAGTCTCTTTCCTCATCCCAACACTTGGGCTAATAACTGACTCCCAGGACTGTCATGAAGACTAAATGAGAAGATGTGGGTGGCAAGCCTAGCCCAGAGCAGGTGCTCAATAACGGAAGCCCTCCACGACTGCTTTCCTTTGTTATTCTGACTCTAAATTCTGTGTTCTTTCCACCACACCAACCAAAACTCTAGTTTGTGTAGCACACAGAACCTTCTCCTACATCTTTATCTGGTAAGAAGCTTTGCACTTCATTCTGCAGCTGCCTAACCTGCAGGAAGTTGCATCTCACTGGCATGCATCTGTAGACTTCAAGACTTCAAAACCTCCTTACCAACCTGGGCAAACCCATGAAGTGATTAAAACCACCAAATAAAGCACTAGCCTTTTGATTTCTCTTTAACTTAGTGGTCTAGTGCAACCTGCTTTATTTCTATTTAAAAAACATTGCAGTTTCTATTTCTTGTCTCCATTTCTTGAATTTTACTGTTCATCTAAAGAAAATCAGAAGCATTACCATAGCATGTTGAGAAGACATCTGAAGATCTCCCTGTAATAAATACAGAGCCTTTGCCTTTTCAACTAATAGAAATTAGTTGAATCTGCTAAATAGCTCATACATTTAAAATGCTGGCATTTTTAGTTATGTTAAGATTTCACTCAAAATTCCTATAAAAAATGTCTGGAATGAAGAGACTGCCTATCTGAGAGACAATAATGGATTTCTTCTAAATACCTTCTTATTGTTGACAGAATTGATAAAAATCAACTATTAAATGATGCTGCAAATTTATAATCCTTCCAACCAAACAGAGAAACACCCTACCATAACATGCTAAGTGGGGTAAGAAAATCAATTGTGTAAAATGTGGAGTTGTGAATAGGAGGTTAATGAAAAATAATATATTTCAGTCTGTGCTGTCACAAAGGACACGTAAGCGAAGAGAGTAAAACTTATACAACTAACTAAATGCTGAGCTGAAGGAGTTGCAAATGATCACCAGATGTTCAGGTTCTAATCCTGCCCTGACACCCTCAAGATGAGAACATTGACTTTTCCATTGAGAACAGGGACCTGGCAGGGGATTGAGGCCATCACCCACCCTGTTATCTGAGTTTGTGTTATTATAGGCCAGCTTGTTGCAGGTTTTTACAAGTTACAGTTTACAGAATACTTACCTATACATATCAAAGGGAAATAGTGTCCTTAGGTTCATTACATTATCAATTGTGATTATCTCTAAGGATGCATTAAGGTTTATTTCTATTACTGCCTTGCTGTTCAGCACCTTAGTTGCCTACCTATAAAACAGGGATAAAACACACCTTCCTTATAGGTTGCTGGAGGCCTGAATGAGATATTTGCCATGTGCCTTACACAGTACTGGGGATGCCGGACAATCACAATAAATCATGAAGGTTACGTTTCTGTGTCAACTTGATTGGGCTAAGGGATACCCAGATAGCTGGTAAAACATTTCTGGGTGTGTCTGTGAGGGGGTTTTTGGAAGGGATTAGCATTTGACTCAGTAGACTGAGTAAAGATCACCCCCACCAATGTTGGGGGACATCATACAGTCCATTGAGGGCCCAAATAGAACAAAAAGCTAGAGGAAGCGCAAATTTGCTCTCTCTGCTTAAACTGAGACATCCGTCTTCTCCTGCCATTGGTCATTGATGCTCCTGGTTATTGGGCCTTCAGATTTGGAATGAATCACACCACTGGCTTTCCTGGTTCTCCATCTTGCAGATGGCAAAACTGGGATCTGTCAGCTTCCACAATCACAATAGCTAATTCCCGTAACAAATCTCCTCATATATACTCCCTCTCTCTCTCTCTCTCTCTCTCTCTCTGTGTGTGTGTGTGTGTGTGTCTGTGTCTGTGTTTATTCTATTGGTTCTGTTTCTCAGGAGAACCCTAACACATAAATGGTTGCCATTCTTATTACCACAGAAAGGAACCTTAACTTGTCTTTGAAATGCATCTAACATAAAGTGATTAGCTGTTATGGGCTCTTTCAACTAGACGTGAATTTATCAGCACACACTAAATATTTACTGTGTGCCAGACAATAGTATTCCAGCACTGGGGCTACAAAGAGTTCACAGTCTACAGGGAAAGACACATACAGAACTCTATTAACACTGAGAAGTACTGTAAGTAGCCAAGGTCCCTGTGTGCAGTGGAAGCAATAGGAGAAGCATCCAATCCTAACAGAAGAGGTGTCCCTTCAGCTGAGTTCTGAAGGATGATAGCTGTGGAGGAGAACTGGGCACTTCAGGTAGAAGTCACAGTCTATGCAAAGGCATGGATGCAGAAAGTATCAGGGCACACAGAGAGAAGAGTGTGGCTCAGATGACCACAGCAAGGCAAACCCACTGCCCAAAGGCCAAAGTCAGGGATGAAAATGAAGGAAGCAGACCACATGGAGGTTTGGGTCTGCCACAGCTCCTTCTCTACTGTTGACAAGGTTCAGCTGAAAATCTGAGTTTCTTTGTACAACTTTTGCTCATTAAAATGACTGTTAGCAATAATACTTTAATGCCACTTTCTTAAACATTATGAGAGATGCAGATGGTTCTACAAACGTGTGTGTGTGTGTGTGTGTGTGCGTATATATTCATAAATTTATAGCTAAATTTATGAAAGTATATGTTTTACTTTGGGGTACCTTACCTCTACAGTCTTTCCCATGACTCAAATTTACTCATTTTAAGGCAAAGATTCATGGCTTCAAAACATTTGAAAACTCAATTTCACAATGTTGAGAAGTTCACAAATACAACTAGTGACAGTTATTTCTTTCTAATCGAGAAATGATCATTTATGCTGACTTTAAACACTCCAAATATATACCAGCATTGTGTGTGTATGTGTGTGTGTGTGCACGTGTGTGTGTCACAAGGCATTCAGAATCTGACCATTTCTGGAGGCCCCTACTATTACCACCTGGTTCATCATCATCTGCCCGATAAGTGCAATAGCCTCTGACTTATTGGTCTCCCTGTCCTCTCTGCCTTCATCCCAGCCTGTTCTCAACACAACAGCCAGAGTGACCCTGCATAAAATGTTGTCAGAATGTATTTCTCCTCCACTGAAAGTCTTCCAAATGGCCCCCTATCTCAGAGCGGAAGTCAATGCCCTTATAGAGAGACTCCAGATCTACAACTACCTGCCCACAATCTTACCTCTCTGACCTCAGCTGCCTTGCTTATGTCTCTCCAGCTGGAGAGAATGATATCCATTATCCTCTCTGGAATGCTTTTTACACTAGCTATCTACATAGATCTCTGATATCTCCCTCCCTTCCCTCAAGTCTTTGCTCAAATATCACCTTTCTCAGGAAGGCCTTCTCCAGACCACCTTATTTAAAATTGCAACCTCTCTGCCCCACAGAACTCCCTATCTCTCTTCTCTCCTTCATGCTTTTCTATAGCCCTTCTCATCTTCTAATATCCTATGTCGTTTACTTATTTTATTTTGTTTATGTTATGGCTCTCTTTTCCAGAATGTAATCTCCACAAGGGCAGGGATCATTGTCTCTTTTGTTCCCTGCTGTGATCCCTAGCTTAACCCCAGTTTGGGGGCAGTGCAGAAAGCAAACCACCCATGGTCCTGTGGAGGAACTGGGTCTCCCTGGGATTTCTGTGTCTCCATCTTCTTTATCCCTGGTTCATACTGCTCAGCTAAAAAAGGTTTTGGAGGAAAAACATTCTTTATGCAACACAGTCATAAAAATAAAGCAGTGGGCAATAATAGAGCCTGCTAATAGAACATTAGCAGGCTTGGATGTCATCTTTGTTCTTAGTTAACATGAACATTTCAGACACATATTGAAGATCTACAGATTAATGAGTGGCGAAATCATTTGTTTTCATTCTCTAGAGACTTATTCGGTTAACCTTTATCTGAGAAGCAGTATATTATGTTTGCACAATATTTGAGAGAGGTGTAACAAACACTAGTTTGCAGAAACAACTCCTTCATGTAACAGAAATAGGAACTGATTGATGGGTTCTGCCAGGGTGATTGATTATCCTTTCTTCTGTCCAAATTCACTAGCTTGATTTTACATTGACATTTCTTATGCAGTTCTCTCTGCCACAGGTTAATTGGAACTGAGACCTAGAGAGGAGCCTCTGAAACTCATTATCTTGCATCATGGATGTACTTTATATGAACATTTTTCCAGAGCTAAGATTCTAATTATAACGATGCTCATCTGCAGTGATGAACATCCAGAAATGTTCCCTGGGCCAGGAGTAAGAGTCTCAATGTCTAAGGCAGCACATGTAAAATGACATTGAATGTTCCTTTTGGTGCTGATAGTAGATGGTTGCATACAGAATTACAATAACTGAGAATAAAACCTGGGCCCCTCTGTAAGCCCAACAGGGAGAAACATTACCTTAAATTAAAATGCTAATGGACAGTAGCAGGAATAAAGATGTCAGCAACAGCAACCCTCTCCTTTAGAGCTCTTTTCCCCTTCTATAAATTTTAACTAAAATAGTAAAGGGGAAAAACTTCAACACCAAACCACAGAAGTGGAACATCTCAATCTCTGTGGCCATAGTATGCAGAAAACCCTGAGGAAAGGCCTGTTTCCATGGCAAAGTATAACCATGACATTATATAGTGTGACACAACAACAATACAGGGAGCAGGAGAAACACAGCATAAGTAGAGGTGACCTCTAAATACACAAACGCACTGTAAGAAATATCCATAGGAAATATCATGGCATGTTTAATTTGGGATTAAACAGAGGTATTTAGTTGATATTAAAATACATTAATCATGAAAACTAATTTGTCTTTATTCTAAGCAAGTGATGGAAGAGGTGGAAAATTTTTGAAGGTAGGGCCAAAGGGAAACCCCAGAAAAGTCATGACTTACATCCATTTTCCATTCTTTTTACTTTGTGTATTGATTAGCTGTACTGTCTTGGAGGGAGATGGATTAAAAAACAAAACAAAACTGAAAGCGGCTGTTTCAAAAAAGGTTTAGAGCAAAAAATGCACATTATGAGTGCAGTAAAGCTAGGGACCCACCGTGAAAATTCAGCTTCACAAATTTCATTCCTAGCATAATACTGATGCAAAATTTCAGTGGAGGGCATTTGCCAAAGGGAGAGGAGGGAAAGGTTTACTATGAAACCCTTTTAAAGGACAGTACATTAACTATTGAATGCTTACTGTATGCTAGACACTGTAAGTGCAGCGAGGTAAAACTCTGAAAGCAAATCCCTCACAGGCAAGACACAGTTTAGTGGGAGAGACGGATGAACCTGAACAATTACAAAACTCATAGCAGGAAATACAGGTCTTTGCTCCTGTATTTCTGTTACTGAAATACAGGATACTGAAGCAAAGAGAAAGGAACTATTGCCTCAGCATAGGTTTCTGGGAGATTACATGGATGCTGAGTGGTATCTTGAAAGAAGCAGAGGAGCCCACTGTCTTTCTGGAAATGGAAGAGTCGAGAAAAGGTGATGGGCATTTGGTCTGACCACACCTAGCCATTGTGATCAGGTAATCTTCATTTCACACTCAGGGTCCTGCCTTGAAATTGTGCTCTGAACTTTTTTTTTTTTTTTTTTTTTCAGTTTCCAAGAAACATAAATTTATGTTTTCATGAAATGTGTGTTCAACCAAACCTTACTAATGAAACAATATTTAGTTCATTTTCTCACTTATTTTAAATGGAGGCTTTCAACCAGAGCTTCTGAAGTAGCAAGGACTGCTATACCAGGTGATGAAAATCTAGCTAAGCATAAGCAGAACTGAAATTTTATATAGCTATAACAGCTTTCTTGTGCTGAGATGGGAGCATTTAAAAATAATTATTTTGGGGGGGTGGGGAGGAAACACTTAAAAAAGCTGTTTGTGATTTCTTGGTTACCAGTCCTGGGCCCAGGGGCTCCACACCTCTTTTTGTTTCTCTTACTTTCTGGCAGTTCCTCCCTGTGTCTGGCTTTTCACTATCTCCCGTCTTGGGGAGTAGCCCTTGGAATACTACGGTTACAAGCAAAATAAACTTCCTGCTTAATTTGGAAAAGGCAATTTATTGTAAAGAATGAGGAACTCACTGGATTGAAAGAAAATTAAGAATCAGGTTTAAAAACAGTAGACACAGGGTGCTCTAGGGGGCCAGGCAGCAGGAACTGATGGGCAATCTTTTCAGGATGCCCCTGCAGGTCCAATAAGCTCCAACAATTTTTTTTCCTGTTTTTGTGACATTTCATTCAAATTTCTAAGGCCTGGGAAAGAGACAGACAGTCCTTCTTGGACCATGTGGTTTGTGCTAAAAGAGGCAAGAATCCCTTCCCCCAATGGAAATCAGGCTGCTGCACTGAAGGACATCCTTTTTCCTCTTCAAGGAAGTTCTTCTTCTAGAACTAGGGTAACATCCTTAGAGCAAACTTCCATGCAGGACTCCTGATGATGCTGTTTTTGATCAACATGATCAAAACCAGTTTCTGTGATGGTCAAAGAGAGATGGAGTGCTTTTCCTGAAGCATTCAGGACATGTGGCTGGGGAGAGCAGTACTTTAAAGACCCTCACTACAACTGAGCATAACACCACCAAATAACTAAGGAAGGGGAAACCCCAGTCTATCTGACAGGCAAAGGTGACCCCTGAACATTTTAAGGGTTTCAGGGTAGTGAGTTTCATTTAGGCTTGTTGATATCTGGAATTTGGGTCTTTCATTATGAAAGACAAATGGTGAAGAAAGTAGGTATATAAGAAACCTGGAAAACTCAACCCAGAAGATGACAAGATGGCAGCATTGCAGAGGTGAGTTCAAATCTGGTTCTTGGTTGGGTTAGCAAATTCACTATGTTTTGAGGACAAGGATGCCTACTCTTACCACTCCTGTTCAACATGGTACTAAAATTCCTAGCCACAGCAAGCAGTCAAGAGAAAGAAAGCAAAGGCATCCAAATAGGAAGACAGGAACTCAAATTATCTTTATTTGCAGATGATATAATTCTACACCTGGAAAACAACATCCTCTCTCCAAAAGTTCCTATATCGATAAATAACCCCAGCAAAGCTTCAGGATAAAAATTAATTACAAAAATCACTAGCATTTCTGTACAAGTACTGCATGCTAACTGACTGCACCACTGGAACATGCTAAAAATCATCAGCATTTCTAAACACCAACAATGTCTAAGCTGAGAGCTAAATCAGCAACACAATCACATTCATAATAGCCACAAAGAGAAGAAAATACCTAGGAACACAGCTAACCAGACAGGTGAAAGATCTCTACAGGGAGAATTACAAAACACTACTCAAAGAAATCAGATATGACACAAACAAATGGAAAAACATTCCATGCTCATTGATTGGAAGAATCAATATTGTTAAAAGACCATACTACCCAAAGCAATATACAGATTTCATGCTATTCCTATCAAATTACCAATGACATTCTTCACAGAATTAGAAAAAGCTATCTTAAAAATTACATGGAATCAAAAAAGAGCTCAAATAGCCAAGGCAATCCTAAACAAAAAGAACAAAGCTGGCGGCATCATGTTATCTGACTTCGAATTATATTACAAGGCTACAGCAACCAAAACAGAATGGTACTGGTACAAAAACAGACACCTATGGAACACAATAGAGAACCCAGAAATAAAGCCACCCCCAAACCATCTGATATTCAACAAAGTCAACAAAAAACAAGCAATGGGGAAAAAGACTCCCTATTCAAAAAATGGTGCTTGGATAACTGGCTAGCCATATGCAGATGATTGAAGCTGGGCCCCTTCCTTACACTATACACAAAAATCAACTGAAGATGAATTAAAGACAAATGTAAAACCTAAAACTATAAAAACTCTGGAAGATAATCTAGGAAATACCGTCTGGACATTGGACTTGGCAAAGATTTCATGATGAAGACGCCAAAAGCAATTGCAACAAAAACACAAATTGACAAATGGGACCTAATTAAACTAAAGAATTTCTGCACAGCAAAACACACTATCAACAGAGTAAACAGACAACTTACATAATGGGAAAAAATATCCACAAACTAAGCATTCAACAAAGGTCTAATATCCAGACTCCATAAGTAACTTAAATTAACAAGCAAAAGCAACCCCATTAAAAAGTAGGCAAAGGACATGAACAGACACTTTTCAAAAGAAGACATACCCATGGCCAAGAAGCATATGAAAAAATGCTCAACATCATTAATCATTAGAGAAATGCAAATCAAAACCACAGTGAGATACCATCTCAAGCCAGTCATAATGGCTATAATAAAAAGTAAAAAATAACATGCTGGTAAGGTTGCAGAGAGAAGGGAATGCTTAGACACTCTTGGTGGAAATGTTAATTAGTTCAGCCATTGTGGAAAGCAGTGAAGTGATTTTTGAAAGAACTTAAAACAGAAGTAACATGTGACCCAGCAATTCCATTATTGGCTATATACCCAAAGTAATATAAATCATTCTACCATAAAGACACATGCACATTGATATGGTTTGCCTGTGTCCCCACCCAAATCTTATCTTGAGTTGTAGTTTCCATAATCCCCACATCTTGTGGGAGGGAGCTCATGGGAGGTAATTTAATCATGGGGTGGTTACCTTCATGCTATTCTCATGATAGTGAGTTCTCACAAGATTTAATGGTTTTATAAGGGGCTTTCCCCCCTTTGCTCAGCACTTCTTCTTCCTGCCGTCATGTGAAGAAGTACATGTTTGCTTCCCCTTCCACCATGATTATAAGTTTTCTGAGGCCTCCCCAGCCATGCTGAACTGTGAGTCAATTAAATCTCTTTTCTTTATAAATTGCCCAGCCTTGGATATTTCTTTATTGGCAGCATAAGCACGAACTAATACACATGTATATGTTCATTGCAACACTATTCACAATAGCAAAGACGGAATAAACCTAAATGCCCTTCAACAGCAGCTGGCTAAAGAAAATGTAATACATATACACCATGGAATACTATGCAGCCATAAAATAGAATGAGATCATGTCATTTGCAGCTACATAGATGGAGCTGGAGACTATTATCCTATGTGAACACAGGAACAGAAAACCAAATACCACATGTTTTCACTTATAAGTTGAAGCTAAACATTGAGTACACACGGACACAAAGAAGGGAACAATAGACACCAGGGCCTACTTAAGGGTGGAGAATGAGAGGAGGGTGAGGATCAGAAAACTATCTATTGGGTACTATGTTTATTACCTGGGTGACAACGTAATCTGTTCACCAAACCCCTGTGACATGCAATTTATGTATCTAACAAAACTGCACATGTTCCCCTGAACCTAAAATAAAATTTAAAAATCAAAACAAAACAGAACAAGTTCACTGTGTTTCGGGTATGTAATGTATAAAATGGCATGTTACTCACTCCCTGTGTACATAGTCCTCATGTTACTTAAAGTTTATGAGCCATTATGAAACTCTGTAGGAATTCATGTGATAGATTCGAAGGTGAAATCAATTATGGAGCAAAAGACAAATAAATTCCTTTAGCCCATTTGAGTGGTCCCACATATCAGGCCATAGCTATGAAAGAAAATGTTTCCTGACTTCCTCACACTGTTCACATTCTTCATTCTGAAACAATTGTACCAATGTGTTCCACGCCATGTTTCTCAACTTCTTCTTGAGCTTCCAAGTTTGGGATCATAGGACCACTTTCCTGTTTGGGGTTTTACCTTTACCTTGGTACTTACTTGCTCTCCGGCTTTGACCTTTGCATTCCTCCTTGAGTCCAACTCAGATTCCTACCAGTTACTACTTTCAGCTGTCTTGATTAGCACCCCAAGTCATTAGGATTAGATTTGGACCCTATAATTTGAGTAACAAATGCTCCAGTCAGGTGCTGTGACCCCCCAGGAACCAGGCAATGACAAAGGTGCTTGTGTTACTTAAATGTTAATTCAGGCAAGGCAGTTCAGTGGAGAGTCATACCTCTGGCCCATGTGTGTCTTCTACTGTTTATGCATAAACACTCTGTACTTTCCAATAATTTATTTCTCTTCTTTTACCATTTCATTAAACTGCCAGGCAATATTTTTGTATCCTTTCAAAAAGCTCTGTAAAGGCTGCTCTCAGTGACGGGTGAAATGATTTCTAAAAATAACCTGCAAATCAATTTGTTCAGCCGGTAGCTTGTGGAAATCTTGATGAAGTAAGGTGCTATTAAATGTGCAAAATAAAATATTTTAGTTTAGAACATGTTACTAATAACCTGTGAAAAGACCTGGATTTAGAAACCAGGACTTGATAATCCTGGCTTTATGGATTACTGATTTATTGGCTTTAGGCACATCATATAACTTCTCCAGAGCCTCAGTTTCTTTGATTGCAAAATGAGAGAATAACATCTCCCTCATTGTATTGTGGCAAAGCAAAATGAGAACACATGAAAATGTTGCTGATAGAATGCTGGGTATCCTTTGGTAGACTTACCACACATTTGTTCATCTTCATTTGAACACAAAACCTAAAAGTGACTCCAAGTAGTCACTGGGGTCTACGGAAAAGCTGTAGGAAAGTTTACTTTTTTAAAAGAGTTGCATAAAAGAAAAACAAATAAACAAAGAAAAAGAAAAAAGCTGCATTTCAGTTAAGTTGATTAGAAAGAACATTTCCTTAGAATGAGTTTTGTTTTTATCTTCATTTTAAGGACATAAAGCAGAATGTGTTGCTGGTGAATAGCTTTCATTTAGGAAATGCACTAGGAGAAATTTGCAGAAATTTTAAAATAATTTTTAAATATTATTTCTTATCTGGCCCCAACATACATGTCCTTCCCTAAGCCAGAGGAATGCCTGTTATTTTGCATGTCCCTGGATGTCATGCTCAGAGATACCAGAATTTAAATTCTTTTGATCTGTTACTTGAATAAATACAGTCTGATAGTGTTAAGCTCAAATTGTTATTGAGTACATAACATATATTACCTCAGTCCAAATTTTACCCAAACATGAAACTTTAGATTATATGAAACAAATTAATATACATTTATAAAAACTCTAAATTTATAATGAAAGTCCCTTTACTGAGAGAAAAACTAGCATATTAAGCACTGCTTTAATCCCCAGCTATTTTCCTCGTTGTTTTGCTTTTATTATTTCATCACATTTTCAGTATGACAAATATTATCACTGCCATTTTACAGTTGAGGTAACTGAGGCTGAGTGAAGTGAATTAAGTGGCCTAAGCTGTAAACGGTACAGCTTTCCTGGCTCATTAGCCAGTGCCCTTCTCCATGGAGAAGTGTAGTGGTTACACCAAGACTCCTGAAAGAGGAAAAAAAGAGCAAACAAATCAGCCACTTATTCTACAATTCTGCTATTTTGAGCTTTTCTCAAAACGCCATATTCTTAGTTAACTCAGTTTAGTCTCAGTAAGATTGATACAGCTCCTATGATTTGATATTCTGACTAGTAAGGGGAGCAGCTGAAAGCATTTTTAGATATTAAGGAATTATTAGGCACTTCTTTCAACATCTCTAACTAATGCTCAGAATATTCACTTTCCTACAGAGTAGGGGAGTGTGATAGATGACGTCATGTTTATTACAGTTTGCTGGGAATAAATGCCACAGGCCTATTGACATGATGGGGAAAGGGCTTGTCAGTGTGGCACACCTAATATAATCTTCATCATAAACAATGGCTTCCACTTCTGGCCACATCCAATGTGTAAGGCTCTCACCTGGATCTGATATTTTCTCCTGCCCAGCACCTACCCCTCCTCTTTTTAAAACAGCATCCCAAGTGTCTTAGAGGCTTTCTTTGTTTGGGTTAATTTTATGTGATGCAAAAAATTGACTGGGCCAAGTGATACCCAGATAACTGGTTAAACATTACTTCTGGGTGTGTCTGTGAGGGTGTTTCTGCAAGAGATTAGCATATGAATTGGCAGACTGAGTGAAGTAGATAGCCCTCTCCATTGTGGGTATGCATCATCCAACCCACTGAGCGCCTGAACAGAATAACAAGGCAGAGGAGAGAGCTGGGACCTTGATCTTCTACTGCCCTCAGTGCTCCAATTCTTAGGCCTTTGGAATTTCCAGACAGACACCAGCTTTTCTGGGTCTACAGCTTGCAGATGCCAGATCATGGGATTTCTCAGACTCCATAATTGTGTGAGCAATAACCTAATATCTTATAGTAAATCTCTCTCTCTCTCTCTCTCTAGCTTTATACATGTAGGTTTATACAGATACACAGACACACGCACACACACATTCTCCTATTGGTTCTATTTCTCTGGAGAGCTCTGACTAATACACCCTTTCTCCTACTGTGGGTCCATTTGATTTAGTAGGGAATGGATCCCACCCTCGGCTTCATGAGGATGCATGATTCAGGCCCATTCATTCAGTATGCCCCACCTCCAGGCTGTAGGGTTTGCAGGGACTGGTAAGAAGCTGGGCACTTGACTCAAACTGGTGAAATGCTGAGCTTGTTGGAGGAAACACTGGAAATAGGAGTTGTCTTTCCTCTGGGGATGGTAAGTTGATGAGATGTAAGTTAAGAGCTACTGGTGGCTTTCTTGTTTACTGTACAAGGAACCTGCCTGAGAATAAAACTAACTGACAGAAAAGCAAAGTTGAATGCAAGAGACACACAGAAAGAGGTAAAGGCTAAATGGTACTGCTTGAGGCCTCCTTAGATCTAGCCATTCTGAAGCTATAGGACAATTCAGTTTCATAAACTACTGTGGCTTTTCTCTTTTTTCCTTTTTGCATAAACAAACACAAGTGATTCTGTAGGCTTTTATATATTCAGTCTGGTTCCAAATCCTTTTCCTCTATAATTCACTAGATTACACCTGATGCTGAATAATGAATGTGCACAGTACACAGTGGATTTCAATAGAATGGAAAAGTGGATCAGATGGAGTAGTACAGCCACCACTAAGGGAGGTGTTTTGTGTGTGTGTGTGTGTGTGTGTGTGTGTGTGTGTGTGAGAGAGAGAGAGAGAGAGAGAGAGAGAGAGAGAGACAGAGACAGAGAGAAAAAGAGAGAGAGAGAGAGAGAATGTGTATTGGCAAAAGAAAAAGGCAGTATCACATTCAAACAACAGGTTCATATGACAATTATTACTTAAATAATGAAAATCTTTGAAGCTGCCCAAGATAATTTCAGGCCCCAGAAGTCCAGCACAAGATGTTCCATTCAATTTTAGTCCACTGGCAACATTGAAACATCCTCCTTTGAATGTGTAAACAAGAAAGGATGAAAGGAGCCCTCACAAATGTAGGATACACCTGCATGTAAGGGAAACTTTGGAAGGGTCTTTATCTACCTCAACCAAAAAAGTAATTTCAATAGACAGAGGCCTCCAAGGATTGAACAATGCTCAGTGTAGCCACATGTCAGCCCCCTGAGACTCACGCTAGTGGGGCTCCCACAGGACAGGGCCAGGCTATGAAATCTCCCATGGGCAGCAAAGAGATGTGAAGAGAAGAGGTTATCAGAAAATGAAGAAGAGGACCACAGGGAATCAGTCTTTGGAAAAGTAGGGCTCAAGGTGACTGAAAACCACAGTGAGGGCTGTGTTCATTAGCCCTCGGTCATCCATGCACTACTGCCACAGTTTTGCCATAGCTGGGTTCTATCTCTGCTATTATTAACCTAGTACTTTAAGTGGACTCACTTTTCTTTTACTTCCTCGTTGCTTCTAAGCATAACTTTTGAGAAATGGGTTTATTTCTCTGGTTAAAAGTATATAACCAGTTTTATACTTTTCTACTATATGTTAAAATAAGCATATAATCATTAAAAATGTTTGTTGTACCAACTAAAATCTTTTCAAATGCCACAGTACTGGATTCTACTCATTGGGCAACACTAGTATATAGGACAAGGACTGGAGTGCAAGTCAAGAACAAGGGTGAGGATGAAAGTTGCTTCCCTTGATATGCTGATATTGTCCAGGGATATCAGTTTCATCACCGCTTTCCTGAAAGCTCTACCCCTCCCCTCTGCTTAGGGCACTCCAATGTCTTTATATTACAAGGGAAGATTATTTGCAAGCAAACACTGGAATTATAAAAATGAGTAAAACAGTCAAATGTGCAGCTTTTAACAAGAGGTAAGTACATTATTGTTACCTCCTGTCTTCAGAAAGGGCTAAAGAATGACCAAGGAGTTCACTGCATTAACCTATCTGTAAAAGCAGTAGATACCAAATGCCATACTTATGTCATAGATGAATGGCAATTATGTATGCATAACTAAAAGTATAATTTAAAAAATTCTCTCAAGGCTTATCAGAAAACCACATAAAGCAGAACAAGTCATTTGTCTTTAAAAGCCATGAACTATCTTGTCAAGTCACAAAACAGTTGCCACTTGAACTCTGGGAACAGACTTTCAAAGACAGATTTCTACAAGTTTTTTTCCATTAGAATTTTACAGACACTAATAATGACCTCACTGGAATTTCTTTTGATTCATGCTAGAAAAAAATAGACTGTAATTTAGACATTGTTTGAAGATGGACTATAATACTATAAGACAAAACTGAAGCCACCTTATTAAAGTTTTTTTCATTCTTTAAATTTCATGTTTGGCTTCACTGTGGATAAAATATGACAGCAGTAAAACATAAAACATGGCTTTCTCTTTGAGCTGCAAGGAAAAGATGCTTTATCTATTTTGTGACTTCAGGTGGAGTAATGGTTTCTCATCCTTCTAATAATCACTCTTTATCCACTCAGCCTGCTTTATTTTTCTTCCTAGCACTTGTCACTATGCATCACTATCTTATTTGCTGTATTTATTGTCTCTTTCCTCCACTAAATGTAAGCTCTATGAGGGCAGGGACTTTATATTAGTTATGTAGTCTCCCAGCACCTAGCAAAATGCCCAGTACATAGAAGGTGCTCACTAAAAATTTGTTAGATGAATGAATGTTGATTAATGACCAAACCTTTACAATTAGCAAACTGTCTCATTTTTCAAGCTTTACCCATCAGCTTTATATCCCAAAAATACATACTTCTTAGCCATTTGACCTTTGGCAAGTCACTTAACCACATAACTTCTAACAGGTTGTGTTTCTGTCTATAAAATGGGGACATCATTGACTGATAGAGCATTGGTGAGCATAAAATGAGGTAACATCCATGAAAGTGTTGGTTTGTCTATATTTATGTATTTATTTACTTATTTATTTTTAGTATTATTATACTTTAAGTTCTAGGGTACATGTGCACAATGTGCAGGTTTGTTACATATGTATACATGTGCCATGTTGGTGTGCATATACCCAAAGGATTATAAATCATGCTGCTATAAAGACACATGCACACGTATGTTTATTGTGGCACTATTCACAATAGTAAAGACTTGGAACCAACCCAAATGTCCATCAATGGTTTGTCTATCTTTGTAATCAGGTCTCTAGTCATTCATCTGTCTATGTATGAATGCAGCCTGTTGGCAAAGGATCTGGTCCACGGTAGGTGAACCATGACTGTTTACTAGTTTATTAATTTTTAATTTTAATTTTGCTGCAGGAAGTAATGATTTCTTTTTCAGTTGTTGATGGCCCTGCCTAAAACCAAGGACAAGAAATCACTAGATGAAAGCATTGCCTAAACTCTTACTCTTTATATATCTTCAATATAAAGAGATTTAAAAATGGTGTTTTCTTCAGTCAAGTACATTCAGAGGACAAAAATAAGAAAAGGACATCGACAAGACTGATAAGCACTAAAGTCATCTTCCCTGTCCCGCCTAAAAGGTCAGTTTCATTTTTAAGATGCTTCTCATGTACAGAAGACAGTGTTGGGAAAAGATGGGTTTGATTTTTATAAAGGTGATTCCTGAGGCACCCTTTAAAAAACAAACAAACAAACAAACTTCTTCCCTTTCTTCCTTCCTTTCTTTTTCTTTCTTTTTACTTGCCTTTATTAATTAACTAAAATTAAATTAAGTTTTTGGTTATTTCCTACAAGCAAGATAAATATCTAAAAAACAGGTCGGGGGAGGAAAAATGGTCAATAGAAACTTTCTTAGAAGATGAAAATGTATGTTAAATCCTCTTCAAATTATAATTTTCAAATTCTCACTACTAAGACACAATTAATCAGTTCAACTAAAACAGAGTTGCCAATTAAAACATGGTTAACTAGGATTTTCTTAAAAAAAAAATCCCAAATCTTACACTGTTCATTCTAAATAAACATGCTTTTAAAAGATTAGGAAAATAATTACCTATTTGCATAGGAAAATAATAAATGATGAAATCTCAACAGATAGGGTAAAGGTATACAGAATATTATCTTAGCAATTGGCTCAATCACTTCCCACTCAGTG
The DNA here is from genome assembly GCF_047675955.1 of Chlorocebus sabaeus. Classification (NCBI taxonomy): domain Eukaryota; kingdom Metazoa; phylum Chordata; class Mammalia; order Primates; family Cercopithecidae; genus Chlorocebus; species Chlorocebus sabaeus. The sequence goes on from NC_132915.1 coordinate 48,993,283, forward strand.
TAAATGCTTCAGTAAGAGGTATTTTATACAAGGAAAGTTCTAAATCAAGGTTTTTACAGATTACATTTATGCAAGTATTTTTTCTCTCACTAATGGAAGATTTCCTCTCTAATATCTTTTCTAAACAATTTGTTAACCAGAGGAGAGGAAAACAAAATACTTTTTTCTAATATTTTATCGAGGACTTATAATTTATTTTACTTTTATTCTCTGATAAAGAAAAGGCTACAGGGAAACTAGCAGGTGAAAGACTTTCTAAATGTAAATGTTGCCCAAAGGAAAAAAGAACTGTGATTAGATTATTATGTATAGTATGCATCAAGGGTTAAAATTCGTACACTGAGAAATGTATGTCAAACTGTGCAGATTTTAAAATTCACTTTTAGGAATTTATCATAAAGAGTTCAGATATGCACAAAGATAAACTTCAAAGGATAATCATGGCAATATTAGTTACAGAGGTTAAAAAAAAATACAAATCCTTGTTTCCCACCGCATTCAGGCAAGTGAGACTACCCTATGGAGACAGGAGGCTGAACATCTGCGGAATTTAAACCAGGAAGGCTTGGACTCAGAGATACCAAACACAGCCAAGGGCAAGCATGGCGTACAGAGTGAAAATGGAGGAACTGAGAAAATGGCTGTACTAGGCCCCTCATCAAGTTGATTTCCCTGTTTTTTTCTTTTTCCTCTGGCAAAGATGGGAGCTGGGGAAGCCTGTCTGGAGGAAGCAAATGACCCCAGAGAAAAGACCGTTGGAGATTTAAATTTGGGGCGAATAAAAAGGCTGGCCAGCCATATATTTATCCTAGAGCAGCAGTACTAACTGGAATGGGGTGGGGGTGGGCTTCCCCAAGGGATAGAGACATTTCTGATTTCCATAACTGGAGGGGCATGATGCTACTGGCATCTAGTGGGTAGAGGCTAGGGAAGCTGTTAAACATCCTATAATGCACAGAATAACAAAACAGCCCTCACAACAATGAATTATCCAGCCCCAAATGTCAGTAGTGCCACTGTTAAGAAACTCTGTATTCAAGTGAAGCCCACAGTTCACACCTGTCCCATGTCCCCATCACTCACACAGGACTTCCGAAGGCTCTTTTGGGCTTTACCCTCAAATACGATTGGCTTGCCTTTACCAGACACTTGAGGAAAGCCCTCACAGTGAAAGTCAGAGACAAAAACACACAAACACCAACCAAACAACTGAATAAGAAAAAAAACTATTGGAGAAAACAGAAACCATTAAAAAAAAAAAAACAAAAAAAAAAAACTTAAAAAGAAAAACTGTTGATACAACCCAATCTGAAATACAATTTGGCAATATCTAGCAAACTTGAAGTTAAACCCACCTGAAACCCAGCAATTCTGCTTGTAGGGATTTATTTTAGAGGAATTCTTGCACATGTCACTAGGAGACATGCACAGATTATTCATAGCAGCATTGCTTGTTAGTAGCGGAAAAACAAAACAAAACAAAACAAAACCTAGAAAAAATCTAACCCTTCACCAAAAGAGAATGGATAGATTAATTATAGACTATTCATATAATTGAATGCCAAAATCACTTAAAATGAATGACTTAGAGCTAAGTATTTCATTACAGATATACTTCATAAATATAATGTTGACTTAAGGAAAGCAAATTACAGGAGACCACATGCATTAAAACACTATACAAAGTTAATAAGCTTTGAATAAATACATGCAACAACTTTACCATATCTCCTTTAAGGCAGGGGTCCCCAACCCCTGGGCTGTGGACCAGTACCAGTCTGTGGCCTGTTAGGAACCAGGCTGCACAGCAGGAGGTGGGCAACGGGTAAGTGAGCATTACTGCCTGAGCTTTGCTTCCTGTCAGATCGGTGGTGGCATTAGATTCTCATAGGAGCAGGAACCCTATTGTGAACTGTGCATGTGAGGGATCTAGGTTGTGTGCTCCTTATGAGAATCTAATGCCTGATGATCTGAGGTGGAGCAGTTTCATTGCAAAACCATCCTCCCCACACCCCTCAGCCCCAACCTCTGTGGAAAAATTGTCTTCCACGAAACCGGTCCCTGTGTCCAAAAAGGTCTGGGACTGTTGCTTTAAGGATTCATACTTGTCTACCAAATCTATAAGGCAATACATTTTAGTTATCCTCCAGACTCAAGATGGAGGTCACCTCTGGGAGGCTGGCAGGAAGGAAAGTAACTGGAATGTGTATTCAGGTAACTTCGAGTATGTGATGTTTTATTTCTTAAGCTGCATTTTGGGTGTACTGGTGTTTGCTATATTATTCTTCTATATCTTTTGTATGTTTTAAATTGCATTAAATAGAATCTATTTTTAATATCATCAGAAAGATAAAAGAAAATATTGCATCCAGTAAAAAGTAATGTCTCATTCATGATGTAGGAATTTAATTCCACAAACATGGTAGTTCTAAGAAAATCTAATGTGTAGTAAAGCTATTATATTCTTTAAAATATAAAATTAAAATGTATAGGCTTTCTTTAAAAAGTTCATAATTTAATTTCAAATATATAATTTAAATTTAACCTTAATGGCACCTTTTGAGAATTTTTTCTTTTCTAATAACCAGGTATATAAGGTAACTTTGTCATGTACCTGGTTTGAAAATTGTGTAATAGATCTCAATATGTTATATGCCATGTTGAGCTATTTTCCTTTAAGTGTTCTTAATACTAAGCATTGGTGTAAATTAATTGCTAAAAAGTGTAACATTATATTTGAAATATTTAGCAGTTATGATCCACAGTAACAATTCTAGGAAATTAAAAAAACAACATGTTAGCCAATGTTTTAATCAATATATTAAGAACCTACAAAAGTGATTGCATTAATGGCTTTGGAAATTGAAATAACAACTTCTGAAATTATTTTAAAAATATCTTTTTCTAAGAACATATGGACACACGATGGGGAACAACACACACTGGGGCCTGCTGGGGGTGCAGTGGGACGGACAGCGTCAGGAAGAATAGCTAATGTATGCTGGGCTTAATACCCAGGTGATGGGTTGATCTGTGCAGCAAATCACCATGGCGCATGTTTACCTACGTAACAAACTGGCACATTCTGCATATGTACCCCAGAAGTTAAAATAAAAATTGAAGAGAAAAAAATATTTTCCTTGGCACTAATTTGTTCTAACCAGAGAACTAATTTAGGAATTGAGAAAAGCCTAAAAAGTATCTGTCCTTTTTAATTGCATAAATAAGTGATACGAAAACAGTTCTGAGTGAGTTCTGTAAGTAAATATTATAATTTCCTTACACTAGCTTCACTAAATTATCATTTTGTCAGTTTAGAAATATGGTATTATTATACCAAGTAGTGAAACATTTGAAAATATACATTTAGCAGGTTAAAATAATCATGTTCATCTTTTAAAGAAAAAGATCCTCAAAGAAGACACAATTCATACTTTCCATTTTTCATTGATGTCATTAAGTACTCATTTAAATTAGTTTTGGAAACTGAAATAACGTTACTTTTTTTGATATGGTGGCAGAGTTCACCTGAAAAAACAATTTCTAACCTAATCATTCCTTCATACATGGTGTGTTCCCTCTAAAAGTGAAAACTCTATACTTCTAATATATATAAATATATATTAAGATCATGGCCAATAACAAAACAAAGCAAAGCAAAAATGAACAAAAATGTTTTGATATGGAAACATTTTTATGAAATAAAATTTCCCTGGCTAGTTATTGAAATTTATCTTATTTAAATGATTTAAGTTTATTCTAGCAAGTGCTTCTAAGGTGGAGATGCTATTATAGGTTGAGCATCCCTAATCCGAAAATCCAAAATCTGAAGTGCTCCAAAATCCAAAACTTTTTCAGCATAGACATGATACCATATGTGAAGAATTCCATACCTGACCTCATGTAACAGTTCTCAAATTGCAGCCAAAACTTTTTTTATGCAAAAAATTAACAAAAATATTGTATAAAATCACCTTCAGGCTACGTGTATATGAAACATAAATAAACTTGATGTTGAGACTTGGGGTCTAATCCAAGACACATCGTTATATATATATGCAAATATTTCAAATTCCAAACAAAAAATCTGAAATCCAAAACACTTCTGGTTCTAAGCATTTTGGATAAGGGATAGTCAATCTGTATAGCTGTGTCTACAAAAATAAAATGGTAACTAAGACCTCTAAAATTAGATTTGTAAAATCTCCTTCAGCTCTAATATTTCACTTACTCATCCCTTCACCTTTAATGACTTCAGTCCTTCATTTGTTCACTCCTTTTAGACACTTCCTATATGCCATGCAGTGTGCACTCGGGGGATATAAAGAGAAACAAAAGAAATTTGTTTTGGCCATAGTACATCAGTATGAAAGGTGTGAAGGGATCACAAACCCAAATCTCAAATACACATCGAATTCACTTTCTGTGTTGCAGAAGGAAAGGAATCCTGCCTAGGTGACATGGACCCACCCACAGAGACCTTTTGTATGGGAATTGTACTACTGCTCTAGCACTTTGCTCACAAAGTATGGAATTTCACACTTCCATTCATTTATAGTGGAAGACATGGAGGCACAGAGAGGTGAGAGAACTTGTCAAAAGTCACAGAGCAAGTTAGAAGGCCAAAATCAGAATATATGGTCTATTGTAATATTTTCAACAAATGTATTGAGAACTTGACAGGTGTCTGGCTTAGAACCAGGAATGGGGACTACAAAGATGAATAAGATGGAGTTCCTGCCTAGAGGTGCTTATGCTCTGGTGCTGGCAGTTCCCAGACTCAGGGGTTCTGGGAATTGCTGTAACAGCTGATTGTCTTGGCACCTACTGCTGGGTCTCTGAGTACTGTGTTAGCACATAAACAGACGTGGAACTGCATGGAGACCAGATCGCCTGGCAAAGTAAACATGGGGAAACAAATTCAGTGTGGCTGTAATCTGTAAAATGCAAATTCAAAAAAGAATTTGTTTCTACCTATCCAACTTGCAAAAGTCTTAAAAACACTCAAAGTGGAGAAATTGACCCTCTCATCCACTGCTGTTGGAAATAAAAATTTTGTGTTTAGATACCAAAGTTGCAGCATGTTGTACAAGCTTATAACCAGGAACAATATGTTCAACAGTAAGTGAATAATGTTTCACTAAATTGCATGAGGCAGTTTCTTAAGATTACTTAATGACCTGGGAAAATATTCATCATCCAATGTTAATTAGAAAACCAGGATATTAAGCTATACATGGCATGCTTTTTCTAAAAATACTTTTCTGAAAATACAGTATGCACGCATATCTGTATCACAAGTACTGGAAAGAAATGTATCAAATTATACACCATGGAATACTATGCAGCCATAAAAAAGGATGAGTTTGTGTCCTTTGCAGGGACATGGATGAAGCTGGAAACCATCATTCTCAGCAAACTATCGCAAGAACAGAAAACCAAACACCACATGTTCTCACTCATAGGTGGAACTGCACAATGAGATCACTTGGACTCTGGAAGGGGAACATCACACACCAGGGCCTATTATGGGGAGGGGGATTGGGGGAGGGATGGCATTGGGAGTTATACCTGATGTAAATGACGAGTTGATGGGTGCAGCACACCAACATGGCACAAGTATACATATATAACAAACCTGCACGTTGTGCACATGTACCCTAGAACTTAAAGTATTATTTAAAAAAAAAAAATGGCACCAAAAAAAAAAAAAAGAAAAAAGAAATGTATCAAATTAATACTTGTGATTATTTCTGGGTGGCGGTATTACAGATGATTTTTATTTTTCTCCTTTGTATATTTTCCAAATTTTCTGAAAGGAGATTCCATTAACTTAGTAATTTAGAAAAAATAAAAGTAAGTCTTAATTTTTTTTTCTGACTAGATGATTCTCTGAAATAAACTAACTGCTCCTGACTGGTTTCAGGACACCAATGACTCAGCCCTTCTGGTTAGGACACACGGATGCACTAGGGGGGTCCTGAGACCTGAGCTCCATGACCCAGACTTGTTTTGCTGCTTACTGGCTATGTTTTTCTGGGCAAAACAGTTCTGAGCCTCTGTAATTGTATTTGTAAAATGTGGCAATTGATGTCTGCCTCATAGATGAAGTTTAAAGACAGCATAAGAAAAATGCTTTGAAAAGTACTATATAAATGCAAGTTATGTCTCATCTGAGACATAGATAAAACAGAGTACACACTCAAATCCTAAATGACCAACTTCTTGGTTTTATGACATCACTTAAATGACAGAACCTCTTTGAGCCTTAGCGTCATAATTTGTCAAGTAGAGATATTACTGGCTTCTTCAGAAGGTGGGTGTGAACTAAACACCTTATGTGGGACTCAGTAAATGTTTGCTTTCTTCCTTTCTTAGGCTCTGTCTTTCCCCACTCTGCTCTTACTCTGAAACAAGGATTTTAAAAAATGCTCTGGCATCAGCACTTTCTAATCTAATTTTAAAACATATTATTTACTTTGATTTTTTTTGATATGTTAAAAATGTATGGACTCTTTTTCCTTTCTCCACCCTTTTATGGTTTGGACCAATAGCAAACACAAAGTACGCAGAACTTGGCAAAATCGATGTGAAGACTGTGGACAAATTTTATGGGGTCATTTGAGCCTGAAGTCTTCCACAGAAAGCTCTGAAACTCTAAGCACTTTACATTCGGGCAGGAAGAGTAGGAAGGGTGAGAACGTCCTTGCTTTGGTAGGCTGAAATTATTTCAGCAATTAGATCTCCTTAGATTCTAGATTTATCTAAATATACCTGTGACATTCTGTAAATGTGCAGAACTCAGAATTTCTCAGGCTTGGTTTCTGTAGTGTCAATTGACAACCACATGTCTTGAAGTTTTGTTTCCTTTAATTAACCTTCTCCATTTTCAAATCAATTTTCTCACTTCCTCATGGTGTTACTGCTATTCTAAGGAATGCAGACCAAAGGGATCAACATTTCAATACTCCAAAGGTTCGTATGCCAAGCCTGGAACTTTGCACACAAATAGATATCCAAGCACACTTGCTGTTCATTCTGTACACCCCAACTTAAAAATTCAAAGTCTAAGATTAAAGTATCAGAGGATTGAGTCCTAAGTTACTATTTGAAATCTGGTTCATCTTGTATAAGAATCTTTTCTTGTGGGAATGTTGAAGATTTTTGAGAAAGGAACAACCCACTGAAGGCCCTCCCTGTTTAGGGAAGATTAACCTGTTAGGTGCTAGTAGATTGATCGACGGGGATGATCTGCATGTGCCATGATTGTGAAGACAGATTAAAAAAGGAAGAGGCAGATAAAAGACATATTGTAGCAGAATCTGCTAGTGCCCAGTCCATTTTTCCAGAGTCTTAGCACTTCACTGTGTTCTGGTTGATTTCTAACTGCCAGCGTCTACCCACCTTTAGTTGAGTGCTAAGGAATTCACAGCCCCATGCCAAGCAGCACTCAGTCAATGACTGATAGGAGTTGATACCTAAACACTCCAGCTCCCTTGCCCTTTGGATGGAAGAACTCTGAGCTGTGTTGTATTAGTTTCCTATTGCTGCTGTAAAAAAACTACCAAAAACTAAAGAGGCCTAAGGAAACATGAATTTATTACTGAACAGTTCTGGAGGTCATAAGTTTGAAATAGACCTTATTGGGCTAAAATAAAGATACAGGTTTGAAGTTAGTATACTATTGCTTTGAAGGATGCTAACCAACCTTCTGGTACAAGTAGACCCAAGCTGTGGCCTGCTTATTCTTTGAAGGAGCCTTCTTGAATTCCTCCTCCCTTTATAATCAAAACCAAGACAGGAGAATGTGGTAGTGAAAATTCCTCCACACTATGCTGAAATCAATCATAACAGGCCTCATCTTAATCCCACTTAATTTAATCCTGCTATTTAATTTAATCTGTCTAACTTAATCCCACTTTGGTACAATCTGAATCTAGAATACTTGAGTTAAATCATCGAATACTCCAAGACTAGCAGAAGCCTACCCTGGATGGAAAAGGATAACAAAGTCACAAGGTACATAAAGTCAGAATCTCTTGTTTTTCATTCTGGCTATAAATAACCACATGATCTTAGACTAATCATGTAATCTCTCTCTGACTGATTTCATTTCTTCATGTAAAGACAGAATTAATAAAACTTACTCCTTTTTGGAGAGATTTCAGAGTTAAATGGAAAACTCTGTGAACTTGCTTTGAGTTCTAATACAATAGCACTAATCATGATGATTCAAAGGACAGTAAGCCTTTTGTTTTTCCCATGAATGCAGGTTTTAGTCAAATGCCAGCCAAGTATTCTCTGTACACTTGATGCTCCTAAAATATTTATTGTTTTTGATAATGAAGAATAATGTCTTATGCAAAGTAATCTATTCACAAACTTTCTCCCAGTTGGAACTGATATATGTTGAGCCATCTCAGTTATTCTGATAAAGCCCCTCACTACATTTGTATCTAACTTCATCAGAAACAAATGATCTCCTCGATACACTTTGGAGAGTTCTGCAAGATTTAACAATGGATGGTGACTTGTTGCATAACAGAACACTTGACTTTATGCTCTATTTTAAATTACATTTGAGTATTTTTTATTGATAATCTATTAAATCTAGGGCTCCAAGAACTGGTCTTCCAGTAGTTTATATAACAATAGCTACAACAACAACCGATGTCTGCATCTTGCATTACAGTTGGCAGTGGCTTCCTATAGTTAGATGTTGCCCAAACTTCAGTCATTTTTATAACAACAGCACGATATTTTGCCATATTTTCTTAATTTATGTGTTACTTTTAACCAAGTGTTTTATCTTAAATTGACTTACCTTTTAAAATGTAAATGTTTATTTAAAAAGTGAACTTCATATCACTACCACACCTAGAAAACCAATATTGTTTGCCATAAATAGAAAATACATAATTCATTGATTTAGCCATTCCATAAAGTATACATATAGCAAAACATCATGTTCTGCACCATAAATATATACATTTATATTTTCAAATAAAAAATAATGATTTTTGAAAAGAAAGCAAATAAATGCAATGCAACAAAAACAAAACAATATTGTTCAGTTTCTGCCTGATACTGTTGTTGGGTAAAGGTCCCTGAGCTTGAGATACAATCTTCTGTGTTTGTGTGTGTAAGTGTGTGTCCCAGAGAGAAAGACAGAGAGAGAGAGACTTGCATATCTTATATGAAATTTAGAGACAGCTCTATATTGAGACTTTTAGTAAATTATTTAGATTTTTGGAAAGGATATGATGGATTAGAATCTTAGCAAGCAGTGCAGATACTGTATTCATTTTACAGATGATAAAGTTAGGGCTCAGAGAGATTACATGACTTATTCCTTGAATACTCAGTAAATGGCAGAGCTGGGTTTCAAACACAAGCCTTTTCATTCCAAATCCTGTGCTTTCTCTAACGCACTCAAACATTCTTGGAGTGAGAGGGGTTGCAGAGGGCTTAGATGAAGCACACTGAAGATCCGTTCCCTCTGTCATTTATAATCCGGTCAAGGAGATGAGAGGGACCAAGTAATAGATTTAAGTCATCTCAAGAGAAAGTAGAAAAGTATGTTTTGAGATAATTGGCCCAAAGAATAATGGTGAAAATATTTAGCAAGTGAGCCCACTGTAAGTTGGACTATTAGGGGAGACTTTCTGGAAGAAGCAAGATTAAAACTCTTGTGTTGAAGGGTGGATAAAATTAGATGAATTGAAGATAGAGGTGAAGCCATTTCAAGTGATAACAGCACTTTGATCAGAATAATAAAAAATGTCAAAGCTCTGTCTTGGTTCACTGCAGATAGGGAAAAATGCATACATATGACAGGAAGTACTATGGCTACATTTTAGAGTCTTATGTGCTACAAAGTAGAATGAATCACTATTTTGTAATCCTTAAAAATAAATTATTTCCCTCAAAATATGTACGATTCAGCAAACTATCTACAGGGCTTTTTCTCCTAAGGAAATAATGATGGATATATACTAATATTTGTAAGAATGTGTCTCATCCTAGCAGGGCAATTGGAAATAACTCCAGTGTTTGACCATATGGGGCTTAGTTACTTAAAGTTAACTACATCAATACTGGGGACCCTGTGCAATCTCTAGAAAAGATTTCAACCTTTGCTACTAAAACGTGGTCTGTGGACCAATATTGTCACCTTTACCTGGAACTTGTTAAGATTCAGTTTCTGATGCAGTAGATCTGGGGGAGGGCCTGAGATTCTGCATTTCCAACAAGTTCCCCAGTGATCTGCACATGCATTAACATTTGAGAAGCAGAGGCACATGATTAATGACATGGAAAGATATTTGCAATTAAATGAAACAGGCTGATTTCATAAGAATTAGTTCCATATGATACTATACTGGTAAATTTTTAAAATATGCATACATTTACACATAAGAGAAGGAAATAGGGAAAGAGTGTGTGTGTGTGTGTGTGTGTGTGTACGTGCAAGACAGACAGATGGGAAGAATATATATTAAAATACCAACAGTGGTGGAATTACTGGAAATTATTTAAATTTTTTTCTGTGTTTGTATATTTGCATCTACCATGAACATTCATGCCTCTTTCAAAATATAAATAATAAAACTATATTTTCAATTCCTTTTCTGTTTTCAGAATTTTACTGAGTTCTTTCTGGAAAAATAAACAGGAACCCAGAGGCTGAACTGGAAGAAAACAACTCACAGGGATTTAATCAATGTAACAAGAAATTGTCAGAAGAAAGAAAGACTTACAAGATAAGAATTTTCCACTAAGTGTGAAGTAAGTCTATGTAACCTTCACGTCCCTAGCGCTCTTGGAATTTATTTTAAAAACAAAACTTTTTTTTTTTTTTTTAAAGTAAGGCTATAAAACTCCAGGAGCATAGACATTTTCAAGACTGCCAACTGGGAAAGTACTTTCAGGATGAAACAGATCGGTTTCCCTTAACAAGTATTTTTAGTGGTTTTACTCTGAGTTCTGGTTGGGAATATTCCAGCAATGTCACTTAGAAGTTGAAAGAGGACCCAACTGCTTTGTCAGAATGATTCTTTGCCTGCCTTCTCCCTTGGAAAATTTACCTTAATCTTTATTCATTTCTGTGCGTTGTCCCCATTTGGGTGATCCCTTTGTTCTCAGCATATGATGTTGAGAACAGCTTCACTATTTCTTTGCTGCTGGGATGTTTAGGCAATGGAAGTAAGTTAAGATGATTAAATGAGATAATGCAAATAAAACATTTATTATAAAGGAAATACTTAAAAAGTTGACTGATTGGGAACTGGCGTTGTGGCGTGACTATGGGGACTATGCAGGGAAATATCAACTGCCCCCGAACAGAACTGAAGAAGAAGCTGTTCAAGCACCTGTGGGTATTGAACTGGGAGTGGCATCTGAGGCACCGGGTGGTTGGGACTGTGATAGACAAAGGGCTGCTCATGCAGCACCACCTCAAGAAGCGGGCATCCAGTGCACGTACCAACATTACTCTGTCCGGTAAGAAGCGCAGAAAACTTCTCCAGCAGATGCAGCTTGCCTGGAAAGAGAAAGCAGCCATGGAAGTGGAAGCCCCTCAAAACTATCCAGGTCTAGTGAGCCATAGCTCAAAAGGCAAAAGAGGACAAAAGTCGCTAGGATGCAGAAATGAAGGACCTTGAAGATGCGAGCGAAACCTCTTCCTCTAGAAGATTCTCAACTGGATCCAGAAGGACTCAGTGGTTGTTTTAGAGGACTTTGGCAAAAGCAGTGTCCCTTTTCACCAGATTTCCTCCTCCCTTATCCTCCCATAGAAGGATGTCAGGGAAGAGGGTACAGAAGAAAGATTGGAGAAGAGCCTCTTTACAAGTCAACTCCATTTGTAATAAAGCCCTAGCACTCTGAAAATAATTTTTTGACTGATTAATTCATCATTCAACAACTGTGTACCATGTGACCATCATCTACCCCTATGGGCAGAGGATGCAGACGATCCCAGAGTTGTTTCCTTACCTCAAGATGCTTTCAGGTAAGGGGATATAACCAAGGAAACACAAGTACCCTGCAGTGTCACAAGTGCCATGACAAGGAGAGGGCCAGGTATCCCAGGGGCAAATAAGAGGAGTACTAGCCCCATCAAGTGGGGGGGTGGTGGTAAAGAAATCTTCCTCATTGAAATGACATCTGCTTTGAAATATGATGGACCAGTAGGTTTTGGCCAGGAATAGCTGAGAAGTTCCGGACAGTGGGAATAACACATTTACATGTTCAAATATGAGAAAGAACACAATGTTCAGGTGATCAACAAACTAAAAGTGCTAGGATATGAGTGTGGGGTGGAGGGTGGGGGCAGTAGAAACAAGGAAAATAATATGAGGGATCTGTAGAGCCTGGTCATGAATGGGCCTTGTCAGCCACGCGGAGGAAGTTTCACTTCATCCAAAGGGCTGAGGGAAAGATTAGGGTCAAATATGGTATCATGGGGGTTTTAGGCAGATTGCTCTGGGCACAGGTGGAGAAAGACTGGAGACAAGCCAGGAGGGCTGCAAATCAGCCAGCTGGGACGCTGCTGCAGGAACACAGGGAGAGATGATCCTATCCTCAAGCCAATGGAAATGGATGACTATACATGAAATGAGACTGGTGATTAACTGGAAGTTGGGAGATGATGGAACAGACCCAGAGAATGTACTTAATAAATGCCCATTTTCTTCTTTACTTCTCCACAGATATCTATTGGCCACTTCAGGCCAAGGAAAGATTAACCCAGTAGTAGTAAAAAAAAAATTTCTAGAAGCAAAATAACTGTGTGTTTAGCAGTTCTCTAAGTAAGGTCTGGGAATTCTTGAGGGTCACTGCATTTCTATTCGAGGGGTCTGTGAGGTCACAACTATTTTCACAACAATTCTAAGACGCTGTTTGCCTTTTTTGCTTTTATTCTTTCACAAACATGCAGCAGATTCTTCCAGAGGCTACGTGATGTGTGATAATGCAATTGCTGTGATGGCTAAAGTTATATGTGCTTGGATTTTCTTGAGCTTTAAATTGTCCCAGTTTTAATTTCAAATATAGTAAATACAGAAAGATATAGTCTCCATAACAAAAGCTCTTTGGGGTCCTCAATAATGCTTAAGAGTGTAAAAGAAACCTGAAGCCACAAAACTTGACAACCAATGCCATAAATATTTAAAGAAAATTTTAAAGGCATCCACTACCAAGAGCTTAAAAAAATTACGAGTGAGGATAAACTCTACTGACTGAGGAGCCTAATTCTTATCTTAGTTTTGTTGTCCTTTCAAATCTGAGCCGTTGCTGGCTTAATATAAAGATAATGCCTGGGATTTTATTTCTAGAAGAACACATCCAACTAACAAAATCAAAGCACATACCATACAATGTACTAAGTAGAAATATGAAATCCATATATGCGATTCTGAATATACTTTGTTCTTTAAACTTATTTTTAAAGTTGGAAAACAGAGTCACTGAGTAATACTCATATCTTAGAACAAAATCTCTGTTGTGTAGGCAGAAAAGCAAAATAGAAGCGACAGTGTGGGCAAGTGGAAAATAACACAGAGAGGAGAAATGATGCAAACTAGACTCAGAACCAGAGCTGTAAATCCAAGTTGCCAACCCAAAAGGACTTCAGGATCCCCTATGAACCATTATTTCAAAAAACAAGGGCAGTTGGCTAACAAATCAAGTATAAACCTGGTAGTCATTCACACATCATTTGAAGAGGCCTGGAGACAGTGGAGGACACTTTTCTGTGCCCCTGAACAATACCAAAGTGGCTGCCCTTCCAAGAGGTCATCAGGTGTCTCAGTACAAAAAGTCTGGGGAAGGTCAGGATAAGAGCAACACAGAAAACAGCCCCAGAGACTGAGGGCAGTCAGAGTTCCACGCTTAGGATGAGGATTCCATATGGCTCTTAGGAATGTGATGTGGCTAGTACTAGCCACATCACATTCCTAGGGAGGAACTGAATGCTTAATTTTATTTCATTTTCACTAATATAAATTGAAAGAGCTATGAGTCTAGTAATGACCATACTCGAGAACTCTATTCCAGAACTTTAGTGAAATGATCTTCCCAACCTCTGGAGAGCCAACTCTAAGATCTCCCATCATGGTGCAAGATGGGTTTGAATGTACTCTTCAGGTAAACACGTATGTGAAATCCTTGTCTCCCACCAAAACCCACTCAGCTCCCTAGGACATCTGCCAGCAAAGCCAGCTAGTTCTCCTTGGGGAGTTTGGAATAGGAGCTTAGTAAAGAGGGAAGCAGAGCAGACAAAGGAGAGGCAGGAGTCTTGCCTGTTACCCCACGTGACCTGGCCCTGAGCTATCTTCCAAATTCTTTTCCTGATATGTAACTGCTTGTTACCGTGCTCCAGCAACACACACCCCCTAGTTCTTCCTTGAATATATCAAGCAAGTTCCCATCTCATGGTCTGTTGTGTTTATTTACTTTCTTCTTATCCTGGAATGCTCTTTCTCTGGATCAGGGTTTCTTAACTTCAGTGCTAGTGACATTTTAAGCTGGATAATTCTTTGCTACAGGGACCTGCCCTCTGCAGCACAGGGTGTTTAGCAGCATCCTTGTTCTCTATCCACCAGATGCCAGTACCATCCCTTCCCCCAGTTGTGACAATTAAAAACTTCTCCAGACATCAAATGTCCCTGGAGAGGCACAGTCACCCTGGTTAAGAATCACTGCCCTAGATATCTGCATGATTCACTTTCTCACTTAATTTAGTTCTGTACTCAGATGTCACCTCCAGGGAATCTTTTTCAAAACCTTGTACCTCTCTGTCCCCTTTCCCTGTTTTACTTTTCTTCCCAGTATTTATCACTAGTTAACATTATATCAGATACTTCTTTGTTTCTTCTTTCTTTGCCTGCTTTGTTTACTGCTGTATCCTAGCACCTAGTATCTAGCTGATTGTTAGATGCTTTATAAATACTTATTGAATGAAGGAAGGAAGTACCTGCACCATTTGTAAAGTCAAGAGACAGGAAGTTTTCATTCTGGGAGAATGGACACATGTCACCAGAAGAAAAGCTTTAACTAAATTTAGCTATTAAAATCTGTATTGGTTGTTATATAACAATGATAAGGCTTTAGGGCATTTTCTAATAATGGGCATACTTTTACTTACCTTCTCTAAAATTGTGCTTTGAATGCAAAAATAAGTTATAATTTTAAATGTATTTGTCAACCACTTTTATAAATAGTATGCAATTTTGAGACCTAAAACTGTGGTCATGTCATATCATCAAGAATCCATGTTCTTACCTGATTTTAACATTGATGTCTCTTTGCCATTGTGCAAAAGACATTTTGATAATGAGAAGAAGGCCTGATGAAAGGCCTACATTTTCCTTCATAGTTATAAATTGAAAATGTGTTTCCAAGAGGTTTTATTAGCATTACTGTGTATAAGCCTATCATTTCATTAACTCCAGCCCTAGGAAATTTAATCATGTGCTGAAGTCCTTACTTACTTGTAAGATTGAGGTTTTTCACCCCTGATGATTTGTTATAATCTTTCTGAATTCCTCAAGAATACTAGACTAATTTATAAGATGCTGACTTTCTTCTGGAAAGAAGTATAAATATTCGAAAGAAATTACAAGCACCAAGTAAATTGCACATTTTGGAGAATAAGGGAAGAATATCTCCTAAGTGTTGGTAGATGGTCAGAGTATTCTCCTACAACCTGGATCTAGCCAATTATTAAATGAAGTCCCATAACACCTCAGCTCCTAAAAATCTGCAGGGACTAAGAACTTCTGAATATATTAACTAGAATTTTTTTAAAGTTAAGTAATTCTACTTTCACATTTTCAAGGTTTTTACTGATGAAAGTCTTTCTACAACAACACACACTGCTATCCTTTTTAATAATAGAAAATCTGGAACTCTGTGTGTGTGTGTGTGTGTGTGTGTGTGTGTGTGTGTATGTGACCTATGGCCACCCTTTGTGAAGCTGTGCATATGCACAAACAAGCATGGGTGCAAGTCTCAGAATTAGGTCCCCAAAGGTGGCCCTATAACTTGATTCCTCTTCCAGATGGGGCGCAGCCCTCGCAGAACCATAAAGGCAGCATCCCAAGCCTGCCTTGTAAAAAACTGACTGCTGAATCAAAAGACCAAGAGCAGCGCTTCCCTTTCAGGGTTACTTTGATTCTATAAAATAAAATAAAATAAAATAAAATAAAATAAAACAAAACAAAATAAATCACCATCTTTACTTCTGTTTCTAGAGTCTCAACTTTTCAGTAGTCCTGTAAACCTTGTTTGTGATTTCTACAGTCAGCCATTTTGGCAACCCACATCACTTGCCTTTTCCCTTTCACTATTTGAATGGAAGAGGAGCATTCCTTATGAGTCATTTGAGAATTACAAAAATGTTTGTGTGTATATCTATTTAAGGTATACAACATGATGTTATGAAATACATACATAGAGTAAAATGGTCATTACAGTGAAACAAATTTAAGATATCTATCATGTCACAATTATCCATTTTTCCCCTCTGTGGCAACAGCAGCTATAATCTACTCATTTAGCAAGTATCCTGAATACAATATGCTATTACTAACTATAGTCTTCATGTTCTACATTAGATCTTTAGACATGATTGTCCTACATATCTGCTACTTTGCACAGAGATAGAGAATAAACAGTGGTTCTCAGGGGTGGGGTTGAGAGGAAGGAAATGGAGAGATGTAAGTCAAATGATACAAAGTAATCCAAGAATTTATGTGAGAAGAGGTGGGAAAAGTCTACTTCTAAGGTGACTCAACCTTTCCCCCTAACTCCATCCTTACCACCACCACCATCAAACACCATGATAATAATAATCATCATCAGGAAATTAACACTTCTAGACCCCTGATGCCAGACTACATTGTTTTTGAAGTATTTCCCAATGTCAAGCTTTGAACAGAATTATAGATACCTACAAAATGAATCAGTTTGAATGTTTTATATAGTATTTGCAAGGAATATCAAAGTCCTCTTGTATTTTCTAATATTTTGCTTTCAGAAAAGTATCTCAGTGGATACACTGACAGGCAGAAAGATGATCAAAGATATTAACCCTGCCCCTTCAAGATTAGAGGCATAATTGCCTAGCTGGAGAGAAGCCGAGAAGACTTAAGTAGTGCAGGTTTGCAATAATCTTTCCCTGAAGGTATAAAAAAAAGATGGAAACCCTTGGGAAGTATTCCGCATCCATCTGTGCATTAGCTTGTTCTTTGGAATCAACATTATGGCTCCTCAGATACCTCTGTGCTAAGGATTTTTTCTGAAAGTTGAAAGTTTTATTTTTCTACAAAAGCAGTCCCTGTAGGCACAGTCAACCCATCCTCATTGTGTTTGAGCCCGGGCACAGTCCACAGGGAAGCTGGCAAATGTGACCAAGGCACACCATTACATGCTCCTCAGAGGGCTGGAGGGTACTTATAAATGCATTCCCTTGAAGAAAGAAGCAACTGGCAATTTTTATACAGCTGCATTATATGCTGATTATGTACAAAGGCTAAAACCAGGCAAAGTACCTAGCAGAAAATACCCATGCATTATTCAACTAATACGAATCTGTTGTTTTTCTAATTTGCTCTTCAAAACATGTCTTTTCAAGTTGTTCTGAGTTGCAGTTGTTTTGAGGGAGGGAGAACAAAAGTATTCTCTCTTTTCAGGGACAAAAACTCAAATAAAAGAGGTACCCCCATTCAGCTAATCATGGCAACTTTAACAATATATGGGCAAAATGTACAACAAACTTACAAAATTAGAGACTTTATGAAGAGCATTCCTTTCTAACCAAGTTATTTTAGAACAGAGAAAGATAAACAATCTATTTATCAGGCTAGGTTTTCCAGGCTTTCCCATTCCAAGTCATTCTTATGTTTTCTCTCCTTCTTCTTCTATTTCTCCCTTTTGCCTTTCCTAATCCATATCGCAAGATACCATGTACAACACGCTTACCCCTATTTAACTGCACATGTTCACAGTATCCTACAATCAAAAGCTCTACTTTGGCAGCAACTTTTTATTGATGAATGCATTTTATCCTGATTACATGACAATGATGATGGCTTACTCATTATTTCATTCAGCATACTTATTGTGGGCTTACTATGTGCCAGGAAATGTGTGAGTCCCAATGACAGATAGAACAGGGTTCCTAGCTTCATGGAGCTCATATTCACTGGCTAACTACATGTATGAAGGCTTTCAGTAAATTTTGTGTGCAGTGACACTCTCCTGTGATCCCAGAGGTGATTTAATTTATCCTCACATTAAATATGATCCTCCTGAACAACACAGTGGTGTTCCTTTAGGGCTGATGTATTATATTTGCCTTTATGCCACTCATATCTTGAGAGACTGCTGAGATCTAGAATAGCTTTTTGATAAGCCCCTTTGCCTACCTCCCCTATCTGACCCTTTCTTTCTTATGGGCTCTTGGTGTTTACAGTTTATAGCCACTATCATCACCCTCATTCCCACAGTCTCTTTTCCTTTCCTATTCTTCTGTTGTTTGCCACATGTTTTCTGCTTTTTTATCTTTCTTTTGTCTTGGTCATTCTGAATGCTTTCAGTCTGGTCAGTCAATGGCACTACTATAATCTCTTAGTTTCCAGGTTTTATTAGTTACTATTGTTATTTTTGTACACTCAAAGGCTGGGTAAAATATTCTTTACAACACACATTCATTGGTTCCACCACTGTTTCTTTCTCCCCCATCAAACATAGTTCAGTGCTATTCCAGATGCTTGAAGCTGTTTGTGATCTGATATCTGAGCTCTGGATAATGAACTACTGCAGCTCACTTTGCCAGAGACAGTGAGAGTTCTTCCTGAAATATAAGGTGTACTCACAATATTTGATAAGATATAGAGGCAGAATTAGAAGGTAACAGTTAATGACTAGCACCATGGAAAACAGGCCAAAGGGCACCAAGTTTTGCAGTGTATTTCTATGCAAACTTGAGCATATTGTGCTGGTTCACTGATTCTCAAGTTTTCAGTAAAGAAAATAGGAATGTTAGATCACAAAGAGAGATAGACTAAGGTTCCACAGAAAGAAGATGCCTCACAAGTAGCCCAGTACACTGCAGTGCATTTTGAAATGGTGGTGGAATGAAATGGTTAGGTAAGTTTAGTTTTTTGGTTAAGCAAGAATTACCATATGTACTATAGATGAATTTCTAATTTTTAAATAATCAGGATAAAATGCATTTATCAATAAAAAGTTGCTGCCAAAGTGTTTGCCTCAGAGGTCATTAAGAACATAACAACCAAACAATCCTATTGATTTGTCTTTTTAAAAGAATTATAGAAAAATGGAAGTCTATACAAAGTCATCTACATTTTAATGTTAAACTACTCAACAATAAACTTACACAGTATCTATTCACCTGTTCTGGGCCTAATCTATTGTTTGAGATTCTAAATTTTTTAGCTGACTTTTATCTTATTTTCTTGCTTGTTTTATACACCTTCTCCTCCTTTTTCTATGGCTAAAATCATCTGAAGCCTCTTGCAGTGATTATACTGGAGTAGTCTTTTCCACTAAAGGGTCATCAAAGAATTAGTTCTTCAGTGACCCCACTAAATGAAAATTCCACTAAAAACTTTTGTTACAAGAAGAAAATGCATACATGTGTTAAGATCTAATCAAACTGGGATGTCTAAAGACAAAAATAATGGCCAGATGATTTAAACCCATTTTTTTTTTTTGAGATGGAGACTCCCTCTGTCACCCAGGCTGGAGTGCAGCGACACGATCTCGGCTCACTGCAACCTCCGCCTCCCAGGTTCAAGCGATTCTCCTGCCTCAGTCTCCTGAGTAGCTGGGATTACAGGAGCATGCCACGACACCTGGCTAATTTTTGTATTTTTAGTAGAGATGGGGTTTCTTCCTGTTGGTAAGTCTGGTCTCGAACTCCTGACCTTGTGATCTGCCTGTCTTGGCCTCCCAAAGTGCTGAGATTACAGGCGTGAGCCACCATGCCTGGCTGATTTAACATTCTTTTTTTTAGACGGGGTCTGGCTCTGTCACCCAGGCTGGAGTGCAGTGGTTCAATCTCGGCTCACTGCAACCTCTGCCTGACAGGCTCCAGCCATTCTGCCACCTCAGCCTCCTGAGCAGCTGAGACCACAGGTGTGTAGCACCATGCCTGGCTAATTTTTTTTGTAATTTTTGTAGAGACAAGGTTTCACCATGTTGCCCAGGCTGGTCTCGAAATCCTGAACTCAAGCAATTGGCCCACCTTGGCCTCACAAAGTGTGGAGATTACAGGCATGAGCCACTGTGCCCAGCCAATTTAACACTCTTATAGCATCACCATGTTACTTGGACTGGCATCTGTGGTTCTTACTGGAAGTCAGGCTTATGGTCACTGCATCAGGGACACTGAATGACTAGACCTTGACATGAATGTCATACATGTTCAAATGCTTACATCAAGTTTCCATTGTGGGAAGGCTTTCTTTTAGTTCATTGAAAGATAACCCATTTTCAGTCCTCTTCAACTTCTGGAACTTTAAAGTGTGGTGCCAACTTATTTCCCTCATGATTGTCTCTGAATTTATGCTGGTTTCTTGCCTGTTGAGATTTTAGAGCTGTGAAAGTGGGACACATTTCCCTTGACACATTTCAAACTATTTGAGAAGGAAGAATCCATGTGCAATAAGCTGTCACACTGAATATTAGAAGAAAACAATCAAGTCCTTCGTAAAAGGAGTCTCAGTCACCTCTCTTCCATCTCTACTTCATATAATACCACAAATTCCAAGGTTCCTGAGGAATCTTCCTTCTGGGCATAAACTGCTAAGACTTTATTGCTTGAAGAAGTTTTCTGGGGCATAGCTTGCTAGCCTAGTGCTCATAGTCACAAGACATTCTTTTCCTTGGTTACTAGCATTGAGTTTTGGGTAGGAGCATCTCATTATTCCTCTGGGGACTTATTACAACACTCTTGTCACCAAATTAGTAGATAAGAAAGGGTGGCTAAGATGTTAAAACCTTGTAGATGATTTGCTACCTGCTTCTAATTTCTTTAGCACTATTATTCTTGTTCTTGTCTGACCTAGACTACTCCACATCATTTTTTGCTTTATCTGAGTTCTTTACAACACTCTCAGAGAAGAGTTCTGCCTTTAACCATATTGATTCCTAGACTTTTGCTGTACAGAGTGAGAGCTGAGGCTGAGAAATGAGAGGAACTGGACTGCTTGAGAGTTTGCATTTAAAACCTCCATTAATGATAGAGGAGAAAGGGCCCAGAAGGTTGAGATGCAGAGGAGAGAAAAGAGGAACCAGACTGGGTTGCACTTAGGAATTTATGGAAAGTTTCATTTTTTAATTAAGGTCAAATCTTGAGTACTTACAAGAATATCAGCAAGTTCACTGATAAAATAAAAGGGATTTCAAACCCAGACAAATTTCATATAACTACCTCGATGGCTGAGAAGGTTTTTATCTCATGTTTTTATTTATCCATTTGAATCATGCTGTCTTTGGATTTCCATTAATTGCACATAATAGAATTGATCACACCTAGAAACCGTGTTCATCAATGCATACATGAAATATATACATACATTGTTAGGTGATTTCAAGCAAACCACATTAGCTTTCATGGTCTCAGTCTTCAACTGAGGTAACTCTGAAGTCCTTCTAAATTCCATTGGAACTCTATGATATGATTCACATAATGAAATTTCTACAGAGGCTGGGAGGTGACATAAATGAATGAACTAGGCTGGAGGTAAAATGGAAATGCTGCGTTGCTAGTACTATTAGGTTGGTGCACGAGGAATTGTAGTTTTCACCATTAAAAGTAAGTACCAACCTCATATGACCAAGAAATGTAGGTAACCCTTTCTTTGCTATATTGTCTTTTTTCTATTAAAAATTTAAATTTGTAATTTATTATTTTTAATTTCAACGTATACCTCCTCTATCTAAAATAAAAGTTGAAAATATTACATCTTAAGAACTCCTGGGTGTGCCCCACAAAACCCAAATGCACTGATCTGGGGCTTTGGGGACATCACTTTGACTTATTCTTAGAATCTACAATAGTTTACCAGATACTGTGAAAGAGCTGCAGAGGATTGTACACAAACTGTTCAACAATGGCGTGAAAATGAAAGTGCTGACTTGGCCGGGCGCGGTGGCTCACGCCTGTAATCCCAGCACTTTGGGAGGCTGAGGCGGGCGGATCACGAGGTCAGGAGATCGAGACCATCCTACTTAACACGGTGAAACCTCGACTCTACTAAAAATACAAAAAATTAGCTGGGCATGGTGCCGGGCGCCTGTAGTCCCAGCTACTCGGGAGGCTGAGGCAGGAGAATAGTGTGAACCCGGGAGGCGGAGCTTGCAGCCTCGGTGACAGAGCGAGACTCCATTTAAAAAAAAAAAAAAAAAAAAAAAAAAATGCTAACTTGAGACACCATGGTCTGAAAATTCAAGGTGGAATTTCACAGTGAACACACGGATTATGAGCCCTGAATAAATTCTTAACTGGTCCCTGAGTGTTGTTAAACTGTGCAGCTGCTAGAAAAAAGCTGTAGCTGTCCATGGTGCTTAAGAATTTTCCTTAACGCTGGAGTCTCGGAGTCTGTGGTATGGAAATACTTTACACTGAACGTATTGTACATTAACAATTACAATGACAACAACCCCCCCCGCCAAATATCACCTTGATGTGACTAAAGAGGATTCAATGTATTTCTGACTCGTCTCAATAACAAACACTTAAATTGAAACTCATATACTTGATTTTCTTTTTGTAGTTCTAAAACAATTTGTGTACATGTGGAATGGTGTGTGTGTGCGTGTGTGTGTATGTGTGTGGTGTGTGCGTGTGTGTTGTATCTCTAAAAGCTTCTACCAGCATCACATATTTCTCTGATGTTAATATTTTCATGATTTGGTTTTCTACATTCCCAAAGTATAGTGCTTGACACAAGTGACTGTTTAGGTACCCAGCAATTCTGCTGTGGAGTGTGCATAGGAGCATCAGTTTCTGATCCTTCTTCCCATAAGTTTAACTCCATGGTAACAATTAACTTTTGTAAATTTAAGAAAAATCACTGCTGTTCAAAGTAATGGGATTTAAAATTCCTCAGAAAAAACTAAAAAGAAAGAAGTTGAAAAATAGCATCTAATCCTGAAAATTTCCAACTCTGAAAATCCCACTTTAAAAATACAACTCACCTGGTTTATTTTAAAATGAAACATCAGTTCTGTATATTAATAGAGACCCAGAGCAAAATGATTTCAGCTGGATTTCAGTAATAGTAACCCTTTCCATCATAAATACTCTAAAATGCTGACCCTCTGTTGATACTGGCTAGAGGAATTTTTGTGTGTATTTGAAATTATTTATTATTTTGGAGCTAGTGCTTTGATTGGTGCACCAACAACAAAAGAAGAGAAGACAGAAATATGTGTTCCAATATGATAACTAAACACTAAAGTCCTCTTTCTTTTTTCACAATGAAGTTTTAGAAGCTTTAACCATGAGATGACAAATCTGATAAAATCAGGGCAATTAATAAAGAAATTAAATAATAAATGAAAAGAAATATTAGAAAGCATTAAAACAGGAGGCTTTTTAAAATGTCATTTAATCCCCATCATTTCAGACGCTTTATGTGTCTTCATCACATCATTCCTATGACTTCCTAATGAAACAGTTCTACGGTCCTCCTAAATTAATCATTCCAACACATAACAGCCTTCATTTTGAGAATAGTTTCATCCTATTTAATCTTAATCTTTGCCATATAAAGTTTATTTCCTTTGTGAGCCTTTATGTTTGTTTACTGATAGAGAAAACATTGTCATTATTCTTCACATAACTGAAAAGTCACTAAATTAGTGAGGTTCACTGCTTTTTTTCTAATAAACAGACCTCATATTTTCAAACTCTCTTTGTCTTTTACTCTCCATCTTCTAATATAAGGTTATTTTGCATAATTCTTTTCCAAATTCCTCATACCCCATTGGTTATGCAATCCTTCTTGAGACGGGAAAGCATCCCAGAGACTACCTGTCAGCTGCTATTATATTTTTTGTACGTGTTACTTCCATGATCTTGCTCAAATCTAAATGGAAATTATAGAGAAGAGTATTTAAGTAGTTCTATGTATAATAGGAAGTGGGTCCTAATAGATTTCCTTAGGTGAAAAAACCTGGATTTCAGAATGCTGAAACAGAGGAAATAAGATATCATCTTCAAGAATGTTCTTTTGGAACGTTTATGAGATTATCAATTCTCTTGAAGCAATAAAAATATAACTCTTCATAGTTGTTAACTGAGTTGAACTGAGAATGCTAGGTTCATCATATATTTTGGTATCACTTTAAAATAAAAATATTATGACCTACTATATAATAATAAATAAAAATCCTGTCTCCTTTGGTACTATTACATCTTTAACAGAAAAGCTGAAAATAGTTGATTAATATTTGGTTTGTAGTTCTGAAGGTATACCTAAAAAGTGCAGGATAAGTCAAGATAATCTTTAAAGGAATCATGGGATATTTATCAGAAAGAACCAGTTAATAATGTTACAAAATGCCCATTAGGCATAGGCATGTGAATTAGGTTCTCTGGGAAGTTAAGAAACAGGATATTAAAAAACAAAACAAAAACAAAAACACTCCAGGATATTCAATCCCTATCTTCAAGATACTAACTCTCAACCTAAAGAGCCTATGCACAGAAATTCCAGTGTCAGCATCATACAACAAAACAATAAAGAAGATGACCCCTAAACAATCTTAGCACATATGTATTGTTGACTTTGGCTGGGAAGGACAGACATAAGGAGAAATGTCAAAGAGAGTTTCTAGAGCATTTGGAGGTGCTAGACTCAGGTGAAACTCATATGGAAAGAGATTTTGACTGATGTTGTGAAAGGCTATTTTCTTGTCCTAATAGAATCTGGAAGGTCACCTCTGAAAGTAATGAAATTCTTTCTGCACTGCAATAAGATTGTTCAATTTTTAATTCAAGGAAAATCCCAAAGCAAATGGCACATAAAATATTGGGGCTTGGGGGTGGTAGTGATAAAATTATCATCAAAATTTAAAGACCTGTCAATCTAAGCATGCACATGGATCCATTTTAAAATAAATTATATTGTTTTTAAATGACAGATGCCATTTTTATCACGCACATTCCTGCAATCTAATTTACAATAAATCTCCAAATAGCTTAAGGCAATTATTTTAGGTAGTGCTTTATCTAGCAGTCATGTCATTTGCTTTCTTATTCTATTTCTGTTGCATAGATGTGAAGAAGTTTTAATGTATTTCATATTTCTGCTAACAACAAAGAAAAATAAGATACACCAAAAAAGAATGAGCCTACAGAACATCTGGTACTTTTCCCTCATTAAAAAAAAAAAATTTAATACAGGTGTTTCCATTCCAAACATTCTATCATATTCCATTTAATTTACAGTCAACATCCCCCACCAAGCCATCTTAAGCCATAAACTGTGTCTTTTATCATCTCATAATGACTTTAACATAGACCCTGTGAAATAAGCAATTTTTGCCATAAGACTTTAGGATCGAGTATAACACTGGAAGGGACTCCAAGAAATATCGGCACTATTACCTTGTGTCCCAGTATAGTTGAATCAGATATGGACATGTCATTTACTGTCTTATTCATAGAATTCTTCTTGAAATCTAATCTCAGGAGAATTTCTAGTAATAATTAATAATAGAAGTCCAGGGCCAGAAGCAAAGAAAGAAAAAAAATTACAGCAAATTTTCAACTCAAAAAGTTTTTTCTACATCATACTTCAGGACAGCAGTTAACAAAAAAAGCTTAATTGGGCAAACATTTTTTGAGAGTCTACTAGAGTGCTGTATAAGGTATGTCTCTGTTGATGTGAGCGTTTTGCCATACTGAGTATTTTTTACCAAAATCACATTTGTTGGAATGCATTTAACTACTTATGTCTTTAATTTATAATCTAACTCATGATATAATCTGATTTGTGGTACACTCATAATGTCAACACCATTATAATTTTTGCGAAATCTCATAATTTAATTTCCTATATAGTGATATCAATACTGACACAATTGTGGCAACTGGGAGAGAATGTTAATGCATTTGGAGAAGAATTTAAGAGCAAGTCCTTCCAGAAGACTTCGTTTTTGGATAATTCAAAACTACAAAATTTGGTGGATACAGAATCATGATTAATCTCACACTTGGTTAAGTGCATAGCTGATGTTGCTCGACCAGACTTAATAAGAAATGCTAAGAAGAGAATGATACTTCTACACAGCAGCATGTGATAACGTCTGTTTTCCAAACATGACACAATCAGAGCAAGTCATTATCTTTGAGAAAGGTGATGCCTTCAAAGATTAAAGATTCAATAAATATTTGAAAGACAACTTTGCACAGTTTTGATTTGTAAAAGATGAACTGGGGATGGGATAAAGTGTCCAAACAACTTGACATGCCTTTTGCCTTTTTGGAGTGTGGGTGGAGGTTGGGAGGAGATCCTGCTAAAAGCTAACATTATTAATACAAGGTCTGATATTTTACTTCCTTTTCAGTAAAACAATGCCAAGTGCCTTTGTGACATTTGTAAATGGAGAACATTCAGCTTATGCCCAATCTAATTATCTCCAGATGCTTTTAATTCCAAAATACCCACATTATTAAGTTCAGGAAAAATTTATTCTCAGTTTAAAAAGAGAAATAAAAAGTATTTAAAGTCTTTCAATTTCTGGTTAACGTACAAATTTTGGCATATTTAGAAATTTAAACCTCTTTGAAACCAATAGGGCATATTTCAAACACAAACACCAGTTAGATTAGATACCATTAAAGGGAGACTAATAAGCAAACTACAGTTAAATCCAAAATCCTGTACAACTTCAAACACCAGTCAAATCTCACCTCTTCCTTGTAGCCTCCCCAATCCTCCTTGCCAGAGGAGCTCACGTGCTTCACAACCTTTCCAGCCCTGGTCTGCACCATTCAAAACCTCTGTCTTATACTGTAGTTATATTTATCCACTATTGCACATGCCGGTGGGGTAATTTTGTACCCCTAGAGGCATTTTGCAATGTCTTGAGACATATTTGATTGTCCTAACTGGAGAGGGCGTGTGCTACCAGCATCTAGAAGGTCAAGACCAGGGATACCGCTAAAGATCCACAGTGCTCAGGTCAGTCCCCCACAACAAAGAAATGGTACTCGGGCTGAGAAACCCTGATTATATCCTGCACACTGTACATCTGGTAAGTGGTTAATTTTATATTGCACGTTATAATTACATGTAACTCAATCAGTTGTTTTCTCAGTAACTAAAAGAGTGAATGCCAATCCAAATGTGCCTCCTCCAGAATAAGTAAATAGTTTAGGTAAGAATTTGGCTCAACATTTTATTTTTATTCTATTTTGGCTTAGGATGAAATGCGTATAAATTCTGTTCAATGTTTTGATAAAAACTTTCAGAGTTGGAGGTAAACTGTCTTCATAATAAGCTATTTTCCTAAGGCTTCATTATATACACCACAGCATTTTTTTTTGCAACCTTTTATGTGCACATTTACTTTTGCCACTTTAAAGGAAATATATGTAATAATATAATGAGATAGAATATGAATAAAGATTGCAGTATTAAAAAACATATAAAGGCCACCACGACTGCAATCTTTCATGAGTGAGAATTTGGTAAGAATAGTTTACATGCTCTCCTCAGTGTTTCTAAAGACACAGCACTGAATGGAAGTAATATGGACCCACAGATCAGCACTCAACGTAGCATATCTTAGAGTTTTTTTCCTTACTCCCAGGATACACAGCTGCTGCCCATATTCCCCTCTGGGGTACAGTTATGTCAGACTTGAAAGAAAATCCCAATCCCTACTCTGCCTTGGTCCTTTTATATCCAGACGTATAGAGCATTGGGGGAAAAAAGCATGCTTTCAGTATACAGGCTTCTTCTTAACAAGGAATATTTACAAACACTGTGATCTCCTGATTCTCGAAGCAAACTCAGCTCTAGCGAGCCCACATCCTCATTTAAGAATGAAAGCGGAGTCAAGGCCTATGAGCCCTGATCAAGATTTCTGCCTCCAGCTTTATAGCTCCTCAAAAACCAGTCTTCACGGAGTCACCTCTTGGCGCACAAATATTTCACACTGAACATTGCGTAGGATTACACTTTCTCTCAACAGGTAATCTTCTTGCTGCAGTAATAACACTTTAATTGCCTGGAAAGGAATATAACTTCAAGAATATATCCAACCAAAAAGGTAAAAGGAAAAGGCAAAATCGGGTTCTATAAACTCTAGTTCTATAGTTTCATGTGTGTGAATGTGTGTAAGCTTGTGTTATTCTCACTTATATTAATTTTGTTTGTTCATCTTATTTTATTTTAATAAGAAAGCAAATAAAATTGCAGTGTGGTTCCAAAAAGCAATCACAAAGCACAGCACTCCCCATACAACAGGAAAAGGAACAGAAGAGAAGGTTGTGATTGGCTCCTGGAGACCTCAGCGACCTCCAAACTGAACAGAGTGTGAAATGTGATTTTGCTCTCTTCATAATGATTATCAAATTCCTGTTGGCTAATACAATTATTTGGCACTAAATATCCTCTACTTGTCATGCACATGACTAACTTAAAATCATTACAGGATGGTATTATTCACATATGGTTAACATAGTTAAATTCATTTGCAGTTTACCAACTGTTCTATAGAATATTTTTGCACCCTGTAGAATTGATCTATCCCAAGGCATATTCAACGTGATATATAGAGCCTTTCTTTTCTTTTACGCCAAGGGAGGATTTTAGGCTGGCTTTAAAGTTCTAATGAATGCTCCTGGGTACATTCTGTTTTTTTCTTCTTGTCAGAAAGATGGTATTTTATTTATCGCTTGGTAGTACATGTTAGATCATCATACTGTCATATACCTCTGTGAAGTCAATCACAGATTTATTGCTTGTTCCCATTTCATTCAAGCACCTACAACATTTGGGCTGAAACTTCATCATGATTAAAGAAGCAAAGATTGTATCACCTTATTTATTAGGAAAGAAAAGAAAGCAATTCTGTGTCCTTTGGCTCTACCATTCCTAGATTCTTCTTATGAAGCAAATCTGCTGGTATTTAATGCTATGGCCTCAGTTTAAGTTAACATACATATTGGACATTTTTATGTGGATAAAAGCAAAGAAGAGGGGGATATGTATACAGTGATATTTTTATCATTGCCCATTAAACAAAAAAAGAATATTTTAGATATAATCCAAATTTTTGAAAAGTGACTTTAAATAACTTACATCACATTAAGCCTGTGATCATTTTGCATTAGAGTTTGGCTTTTAATTCTCCCCACTATCTTCCCTAACTTATTTTTCCCTATAGCGTTTTGCATTTTCCCACACACTACATCATTTAGTTATTTATTTTGTACTGTCTTCCCTCCCCTACAAGAAGGCAAGCTCCAAGCAGGCAGGGATTTTGGCCAGTTTTGTTCCCTGCAGGAGCTCAGACACTTAGAACAACGACCAGCATGTGGCAGAAACTTGTACCTGTTTGTTGGCATTCAAGTATTTTTTTAGGCATTCAAGTAATTTTGCTATAAATTCATTTCCAGAAGAAATGACTTTTTAAAATTAATTTATCCTAAGTGTGGAAAAGAAGACTGAAAAAAATATCCTATAGTAATTTACCTTACATCCCTCTCAGCAAAGGTCTGATCAATTTTACATTTATTTAAAAACATGATTACTTTTAAAAATCAGAAATTACAGATCAAGATCATTCCTATGTCTTTCTCAGAGGGGAAAGGGGCTGCTTCCAGTCTTTGTGGTATATCTTTAAAAGTTCATAAAAGTGAAAGAAAGCAGGTTAACTCTGAGGGCCTAAACAGCTCTGGGAGGTCAGTGTTATCAGCCCTTTTCAAGTGAAATGGCTGAGGCTTACAGGCTTCCACTGCTTGCCATGTAAGGAAGAGGGAACTGGGAGTGGGATCAGGTGTGTCGGCCATGGAAGCCAGGTTCTTTCTGATCCGTAGTCAGACACATCATCCATGGCACAACTGGCCTTTACACGAGGCTGTGCCCTTTCTAAGAGCAGCAGTTCCAGACCAGGACCAAGGCATATAGTCCCGCCTTCTCTTGGGTATTTAAGGTTTGCAGAAAGGCAGATGGTCTCACTTGAGTTGCTTTGTATGACTGGCATTTTTAATGAATTAGTGACAGAGAAAAAAGAAAAAAAACCTGACTCACTCCCAGCTGGATAACTTCACAAATGCCAAGCTGAAAAGAATGATATCTCATAAATTCAGGCAAATGGGCATTAAGGGGACTAAGCTGGCTGTTCTTTTAATATACCGAGTATTAGCATTTTCCAGGGCTTCAGGTCGGTAATGTAGTTTCAGCTCAGGAGACTACACCTTTCATTAAAACTCTTTTATTCTTTCTGCTTTGTTATAATGAAAAAATCTTAAGCTGTCACACCTGTAGTGATTATAGAAGGCTCTCAACGCTGGTGGGGAGAAAGACTCAGAACAGGCATGTACAATTTTCAAAGACTACATAACTGCTTCAAAAAAAAAAAAAAAAAAAAAAAAAAGACAGCTGTCACCAACATTTTACATCCAAAAACAAGTTTAATTGTTCAGACTGGCGTTTTAGAAAGCTCCAGATATTGGAAGGCTCCTCAATTTTTGTATAGCCAGAGGCTCAAAGAACTCTAGGCTAGAAGGTTTTATTTACTGATGAGAGAGGGCATATTCAATATCAAAAAATTGTCAATTTTATTTGTTTGCATTGAGACTGAGAATATAAAGTCAAGCAGCACACCAAAAGGAGAAAATGTACTGTATGCAAATTAAAAACTAAAATGATTGCCCGCCATGAAAAGAAAAGTGAAGCACAGGAGCCTGAGGTAGACCCTTTTTGACTTACTCATCTTTAGAACAGCCTTAATGCCCATCGTTTCACCATATAGTAAACAGTAAATGTCTGGTGCATGAATAACAATAAGAAGTAGAACTGAACAGACATTTCTCAAAATAAGATATACTAATGGCCAGCATTACCAACACAAAGAAATAATACATGTTTGAGATGATGGATATGCTAATTACCCTGATCTGATTACTATACATTATTATATGTATCTAAACATCACGATGTACCCTACGAATATGTACCATTATCATTTGTCAATTGAAAACATAAAATTTTAAAAAATGGAAAAGCACTGCCATTTAAATGAATGAATGCCAGGTCCCTTTACCCAAGGATGCAGGGAAAGTGAATGGACTACTTGATTATTTTTGTGAGCACTGTCCATAGCAACACGATTGATTCCCTCGCTTCCTTCAGGCCTCTGAACAACGTCACCAAAGAAAAGGTACAGAATGCAGTGAGAACCATGACAATGTTTCATTGCCTTCAATGTAGAATGAGTCCTTGGAAAATATTTGAATGTGAAAATTTATCTTGAAGTTAACTTGGCAATATCTATCTAATGTGCAGGTTTTTGATATAGTAATTGCATTTATCCTATGGATAAATTACATAGTTATATTTTTAGGATATATAATTATATAAATTTATGATAATTATATAATGTATATAATTTATCTGTCCATGTATACAGAGGGAGAAGTACAAAGATATTCAATGCCATATTTTTGTGACTGTAGAAAACAACCTAAATTGCCCACCAGTAGGCGAAGAGTTAAACAAATGACGTTACAACCTTAAGACTGCTAGGCCATTATTTCACAAAATGAGGTAAGTTTATATACAGCAACATGAAAGCATATCTAACTTACATATTAAATTTAAAAAGCAAGTTGTATAATTTTATATCTAGTTTAAGGGTCATTGTTTTGTTTAGAATACACACATATGTATATTAATGGTTTTCATTCCTTTATTGCCTGAATTGCTAAAATATGAATATATTACTTTTGCATTAAAAGTTTAAACACGCTTAAAATATTTTTTGATGCATATATTTTCTAAGCATAAATGACTACATTTAAAGTCACATTTAATAGTGTTTAAATCATCACTCCTACTCTTTTCTATACTTAAATCCTATAACTCTTAGGTTATTTTTTTACCCTTGATAATAAAATTTTTTGACAATGGAAAAAAAGATATTCATCTTTCAAGCACCTTACCTACTTAAAACTGTCACACTTTTCAGTTCACTTTGCTTTATAGTCTATTTGTTCAAATGTTAAGTGATAATTGATTTGTCTTGAGTTCCCCTTTCAAAATCAGCCAGCGTAAAACAAACTAGCATAGAACATAAGGCAGCTGATAAATCAAGTTTAGCAATTCTTCTCATTTATATATTGTCTAGATATCAAGCCACCAAATAAACTTTAGAAGGTGGTCTAGCTGGTGGAAAAAGTGTGAATTTTAGAATCATGATTTATGCTTGAATCCTGTGTCTGTCATAAGCTACTAGTATAACTTACCTTATCTGAGCTTCAGTTTCTCCATCTGTAAAATATATTTCTTGTGAGGATTATACATAATGCTATGGAGTGAATGCTGTGTACAACCCCCACCTACATTCAAATGTTGAAGCTCTAACCCCAAGTGTGACTGTATTTGAAGATAGTATAAAGAAGTAATTAAAGTTAAATACAATCATAAGGGTGGGGCTTTGATCTAATAACATTTACATCCTTATAAAAAGAGACACTTAAGAACATTGTTTCTCTCTCTCTCTCTCTCCTTCTCTGTGTGTGTGTGTATGTGTGCACACATGTGCACACATGCTATACGAGAAAACAGCAAGAAGCTGATCATCTATGAGCAGAAGACACCAAGTCAGCTGATACCTTGATGTTGGACTTACAGCCTCCAGTACTGTGAGAAATAGGTTTCTGCCATTTAAGCCATGCAGTCTGTGGTATTTTGTTATAGCAGCCCAAGCTGGCTAATACATGTAGCATAGGTAAAACACCAAATACAATACCAAGTACAGGGCTGACACCGAATAAATGGTGACTGCAGGCTGACCACACTTTGCACAGCAACCTGTTAGCAGGGCCTCACACATACTGGAACTGTGTTCTCACTTTGCCTGGCAGCATAACCTATACCTTGTGAGCCAGTTTCTCCAACCACTTGAGTAAATATTATCCCTCTGGTCTGTGAAATGGGTATGACAGTATCTACCAGGGTTGTGAGGATTTGAAAACATGGAGGAGAAGCACTGAGATTGGGTTGGCACATGGCAGGTGCTCAAAAATGATACCTATTTGCCGTGTTTTTTTGTAGATGTCCAATATAAAACCGTAAAGAACTCCTTGTTCTGTTAAAAACAATCTCTTCCTGGTGAACTTTTAGACATGTCTGCAAAAGGGCAGGTGCAGATATTTGTCCAGCTATGCTCAGCCCAGTGCCTGGCCCCTAGTGGGCACATTATGTCTGCTGCCAAAACTTTCCAAGTGGTTTAGCCCCCCTGGCTGGCATTGAGGAGGCAGAGGTTGTGGGATTACTTTCCCCAGTCTGATTAGCTTTCAGAGAAAACTTTGACTTGTAGCTTGGAATGTCATAGTGGCCTGAGACCACCTCTTGAAAAAAATACTAGCAATACTGGCTATTAAACAGCATGAGCACCCCCATCCATGCAATTCCATCAGGGCTGGCAGTCTCTCTTATTTTTTTTAAATTAATTAATTTATTTTTAATTGACGGATAATTATGTATACTTATGGGGCACAGTGTGATGTTGTGATCTATGCATAAATTGTAGAAAGATTCAATCAAGCTAAGGAACATATGCAATGTCTTAATGAGGCTTTGGCAATGTCAGGCATACATTAGTATATAATCCTAACGTCACAGTCTGAGAGCTACCTCTCCCCCGTGTCTGTACTGGTTCTCCCTCTGCAGCCACTTTGCCAATCACATTTCAAATGCAGAAACCAGACCTGCCTGTCTCAGGGCAGACCATGAAACAGAGACACTGGCTGCCAGGGTCACTTTTGATTGTAGGGCCAGCTGCCCTCCCATCTGCCTGTCAGGCTGGAGAAAAGGCTGAGAATTGAAAATGTGAAAATAATGCAGCCTCAGTGTAAAAAAAAAAAAAAATCCAAAAAAACCAGATTTTTCAATTGCCATTCTGTGAGTAGAACCTAGGAATTAACCTGTGGCCTTTTTGTTTTATTGTTTCATAAACGAGTAATAGCTAGAGGGAGGTATCCCTTAGACCATTTCAGGCCCAATTTCTACAGAGAAGAAAATGATGACTATGAAGTCACATAAGGATGACACATTTTAGAAGTCTTAAGATGTGACTAAAGAAGAAGTCTTAAGATGCTGGGCAAATTAAGCAAACACTGGGCATGTGAGCTGTTCTCTGGATGGTATCTTGATCCAGGTTTCCAGAACTACTGCCCTTTGGTGCCTGAGTCTCAGTGATGGGGAGAACAGGGCACTATAAATTCAGAGGCTCTGGGTTTAGAATTTTCTTGGAACAATTTGGTATATCTTTTATTTGTGAATGCATTTGCACATCATTTGGATATTGTCTTAACATTACTGACCTAAGGGTATCAGAATCAAAGCTCTTGATTTTCTTCAGCCCAGAATGCCTCACCAGCAAGATGATCTTCTTTCCTTTCTCTCACAATATCCCCTTCAGTCATCCAGCCCATTGCCCCCTCACACCTTTAAGTGAAACCAGATCTCATTTTGAATGACAATCTGTGAAGGAAGCCTACAGAGAACGCAGCTTGTTGCACACAGCATGAAGACTAGCACGGCACTCACACCTCGCTCAGCAACCAGGATATGCACAGGTGTTCAGGAAGCGTTGAATGAATGAAAAATCATGAATAGAGGAAATCTGCCCACTTAGTTATTTCTGGAGTGATCCCAGTATCCCTTTCAAGTTTTCTTGTTATAAAAATCATCTTTCTTGTGGTTTGCAGAAGTTCTCCAATGTCCTATGGGCCCCTGATTTTCTCATTCTTAAGAGTTAATTGTCTCTGTTGGGCATCTCTGATCTATGTTTGTGGTTTAACATACATTTATTGAGTGCCTTCTCTGGGCCAAACCTTTGTGAACAAGGTAGAAAACTCCTGTACTTTTGAAGCTTATATTCTAATGCTAGAGATGGGCAAAAACAATAAATACTCTTATTTCAGATAATAAGTCTAGGAAGAAAAACAAAATAGAATAAGGGGAAATGGAAAAGAAAGGGGTGGGGTGAGGTTACTTTAATTATGATGATAGAGGCGAGGCTCTCTGAGGAAGTAACATTCGAGCAGAGACTAAATAGAACAGTTTGAGCCATGCAGGGATGTAGTTAGAATTAAAATACGTGATAACAGTAACACAAAAAGTGGGAGAGGTTTAAGTGAAATTAAAATATTCTGAGATTCTTAGTACATGTTGTCTGGAAAGTGGTAAAAGTACTCATTTATATTAGGCTTTTGTAATTTAAGCATGCATTATATGTTCTCTACAATTTTAATAAAAGAATAATAAAATAGGGATGGGAAACAAAATATAATAATAATACTTGATTAATCCAGAGAGTAGCAAAAAAAGGGGAGAAAAATAATATAGTCTCAGTAAGAGAAAACAGATGATGGATTTAAACCCCAAATATACCCAAAATTACATCAAATATAAATGGATTAAATCTAATTAAATGATTATAAACAAAACAGTGCAAACAATACCCAATCACCTGCAGCTTATGAGAGATACATTTTGAATATAAGAGCATGAAAATGTTGCAAGTAAAGGATAGAAAATTCTAGATAAACATTAACCAAAAGAAGTCTGGTTTAGCAATACTGAAATTAGACAAACTAGACTTTAAAGCCATAAAAATTTCTAGAAATCAAGACCAGGACAGGCATGATGCATCATGCCTATAATGCCCATACTTTGGGAGGCCAAAGTGGGAAGATCATTGAGGCCAGGAGTTCAAGACCAGCCTGGACAACATAGTGAGACCCTCGTCTCTGAAAATAAAATACTGAGTTTCAAAATTTTAAATCAATATTAAGAAAACATGACATTTTAAATTTGGTTTAAAAAAATTTAATAAATTGTATGAAATATTTTTATACAAATGAAACTTTTTCAGTTCTAACATGGAATGTCCTTCTATATGCCAATGAAAAGAATCACCATTAAGCTTCACAAATGTTAGGTCTGGACCTAAATATATGAAAACTTAAGAATAACATAAATTGTATCATACTGCAAAATACTGCTCAGATGGCATACAAAACTACTCAAAAAATATTGCTAATTTATGAATAACTTCCTGATCTTCAGAATTAAAAGTCAAAAGGCAAGATGAGTGAGGAAAAAAAGCTTAGACCTACTGGGAAGCAATACTCTACTTCATTATGCAAGGAATCTATGTATTCATGCTATCTAGGATAGATTTAACAAGTTAATTTGTCTTTTACCTTAGTGCTTCTGTCACTACACTCTTCTTTCACAGAAAAGCAGTGTTTGTCTCCACTATCAACATGAGCACAACTTATAAACGTTCATGGACTCTGGATGGTGTTACCTTTTGTTTCAACACTGTAGGGCAAGAGATATGGAGAAATGTTTTTCTGGGATGGGGGCTGGATGATGTTAGGGTAAAAGTGGACATTTAGGGTAACAGATCCCAAGAGAGAGAGAATCATGCGTTCTTTAATAAATGTATTGTGATCAGTGGGTGGATTTGTGATATGCTGTTCTAAAAGTGGTATCAGTTTTAACCAAAACAATAAAGCAAAAAAAAAAAAAAAGAAAGGATTAGAAAGGCAGAAATAAAGCTGTTATATTCAGACAATATGGCTGCATATATAGAAAAGTATCAAAATTATTTTCAAATAAACTATTTGAATTAATAACTAAATTCTATAGAATTTCTTCATGTGAATATACCACAATTTATTTACTCATTCTACCATTGATGTACAATTAGGTTGTTTCCAACTCTTGGCTATTACAAGCAAATTTTTAGCAAGTCAATTATATTTCCATATACAAGCCAAACACAGAAGATGAAAAAATTAAACAATATTTTATTTAAAATAACATAAAAATCATATATCTAGCCAGGCATGATGGTTTATGCCTGTAATCCCAGCACTTTGGGAGGCTGAGGCGGGCAGATCAAGAGGTCAGGAGTTCAGAACCAGCCTGGCCAATATGGTGAAATCCCATCTCTACTAATAATACAAAAATTAGCCAGGCATGGTGGCGCGCCCCTGTAGTCCCAGCTACTCAGGAGGCTGAGGCAGAAGAATCACTCGAACTCAGAAGGTGGAGGTTGCAGTGAGCTGAGATCGTGCCACTACACTCCATCCAGGGTGACAGAGTGAGACTCTGTCCCAAAAAAAGGAAAAACAAATCATATATGTAGGAATAAATCTAACAAAAGATGTGCATGACCGCTACAAAAAACTATATTATTTATAGAAAACAAAGAATTCTAAATCAATGGAAAGATACAAAATGCTTATGAACAGAGATTCTATATTATAAATAAGTCATTTCTACTCATTAAATTATAGCTGAATGCAATTCTACTCAAAATTCTATCAGGTAATTTGAAAGTTGACAAGCTAATTTAAAATTTATTTGAAAATTTAAGAGGCCAAAAAGAATCAAGAAAGTTCTGAAGAACAGAACTTAAGAATTTATATCATCAGATGTCTCAATCTTTATTACAATTAAAATAAGATGGTATTAGCAGGATATACAAATAGAGAAACCAGAAACAAACTCATACCATCATCTGATTTATGACAAAGGTAAAACTGCAGTGCAGTGAGGAAATAATAATCTTTGCAATAAATAGCAGATCACTTGGATATTGATAGGGGGAATAAAAGAATTTGACCCCATCTTACATCATAAACAAAGGTCAATTGTAGGTAGATTATAAAGCTAAATGTAAAAGGTTAAGTTTTAAAAAGCCTCTATAACATAGGTGAATATCTTTATGACATTGGGGTAGACAAAATTTTCTTAAACAAGACTAAATAAGCATTAACTATACAGAAAAAGTCTGATAAATTGGAGTACATTAAAATTAAGAACTTCGTATTAACAAAGTCACCATTAAGAGAAAGAAAAGGCAAGTTAGACTGGGAGAAGATATCTGCAATGTTTATGTCCAATAAAATACCTATATCCAGAATAGATAAAGAACTCCTACAAATCAATTACAGAATATATTCAAAGAGCCAATTAAGCATCAGAAAATTTGCTCACCAAGGGCAGGCAACTCAAAGTGACAATGGGGTACCATGACACGCTGATCAGACTGGTCAAAATGAAAAATACAGACAATGCCAACTGATGGCAAGGATATGGAGCAAGTAGAACTGGTGAAGGTAAAATAGTACAACTACTTTGAAAAATTCTTAGGAAGTATTTAATAAAGTTGAATATATATATGTATCCTAAGATCCAGCAATTCCATTCATGGTATGTAACCAACAGAAATGCATACAAATGCATACCAAAAGACATGTATAACAATGTTCATAGCAGCATTATTTGTAATAGTCAAGAGCTGGAAACAAGTCAATTGTATATCAATGGTAGAATGGATGAATAAATTGTAGTGTATTTTTACAATGAAATATTATAGAGCAATAAAAATAAACTATGGCTATATGCAAAAACATGAATAAATCTTACCAACAATGTTAGATAAATAAAGCCAAACCCCAAAATGCACATATTCTATGAATCCATAAACGCAAAGTTCTCAGTAGGTGATAGTGGCTACTGCTTTGGGAAGCAGTGAGGAAAGAACTAAGGGAGTACTACAGGAGGGGCTCTGGGTGTTTGTAATTTCTACTTCCCAATCCAGGTGGGATTTACATGAACATGTTACTTTGTGAAAAATTCATTGAGCTGTAACTAAACATCTGGAATTATTTATGAATAAATTATATATAAGTCAATGGGAAGCTGGGAGGATAAGGAGAAGGTATGGGGGGGCTAAAGAAAACATAAAGAAAAATGCTTACAATTGTTATTGTTGGGTTACAGACACCTGGGGGTTTATTTCACTATTCTTTCCACTTTATGTATGTTTGAAATTTTCCATTATAAAAAGGACCAAAAAAAAAAAAAAAAAAAATAGAGAGAGAGAGAGAGAGAAAGAAAACTATTCACAGAGACCCACAACAGCTTCATCATGGTTTTTACTGCCCTCTGTCACTGAACCATTGAATCACAGTTTTATTGGCTTTATTTGAAGGTAAACACACACTGTGGAAATGGAATGTCATTTGAGGGCAAGCATTAAGATGTTGCTACCCTCTGTATGTCCTTCCTGGCACCCAGAATGCTGTCTCACCCTTCCTGGGCACTTAGAGGTTTGCTTTCTGCTGCTGCCGTCAGCTAATCTTGCCTGAAAAATTGTGTGCTATTGATTAAGCTCTTGCCTCTTGACTCCAAACCCACTCTTCTATTTTCAGGCTTTGTGACACTTGAGAGGATATTTTGCAAACCACGCTCCTGATTTGCCAGTTGGCTTCCCGGTTCTGCCAAAAAGGGGAGCTAGAGAGAAGTGGGAAGCCTGTAGGAAAAAGAAGGAAGAGGCTTGCTTCTTCCTTTTTACTTCCTGTGCACTTCCCGTTTCCTGATCTTTTGGGATTCATCCCAGAGGTTGCATTGCCTTCTCTTCACAGCAGGTGAATTCAATGGTGCGGTTTTTCCAACATTCACGTAACAGCCTCAACACTCTCTGCTCCAGCTGAGCAGCTGAGCACCAGCTGAGCAGCTCCCTCCTCAAGTTTCCATGTTTTAATAATTTGAGCCTTTTCTTTTTGATCCTCCAGGCCTAGGAGTGGCAGCTGCTTCCTGCAATTCTACCTCCTTGGGACCTGAACGTTCTTTTACACCTTAGCTAATTAACAGCTTTCAACCTAGTTAACAATTCTTTATGTTAAGCATGCTCTGTAGAAATAACAGACG
The DNA here is from genome assembly GCF_047675955.1 of Chlorocebus sabaeus. Lineage (NCBI taxonomy): Eukaryota > Metazoa > Chordata > Mammalia > Primates > Cercopithecidae > Chlorocebus > Chlorocebus sabaeus. The sequence goes on from NC_132915.1 coordinate 49,033,296, forward strand.
TGAGTTCTGCCTCCAGATTGGGTCCTGACTGACAACCTCCAAGACTTATATACTCTGTCCTTGCTGCCTGTGTGATGACATAAAATTGTTGATTATTTTCTCTTATTGAGCATACATTTGTATAAAAAATCAACACCTTTTGCTTCTTATCCCCACCCCAGGTAAGCAGAACAACAATTTCAATTATTTGAAAACTCAGCTATCTCAATTTATATTTTAAAACATGACTATTGAAAATTAATTGAGTTTTGCTTTAATAATACTGTAGTTAGTATAGTATGCAATGGGACAATTTTTGACAAAGTATATCTGAGCATAAGCCACACATCTCTCACAGGTTCACACTATTTCTCTTAAAGGTCTCCATTGTGAACGAAACTGATACAGCAATATTTGAAATTCAGAGGCCAAAAAGCCATATTCTATCTCAGAAGCAGCTGCCATTAAAGTGTTGATGTCATAAGCATATGAACGCCACAAGGTAGTCGCTTAATTGAAAAGCAGATGAGAGGAAAGTTGCATTTTACATGAACAAATACTGCCAAAAACAAAGAGCTCCCTGTCAAGAATGTAGTCAAAATGTGCTGTGGAAAGATGGACAGGTATTATCCTAAGGAAATAATTCAGTACATGATAATGAATTCACCTGGATTAGACTATTTCATATTAGCAGTCTATTCTCAGTTGCCCATCTTTTCAGACTCAGTTGCCCATCCTTTCAGAAGTGTGAAGACCAGCAATAAGGCCCTCAATAGTAGATATAGAAATTATCTTCTTAAACCAACAGATAGATAATGCCCTAAGTTAGGAACTTAAGGGGAGAAAAGCCTATTTTAAAATTTTCCTTAGACCATGAGGTTCACATTCAATGAATCCCCCATACCTGTTCTTAAATTTCTTTTTAAGTATAGGAAGATTGGAACCTTTCCTTAGTTTAAGTGCATAATAAGTGGCAAAAGAGGGATTAGACCCTGGTCTTCTGATTCAGGGCCTGGCCCTCCTTTCATGAAGGCTCTCTAGTTAGCATTAGAACATGCCTTCTTCAGGAACAAGGCCAGCTAATAAACAACCTGTGAAAGAAACCAATGAACTGTCCCCTACCTCCACATACATACACCTGTCCTCAGGAATGTCTCTTACAGGACCTCTGGATCAACTGGCCTCTAATGGGCCATGGATATACCTCTAATGCTGAGAAAGTGTCACCACCTTTGGAATGGATGAATGCTTCATGGAACTATCTTGTTGTGTTTCGAAGGAAACAACAGAGACTATTTACCATCAGATAGAGATCCCAAAGGGAAAAGAGAATTTCCAATTAAAGGTAGAGGATCCTTATGTTACTGTTTCAGTGATAGACTTAAGAAAACTTAAATGTTTCTGATATTTCCCTAAGTCTGAAAAAACTTATTTTGAAAAATAGAGGAATTGTGTGCTTAACAACTATCTCACAAAACAACAGCATATAAAAATCAAAAAGTAAAAACTGGTTCCACTGTCTGCATCAGCATTAAAAGACTGAGCTAAGAAAGTAGTTACGGCTGAGTTGAACAATCACTGCTGAGGTTATGTCATAGGGTTAGTCAGTTTATCACTTCTGTTCATAGTGAACTTGATCATACACTGATGTGTAATCCACCTTATACATTACAGAGAATTTTAATTAGCTGCTTTTTAAGGAAACAGTATTTGAAATACAGCTAGCACCAATTTTCTGCATTTCTTAAAGCAATGATCATTTATTGTACTATACATTTAAATTTGAAGAATGAATGTTCTCTTTCATTGGCATTTCTGAAACTTTGCTATTGACCTAGGTTAGGGGACAGAATGCGTGTGCTATGGGGGCTGGGCAGAGGAGTGTAGCCCAGAGCAGTTACTGTGAAGTACAGTTTATTTGAAGCTGGTGTTATATTCAAAAAGAGAGAAGGATTTTGCATTCTATAATATGTTCTTGTTCACATAATATAAAATATTCTGAATTGCTTTCTAAGTAAATTATTTAACTGCTGCCCTCCTTTAAAATATCTACCAATAAAATTAAGCTCAGGTCCTAGGGTTCTGTTTATCCTGAGGCACATTACTGCCTCTCCCAATTCAAAAAGCATGGACATTTAGACACAGTTCTTGGCACTACAGACACTACAGAAGGATGGACCAACAGCATAAATGAACTAATACCCAGTTTTGGTGGGGGTGCCGGTAAGGAGGATACTTCCTCACTTTATTAGCCCATGTACAAACTGTGGGGTTATGTTTATTTGATTGCTTACTGGCTTAAAATGAAAAATAGTTTTGTGCCCTTAAAAGACCAATCCCCAGTCCTGATCATCACCCCCACTGCTTATGCTGCACAACATTGCTAGAGGGGACTCCCACAGTATACCTCATCTCAAATGGACTGGCAGAGCTGCTCTGTGATGTTACAATACATCAATAACATCAGATTCTCTTCTTTTCCCTAGGACCTATGCCCTCCTCTCTTAGAGGACCCCCAGAAGAGGGTCTTGTCCATGTTACTGAGAGGATAAAGATCGTCATCTTTAATTCAAAATACTGCTTCCTTGACTTCTATGTTTTCTATTTTCTCCCTTACCATATTGAGGGATGGATGTTCCCATTTCTTCTCCAAGCCACTTCTTGCACTGTGCCCTTGATCCCAACTCCTCCTTCCTCTTTCTGGTCCTTGCTCATGTTATGATCACAACACTCCAGCATCTTCAATTCTTCTCTATCCTCACACTGGGAGTTTGTATGTTTACCTTGTTAGATTTTGTGGTTGCAGACTCCTATGCTCGTAGAGGACTGGTGAGTCATCCAAAGAAGGGAAGGACCAGACAGGGGCTGTTTAACCCAAAGCATATGCCCCAGGGAAAGAGGACAGCCACAACTTGGCTCCAACTGATGCTGTCACATGGAAATGAAGAGTCCAAGTTGTATGATTTTCCAAAAGTAGATGGGAATCTGGATTTACATACAAAATCTGGTAAGTTTTAAATGTTGACTACAATTTTAAAAATTGAACACTGTGGGTTGTTTCATTGTGGATGAAACAAATACTTCATTAGCCCCAACTATAATTTTCACCCATCCATCTAAACATTCATTTTACTCTGCTTCCCATTCAAATTCTTTGTTACTTCACTCATAAACTTCCCAAACATCTACACCTGTAACTATTGGCTTCTTTTCCACATCCATCGTTTTCCCCGTATCCAACTTCAATATGTTTCCCACTCTTCTAAAAGTGTATTCTTGAAGGTCACTAGGAAGTTTCTAACCACTTGATATGTTTGGGACATTTGTCCTCTGAATTTCCTGTTGAAATGTGACCCAGCATGTTGGAGGGGATCCTAGTGGGAGGTGCTGGATCACAGGGACAGATCCCTTATGAATGGCTTAGTGTCATCCCTTTGGTATTGACTGAGTGCTTGCTCTGAGTTCATGTGAAATCTGGTTGTTTAAGATTGTGGCACCTCCCCCATCCCTCTTGCTCTGATGCACCTGCTCCTTTAGCCTTCTGCCATGGTTGAAAGATTCCTGAGGCCCTTCCCAGAAGCAGATGATGGTGCCATACTTCTTGTAAGCTTGCAGAACCATGAGCCAATTAAACCTCTTTTCTTTGTAAATTACCCAGCTTCAGGTATTCCTTCATGCAACGCAAATACACTAACACACCACTGAATACTCTGAAATACTTGTATGTATGTACATACCTTCATATATCCTTAAAACAATAGTTTCAAGAAGTGATTCCAAGAGAAGTAATATCAGCATTGTCTGGGGATCTGCTAGAACTGCAGAATTTCATGCCCCTTCCAAGACCTACTAAATCAGAAAATCTGGGCCTGGATTCAGCAATATATGCGTTAATAAGCATTCAAGGCGATTGTGATGGCTGCAAGTTTCAGAACCACTGCCCTAAAATATACCTACCTGTGAGTGTACATGTTGCCAGAGAGGAATTAATCTGTCCCTCTGAATTTTGCCCCACAGCTTCAATCCCTTTTCTACATGCTGGGAAAGACTTTGCATTAATATACACTTTTTATTAAATGTTTTTTTATATTTTATTACCTAACTCCTGCAAATAAGAATCTTACACAATAGGCAAAGCAAGTCAAAAAGTTTATTATGCCCATCTAACCATCATATAAATGTGAAAGCAGCAATGAGATTAAGTGACTTTCTTAAAATCATAGTTAAGAAAGTGTCAGAGTTAATATCAATCTAGTTTCCTGACATATATCTTAGCTCTTTCTTTCTGTGTTTTAGAAATAGTATTTTTCTCTACTTATAAGAGTCTAATACATTAATTGAAGAAATGCTGGAAAATACAGAAAAGACTACAGAAGAAAGCAAAAAATCATCCAGAATTCTATCACTGATATCATGCATTTCCCACCAATTTTTTTTTTTTTTTTAATGCATGAGTGCATGTGAGTGCAGATGCAATCCTCTTTCAATTACAGGACACATCACTGTGAGGAGATAAGTGGCTCTCTTGTTCTCAGTGCCTATGACAACTTTCCGATGGGACCATAAATAAGAAATTTAAATAATTATTTTATTTATCTTTTGTTCATCAAAGTTCTACGTAACTCCAAAAGCAGATGCAAAAATCTAAGTGAAATGAAATCAGCATTGCTGACTTTTATTATAGCCATGACATACTGGAAAAATTGCTAATCCCTTATGAAAATATTCAATATATCTATGCTCTTAGGGGTGCCTGAGGCAACTCCTAGTGCAGATAGCATGTGTAGTCTCATGGTGACTAACTGTAATTGAATTCAATAAAAGATTCCATTATCATAATAGTCTAGGGTGTCAATAAAATTGATACTTCTGTAATAGGAAAAAATATAAAATATACCCAAGGGCATACAATGGGAAGCTTTTAATTATTATTTAATGACCCAGACAATTATTTTTCCCTGATTCTGGCATTATTCTGAAATCCAGTATTTCTGTCCTCACTTCTTTATCTCCCTTTAAAAAGCTAAGGTCAAAAAGTCTAAAGAAAATTCATGGGAAGGCCAAACTAAGTGCTATTTCTGACAAATAACATTTATTTAGTGCACTCGTAGGTGCTTATTTTTAGCCACACTTGTTTATCTTGTTGGTTTATGAGACAGCTAGCAAGAACTTCTGCAAAAGGGTTTTGAGTTCCTTTTGGGGGTTCTTATAGGAGTCCCTAACCTGCTGGATCTTTATTTCAGAATGTAATTCCAACAATGAAATCAACAATTTTATTTCAGAGCAATACAAGGGAAAAAAGCCAACTAACAAGAACAATCCCAGTTGTTGAGTGTCTACGGTGGGCCAGTACTATGCTGGTGCTCTCCAAGTCACTGGAGTATAATCTCTTTTTAAACTTACAAAATATTTTAAACACTCAAAATGGCATACAGAATGATATAATAACCAACAATGAATCTACTGCCTGATTTATTCAAATTTTAGTATTTTTAATATTCACAGTTACTTGAAAGAGGTAAAAAATAATCCAGATAAATTTCAAGCCCTTGGCCAGGCGCGACGGCTCACACCTGTAATTCCAGCACTTTGAGAGGTTCAGGCGGGCGGATCACGAGCTCAGCAGATCGAGACCATCCTGGCTAACACGGTGAAACCCTGTCTCTACTAAAAATACAAAAAATTAGCCGGGCGTGGTGGCGGGTGCCTGTAGTCTCAGCTGCTCCGGGGCCTGAGGCAGGAGAATGGCGCGAACCCGGGAGGCGGAGCTTGCAGTGAGCAGAGATCCCGCCACAGCGCTCCAGTCTGGGCGACAGAGTGAGTCAAAAAAAAAAAAAAAAAAAAAAAAAAAAAAAAAAAAAAAAATTCAAGTCCTCTGTGTTCCCTTTTCATTCCACTTCTCTCTCTCCCTTCCCTCACCATCCTGAATTTGATATTTATCATTCCCATGTACTTTCAATGCCTATACTTTCTTTCTCTCCCATTATATACATATACATGCATGTATACGTGTTTAAAACATTTCTATGAAAGTTTTCATAATATACACACAAAATTTGCTTATATTTGCTGTGTTACATTATGCAAGTCCTTATACATATACTCAATCTCTTTATGCCTCAATCTCTTCATCTGTAAAATAGGGATAATAATCCTACCTAGAAGAGGACTAATACTGATAAAGTGCTTAGCACAGTGTCTAGCATGTAATCAGCAATTGATAGAAGTTAGTCATACACATGTTATTATCTGACATACCACTTTGCCTTTCAAGAGGTTAGTCAAAGGAAATTCTTGTCTTACCTGGAAATTAAATTTTACTATGAGTGTCTTCTCTAACTCATATATTTCTACCTGCTCCATGTGACACAGGACAGATCAAATACAAATGTATCACCATAGACTGCTTGAACACACTTGTGATGGCACAGACATGTACATACACACACCACACACATGAAGGCTAACGACGTGACAGGAACTGACTGGAGCTGCTCTGGGTCAATCCATTTCATCCACACAAATCAGCGAGGTGTTTTGATTATTTTCATTTTACATATGAGGAAACTGAGGCGCAAAGAGGTTAATAAATTGACAGAGATCACAAAGTTAGCAAGTACTATCACAGCAAGATGTTCTATGCAAGCAGTCCTGCTCCTGAGTGTGTGCTAAGGGCTGACACTCAGTTGCCTCTTGACTCTTAGCCTATACAGATTTTCCTATTTGCTGGTTCTGCAAAATTCGTAAGTTCACTAAAGAGTTGTGTAATAGTAAATATTATGTGTGTTCCCAGGTTATTTATTGAATTATTTACCAAAAGCAAATACCCAGAGCCATTTGTTCTGGACAGGGGCTCACACTCAGCTCAGCTGAAGCAGATATAAAGATACTATACAGGAGAGGAGATCTGTGATTTCAGTTGCCTGAGTACTTCTAGTAATACAAGAAAAAATTCCCATTCCACTCATGCAAGTCAGCAGGCACATTTTCCTCTTTACCATGAGACTTGTTTCTTTATACTCAACAAAATGACAAAACATTAATCCCTTCCCTCTGAAAAGAATAACATAAGAATTTTTAGACTGGCCTCCACTGATGCAGTGGGGTAAGTGGTGGAAGAAATTGTTGAGTCACCATTGTGAGCATGTTTAATTAAAGTTCTGTGAGTCACAGCTCAGCAGTAAGACTGTGCAGAATGAATGTCAGATGTGGTGGGTTAATGTTAAAATTATGATCTTTGTGGTTTAACCTGATAATAAATTTTCAGCAATATTGGTCAGTCCCTTCATCTAGGCAGACTAGGCCCAGATGTTTTTATTTTCCCTTTTTTGATTTTTTGTTTGTTCATTGGTTGGTTGGTTTTAACAACACAGCTAAAGACATCCTCCCGGCTTCCTGATAGCTCTGGCCTGACCAGAAGTGATAAAGCATTCCTAGAAACGGAAGGAAGGGTGAATCACAAAGTACAGTTCAGCCACAGAGGAGGGTGATAAGCAACCCTCCTCCATTTCAAATAGAGACAGCTCAGGAGGAAGTTGGTTTGTGTTAAATTAGAAACAACAAGAACCTCCTCCTATCTGGAACAGGTTGCTGTACCAGATTGTGTAAGCTCCTTCTCTCTAGGGACCTTGAAGTACAGGGTAAGACACATTTGATCAGCACAACCGGCTTCCAGAGTTATTTCCAGATGCCATCAATAAGCCCCTGAAGTTCTCATGAATCAGCAAAATTGCTTTGGGCATTCCAGATACTGACCCAAGTCACCTCTCTTTTCTGCTCTCAGCTCAGGTTACTTAGGTGAGAAAGGTTAAAATAGACAACAAAAAGATACAAAAGCCAGACCTCCTGAATCCTCAGCAAAACATAGTATTCCATTATTTTTAAATGAGATAAAAGAACAGCATACATTTTATTTATTTTGGCTTGTCTTCCTATCTGAATACAACTAAACTAACCAGAATCTTTTTTTGACCATATTTTTATATTTTGTTGGATGCCCATTTTTAAAAAAGGTATTTGTGTGTATGTTCAAAGGATAAAACAAAGACCACCAGAGATTAAAAACAAAACCAAACAAAACTAAGTTTATTGCTTGTGGGATAAGGGAGAACCACAGCTCAGCCACATCATCCAAGAAATGAGTTTAGCTGGTCTCTTCCTGTCTAAAAGCAAAAAGGACTGTTTATTTCTTGTTAGAAGAAATTCTATGCGTTATAAGAAATGTCCAACGTAGATTAAATTTAGGGGTAGGCATATTTAGCAAATAAAAATTCAAGATGCTCAGCTAAATTTGCATTGCAGATAAACAATGAATCATTTTTAGTATGTCCCAAATATTGCATGGGATAAACTTACGCTAAAAAATGACTTCTTGTATACTGAAAAATAAAACTTACCTAGCATCTTATATTTTGTCTGGCAACTTGAATTAGGTGGGACTCAGTGGGGTTTGGGGTCACGCAGCAGCAGCTAGTCCATATGCTCACAGTTGGGACTTGCTAACATTTTTCTTTAACAGTGTAAAGTAAATGTCACATTGCAGTGCATTCTGCTAAAGGGACCATAAACCAAATTCTCCCACCTGGGATCACCTGTTGTGAGCAAGTCCAGTGGAATATACCAAGTTGGAGAGCAAAGCACATGCCTGCTAGACCCTCCAGGAACTCAAGCCAAGGTCAGAGGAACTGCAGTTACCCATGCTTCCCAGACCAGGAGAATCAGTTGTTGGACACTGTCGGGGTACACTGGTGTCAGAAGGTGGTTCAAAGAAGCCTTTGAAGACAACTCTAGTTTTTAGCTTGTAAAGCTGGCTGCAGGATAATGTTTTAACTGAGGTCCAGAACACAGGAAGATTCACTGGGAATACCAGAAAGGCCCAGGGGCCACTGCAATCTCTCTCTGTCCTCCCCAGTTGCCTAACGAACACTTCTATCTAAGCATCCTCTGCTTGGATATCCCGCAGTTCTCAAACTCAACATGCTCAACACTCAATTCATCCTCTTCCTCTCCAAACCCATTTGTCCTCCTATAATTCCCGACTCAACTACAGACAGCATGCGAAGACTCTAACAGCCCCAGGCTAGAAGTCTCCAAGTCATCTCCAGATGCCACTGCCCCCTCATACTGCAGCTAATCAAATGCCAATTCCTTTTGAGACTATGTCTCCTTCAGTTCAAGTCATCATCATCTCTGATCTCAACAACAGCAAAAGGGTCTGAACTGAGCTCCACCCCTGTCCAGTCATTTCCCCTTTTGGTCTACTCTTTTCATCGATATCTTCATAAAATGCAATTTTGAGAATGTTTATCTATTTCTTAAGTACCTCAGCAGCTTTTCATGCCTAGAGGATAAAATCCAAACGCCTCCGGGGAGACACAAAGGTCCTCCAAGGTCTGGCTTTGGTCTGTTTCCAGCTTCTCAACCATCACTTTCCCCCAACAACAGATGGTGCCAAGCTACCAGCAAGTTGTCTGCCATCTGATGCTCTTCCACATCAAGATGACTTTGCACAGACAGTTCCTGTACCTGGAATGTCCTCTGCCTACTCTACTTTTGTCTGGCAAACTCACTGAAGACCCTGCTTTAGTGATAGGCAGGCTTCTGGTAAGCCGGCTTCCTTCTTGACGGAAGAATTAGCTGCACCCCCTAGTTTATATACCCATAGCATTCTGTGCCTGCCTCCACTATGGGGCTTACTATTTTATGCTGAGTGTATTCGGTAACATGTTTGTCTTCCTTGTAGGATTATGAACCTGGAGCAGGGACTATGCTTTATTTGCTTTGAACCCCTAGGACTTCACACAGTGCTGACTGTAATAATTATAGCAGTAAAAATTATTGTAGCCAACACTATGTGCTGGGCAATTTTCCGGGGCTCTTTATCCACCTTAACTTGTTAATCCTCACAACAATGCTAGGAGGCTGGAGCTACTATTATGTCCATATGACAGAAAAAGAAAGCAAGGCAAAGATGTGAAAGGCTGGCCAAAGTACTATATAGTTAGTAAACTGGTAGTTCCCAACCCAGCTACAAAGTAGAAGCACCTGAGAATATTTTTTCAAAATTTAAAAATCTTGAGTGGGCTCCAGCCCACTCACTGGAGAAGCACTGAAGCTGAATCTTTGGTGGGCTGGCACCTGGAGGATCCTATTAAAATTTCTCAGGTGATTTTACTGTGCAGCCAGCCTTGAGAACCACTGATCTCAAGTTCCTAAGAAACTTCAGCCAGTGCTGGGGGGAAAGGAGAGAAACCAAATCATTTTTTTGGGGAAAAAGGGATGCAGACAGGGTGAGTGGAGAGTTCCATAGCTCTGCAGCCATGGCCCCAAGTGTCTTACCAAGCATGAGACTTGTAGGTGAGCAGAGTACCAGGCTCACCTGACATGGCAATCTGCCCCCTTCCTGAACATTACAGATAGGACCATGACTCTTTCTTTAGCAAATATGTGTCTGAAGGATCAGGTGTGGGAAGGGTGGTGGAGCTGGCTCCTTTTTAACCTGGCAGTGCACTTTACCAAGAGATAGAAGAAGGTTTGGCTGAATTAGGCATTTCTGAGCACAGGCACTATAATTCTGCCTAATCTTCAAAAACAGAATGAACTCGTCCTGCACCTCTCTATGTACCAGCTGCTTCTCTGCAAAGAAATCATTCCCTTCCTCAAATTAGAATGTACAATGTGGTAACCACTTTCCATGTAGTCAAAAGGTTGTCAAATGACAGAATTTTACCTTAAAATGTTAATTTGATGAGTGCTTGCGAAACATTTGCGTATGTGTCATCAGTGCTAGATGCTTTCCAGGGAAGAAATAAGAACGGAAACTAGAGAGAAGAGGTGCAGAAGGAATGAGGACTTGATCCAGGATGGAGCTTGGTAGATAGAACAGGGATTTTTCTTGGCAGATAGAAATATACAGTAACTCACCCTAGGAAAGATTGTTGTGAGGACATAATAAATTGAATACACATTGATTGATTGATTGATTGATTCATTGATTCATTCATTCTCTCTCTCTCTCAGTGTTAGCTGTTAATATTAATGTAGATTTTTTACCTAGGAAAGGGTGAGTTACTGTAGATTTGATCAGCAGGAGTCAAACGTGGGGCAACAATGCAGGCTTATGGGGTGATGGACAGATCAATTCTGACTCGAACACTGAGGGCTTATGACAGGATCCGAATGAGAAAAAAATGAAGATTCCCTATGACTGGAGAAAAGAGGCTGTATCTTTAAGGGTTAAGTCTGTCAAAGCGATCATCATGGCAGATAAGGATGCCATTTAACACAGACCATGCAGTCATGCAATTCTGGGGAGCTGGACCCTGGCCCAGCCCCTTGGGAGCTTCATAACATTGGGAAAACTCCTTAAACTCACGAGCCTCAGTTTCCTCTTATATAAATAGACTTAACAAAAAACCTACCTCTATGGTTGTGGGGAGGAAGAAATAAGAAATCTACATTAATAATAACAGCTAACACTGAGAGAGAGAGAGAATGAATGAATGAATCTATGTGTATTCAATTCATTATATCCTCACAACAATCTTAGACACTAGGTACTATTCCCATGCCCATACTACAGATGAGGAAACTCAGGAACAGAGAAATTGAGTGACTTTCCCAAAGTGGTATATATAATAAGTGGCCAAACCAGATTCTGACCCAAGGCAATCTAGCAATCTAGCACCACCTGCAATACTAGGCTCCTACTGCAATACTATGCTCAAAATTCTCTATATGAATTAGCAGACAAAATGAGGACAAATAACAGATGCAAGAAAAATGCAAGGGCCAGAATCCCTAATGATTTCAAAGGAGGTCCCTAATCCCTCGGGTGCCCGGAGTAAGATTTAGACCTAGATTCACATTTTATCATATTCCATCTTTTTCTTTGCATACTCTAGCTGGATGGAGAAGGGCCTTGAATGAGGGAGGACAAAAAAGGCACCATTTGAAGTACCCAGACCACTGGTGACTCCTCCAACTCAGCAGGCAGGGAGGACAGGAGCCTGCAGCAGAATCATTTCTCATCTAACAACGTCTCTCTCAACCAGTGCTCCACCAGGCAGCACATCTGATTTCTCAGATTCCCCAGTCCCAGCATTTGTGAAACTGGATTTTGTCTGTGTTGACAATCAATAAAGCTTTTAAGAATAGAGGTAGCTCTTATTCTGAGAGTTCTAAGTGCTGGTGAGCAGATCTAAGAATGCAGAAAAATATTAATGACCCTAAACTATTAACATCCCCAAATAGTTTGTTCATTTTCATACAGTTGGGTGCTTATTAGTCAGACTGGCACAAAACTAATCTTTATTTTTAAATCACCATCTTCCTTTAGTGTTGCATTCATCTCTATTTTTTAAGAAATGAATGAAATTTCGTTACTGTGAGCAGTGGTATCTGAATCTCCAAGTTTCATGTATCCTCAGGCACTTCCTTGCTTTAGTATTTTCTCATTTTTTCCACCAAGCACAGTGTTTGCCTACTTGGCCACCTCTTTAGAATAAGTCATATTCCTTTAAAACTATCATCCCATCAAAGGTATGTACTAGTGAAAAAAGCAATCCAAGGACTAGACAGGCATCCTGTGTCATCTGGATGTGTACTGGACAGGAAGAACACAGCAGTTCCTTCAGATTTCTGTCACAAAAAGTGGCAAGGGATGAAACCTACAAGTACTTTCTGGCTCCAAAAATTGGCATCTGGCAGCATCTCCTTCCCCCTGCATCAAACTCCAAGCTTCTTTTAGAGAATCAAGCAATCTTTTCAGCAGCAAAGGTATGAAAATCACTGATTATAGCAGCATAATTTATAATCCTTTGGGTATATACCTAGTAATGGGATGGCTGGGTCATATGGTACATCTAGTTCTAGATCCTTGAGGAATTGCCATACTGTTTTCCATAATGGTTGAACTAGTTTACAATCCCACCAACAGTGTAAAAGTGTTCCTATTTCTCCACATCCTCTCCAGCACCTGTTGTTTCCTGACTTTTGAATGATCGCCATTCTAACTGGAAGACACATGCACACGTATGTTTATTGCAGCACTATTCACAATAGCAAAGACTTGGAATCAACCCAAATGTCCATCAGTGACAGATTGGATTAAGAAAATGTGGCACATATACACCATGGAATACTATGCAGCCATAAAAAAGGATGAGTTTGTGTCCTTTATAGGGACATGGATGCAGCTGGAAACCATCATTCTCAGCAAACTATCACAAGAACAGAAAACCAAACACCGCATGTTCTCACTCATAGGCGGGAACTGAACAATGAGATCACTTGGACTCGGGAAGGGGAACATCACACACCGGGGCCTATCATGGGGAGGGGGGAGGGGGGAGGGATTGCATTGGGAGTTATACCTGATGTAAATGACGAGTTAATGGGTGCAGCACACCAACATGGCACAAGTATACATATGTAGCAAACCTGCACGTTGTGCACATGTACCCTACAACTTAAAGTATAATAATAATAAATAAATTTAAAAAAAAAATGAAAAAAAAATAAAAAAAAATAAAGATAGAATTGGATTATAAACCAAAGAATAAAACAAAAAAAAACCAAACAAACAAAAAAAAGAAAATGACTGATTAAATTACATATTTGAACGTGGATACAAGAAAGCACACTTAAAAAAATAAGAAAAAAACTCCTATCCTTTCCACAACATTAACAATTTAAACTACAATATGAAGGTAAAAAAGGTTACTACTCAGCTTTCACCAAGGTAAGCCACTGAATGAATTCCTCAGAGATTCTGTCAAAGGAGCCACATCCTCAGTAATAGGGTGGCAGAAAGGATCCACCTGCAGCCACAGGCCCTGCCCCACTCACTGCCTTCCCAGGACTACAGTCCACTCTTCTAACAGCCAGTCTCTTCCTGAAGCCACCCCGTCTATCCTCCTTCCCCAAGGCATGAAGAGCACAGGACTTGGAGCGTGACAATCTGATGACAGCCTGGCCAGCCCTATTTCTCACTGTGTGACCTTAAGCACTTCAACCGAAACTTTGAGCCTTGAATTCTTCAATGACATGGGGACTTGTGCCCAGTGTCTATTCCACCTTCCTTCTAGCATGCCTTCCTGATCTGCAGAGGCTTGGAAATCTGACAGTACAGATGCCCTTGCAGCTGGGTGCAGGGTTTATTTCGGTTCAGCCAATCAGACACTCTCAAGCTGGATTTAGAAGGTGAAAGTCAGGTTAAAGGCTGTGTTTCTGCTCTTTCTCCTGGAAATCATGGGAAGAATTTTTTTTTTTTTTTTTTAAAATAACCTGTGGTGTTTTGTAACTAGGATCCTAAGCACTGAAGGGGAGGGCCCTGGTAGTGGTATGTGCCGAAATGCAACTCCAAGCTTCTTTTAGAGAACCAAAACTGTGCCAAAATGCAGTTCCGGTGGCAGCATCCCAAATCCTCTCCTTCTTGACTGGCAGAAGCAGCTGCTCTTCAGGCAAACCACTTTTACAGTGAGGTCTGAGACATAGCGCACTGAGACCTAGCCTGCTCCACAGGCCTTTCAATGATTTTGTAAGCATCTAATTCCTACATTAAAACCTGATCTCTCTTTAAAATAATAAGATGGTTTCTATTTTCTGCAACGTAGCCCAGACTGATATATCTCCCTATCCTTCTGAGCAGGTGTAAAGACTGAAAGATGAAAGGGAGGCAACAGAGCACAGCAGTTAAGAACATAAGCTCTGAGCTCAGATGGCCTGGGCTTAAATCCTGGTCCCCCCTCTTGCTTGATTTGCAACCAGGGGCAAGTTCCTTAATCTCCAGTTTTTACATGATGGGGATATTATAGGATTACATAAGATAATACATGTAGAATCCTTGCCAAGTACTTGGTCCCAAGTAGGAATTTGATACATGTTAGTTTTTTCTTGTCCTGAGTTCTCATAGGACCCTCTGTACACTTCTATTAAAGCAGCTATCCCATTGTATTGATTAATTCTCTGTAAGCACAAACCCAGAGGACTGTTTATCATATATAAGTAGAAAGTAGAATACCCCAAATTCTAATCCATGTGACTTGGGAGTAACCTTGAAGAACTGAAAAAAATAATTGAAACTTATTAAGTGAAAACATAATTGTATCTACTGTACTGTGTTATGGAAATAGTGTGAAACAGGTGGCCAGGTGTGGAATTATAACATAGAGGGGAAATTACAGCAAGAGTTGGCCAGGACTGTCCAATGATGCTCAAGGATAGAGGAAATCTTGGCTGGGCAAATGCTCTATTTTCCTCAGTAAGGTCATCCCTGCTGTGGGTGAGAGTCTATCAAGCTATTTTAGCAAAGAAACACTTCTTAGGTCCACCACGATGCCATAATCTGGCTCCTTAGTTTGTTATCTGTACAGAGCCAATGTGCTAGTCAGAACAGTCAACTTGACAGTTTAATTCCTAATCGTAAATTAATAGATTGTCACCTGGTTATTACAATTTTACTTGCCTACAGGCAGATACGGCACTGATTTTAGCTTTCCATTTGGTTTTAGTGATGTAGCTCTCTTGTATTACAATGAGCTGTAATTGGATTTGTATTAATATATAGCAGTCATAATGAGCTTGGTTCATATAAGTCCACCTAGGAGAGACAATCCCTTTGCAGTGAGCCATCACGATCAGGTTTATGATTCCACTGGGCTGAGGGCCAGGTTCCTGACCATGGCAAATTCACCAAGTTACCTGCTACCCTCTAACTGCTTCGAGTGCCCTGTGTGCCCAGCAATAACCTTCAAATTTGAGCACTGAAACGGTATACAATGATCTTCTTTCATGTCTGTGAAATGATCATTCCTAAATCAGATTTTACCTCCAAATGCCCAGCCAGGCACATACATAGTTGATATATAATAAATATTTGATGAATGAATCCATAAACAAATGGATGTGCCCTTCTGCAGAGGAGTTAAAAAAAAAAAACTATAGAAATGGCAAGAAAGAAAATAAATCCAAAGGGACTCTGAGAAGAAGAGAATCACAGGCTTAAATATTTTGTGGTGATTCTTTGCGAATATTCAAAGCTTAGCTATTGATATTCTAACATTTTTGGACAGCTTTTTATATAATGCTGTTACCATGAGTGTATTAGTTTTCTGTTGCTGCTCTAACACATTACCACAAAATGTGATGCTTATAACAGTATTTATGTATTATCCTACAGTTTCTGTTGTCAGAAGTCCAGACCCAGCACGGCCCAGCTGGGTTCTCTGCATGGGCAATCATGTTATTCTGTGACAACTAATTCACCTTTGAAAAGCACTACAAATTATCCTAAAGTTCCAGATTATTCTGGAGCTAAAAACCAGATTTTGTCTGGCTCTATTTCAGACTAGGCTCTTTGAAAGAAGCCTTGACTTAAGTCTGTTTACTTCAATTGGAAAAAGATGATGCTTCTGTAGTCTTTCTCTAGCAAATGCTCAAGTTTAGGGAAGTATTTTGGGGAGAGAAAAGGTGACACCAGAAATGTATAAAACTAAAGCTTGGTATTCATGGCATTCATACTTCTTTTACTGAAGCTTTTTTTTGTTTTTGTTTTTGTTTTCTTTCTTTTTAGAGACATGGTCTTACTCTATTGCCCAGGCTGGAGTAAGTAGCACCACCATTACTCACGGTAGCATCAAACTCCTGGGCTCAGGCAATCCTCCTGACTCAGCCTCCAAAAGCATTAGGGTTACAGGTGTGAGGCACTGTGCCCAGCCTGAAACCTTTTAAAAAGAAAAATGTCTACCTCAAAATTCTGGAGTCAGTTCATTCAATTTGCCAACTCACATTTGAAACAACTGACTAATCAGATGATAACAGGTTGTAAATTCCTTGAAGGCAAAGCTGCATTTCATTTGTCTCTGCACCCCAAGAGCTGAGCATGGGGATTGTTGTGTATTTAGCACACTGTATGTTTGATAAATTTGAGACCTTTGGATGAAACTAAACACGGCAGCAAAATACATGGCTGTATAAAAACACTTGTCAGTAATTGAAAAATTTCACTGATTCATAAGTTTAGTTCCAAATAAGAAAAACATTGTAAAGTAGTTTCTTTTGTTTCCTCTTTTCTTTCTCCTCCTCCTCCTTTGTCTTGCTTTAAATAGTGTTCACCTAAAATTTTAGAAGGCTATTTTTTTCTTGTTAGCAAATAGATGCAAAGCAGAAATAGCCCACTGATAATTAAAAATTAGCTTGAGGTAAGGGCCAGGCCCATAACTGAAATAAAGAAACATCTAAAATACCCCAATAAGCCAATGGAATTTCCCAGTCCTTTAAAATCACATAAAACCCAGTAGAGACCTTGAAAAAGATATAGACATACTACTATCATTTATTTTTCTTCACCAAAATTCACATTGAAATTTGATCTTCAGTGTGTGGTGAGGATGTTGGGAGGTGGGGTCTAGTGGGAGGTGTTTGGGTCATGGGGGATGGATCCCTTACAAATGGCTTAGTGTTATACTCTTGGTAGTGAGTTCTCCCTCTGGCAAGACTGTATTATTACTCTTGAGAATAGATTAGTTCCCTCTAGAGTGGGTTGTTATAAAGCCAGAATGCTCCTTGGGTTTCTCTCTGCACATGTCCACTTCCCCTTTTACCTTCTTTTTCATGTCAGAACCCAGTATGAAAGCCCTCCCCAGAAGCCAGGGCCATGCCCTTGAACTTCCCAGCCTGCAGAACCATGAGCTAAATAAACTTCTTTTCTTTATAAATTATCTAGTCTCAGGTATGATGTTATAGCAACACAAAACAGACTAAGATACCTTCCAACAGAGAAACTGAAGAGATTTGATCACTGAGTCTATGCTAGAATAATTTTTATATAAAACAGGAAAAACTGGTTTATAGAACATTAAAGAAAATAACCTGTGATCTACCAATAGACATGGAGTCCAGGCTTTTTGCCTGAACTAAGTTGGTGAAGAAGATAGACACAGGGAGTATCCATCAACCCCAGTTTCCCATCCCATCACTCTTTGTCCACAAGAATAGGACCTCAGCCCTCCTCCGGAATAGGGAAGGAGGAACAACCATAAATAACCTGCTTGTGGGGTCAGAAAGTTTTCTAATTAGGACTATTCTACATGAATTATGAACTTTCCTTATTTATTTTCAGTAAGTCTTTAGTTAAAAAAAAACAAATCTAAGAATTAGAATATAACATTTGGAAAACTCTCTTTGCTATAAAGGAACAAGAGATCATGGTTTCCTTCTTTTGAAAGAACCATAGGAGTAGTGTATATCTGAAAGGTTTTTCAATGGGGTTGGCTTTTGCAAGTATGGGGGTCCAAGATGAAAGAAGAAACTTATCAGGATTGGTTTGTTTTCAATAAAGAAAGGTAATTCCTTTTAAATAATGCTATATTCAGTAGGAAAGAAATCAAGAGAGTCATTTCACTTTCTGCTTATTGCTGGTGTCAATAATTCCTGCTAATCAGAAAGTTGTAGCTAAAACACATTCTGTTGTTCTACTAAGGTAAAGTCAACTGTTCTCCTTGATTCAATAGCTTACCTCATACTGCAGTGCACCTTCCTTCTGTTTCTGGGATAGACTGCAAAAAGTGCTTGCCTAACTCTTTTCTGTCAAGATTGCACAGCAATCAGTATGCTGCCTATTGATTTATGTGAAGACACTCATCTTGCCAAGCGAAGAGAAATAAAGTACAATTAGCTTACTTTGTGATCCTGCTGTTTACAAAGAAGATCAAACAAAAGACACCTACAAGCAGCCACCTAGATCTGGAATACAAAGCACAATGTTTCTATTTAGTTCCTGATTCTTACCATGTCTGCCATATGGTAGCAAGTTGGCATAACCTAAATACCAGAGAATCTTGTTTTGCATTTCCACAACCATATCTGGGTTTCTCAGTATTGGTGTCCAGCCCATCAACAGATGGTGCCCAGCATTTTACCCATTAAACACTATGATCTCCATAACCATTTAATAATGAGATTGGACCAGATAAGATCAAGGAACAGATTAATATTCTGCATAGATTCTGCCAGCTTTTCAACTGCAAAGTGAATTTATGGATTGAATCCTCTGAAATTATCCCATAAAAGCAGAACAATATTCGTTAGTCAGTTCACAAAACAGTGTTTGGAGGAAAATGGCAGCATTGCAGCCATATGGACACTTGCACTTGAATGATAAAATTTGACAACGTAAAAACAGATTACTTAAAATTAATTGCTGCATCTTTTTAAGTGAAGAATACTCTGGTTGACCTTGGTTTTGATATCAGTCATTCACTCAATAATTATTTACTGGGTATCTATTATTTGCCAGGCACTCTTTTAGGCATTAGGGATTCATGTGTGAAAAAACAGATTTCTGCCTGAATGAAACTTACAGTTCACTAACTTCTTTCTATGTTTCTACCATAAACTATATACTGGCATAACTGGGGCTCCTAAGAAAGTGAGTGGACCACCCTTTAGGCCTATCAAACTCCATATAAACATCATGCTATATCCTTTTGTTAAAAAATAATGTGGCCTTTTAAACTAAGACAGATTAGTGTTTATCACCCTGCTTCCTGGCTTTTCAAGCAGTACAGATTTTGGTAATTCAATCTGAGCCACATAACTTTATTTTGTTGAATGTTGGTGTGATCCACAAATGACTTTCAATACTCACCAAGGAATTTTTCAGTCAAATTGTGGAAGTCTGTTGCCTTTTATTTTATTGAGAAAATAGAAGCAAAAAGACAGCTTCTACAAGTCCCTCCAAGACATTCATCCATTACCTCTAGCTGAGCAGTCACCTGGCTCCCTCCTTACTATTAATATGTGGGCACTTGTCAGGGCCTTTCTATTTGTGTGCAGGATCCCCTGCCCATTCCCCATCCATTCAAGGACAATGCACCAGTAATTCCCCCTCTCTTGAATTATCAAATCTTTCCTCTGCTGTGTAATTCCCATTACCACACAAATGTACTATAAATTTTATTATTTTTATTATACTCTAAGTTTTGTGATACATGTGCAGAACGTGCAGGTTTGTTTCATAGGTATACATGTGGCATGGTGGTTTGCTGCACCCACAACTTGTCATCTACATTAGGTATTTCTCCTAATGTTATCCCTCCCCTTGCCCCTCACCCCCCTGACAGGCCCCTGTGTGATGTTCCCCTCCCTGTGCCCATATGTTCTCATTGTTCAATTCCCACTTATGAATGAGA
The DNA here is from genome assembly GCF_047675955.1 of Chlorocebus sabaeus. Taxonomy (NCBI): domain Eukaryota; kingdom Metazoa; phylum Chordata; class Mammalia; order Primates; family Cercopithecidae; genus Chlorocebus; species Chlorocebus sabaeus. The sequence goes on from NC_132915.1 coordinate 49,053,467, forward strand.
ACATGCGGTGTTTGGTTTTCTGTTCCTGTGTTAGTTTGCTGAAAATGATGGTTTCCAGCTTCATCTATGTCCCTGCAAAGGACATGAACTAGTTCTTTTTTATGGCTGTGTAGTATTCCACGGTGTATAGGTGCCACATTTTTTTAATCCAGTCTAACATTGATGGGCATTTGGGTTTGTTCCAAATGTTTGCTCTATCGCAAGGCCAGAAAACCAAACACCGTATGTTCTTCACTCATAGGTGGGAATTGAACAACGAGAACACTTGGACACAGGGTGGGGAACATCACAAACCGGGGCTCATTGTGGGGTGGGGGGAGGGGGGAGGGGGAAGGGATAGCACTAGGAGATATACCTAATGTAAATGATGAGTTAACGGGTGCAGCACACCAGCATGGCACATGTATACATATGTAACAAACCTCCACATTATACACATGTACCCTAGAACTTAAAGTATAATAAAAAAGAAATTAAATTTTTAAAAGTTTGCTATTGTGAATAGCGCTGCAAGAAACATACGTGTGCATGCATCTATTGTTTCCTGACTTTTTAATGATCACCATTCTAAGTGGCGTGAGATGGTATCTCATTGTGGTTTTGATTTGCATTTCTCTAATGACCAGTGATGATGAGCTTTTTTTCATGTTTGTTGGCCGCATAAATGTCTCCTCTTGAGAAGTGTCTGTGTCAGATCCTTTGCCCACTTTTTGATGCTTTTCTTTTTTCTTATAAATTTGTTTAAGTTCCTTGTAGATTCTGGATATTAGCCCTTTGTCAGATGGATAGATTACAAAATTTTTCTCCCATTCTGTAGGTTGCCTGTTCACTCTGATGGTAGTTTCTTTTGCTCTGCAGAAGCTCTTTAGGTTAATTGGATCCCATTTGTCTATTTTGGCTTTTGTTGCCATTGCTGTTGGTGTTTTAGTCACGAAGATTTTGCCCATGCCTATGTCCCGAATGGTATTGCCTAGGTTTTCTTCTAGGGTTTTTATGGTTTTAGGTCTTACATTTAAGTCTTTAATCCATCTTGAGTTAATTTTTGTATAAAGTATAAGGAAGGGGTCCAGTTTCAGCTTTCTGCTTATGGCTAGCCAGTCTTCCCAATACCATTTATTAAACAGGGAATTCTTCCCCCATTGCTTGTTTTTGTCACATTTGTCAAAGATCAGATGGTTGTAGATGTGTGGTGTTATTTCTGAGGCCTCTATTCTGTTCCATTGGTCTACATATCTGTTTTGGTACCAGTACCATGCTGTATTGGTTACTGTAGCCTTGTACTATAGTTTGAAGTCAGGTAGCTTGATGTCTCCACCTTTGTTCTTTTTGCTTAGGATTGTCTTGGCTATACAGGCTTTGTTTTTTTTGTTTTGTTTTGTTTTGTTTTTTGTTCTATATGAAGTTTAAAGTTGATTTTTCTAATTCTGTGAAGAAAGTCAATGGTAGCTTGATGGGAATAGCATTGAATCTATAACTTACTTTGGGCAGTATGGCCATTTTCATGATATTGATTCTTCCTATCCATGAGCATGGAATGTTTTTCCATTTGTTGGAGTCCTTCTTATTTCCTTGAGCAGTGGTTTGCAGCTCTCCTTGAGGAGGTCCTTTACATCCCTTGCAAGTTATATTCCCAGGTATTTTATTCTCTTTGTAGCAATTGTGAATGGGAGTTTGCTCATGATTTGGCTGTTTGTCTATTTATTGGTGTATAGGAATGCTTGTGATTTTTGCACATTGATTTTGTATCCTGAGACTTTGCTGAAGTTGCTTACCAGTTTAAGGAGTTTTTGAGCTGAGACAATGAGGTTTTCTAAATATAGAATCATGTCATCTGCAAACAGAGATAATTTGACTTTCTCTCTTCCTATTTGAATACGTTTGTTTCTTTCTCTTGCCTAATTGCCCTGGCCAGAACTTCCAATACTATGTTGAATAGGAGTGGTGAGAGAGGGCATCATTGTCTTGTGTCAGTTTTTGAAGGGAATGCTTCCAGCTTTTGCCCATTCAGTATGATATTGGCTGTGAGTTTGTCATAACTTGCTCTTATTATTTTGAGATATTTCCATCAATACCTAGTTTACTGAATGTTTTTAGCATGAAGGGGTGTTGTATTTTATCAAAGGTATTTTCTGTATCTATTGAGACAATCATGTGGTTTTGTCAATGGTTCTGTCTATGTGATGGATTACGTTTATAGATTTGCATATGTTGAACCAGCCAGGGATGAAGCCGACTTGATCATGTTGGATAAGCTTTTTTTTTTTAAATTTTTTTTTTTTTTATTATTATACTTTAAGTTCTAGGGTACATGTGCACAACAATAAGCTTTTTAATGTGCTGCTGGATTCAGTTTGCCAGTATTTTATCGAGGATTTTCACATCAATGTTCATCAGGGATACTGGCCTGAAATTTTCCTTTTTTATTGTGTTTCTGCCAGGTTTTGGTATCAGGATGATGCTGGCCTCATAAAATGAGTTAGGGAGGACTTTCTCTTTTTCTATTGTTTGTAATAGTTTCAGAAGGAATGATACCAGCTCCTGTTTGTACCTCTGGTAGAATTCAGCTGTGAATCCATCTGGTCATGGGCTTTTTCTGCTTGGCAGGCTATTAATTACTGCCTCAACTTCAGAACTTGTTATTGGTCTATTCAGGGATTCAACTTCTTCCTGGTTTAATCTTGGGAGGGTGTATGTGTCCAGGAATTTATCCATGTCTTCTAGATTTTCTATTTTATTTGCATACAGTGTGTTTATAGTATTCTCTGATGGTAGTTTGTATTTCTGTGGGATCAGTGGTGATCTCCCCTTTATCATTTTTTATTGTGTCTATTTGATTCTTCTCTCTTTTCTTATTAGTCTGGCTAGCAGTCTATTTTGTTAATCTTTTCAAAAAACCAGCTCCTGGATTCACTGATTTTTTGAAGGTTTTTTTCTGTCTCTATGTTCTTCAGTTCTGCTCTAATCTTAGTTATTTCTTGTCTTCTACTAGCTTTTGAATTTGTTTGCTCTTGCTTCTCTAGTTCTTTTAACTGTGATGTCAGAGTGTCAGTTTTAAATCTTTCCCAATTTCTCCTGTGGGCATTTAGTGCTATAAATTTCCCTCTAAACACTGCTTTAGCTGTGTCCCAGAGATTCTGGTACATTGTGTCTTTGTTCTCATTGGTTTCAAAGAACTTATTTATTTCTGCCTTAATTTCATTGTTTACCCAATAGTCATTCAGGAGCAGTTTATTCAGTTTCCATGTAGTTGTGTGGTTTTGAGTGAGTTTCTTTATCCTGAGTTCTACTTTGATTGTACCATAATCTGAGAGACTGTTATGATTTCTATTCTTTTGCATTTGCTGAGGAGTGTTTTACTTCCAATTATGTGGTTGATTTTAGAATAAGTGCTATGTGGTGCTGAGAAGAATGTATATTCTGTTGATTTGGGGTGGAGAGTTCTGTAGATGTCTATTAGGTCCTCTTGGTCCAGAGTTGAGATCAAGTCCTGAATATCTCCGTTAATTTTTTGTCTCATTGATCTAATATTGACAGTAGGGTGTTAAAGTCTCCCACCATTATTGTGTGGGAGTCTAAGTATCTTCGCAGGTCTCTAATAACTTGCTTTATGAATCTGGGTGCTCCTGTGTTGGGTGCATATATATTTAGGATAGTTAGCTTTTCTTGTTGCATTGATCCCTTTACCATTATGTAATGCCCTTCTTTGTCTTTTTAAATTTTTGTTTGTTTAAAGTCTGTTTAAAAGATTGCAACTCCTGCTTTTTTTTGCTTTCCATTTGCTTGGTAAATCTTCCTCCATCCCTTTATTTTGAGCCTATGTGTGTCTTTGCACATTAGATGGGTCTCCTGAATACAGCACACTGATGGGTCTTGACTCTTTATCCAACTTGCCAGTCTGTGCCTTTTAATTGGGGAATTTAGCCCATTTACATTTAAGGTTAATATTGTTATGTGTGAATCTGATCCTGCCACTATGATGCTAGCTGATTATTTTGCCCATTAGTTGATGCAGTTTCTTCATAGTGTCAATGGTCTTTACATTTTGGTTTGTTTTTGCAGTGGTTGGTACTGGATTTTCCTTTCCATATTTAGTGCTTCCTTCAGGAGCTCTTGTAAGGCAGGCATGGTGGTGACAAAATCCCTCAGCATTTGCTTGTCTGTAAAGGATTTTATTTCTCCTTCATGGATGAAGCTTAGTTTGGCTGGATATGAAATTCTGGGTTTAAAATTCTTTTCTTTAAGAATGTTGAATATTGGCTCCCACTCTCTTCTGGCTTGTAGGGTTTCTGCAGAGTGAACTGCTGTTAGTCTGATGGCTTCCCTTTGTGGGTAACCCAACCTTTCTCTCTGGCTGCCCTTTTTTCCTTCATTTCAACCTTGGTGAGTCTGACAATTATATATTTTGGGGTTGCTCTTCTCGAGGAGTATCTGTGGTATTCTCAGTGTTTCCTGAATTTGAATGTTGACCTGTCTTGCTAGGTTGGGACGTTCTCCTGGATAATATCCTGAAGTGTGTTTTCCAACTTGGTTCCATTCTCCACATCACTTTCTGGTACACCAATCAAATGTAGGTTTGGTTTTTTCACATAGTCCCATATTTGTTGGAGGCCTTTTCATTCTTTTTTCTCTAATTTTGTCTACATGCTTTATCTCATTAAGTTGATCTTCAATCTCTGATATCCTTTCTTCCACTTGACCAATTTGGCTATTGATACTTGTGTATGCTTCACAAAGCTCTTGTGCTGTGTTTTTCAGCTCCATCAGGTCATTTACGTTCTTCTCTAAACTGGTTATTCTAGTTAGCAATTCCTCTAACCTTTTATCAAGGTTCTTAGCTTCCTTGCGTTGGGTTAGATTATGTGCCTTTAGCTTGGAGGAGTTTGTTATTACCCACCTTCTGAAGCTTACTTCTGTCAATTCATCAAACTCATTCTCTGTTCAGTTTTGTTCCCTTGCTGGTGAGGAGTTGTGATCCTTTGGATGAGAAGAGGCATTCTGGTTTATGGAATTGTTAGCCTACTTGCTAAAAATTCATGGATTTATCTACCTTTGGTCTTTGCTGTTGGTGACCTTCAGATGGAGATTTTGCCTGGTCATCCTTTTTATTGATGTTGATGCTATTGCTTTCTGTTCATTAGTTTTCCTTCTAACAATCAGGCCTCTCTTCTGCAGGTCTGCTGGTGTTTTCTGGAGGTCCACTCCAGACCCTGTTTGCCTGGGTATCACCAGTGGAGCCTGCAGAACAGCAAATATTGCTGCCTGCTCCTTCTTCTGGAAGCTTTATCCCAGAGGGGCACCTGCCAAATGCCAGCCAGAGTTCTCCTGTATGAGGTGTCTGTTGACCCCTGGTGGGAGCTGTCTTCCCTTCAGGAGGCATGGGAGTCAGCGACCCACTTGAGGAGGCAGTCTGTCCCTTAGCAGAGCTCGAGCACTGTGCTGGGAGATCCGCTGCTTTCTTTGGAGCTGGCAGGCAAGAACGTTTAAGGCTGCTGAAGCTGTGCCCACAGCCGCCCATTCCCCCAGGTGCTCTGTCCCAGGGAGATTAGAGTTTTATCTATAAGCCCCTGACTGAGGCTGCTGCCTTTCTTTCAGTGATGCCCTGCCCAGAGAAGAGGAATCTAGAGAGGCAGTCTGGCTACAGCGGCTTTGCAGTGCTGTGGTGGGCTCCACCCAGTGTGAACTTCCCAGTGACTTTGTTTCCACTGTGAGGGGAAAACCACCTACTGAAGCCTTAGTCTTGACAGACGCCCCTCCCTGCATCAAGCTCAAGCATCCCAGGTCGACTTCAGACTGCTGTGCTGGCAGCGAGAATTTCAAGCCAGTGGATCTTAGCTTGCTGGGTTCCATGGGTGTAGGATCTGCTTAGCTAGACCACTTGGCTCCCTGGCTTTAGCCCCCTTTCCAGGGGAGTGAACAGTTTTGTCTCACTGGCATTCCAGGCACCACTGGGTTAAAAAAAAACAAAAACAAAAACAAAAACAAAACTGCAGCTAGCTCAATGGCTACAGCCGTACAATTTTGTGCTTGAAACCCAGGGCCCTTGTGGTGTAGGCACCTGAGGGAATCTCCTGGTCTGTGGGTTGTGAAGACCATGGGAAAAGGGTAGTATCTGGGCCAGATAGCACCATCCCTCACAGCACAGTCCCTCATGGCTTCCCCTGGGTAAGGGACGGAGTTCTCCAACCCCTTGTGCTTCCTGGGTGAGGCAGTGCCCCACCCTGCTTCTGCTTGCCCTCTGTGGGCTGCATGCACTGTCTAACCAGTCCCAGTGAGGTGAACTGGGTACCTCAGTTGGAAATACAGAAATCACCCACCTTCTGTGTTGGTCTCACTGGGAACTGCAGACCAGAGCTGTTCCTATTCAGCCAACTTGTCCAGGAATGGATCTATAAAATCTTTTACTTTTAAAAAGAAAAATCACTTGACCTTTGTTTTAGTTCATTTTCTGTTGGTTATAAAAGAATACTTGAAACTGGGTGATTTATAAAGCGAAAGAAGGAGGCTGCAAAGTCCAAGGTCTAGGGGTTGCACCTGCTAAGAGCCTTCTTGTTGGTGAGGACTGTCTGCAGAGTCCTGAGGCAGCACAGGGCATCACATGGTGAACGGGCTAACTATGCTAGCTCAGGTCTTTCTTCTTCTTCTTATAAAGCCATCAGTTCCATTCCCACAATAACCCATTAATCCATGGGTAAATTAATCGATTCATGAACACAGGGCCCTCAAGACCCAACCACCTCTTAAAGGCCCCACCTCTCAATACTGCCACATTGGGAATTAAGTTTCAACATGAGTTTTGGAGGAGACAAACATTTAAACCATAGCAACTCTATATTTTTCTTCCAGCTTCCACCCCCATTTGTTCATCTTCCCTTACAAATACCTCTAATTCACATTCTCTCACTTCTTGAACCCATTTGACCAGGTTTTCACCCAAGTACTCCACCAAAGCTTCTCTTACCAAGTCACCAATGACCTCTTCATTGCTAACTCCAATGTTCAATTCTCTGTCCTCATCCTACTTGGTCACCAGTTTCTTTTCTTTGAGTATAGTAGCCTCCCCTTATCAGAGGAGGATATGTCCCAAGACCCCCAGTGGATGCATGAAACCTCAAATAGTACTTAACTCTCTCTATATTTTGTTTCTTAAATTTGATAACTGAGATGGCTACTAAGTGACCAATGGGTGGGTAGCATCTACAGCATGGATACCCTGGACAATGGGATGATTCACATTCTGAGTGGGACAGCACAAAATTTCATCATGCCACCTGGAATGGCAGCACTCAACTTAAACTCATGAATTGTTTATTTCAGGAATTTTCCATTTAACATTTTCAGACTGTGGTTGACTGTGGGTAACTGAAACTGTGTATAAGGACGGACTACTATGCTTTCTTCATCTGGCTTCTTCATCTCCAGGTTTCTTCCTTCCTCAGTAGCTGCCACCTCCCAGGTTCCCTTGCTGGTTTCTCCTTGTTTTCCTCATGTTTCAATGCTATGAATCTCAGGACTTAGGCCTTTGAGTTCTTCCCTGCTACACTCATTCCTGGGTGATTTTATTCCATCCCATGGCTTTACACATTATCTATATTCTTATGATGTCTGAACTTCTATTTCTAGTCTGAATTCTAGACTCATACCCAACTTCCTACTCAGCATCTCCATTTCAGTGTTCAAGTTAACCACCTTAAACCCAAAATTAAACTCCTTTCTCTTCTACTTGAAACTCACTCCTCCTGAAGTCTTTCCCTTTTCCATTAAGAGCAATTCCATTCTTATAGTTACACAGGCCAAAAAATCTCAGTGTCACCGTTGATTTCTCTTTTTATCATACCCGCATCAAACCCATCAGCAAATGTCGTTAGCTCTACCTTCAAGATACGTCCAGCATTTGATCACTTTCACTGCCTCTGCTGCCACCACCCGGGCCAGGCCACCACTGTTACCCATCTGATTCATGGCACCAGTGCCTGAACATGTGGGTCACTCTGCTCACACACTTGACCCTACAGCCTGTCTCAACAGTTCCACTGTCTCTAACACGAGTCACAGTGAACATGAGTCAGACTTTGTCAGTATTTCTTTGGGTATTATCAACATTACTCTACTACTCTCATGCCTGCAGATGCCATGAGGTGAAGTGTTGTGCTTTGACCCTACACTTACTGACCCCAGACAAATATGTTTTTCTATGTTCTTATAGTTCTTCCGATGCTTACTGCCACTGACTGTGTTATGAATGTAATCTGCAGGGCTGCATCCTACACTGTGCATTTGTGCACTGCTCAGAGATGCATGACTGAGTGGGGCTCAGAGCCCATGTTCCACACTCCAAGCCATGAGTCCTGGTGGGCACAGCATCTGTCCACCCAGAAAAGATGGCACCTTTCTTTTTGCACAAAATGCCTTTTGCTCAACACGCCCTACACCTACAGGTCTGTCTACACTTGTGTCTGTGGGGGGTTACCTGTTCTATTTGGCCTGCTCAGAGCAGGGAGCCTTTTAAAATCTGCTTAAAGACACTAAATAGGTCAGTAGCAGGCACTGTGCACTTACTTTAGTTACTTTAGGTAACTTACTTACCTAAATAAAGTAAGTTAGGTTTCCTGGCTCATCAAGAAGTTAGAAGCAGCAAATGCAGTCTGTATCATCCCATGTAGACTGCATTCGCTGCTTCTAATTTCTTGATGAGCCAGGAAGCCTAACTTACCTGATTTCTGTATATGACCAAAGTCAGCCGACTGTAATGGAGTCTCAAGGAGTTGCTGTATGACTAAGTGCCTGGAATTTAGAGCATTGATCTTCTGGCATCTATTTGGCTGTTCAAAAGTTCTCTTGGTTTTGGATCTTGGTTCTGTTCTGGACATCTAGGTAAGATACTTCTGGATTAATGGACGTTTATGGGATTAAAATCATACCCAAATATAGTTTGCCAGAAAGTGCTTTATTAATCTCTCAAGATTAATACATATGCTTTTTTTTTCAGGTCACATTAGAGCAATCCTTTCTATAAAGACTATTTGAACTTTACACTAAAAATGTGCTTGAAATCATTTTACTCTACTTGTCACTGTCTCTTCATGTCTGCAGTTTTGTTCTAGCATGTGCTCAGAGAGTGATCCATTCCTATTACCTTACTAATTATCATACTATCACACAAGGCAAGAGAAAGGCCATCTGCTCCCACTTCCTGATGGAGAGAATTGGAAACAGATAAATGCATAGGTAACTTATAAAATATTGGAGCATGTAGTGAGATAGTAGCACATAAAAGTATTTTGAGATAGGTTTATAGAAACTAAAACTTTATATTGATCATTCAGTGAGTCAGTAAGATCCTCAGAAAGGTATTTATTTCCCAGGACTGACAAGGTCAAAGATAGAGAAGAGCAACTCATAGCACATTAAAAATACTTAATATTATTTTTTAAGATGGTAAAAAACAGCTCTTTAAATTTCTGTAACCCAAACCCAACTCTAAGACTTCAATAATTTCATTAAGAGGCCCTTGCTGATAATATTTTTTAAACAAGCTATTCAACTCTGGAAGATTCATCCTGTGATCCACATTTGCAAGAAACTGGACTGAGATGGTGGTATGGTATTCTAAGCAATGTTTTATTAAAGATAAATACCGAAAGCATGTATTGGGGCTGCTGAGAGAAGGAAGCATCATTCAGTAGTGGCATGTGGCAGAGACGTCAATCCAAGGTAATTATGCAATGAGCATAACTGGCAGTAACACTTACTTGGGGCTTGTCTCCCAGTGGAGATAGAGTTGGATTAATTTTTAGCCCCGTTTATGATTCTGCACCAGTGAAGCATGTGGTGTTATTTCCCAGGGCGTGTAAATTCTTCCTCCTAAAGCACAACACTATCTTGTCCTGTTCTATTTATTTTCCTTAAGTGTGTGTGACTTGCAGAGCATTAACACGCCAAAACATATGTTTCCTAAGCCTGTTCTCCCATCTCACCTTCACTTAGACTTTCAAGGTCAGAGCTATTTGTGGCTATCCACTTAATTGGACTTAAAATAAAAGGCAGCAGAAAATAGTAGATTTGTAATGGCCCTTCATAGTAAGCATCAAAAGAGCAGCCTGGCTGCTCATCTGAATGCTATTTAAATAAATCAGCCTCTTATAATACGTCAGGGCCACAAAACTCCATCTACCATTCCACCAGTTACTGTGTAGCTGACACAAGCTAGAAGCGAGAGGGAGGATGTTTCCTGAGCCCCTTGGAAACCACTGGAGCTTTGAACCAATTGTGCATTTTTGTATAAAGCATGATCATGTGGTTAAGTTCTCTTTGCCCTCGGAATGTGCACATTAATCAGGTTTGTGCAATTACTGTCCATGCTAGACAAGGACAGAGTAGATCATTACTGCTATTGTTATTTTTTACTATATATATAGAGCTTCATACAATTACAAAGTGCTGTTCAAGATGGATGCAAATGTTCCTAGGGCATGGAATGGGAGGGGTTACATATGTTGGGGGATGGAAGGTGGATGGACAAGTTTGGTCCATAAGCAAGGTGTATAAAGCTAAGGGCCCAGGTACAGACAGCAAAACAGGCAAAGTTCACATATGGGAGCAAAGGCCTGTGGCCTAACTGCTTTGCTGGTAGGGCTTCTGGGCAAGAAGTAGGGAAGATTTTATGACAAGAAAGTCTTTTAGATAAGGCAGAGAAGAATCAGGAGAAGGCAAAGAAGGATGATGCAGCAACCAGATGACAGGCATCCTGGGTCCAATGTTCAAGTAGTTTTGCATTCCCAGGTTCTCTAAAATCAGGAAGTTCTGAGCCCCTAACAACCCCTGAATCCTCCTCCAGTTCTTAGCTTCAGGGGAACAATCTTTTCCAAGGACCAGCTCAAAGGAAGAAAGGGCTTTAGGGTTGATCCAAGGGTCTCAAATCACTCTAGATAACAATGTGCTTAGAAAACAATACAGAACAGCTTGGTAGGGGTTCCCAGGCTAGGAGCTGCCTTATCTGTGGAGCACATTTCTTAAAAGCTCACAGAATGGAAGAAAATATTTGCAAATCATATATCTGATAAGGGGCTTGTAACCAGAATACATAAGGAACTCTGAAACTCAATAGTAAGGCAAATAGCCCAGTTTAAAAATGGAAAAAGGACTTGAGTAGATACTTCTCCAAAGAAGTTATACAAATGGCCAATAAGCCCAATGTTATCATTTATCAGGAAAATGCAAATCAAAATCATGAGGTATCACTTCACAATCACAAAGATGGGTATAATGAAAAAGACAGATAATAACAAATGTCGGCAAAGATGTGGAGAAATTGGAACTCTCATACACATAGGAAAGCAATATGGTCCAGGGACTTTGGAAAACAGTTGGCAGTTCCTCAAAATATTAAACACAGAGATAGCACATGACCTAGCAATTCTACTCATAAGCATATGCCAAAGAGAACTAAAAACATGTATTCACACAAACACTTGTAAGTAAATGTTCATTTCAGCATTATTTATAATACCCAAAATGTGAAAACAATACCCAAAATGTGAAAACAATCTAAATTCATTCACCAACTGATGAATAAATAAATAAAATGTGGTATACCTATATAGTGCAATACTATTTGGTCATAAAAAGGCTACAACATGGACGAACCTTAAAAACATTATGCTAAATGAAAGCAGCCAGTGCAAAAAGCCACATAAGAATTCATTTATGTGAAATGTCCAGAATAGGCAAATCTATACTGACAAAGTAGATTAGTGGCTACTGGGGGCTGGGCAGAGGGAGGAATTGGGAGAGACTATCAGTGGATATAGGATTTCTTTTTGGTGATTAAAATGTTCTAAAATTAGATAGTGGTGATGGCTGTATGACTCTGAATGTATATGCTAAAAAACACTGAATTATACAACTAAGGTGAACTCTATGGTAAATGAATTACATCTCAGAAAAGCTGTTATTAAAAAATCAATAGAGAAACATTATACAATGCTAGAAGGCAAAGAGAACTATTTTGGGCCACAGCTGGAATAAACTGGCTTTTAGAATTGAAATGCCTTACCTAACCTGACGCCCACACTTGCAACCTGAGGGGACAGGAGGGTTTCTAATGATTCCTCTTTCATAAGTAGGAAATTAGTCATTTGCTGCTCGAGTTTAATACAAAAACACTATATTTTATGACTGATTCAGGCTCAGACTTTTTATCATGAACACTCATCATCACCATTATCAACTTCTGGAAGCGTTAAGTGCCCTTTGACCTTCTACCTATGACACCAAGCTAGGCACCAAATACTGCAAATGAGACCAGTTAGTTACTGAGTCAAGGGGAGTGATTCAATCCAAGACAGAAAACACAGATGCTGGCAAACCAACATCAGGCACAGCTATGGCTAGATGGGTGCATGAATAGCTAAGATTAAATATTGATGATACACACACAAGTGAACACATTTATAGGGTGGCAAGAGGAGGGCTCAAGAGAATTTCATGGTTGAGCAAGGTTTAGTTTCAGAGATAGGAAACTATTTCTCTCTTAATCCTCTGCAAGAATAAAAAGAAAGCAGGGTCAAGTCCAAACACTGAGGATTTGACTATTAGTTAGGGATTAGTTGGGGAACTGCAGATTCATATGGCTGCGAGGGAGACATCAAGAGGAAGGTCTAGGAAATGAAGCCTAGGAAGTAGGCGAGGCCCTGAAATGGCAGTAGGAAAACACTCTGCAGGGAAAGATAGGACTGAGGAATAGGCTTATAGCACAGAGAAGGGACTCAGAGCAAAAGAGACCAGGATTAGAGTATCTTTGGTGAGTTGGGGAGGAGGGGTGCAGAAACTGGACTCTGCTAAACACTTTTCCTGTTTAATCTCATCAAAAATTCATACCCTCCTAATGAGGGAAATTCTAGTACTTTAAACATTTATGGATAAGTAAACATAAGCCCAGAGAGGTTAAGTAATGTATCCAAGATTACACAGCTAGGAAGGTCTATCCAAAATAATATCTGTCCTAGGCCTAAATAATAATTTCATTGTGTTAAGCTTTAGCCGTCATCAGCCATCTCAGAAAACTAAGAGGTTCCTGGAATACACCAATATTCAATGCCTACCACAGGCCTGAAATAAGTGGTTCAATATATATTTGATTGCTATCAGGTGGTAGGGAAAAAGAAAACCACCTCAGCCTACATAAGTTGCTAGAACAACAGATGACAGGTTGTAAGCGGGGAAAACGGTGCTTCAGGTTTTAGCTGAGGGCGAAACCTGTATTTCTACCTGCACCCTGCTTGTATAATTCAACATCCATCAAGCAGTAAAAGAGAAAGTTACTTACAGAGAAGCAGAAACTCATCTGGCCCTTTCCAAGAAGGTCCTACAGAAGGGTAAAGAAGCCCCTCATTACTCCTCCAAAGGAAGCAATCCTCTTTAATTGGGTTTCTTAATTGGAAAGGCACTCTGAAGGAACGAAGTTCAGCAATTCATGACCTGACTATCTCTTCTGTTGGCCAACCCATAAATACAAGCAAGTACACTTGTTTCTTTCCCATTAACAGAGAAGCACAGAGTTATCAGAGCTGACAGGATCTTGGAGATAAACTAGCCCTTTCATTTCCAAAGAGAAGATGCTTGGGGTAAAGTGCCTGGCCCAGGGTTACGCAGCCAGTGTCTGAGACGAAAGGGACTTCTTTCCAGGCTTAGTCCTGCTGATGCAAAATTGTGACTGCACCCTTTAAAACTGTGAACATGACATTAAATATGGCCTGGTGCCCAGATCCTTTCCAAAACCACCAGTTTTAACCCATACAAGAACAATGTCTGCATCATTTGGTTTACAAATCCAATCCTTCATAAAAAGGAGACCCACCTAATCTCAGTGCAGCTTCTTGTCTAGACTCTGCTTTTCTCTGATTTCATAACCTCTCTGCTTCACCCACACTTCTTTTCCACCTGATGACAAGCTCACTGGGAATCAAGAATGACTGGAGGCTCAGCAAGCATATCATGCTGTGATCTATGCCTTTTTTTTTACTCTGCAATCATTCTATCTCAGAGCCAGAGAGCAATATACGGTTTGCTGGGTGTTGGCCTCAGGATTCTGCAGAAATCTGCAATCGTCAGAGTTAGCCAAATGGACATAGATGGTGTGTGTGCTTGCGGAGGAAGTAATGATGACGTGTGGATCTAGGTCTAAATGGCTGAAAGAGTACCAGTCATGAAGATTAGCATGGATTTATATGTATTTAATGGTCCTCTTAGATCATGGCTCTGAAATGCTAAATTAATTATTAAAAGGAAAAGTTGAGGGTAAGAAGCAAGGCCACCACCAGGCCAAAAGACACCTTTGTGGAATTAAGAAAAGGCACCCCTTCCTCTAGGCAGCCACAGTCCCACACCAGTGCATTCCGCTCATTCAGTAGAGTGATGTCTGGCTTCCTTCTCCTGTTTGTCACCTTGATCAAACAGATGCCCTTGTAGAGTACACAACTAGTAAAGCTTTGCAGGGCAGCCCTGCTGAAAGAAAGAAGGAAAAAAAACACTCTTAACATAACTAAGGCCACAGCCCTTTGGTGGTCCATGAAATTATTTTAGAAAGTTGAAACCAGTATTTTTAATAGAATGAAAAATTTAAGAAATATAAAAATGCCTTATACTTAGATTTTATCTTTATATGGATATGTAAATATGTACATATGTATGTGTGCATGCATGTGCACATACATATTGAGTTGAGAGGTAAAATATATTTACATGGGTCATGGTCAAAAACATTTGAAAGTCACTGATTTGACAGCTCCCAATGTGAAAAGTGAATCTAGTTTGGAGGCCTGCCTCGTCTGTATTCTTAACTGCCCAGTGAGAAGCTCTAAGGTACAAGAGAACTAGCTTGCACTTTGAAATCAGACGGGCTCAAGTTCAAATGCAGTTTAAATATCACTAAATTTGAACCTTAGGCAATCATTTATGTTTCCCAATCCTCAGATTCCTGATCTGCAGATGGAGGTGATAATATTTATTTCAGAGTGTTGATGTAGTAAGTACCTGGTATTAAGCACTGCCTACTTTTCAGATCCCTCTCTTCTCTTGACTTTGGAGAGACCTAGAGAGAGCAGCAGTCCAGAGACACACATGCAGCTGCCAGGGATAGTTTTTCTCACCAGAAGCCACCAGTTCTGAGGGGGTCTAGTGTCCTACAGTAAACTTTAAATGACTTTCTCCCATGCACGTTGTTCTCCCATCTGTATGAAAGAGCTACCTCCCACAGCATGCTTAAGCTAAAATTATTGCTTGGTCAAGTCAATTAAATCATTTGAGAGAAACTACTAAATGTAAGTCAGTTAAGAAAAAGAGTTGGGTGACATGGCATGGCTAGACTCTGATCTTCTGTTTAGGGTGAATGTATTAGATTGCTGCTTTGGCCTGGTTAGAATATTCCACATTGTAAATATTACAGCTCCTGAGGATAGAAATGACCAGCCAAAAATCTGTTAGGTCACTGACGGCGAATCTCCCACATTCCAGATGTTTCAATAGGGTTTCTTGGAGGTACAGAATCCCCCAAAGTTAAATGGCCGAGGAGCCCATCCCAGTCCCTGAAAACTTCATTTCCCAACTCTTTGGTCATGAGGACTCCTCTTCAGAATAATTCTCCCGTTAAAACGAAAACAAAAACAAAACCTGCAAAAACTTCCTGGCTTCATTTAGGTGTGGAAATGGGGAGAGAAAGGAGAGCTAAAGTTAGTGATTCTCAGCATATATTTGTAAGAGATCTTTGTGTGAGTCATCACAGCTAGCTTTAAAATTGACACAAAGGACACAGGAAACTGGCAATCTATAAAAGAAAAATGTCATTCTTCATAAACATATGTTTCAAAGCTCAGACTCCCAAATAAAGCAATGCACATTTAAAAAAATTAAAATACTATGTTTCATCTATGAAACTGGAAAACATTAAAAATTATAATATTCAACACTACCAAGTATGTAGCAATGTGGCAGAAACTTTAAAAAGCTAATAAGCCCTGACCCAGAAATTCTGCTTCTGTGAAATCAGAAATTCATGTGTAAAGCTATTTGTTGTAGTATTTTTTATAATAGTGAAATATTACAACAAATGGCAACATAAAAGGCTTTCTATATTATGATAATACTAAACAGTAAATAGCATTTTAGAAGAACATTTAATGATGGGGAAAAGGCTCCATAATAGGCCAAAATTTTTAAAAATCTTAAAACTGTATATATTCAATATGGCACATTTAAAATTTTGCATGTCCAATATGTTCCTATTTATTTAAATATATAGGTGTGTATATATATGTCTAGGTACATATGCATGTGTATATGTATGTATGAGAAGTTCAGAAGAATGCTATATACAAAAATGTGCATAGTCATCTTTGAATGATGCAATGGAGAGAATATAAACTGTTCAAAATTTTCTTTATATTTTGATGTGTTTTTATACTCTTATAATGAATACATTATTTGATAAATATATTACTTAAAAGGCAAACCTAAAATTTAAAATGGCCTCATATAACTTCATGTTAGAATTGCTCCTCAGATTTGAATGACTAAAACTTGCTGTTTCTAGGATTTGTTATTTTGATGAGAAACTTTACTATGATGGTCAGGCTGTATTAAACATTGAAAAAATGCCATCAAAATTCCCTAACAGTATCACTTGTTGTATGCATTATCTTTTGAGAAATCTATAGTCTGAAGCATATATTTCTGGCAATAGAATAACAAACCCTTCTTAATATAGTACTCCCTAAAATGTGGGAATATTACACTTTAAATATATATTTTAAATATCTATTTTATTTAGTGAGGAATAAGGGATTCTTAGAACCCAGAACACTGACTAAATACAAGTCTAGAAATGTCTGTATTGCTTTGCCTTCAAGGTATTTGCCATTCCCTGGCTGCCTAAAGACTAGGTTTTTAGAAGTACAAACATGAGGCCTGATAGGGGGAAGAGAGTTCAGAGACCTTCTCTATCTGTAAGCTGAGACTCCTGAAGGGTTGACACTTTGAGTAAGCAAATAAGAAAAAAGAAAAACTACCTCACAAAGGGAGATGGTAGGATGTGTCTATTTGAGTCTTGGTTTTTAGTGCTGCTGAAAGTTGAACAAGGGGAAGAAAGATGAATCTCCCTTAAGAATTTTTAAGCACAGGCTCACTCATATGGGTTTGCAGTCTGAATTCACACTACCTGGGTAGCAAAAAAAAAAAAAAAAAAAAAAAAAAAAGTCAAACATGTAGCTTAGAATGGCCCCAGTTGGTAGTACTCCCAGACCTTCGACAGGAGAGCAATCCTCTCTGGAGGAATGCACTTAAAACCCAGGCCTCAGTGGAGTCCCACAGGAAAAGTTCCAAGAAACATGTGCTCAAAGTTTAAAAAACTTTCATAGTTAAGAATCAATAAAACAACAAAACTAGACCCACAAGGATATTGCCACAAAATTTATCAATAATGAAATATAAAATAAATACACTTAACATGTTTAGAGGAATTAAAGAGGCATTAAAAGTATGATGAAATTAGAAACAATGAAAAGCAACCTAATAGATTTGAAAAAGAGCCACATAAGACTTGTAGAAATGAATAACATGACTAAAATTAGAAACTCAACAGATGAGCTTTAGAGCAGATTAGACAAAATTAAAGAGAAAATGAGAAGCTAGAAGATAGATATGAAGAAATGACAAGAATGAGGATCACAGACAGAAAACCATGAACAGTGAAAAGACATGGAAGATAAGATAGTATAAGATATGTCTAATTGAAATTCTAGAAGGCAGACTATAGGAAGATTGGGGTAGAGGCAAAATTGCTGGAAAGCACTAATCCTCAAAATCAAGAAACCTAATGAGTCACAAATAGGGGATACCTAAATGAGAAAATCACACGTGACATATCTTAAGGAAAATGCCAAATACTCAAAGCAAAAACCTTAAAAGTAGTCAATGAAAAAAGAGAAATTTCTTATAAAGGAGCAATGTTTACATGGATGGTAGTCTTTCAATGGCAAAATGGAATTGAGAGACAGTGGAATATTATTATCAAAGTGGGATGAGAAAATAATTTTCTACTCACTACTTTTATCCTATATTTCAAGAACAAAAGTGAAATACAACTCTAAGTAGATAAAAATCAGGTGCATTTACTATTAACAGATTAAGAAACATTATGAATGTACATAAGGAGTAGAGGAAAAACCTGTAGATAAAAGGTTTGACATACAAGAAGGAATGAGGAGGGGAAAAACCAGTATATATGTGGATAAATCTAAAAACAGTGACGGTAAAATGACAATGTCTAATTTATGAGGCTTAAAAAATTAAACCTCAATAAAACTGTTTACAAAACATCAAGGTAGGCAGGCGCGGTGGCTCACGCCTGTAATCTGAGCACTTCGGGAGGCCGAGGTGGGCGGATCACAAGGTCAGGAGATCCAGACCATCCTGGCTAACACAGTGAAACCCCGTCTCTACTAAAATATACAGAAAAATTAGCTGGGCGTGGTGGCGGGCGCCTGTAGTCCCAGCTACTCGGGAGGCTGGGGCAGGAGAATGGCGCAAACCCGGGAGGCGGAGCTTGCAGTGATCTGAGATGGCACCACTGCACTCCAGCCTGGGCGACAGAGTGAGACTCAGTCTCAAAAAACAAACAAACAAACAAAAACACATCAAAATAGAACTTAAATTCTGGACTTCAAATTATATACAATGGGTGAAGTGGTGACT
Source organism: Chlorocebus sabaeus (assembly GCF_047675955.1). NCBI lineage: Eukaryota > Metazoa > Chordata > Mammalia > Primates > Cercopithecidae > Chlorocebus > Chlorocebus sabaeus. The sequence continues at coordinate 49,072,211 of NC_132915.1, forward strand.
GAGTAATTTTCTAAGGTACTTAGGTTGTTTAGCTGGAGCATAAACATCTTAATTAACTTTATACTATGTTAAGTTAAATACACAGGTTAAAATTTCTTTCTTTCTTTCTTTTTTCTTTCTTTTTTTTGGTTGAGATAGAGTCTCACTTTGTCGCCCAGGCTGGAGTGCAGTGGCACGATCTTGGCTCACCGCAACCTCTGAAGCCTGGGTTCAAGCAATTCTTCTGCCTCAGCCTCCTGAGTAGCAGAGATTACAGGTGCCTGCCACTGCGTCCAGCTAATTTTTGTATTTTTAGTAGAGACGGGGGTTTCACCATCTTGGCCACACTGGTTTTGAACTCCTGACCTTGTGATCCACCTGCCTCAGCCTCCCAAAGTGCTGGGCTTATAGGCGTGAGCCACCGCGCCCGGCCACACAGGTTAAAATTTCTAAGGCAAGCATCAAGATAATAGAAATAGAGTGTATACATTCCAAACTATTAAAGGGAAAAACAGATTTAGAAAAAAATTCAAAAAAAGGCAAGAAAAAATTCTAAAAGAAACAGAAAGGCCAAAACAAATAGAAAGTAAACAATAACATGATGAAAAAGAATCCAAATGTTACAGTAATCACAGTCAATATAAACAAACTAAACTTTCCAGTTAAAAGATAATGCTTGTGAAACTGAATTAAATAAAGTGCATGTATATTCTGGTTACTAGAGACTTATCTAAAACAAAAGAAGGTTGAAAATAAAAGAATGGAAAAACTAAACCTGTCAAATCCACACTGTGGATGTACTTGTGTCCCCAGTAGCCATACAGCAGCTTAACATATGATCCCACTCTTTGCTAAAGTTAAGATACAAATTATCTACTTCTACCAAAAAAGAGGGGAGGGGGACAAACGAAAAGAAGGGAAGAGGAGAGGAAAAGAAGGACAAAGAGAGGAATAGAAAGGGAAGGTGGAAGGGAGACATATGGGGACTCCAGTTCTCTAGGCTTCACAAAGTTTAGGTCATCTGTTGCCAGGGGAAACCAGAATAGCAAGGGAAATAGCCAAGGGCAATTTGAACTGTGTGTATCAAAATCCACTGGGCCCTTTGGGGTCTCTCAAAATGCCTTGTTCGCTCCCTGAATCCCAAGCAGTAACTGATGGGTTTACTTTTAGGATAAGTAGAGGGAAACAAAATAAGGAAAATATCACCAAGCTATATACCTAGATAAACACACTACTTTCACAGTCAGTTAAGAATTTTAATGCCTAAACTTTTTTAAAGAAAGACGGAGAATTAATTTCCAAATCTATCAAGTAATACATCTTTTTATTTAATATAAGGACCATCTTACCTACTTTGAAGCTTGTATATTAATTTTACTAATTAATAAATTCTGTGTCTTAAGCAAAGTTGGGGCAACACATGTATACTTATACAATTATTTATGGCTTAGTACTTTACAAGAAATACTTCATTTTATGAAGCATATTTATAATTTTGTTTTAATCCTGAGTTTCCAAAGACCATTAATCACAGTTTGAATTGCTAAAATCATTTACAGCTTTTCAGAAACACACAAACTGAATAAAGCAAAGCACACCTAAATTACTAAGTAGTCTGGCCCTCCAACTATCCAGCTTTAAGCATCTTTATTTAGATCGTGCCCTTCATTAGAACCAGGCCAACTTGCTGTCAGATTACTGTGCCAAGTCTAAGACGAAGTTAAATACCATGGACAGCTGCTTTCTAGGCCAATGACAGCCTAGCACCATAACAGATCAACAGCCCCCAGCAGCCAGGCCAGGAGCATAGCAAAATGAGCCGAATGACCTTAAACTTAACTGCTTCACATCCTGCAGGATTCAAACTTATTCCTAACCAACTATAGAGACGTTTTAAGAAGAGAGCCCCAAGCATCTATAAACAAAAATACCCCGAAAGCAAAAGTCTCTGCTCAGCACGGATATTGCTAAGTCCCAACCAATGGGCTACTCACTTTAAGCAAAATTCTAAATAATAAAATTCCAGGACAAAATAAAGACATTTTGAAGTTTCCTTGGAGTTAATGTTTGGCCCATTTATATTCACTGTATGTGAACTAGAGCTTATGAATATTATAATACAGCAAATATTATATAACCCTAAGGGGTATAACGGCCTGCTTAACTCGAGGATTCACTGGAGCAAATTCAGTCTTCAAAGAATGTTTTATAACTCTTGAATCTAAAATAATTTATTCCAATTCATTTTTCATTTAAGAATGAAACATAAAAGGAAGGCATTAGCATTTATTGAAAACAACCCACATTTTCCAAGGATCACGCTAGATACTTAACATTCATTTCTTCATTTAATAATTTTACCAATCTTATGAAGTAGGTATCATTATTCTCATTTTCCAGTTAGGAAACTGAGGCTCAGAGGTTAAAATAACTTCTCTGAAATCACTGGGCTTATTACACAACCAGGCTAAAAACTCTTTCCTTTTTGAGTAAAAGCCCCAGAGTCTCGTCACTGCGTCATGACAGTATACAACTTTTCAAAAAGGGTAGTAGCATCACTAAAAGAAATAACAATAATAAAAATAAGAACCACACACAAGGTAGAGAAATTAAGTGAGATGAGAAACTGTTGCTTTAACTGTGAAAAAAAAAAAAAAGCCAGTTCACATTTTTCCATGCTTCACAGTTACCCTATGATGTACATCATCAACAATGGAACCAAATTAAGATTTCCTATTTGTCTATGAAGCAAGTAGTTTCAAAGATATTCACTGCCTAGAGCCCAGGAGAGTTGACTTTTTAGCAAGAACCATTTGATGATTTGTATAAGAATATCTAAAATGTGTTTCCTCTACCTTCCAAAACTACCATGCCCCATAATTTTGCAAATAGGACAATGAAGTGGCTTTGCATGAAAACATGCTGAGTATTTTGCTTCCTAAATTCTTGTACAGCACATTTCTCTCTATGAAGACTCCATCGAAGGCCGCATTTGACTTAAAGTCTTTTTTTCCTAAATGTTTTGGTGATGTCAGAAGCATTAATTTCTGAAAGAAAGGTAAGCTACACAGTCAGAATTCAACTCTGCAGCCCAGGGGACTAGATGACCACACTCAAGGATTCATCCCAAAAGATTTTAATTACATTAAAATCACATTCGGAGATGACACCTTATGTTCATTGCTTGGGGAGCAAACCTCCCTGAGTCTCCGAATTCAGGCATATGATAAAGGCTGTAAGTACTGAAAAAAATTCCAGTAATAATTCAAAAGTGAAATTGGCAAGGTGAAATTTCCTAAAGGAAATCACACATCCTTATGCACGTTCCACTTAAAAACGTGTGACTGCGCTCTGGCATTTTTTTGAGAAGTACAAAATAAGACATAGCTTTGTTTAGAAAAAAATCTCTACTACCATTAGTTATCGAATGTCAAAAGAAACATTAATGACTAAATGGAATAAGTTAAAGCTATTTGGTGCTAAATGGAAAACAATACAATGAACACATTTTGGGGAGAATCAGAAACATAAATAGTTATGAATATAACCTGCTTCTTTTTAAATTAAGTAAATGTAGAAATTCCAAATTTTAGAACACACAATATTAAGTATAGCACAAAATTATGGATATAAATAACAAGTGTTAACGGATGACAACCTGAATTTCTCACTTTAAAATAATCATAAAAACGATACAATAGTCACCTAATTGAGTAGGTAAAGATCCTTCCAGGGCTACTTTAATGAATGGTTTATAATTGACTAAATATAGTTTATAAACCTGTATTGGGAAAGCTATTTCTAAAATGCATGAAACCATCTCCCACTCCACTAAAATCAGAATACAAAATCCTCCCGCAATCCTACATACACCATTGTATTGCTCTGCAGGTTCATTTTTCATAAATGTTGCCAATATAACGTTCAGCCAAGTCTCTGTCTAAGTTAATGAAGTTCCACTAGGGTGTAAGAAAACAAGAAAGTACTGAGTTCTCAAACAGACTTTTTGCCATTGATCTGCCCAAGAAATGTATAAGACATTGAATCATTTCCTTGTCTCTAAAAAATATGCATTTCCTTGACAATCGTTCAGTACTTTAATTGGAATAAACACAAGATCATCAATGTAAACCACCCAAACAGACTTGAGAGCACTTGAGGGATCATCTTTTCGGCCGCTAAGTTAGAGTAGGGGAGAACTTCCAATGATGGTCCTATCCTATGCCCTGAAGGAGATGTACTCAGTTGTCACATCTGAATGCTTGTTTGCCACATATTTTGCTAAATGATTTTTTGGTTTTACTGTAGTTTCTAACAAACAAGCATATGAGAGAAATGTTAGAAAAAAATGTAGTACAAGTAGAAATATTACTAGTCTTTTTTCCTGCACTTTGCTTCCATTTCATGGCTGCAATGAAAATGATGGTCATCAAAATTGGCTATAAAAGAATTATGTAAATTTAACTAAATTAATATCATTTTTCTTTTTGGACAAAATATCTCACCCCCTGCCCAAACATCTGTTTTTTGCATACATGAGAATTTTCCCAGATGCTGGCACGAAAAGTCTATGTATATATTTTGGCTTTCTGTTTAAAATCACATTCAGAGATGACATTCCACTGCTGGGATATAAATCAGAACTGAAATTACAATACCACACACAATTTTATTGATGCCACTTCTCCACTACTTAAAAAATTTACGTGTTTGCAGTAATTACTTCTAAGCTCTTTACCAATATGCTTTCCACCCACCTAAGTGGTAGGATGGCCACTATTGTTATTAAAACTCCCTCAAATTCTACTCTAAAACTAGTGAAGTCATGTTTATTATGGTGTGCAAAATGGGTCATTGTGATGCAGAGGCAGATGGTGGGGCTGGCCAATGACTCTCTTTACAATGGATACTGATCAGTTCCTGGTCAAGTGATCTAAGGCATGATTGTGTCAATCAAGAAAAACCCATGACAACAATAATGACAAGCCCTGCTGGGCTAGGCTGCTGACTGGAAGGTACAGCTATGGTGACACAAACTTCCTTCCTCAGACATCTCTAAAGAGATGGTTCTTTCTTGGTTTTTGTCATGTGTTCATTAAAAAAGAAAAGGCCTTGCAACTTTCTAGGTACATACACATTTTTCTGTGAAAATTAAACTGTTCACAAAATCATTATGCCCACTTTCAGAAAATAAGAGACAAATAACTGCTGAATCGGCTCTGGGAGGCTTATGTAACCTATATTTGCAAGTGTTTTACTCTGAAGCAAGTAGCTGGGCAACTTAGTAAACATCTGCAAGAATACCCTAAAATTATTTTTTCCGCTGCTGTTAGTCTAGCTATCACAGAACTGCAGAATCAATCTGCTATCCACAAGAACCCCAAACACCATCATATCAAAAAAGTTGCAGATATCAAAAACATAATAATTCAGAACTGTAGTCAAGAAAAGCATTAAATAAAAAACCACCACCACCAACCTTTGCTTGGGCTTCTGGTGCTGTCACCTTGACGACCTTATTGCGGTTTATCATTTGCTTCACCCATTTTTCTACTTGGACGTTGAATTTCATGAAAACCACATAGCAAAAATAAGCTGTTAAGAGAAGCAAGCTTTCCCACCACATGATGACATTATCCAGGAAAAATATGATCAGCATGATCAAGTCAACAATGTAGAAAGACACATCTCGAAAGAGCGGCCACCATGTCAGGTTTAAGATTTCTCTAGAAAACAGAGCACACATGCCAATAACAAAGAGGATGTTGAATACTGCTGAACCTACAATTGTGCCTATGCCAACGTTGCTGTGAGCGATAAATACCCCTATGAGAGATGTGAAAAGTTCTGGGGCTGACCCCCCTGCAGCCATAAAGGTGGCTCCAGCCACATCATCAGAGATGCCCAGTTTTTCAGTGATGACAGTCAAAGAAGGAACAAAGAACTCATCACAGACAATGGCTAAGGCTATGAACATGTAGATCATTCCAATGACATGCAGAATGATTGCACCTTTTCTTCTCTCCTCAAGGGAAAAGATGTCTTTCGGGTAGTCTCCTTGGGCATGATCTGTACTATTCTCAGACTCACCTTCCTTAGGAATAGGTGGCTGTGGAGTATAATCCTGAATTTTGTCATTTAAATCTAAGAGAGTTCTCTGACGGTAACCCTGTGCTACCCTAGGGCCACTTACAACACTGGCCTCTCCTGTGCTCTGTGTGTCTGTCTCAGAAAAGGCACTGATTGAAAATGAGACAGTGCTAATGGCTACCAGACCCATGAAAAGGCCTAAGATTCGAATTAACTTCAGTTTTTTCTTGACATGGTAATGTCTTCTGCAGCCAGACAGTGACTCATCCAAACACCATTTCTCTAGGAAAGTGATGGTGGTGCTTTGGTGCAGATCCATCCTGGGTCTTCTGGTGGATATGGTGATCTTCCAACTTTAGACTCAACCAGATGGTTCTTTCATACTTTTCCTTACTTTATAGTTAACGATGCTTGTGCGGCACTTTCACAGTCAGGGATTCTTATGCTTCACAGGCAACTTTCATCATTTATGCTTAAATAAAAATAAAAAAGAGAATAAGTACATCATAAAATCATGTCTTTTTAATAAAAAGATATTTGCAGATATGATAAAGTCCTGTCCTGCAGCTGTGTGATCTTGGATAAGTTACTTTACTTCTGTGCCTCAGTTTCTTCATTTGAAATGGGGACAGTTACAGTACCTATCACCCAGGATTGTTTTTAAGATGAGTAAAAACATATGTAGCACTTAGTATAGGATGTGGCACTTATGAAGATGTATGTATAAACCCAAATAAATATTTTGGTAAATCCAATGATAGGTGTAGAGAATGCAGATGTAAGAATAAAAATTTTATAGGTGAAAAATCTATCAGATTATCTCATCTTAAATCATGTAACAACCTTCCAGTGCTATAAGTAGGTCCCACTTCTTTCAGAACTGTCTAGGTACTTGGCAACTAACAATTATTCATTGTTTTCTTTTGGTCCAATTATATAATTCTCAATTGTAGGCAATTTTTTTTTGATTTAAGCTATCATTTGGAAAGTGTTTCTTTAATTTAGTTTTATTTTTTCTGCACACATAGTGATATCAGATCTTATTTTTCATAAAAAGCCTCTCCTTTATCAGATGTGGGAAAGTAGTCCTTTACAAATTTAAGTTTACAAAAAAATATTCTGGTGATATGCACAAGCTGTCTTCCCTAAACTAGACATTGTTTTCAGCTAAAGCTTTTTATAAAAAACAGCCTTTAGTCATATTTAAAATAGGCAGCTTAGTAAGTCAAACTCCCAATGCAGTGAAATAACAAGGTTATTTCGAGAGACCACATGTGTATTTCATAAACAATACGCAAGTTGTAGCAATACCTCTGTCCACAAAATCTGCCCAAAATAGCCCCAGCACTGACTTTAATAGGTTAGATATCCAAAGCAGAGTTTTCATTCTCTATCCCATGGAGGAGATGGGTAAAATAGCCAGACATGACAGCTGATATTCTGAAGAGTCCTCTTTTTAGTTTTTCTTTAAAAAGACTATTCTTTTCCATATCAACGATTTCATTTTGGAGGCAGTCGCTGAGATAATCTCAGGTGTAAAATAAGCTAATTAAACACACGCTACTTAAATACTGAGATTAGCTGGAGCTCAGGTTTTCAGAGCAAAGCAAGAGCACAAATCAACCCAGCTGAGTTGCTGCTACTCCTGAGATAACCCGAACCCATCACGGAGATTCCCAGCTGGCTGCGAACGTCAACGCTTAGCAGGAACGATTAAGCGATTCACAGCACTCGGGGGATTGTCTAAATGCCCGGCCCGGGCGACCATCAAGGGACAGATTCAACTCCCCGGGCGCAAAGTCATCTCCAGCCGGATCCTCGCTCCCCCTGCAAACCCACCGCTCGTCTCCCCGAGAGCTGCCTCCGTAGGAGAAGTTCGCCCCCAGCCGCGCCCCAACTTTGCCTTGCGTGGTCCCAAACTTTCCCTGGTGGATTAATAGGAAAATAAATCGAAAGGACAGACGCCCCACCTGTGAGCTTAGAGCTGGGTTGCATTTGGTGAGGCGGTTGGCCCGCATCCCCCTGAGTCGTTTGTAGGTGACTGGGGAAGGGAAGCGCCCCTCTACGCGTCTCCCCCGACGGCAGGCCTTGCCCCGCGCTCCTCATCCCAAGCCAAAAGCAAGGGTAGGAGAGGCGGGGGCTCCAAATCCGCTCCCCGGAGCAGAGAGAGTTGGCTAACTCCTAGCGGGGCCTGGGGCGCCCACATCCACGGCAGAGCCACCTGTGAGCCTGTAGCGCAGCAACGGGATGCCCGCAACCGGGATCCGGGGACCACGACCACCGCGGTTACAGCAGCAGGCGGGGCGCAGCCGCCCGCACTTACCAGGATAAGATGGGAGGACGCGCACACGGCGGGGCCCCCGAGCGCGGCCCGCCGCTGCGGTCCGCCGCTCTCAGGCCCGGGCTCTGGCTCGCACTGGCCGCCGTTCTCGCCAGCCGGGGCTGGTCTCGGGAGGAGACTGAGCCGCTGTGAGCCCGGCGCTCCGAGTCTGCCGCTGCCCGGCCCCCGCCGGCCCCTCCCTCTGGGCTGCGCGCTGGGAGCGGGGCCGCAGCGCGCTCAGCTCCCGAGTCCTTTGCTCCACGCCTCCTGGGCGCAGAGGCGACGCTGGCAGCAGTCTCTTAGGAGATTTCTCCGCAGTGTGGACGGGGGTCAGGATTTGCAGGCGAGCAAGGGCAGAGAGGAGAAATCGTACAGGTCGGTGACGCGCCTAATTCACAAAGCCTGAAAGTGCTGTCAACTTTGGGGTCATCTTATGCTGGGCACCGCCTCTCCAATCATCTGCAAAAAGTGATAGCAGCCGCGCTTTTCTTTAGGCGGCGATGCGATGTGTAATGGTGGAAAAAGACGTTCAGTGAAAAGGAACGGAGGCCTGCAGGACAGGCTGTTGGAGTTCAGGGTTTCTTGAGTGTTGGATTTGGATGCTTGGGACACTGCAGGGGCTTCAGGCTTGCAGGGTGACCTTTCATTTCATGAATGATGAAAGTGAGACCCAATACCCAGTGTCATTTTGAATCACTGATAGGCTTCGCCTTCTGGCCTCGGGATTTCCAGCCTAGTGCTCCTTCCTGTCCTGTCTGGAAAGCAAGTTCCCCTTGACCACAAGAAATAGAATCAGGCTTGTTGGGGCTGAAAGACTAGAATCTGGGCCGAAGAATGGAAGACGATGGTAAGACAAACTGGTAGTGAAGGAACCCCTTTTACCCAACCCTGTGCCCACCAGCAAAGCTGCCAAGAGGTACCCACCTCGTGAAGCTCTGGAAGCTTTTCGCACATTTTCCCCTCTCCTTACCCTCCAACCTTCTGTTCTTTCCCCCATCCAAGAGGGTTTCCTCATGCCCTCCTTATGATGGGGGTAATGGGTATATCCTGAGAGCCCATGACCTCTAACTTAGAGTACAGCTCTGTAGTCAGACCTCTCTGCCTACTCATCGATAAGTCAAGGGAAGCCTTGGGAACTTAGAAATCTTTTTCTCTCCCCTCCCTCCCAATCAAAGCCAGCATTCAAGACTCAACTTTTTTTTTTTTTTTCCTTTTTCCTTTCGAAACTGGATCTTGCTATGTTGCCCAGGCTTGTCTTGAATTCTTGGGCTCTAGCCATCCTCCAGCCTCAGACTCCCAAGTGCTTGAAGACTATAGGTGCCTGACTGAATTTTTTTATCTTTAACTTTTAATTTAGTAAACTTCAAACATACACAAATGTAAGAAAGTAGTATAATGAATCTCCGTGGGACCAGCACCAGCTTGAACAATTATGAACTCACGGCCAGTCATATTTCATCTACACCCCTTTTTCTTGTGTCATCATTTTGAAGCAAATCCCAGAGCATCATATCATTTTATCTGTAAATATTTTCAGAAAGTAAGAAACCTATCAGCTACCACTAGGGTTGTGGGGACAATTCAAACAGGCAGTCATTGACCAAAGATGAGCTAATTTGAGCATCAAAAAAAAAAAAAAAAAAAAAAAGATAATCGCAATTGTTTAAAACACATCAAACATGATTATATCTATTAATTGATAATATTTTAAAAACAACTGAACAGATGGATTGCTTGATGGTTGAGAGGGAACCAGTTCATAATTTTCAAAACTATTTTAGGAAAAAGAAAACAATTGTGCATTTATTTTGCTTTTTCTATACAAATTGGACCTCTGGGTAACTAATTAGGCTTTATTTTTACCCTGCCTTTGTCTATTTTCCTAGTTTAACAATCCTATTCTTCCCTGAGGCAATAGGTGCCTCTGGCTACATGGGGTGTGGAGGGGAATATCATGCACAAAGTTCTGCTTAAAAGAAAATATTTTAACATAATTAAAAAAATTATTTCTACAACCATGTCATACTGTTCCCACCAGGATCTTTTGTTGTTGCTGTTTGTTTTTGTTTTTAAATTTTTATTTCAATAGGTTTTAGGGTTCAAGTAGTTTTGGTTACATGAATAAGTTCTTTAGTGGTAAGTTCTGATATTTTAGTGCACCCATCACCTGGGCAGTGTACGCTATACCCAATATGTAATCTTTTATCTCTCACTTCCTCCCAATCTTTCCCCCGAAGTTCCCAAAGTGTATATCATTCTAGTGCCTTTGTGTCCTCATAGTTTAGCTCCTACTTTTAAGTGAGAACATACGATATTTGGTTTTTCATTTCAGAGTTACTTCACTTAGAATAATGGCCTCTAATTCCATCCAAGTTGCTGCAAAAGACATTATTTCATTTCTTTTTATGACTGAGTAGTATTCTGTGGTGTATACCATATTTTTTAAATCCACTTCGTTGATAGGTACTTAGGTTGGTTCCTTATCTTTGCAATTGTTAATTGTGCTACTATAAACAAACAGGTGCATGTGTCTTTTTCATATAATGACTTCTTTTCCTTTGGGTAGATACCCGGTAGTGGGATTGCTGGATCAAATGGTAGTTCTACTTTTAGTTCTTAAAAAAAAATCTCCATACTGTTTTCCACAGTGGTTGTACTAGTTTACATTTCCACCAGCAGTGTAAAAGTTTTCCCTTTTCACCACATGCATGCCAATATCTATTGTTTTTTCACTTTTTAATTATGATCATTCTTGCAGGAGTCAAGTGGTATCTTGTGTTTTTAATTTGCCTTTCTCTAATTAGTGATTTTGAGCATTTTTCATGTTTGTGGCTGTTTGTATATGTTCTTTTGGGAGTCGTCTATTCATGTTCTTTGCTCACTTTATTTGTTTGCTTCTTGATTTGTCCGAGTTTCTTGTAGATTCTGGATATTAGTCCTTTGTCAGATGCACAGATTGTGAAGATTTTCTCCCACTCTGTGGGTTGTCTATTTACTCTTCTGATTATATCTTTTGCTGTGCAGAAGATTTCTAATTAGGTCCCATTTACTTATTTTTGTTTTTATTGCATTTGCTTTTGGGGTCTTAGTCATAAATTCTTTGCCTAAGCTAATGTCTAGAAGAGTTTTTCTTATGTTATCTTCTATAATTTTTATGGTTTCAGGTTCTTCCCCTACAGCCCAGAGATGACCCTGAATCTTGATCTGGTGAGAAGGGGAATGAGATCCAGGTGAAGACCTCATGAGTCCACAGAGTGTATTGGTTGGGATTTGCATTTGGTTGCATATAAAAAAAATTCATTCTTGGCGATTAAACCAAAAAAGAATTTATTTTTCTCATGGTTAAAAGAAGTCTGAAAGCAGACTGCCCAGCGTTTATAAAACAGCTTCAAGATGCTATCTGGGAACCCAGATCCTTTGATCTGTCTTTCTTAATGTATGGCTTTATCCTCATGGCTACAAAATGGTTTCTTCTTTTGGCATTACATCTGTGTTCCAGGCAGGAAGAAGGGAAAGAGTGAATGGTGAAAGGTAGAAGGCCTCCTTACTAGGCTTTGTCTTTTTATTTAGGAAGGGACACTGTCAATGCTTCACTTACATTCCACTGATCATGACTTGGCCACAAGACATAGCTGCAAGGGAGTATAAACGGTGTTTCAACTGGGCACATAGTCATCTTTTAGAAAATCAGGGCTCTTTTAGTAAGGGAGAAGGGGGAAATAAATGTCGTGGGAGTGACTAGAATTATTTGACACACAGTTCCAAAGCATCTCAGTGAGATCCATATTCGACTGAAGATTTGACAGTTGACCAAGAACTTGGCAATTAATTGCCACAACAGTTGAGAAGGCTACAACTTCCATCTTGGTAGCAATGGAGAAAAGCAAGGCCTGTCATTTGTCCAAGTCACACTACATGGAAGCAGAGGAATTGAATAACAACTGTAGGTCTCCCAGATCCACAGACCTTATTGCCTAGTCATAAAGAAAGGATAGCTTCAGGAGAAAATTTACTACCATCAGATGAGTTGTTAAACAGTAGCACTTGCTAAGAGACTCAAGTAGATTAATCAATGGGTCTCTTTAGAAATTATTAAGGAGCCACTTCTTTATATTTGTAGATACTTGTGTAAATATAAACATTAGTTGGCATCATATTTACCCTTCTATTAGCTGTAAGATTGGTTTTAACATATAGTTTATAGGAGTCATTAGTATTACTAGTTAAGAACAATGGGCTCTTTTTGTTTTGAAGAGGAGGCTTTCAAAAATCAGTAATGAATTTTAAAAATCACTGGGTCATACTTAAGCTAATAAAGGATTTTTAATATAAAACTGCCGAAGGGGTGCTAGTTAATAGTTTTGCTAAGCACCCATATCATTTTCACATAGCTATCTAGGATGGCATGATTTAAAATAGGGTTAGAAATAACCTCTTGCCCCATCTGAAATAACATCCCCAGGGGACCACTGTAGCTACAATTCCACCATTAGAAATTCATTGCTTTGGCTTTATATTTTATAACTTCAGGAATTTTTAAAGAAGCAAGTAGCTCTGGAGTCATAGTAATGATTGGCAATTTTTTATTGTTTTTGACTTGTTTTTTTGTCTCAAGGGAAAAAAATTCTAGTAAACTGTCATGAGCAGAAGGTAAAAGAGATGGCTGAGGGCCAGGTGTGGTGGCTTACACCTGTAATCCCAGCACTTTGGGAGGCTGAGGTGGATCACCTGAGGTCAGGAGTTTGCGGCCAACCTGGCCAACATGGTGAAACCCTGTCTCCACTTAAAAAAAAAAAAAAAAAAAAGCTGGGTGTGGTGGCAGGTGCCTGTAATCCCAACTACTTGGGAGGTTGAGGTAGGAGAATCATTTGAACCTGGGAGGCGGAGGTTGCAATAAGCTGAGATGGCGCCATTGCACTCCAGCCTGGGAAACAAGAACTAAACTCTGTCTCAAAAAAAAAAATAAAAAAATAAAAAGATAGCTGAGTCAGAAAGTTTTGGGCAACCCAGGGACAAAATGAAGTACAGTACTTATACGTTGTTAATCATTTCTTTCTTCATTATCTCCACATATACCACCCTTTTTCTGACTTTTATTAAAATCTCTAGCTTCTCTGTTATTAAAATTGCAGGCAATCAGCAATTGCAGGCAATATTCAATGTGCACAAAAGCAGTAGTTCCAAACCTTGACTTTAGCTAAGCAAAAGAACTGGGGATATTTTTAAAAGACTCCTGACAATGACCCTCACTCTTCCCCCATTACTATGAGCCCCATAAGAACAAAGAGTCAGTATCATGCATTTCTCAGCATCTAGCCCTGTGCTTGGCATTTTGGCCAACACATATCTGTGGAGTGAATTAAGATGATGGCAAATACAGTTACTTAAAGGAAAGTGAGTCAGTCAGGAGGATGTAGGTTATGCTATGGTAACAAAAAGTTCAAAAATCACAGTGGCTTAAAACAATGAAGGTTTTTGTTTCTCACTTGTGTTACCTGTCCTTTGTGAAGTTTGCTGTGTCATCCTAACTCCTAACCCCAAGCTGGTCACTATCTGAAACACTGCCATTTGCTGTTGCAGAGAGAAAAGATGCATGGCAAACCTAGAACTTGCTTTTGAAGCTTCAGCTTGGAAGTGATGCATCACTGCTGCTAATATCTTATGGACTGAAGCAAATCAGATGGCCATATCTATTTTCAAGGGAGCAAGAAAGTGCAGTTGCATTGTGCGCTTGGGAGAAGAATGGAAAGATTTGGTGATCATCAATAGTAACTACCACGATGGGCATCAGTGGTGGGAAAAGGGAACTGATATGTTACACACCTACCATGAACTAGAGTGTTTGCTAATCTTTTTTCAAGCTCATGAGTTTTATCACCATTATTATCCACAGATGAAGAAACTGAGGCTCAATGAGGTTAAGTACCTTGCCCAATATCAAACAGCTCCTTTTGAATCCAATAATGGCTCCAAAGCCCGAGTTCTATTTCTCATAGTATATGATAGTCTCTACTTAACTAAGAGTTAGTTGCATTTTTCCTGTTGAGATTATATACTTAGAACCTATGGATTTCTACCAACAGCCCGTCAACAATCAAGGATAGTTGTCTACTTCCTAAGAGGATCTGCTTTGCTTGTTTAAAAAAATCACAGATATAAGTATCAAAATATCCTGATGTTCTTTAAGAAATGTTCTCCTCAGGCCTCCAAATCTGGACTGATTTTATTTTCCTTTGCATTGGGCTCATTTTTTGTCTGGTGGCTTTCCTTTTCAGTTCAATGAGAACCATAAAAGTAGAAAAAAAGTTCTGCGGGATTGAGGGATGAAAGTGCAGACTGCTTTGCTTTTGACAGAGATTTCTGCAACAGCACTTAAGGCCAACCCCCCCATGATTGCTTTTTCTTCTTTTCTTATTCACTTACGAGGTGAGAAGTGATGAATGCCTATTATTTTTACATTAGGAACAGGAATTTTTCTGGCCTTAAAAGCCCAGGAAGCCCTGAAATTAAGCCTCTCTTTGCAATAGCAGCTCAGCTTCATTGCACCTGAGCAACAAAACAGGTTATAGTCATTATCCTAAGTGAATTAATGCAGGAACAGAAAACCAATGCCACATGTTCTCATAAGTGGGTGCTAAACATCAGGTACACATGGACACAAAGAATGGAACAGTAAACATGGAGGCCTACTTGAGGGTGACAAAATTATTTGTACATCAAACCCCTGTGACATGCAATTACCAGTGTAACAAACCTGCAGGTTTACCTCTGGAACCTAAAATAAAAGTTGGAAAGTTGGAAAAAAAAAAAGCCACAGTGTGAGGTCTCCAAGGGCAGAAGTGTGGTCTGTCCATTTCATCAAGAGACTTGGTGTCTCAACCCTTGGCTACTATTGCTACTGATTCCAGCAGGGACTTCCTGAGAGTCCCCTAGGGTACTTCCTCGTCTCTCAGAGCCACATCAGTAAGGAAATAAGGATAAATAATACTTGTAAAGGAGGCACACTGGAGAAGAGGGTACAAAGGCAAGACAGCCCGCTCGGAAGGCAAGCAAGGAGCATTGCTTTTTATGACTCAAAAAAAAAAAAAAAAAAAAAAAAATTGTGCTCCTGCTGCCTTCTTTCTTAAGCTAGACTCTCTACCTATTTCTGGTTCAGAATTTCAACATAAAATAAAACTTAAAATACTGAGAAAGAGGAGCCATGTGCCTGGAGCCTCAAACATAGGACAAGCCAGAAGGAAGGTGCTACTGTGTCTGTGGTTTCTGAATACTGAACTAAAATACTTGTTTTATTCAATTCATAAAATTGAAAGCAATGTCACTATTTTCCCAGCTAGGTTGTGGAGAGGGGTCTCAAGTTGTTCTGCTGGAACAAAGCTTCCTCCATCTCCTCCATACAGTATGTACATATGTGGTGGGTGTATCCCAGTGGGCTGGGGAGTATCCCTCAGCATCCTGACACTATGTGAGCAGGCACCCCCCACTACTCCCACCCGGCCCAATGCTGGGATTCAGGTAATAAGCCTGTTTGGGGTTCATGCCCACCATTCTCCAAACTGGCACTTCTTAGTAATAACAGTGACAGTTCCTCTCCACTTGTCTCTCTTTATGCTCATCTCCCAATTTGTTTGAAGTCAAGATAGGAAGACAGGTGACATATATTGAACCCCTCAAATACTCCAAATGTATATGGAAAAACTGTAAATCTTTCTCCCCGAAACTTCTGCTTCCTGGTCTCTAGAAAGAACCATATTCAAAGGTTTTAGCTGTTTTGTTTTTTAAAGTTTTTGTTCCCTGGTACTTAGAACCATCTTTCAAAGTAGTAGGGTCACTTTCCTGTCTCTTGATCTTTCTGATTTGGATATTAGCTCTTAAATTTTTATCAGGGAAGAGGTGGATTTCTTCCTCTCACAATATTCTCCCCCTTCCCTCTCTGAAGCCTCCATCTCACCATACTCCCTCTTCCATTCTTCCCATATAGTTATATTACCACTTGGAATACATTAATAGTCAGCATTTACATCCTATAATTATGTAACTATAAGAATCAGTTGAGCTGCTTAGTATACTAATTCACCCCAAACTCTCTGATAGAACTGTTCATTTCCCCTCAGTGTTTTCAAACATGTCAGTTGAACTTCCAGTTTCTTGTTTCTTCCTTGACAGCCTATGCCCAAGTTTTATGTCTCCCACATGGTACTTCATTCTAGGAATTTTCTGCGCCTCTTCTTTGTGTTAAAAACCCCGTGTCCTGAAGCCTCTTTCTTGTTTATGCCTTTGCTTTTTGGAGCACAGCCTCCAGTGTCTTCCCCAGAATGGGGCACAGGAGGAAAATGTTTGAATTCTTGTATGTTTTTGATGTATTTTTCCCACTCTCATACTCTATTTTCAAAGTATGGCTTTGTGTAAATATCTAGGTTAGAGATAATCTTCCCTCCATATTTTTAAGGCAATCCTTTCTTCACTGTATTTGACATTTCATTGTTTCTATAGAGAAGCCTGATATCATTTGAATTCCTGGTCCTTTTTGATGGAATCTATTTTTTCTTTTGAGATCTTTAAGTCTTTTTACTTGCAGTGTTCTAAATCTTGATGATAATATACCTTGGAGTGGATCTTTTCTCATTCATTATTTTCTGCCTAGAAACTCATAAATATCTGGGAAATTTGTTTTGTGTATATTTAAAAAGCTTTTCTTCTCTCCATTTCTCTTTCCTTTTTGGAATCTCTATTATTTTCATATTGACCTTCCTTGCCTGATCCTCTAATTAATACTTTATCTTTTCTCCATTTGCTATTCATCAACTTTATCATTTAACCCTTCTCTTGGTAAAAAGTCTTCACATTTTTAACTTTTAAGAAGTTCTATCTTATTCTTTGCATATTTCTATTACTGTTTCCCATTTTTATTTCATAGGTCTTGTAGCTTCTCTTATGTCTATGAGATAATGTAAGTTTCATGAGGTATAAATTTTATTTGGTTTGTTCATTACTTTATGTTGAATGCCTAGAACAATGAGTGCCTACTGTAGTAGGTGAATGATGAGTATCTTTGAATTAACAAGACTATTTACTGTAGCTTATTGTGTATTCTGCTCCCTGAAGTTTCTGTTTCCCACAAGTTCCTTTTTACTGTAATATTTGTTCTGGCCTGGTTTTCATATCACAGGCTTTTCTAATACATCTGGTGATCTTTGTTGTATGTTAATAATTATGAATCAGGCATTAAAATGCTAATGAAAGCTTTTGCTTGGATGCAACCTGCCAAGTAGAGGTCTTTACTGTAGGGTAATCAAGTGAGGATGCAACCGTTTCATTGCCAGAAACACATGTCAGTATCTGTGCATAATTTCTTAGGCTGATCAATTTCCCCAGGGTGGGTTCTCTAAGCTCTTCTCTGAAGTATTTGTGTTTGGCTGCCAGCAGTATGAGAGTTGAGCTAAAAAAGAGGCTGGGAGACTTTTATTCTTCACTTTATGGATTTTAAGGTAGCTTACCCTTATTTTCAGCTTTGCTTGATGTCCTAGAACAACTCTGGCTTAGCTCCTACAGAGAATCAACCTTCCCCTTTTTGCCAGTGTGGGAAGGGGCAGTCTCCTGGCCATAAAGGATGGGGAACAGTGTTTGTAGATATAATTGCATTTTTAAGATTTTCAGCCCCACCTTGTGCCTCTAACGCTACTGGTTTTCTATTGTAGGCCATAACAAATTACCACAACCTTTGTGTTTCAAAACAACATTTATTATCTTACAGTTCTTTAGGTCAGAGATCTGGTATGGGCGAGTTCTTTCCTGGAGACTGTATCATGTTTATATAGAATTGGATCTTATTTTTTAATCTGAGATTAAATTTCACTTAATAAACTAGTTTATTCATTTTAGTTGCTTGAAGTATGCTTTATCTAAAATTTGTCATCTCATTTGATATTTATGTTTTTAATGCTTCATCATTTTCTTTCATTTGTTATTTTATATAATATGATTCCACTTGTATTTGCTGATTTGTCAATGTTAGTAGTACTGATTTGTTGCTAAAAACAAGGCCATTTCTGAACTTAACATTCTTTCTTAAAACTCCTTTCCCAACTGCATAGAACAAAATAATTCCTACAGCCATAGTTAGTCTTAGTCCTTTACTGAATAAGTCGCATACTCCATCTACTTCTTCCAAAATACGATTTTCTTACTTGTACAGTTTTAATATTAATTCATACCTTGGTTAGCTGGATTTAATTACCAAGTCATTTTTACAAAGAGGGCCTATGGGTGAGATCTTTAATATTGATAAATCTTTCCATTTCTTTTATATATGAACAATAAGTTTGATCAAATTCTTTATCTCTCACACACACACACACACACACACACCCCGGAAATTGCAGATACTGTTCCACTGACTCCGTCACCTGGTTTGCTAATGTAGAGAAACATGTATCCATAATTTTTTCACTTGCTTTATCTGCTCATATGCATGAAGTATTCTTCCTTTACCTTTGAAGTTCTGTAACACAAATGGCAAGTCTCACTGAAGATCTATAGCTATAGCTATTTATGCCTCTCTCTACTTTTTCTCAAATAAGGTATGCCCTTTCTCTCTGAATCTTTACTTTATTTCTGGTTAAAAAACGTGATTTTTCTGTTTCTAGTTGTATCACCTTCTTTGGGAATAATTACAATTATACACATATTACCTTTCCATCCTCTGTAGCACCTCCTCCCTCATTTTCATCTTCTTGTATTTCATTTCGTTTTATTTCATGGGTTTTTCAAAGAAAGCTTCTTCACTATTCTAACTCCTTTTGAAAATAGGTTTTATTCTACTTCTTGCTGTTGCTAATGGTAGTTTTATTTCTACTGTTTCTATTTTTTTCTTTTATTCAATTTCTTTTTTCAACTCTTCTAACTCATGCTTTTTTCTCCTACTATCTCATTTCTCCAGTTTTATCTTTCATTCATTATCTTAGCTTTATTTCTTTTATCTACTTAGAAAAAGCCCTTGTCACTTTTATTTCTTTGAGAGAAAATACTTTGCTGAAGTATTTGCCTGATATACTTTTTCTGTTTCCTAAAGTAATTCTTCTTCTGTATATTATTTATCTGCCTTCTGCATGTGATGTTTCTTTCAACTCGTGTCACGTTCTATGTGTATCTATATGGTAGAATCCATATTGTATCCTTTACTCACTCGTCTTTTACTGTGGTAAGTTCTCTACATGCCTGCACTTAGCTCATGAAGTTTGGAGAGGAATGGGAGGTAAGGAATGAGGCGGAGTGATTTGAAATAGCTGTCAGCTTAAAATCAGCTTAAAACCACAGATAGCATAAAACCTATAGATCCTCTGCATAAACCAGATCTCACCTTAACTTTTAGCCTCCTCTAACTGCAGTGAGAAAGCACATCTAGGTGAGCTCACAGCGTGGCTCATAATGAAGGCTAATAGATCGCAGATGTTTTGTGTTTCATAATTTGGTGTTTATTTCTATTCAGTCCACTTTGGTCACCACTATAAATATGCTTAATACTCTCCCCTCTCTCCATCATACTCTAGTTTTTCAATTGGTATATTAGTTTCTTTGGGCTGCCTCAGAAAATGACTACAAACTTGGTGGCATCCAACAACAGAAATGTATTCCCTCACAGTTCTGGAGGAATCTGAAATCAAGCATGGTTAAGGCTCCAGGGCAGAATCCTTCATTGTCTCTTTCTAGTTTCTAGCGGCTCCCAGAAATTCTTGGCATTCCTGGATTTGTGGCTGCATCACTGCAGTCTCTGCCGTCTTCTTCATAGGGCTTTCTTTTCTGCGTCTCTCTCTCTCTCTCTATTCTCTTCTTATAAAGACACCAGTCATTGGATTTAGAGCCTACTCTAAATCTAGGATGATTTCTAAATTTGGAGTAGATCATGTTCTGAGGTTTCAAGTGGGCTTGAATGTAGAAGACATTTTTCAACTCACTGCTTGTGAATAGAAGTCCAGGTCTGAGAAAATAATATGTTGTGCCCACATTGTGACCCCTGTAGCCCTGCCAATCCATGATGAGAAAGTGAGGCTCCAAGGTATAGCCTGTACTCCTCTATTAGTCGATATCTTCACTTTTTGTTGTTGTAAGCAAGAAATTAGATTTCTCTTGTCTTATCACTTATTTTGAGGGAATATTATTGACCTCTGGAACTTTATTACTTTAAAAAAAATTCTTTCAATTTGTCCAAATATCATTGTACTTTGCAAAAATTTTTCCTCACTGTTAGTTACAAATAAAGCCATTTCTTGGGTTAATTGTGTATGGAATTTCCTTTACTGTATGATTTTGTCTTATTGTTGATTTGGAGGCACTTTAATGAGGTGAGTGGGAAAAATATGTATTACACAGTACTACTACATTTACTGAAAGACTACCTTTTTTTTTTTTAAAAGGCTGCATAGTATTTTATCTCACATATGAATCATAACTTATTTAGCAATTCCCCTATCACCCTATTTTGTTTTCCAGTTATAAATAATGATGTAATGGACATAATTATGCATGTATCTCAGTGTGGAAAGATTCTCTTATTTCCTTTGGAGTATGTTTCTTGCTACTGGGAACTATCTGGGAATTAATGTGTGTCTCTCTTTCATGAGTGGGATGGAGAGGATGAGTCTTCTCTGCTGGTGTTCTCCCATAGATCACTCCACTTCTCTCAATAACCAGTGGTGAGTCTACCTTATATGTAATCCATACGGTGGGCCAATGGGCCTCCAGCGTTCTCTTGGCTAAAGTCCATAGCAAAAGTATTAGGAAATAATCACTGCTTTTTCTTAAATACTTCATGTTTTATTAGTTTTCTATAAACATAGAACATATCAGACTGCAATAGAGGTCGTCCTTTATTAAAGATAATTCTCTTGCCCCTACAAGGATAGGCCCATGCAGATCTAGAGCTGATAGTTAGTGGACAGGTTGTTTGCTAAAATACTGAAATCCTTCTATACCACTTGGCATATTATATCATAGTAACATGATAAGCAGCTAAGTTGATTTATAATATAAACTTTAGAGTAAATTTATTAGTTGAAGTGAAATATTGTAGGATGTCTCAACAACCCCTGATACACAGGCCACCTGTCAAAACATCTAAGAAATATTTGTAGCTCTATGACTGGTTGGCCAATGTCTAGTAAACAATGCAGATACATTGTGTATTCTTTATAAAACTCTGTATTTTGGGAGAATCACCAGTTTATCTTCACCATGGAATTATAGTTCCTATTGAATCTGAATAGTTTGGTTTTTATTTGTCTTTCATAGTTACTGTGTTGTAAATCTTGTGTAAGTGTATGTTATATTGTTTAAAAATAAGGACTTATAATAAGATACTGAATACAAACACCCAGGATGAAGGAACAATAAAGTCTGGATATGTTTCTCAACACTTCTGTTAAATACAATGAATAAGAATTGTTTGGGTCTGTGGTAACACAGAGAAGAAATTATATCAAAATTATATTATTAAAAGGTAGAAATGTTAAATGCTTAAATATTTCATTTGATTAGGAATAAGGATCTATTAAATCTCTCGGTTTAAACAAAGGAGACACAATCATTTTTTAAAAACCACCAAGAGAAAAACAGGGGAGCAAGATGGCCGAATAGGAACAGCTCCAGTCTCCAGCTCCCAGCGCGAGCGACACAGAAGACAGATGATTTCTGCATTATCAACTGAGGAACGCAGCTCATCACCAGTAACGGATCAAAGCTGGACAGAGAATGACTTTGACGAGATGAGAGAAGAAGGCTTCAGTCCATCAAACTTCTCAGAGCTAAAGGAGGAATTACGTACCCAGCGCAAAGAAACTAAAAATCTTGAAAAAAGAGTGGAAGAATTGATAAACAGAATAATTAATGCAGAGAAGGCCATAAATGAATGGACAGAGATGAAAATCATGACACGAGAAATACATGACAAATGCACAAGCTTCAGTAACTGACTCGATCAACTGGAAGAAAGAGTATCAGCGATTGAGGATCAAATGAATGAAATGAAGCGAGAAGAGAAATCTAAAGAAAACAGAAGAAAAAGAAATGAACAAAGCCTGCAAGAAGTATGGGATTATGTAAAAAGGCCAAATCTACGTCTGATTGGGGTGCCTGAAAGTGAGGGGGAAAATGGAACCAAGTTGGAAAACACTCTTCAGGATATTATCCAGGAGAACTTCCCCAACCTAGTAGGGCAGGCCAACATTCAAATTCAGGAAATACAGAGAATGCCACAAAGATATTCCTCGAGAAGAGCAACTCCAAGACACATAATTGCCAGATTCACCAAAGTTGAAATGAAGGAAAAAATCTTAAGGGCAGCCAGAGAGAAAGGTCAGGTTACCCACAAAGGGAAGCCCATCAGACTAACAGCAGATCTCTGGGCAGAAATTCTACAAGCCAGAAGAGAGTGGGAGCCAATATTCAACATTCTTAAAGAAAAGAATTTTAAACCCAGAATTTCATATCCAGCCAAACTAAGTTTCATAAGTGAAGGAGAAATAAGATCCTTTACAGATAAGCAAATGCTTAGAGATTTTGTCACCACCAGGCCTGCCTTACAAGAGACCCTGAAGAAAGCACTAAACATGGAAAGGAACAACCGGTACCAACCATTGCAAAAACATGCCAAAATGTAAAGACCATCGAGGCTAGGATGAAACTGCATCAACTAACGAGCAAAATAACCAGTTAATATCATAATGGCAGGATCAAGTTCACACATAACAATATTAACCTTAAATGTAAATGGACTAAATGCTCCAATTAAAAGACACAGACTGGCAAACTGGATAAAGAGTCAAGACCCATCAGTCTGCTGTATTCAGGAGACCCATCTCACATGCAGAGACATACATAGGCTCAAAATAAAGGGATGGAGGAAGATCTACCAAGCAAATGGAGAACAAAAAAAAGCAGGGGTTGCAATACTAGTCTCTGATAAAACAGACTTTAAACCATCAAAGATCAAAAGAGACAAAGAAGGCCATTACATAATGGTAAAGGGATCAATTCAATAGGAAGAGCTAACTATCCTAAATATATATGCACCCAATACAGGAGCACCTAGATTCATAAAGCAAGTCCTTAGAGACTTACAAAGAGACTTAGACTCCCATACAATAATAATGGGAGACTTCAACACTCCACTGTCAATATTAGACAGATCAATGAGACAGAAAGTTAACAAGGATATCCAGGAATTGAACTCATCTCTGCAGCAAGCAGACCTAATAGATATCTACAGAACTCTCCACCCCAAATCAACAGAATATACATTCTTCTCAGCACCACATCACGCTTATTCCAAAATTCACCACATAATTGGAAGTAAAGCACTCCTCAGCAAATGTACAAGAACAGAAATTATAACAAACTGTCTCTCAGACCACAGTGCAATCCAACTAGAACTCAGGACTAAGAAACTCAATCAAAACCGCTTAACTACATGGAAACTGAATAACCTGTTCCTGAATGACTACTGGGTACACAACAAAATGAAGGCAGAAATAAAGATGTTCTTTGAAACCAATGAGAACAAAGATACAACATACTAGAATCTCTGGGACACATTTAAAGCAGTGTGTAGAAGGAAATTTATAGCACTAAATGCCCACAAGAGAAAGCTAGAAAGATCTAAAATTGACACTCTAACATCACAATTAAAAGAACTAGAGAAGCAAGAGCAAACACATTCAAAAGCTAGCAGAAGGCAAGAAATAACCAAGATCAGAGCAGAACTGAAGGAGATAGAGACACAAAAAACCCTCCAAAAAATCAATGAATCCAGGAGTTGGTTTTTTGAAAAGATCAACAAAATTGATAGACTGCTAGCAAGACTAATAAAAAAGAAAAGAGAGAAGAATCAAAAGACACAATAAAAAGTGATAAAGGGGATATCACCACCAACCCCACAGAAATACAAACTACCATCAGAGAATACTATAAACACCTCTATGCAAATAAACTAGAAAATCTAGAAGAAATAGATAATTTGCTGGACACTTACACTCTCCCAAGACTAAACCAGGAAGAAGCTGAATCCCTGAATAGACCAATAGCAGGCTCTGAAATTGAGGCAATAATTAATAGCCTACCAACAAAAAAAGTCCAGGACTAGATGGATTCACAGCCGAATTCTACCAGAGGTACAAGGAGGAGCTGGTACCATTCCTTCTGAAACTATTCCAATCAATAGAAAAAGAGGGAATCCTACCTAACTCATTTTATGAGGCCAACATCATTCTGATACCAAAGCCTGGCAGAGACACAACAAAAAAAGAGAATTTTAGACCAATATCCCTGATGAACATTGATGCAAAAATCCTCAATAAAATACTGGCAAACCGAATCCAGCAGCACATCAAAAAGCTTATCCACCATGATCAAGTGGGCTTCATCCCTGGGATGCAAGGCTGGTTCAACATTCGCAAATCAATAAACGTAATCCAGCATATAAACAGAACCAAAGACAAGAACCACATGATTATCTCTATAGATGCAGAAAAGACCTTTGACAAAATTCAACAGCCCTTCATGCTAAAAATGCTCAATAAATTCGGTATTGATGGAACGTACCTCAAAATAATAAGAGCTATTTATGACAAACCCACAGCCAATATCATACTGAATGGGCAAAAACTGGAAAAATTCCCTTTGAAAACTGGCACAAGACAGGGATGACCTCTCTCACCACTCCTATTCAACATAGTGTTGGAAGTTCTGGCTAGGGCAATCAGGCAAGAGAAAGAAATAAAGGGTATTCAATTAGGAAAAGAAGAAGTCAAATTGTCCCTGTTTGCAGATGACATGATTGTATATTTAGAAAACCCCATTCTCTCAGCCCAAAATCTTAAGCTGATAAGCAACTTCAGCAAAGTCTCAGGATACAAAATTAATGTGCAAAAATCACAAGCATTCTTATACACCAGTAACAGACAAACAGAGAGCCAAATCAGGAATGAACTTCCATTCACAATTGCTTCAAAGAGAATAAAATACCTAGGAATCCAACTTACAAGGGATGTAAAGGACCTCTTCAAGGAGAACTACAAACCACTGCTCAGTGAAATAAAAGAGGACATAAACAAATGGAAGAACATACCATGCTCATGGATAGGAAGAATCAATATCGTGAAAATGGCCATACTGCCCAAGGTAATTTATAGATTCAATGCCATCCCCATCAAGCTACCAATGAGCTTCTTCACAGAATTGGAAAAAACTGCTTTAAAGTTCATATGGAACCAAAAAAGACCCGCATCTCCAAGACAATCCTAAGTCAAAAGAACAAAGCTGGAGGCATCATGCTACCTGACTTCAAACTATACTACAAGGCTACAGTAACCAAAACAGCATGGTACTGGTACCAAAACAGAGATATAGACCAATGGAACAGAACAGAGTCCTCAGAAATAATACCACACATCTACAGCCATCTGATCTTTGAGAAACCTGAGAGAAACAAGAAAGGGGGAAAGGATTCCCTATTTAATAAATGGTGCTGGGAAAATTGGCTAGCCATAAGTAGAAAGCTGAAACTGGATCCTTTCCTTACTCCTTATATGAAAATTAATTCAAGATGGATTAGAGACTTAAATGTTAGACCTAATACCATAAAAACCCTAGAAGAAAACGTAGGTAATACCATTCAGGACATAGGCATGGGCAAGGACTTCATGTCTAAAACACCAAAAGCAACGGCCACAAAAGCCAAAATTGACAAATGGTATCTCATTAAACTAAAGAAACTGCACAGCAAAAGAAACTACCATCAGAGTGAACAGGCAACCTACAGAATGGGAGAAAATTTTTGCAATCTACTCATCAGACAAAGGGCTAATATCCAGAACCTACAAAGAACTCAAACAAATTTACAAGAAAAAAACAAACAACCCCATCAAAAAGTGGGCAAAGGATATGAACATACATTTCTCAAAAGAGGACATTCATATAGCCAACAGACACATGAAAAAATGCTCATCATCACTGGCCATCAGAGAAATGCAAATCAAAACCACAATGAGATATCATCTCACACCAGTTACAATGGCAATCATTAAAAAGTCAGGAAACAACAGGTGCTGGAGAGGATGTGGAGAAATAGGAACACTTTTACACTGTTGGTGGGATTGTAAACTAGTTCAACCATTATGGAAAACAGTATGGCGATTCCTCAAGGATCTAGAACTAGAAGTACCATATGACCCAGTCATCCCATTACTGGAGATATACCCAAAGGATTATAAGTCATGCTGCTATAAAGACACATGCACACGTATGTTTATTGCGGCACTATGCACAATAGCAAAGACTTGGAATCAACCCAAATGTCCATCAGTGACAGATTGGATTAAGAAAATGTGGCACATATATACCATGGAATACTATGCAGCCATAAAAAAGGATGAGTTTGTGTCCTTTGTAGGGACATGGATGCAGCTGGAAACCATCATTCTGAGCAAACTATCGCAAGAACAGAAAACCAAACACCACACGTTCTCACTCATAGGTGGGAACTGAACAATGAGATCACTTGGACTTGGGAAGGGGAATATCACACACCGGGTCCTATCATGGGGAGGGGGGAGGGGGGAGGGATTGCATTGGGAGTTATACCTGATATAAATGATGAGTTGATGGGTGCTGACGAGTTGATGGGTGCAGCATACCAACATGGCACAAGTATACATATGTAACAAACCTGTACGTTATGCACATGTACCCTAGAACTTAAAGTGTAATTAAAAAAAAAAAAAAAAACCACCAAAAATGGACAAAACAATAAAAATGCTTAAAAATTTTAAAAATCAAATTCTTGAAAAATTAAATGAAATTATGTGAAAGTCCAGAAAAATTATGGTCAGTTTTAGGCATGAATATTTAATAAAACTTCAGAAAAATAATAATGTTAATATGGATATGCTATGGTCTGAATGTTTGTGTCCCTCAAAACATACATATTGAAATGTAATTCCCAATGCAATAGTATTAAGAGATTGGGTCTTTAGAGGGTGATCAGGTCATGAGGATGGAGCCCTCATGAATGGGATTAATGCTTTTATAAAATAAGTCCTAGGGAGCTTATTTGCCTCTTCCACTATGTGAGGATACAGAAAGAAGTTGCCACATGAAGCAGAGAGTGAACCCTCACCAGACACTGAATCTGTTGACACCTTGATCTTGAACTTTTCAGCCTGTAGAACTGTATGAAAAAAAATTTCTATTGTTTAAAATCCACCCCGTTTATGGTATTTTTGTTATAGCAGCTTGAATGGACTGAGACAGGACACACTGTAATCTATATGCGTAGTTCTGACTTGTTAAGAAGATATGTACTGAAATGAGAATGCTTCTTTTGGAAAACATAAGACAGTAAAATTTCAATTATTATTGACAAAGCTTCATCTGCTCTATATAAACAAAGAATCATTTTCTTTAAATGAAAAATTCAATACTTTGAAGAGAGAGTTGAAAATTGCTCTTTTGTTTTTTAGTCTTGGGATGCTGACATATAAAAGCTCTACAAAAGTATTTTGTTGGTGGTGCTTGAGAAAAAATGATTTCAATGAAATATATTGACATAAAAACCTTACTGGACTTTACATAGTTGTGCTAGTGTAATGTTAGAGAGAAAGTCTGGAGTTTTAACTATAATTTTTTTAAACTCTGGATATTTTAATTTGGCACTATTTAAGTAACCATATTAAATCCCTTATGATTAATGCCATAAAAATATAAAATAAATGTTTTCTCAATAACCTTATATTTACTACTTTTCATCAAATAAACATCAGAGAGAATTACCCAATTTTTCAGAAGAGATGAGAAATGAAATAATAAAAATTAGAGAAATATTTGCACCTCAGTTGTCAGCTTATGGTGCTAGAGTTGAAAAGCAGTTTGGAGATTATGCTATTGTTAGAAATTGTGAGAGGGCATAGTTAAATTATTTGAGAAACTAAAAAGAATTTGGAGCATTGGGGTTTCTATTAATAAAATAATTTAATTGAGATATAATTCATATCCCATTAAATTCATCTTTTAAAAATATACATTTCTCTTGTTTTTAGTGATGAAAAAATGGCATTTAATGAAGAAGAAATTTTATTTAGTGAAAAAGAAATGATATTGACAATAAATTAATCTGGTATATCTTCGGATGTTGTGGAAAAATAGTGAAATGTGAGTCCTCTAGCATTGTTCTTTTTCAATATTATTTTGGCTATTCTGGGTCTCTTGCATTTACCCATGAATTATAGAGACAGCTTGTTAAAGTGGGTAGCCTGTGAGATAGCCAGCTGGGATTCTAATAGAAATTGTGTTGAACTGGTAGATCAATTTGGAGAGAATTGCCATCTTAATATTAAGCCTTTCAATCTACAAACATGGAAATTACTTATATTTATTTAGGTCCTCTTTAATTTCTTCCAAAAATGTTTTGGAACTTTTCAGAGTATATGTTTTTTACCTCTTGAAAAAAATTTTAAATGAATATATACTATTTGTACATATTTATGGGGTACTCTTTTGTTAAATTTAATCTTAACTAATTTATTATTTTCAAAGTTATAAATGGAATTGCTTTCCTAATTTCATTTTTCAATTTTCCATTGCTGGCATATAGAAATATAAGTGATGTTTGTATATTATATTATATTATATTATATTATATTATATTATATTATATTATATCCTACAAACTTGCTGAACCTGTTTATTCATTCTAATAGCTTTTGGGGGATTCCTTAGGATTTCCTATGTTCAAGATCCTGTCATTTGCAAATAGATAGTTTAATTCTTCCTTTGTAATCAAGATGCTTTGTTATTTTCATTTTCTAATTGCACTGGTTAGAACCTCAAGTACGACATTGAATCAAAGTGGTAAGAGCTGTCTTAGGAAGGCATTCAATCTTCCACCATTAAGTACGATACTGGCTGTGCATATTTCATAGATGGTCTCATCAGGCTGAGGAAGCTCCCTTCTATTCTTAGTTTGTTGAGTGTTTTAATTTTTAATCATAAAATCATGTTAGATTTTATCAAATGCTGCTTCTGGATCAAAATGATCAGGTAGCATTTCTCCTTCATTCTACTAATGTAGCATATTATATTAATTGACTTTCAGATGTTTGGAGATTTGATTTTAATAAATGATATTCTAACAGAGCTGTCAGCACTTCCTTTAACTTTGCAAGAAAGGTTTTAAGTATTAAAGCTGACATAATTTGACAAACCATCATAGTGATTGAACACAGAATACTAACATATTATTCTTGACTCTGGTCAGCACAGCATGATATGTGGTATAATGGTGTCAATAATGGAATAATTTTACATAAGTACCCACCTACATTTCATGGAAAATATTGACACATTTTGACTTTGTCACTCATCATATTGACTTACCCGCTTTAGCTGTACATTTTGTAAGGATGCTTATGTTTTACATTGAGGTAGTTAGTATAATTGAACATGACAATACCATAAACAGACATTTCCTATGCCATTTTTCTAGAGACTACTATACAAGGCAACATAAATCCATTAATCAATACCTTAATGTTTTGTTGCTCATCTAACAATAATCGACCCAACAATGCTATTATGCAGAGCAACATTACTTCACCTTATTAAAAAATACACTTTAGGAGATTAATTCAAAATGAACATACATATGGTTGATTCTGCTGGACTATGCTCTGTGAGGGCAAGTACTTTGTCAATGTGATGTCCCCAAACCTTTGAATAGTAGCTGACACATAGAAGTCTCTTAATAAACATTTGTTGCCTGAGTGAATGAATTCAATCCCTTGCTGTGAGCAATCAAACATAGTGAGCGATCAAAACAAGAAATAAAAATTAGGTTACCCTGATTAGTTCTTTTTGAACCTATGCCTTCAAAGGCATCCAGGGTATGAGCTTGATACTTTTTTTTTTTTTTTTCACTGTTAGATTCTGGTTTTGTGTGGCCTGAAGCTCAAACACTTTCATGGGTCTGAATTAAAAAAAAAAAAAAAAAAGCAAACTTACTTATAGGGCATTTATAGGGTTGGGCAAGTGTGGGTCCCTGAGGCTTAAGCTTTATTCACAGTGAAATGTCACTATAGATTCATGCTTGTTGAATGAATGAATAAGTGAAAGTCTTTTTTCCTCCTAAAAATTAAAGCAAAACTTTTGTATTACCTCATTTTACTCTGACTTTGGCTCTTAAACTAGAAAAAATTAGAATATGCATACTATTAATCAAGTATTAGGATAACTCAGACTAAAAAGGGTTAATTTTATTTTAAAAATATAATTATTTAGAAAAACTTTAGCAACAAGTGAAATCCTGAAATTGAAAGCTATAAGGGATAGAGTGGAATCAGCTAGGTGTGAAGACTGGGTAAAGGGTGGAGTGCGCACACAGATCAGGCGTCGGGGGCTTAGCTTCTAGCCATTAATTAAATGTGTGATCTTGAGCATATCCTACAGAAATTCAGAAAATATGATTAGATATAGAGTTTATTCGAGTACAAAGCTTGACATGCACTTGGGAAGCACAGATTTCAAAGAATGGAAATTAATGTTTTGAAATATAAAGGTTTGGGGTCATTTATATAGACAAGGTTTAGGGAAGCTTAAGAAAATGTCACCATCTTTCTATATAAGGTTTACTGTGTGGTTACAATGAGTTTAGGATAGAATTGGTTGAGATAGTCTTTTCTTTCAGGAAAGATATCTTTAACATTCCACACTGAAGATGTAACAGTCATGAGATCTTCTGAGCTATCTGATCTAAGTTAGACAGGACAATACAGGAGACAGTTAATATATTAACTATTAATATAACAAAGGTCAGTGATTAGAAGGGTAGAAGGTCTGGTCTCTGGTTTCTTCTAGTCATTTAAGAACAATGAGAAAGAGAGTTAATCCATAATCTAAGACGCGGAAGTTGCAACTACGTGCCATGCGACTCACATCACAGTCACAGCTCTCTCATGACTTAAAGTGTTTTGGGGATTCTAACAACTTTTAGATTTTATTTATTTTCACAAGTAGGTCCCTCCTTTTTTTACAGCCTCAGTTTTCTCACCTGCAAAATAAAGACTCTGTACTAGACAAACTCTGAGATTCCATCTGCTTTGAATTTTGATGCCTGTTTCTAAATAGATGGATTTGAAAACTCATTTCTGTAATCACAAAATCACATGTCAAAACAGGGACTGAAAGAGAAAACATAGGGAGAAATGCTAATTTTACACTACATCTTATATCTCATTTGAGATTTTCCTTTATGTTAAAAAAGAAATGAAAAATGGATTTCATTTGAATTCTGTCCCCTTTTGGAAACAATCCTGCTGATCTGACTCTTGAACTTCATAACCCAAGTGGAGCTATTTATAATCCCAGTACTTTAAGTTAGTAAAGTGGTACATCTTTATGGTAACAAGGAACAAAAGGAAGGCGATAGATTTGAAA
Source organism: Chlorocebus sabaeus (assembly GCF_047675955.1). NCBI lineage: Eukaryota > Metazoa > Chordata > Mammalia > Primates > Cercopithecidae > Chlorocebus > Chlorocebus sabaeus. Next base: position 49,104,078 of record NC_132915.1, read on the forward strand.
TTTATGGAAGAACTTGGCTTTTGCCATTTATCTGAACACAACAACATCTTCTAGCCTTTTCTGTTAGTACAGAAAGTTGTTTCCTTATTTGGTTATTCAATGTGATATTTTATTTTGCTTTTCTCACATCCTTTAGGGAGAACCGATATATGTTAGAAGAAAAAGTACAACAGTGGATTCTATTAGAAAGAACAAATGAGAAAGAAATTAGGTATATTTAGGAGAAAGGATAAAATGAATGGCTCAAGTAGACTTGTAGCTGCAACCAAATGAAAATATAAAAGGGTTACTATGACTACAAAGGGGGTATATTTGAATAAAAATGGATATGAAAGTCTCTTTCACATGCTAATTGAAATTGGTGGAAGTCTGTCATTTCAAACTGCAGACAGTCTTTCTCCACCTCCTCTTCTCTACGTTTGGATTGAATCTGCTTTTGGATTGAATCTGCTTTAAACAGTATTGCCCTGTGAAACTGAAAAGCACTTTGAGTTCCCTTGTGTAAGGGCTAGTTTATACCAGTTCTAGCACTGTGACTCCGATTCTTCATTTGTTCAGGGTCAGAGCCTCAGAACCCGCCCCACCCGTTTTTGTTTGTTTGTTTGTTTTCTGAAGAAGAAAAAGCACAATGATCCACCTGAAACATCTTATCTTCAAGGTATAAGTCATCCCTTCTAAATGGTTATTCCTTTCAGTTAATTCAGAGAAGACTTATAGAACAAATTCTAAATGCAAGGCACTGTGGGGAAAGACAATTGTGGGGAAAGATGGATAATTTGGGTTCTGCTCCCCAAGGACTCCTTACAGATGGGGAGTTACTGAGTAATCTTTTTGAGTTCTTTCTGGATCTTGCTTCAGGTTCCTAAGAAATAACCACTGTTCCTTGTAGTTAAATATAGATTGTGCTGGAAGGTGCCTGAAATAAAACCAGTATGGTAGTGTAAGCATTACCAGATGACACAGATATACTTGAATTAACTGCAGTATTCTTTCTCATCTCTGATAAATTTAAAGAACATGCATCTGCTTTTAAAAGGCATGTGAGTAATGAATTAGAACTTACTTTATGTCCCATGAAAGAAATGGGTGACATTTACAGAGTATTTGACTATAGAATTCTTTGTTCTGAGAACAACAGTTAACAAGTTTAAGAACAAGAGTTTTCTGATTCAGTATGGGAAATTGTGAGAAAAATGCTCACCCGTCCAAATCCAAAGAATGGACTCAGAAGCACAAAGAACAGCGAAAAGTGAGACTTTTAATAGCGGTCTTGCAAGATCTGATGGATGTCTGGTTGACAGGCACATCCAGGGCAGCTACAACAGGTAATTTATCTCCTAGCACACAAGTCCCTCCCCTAGTTCCTCACTGGTAGAGCACTATGGGGTTACAGTCTTCCCCTACATCGCCTAAGTTTCATTATCCCCCTTATAAGGTTATACCCCAGTCCCCTTCGCTGCTTAAGTTTTGATTTTCCAGTAAAGAAACTTTCTTCCCTTTTATGGGCTGACCCCTCCTCTACATTCTGTTCGCTTAATATGACCTTCTAGGAGCATGAGCCATGTGATTTGTTATATCCGCAGGCTGGCTGTCAGTGCTTAGATTTACCAGGCCTTACAAATGGACCATTTAAAATGTTTTCTTACAGAAATGAACATTTCAAGATTATTTAATGTCTAGATCACAATAAAGACTTACTGAGGATGGGCCCCAATCTCCAAAGATTGCAGCATCTGAATCTTACTTCTGGTCCAGTCATAACCTCTGGTTACATATTTGCAAATAAATGAGTTAATGAGTATACATTTGGCTTTTGTTTTTCTGTTGTTAACTTTTTAATTATGTACATGTATAACTTTAATTTTTTTTTATATGTCCCCAGGAGTTATCTGGATGATGGAACGATATGATAGTTTTGGTTTTCTTTCTAATATCTATATATTTTTAAAAATCCATCAACAATGGATTTAGAAAAAAAAAAACAACAAAATCTGTTGGATTTTTAAAAAAATTACACAGGTACAGATTAAATGCTCTGAGATGCAATGGAGTAAAAATAAATAAAAACCTTAAAATGTTAAGGATTTACAAAACTAATGTACCTGGTGTAAGATTATTTTCTCAGTATACCAAATGATACTGGAGTTAAAAAGACATTACGTAGGCAGATAGTGAGGGTATGGAAGCCCTCCGTAAGGATTTTTTTTAATGAAAAGCAGCCCCAAATCATTTTCCTTTCTAACAACAGCAGCCTATAAAATCGAGCTGCAGACATAGATGCCTGCAGTTGTGCCAATCATGTTCAAGATGGCGGCTGTCTTCCCTTCTCTTTGTCAGCCACATGTACAGTAAGGAGCGGACAAGATGGCAGGAGCTAAGGGGAAAGTTCATTTTCATAATAAGATTAGGGTGGGGCAGCCAGCCTTCCCCTGCACTATGTAAATGTCATACCTGATCGAGTCCTATGTAAATCAGACACCACCTCCTCAAACCTGACTATAACTTCCGGTGCATCAGCCACCTGCTGGTCTTTCCTCTCAGAAGTTCCCTCTCTCTATAGAGAGAGCTGTTTTACTTTCTCTTTTCTTCTACCTAATAACCTCCACTCCTAAACTCCTCGTGTGCGTCCGTGTCCTAAATTTTCCTGGTGCCAAACAACAAACTCCGGGTATGTACCCCGGACAAGGTAGCCACTTCACAATGAACAGTCTGTAGAATATTTCACAGTTTGGGAAACTCTGATCTATCTCTTGGGGCATAGAGACCACACTGCTGGCTGGAACCATAGCAAGCAGCACGGAGAAATTTAACTCAGAGAGAGTAAGTGGTCTAATGAAGCCTAAAAGAGGGGAGAGGTGGTTCCAGGGACTATTGAGGTTAGCTGGACACCCCCAGGTCCCCGAGGAGCACCTGTGCTCATGCAAGGCACAGTCTCAGGAGAACAGATACCCCAGCCACTGGAAGTTTGGACATCCACAGCAGAGGGTCCTCAGTGCATAACAGTGAACTGCCAGGTGGAGCGGGTAAGGTTAATATTTGCAGGTATTTTATTTTATCTGTTAATAAAGTGTCTGTTTTTAAAGACTAGTCTTTTTAAAAGAAAAACCTGTGTAAATAGACAATAACACAAGGAACTGTGATTAAGCCAAACAGTTCGAGACAAAACAGGAACTGTATCAAGAACATGAAGAACTGATCGGCTCTAACGGTCACTGGAGGAAATGGGTTCCCACAGTCCATCAGTGTTACACATTTCCATAACTATGTAAAAAGAGGGTACATCTATGTGTTCCAAGATACCAACTTACTTTCATGTCTGAAAGAGGAGAGCTGATTCAGTTAATGCATCCACTAAAGTAGCCAATTATAAGGAAAACCATGATAAAATCCATAGCTCTTTTGTATACAACCAGTAACTTGTTAGAAAACAAAATGGACAATGGTAGTTTATCATAATAACTTTAAAAACTATGTAATAACCAATATTGAGGATAATCTTAAAAAATGTGTGAGGTCCAAAGAAAGAAATGTACAAAATTTGTAGCATAGTTGACTAGAAAAATAGGTATATAAAATATTAATCACATTTTTATTCTTTTAAATTTTAAAATAAAACATAATGGGAACATTTCTAACAACTGAAATTTTTGAAAATAAAATTCTTGTTCTCCCCACAACCCCTTTCACTCCCCAGAGGTGCAACAGTGAACAATCTGCTATGTATCTTTCAAATAAGTTATGGACTGAATGCTCATTTGCCCCACAAAATTCATATGCTGAAATTGATGTTATTGAGGATGGGGACTTGGGAGGTAATTAGGACGTGAGGGGGAACCCTCATGAATGAGATTAGTGCCATTATAAGAAGAGGCTGAAGAGCTAGCTCCCTCTCTTTCTGCCATACAATGAGAAGTTGACAGTCCACAACCCAGAAGGGGACCCTCAACAGAGCCCAAACATACTGGCACCCTGATCTCAGGCTTCCAGCCCCTAGACGGTGAGAAATAAATTCTGCTGTTTAGAAGCCATCCAGTCTATGGTACTTTGTTATAGCACACCAAACTAAAACGAAATATTTGGAGTGCTTATTTCAGTTACATTATTGAACTTAAATTTGCAATGGCTTCATTTACATATAGTGTAATTACAGTTATTTTTGGTTTGATATATCAACTTGCTATTTTACCTATTTTTGTATCTTTTTCTTTCTTTTCCTGCTTTCTTTGGAATTAATCAAATAATTCTTATTATTCCATTTACCTCAGCCTTCCAGAGTGTTGGGACTGAAGGCATCAGCTGCTGTGCCTAGCCTCTATTAACTTTTATTTTTACATTTATTTTTTACCATTTTTTCAGAGGTTAATTTCAGCATGCAGCCTTGATTAATTTTAGTCAAATATGGATTATCTTTTACCACTTTTCTGATAACATTAAAACTTTAGATACTTTTAACTTAATTATCCCCCTGCTAACTTTTATATTTTATTTCTATATATATTTTAAACCTTGTAAGACATTATTATTGCTTTGTATGCTCAATATTTCATTTTTACAATCTTTTTCATTGCTTTACTGCCTGCCTTTCTGTGTTTCAATCTGGAATAGTTTTCTTTCTGGCTGAAAAACTTTCTTTAGTATTTCTCTTAGTGCAGGTTTGCTGATAAAAATTCTGTTTTGTTTATTTGAAAACATCTTTATTTTGCCTTCATTTTTGAAGAATAATTTCACTGAACATACAGTTTGAGACTAAAAGTAATTTTCTTTAATATCTTTCAATACACCATCTCATTATTGTCTGGCTTTCAGAAGTTCTGTTGAGAAATTCTCTTCTATTTAATTGTTGTTATTGTTGTTGCATTTGAAGATAACATACTATTTTTTCTTAGCTGCTCTGGGAATGATTTCTATTTTTTTAAATCACTTTTGGAAATTCTTCAATCCTTTAAAAGTTCTTCCATTTTCCCCCATATTCTTTTTTCTCTTCTTTTGGGAATCCAATTAAATTTACGTTAAACTTTTTATTATGTGTATCGTACATTCTTCTAAATTTTATATCCTGTTTTCTCTTAGTGCATCACTCTAGGTTTTTCCCAGCAGTCTGTCTTCTACTTCACTAATGCTCTTTATTGCTATCTCTAGTCTCTTGTTAAACCTATGATTTGAATTCTTACTTTCGGGTATTATGTTTTTTAGTCCTAGAACTTTCATTTGATTCTTTTTATGAATTCTAATTATATAGTACATTTCTTTATCTTTTTGTCTGTTTTCTCCAACATATTAATCTTGCTATTTAAAAATCTTTGATAACTCCACTATAAGAACCACCTGTAGTTCTACATCTGTTGTCTAATTTTTCTCTTCATTTTGTGTCATATGGTTCTATCCTTTGGAGTGTGTAATAAATTTGATTGCATGCCAGATATTGTTTATTACTAGATAGCCTCCAGATAATTTTATCTCCTTCCAGAAAGTATTCACCATTTTTTTTCGACAGAAAAAAATTGGGTCTGATAATCTTACTCTGTTTAGCCACTTCAGTTTCAGTAAGTGTCTGCCTACTTCTATTATTCTTTGCTCCTAAGGTGTATCCCTCTAGGACTTTCAGCGAAGAGCCTGATGTATTTTCTGGGCACCTGGAAGGTCCTGAGTTCTAATCCTTGCCTCTTAGCTGAAAACTCTGTTCTGTTTTCCAGAGGCTTTTTACTTAGCTCCTTCGTCTCCTGCTCAGTTTAGTTTCAGAATTTGGTAAATGGTTAAAAGAGGAACTAGCCACATGTCAGGCTTAGTTCTCTGCCCCTGCCTTCCTCAGCGTTTTTGGCCCAGGATTTTTCTAATTTTGATTCTCCAGTCCTGTGACACAATCAAAATCTCTACTGACTTCCCTGTTAGCAGCCCTCTCTGTATGTGCAAAGGCTGGAATCTCAGCCACCTCTTGCCCTGACTCAGAGAGAAGCAGTTGCAAATGATCAGCTCAACTCACTTCTCCATCATCTTCCACTTTCCTTTTTTTTTTTTTTTTTTTTTAATTTATTTATTATTATTAAACTTCAAGTTGTAGGGTACATGTGCACAACGTGCAGGTTTGCCACATATGTATACTTGTGCCCTGTTGGTGTGCTGCACCCATCAACTCGTCATTTACATCAGGTATAACTCCCAATGCAATCCCTCCCCCCTCCCCCCTCCCCATGATAGGCCCCGGTGTGTGATGTTCCCCTTCCCAAGTCCAAGTGATCTCATTGTTCAGTTCCCACCTACGAGTGAGAACATGCGGTGTTTGGTTTTCTGTTCTTGTGATAGTTTGCTAAGAATGATGGTTTCCAGCTGCATCCATGTCCCTACAAAGGACACAAACTCATCCTTTTTTATGGCTGCATAGTATTCCATGGTGTATATGTGCCACATTTTCTTAATCCAATCTGTCACTGATGGACATTTGGGTTGATTCCAAGTCTTTGCTATTGTGAATAGTGCTGCAATAAACATACGTGTGCATGTGTCTTTATAGCAGCATAATTTATAATCCTTTGGGTATATACCCAGTAATGGGATGGCTGGGTCATATGGTACATCTAGTTCTAGATCCTTGAGGAATCGCCATACTGTTTTCCATAATGGTTGAACTAGTTTACAATCCCACCAACAGTGTAAAAGTGTTCCTATTTCTCCACATCCTCTCCAGCACCTGTTGTTTCCTGACTTTTGAATGATCGCCATTCTAACTGGTGTGAGATGGTATCTCATTGTGGTTTTGATTTGCATTTCTCTGATGGCCAGTGATGATGAGCATTTTTTCATGTGTCTGTTGGCTGTATGAATGTCTTCTTTTGAGAAATGTCTGTTCATATCCTTTGCCCACTTTTGGATGGGGTTGTTTGTTTTTTTCTTGTAAATTTGTTTGAGTTCTTTGTAGGTTCTGGATATTAGCCCTTTGTCAGATGAGTAGATTGCAAAAATGTTCTCCCATTCTGTAGGTTGCCTGCTCACTCTGATGGTAGTTTCTTTTGCTGTGCAGAAGCTCTTTAGTTTGATGAGATCCCATTTGTCAATTTTGGCTTTTGCTGCCGTTGCTTTTGGTGTTTTAGACATGAAGTCTTTGCCCATGCCTATGTCCTGAATGGTACTACCTAGGTTTTCCTCTAGGATTTTTATGGTATTAGGTCTAACATTTAAGTCTCTAATCCATCTTGAATTAATTTTCGTATAAGGAGTAAGGAAAGGATCCAGTTTCAGCTTTCTACTTATGGCTAGCCAGTTTTCCCAGCACCATTTATTAAATAGGGAATCCTTTCCCCATTTCTTGTTTCTCTCAGGTTTGTCAAAGATCAGATGGCTGTAGATGTGTGGTATTATTTCTGAGGACTCTGTTCTGTTCCATTGGTCTATATCTCTGTTTTGGTACCAGTACCATGCTGTTTTGGTTACTGTAGCCTTGTAGTATAGTTTGAAGTCAGGTAGCGTGATGCCTCCAGCTTTGTTCTTTTGACTTAGGATTGTCTTGGAGATGCAGGCTCTTTTTTGGTTCCATATGAACTTTAAAGCAGTTTTTTCCAATTCTGTGAAGAAGCTCATTGGTAGCTTGATGGGGATGGCATTGAATCTATAAATTACCTTGGGCAGTATGGCCATTTTCACGATATTGATTCTTCCTATCCATGAGCATGGTATGTTCTTCCATTTGTTTGTGTCCTCTTTGATTTCACTGAGCAGTGGTTTGTAGTTCTCCTTGAAGAGGTCCTTTACATCCCTTGTAAGTTGGATTCCTAGGTATTTTATTCTCTTTGAAGCAATTGTGAATGGAAGTTCATTCCTGATTTGGCTCTCTGTTTGACTGTCACTGGTGTATAAGAATGCTTGTGATTTTTGCACATTAATTTTGTATCCTGAGACTTTGCTGAAGTTGCTGATCAGCTTAAGGAGATTTTGGGCTGAGACAATGGGGTTTTCTAAATATACAATCATGTCGTCTGCAAACAGGGACAATTTGACTTCTTCTTTTCCTAACTGAATCCCCTTGATTTCTTTCTCTTGCCTGATTGCCCTAGCCAGAACTTCCAACACTATGTTGAATAGGAGTGGTGAGAGAGGGCATCCCTGTCTTGTGCCAGTTTTCAAAGGGAATTTTTCCAGTTTTTGCCCATTCAGTATGATATTGGCTGTGGGTTTGTCATAAATAGCTCTTATTATTTTGAGGTACGTTCCATCAATACCGAATTTATTGAGCGTTTTTAGCATGAAGGGCTGTTGAATTTTGTCAAAAGCCTTTTCTGCATCTATTGAGATAATGATGTGGTTCTTGTCTTTGGTTCTGTTTATATGCTGGATTACGTTTATTGATTTGCGAATGTTGAACCAGCCTTGCATCCCAGGGATGAAGCCCACTTGATCATGGTGGATAAGCTTTTTGATGTGCTGCTGGATCCGGTTTGCCAGTATTTTATTGAGGATTTTTGCATCGATGTTCATCAGGGATATTGGTCTAAAATTCTCTTTTTTTGTTGTGTCTCTGCCAGGCTTTGGTATCAGGATGATGTTGGCCTCATAAAATGAGTTAGGGAGGATTCCCTCTTTTTCTATTGATTGGAATAGTTTCAGAAGGAAAGGTACCAGCTCCTCCTTGTACCTCTGGTAGAATTCAGCTGTGAATCCATCTGGTCCTGGACTTTTTTTGGTTGGTAGGCTATTAATTATTGCCTCAATTTCAGAGCCTACTATTGGTCTATTCAGGGATTCAACTTCTTCCTGGTTTAGTCTTGGAAGAGTGTAAGTGTCCAGGAAATTATCCATTTCTTCTAGATTTTCCAGTTTATTTGCGTAGAGGTGTTTATAGTATTCTCTGATGGTAGTTTGTATTTCTTTTTTTTTTTTTTTTTTTTTTTTTTGAGATGGAGTCTCTCTCTGTCGCCCAGGCTGGAGTGCTGTGGCGCAATCTCGGCTCACTGCAAGCTCCGCCTCCCGGGTTCACGCCGTTCTCCTGCCTCAGCCTCCCGAGTAGCTGGGACTACAGGCGCACGCCACTGCGCCCGGCTAATTTTTTCTATTTTTAGTAGAGACGGGGTTTCACCATGGTCTCGATCTCCTGACCTTGTGATCCGCCCGCCTCGGCCTCCCAAAGTGCTGGGATTACAGGCGTGAGCCACCGCGCCCGGCCTGTAGTTTGTATTTCTGTGGGGTCGGTGGTGATATCCCCTTTATCATTTTTAATTGCATCGATTTGATTCTTCTCTCTTTTCTTCTTTATTAGTCTTGCTAGTGGTCTGTCAATTTTGTTGATCTTTTCAAAAAACCAACTCCTGGATTCATTGATTTTTTGGAGGGTTTTTTGTGTCTCTATCTCCTTCAGTTCTGCTCTGATCTTAGTTATTTCTTGCCTTCTGCTAGCTTTCGAATGTGTTTGCTCTTGCTTCTCTAGTTCTTTTAATTGTGATGTTAGAGTGTCAATTTTAGATCTTTCCTGCTTTCTCTTGTGGGCATTTAGTGCTATAAATTTCCCTCTACACACTGCTTTAAATGTGTCCCAGAGATTCTGGTATGTTGTATCTTTGTTCTCATTGGTTTCAAAGAACATCTTTATTTCTGCCTTCATTTCATTATGTACCCAGTAGTCATTCAGGAGCAGGTTGTTCAGTTTCCATGTAGTTGAGCGGTTTTGATTGAGTTTCTTAGTCCTGAGTTCTAATTTGACTGCACTGTGGTCTGAGAGACAGTTTGTTATAATTTCTGTTCTTGTACATTTGCTGAGGAGTGCTTTACTTCCAATTACGTGGTCAATTTTGGAGTAAGTACGATGTGGTGCTGAGAAGAATGTATATTCTGTTGATTTGGGGTGGAGAGTTCTATAGATGTCTATTAGGTCTGCTTGCTGCAGAGATGAGTTCAATTCCTGGATATCCTTGTTAACTTTCTGTCTCGTTGATCTGTCTAATGTTGACAGTGGAGTGTTGAAGTCTCCCATTATTATTGTATGGGAGTCTAAGTCTCTTTGTAAGTCTCTAAGGACTTGCTTTATGAATCTGGGTGCTCCTGTATTGGGTGCATATATATTTAGGATAGTTAGCTCTTCCTGTTGAATTGATCCCTTTACCATTATGTAATGGCCTTCTTTGTCTCTTTTGATCTTTGATGGTTTAAAGTCTGTTTTATCAGAGACTAGTATTGCAACCCCCGCTTTTTTGTGTTCTCCATTTGCTTGGTAAATCTTCCTCCATCCCTTTATTTTGAGCCTATGTATGTCTCTGCATGTGAGATGGGTCTCCTGAATACAGCAGACTGATGGGTCTTGACTCTTTATCCAGTTTGCCAGTCTGTGTCTTTTAATTGGAGCATTTAGTCCATTTACATTTAAGGTTAAGATTGTTATGTATGAACTTGATCCTGCCATTATGATATTAACTGGTTATTTTGCTCGTTAGTTGATGCCGTTTCTTCCTAGCCTTGATGGTCTTTACATTTTGGCATGTTTTTGCAATGGCTGGTACCGGTTGTTCCTTTCCATGTTTAGTGCTTCCTTCAGGGTCTCTTGTAAGGCAGGCCTAGTGGTGACAAAATCTCTAAGCATTTGCTTATCTGTAAAGGATTTTATTTCTCCTTCACTTATGAAACTTAGTTTGGCTGGATATAAAATTCTGGGTTTAAAATTCTTTTCTTTAAGAATGTTGAATATTGGCCCCCACTCTCTTCTGGCTTGAAGAGTTTCTGCCGAGAGATCTGCTGTTAGTCTGATGGGCTTCCCTTTGTGGGTAACCCGACCTTTCTCTCTGGCTGCCCTTAAGATTTTTTCCTTCATTTCAACTTTGGTGAATCTGGCAATTATGTGTCTTGGAGTTGCTCTTCTCGAGGAGTATCTTTGTGGCGTTCTCTGTATTTCCTGGATTTGAATGTTGGCCTGCCCTACTAGGTTGGGGAAGTTCTCCTGGATGATATCCTGAAGAGTGTTTTCCAACTTGGTTCCATTTTCCCCGTCACTTTCAGGCACCCCAATCAGACGTAGATTTGGTCTTTTTACATAATCCCATACTTCTTGCAGGCTTTGTTCATTTCTTTTTCTTCTTTTTTCTTTTGGTTTCTCTTCTCGCTTCATTTCATTCATTTGATCCTCCATCGCTGACATTCTTTCTTCCAGTTGATCGAGATGGTTACTGAAGCTTGTGCATTTGTCACGTATTTCTCGTGCCATGGTTTTCGTCTCTTTCATTTCGTTTGTGAGCTTCTCTGCATTAATTACTCTAGCCATCAATTCTTCCACTTTTTTTTCAAGATTTTTAGTTTCTTTGCGCTGGGTACGTAATTCCTGCTTTAGCTCTGAGAAATTTGATGGACTGAAGCCTTCCCTCATCTCGTCGAAGTCATTCTCCGTCCAGCTTTGATCCGTTGCTGGCGATGAGCTGCGCTCCTTTGCCGGGGGAGATGCGCTCTTATTTTTTGAATTTCCAGCTTTTCTGCCCTGCTTTTTCCCCATCTTTGTGGTTTTATCTGCCTCTGGTCTTTGATGATGGTGATGTACTGATGGGGTTTTGGTGTAGGTGTCCTTCCTGTTTGATAGCTTTCCTTCTAACAGTCAGGATCCTCAGCTGTAGGTTGTAGCTGTAGGAGATTGCTTGAGGTCCACTCCAGACCCTGTTTGCCTGGGTATCAGTAGCAGAGGCTCAGTTGAAAATGCAGAAATCGCCGGTCTTCTGTGTCGCTCGCGCTGGGAGTTGGAGACTGGAGCTGTTCCTATTCGGCCATCTTGCTCCGCCCCCTCCAAGTGATTCTTCCTTCCTTTTTTTTTTTTTTTTTTTTTTGAGATGCAGTCTCACTCTGTCACCCAGGCTGAGGTGCAGTGGCACGATCTTGGCTCACTGCAATCTCCACCTCCTGGGTTCAGGTGATTCTTGTGCCTCCCTGAGTAGCTGGGACTATAGGCACATACCACCATGCCTGGCTAATATTTGTATTTTTTGATAGAGAAAGAGTTTTGCCATGTTGGCCAGGCTGGTCTCAAACTCCTGGCCTCAAATGATCCACCCACCTCAGCTTTCCAAAGTGCTGGGATTACAGATATGAACTACCACGTCTAGCCCATCTTCCTCTTTTCCAAATTTAATCCATGCTGTGTTCTGAATGTTTGCATCCCCTCATAATTCATATGTTGAAACTGAATCATCAAAGTGATGGTATTTGGAGGTGGGGGCCTTTGGGACATGATTAGGTCAGGAGGGTGCAGACACCATAAATGAGATTAGTGCCCTTATAAAGAGACCATAAAGAGCTAACTAGTCCTTTCCGCCATGTGAGGACATAGAAAGAATGCACCATTTCTATAAACCAGGAAATGGGCCCTCATCAGACAGTAAATCTCAGGCTCCTTGATCTTAGACTTCCCAACCTCCAGAAGTGAGAAATAAATTTCTATTGTTTATAAGCTACCCAAGGTCATAGTACTTTGCTGTAGAGGCCCAAATGAACTATGACAGTTCCTACAGTTCTAGTGGCTTTAGTAGCCCTTTAATGGCTTTAAACATATTTGTTGTTTGTTTTATATTTTTATTTAGCTTTTCTAATGGTTCTTATTGGGAATATTGGTCTGCTATAAGTTATTCATCTTACCCACCAATATCTCATTGTCCAGACTCTATAATATGGTCATATCTCACACTGAGAAAGATAATTATTTTTTATTTTGAATGACAATATGCCAAATAAAAATCAAGATTCTGTTCCCAGGAAAGAATGGGGAGAATGGATGTTGGGGTAAGCAACTAGCACACTGTTCCAAAGTGAGAGGTGGAAGCCAGTTATAGTCTCATGGAAGGATAGGGAGTGGTTTTCACATATGCTGGGGAAATGAGTTGCCAGAATCCACCTCTGACTTAGGAGAGCTCATAAAACAATAATAACTTGGTTAACATTTGCTATCAAAATCATCCAACTCTCTATGTTCAGATCCATGCTTACCAAACAACCTTGAGGCAGTAATTGAGCTTTCCTTAGAGACTTGGAGAGAATGTGCTGATCCTCAGAAATGAATCTACCAGTTCATTTGGCAGTTATATTTCTCAAGGTAAATAATCAAAACCAGTGTCCAGGGTCATAATCTGCATGATAAACCAGTCTTTTTTGGCTCACTTTGCCCTGGATAAAATGACAAAATATAGTTTCTTGACCTACTAGAATTTGACTGCTGCTGTGATTCTCTTACGAAAGTATTGTCAACATTTAGACTTAGGAATCTCTTGCTAAATTTAGCAGCAGGTTCCTGTCTATGAAATAAAAAATGAATCCTGTTTAGAGAAGAATCTTGCAAATAATGTCTCAGTTTCTAACAGAAAGGTAAAAATCTTGTAAGAGTGATGAACACTGAAAAGATAATGTCTGAAAACAGTTTTCTCCTTATGTTAGGTTTGGAAAATGTGATCTTGAAATTTGGTGAAAATACAACTCACAGAGAATTCTAAAAGACTATCCCTCAGACTGATTGGTCTGCAATTTGGGATTTATGAAAAATGTTTGCTCTTTTTAAAGATAGAGGAGAATTACGGATTTTGGCTAATTGGAGAGAACTTTCCTATTAAGTTAATCACTACAAATATTGGGCCCTAAGACACAGAAGAGATTTAAATTCTGAGGGTAAGAGCTCTCTTGGCACCCAATTCAATTTTATGGGAATAATCAGATGATTAAGAGAAAAAAATAGTGACTCAAGAGGTCCTTGGGATTCTCCTGTAAATTCTGAACAAGGCACTTAATTTTTCAAATTCTCACTTCTTCCTTTTCCAATCTGTTATGGAAGATAAAATCTGGCCTCTGAGGATACATTGCTTGTACTAATGAAATAATAACTGGAAGGATTCTGTGTTCATTGGATGGGTTCTGGGACAATTTCCCTAAAACCTGTTCCTTCCTAATTGTCAGCTCACTTAAAATTCAGCACTTTATTACTATTTTTGCATCATTTTGAGTGCTCATATTCTTTTTTTCCTTTTAAAAATCCCTTTTAAATATTTTTAGACGCTAATCCATTTAGTTTTTAATCTTGTAGGCTCAGATGTATGCTGTGGAACCTATCCCTAGAAAATTGTGTTTTGCTCAAAACCACAAACTTTTGCCTGCAGTTTCAAAAGAGTCACAGGCTCCTAAATTAAAGGAAATATAACACATGCTAAATTCTTTCAAATATATGGTTGTTGAGTTTTGAACACTTTGTTAAGAGATAGGCTCTTTTGGATCCCTAAGGATATATTCCTACTTCTGAATATTTTACTTTTCACCATTTCAAGTTCATAACATCACACTGGATTATAAAACGAAGAAATATGTACAATAATGGTAGCCCGTGTAATGCGTAATGAAGTATTAATAATTCCAGTAAATTCCATGTTGGGACAGGTATGATTATCCATTTATTTTTTGCCCTGTTTATTTTTTTACCTTAATCAGAATGTGTTATTTCCTGATTGCTTTGATGGCTTTTCCCAGGCTTACCTGGTTTGTGACAACCAGCTGCTAAAATCAACAGTCATGCTGATTTCTTTTAGTTTTTCACAAATGTGCTTTCTTACTAGGAGTATTCTGTGCGTGCTTTTCCTTCTGTCTTTCTTTCCTTCTTTGCACAGTTAAATCCTCCTCAGCCTCACCTAGTTGCTGAGTGGCTTTCCTCCGCATGGTTATTCAGGGACTCGTGCTCTTTCTGTTTTGTTACTCCACTATCCCCTAGGACCTCAGAGTCCTCTGCTTCAAGCAGGGGAAAGAAAGATAGAGAAAGCACCCATTTATAATGTCCTTGACCCAGAAGTGACATGTATTACCTCCAAACACATTCTGATGGTAAGAGCTACTCACATGGCTCTACCCAAGGTGCAAAGGTGTTTGAGAAATGGAACTCCTGAATGAATAGCCACTTCCTAGGGTCATCTCAATACTGTGGAAGGGGACACATTAATTTTTGGTGGTAGCTACCTGTATTAGGCCATGTTTGCATTGCTATAGAGAAACACCTGAGACTGGGTAATCTATAAGAAAAGAGATTTAATTGGCTTACAGTTCTGCAGACTATATAGGAAGCATAGCACTGGCATCTGCTTCTCACTAAGCCTTAGGAAGCTTACAATCATGGCAGAAGATGAAGGGGAGCAGGCATCTCACATGGCAGGAGCAGGAGCAAGAGAGGGCAAGGGAGGTGCCACACACTTTTAAACAACCAGATCTTGTGAGAACTCACTCACTATGGCAAGAACAGCACCAAGAGGATGGCACTAAGCCATTCATGAGAAACTCACTCCCATGATCCAATCACCTCCTAAAGGCCCTACCTCCAATACTGGGGATTACAATTCAACATGAAATTTGGGTGAGGACAAACATACAAACTATATCACTACCTATCTCTGCCACGCCATGATGTACCACCAGCATGTAGCATAGTAGCACTTAATAAATATTCATAGAATGCATGAATGAAAAGGAATGAATGCAGTTGTTTGAAGTAGTTTGTGATTTGTATTATAACAATTTCACATCTGGTATACAGAATTTGGAGAAGCAGCAGGTTTATTAGGTTGTAGATGTCCAATTTACATAGTATCACAATAATCATCTGGAAGACACTGTGCATTGTCGGTTTCATATATCAAAATACACCAGGAGGGGCAACTTCACTCTTAAATCTCTGCTTCAGTCCCCCAGCTTGGATCATTCCACTCATATATCAAAAGAAATGGAAGAAGCAACTAG
The DNA here is from genome assembly GCF_047675955.1 of Chlorocebus sabaeus. Taxonomy (NCBI): domain Eukaryota; kingdom Metazoa; phylum Chordata; class Mammalia; order Primates; family Cercopithecidae; genus Chlorocebus; species Chlorocebus sabaeus. Next base: position 49,119,789 of record NC_132915.1, read on the forward strand.
AGGGAATTATGCCTGAGACTCTTGCTTGAAATGTATACTGCCCATTTCATACTGTATCATGAGTTAATTGCCCAAAAGAGGCAAAAGATAATGTAACATCAGAACAGGTAAATAACCAATCAAAAGTGGGTTGAATTTGGGTTAACTGATCATTGGGTAAAGATCTTTGAGCAAACCAACCTGTTCCCATTGGATGACTTTATGTATCTATATGTAATATATAAATTATATATTAAATTTTATGTGTATTCACTTAACATTTTATGTATATTCATTTTTTATATATTCATGTATATTAATTTTATACTGGCCATATGAAGTATTAGAGATATGGAATTAGGCATATATAGAACACATCAGGAAACTTTTTGCCTCTTCCACATTATAGCTAAGATTTGATTATAAAATATAGAGTTTGATTATGTGACAAGTGAAATTCTGCTTGCACCAAATCCCTAAATGTTAGCCTTATAATGTATCTTTTTTTTTTTTTAAGAGACAAATTCTTGCTGTCGCTCAGGCTGGAGTGCACTGGTACAACCATAGCTCATTGCAGCCTCTCACTTCTTTTTTTTTTTTTTTTTTTTTTTGAGACGGAGTCTGCCTCTGTCACCCAGGCTGGAGCGCAGTGGCCGGATCTCAGCTCACTGCAAGCTCCGCCTCCCAGGTTCACGCCATTCTCCTGCCTCAGCCTCCCAAGTAGCTGGGACTACAGGCGCCCGCCACCTTGCCCGGCTAGTTTTTTGTATTCTTTAGTAGAGACGGGGTTTCACCGTGTTAGCCAGGATGGTCTCGATCTCCTGACCTCGTGATCCACCCGTCTCGGCCTCCCAAAGTGCTGGGATTACAGGCTTGAGCCACCGCGCCCAGCCTGCAGCCTCTCACTTCTGAGTTCAAGGGATCCTCCTGCCTCAGCCTACTGAGTGAGTAGCTGGGACTACAGGTGCACCCTACTACATCCAGCTAATTTTTAAATCTTTTGTAGGGATGGAGTCTATGTTGCCCAGGCTGGTCTTGAACTCTTGGCCTCAAGACATCCTCTCACCTCAAGTAATCATCCCACCTTAGCTTCCCAAAATGCTGGCTTTACGGGCATAAGCCACCACACTGGCCTATAATGTATCTTTAAATATGTACCTTTACTGAGGAGTTAATCTGATAAGATTAACAAGGACTAAGAGATTTATTTATCTTTAATCTTTGGTGCAATACCTGGCACATTTTAGAGTCTCCGGCCTCGTTTTCCTCATTGTTGTAACATTCTTCCAGTTCATCCAGCTCTGTTTTTCACAAAGTCTCTAACTGCTACCTGCTACAAGGTGCTTCATGTTCTCAGTAGTCTTAATCTGTGTGGCTAGCTAGGAGAGCCAGAGAAGCAGAGAATCTGTAAGCTGGAAAGGACTTCAACTTCAATGGGATAAATCTGCTCTGTGATCTGATGAATGAATTCAAAATAAAGAGTTAGGGACTTCACAAACTGTCACTGTTTGCTGACGATATGATCGTTTACCTTGAAAACCCTAAAGACTCCTCCAGAAAGCTCCTAGAATTGATAAAAGAATTCAGCAAAGTTTCTGGATATAAAATTAATGTACACAAATCAGTAGCTCTTCTATACACCAACAGCAACCAAGCAGATAATCAAATCAATAACTCAATCCCTTTTATAATAGCTGCAAATAATAAAATACTGAGGAATATACCTAACCAAGGAGTCGAAAGACCTCTACAAGGAAAACTACAAAACACTGCTGCTGAAAGAAATCATAGATGACACAAACAAATGGAAACACATCCCATGCTCATGGACAGAGAGAATCAATATTGTGAAAATTAACATACTGCCAAAAGCAATCTACAAATTCAACACAGTCCCCATCAAAATACCACCATAATTCTTCACAGAATTAGAAAAAACAATTCTGAAATTCATATGGAAACAAAAAAGAACCTGCATAGCCAAAGCAAGACTAAGCAAAAAGAACAAATCTGGAGGCATCACACTACTTGATTTCAAACTATAGTATAAAGCCATAGTCACCAAAACAGCCTGATACTGGTATAAAAATAGGCACATAGACCGGTGGAATAGAACAGAGAATCGAGAAATAAACCCAAATACTTACAACCGACTGATCTTTGACAAAGCAAACACGAACATAAAGTGGGGGAAAGGACACCCTTTTCAACAGATGGTGCTGGGATAATTGGCTAGCCACATGTAGGAGAATGAAACTAGATCCTCATCTCTCACCTTATACAAAAATCAACTCAAGATGGATTAAAGACTTAAACCTAAGACCTGAAACTATAAAAATTCCAGAAGATAACATTGGAAAAACCCTCCTAGACATTGGCTTAGGCAAGGATTTTATGACCAAGAAACCCAAAGCAAATGCAATAAAAACAAAGATAATAGCTGGGACCTAATTAAACTAAAGAACTTTTGCACGGCAAAGGGAACAGTCAGCAAAGTAAACAGACAACACACAGAGTGGGACAAAATCTTCACAATCTATACATCTGACATAGGACTAATATCTAGAATCTACTACAAACTCAAACAAATCAGTAAGAAAAAAAACAATCCCATCAAAAAGTGGGCTAAGGACATGAATAGACAATTCTCAAAAGAAGATATACAAACGGCCAACAAACATATGAAAAAATGCTCAACATCACTAATGATCAGGGAACTGCAAATCAAAACCACAATATGATACCATCTTACTCCTGCAAGAATGGCCATAATGAAAAAACCAACAGTAGACGTTGACAGAGATGCGGTGAACAGGGAACATTTCTACACTGCTAGTGGGAATGTAAACTAGTGCAGCCACTATGGAAAACAGTGTGGGGATTCCTTAAAGAACTAAAAGTAGAACTACCATTTGATCCAGCAATCCCACTACTCGGTTTCTACCCAGAGGAAAAGAAGTCATTATTTGGAAAAGATACTTGCACACGCACGTTTATAGCAGCACAATTCACAATTGTAAAATCGTGGAACCAACCCAGAAGCCCATCAATCAATGAGTGGATAAAGAAACTGCATATATATACACATATATACACACACACACATATATATGTATGTGTATATATACACACACACACATATACACACACACACACACATAAAGAAACTGCAGTGTGTATATATATATATGTATACACACACACACACAATGGAATACTACACAGCCATAAAAAGGAAGGAATTAACAGCATTTGCAGTGACCTGGATGAGATTGGAGCCTATTATTCTAAGTGAAGTGACTCAGGAATGGAAAACCAAATATCGTATGTTTTCACTGATATATGAGAGCTAAGTTATGAGTACACAAAGGCCTAAGAATGATACAATGGACTTTGGGGGTTTGGGGGGAAGAGTGGGAGGGGGTGAGGGATAAAAGACTACAAATATGGTGTAGTGTATACTGCACAGGTGATGGGTGCACTAAAATCTCACAAATTATCACTAAAGAACTTACTCATGTAACCAAATACCACCAGTACCCCAATAACTTATGGAAAAATAAAATAAAATAATAAATTTTAAAAAAGAACTTACTCATGTAACAAAATACTACTTGTTCCCCAAAAACCTATGGAAATAAAAAGTTTTAAAAAATAATAAATAAATAAATAAAATAAAGAGTTAGGGACTTCAGAAGTTATTTGTAATAGAAAAACTTTAACTAAAAAAATCACCAGGGTGATATATCTGACACAAGGTAATGGATTAACGGTAAAAGTAACTAAGGATTCTCTGTGTGTGTGTGTGTGTGTGTGTATGTGTGTGTGTATTTGTGTGTATGTACGTGTGTTTATGTGTCTGTGGGTGTGTATAGGGGATTACATTGCTGAGTAAGGTTTATGTGATACAAAAGAAGGCCTGGACCCTTCAAATCATGCTGGACTAGATTACCTTTGCTTACAAATCTACATGTTCTCAGCATATTCCCATCAAAGAGCTTAGTTGTAGCATTTATGTTTTCTGCAATATCAAGGAAGCAGACACATTTTAGACCCCCGCCTAATATTTGCATAAAGGAGTTCTCCACTGAATAACCAGAATTTTTTCTAAGATGTTATATTTTTGAAAAAATACTTTTATTTCAAAACCTCTGAATGGCTTTGGCTTGCTTTTGAAATAAAAGGGTAACTTTTTTTAGTGGATAATTTCTGAATGATTGTTATGTAGGAGAGCTTTACATATAGGTGTGAAAACAGCCAATTTAACTGCCTACACTTCTGTGTCCCCCAGAGTGATGCCAATTTGTACTGCACTGTGAAGATTCAGAAAGAGAGAGAAAAAGCTGGTGCTAAATCTGAGAGGTAAAAATTGAATTTGATTCCCAAAATGAAATTTGATCACATAGAATTTGTAATCTAGGTTCTGCACCTAGAATACAGAAATAAATACACAGTCCCTTCATTTTATTTAATTAACACATTAGTTATGATAGTCCCTATTGCTATTCATCTTATAGATTGTAAATTGATTTATTTTTTGCCTTTCCAGCTGGATTTGGAAGTACTCAAAATAATCTACTAAGAATGTGATATCCCAGTGATCTTGAAAGATACAGAAGAGAACAGGACTGGCTGAAAAACACTCAGAATGCTGTGTTTGATAATTGGGAGTAGAACTTCTGAAGTCTAATGATCCAGGCCAGATTTAAATCTTAACTTTTCATCAGCCTTCAGTGTTTTTAATCCAAGGAATAATTATCTTCCTGTATTTCTATTTCTTAGATCAGAATTTTTAAATGCCAACCTCATTAATTTTCTAAGATTTAAGTTGAAACAATGTACAATGTTGTATATCCTAACTTTCCTACAAGGGGCAGGAAGCAAGGTTATGTGCATGGCCACATGTTTGTAGGTACATATGTTGAAATAGGAAGTATCCTAGTATGTATTTAGATAAGAAAAACTTACATACTAGTGTTGACTTTGAAGTTACAACATTTATACCTACATATTCTTTGTGTTTATTTTAAAGTTTTGAAAATATACAGGACTGTTAATAAAAAAGAACGTGATATCAATTTTATGAAAGCCCTCACCCGAGGATGCTGGGGACTTAGTATAGTGTGCAAGATATTTAATGGTATGAGGCACCATCTATAGCAGTGGTTCCCAACATTTTAAAATATAAGGTACATTTTGAAACTAAGAAAAGCATCACCAGGTATTGTGTGCTGGAAGTTGTACTTTTTTCATCTATTGATTGACGAATAACCTAGTGATAATGCCTATTCTTAGTAATGCTTTAAGTTGTATTTACATGTTACCAATAATGACAGAATCAGCATGTTTTTGTAAAAGTATAAGAGCTATGTATGAGGGGAATGTTATCCATGCCAATCATGCTTGGCCTGCATTCTAAACTTGTAAACCCTTTAATGGCTTGTCACCTACAGACCAAACAGTGCTGACTTAGATTAAAAATATATCATTGATGATAGGAATCTTTTGAGTTATTATGAAAATTATTTCTTGACAAAGTCCTGAGAACTTTAAGTAAAACACTTCTTTCAGGGCCTGTGACTGATGCTGGTCTTATTCTCCCCACTGATGTCTCATCTTTTCTTGATGCAGAATTCGACTTCTGGTAATCCCATGTGAATCTAAAGGTTTATCATTGCTGGAATGATACTCTTCACTATGAAGTTGCAATCTGACTGATGTTCTGTTGCACCAAAAAACTGGCTAGGGAAAATATCAGGCCTGATTAATTAACTAGGTAATGTGCTGAACTACAGCCCACTTTGCAATATCTCTAAGATGATGTGATTGCATAAGCTAATGGAAAATAAGTTTATGGGCTCAGAATTAAAAAATAAGATTATTATTTACAAGGACTTCATCACAGAATGTAAGGGAGTGCTCACTAATCAGAGGAAAGGTATCATCATATCCTAGTTCCTAAACACATTAAAATGATAAGCTTACTTCCATTCATGCAAAACCACAGGCCCCTTCTCCAAAAAGCTGGAGATGAGAGGCCTCCAGAGACTTGGATAAAGGCAGCCTGCTTCCTTCCTGTTCTCCTTCTCAGGAGTCAGAGCTGCACAGCTATCTAAAACTCACCCTGCCCACTCCTGCATCTTCCCCTCTTTAACAGGAATTTCCCCAGTAAAGTCTTTTCCAGTTCTAGTCCCTTCTGGGCGTCTGCTTCTCTAAAGACCAGATCTGCCATACCACGTATAAGCTTGGTTGAGCTACTTAATCCTTATAAGTATGGGCTATCTTAGCAGAACACAGGTAAGATAATAATATTTAGATCCCTCCCATACCTTTTTTGTTTTTACATAATTTCAGATTTACAGAAAAAGTTGCAAGAATAGTACAAAGAATTTATGAATACCCTCACCCAGGTTCCCTGTATTAACATGGTGTGTGTGTGTGTATTCACAAACACATAATTTTGAACCCTTTAAGAAAAAGTTATATACATGACGTTCCTTTACTTCTAAATATTTCAGTGTGTGTTTTCTAAAAGTAAAGAATTTTCTTACTTGATAATAATCACAGTATAATGCTTAATCAAAAATTAATATCAAGCTGGGTGTGGTGGCACATGCCTGTAATCCCAGCTACTCGGGAGGCTGAGGCAGGAAAATCACTTGAAGCAGGGAGTTGGAGGTTGCAGTAAGCTGAGATCGCGCCACTGCACTCCAGCTTGGCAACACAGCAAGACTCCATCTCAATAAATAAATAAATAAATAAATAAATAAATAAATAAATAACATCAGATGAGATCAGGTGTCTTGAGGGTGGTATGCTGAGCCAGTATAGCCAACACAATCCTAAGCAACAAGAACAAAACTGGAGGCATCCAGCTACCTGACTTCAAACTATACTACAAGGCTACAGTAACCAAAACAGCATGATACTGGTACCAAAACAGATACATAGACCAATGGAACAGAATAGAGGCCGCAGAAATAACACCACACATCTACAACCATCAGATCTTGGACAAATGTGAAAGAAACAAGCAATGGGGAAAGGATTCCCTATTTAATAAATGGTGCTGGGAAAACTGGCTAGCCATATGCAGAAAATGGAAACTGGACCCCTTCCTTACACCTTATATAAAAATTAACTCAAGATGGATTAAAGATTTAAATGTAAAACCTAAAACCATGAAAACCCTAGAAGAAAACCTAGGCAGTAACATTCAGGACATAGGTATGGGCAAAGTTTTCACAACTAAAACATCAAAAGCAATGGTAACAAAAGCCAAAATAGACAAATGGGGATCTAATTAAACTAAAGAGTTCTGCAGAGCAAAATAAACTATCATCAGAGTAAACAGGCAACCTACAGAATGAGGGAAAATTGTGGCAATCTATCCATCTGACAAAGGGCTAATATCCAGAATCTACAAGGAACTTAAACAAATTTACGAGAAAAAAACAACCCCATCAAAAAGTGGGTGAAGGATATGAACAAACACTTCTCAGAAGAAGACATTTATGCAGCCATCAAACACATGAAAAAAAGCTCATCATCACTAGTCATTAGAGAAATGCAAATAAAAACTACAATGAGATCGCCAGTTAGAATGGCAATTATTAAAAAGTCAGGAAACAACAGATGCTGGTGAGGCTGTGGAGAAATAGGAATACTTTTATGCTGTTGGTGGGAGTGTAAATTAGTTCAGACATTGTGGAAGACAGTTTGGCGATTCCTCAAGAATCTGGAACTAGAAATATCATTTGACCCAGCAATCCTATTACTGGGTATATACCCAAAGCATTATAAATCATTCTATTATAAAGACACATGCACGTGTATATTTATTGCAGCACTATTCACAATAGCAAAGACTTGGAGCCAACACAAATGCCCATCAATGATAGACTGGATAAAGAAAATGTGGCAATGTACACCATGGAACACTACGCAGCCATAAAAAAGGATGAGTTCATGTCCTTTGCAGGGACATGGATGAAGCTGGAAATTATCATTCTCAGCAAACTAACATAGGAACAGGAAACCAAACACCACATGTTCTCACTCATAAGCAGGAGTTGAACAATGAGAACACATGAACACAGGGAGGGGAACATCACACACTAGGGCCTGTCAGCGGGGTGGGGGAAAGGGGAGGGAGAGCATTAGGACAAATACCTAATGCATGTGAGGCTTAAAACCTAGATGATGGATTGATAGGTGCAGCAGACCACCATGGCAAGTGTATACCTATGTAACATACCTGCCCGTTCTGCACATGTATCCCAGAACTTAAAGTAAAATTTCAAAAAATGTTAACATCAATTCAGTTCTATTATCTAATAGCCATTGTCTTACCCATTGTCTCAATGATTTCTTTTATAGCAATAGAAAGTCCAAGATCAGGCTTTAGAGTTTCCCCTTTTATTTTGCCTGGAGTAATTCTATAAATAATTTAGTAAGTGCTCAGTAAGTGCCAGGTGGGCACTGACAAGACTAAGGTGGGGAACAATGGGTCCCAGTGAATGAGGAACCTATGTCTACTCTGGGGAAGTAGACACCTGATAACTAGTTTATGATTTAGGCTATAGTGTAATATGTGTGGAGATTCAGTGGGACTCATTCAATATGGAATGTAGGGTCTAACTGCAGCATAGAAGGTAGAAATAGCCCAGTTGCAGTTTTACATCCTGCCCCACAACAAATTCAGAGCAGCCAGATTTTGTCTCTTGCGCTAGGCTAGATTTTTTTCTTTCAGTTAACCTGCAGACGAAGTAATTATTTTGCCTGTAGGGATCACGTTATCTAAAAAATAATATTTTAAAATACCAAAATCAATTTTATCTTGGTAAGAGGCTCACTCAATGAGAGGCACATGGGAAAACTGAAACCCTTAAAAGGGATTCAGGCAGGTCCATTGACTCAAGATCTCTCTAGGCATGTGCCCATTGAGGCGTGAATTACCTCCGTGGTTTAAATTGTTGATGTACTTTCTGTTAAATATAGAATATGACTCTGAATGACTATTTTCCTTGCTCAGAGGATGGAAAAATGATTAAAACAAAATGCCTACTCTGAATGCAATTAAACCAGGGAAAATAAGAAAAGAAAAAAATGATCATAACACAAAATATGACAGAAGTAGTTTCAGAAGAATGATGCATTGCAAAAAAACAAAACAAAACAAAAAAACAGTAGGCTTAGCAAAGACTTCGTGGAAGAAGTGACATATAACATGTTCATTAAAAGAAGAAAGATGTTTTCTGGATACAGTAGGGGAGTTACCTTCTGTGAAGGTATTAACATCGGTTGCGAAATAGAGACAGGAAAGCACTAGAGTGAATGGGATATCCAAGTGTAGGCAAGAGGGAGCAGTCCCATTCAGCAAGATCTTCTGGGATTTGAGGTATTTGTGAGAGAATAGTGAAAGGCAAGGTTGTCTTACTTGATTTGTACTGCCACAATAAAATATCCAAGACTGGGTAATTTGTAAACAACAGAAATTTATTTCTCAGTTCTGGAGGCTGAAAAGACCAAGATCAAGATGCTGGCAGACCTGGTTGCTGGTGAGGGCTGTCTCTGCTTCCAAGTTGGCCCCTTGAAGACTACTTCCTCTGGAGGGGACACTGTGTCCTCACATGAAGAAAGGATCTGAAGGAGTGAACTCATCCCCTCAAGACTTTTTATAAGGCATTAATCTCATGCATGAGGGTAGAGCCCTCATGGGCCAATTACTTTCTAGAAGGTACACATCTCAGTACTGTTGCATTGGGGATTTAGTTTCAATGTGAATTTTGGAGGGAATGCAAACATTCAAACCATAGCAAGGATGGAGAGAAATTCGGGGCAGACTGTGAAGCACCTTGGAATGTGGTCTCCAGTGAATCTCCTCCTGGTTCTATGGGTGAGTCCTGGGAGCAGTTTGTTTCCCTCCTTACTCTCTTGTATCTTCTCCCTTTCCTGTACTCCCTGCTTTTCCTGCTCTTTTCTCTTGATATATAGAGACCTTTTCAACATAGTTCTTTGCCAGGTTGGACACACTTTCCTATGCTCTCGCTCGCCACAGACTCAGCTTTAACCCACTTTGTTAAAGTACAGAGACAAACTTTTTCATGTTTCTAAGTTGTCACAAAACTACTGGGATGAGGGACACTAACACACATACAACACAGAGAGGAGTCATGTGGGTCATCTGAGGAATGGGCTGTGCATCAGCTTTGGTCTGTTGTCTCCTAACAATGCATCTTGATGAGATAAGTATATGAAGCTCTGATTAGGTTTAATATTTTAGTCAAATGAGCTGTTTACCTCCACTAGATGACTTGGATGAATATGTTAGAAACTTTGGGTTTGCAGGGGTGCTTTCTTCCTGAGAATGGCAAATTAAGGCTGCTCTGAAAAGTTACCCTAGTTTTGTTTTCTTGTTAGGAACATTCAAATGAGCATGAAGAAAGAGCAAATACTTACCAGTGGTGATTAAAAAAATAATTATATGTATATATATAAAATTAGCTTTATTGCCATATTTCCTTGATTCTAAGATGTATATTTTCATGTATTTTTACATTTCTGGAATGGGAGTAAGGCTACATGCATGTTTAATGTGGCATCTCTCTGTTTTCCTTCCGTTCTACCTCTCTCCCTCATTCTGCAAATCAAACAAACAAGTCGAAGCTCTCATTAAATTGCTGTCTTACAATCAAGGGAATAAGATGATATTTTCTAGTTCCTCACTCCTATCCCCCAGAGACACCTTTTTTGCTTATTAGCTGGGTGAGAAGAAATCATCTACTTTAAAATGTCCTATTGAGGGTTAAGCATCCTTCTCAAGAGGATGATACCAACTCTGGAATCACCCATGTATAAGACATGTCTAGACTATTTCCATCAGCTGAGGCCCTTTCTTCTCCTGCAAATTGAGATTCATCTGAGTAATTCTCACATGTGCATGTCCTCTGCCATCCAACTGTCCTCCTCAGAGGCTTCATGACAGAAAGCAGCAAGGGATTAATTTTTAACAACCCAGCCTGGTTTTTATGATGGTCAACATTATTATTTTTTAATGTACAAATGGTCCTATGATGATTCTGTTACAACTAGAAGTGCAGGCACTTTGGTAGATTGGTTTATTTATCCTGAACAAAACTGAATATGGGTATAAAAATACAGTGAATGAAACTGAGTATTGAATAAGATCTAGTAATGAATAAGATCTAGTATTCAGTAGCACAATAGAGTGACTATAGTCAGCAATAATTTATTGTTTATTTTAAGATAACTAAAAGAATGGAATTGAAATGTTCCTAACACAAAGAAATGAGACATGCTTAAGGTGATGGAAATCCCAATTATTCTGATTTGATGGTTACACATTGTGAGCCTGTATCAAAACATCACATGCACCCCATAAATAATAACTATTTATTACCCATAAGACTATTATTTACCCATAATAATTCAAAATAAAAATTAAGGATAAATAAAACAAACCCAAAAACCCTGAATATGAATTAGATATTTTTAAAAATAGGAAATGAGTTTCTGTTCTCAATACTCTGTGAGTAAATTCATGAATGAGAGGGGCTCATATCTAGGTTCACATTGGGACTGGGCAAATCATATCCTGTTCTTGCCCTTGCTCTCCCCCACCCCCAACGACCTCGAGTTTTAAAACTGTATAAAATCTGGTGACAGTGCACAGATTGGACAGCTGCAAGGAATTATAAAAAGTGAACAGGTGTCACAAAATAACGCATTGCTTGAGGGGGTGGGTATGTGAAGGGGAGGAGATGTTGGCAGGTCATTTAGCATCAGCTGCTTTGCTGAAGTTGTATGTGGGATTAGCAGAGGGGGGGGATCTGCTTGCTGCTTAGGCCCAGAGAAGCCCTGGCTCCATCCCAACATCCTATTTGCAATCTAGAGGGGGCTATGTTAACAAGTTCAGCAAATCTCCCTCCAGATCCCTAATGGACACCCTGCAGCCCTCTCCTTTACTGCCTACTAATCCCCACACTGACTGGCCTCCTCTCCCATACTTTTACCCACCCTTCCTTTTAATCTTTAACCCTTTGCTTGAACTCCTTTTGGTCTCTACACAAGAAATCTAACTTTCCTTATCAAATTCCCATCATGGAGACAATACCTTCTTCATGTACCTGAAACTCACAGGGTATGAGGGTTTGCATAGCTCTTGTTTCTCTGTGTCACTTTTCTTGCTACTTTGCCCTCTCTCTCAAGACTCTCTTTCTATGAAGCCCATAGAGTGCACTTGCAATGACCATGTGAAGGGGCACACAGAGCAGTTTGGAGCACAGGTGTGGTTGATACTAGCTTCCCCCATTCAGAGGTGATAAGACCTAAGAGCACATTAGGTGGTTGAGAAGACTAAAGGATTTGCTGTTGAAGAGCATCTAACAGAGGACCTGGCATATTGCAAGCACTCAATGAATGATTTGAAAGGCATTGACATGGTTTGGCCAATGCCTTTTAAGTAGCGAACGGAACCTAAAAAATCTTTAATTTTTCCCACCTTACCTCAGCTGTTAGAAAGCTCAGAACATTTGTTTTTTCCCCCTTTAAAAACAAAAAAAACTATAAGCTGGGCATGGTGACTTGTGCCTGCAATATCAGCTATTCAGGAGGCTGTGGTGGGAATATCACTTGAGCCCAGGAGTTAGAGGCTGCAGTGAGCTATGATTGTACCACTGTACTCCAGCCTGGATGACAGACATTGCCATATATATATGTATGTATGTATTTAAAGTTATATATATATAACTTTTTAAAACTTTAATTGTTCTGGTATAATTATTCATTTCCTTCCATTCTCTTTTTATTAAAGTTTGAGATTTTATTGTATTTGGATTCCCCAGTTTCCATCTTTCTTTCTTTTTTGATGTAAGAGGAAGAGTAAATAAATACAACCTGAAACAATATCAGTCTACTTGGTTCCCTTGGCCACCCAAGGGCAGGGGCAGATGGGTGATGAGGGAGCCAGTCCACAGTGGATGAGTTTTTCTTGTAGTTTTCCAGCAGAGTTCCAAGTTATCTCTCCAGGGCTGCCATGCAGGCCTTGAGGCCACTTTGAGTAGAGCCCACTGACATCATCTATCTGAGATACTGGGTTTTATGGCTGAAAGAAATTGCTAGACATGTTGTTTCATTTCACATATGTCAGGATATCCTTGCCCCAGGGAAAGTAAGTTCTTTCCGAAAATTCCTCAGGAATCTGGGGCCTTTTTAATGAATTAATATATTTTTACATTAACACATTTGATATGTTTATTTGCCATGAGGCATTGTGTCAGATTTTGACATGCATTAATTTGTTAGATTCTCACCATAACACTGTGAGATAAGAATTAGTAGTAGCTACATTTTACAAATCAGGAAGCTGACTCTTAGAAAGGTTATATAACTTATCCCAAATTACACAGCTACGAGTTGGACCCAGAATCATTCATTCGAAACTTCAATCCACAACAGCATTGGTATATTTCAGGGTAGAATGAAATTGACTGATTCTTCCAGGCCACAAAAAGTTCATCTGAGCAGCTCTGCAGTGTGGCAGATCATCCAGACTCAGCAGATTCCAGACTCCTGCCTTTCCCTAACTGGACATTACAGGGACTCTGAAGATTTCAGCATTGATACATGAGCCAAAGAGCCAAGCAGAGGACACTGAATGAATGGAGTATGCCTGACTGTCTTAGTCTGTTAGTCCTGCTATAACAAAATACCTAAGACTGGGTAATTTATAAGCAATAGAAATATATTTCTCACAGTTCTGGAGGCTGGAAAATTCAAGACCAAGGTATCAGCAGGATTGATAACCTATTTGGTGAAGGCTATTCTCTGCTTCCAAGAGGGTGCATCGTTGCGATATCCTCCAGAGGGGAGGACTACTGTGTCCTTACTTGGTAGAAGGAAAAGCAAGGCAAAAGAATGCCCCCTTTAACCTTGAACCCTTTTGTAAGGGTACTAATCCCATTCATGAGGGTTCTGCCCTCATGACTTAATCACCTCCCAGAGGCCACATCTCTTGATACTATTGCATTGGGGATTAAGTTTCAACATGAGTTTTAGAGGGGACATCATCATTCCAACCATAGCACTGACTGTAAGAAATTCTGGTCACTAGCTAGATTAAGTACATTATGCATTTTAGTCTGGCTGCCAGGGGAGAGTGCCCATTCAAGACCTTCTTGTGTCTTTCATCTCCTGAAAGTCTGCATGAAAATAAAGTCCAGTATTTTTTATACCTCATTTAAAATTCCTCCACCACTCTCACTCTTTAACTATCCTTTCCACATGAAATACCTCCTTCCTGCCAGCACATAAAATAAGGCCACTTATAAGCCATATTGAAACTTGAAGAAAAAAATGAGCATGCATTTTTAAAGCATGTCCCTAAATAAATTTGAAATCAAATCAGTTCAAACAATTGTAGTGCTACAAATATCATTAAATTCTCAATGACACTGCTTCATAGGTTTTTTATTTCCCCAACTGAATGTTTAAAATGATTTCTAATTAGGAAGACAACATTGTCTTTAAAATTATTCAGTGATTCAGAGACAAAGAATAGAAAATGACAAAGACTTCTGGTAGTGAGAAAAAAATCTCAAGCCTTCACCATGCCAAATATTTATTTTCCTTCTGAAGCAATGTTATTGCTTTCCAAATAAAGAAGCCATTTAGAGCCAAGATATGCCATTCAAATCATAATTGCGTTTCCTTGCTAAATTTAGAATAGAAGAATGTATACAATAAAAATGTTAGTAACTCTAGAAGTAAACATTTTGCTCATGATACATATCAAATTAGAAATATTCTAGCATAATGAAAAATATAGCATTGCTGATCCAGCATTAGTTGGACTTTTTTTTTGTCTGTTTATTTTGTTGTTTGTTATGAACTTTGTAGTAGTGGGATAGATTTAGATCACATCTTCGCCTGTCTGTACTCTCTCACCCAGGCTTTTCCAGAGCCATGAAATGTGCCAAGGCATGGTCAGAGAGGTTGGTTTCAGAATAGGCAGAATCTAATTGCCTCAGAAAGAGAAGAAATCCCAGATTTTGGTCTAGTGAGCAGAGTATTCCAACTGTAACCCAAAACACCAGTACCATTTAGAAGTTAAACAAGGAACCCATAATATATGTCTTCAAAGTAATTTGGCTGTTTTTAAATGACTAACTACTTTAAGTTGTATCAGGGAATGTTATAGTTCTATATACAAACCTACTTAACCTTGTTATAAGCCAGATATGAGTCATTCAAACAAGTGATTAGTAATGGATTTTGTCAAAATGATCAACCAAGTCATGTTGTGTAGACTAGAAATTTCAAAAGTAAGGTCAGGGAAACACTAATTATTCATTAGGATATTAAATGATGACGCTTAAAAAAAATCAGTGGCCCAGTAAGCTTGGAAATACAGTGTCAAATGAAAGTAAACAGAACAGTTAGTGTAGAACTGGTGTGGATACAGACTTGGTGACAACCAAATCTTTTCTAATTAATCTTTTCTTTGTGTTTGAAAAGAAGGGTTTATGAGAGCCTATATATGGAAGCCATTATTGGCTTATGCCAAAAAGTTGGTGCAAGTAAGTACAGATTTCTTACCAGTTACAAAGAGCCTGATCTATTCATTTTATCATCAGTTACCTGAGGGACATTTTCATTTTCCATTTCCTTGTTGCTATTTCTGTTTCAGCAACATGCTCAGGGATACGGATGATTTCTATTAGGTGTAATGGCAAAGTGCTTCTTCCATTCTTGCTGTACCCAGGGAAATGCTGTTAGGTACTGTAGTCTGGATGATATATTTCTCTTTTTTCTGCATTTCTCTTTATAGAACCACCTGACATATTCTTTTGTGTAGTGGATTGATAATATAATTCATGTAGCAAATATATTCTAAAAAGAGAGGAATAATAATTAAAATTGTTTGAAGTAAAGGTCAAATTCTGAGTTGGTTTGAAATTGATGGAGGAAGATCATGAAATTTAGGGACTTTTTATAGTTAATGAAAGTGTTCCCTTCAGGCTCCAAAACACAGCTGAACTGTAGCAATAATTTCAAGAAATTGTAGTAGTAGTGAGCTGCATAATAACATTTAGGTCAATGACAGACCACATAAATGAAAGTAGTCCCATAAGATTATAATGGAGCTGAAAAATTCACCTACTAATGTCAAAGTCATTGTGTCAATGGCCTACAGTGTTAATTACAGTAACATATAATGTACAGGTTTGTAACCCAGAAGCAATAGGCTATACCATATACCCTAGGTTTGTGGTAAGCTATATCATCCAGGTTTTTGTGAGTACACTCTGGGTTGTTTGAACAATGATGAAATCACCTAAGGATGCATTTCTAAGAATGTGTACCCATCATTAAGTGATGCACGACTGTGTGTCATTTTCAGAATGGCAAAATAGAACTCAAGACATAACAAAATCATGGGAACTTAAAGGACAATTTAATTTGTGACTCCAAGACCCTGCATAGACAGTTAATTGTAGTCATTCATAACTCATTTTTAACAATATTCCTGTATATAGCCTTTCTTTAAAAGTAATGGAGGTAAACACTACCATTTCCCTAGGTAGCCTCTTTCAACAATTTACAATCCTTATAACTGTGATTCTTTCTAGAATTAAACCAGTATCCAGGCTTGAACAGCAGTAGTCATAATGAGAAATAACAGGATTAGGAGACCCACACTAAAAATGGAAAGAGGAACTATAGGCCTCTTAATTTCAAATGTTTGAGAAGGGACTTAATACTTCCCAATTTCCCTGTTCAGCTATACAGGAGCTTTTCCTGGGCCCTTAGCTAATCTCTTTTGTGACTTGATTTCTGGGGAATGACCTTGAGTTTTTCTCCTGGTTTAATGAATAGATATTTATCAAATTGGGATTACAGACTGTTTTGTAACTTTATATTTATTTTATATTTAAATTGTTATTAAGTTTTTCATTGAGGTAAAATTTACATAGGATGAAATGTATTTATTTTAAGTGTGTCATTCAATGAGTTTTGATGAGTGCATATTTCTGTGTGACCTCCACCCCAATCAAGAATACAACATTTCTATCACCCTGGAAGGTACCCTTGAGCTCCCTTCCCCTCTCTCTGATTTTTATCATCTTAGATTAGTTTTACCAGTTATAGAACTTTATAGAAAGGGAGACATATAGCATTTACCTTTAAAACTGGCTTCCTTTGCTCAACATATTTTTTTTTTAAGAATTATCTATGTTGCTGTGTATATCAGGAGTTAATTCCTTTTTATTGTTGAGTAATTTTCCATTGTACATAAGAGAATCTATATCAGTTTTCCTGTTGATGAACAGCTGAATGGTTTATAGTTTTTTTTTTTGAGTCATAGACTTTTCAATCACCATTGGTTTAAATGAACACAAAGAACATTTAAGTTTTCTATAACCACTCAGTAACACATATTTATTAAGAGCTTACTCTGAGCCAGGTATTATTTTAAATGCTGAGAATGCAAAAATGAACAAAATAGCATCTCTGTTTTTGTGGAGATTGTTTTCTGGAGAAGAGACTAAAAATAAAATAAGAAAGATATAACATTATATGTCAATAAGTGTTATGGAGTAAAATAAGGCAGAGAAGGGGAATAGGGAGTGTGAGGTGTCCAGGAATGCCATCGCTAAGGGGATGGCATTTGGGCAAATACCTGAAGGAGATGAGGGGCAAGTCATTTGGATATCTGGGAAATAAGCATTCTAGGTAAAAGAAGAGCAAGGTGAAACCCTTCAGGCAGACACATACCTGGTGTTTTCAATGTGCATAGGTGAAGTGCCCCTCAAAGGGATTGGTAGATGATGGGTTAGGGGAGGGCATAATGTGCTAGTTAGGATGACATGCCAGTTATCAATGTATTATCTCTCAGCTCTTAATTCACCTTTTTGCCTGTTCTTTGAAACTGGATCTGTGCCCTTTAAATAGTGTTTCCTTGCCAGGTCACACTGAAGCTTTGTCAAGTGAGGACACTGAATAGGATTGGAATATTGGTAACAAGAAAGTCTAGGGAAGAGGTATATGGCTGCATCTCTCTGAATGGACACAGACTGCAGATATTTGTACCCAATATCAATGTTCATCAACAGGCATCCATTGCAAAGAAGGCTCTTAATAATCAGGGGGACATAATTATTCATTCTGTGGATATCAGTAACACCAGCCACCCTAATGCTTATTGGGCCCATGAATAAAGTGTCTATGGTGGCAGGGATGGAGGCTAAACATGGACTTAACAGCATGAACTTCTCCTTATGAAGATTTCCTCCAAATCTTTACCCTGATCCTACGGGTATAATTACATGTGAGATGGGTCTCTTAAAGACAGCAGATGAATGGGTCTTATTTTTTAAATCTAACTTGCCACTCTGTGTCTTTTAAGTGGGGTGTTTAGATCATTTACTTTCAAAGTTAATATTGATATGTGAGGTTTTAATCCTATTACAAAGTTGTTAGCTGGTTGTTTTGTGGTTTCTATTGTGTGGTTGCTTTATAGGGTCTGTGGGCTATGTATTTAAGTGTGTTCAGTAATTATTATTTATATTAAGTGTTGGAACAGAAATGCAGATCTGGGGCTGGGCGCAGTAGCTCATGCCTGTAATCCCAGCACTTTGGGAGGCTGAGGCAGGAGGATTGCTTGAGCCCAGTAGTTCAGTAACAGCATGAGAAACATAGTGAGACCCCATCTCTGCAAAAATAAAAAAATGAGGCATGGTGGTGCATGCCTGTGGTCCCAGCTGCTCGGGAGGCTGAGGTGGGAGGATCCGTTGAACCTGGAATGTTGAGGCTGCAGGGAGCTGTGATCGTGCCATTGCTCTCCAGCCTGGGTGACAGAGCAAGAACTAGTCTCTTTAAAAAAATGCAGATCTGGTTTAGGTTCTGTTCAAATAATTTTTAGGTAAAAACAGCTTCTCTAATTATTTGACATTATGCAATTATTATATTGGACTATTTATAGAGCGAAGTCTCTAATGCTATATAAATGCAAGCAAATATGTGGCACAAAAAGGGAATCATTTAGAAGGTAACAAAGAGTATTAATTTCTGCATCTTTTAATAAAACTTCTGTTTATTTGTTAATTTAATATCACCCATTACTTAAATAGCCCTGAAGGAAGTTTCTCTTGAAATTTTATGTTGGGAAAAAATTTATGTGTTCCAAAGAATGAATTGCATTATTTACCAGATAATGCAAACTATATAATTACAATGTTTCTCTTTTAGCCTTGTCTGCCAAGAAGTTCAATGCTAAACAAAACTCTCAGTTGCATTACCCTGTCTTCTCATTGGTTGTTGATATAAATCTCTCCCCCTCTCATGGGTTATTATTCTCTTTTAAATTTTAAAGAAATGTGCTTACATATATGTGTTTTTAAGGTAATCTGTCTCAATTACTTATGGAAAGTAGGAAAAATAAAAATAACAAATGCATTACCAATAAGTAGAACTATCCACACTGGAGAGAAGACTGGGAACTTACACAGAAGGCAAGCACAATATATATTTTGCTACCCCTATTGGGGGTAGTTTACCGTCCTAATCCTTGTGATTTTGACTATTTTGATTTTTGCTTCAGACCAGTAAACATTGACCCAATTTGCACTTCTTTACCATCCTAATCCTTGTAATTTTGACTATTTTCATTTTTTCTTCAGACCAGTAAACACTGACCCAATTTGCTCAGAACAAATAGACGGTGAGTTCACAAGACCCACAGTCATTGTTGGGTCATTTTATGTTTGGATAGAGAAAACGCTTAGCCTCGGATGGCTAGAGGTTCATCCCAGCTTTGAATCTTATTGTCAAGGGACTTCTCTTTTCCAATAGGAAGCTATTGTTCAAATTTGACAACCATCAGCAGCTGCCTTGTTACCACAATTCTTGTATGAGATCAGACTGTGTTATCATTCTTTGTCTTATTATTTTAACTATTCTGAACAAGTGGATTTTTCTGAATTTAAACACGTTAACTAGACAAAACTAAACTTGTATAGAAGAGGGGTTTATTTGTTTTGTTTGTTAGCTTTTACCAACCAAAAATAAGCATTAATTTATGTTTTGTTTTGTTTTAATTTTTGCCAACCAAGAGGAAGCACTGATAGAGGAAGAGGTTTAAATTGTAGATTTGCTGATAATATTATGCTAAACACTGGGGGAGAAAACAAGTGGGTTCAAATTTTGGCTCTATTATCTTCTAGCTGTGTTATTACCTGTATAAATTATTTAACTTCCACTTGCTTCTGTTTCTTCATTTATAAAATAAGCAACAATTTATTATTGGTGTGGAGAATAAATGACATATATAGTAGTGTAGGTAACATATTGTATATAAATGACATGTATAGTGTGTGTAAAGTATTGTGCATAAATGATATATGGTATTGTATGTGAAGCACTTAGGATGGTCCTAGGCAAGAGTTAGCTATTATTAATATTTTAGAATTATAGAAATGTAATTATCTATAATAAGCATTACAAGTGAATAATTTAAAAATTTGCTTCCTAAATATAAGTTAAATGTAATTTCACATAAAGGGTAGTAGGTGAGATAAAAAATGTAAAAACTCTCTAACCACAAAAGATTGTTCTTCATTATTTAAATGGTTTCGCACTTCCTTGTGGTCAATGGAATTATATTCACTCATTTTTGTGTCACCTACTTGACCTGAGCATTTATTAAATAGAAGATGTTCAATAAATGTTGACCTGAAATAATCTGAATTCTGACCAGCTGCTATTCAAAGGCTATATTTATTGAGAGACAAGGACACCTCAGGCACTGGGGATACAAAGATAAATAAAATATGGATTCTGCATTCCAGGGAAGCACACCCTAGAGTGGGGGGCAGACATGTAAAGAAACAACTGCATCCCCAGGGAAGTGGTGCAAGTGACAAATGTGCAGACGGCTGGGGACACGGAGTGGGCAGAGACCCTGGGGAAGGGTGGCTGTCGGAGGAGGTTTTCCCAGTGGTGTGCCATTGCATCTTAACCTTCCGTCTTCTTTGTGTTTGGGGATTAAAGTCAGTGAATGAGGCAAGAAAAAAGCAAGCACATATGGGGCCAAATTACTCTTGAAAAAAACTCCTCACTGCTCACTAAGAATACATAGAATAAATCTTATAAGGATACACATCTGTACATATGTGAAATGTCTCTGATAATGTAAAACATACAAGTAATATTTTACAGTATTTTAATTTTAAAAATTATTATTTTTCTGAGACACTATTGTTCAACTCAGTTAATTTAAAAGTGTAAATGATGAGCTTCTGCTGAAAATAGGGCCTATGTTTTAACCATATTGGCTAACGAAAGACATTGTACTACTATTACATTTATGACTAGTTTGTGAATGTTTCAATAGAGAAATAAAGCACACGGGGGAAAGAAAAGACATATCTAATTTTAAAAATGAAATGCATTATTGTAAAATATGAATGTGAGTGAAAATAAAATTTACTCACCAACGTGTAGGCTATAGCCTAGAAATGCATCTATTTTTTATGCTATAGACTTTCTGTCAAGTTTCCAAGTAAACGTCTCTGTCCTTCTAAGTCTAGAATGTTATGACTCTGAGAAGACATAAATATAGCTGGCACCAACCTAAACTGCAAAGACCAAAACACTGAGATAATATTTTATCAACAATCAAGGATATTTAAAGTGAATGTCTCCATAATGAATTTAGATATAGAAAGTTCTTTAATGGTCATTGTGAAATAAAAAGAAAAAGGAGCTGATATATGTGAATAACATTTGAAAGGCACTTAGCACATTTCCAGCAGGCTATTTTTCCAGAAAAGGGGCCAGAAATCTAAATCATAAGAATAAAGACTGCCTTTTTTGTAGGATGAATGTTTTATAGGGTTATGTTTCTGAGTAAAAGCCTGATGCTCAGTTCTTTATAAGAATGCTCTCCTGAAATTATATAAATGCCTGTATACTTATAAAGACCTTAAAATAATTAAAAATAAATTAAGCAGTCATCAAAATAGTTAATTTTTAAAAATTACATTTAATATGATAAAGTAGCATACAGTATTATTCAATGCTCTCATCTTTATAATTTGTAGGTTATACTGCAATAAATGCAAAGTTTGAAGAAATTTTCTTTTTTTTTTTTTTTTTTTTTTTTTGAGACGGAGTCTTGCTCTGTAGCCCGGGCTGGACTGCAGTGGCCGGATCTCAGCTCACTGCAAGCTCCGCCTCCCGGGTTCACGCCATTCTCCTGCCTCAGCCTCCGGAGTAGCTGGGACTACAGGCGCCCGCCACCTCGCCCGGCTAGTTTTTTTTTTGTATTTTTAGTAGAGACGGGGTTTCACCGTGTTAGCCAGGATGGTCTCGATCTCCTGACCTCGTGATCCGCCCGTCTCGGCCTCCCTAAGTGCTGGGATTACAGGCTTGAGCCACCGCGCCCGGCCAATCTAATTTATATTTTGAACATTTTCAAATGCAAGGAAAAGTTCAGGAGTAGAACATTTGAATTGTGTAGTCACCATTTAGATAACAAACTTTTTAAGTGTGAAAAGCATCTATATATGAGCAATGCTATCCCCTCATAAATATGCATACCTTTTATTTATAGCTTTATTGAGGTATAATTTACATATCATAAAATTTACCCTTTTAAAATGTACAATTCAATGATTCTTAGCCATTCATAAAGTTGTGTAGTCATCACCAAAATCCAGTTTTAGAACATATCCATTATCCCCCAAAATTCTCTTGAGCAATTTTCAGTCAGTCTTCCCTCCCGTCCCAGCCATAGGCAACTATGGATCTGTGCTTTGTTTTTATAAGTTTGCATGATCTGGATATTTCATATTAATAGAATCATACAATATGTAGTGTTTCGTATCTTGCTTCTTCCATTTAGTATAATATTAAGTTTTATCTATTAAAAACATAGCATGTGTCAATATTTCATTTATTATTGCTGAATAGTTTTCCATTATGTGGATATGTCACATTATGTTTATCTAGTTACCAGTTGATGGATATTTAGATTGTTTCCAGTTTTTGGCTATTATGAACATTCATGTACAAGTACTCATGTGGGCATATGTGTATATGAGAGAGAGAGAGACACAGAGTCTCGCTCTTGTTGCTCAGGCTGGAGTGCAATGGTGTGATCTCAGCTCACCACAATCTCTGCCTCCTGGGTTCAAGCAATTCTCCTGTCTTGGCCTCCCGAGTAGCTGGGATTACAGGCACCCGCCACCACGCCAGGCTAATTTTTGTATTTTTTAGTAGAGATGGGGTTTCATGATGTTGGCCAGGCTGGTCCTGAACTCCTGACCTCAGGTAATCCACCTGCCTTGGCCTCCCAAAGTGCTGGGATTACAGGTGTGAGCTACTGCGCCTGGCCCGACATATATATGTATTTTAAATTTGAAGTTCCAAGGTACATGTGCAGGATGTGCAGGTTTATTACATAGGTAAATGTGTGTCATGGTGATTTGCTGCACCTGTCAACCCATCACATAGGTATTAAGCCCAGCATGCGTTAGCTATTTGTCCTGATGCTCTCCCGTCCACCCCTGCCACACTACTGACAGGCCCCGGTGTGTGTTGCTTCCCTTCCTGTGTCCCTGTGTTCTAACTGTTCAGCTCCCATTTATAAGTGAGAACATGTGATGCTTGGTTTTCTGTTCCTGCATTAGTTTGCTGAGGATAATGGCTTCCAGCTCCATCCATGTCCCTGCAAAGGATATGATCTCATTCCTTTTTATGGCTGCATAGTATTCCATGGTATATATGTACCACATTTTAAAAAAATCCAGTTAGTTATTGATGGGCTTTTAAGTTGATTCCATGTCTTTGCTATCATGAATAGTGCTGCAATGAACATACAAGTGCATGTATCTTTATAATAGAATGATTTATATTCCTTTGGGTATATACCCAGTAATGGGATTGCTGGGTCAAATGATATTTCTGGTTCTGAATCTCTGAGGAATCGCCACACTGTCTACCACAGTTGAACTAATTGACATTCCCACCAATGCTGTAAAAGCGTTCCTATTTCTCTGCAACCTTGCCAGCATCTGTTGTTTCTTGAGTTTTTAATAATCGCCATTCTGGCTGGCATAAGATGGTATCTCATTGTGGTTTTGATTTGCATTTCTCTAATGATCAGTGATATTGAGCTTTTTTTCATATGTTTCTTGGCCACATAAATGTCTTCTTTTGAGAAGTGTCTATTCATGTCGTTTGCCCACTTTTTAATGGTGTTTCCTTTTTTTTTGTAAATTTGTTTAAGTTCCTTGTAGATTCTGGGTATTAGACCTTTGTCAGATGAATAGATTACAAAAATTTCCTCCCATTCTGTAGGTTTACTCTGATGATAATTTCTTCTGCTGTGCAGAAGCTCTTTAATTTAATTAGATCCCATTTGTCAATTTTTGCTTTCATTGCAATTGCTTCTGACATTTTTGTTGTTAAATCTTTGCCTATGCCTATTTCCTGAATGGCACTGACTAGATTTTCTTCTAGGGTTTTTATAGTTTTGGGTTTTATATTTAAGTCTTTAATCCATCTTGAGTTATTTTTTGTATAATGTATAAGGAAGGGGTCCACGTTCAGTTTTCTGCATACAGTTAGCCAGTTCTCCCAGAACCATTTATTGAATAGAAAATCCTTTCCCCATTGCTTGTTTTTGTCAGGTTTGTCAAAGATCAGATGATTGTAGATGTGTGGCCTTATTTCTGAGTTTTGTATTCTGTTCCATTGGTCTATGTGTCTGTTTTTGTACCAGTACCATGCTTTTTTGGTTACTATAGCCTGGTAGTACAGTGAAGTGAGGTGAAATGATGTCTCCAGCTTTGTTCTTTTTGCTTAGGATTGTCTTGGCTATATGAGCTCTTTTTTCATTCCATATTAATTTAAATTTTTTTTTTCTAATTCTGTGAAGAATGTCAATGGTACTTTAATGGAAGTAGCATTGAATCTATAAATTTGGGCAGTATGGTCGTTTTCATGATATTGATTCTTCTTATCCATGAGCATGGAATGTTTTTCCATTTGTTTGTGTCCTCTCTTATTTCCTTGAGCAATGGTTTGTAGTTCTCCTTGAAGAGGTCCTTCACTTCCCTTGTTAGATGTATTCCTAGGTATTTTATTCTCTTTGCAGCAATTGTGAATAAAAATTCATCAATAATTTGGCCCTTTACTTATCTGTTGTTGGTGTATAGGAATGCTTGTGATTTTTGAACATTGATTTTATATCTTGAGACCTTGCTGAAGTTGTTTATCAGCTTAAGAAGCTTTTGGGCTGAGATGATGGGGTTTTCTAGATATAGGTCATGTCATCTGCAAACAGAGACAAATAGTCAAATAGACTTTCTCCCTTCCTATTTGAAGACCCTTTATTTTTTTCTCTTGCCTGATTGCCCTGGCCAGAACTTCCAATATTATGTTGAATAGGAGTGGTGAGACAGAACATTCGTATCTTGTGCTGGTTTTCAAGGGGAACGCTTCCAGCTTTTGCTCATTCAGTATTACATTGGCTCTGGTTTTGTCAAAAATAGCTTTTATTATTTTGAGGTATGTTCCTTCAACACCTAATTTATTGAGAGTTTTTAAAATGAAGCGATGTTGAATTTTATCGAAGGACCTTTCCGCATCTATTGAAATAATCATGTGGATTTTGTGTTTAGTTATGTTTATGTGATAAATTACATTTGTTTGTTTGCATTTGTTGAACCAGCCTCGCATCCCAGGAACGAAGCCAACTTGATCATGGTGGAGAAGCTTTTTTTATGTGCTAATGGATTTGATTTGCCAGTATTTTACTGAAGATTTTTGCACTGATGTTCATCAGTGATACTGGCCTGAAGTTTTCTTTTTTTGTTGTACCTCTGCCAGGTTTCGATATCAGGATGATGCTGGCCTCATAAAATGAGTTACGGTGGAATCTCTCCTTTTCAATTGTTTGGAATAGTTTCAGAGGAAATGGTACCAGCTCCTCTTTATACTTCTGATAGAATTCAGTTGTAAATCCTTCTGGTCCTATGCTTTTTCTTTTTGGTAGGCTATTTATTATTGCCTCAATTTCAGAACTCATTGGTTTTTTCAGGGATTCAATTTCTTTCTATTTCAGTCTTGGGAGGGTGTTTGTGTCCAGGAATTTATCCACTTCTTCTGTATTTTCTAGTTTATGTGCATAGAGGTGTTTATAGTATTCTCTGATGGTTGTTTGTATTTCTGTGGGGTCAATGGTGATATCCTTTTTTATCTTTTTTTATTGTGTCAATTTGATTCTTCTCTGTTTTCTTCTTTATTAGTCTAGCTAGCAGTCTATTTTATTAATTTTTTCATAAAACAGATTCCTGGATTTGTTTATTCTTTTTTGAAGGGTTTTTCGTGTCTCTATCTCCTTTGGTTCTTCTCTGAGCTTAGTTATTTCTTGTCTTCCTCTAGCTTTGGGGTTTGTTAGCTCTTGATTCTCTAGTTGTGATGTTAGGATGTTGATCTGAGATCTTTCTGGCTTTTTGACCTGAGCATTTGGTGCTATAAATTTTCATCTTAACACTGCTTTAGCTATGTCCCAGAGATTCTGGTACATTGTCTCTTTGTTCTCATTAGTTTCAAAGGACTTATTGATTTCTGCCTTAATTTCATTATTTACCCAGGAGTCATTCAGGAGCAGATTGTTCAATTTCCATGTAGTTGTGTGGTTTAGGTGAGTTTCTTAATCTTGAGTTCTAATTTTATTGTGCTATGGTCAGAGAGACTGTTATGATTTTAGTTCTGTTTTTTGAAATTTTACCCTTAAGTTCTAGGGTACATGTGCATAACGTGCAGGTTATACCATTACTGGGTATATACCCAAAGGATGATTTTAGTTCTTTTGCATTTGCTGAGGAATGTTTTACTTCCAATTATGTGATCAATTTTAGAGTAAGTGCCATGTGGTGCTGAGAAAAATATATATTCCGTCACTTTTGGGTAGAGAGTTCTGTAGATATATATCAGGTCTACTTGATCCAGAGCTGAGCTCAAGTCCTAAATATATTTGTTAATTTTTTGTCTTAATGATCTGTCTAATATTGACAGTGGGGTGTTAAAGTCTCCCACCATTATTGTGTGTGAGTCTGAGTCTCACTGTGTGTCTTTAAGAACTTGTTTTATGAATCTGAGTGTGCCTGTATTGGTGTATATATATTTAGGATAGTAAGCTCTTCTTGTTGAATTGAACCCTTTACCATTATGTAATGCCCTCCTTTGTCTTTTTTGATCTTTGTTGATTTAAAGTCTGTTTTGTCAGAAACTAAGACCATGACTCCTGCTTTTTTCTGCTTCCCATTTGCTTGGCAAATTTCCCTCTATCTCTTTATTTTGAGCCTATGTGGATGGGTCTCTTGAATACAGCACACTGATGAGTCTTGACTCTTTATCCAGCTCGCCGTTCTTTGTCTTTTAATTGGGGGATTTAGCCCACTTATATTTAAGGTTAATATTTTTATGTGTAAATTTGATCCTGTCATCATAATGCTAGCTGGTTATTTTGCAGACTTGTTAATGTAGTTGCTTCATAGTGTCATTGGTCTGTATACTTCAGTGTGTTTTGTCGTGGTTGGTAATGGTTTTTCCTTTCCGTATTTAGTGCTTCCTTTAGGAGCTCTTGCAAGGCAGCCCTGGTTATGACGAATTCCCTCAGCATTTATTTGTCTGAAAAGGATTTTATTTCTCCTTCCCTTATGAAGCTTAGTTTGGCCAGATATGAAATTCTGGATTGGAAATTCTTTTCTTCAAGAATGTTGAATATTGGCCCTGAATCTCTTCCGGCTTGTAGGGTTTCTGCTGAGAGGTCTGCTGTTAGTCTGATAGGCTTCCTTTTGTAGGTGTCCTGCCTTTCTCTCTGGCTGCCCTTAACACTTTTTCCTTCATTTCAACCTTGGAGAATCTGATAATGTGTCTTGGGGTTGATCTTCTCATGGAGTATTTTACTGGGGTTCTCTGGAATTCCTGAATTTGAATGTTAGCCTGTCTTGCTAGGTTGGGGAAGTTCTGGATAATATCCTGAAGTATGTTTTTAAATTTAGTTCCATTCTCCCTGTCATTTTCAGATACCCTGATCAGTCATAGGTTTGGTCTTTTTACATAATCTCACAGTTCTTGGAGGTTTTGTTTGTTCCTTTTCATTTTCTTCTAGTCTTGTCTGCCTGTTTTATTTCAGCAAGATAGTCAAGCTCTGAGATTCTTTCCTCTGTTTGGTCTATTTGGCTAATCAATACTTGTGGTTGCATTGTGAGTTCTTGTGTTGTGTTTTTCAGCTCCATCAGGTCATTTATGTTCCTCTCTAAACTGGTTATTCTGGTTAACAGCTCCTGTAATATTTTATCATGGTTCTTAGCTTCTTTGCATTGGGTTAAAACATACTCCTTTAGCTCAGTGAAGTTCATTATTACCCACCTTCTGAAGCCTACTTCTGTCAGTTCATGCATCTCAGCCTCAGCCCAGTTCTGTGCCTTTGTTGGAGAGGAGTTGTGATCAATTGGAGAAGAAGAGGCACTCTGGCTTTTTGAGTTTTTAGCATTTTTGTGTTGATTTTTTCTCATCTTCATGAGCTTATCTACTTTCGATCTTTGAGGCTGCTGACCTTTGGATGGGGTTTTTGTGGGGTCTTTTTTGTTTATGTTGTTGTTGCTTTCTGCTTATTTGTTTTTATTTTAACAGGTAGGCCCCTCTCCCATAGGGTTTCTGTGGTTTGCTGAGGGTCTACTCCAGACCCTATTCATCTGGGTCCCTCTTGCACCGGGAGGTGTCACCAGTGGAGGCTGCAGAATAGCAAAGATGACTGCTTGTTCCTTCCTCTGGGAGCTCTGTCTCAGAGGGGCACTGACCTGATGCTGGTGGAAATGCTCCTGTATAAAGTGTCTGGCAGCGCATGTTAGGTGGTCCCACCCAGTCATAAGGCACTGGATCCAGGATCTGGCTGCCCCATGGTGGATTGGCTGCCCACTCTGGCTGCCCCATGGTGGATCAGGTGTGCTGCACTGCACTGGGGAGAAATCCCCCTCATCTGGACAAATCCCCCTCATCTGGACTGCCTGGCTGCTTCAGAGCCAGCAGGCAGGAAAGACTAAGTCCACTGAGCCACAGAGACCACCACCGCCACGTGGGCAAATTTTAACATGTCTTTTCGGGTTGGGAGTAAAATTGCTGGTTTGTATTTTAACTTTATTGTTAAAAATGGATTTATTATCTTACAGTTCTGGAAGTAAAAAGTTCAAAAATCAATCTCACTGGGCTAACGTTAAGGTGGTGGCAGAACTGGTTTCTAAACACGGATTTATTATCTTACAGTTCTGGAAGTAAAAAGTTCAAAAATCAGTCTCACTGGGCTAACATTAAGGTGGTGGCAGAACTGGTTTCTAAACATGGATTTATTATCTTACAGTTCTGGAAGTAAAAAGTTCAAAAATCAATCTCACTGGGCTAACGTTAAGGTGGTGGCAGAACAGGTTTCTTCTGGAGGCTCTCAGGAGAGAATCTATTTCTCTGTCTAGAAGATGAAACTGAAAATCTTCTAGAGTCTACTTATATTCCTTGGTTTGTGTCCACTTCTTTGCATAATTCCCATCTTTGGCTTCTATCATTATTACATCTCCTATTACTCACTTTGACCCTCCTATCTTTCTCTTCTAAGGACCCTGTGGTTACAGTGGGCCTAGCTAGGTAATCTAGGAAAATCTTCCCATCCCCAAATCCTCAACTACATCTACAAAGTTATTCTGCAGATTAGATATGAACATCTTTTGAGGGTCATTATTCAGTCTATCACAACAATATTAAGTCTTCCAATTCATAAACTTAGGTTGCTTTTGTATGTATTTGAATCTTTAATTTCTCTCAGCAATATTTTTTAGTTTACAGATACAAATTACGCACATATTTGTTAAGTTTATTCATAATTATTTTACTCTTTTTGAAGCTAATATAAATGGAAATTATTTATTAATTTAATTTTCAGATTGTTGCTAGGGTATGGAAATGCAATTGGGTTTTAAATATTGATTCTATATCCTGAAACCTTGCTAAACTAACATTACTTCTAGCAGGTTTTTTTTTTGTGTGTGTGTGTGCAGATTTATTAGAATTTAGGATTTTCTAATTACAGACGGACTCACATCATTTGTAGATAAAAACAGTACTATTTTGTCCTTTGCAGTCTGGGTACTGTTGTTATATTTTCCCTCATTTCACTAGCTAGAACCTCCAGTATAACATTAAGCAGTTTACATATTCAATGCTATTCCTATCAAACTACTAATGACATTCTTCTGAGAATTAGAAAAAAACCTATTTTAAAATTCATGCAGAACCAAAAAAGAGCCTGAATAGCCAAGGCAATCCTAAGCCAAAGGAACAAATCTTGAGACATCATGTTACCTCACTTCAAACTATACTACAAGGCTATAGCAATCAAAACAGCATGGTACTGGTACAAAAACAGATACATAGACCAATGGAACAGAATGGAGAGCCCAGAAATAATGCCACACACCCACAGCCATCTGATCTTTGACAAAGTAGACAAAAGTAAGCAGTGGGGAAAGGACTACATATTCAGTAAATGGTGCTGGAATAATTGGATAGCCATATGAAGGATATTGGAACTGGACCACTTTCTTACACCATACACAAAAATTAATTCAAGAAAGATTAAAGACCTAAATATAAAACTTAAAGCTCTAAAACCTCTGGAAGAAACCTAGGAAATACCATTCTAGACATAGGAATGGGCAAGATTTCATGACAAAGATGCCAAAAGCAATTGCAACAAAAACAAAATTAGCAAATGGGACCTAATTAAAGAAATTCTTCACAGCAAAATAAACTATCAACTGGATAACAGACAACCTACAGAATGGGGGAAAATATCTGCAAAGTATGTATCTGACAAAGAAGATTCATTTAAGGAAATTAAATGAATTTATAAGCAAAAATCAAACAGCTCCATTAAAGAGTAGGCAAAAGACATTAACAGATATTTTTCAAAGAAGACATACATGTGGCCAGGAAACCTATGAAAAATGGTCAACAGGAATAATGTTTAGCAAAGTGCAAATCAAAAGCACAATGACAGACCATCTCACTAGTAAAAATTGGTATTATTAAAAAGTCAAAAAATAACAGATGCTGGCAAGGTTGTGGAGAAAAAGGAATGCTTATGCACTGCTGGTGAGAATTAAAATTAGCTCAACAATTGTGGACATCAGTGTGGCAATTCCTTAAAGAAATTAAAACAGAATTTCCGTTTGACCCAGAAATTTCATTATTGGATATATACACAAAGGAATATAAATCATTCTATCATAAAGACACATATATACATGTTCATTGAATCACTAGTCATAATAGTAAAGACATGAAATCAACCTAGATGCCCACCAATGGTAGACTGAATAAAGAAAATGTGGTACATATATGCCATGGAATACTATGCAGCCATATAAAAGAATGAGATCATATTCTTTGCAGAAACATGGATGGAACTGGAGGCCATTATCCTAAGCAAAATAACACAGGAACAGAAAAACAAATACTGAATGTTCTCACTTATAAGTAGGACCTAACAATGAGAACACATGGACACAAAGAGGGGAACAATAGACATTGGGGATTACTTGAGGGTGGATGACGGGAAAAGGGAGAAGATTAAAAAAACTACCTATTGAGCACTATGCTTATTACCTGGGGGACAAAATAATCTGTACATCAAACCCCCAAGACATGCAGTTTACCTATGCAACAAACGTGCACATGTACCCCTGAACCTAAAATTAATGTTAAAATAAAAGATGAGGGGTAGAGCAAGATGATAAAATAGAAGGCTCTGCCAATTTCCCTTGCCCCCTGCAAGGACACCAAATAAACGATTATCTACACGCAAAACAAATCACCTTATAAGAACCAAAAATCAGGTGAGCACTCACAATACCTGGTTTTAACTTCATATTACTGAAAGAGACACCAAAAAGGTACAAAAAACAGTCTGGAATCAAGGACATCACCCATTTCTCATCCCCTCGCAGTGGCAGCATGGTGAGGAGGGCGTTTCTGTGCTCTGGGGAGTGTGAGAGTCAGCAACTGTGAGACATTAAACTTAGTACTGCCCTTGTTACAGCAGGAAGCAAAACCAGACCAAACTCAGCTGATGCCCACACGTGGACGGTGCATTTAAACCAGCCCTACCCAGAAAGGAATTGCCCATCCCAGCGTCAGAACTTAAGTTCCTACAAGCTTTGACACCATGGGCTACTAAAGTGCTCTGGGTTATCAAATAAACTTAAAACATAGTCTAGGCCACAAGGACTGCAACTCCTAGGCAGTCCTATCTGAACTGAGCCCAGAGACAATGGACTGGGGCAGCATGTGACCTACTGAGACACCAGCCAGGGTGGCTACGGGAGTACTGACATCATCCCTCCCCTAACCCTATGTTGCACAGCTCATGGCTCAAAAAGAGACCCTTTCCTTCTGCTTGAGGAGAGGAGATGAAAGAGTGGGGAGATAAGGCACCAGTCACAGTCATGAGACCTCCTTTCCAGGCCCTATCTCCCAGACATTTCTAGACACACCGTAGGCCACAAGGGAACCTGCTGCCTTGAAGGCAAGAACCCAGTCCTGGCAGGATTAATCACCTACTAACTGAAGAGCTCTTGGCCTCTGACTAACCAGCAGTGATACTCAAGTACTTTGTTGAGGGCCTTGGTAAGACACTGAGACTTGTTGGGTTCAGGTGAGACTCAGCACATTACCAGCTGTGGTGGCTATGGGTCAAGACTCTTTCTGCTTGAGAAAAGTGGAGGGGAAAGTAAATAAAACTTTATCTTGTACCTTAGGTACCAGCTCAGCGACAGGGCGATAGAGCACCAAGTAGCCATTAGAGTCCTTGATTCTAGGACTTGGCTCTTGCATGGAATTTTTGGACCTGTCCTGGGCCAGAGGGGAGCACACTCCCATGATGGGTGAGTCCCAAGCTAGGCAGCATTCATGACAAGCTAACTGAAGAGCCCCTGGGCCTTAAGAGAACATTGGCAGTTGTCTGGCAATATTCACCATGGGCCTGAGGTGGCAGTGACCTGAAGGTGAGACTTCTCTGCCTTTGGAAAGGGGAGAGAAGAGTGGGAAGAACTGTGTCTTATGGTTTGAGTGCCATCTCAGATGCAGTATGATAGAATACCAGGTGGAGTTCTAAGGTTTTTGACTCTAGCCCAGATGGCACCTCTGGACCCACCCAGGGCCTAGAGGATCTTGATGCCCTGAAGGGAAGGAGATAGGCCTGGCTGGCTTTGCCACCTCCTGATTATAGAGCCCCGGGGCTTTTGGCATACATAAGTGGTAGCCAGGGAGTGATTACAGCAGGGCTTGGGTAAGACCCAGTGCTGTGTTGGCTTTATGTGTGATCCAGTACACTCCTAAGGATGGTGGCCACAGGGGGTGCTTGTGTCACTCTACCCTCAGCTCCAGGTGGCTCAGAGCAGAAAAGGAGATTCCATTTGTTTGGGAATAAGTAAGAGAAGAAAACAAAAGTCTCTGCCTGGTAATCCAAAGAATATTTCCAGATGTTGTCTAAGACCATCAAGACAGTACCTCTACAAGGCTGCAAGAACCACAGCACTACTGGGCTTGGGGTCCACCCTAAATCAGATGCAGCTTACATCACAATGTCCAAGTCCTTTCAAATATCTAGAAAGCCTTCCCATGAAGGATAGGCACAAACAAACCTAGACTGTAAAGACTACAGTAAATGCCTAACACTTCAATCCCTAGACACAGATGAACATCTACAAAGTATCAAGATGATCCAGGAAAACATGACCTCATTAGATGAACTAAATAATGCACCATAGATCAATCCTGGAGAAACAGAGATATGTCACCTTTCAGACAGATAACTAAAAATAGCTGTCTTGAGGAAAGTCAGAGAAATTCAAGAAAATACAGAGAAGGGATTCAGAATTCTATCAGATACACTTAACAAAGAAATAGAAATAATTAAAAGGAATCAAACAGAAATTCTGGAGTTGAAAAATGCAATTGGCATACTGAAGAATGCATCAAAGTCTTTTAATAGCAGACTTAAGCAGAAGAAAGAACTAGTGAACTTGTTGAAGACAGGCTATTTCAAAATACAGAGTCAGAGGGAGCAAAAGAAAAAAAAGAACAAAAGCCAATGAAGCATGCCTACAGGATCTAGAGAATAGCTTCAAAAGGGTAAATTGAAGAGTTAAGGGTAAATTGAAGAGACAAGGATAGAAAATTTGTTGAAAGGGATAATAACAGAACTTCTCAAACCCAGAGAAAGATGTGAGTATCCAAGTACAGGAAGGCAATAGAACACCAACCAGATTTATCCCAAAGAAGACCATCTCAAGGCATTTAATAATCAAACTCCCAAAGGTCAAGGGTAAAGGATTCTAAAAACAACAAATGAAAATAAACAAATAACAAACAATGGAGTTCTAATATGTCTGGCAGCAGAGTATTCAGTGGAAACCTTACAGACTAGGAGACAGTGGTATGACATATTTAAAATACTCAAAGAAAAGAACTTTTACCCTAGAATAGTGTATCTGGTGAAACTACCCTTCAAAAATGGAGAAATAAAGACTTTCCCAGGCAAACAAAAGCTGAGGGATTTCATCATCACCAGACGTGTCCTACAAGAATGCTAAAGACAGTACTTCAATAAGAAAGAAAAGGATGTTAATGAGCAATAAGAAATCATCAGAAGGTACAAATCTCAACGGTAATAGTTAAGTACATAGAAAAACACAAAATGTTATAACACTGTAACTGTGGTGTATAAACTACTTTTAAGTAGAAAGATGAAATGATGAACCAATAATAATAATAAAAAAAAAAACCTGTCAAGACATAGTACAATCAGAAGGTATAAATAGTAACAATAAAAAATTAAAACATGGAAGTGATGAAGCTATGGGGTACAGTATTCCTTAGTTTTCTTTTTCTTGTTTGTTTGTGCAGTGTTAAGTTGTTATCAGCTTAAAATAATAGGCTATCAGATAGTATTTGCAAGCCTCATGGTAACCTCAAACCAAAAAATATGCAATGGGTACCCAACACGGTGAAACCCCGTCTCTACTAAAAATACAAAAAAAAAACTAGCCGGGCGAGGTGGCGGGCGCCTGTAGTCCCAGCTACTCCGGAGGCTGAGGCAGGAGAATGGCGTAAACCCGGGAGGCGGAGCTTGCAGTGAGCTGAGATCCGGCCACTGCACTCCAGCCCGGGCTACAGAGCAAGACTCCGTCTCAAAAAAAAAAAAAAAAAAAAAAAAAAAAATAAAAAGCAAGAAATTAAATCATATCTTCAGAGAAAATTACCTTCATTAAAAGGAATATAAGAAGGAAATAAAGAAAGAAGGAAGAGAAGGCCACAAAAGCAACCAGAAAATAAATAACAAAATGACAGAAGTAAGTCTTTCCTACAAGAAACACACTTCACCTATAAAGACACATACTGACTGAAAATAAGGGGATGGAAAATGATATTCCATGTCATATGGAAGCCAAAAAAGAGCAGGAGTTGCTGTCCTTATACAAAATAGATTTCAAGACAAAAACTATAAGAGAGACAAGGTCACTATAGAACGATAAAGGAGTCAATTCAGCAAGAATATTTAACAATTTAAAATATATATGCACCCAACACTGGAGCACTCAGATACATAAAGCAAATATTATCACAGCTAAAGAAAGAGATAGACCCCAATATGATAATAACTGAAGACCTCAACACCCCACTTTCAGCATTGACAGATCTTCAGACAGAAAATCAGCAAAGAAACATTAGACTTAACTGTACTGTAGACCAAATGGCTCTAATAGATATTTACAGAACATTTCATCCAAGAACTGCAGGATACACATTCTTTTCCTCAGCACATGGATCGTTCTCAGAGAGAGACCATATGTTAGGTCACAAATCAAGTCTCAAAACACTCATAAAATTGAAATAATATCAAGCATCCTCTGACCATAATGGAATAAAACTAGAAATCAATAACAAGAGGAATTTTGGAAGCTATACAAATACATGGAAATTAAATATTCTTCTGAATGACCAGTGGGTAAATTAAAAAATTAAGAAGGAAATTGAATTTTTAAAAACAAATGCTAACAGAAAAACAACTTACCAAAATCTATGCAATATAGCAAAAGTGGAACTATAAGGGAAGTTTATAGCTATAAGTGCCTACATCAAAAAAGAAAAACTTCAAATAAACAATCTGATGGTGTATCTTAAAGAACTAGAAAAAGAAATCCCAAATTAGTAGGATAAAAGAAATAATAAAGCTCAGAGCAGAAATAAGTAGAAATGAAGAAAATATAAAAGATCACTGAAACAAAAGTTGTTTTTTTTTGAAAAGTTAAACAAAATTGACAGACCTTTAGCCAGACTAACAAAAAAAGAAGAAAAAAAAAAAAGAGAGAAGATTCAAACAAATAAAACCAGAGATGAAAAAGACATTAAAACTGATACTACAGAAATTCAAAGGATCATTAGTGGCTACTATGAGCAACTATATGCCAATAAATTGGAAAATCTAGAAAAAATGGACAAATCCCTGGACACGGGACAACTTACCAAGATCGAACCATGAAGAAATCCAAAACAATAACAAGCAATGAGATTGAAGCCATGATAAAAAGTCTTCCAATAAAGAAAAGCCTGACTCAATGGCTTTACTGCTGAATTCTACCAATATTTAAAGAACTAATACCAACCCTATTCAAACTATTCCAAAAAATAGAGGAGGCAGAGGGAATATTTCAAACTCATTCTACAAGACCAGTATGATACCCAAAAAAGACAAAGAACTAGCAAAAAACAAAACAAAACAAAACAAGACAAAAAAAAACAAAAAAGCAAAAAAAAAAAACAAACAAACAAACAAAAAAAAAAACTACAGGTCAATATGCCTGATGAATATTGATGCAAACACCCTCAACAGAATATTAGAAAAACAAATTCAACAATACATTAGCAAGGTCATTTATCATGACCAAATAGAATTTATCCCTTCAAAGCAAGGATAGTTCAATGTATGCAAATCAATTAATGTGATAGGTGATATCAACAGAATGAAGGAGAAAAACCATATGTTAATTTCATTTGATAAAAAGGCATTTGGTTAAATTCAACATCCCTTCATGATAAAATCCCTCAAAAAAAATGGGTATAGAAGGAATATACTTCAGCATAATAAAAGCTACATATGACAGACCAACAGCTAGTATCATACTGAGTGGGGATAAACTGAAAGCCTTTCCTCTAAGATCTAGAACATGACAAGGATGCCCACTTTCATCATTGTTATTCATCATAGTACTGGAAATCCTAGCTGGAGTGATCAGATAAGAGAAAGATATAAAGGATATCCAAATTGGAAAGAAAAATGTCAAATTATCCTTGTTTGCAGATGTGATCTTATATTCGGAATAACCTAAAGACTCCACCACAAAATATCTAGAATTGATAAACAAATTTAATAAAGTTGCAGGATACAAAATCAACATATAAAGGTCAGTAGCCTGTCTATATGCCAACTGAACAAAGTGAAAAAGAAAATTTAAAAAGTAGTCCCATTTACAATAGCCACAAATAAAATTAAATACCTAGGAATCAACTTAACCAAATAAATGAAAAATCTCTATGATGAAAAACTATAAGTCACTGAGGAAAAAAATTGAAGAGGACACCAAAAAATGGAAAGGTATTCTATGTTGATGCATTGAAACAATCACTATTGTTAAAATGTCCATACTATCCAAAGTAATCTACAGATACAATGCAATTCCTGTAAAAATACCAACAACATTCTTCACAGAAATAGAAAAAGCAACCCTAAAAATCAATTCCAAATTTATATGGAACCACAAAAGACCCAGAATTGCCAAAGCTGTCCTAAGCAAAAAGGAAAACACTGTAGGAATCCCAGTACTTGACTTCAAATTATACTACAGTGATGTAGTAATCAAAACAGCATGGTACTAGCATAAAAACAGACA
This sequence comes from Chlorocebus sabaeus, assembly GCF_047675955.1. Lineage (NCBI taxonomy): Eukaryota > Metazoa > Chordata > Mammalia > Primates > Cercopithecidae > Chlorocebus > Chlorocebus sabaeus. The sequence continues at coordinate 49,157,864 of NC_132915.1, forward strand.
CATAATGGAACAGAATAGAGAACCCAGAAACAAATCCACACACCTACAGTGAACTCCTTTTCCACAAAGGTGCCAAGAACATACCCTGGGGAAAAGATAGTCTCTTCAATAAATGGTGCTGAGAAAACTTGATATCCATATACAGAAGAATAAAACAAGTCCCCTATATCTTGCCATATACAAAAATCAAATAAAAATGGTTTAGACTTAAATCTGAGACCACAAATTGTGAAACTAGTACAGGGAAACATTGGGGAAATTCTCCAGGACTTCAGTCTGGGCAAATATTTTTTGAGCAATACCCCACAAGCACAGGCAACCAAAGGAAAAATGAACACATGAGATCATAGCAAGTTAAAAAGCTCTGCAAAGAAAAGGAAACAATAAACGAATTGAAGAGACAACCCACAGAATGGAGAAAATATTTGCAAACTATCCATCTGACAAGGGAATAACAACCAGAATATGTCAGGAGTGCAAACAACTCTACTGGGGAGAAAAATCTAATAATCCAATTTAAAAATGGGCAAAAGATTTGAATGAACCTTTCTCAAAAGAATACATACACATGGCAAACAGACATATGAAAAGGTGCTCAACATCATTAAACATCAGAGAAATGAAAATCAAAACTACAATGAGATGTCATGTCACTCAAGTTAAAATGGCTTGTATCCAAAAGACAGGAAATAACAAATCCTGGCAAGGATGTGGAGAAAAGAGAACCCTCATACACTGTTGGTGTGAATGTAAATTAGTACAGCCACTATGGAGAACAGTTTGAAAATTCCTCAAAAAACTAAAAATAGAATTAGCACAAAATCCAGCAACACCACTGCTGAGTATATACCCCAAAGAAAGGAAATCAATACATTGAAGCTATATTTGCACTCCCATGTTTGTTGTAGCACTGTTAACAATAGGAAAGATCTGGAAAAAACCTAAGTGTCCATCAACAGATGACTGGATAAAGAGAATGTGGCATTTGTACACAATGGAGTATTATTCAGCCATAAAATATAACGAGATTCAGTCATTTGCAACAACATGGATGGAACTGGAGACCATTATGTTAGGTGAAATAAGCCAGGCACAAAAAGACAAACATCACCTGTTTTCACTTATTATTTGTAGTATCTAAAAATCAAAACAATTGAACCCATGGATATAGAGAGTAGAAGGCTGATTATTAGAGGTTGGGAAGGGTACTGGGGGGTCGGATGGGAGGTGGGAATGGTTAGTGGGTAAAAAAATGAATAAATGAATAAGTCCTAGTATTTGATAACACAACAGGGTGACTGTGGTCAATAATAATTTAATTGTACATTTAAAAAATAACTAAGAGTATAATTGGATTGTTTGTAACACAAAGGAAAAATTATTGAGGGGATCTATAATACCCCATCTTTCATTATGTGACTATTATGCATTGCATGCCTGTATCAAAAAAACTCATGTACCCCATAAATATATACACCTGCTGTATACCCATAAAAATTAAAAATTAGAAAAAAAGAAGTGGCAAGAGCTGATATTCCATCATTTTTTCTTTAAGTAGCTTATAGAATTCATCAGTGAAACAATCTGAGCCTGGGATTTACTTTGTGGGAACATTTCAAAATTTGAATTCAATTTACTTAGTTGTTAGAGGATTATTCAGAATTCTCATTGCTTTTTGAATCAATTTCAGTAATTTGTGTCTTTCTAGGAATTTGTTCCTCTTATTTAAGTTGTCTAATTTGTTAGCATACAATTGTCATAATATTCCTTTTTAATTTTGTTTCTCTTTCTAAGATTGCTAGTGCTGTCTCCTCTTTCATTCACGATTTTGGTAATTTGGTCCTTCCTCTTATCTTGGTTAGTCTACCCTAGTGTTTGTCAATGTTATTAATCATCAAAACAACTTTTAGGCCGGGCACAGTGGCTCACTCCTGTAATCCCAGCACTTTGGGAGGACAAGGCAGGCAGATCACTAGGTCAAGAGATCCAGACCATCCTGGCCAACATGGTGAAACCCCATGTCTACTAAAAATACACAAATTAGCTGGGCGTGGTGGTGCACACCTGTAGTCCCAGCTACTCGGGAGGCTGAGGCAGGAGAATCACTTGAACCTGGGAGGCGGAGGTTGCGGTGAGCCAAGATTGCCCCACTGCACTCCCGCCTGGGCAACAGAGCGAGATTGTCTCAAAAAAACAAAAAACAAAACAAAAACAAAAAAACTTCTGGTTTTGTTTTAAAATTGTGTTTTGTGTTTTGATTTTTCTACTTCATTTATTTTTATTCTATTATTTATCCTTTACTTTTGCTTGTTTTGGGTTTATTGTGCGCCTTATTTTACATTTTTAGGTTGAAACTTAAGTTATTGATTTGAGTACTTTCTTCTTTCAGATATAGGAGCTTAAAACAGTAACTTCTCTCTAATAGTTGCATTCACTAATTATATATTATAATAAGCATTATGCAACCCATAAATTTTGAAAAAAATTGTTTTCATTAAGTTCAATGTATTTTTAATTTTTTTTTCTTGTGATTTATTCTTTGATCTGTTAGAGGCTTATTGTTTGTTTTTCAAAGATTCTATTGTGAATCTAATTTAATTTCATCAAGATTTGTGAACATACTTTTTATGATTTTGATATTTGTAAATGTATTGAGACTTGTTTTGCGGCCCAGCATATGGTTTTATATGGTTCATGCTGGAAAATTATCTATGTATGCTTGGAAAGAATTTGCCTTCTGCAGTCACAGGATGGAATATTCTATAAATGTTAGTTAGGTCAATTTGATTAATGTTGTTGTGCAAGTCTTTTATGTCCTTGTTAATTTTCTGTCTAGCTGTTCTTTCCGTTTTTTAGAGTGGGATATTATTTTTGTCTATTTCTCTTTTCAGTTCTGCTCATTTTTTTAGTTAATATATTTTGAGCCTTTGTTTTTAGTTGTGTATATATTTATAATTGCTACATCTTCCTAGTCATATTCACCCTGGTTTCATTATGAAATGACCCTGTTTGTCTCTAGTAATTTTTCTCGTTCTGAAGTCTATATTTTCTTATACTAATTTAGCAACTCTAGCTCTCTTTTGGTTACTCATTGTATGGTATATCATTTTCCATTATTTTACTTTTAACCTATTTGCTTTTTTGAATGAAATATGTGTCACTTTCATTCAAAACTGAGTCTTTAAAAAAAATCTAGGCTGATAACTCTCTGCTTTTTGAGTGGGTATTTAGTTCATGCACAATTAATGTAGTTATTTATGTGGGATTTTTTGTTGTTGTTGAGGCATGGTCTCACTCTGTCACCCACACTGGGGTGCAGTGGCAGGAGCACAGCTTCCTGCAGCCTTGACCACCTGGGCTCAAGTGATCCTCTGGCCTCAGCCTCCTGAGTAGCTGGGACCAAAGGCATGTGCCACTATTCCTGGCTAATTTGTTATTATTAGCGGAGACGAGGTCTCCCTATGGTACCTAGGCTGATCTCAAACTCCTAGGCTCAAGCGATTCTCCTGCCTTGGACTCCCAAGGTGCTGGGATTACAGGCTGGAGCTACTGCACCCAGTCTATTTATGGGATTTATGCCTGCTATTTGGCCTTCTCTTGTTTCATATATTTTAGCCTCCACTATTTTTGACAATAATTCACCTCTTACTCATATTTTTGTTCTCTTGTACTTGAGTATTCATTTTTCTGTTGCTCCTTTCAAGATTTTTTCTTTGTCCTTCAGTAGTCTGACTATGACTACAATAGTTTTTTGTCCTTCTGTTCTCCTTTCACTAACTTTTACAGATTCCATAAATGTTTTTGGTGTAACATTTTAATTCTTTTGTTGATTTTTAAAAATTATAATTTCAAAGTTAATTTTTTAGTGGTTTCTGTACATATTACAATGTGTATCTTAATTTATCATAATCTATTTCAGAATGATACTGAGTCCTGATAATTAAAAAAGCTGTGTCCTTTTCCTCCCTCTTCCTTTGTGCTATCTTTGTCATATGTGTGACAACTCTATATGTCATAAATCCAACAATAGTATAATTATTATAAAGTTATATCTTCTTAAAAAGTTAAAAGAAAAATATCTTTATGGAGCTTTTGTATTTTCCCACAAATTTATCATATTTAGTGTCTTTCATTTCTTTGTGTACATTCAAGCTACTGTCTCGTGTCACTTCCTTTCAATCTGAAGGACTTCCTTTAGTATTTATGGAAAGTAAGTCTCCTAGCAAGGAATTTGCTTAGTCTTTCTTCATCTAGGGATTTCTACACTTCATCCATACTTTTGAAGGAGAGAATTTTAAAAAATGAAATATTATCACATAATATAACACTCTCTCTGGTAAAATTTACAGTTCAGTCTTTTTTTAGTTTACTCACATTGTTCTGCAGCCATCACTCTATCTAGTTTTAGAACATTTCACCATCTCACAAAAGAAACCCTGTACGCATTAGTAGTTATTCCTCAATTTTCCCTCCCCTTAGTTTCTGGAAGCTACCAGTCCACTTTCTTTATGGATTTTCCTGTTCTAGACATTTCGTACAAATGGAATCATAGCCTTCTGTGACTAGTTTCTTTTATTTAGCATAATGTTTTCAACGCTCATCCATGTTATAGCATGTAACCACAGTGTTCCATTCTTTTTATGGCTGAATAATATTCCATTGTACACATATAACACATCTTGTTTATTGATTCATCAGTTGATGAACATTTGGGTTATTTCTACTTTTTAGCTATTATGAATAATGCTGCTATGAACATTTATGTACAAGTTTTTGTAGGGATATATGTTTTCATTTCTCTTAGGTATATACTTAGGAGTAGTATTACTGAGTCATATGGTAATCCTGTGTTTAATCTTTTAGGGAACTAGCACACTGTTTTCCACAGTGGCTGTACCATTTTACTATCCCACCAGCAGTGTATGTGGATTCCAGTTTCTAAACATTCTCACTAGTACTTGTTATTTTCCATTTTGTGACTATAGCCATCCTATTAGGTGTGAAGTTGTGTCTTCTAGTTTTCATTTATATTTACATCATGGATGATAATGCTGAGCATATTTTCCTGCATTTGTTGGCCATTTGTATATCTACTTTGGAGAAATGTCTATTCAGATCCTTTGCCTGTTTTTAAATTGGGTTATTTTTCTTTTTATTGTTGAGTTGCAAGAGTTATTTATGTATTTTGGTTACAAGTCCCTTATCAGCTTATATGATTTCCAAATATTTTTTCCCATTCTCTGGGATGTCTTTTGACTTTCTTGATAATGTTCTTTGATGTACAAAACTTTTAATTTTAGTTTCAATTTTTTTCTGTTGTTTGTGCTTTTGCTCTCATATCTAAGAAACTATTGCCTAATCCAAGGTCAGAAAGACACCTGTGTTTTTTCAAAGAGTTTTATAGTTTGGCTTTTGAATGATAGTTTTGCTGAATATAAAATTTTTGGTTGGGAGTTCTTTCCTTTCCATTCTTTGAATATGTAATTCCACTGCCTTCTGACCTCCATTATTTCTGACAATAAGTTATCCATTATTCATATTATTGTTAACTGAACATAATTCATTTTTTCTTGCTGCTTGCAAGATTTTTTTGTCTTTCAGCAATTTGACTATAAATTGTTTAGACATGAATTCCTTTTATGTTGATGCTACTTTGGGTTTGTTTAGATTTATCCAGTTTGAAGGACAGAAAGATTGGTGTTGTTCCACTAGTAGTTTTTTCTTTCTGTTCTTCAAATGGGATACATTCTATTGGTATACCTTTAAATTCACTGTATCTTTCTGCTGCTATCACAAATCTGCACTTGAACCCCTCTGGTGAATTTGCCATTTCAGTTAATGATGTGTTTTTCAATTTCATAATATCCATTTTATTCATATTTGTATATGTGTGTGTATGTGTGTAGATACTATATATTGCATGAAACAATATATAAGATTAGTTGTTAATTGAAAAAAGTTAGGTTAAAACTATGTATAGAAGATACTTTGTGTAAAAATGAGGTATTTTTATTATTATTTATCTATTTATCTATACTTGTGTTTTCATAGAATGTTTTTGGAATAACAATAGTTTTTCTGGAAGGGGCAAGAGAATTTGGGATATTATCTGGAGAAAAGATACATTTTATTGTAAGCTCATTTTTACTGATTATTTTTTTAAATACGCAAAATTTTCTTATTTGGTGGCAAAAACTGCTTACAGTTAAAGAACATATTTAACAAACTTACAATTTGTAAGTTTTTTTTTTTTTTTATGGTCTTCTTTGGTTTGCTCCTAGTACATAGTCCTGTGGTTGTTATATATCAGGATTCTCTTGGTGTATGGACCAATTAATTTTATTGACTAGATGGGGCCCAAAGCTGGCATTTGACCAGGTGCACTGGGAGTCAGGTCCAATTGTGGAACCTGGTGGCAAGGATGGTATGGTCTAAAAGGATGCTAGAGAGCTCCAATATGTAGTAACAGGAAGGCAGGCAGTAACTACGGGAAATATAGGAACATGCATTGTTTAGAGATTCAGGCAGTTACTCAGCTTTGGAAACTTTTGAGATCTCATTCCATAGACTGCAATCCAGGGAGGAGACTCAAGGCCTTGGAAGGAGATGGAGTTCTCAGTATTCTGGTGATTATGCCTAATTCCTCACTTCAAATCATTCAGAAGGATAAAGGAGGAGTTCTCACTCTCACTGGTCAGGTGCCAGCACACAGACAGACATTTCTAGTGACTGAGGTTGTTGTACCAGAAGATCATATGTATGCATGTGGTACCTTCTTTTCTATTTCCTGCTGTCTGTCTCAGGTCATTTTCCTCAGCTCTCCTCTCATTTTCTATTCTTCACTGTACTCACCTTCTCTATAGGGCTCTGAGAGGAGGTTGCTGATGTGTTTTCATTTGTGATAACTCCCTGCCAAGGCCTTGATCCTGAACTCTGTGCTGTAATTCAGTTTTATACAGATGTAGACATTTGAGCAGTAGGGCCTCGTACAAATAGTATAATATTTACCTGTTTCTTATAGCTAATAATCCTTGTTGTATATGGCAGCTCTATTGGAAACTTCAAGTGGAAGGGATAATTGACAGAGCAGGATTTTGGCAGTCCTGGGTCTTCTTGTAAAAATATTCCCTTATACCGTAGCAATTTCATAGCAAGTGCTAACAGGGATCAGAGAAGAATCAAGTTTTCAGAGCCCCGGTAATAAAGTCAGTCCTGTAGTGCTGGAGATTAGCTCCTTAAATCCCTCATGTCTAAATTCAAGATTGTTAAGAGATCTGAACTGGTCAGAGATGGTGGTTAATGGTTAGGTGGGAAGAAGAAGAATAATTAAAGGCATTATAGAAATAAGCATAATCATTAAAAATCAAGTTGTTTGTCCCTCTGTGTTTGAACTCAGAAAGTCTGAAGAAGCAGTATGGCTTTAGTGGGAAAGGATTGGATTATGAAATCAGGTTTGAATTTTCTGCCATGCATTAAATAGTTGAATCTAAGTACTTTGTCCTTCCTTCCTTCCTTCCTTCCTTCCTTCCTTCCTTCCTTCCTTCCTTCCTTCCTTCCTTCCTTCCTTCCTCCCTCCCTCCCTTCTCCCTCTTTCTTTCTCCTTTCTCTTTCTCCTTCTCTCTTTCTTTCCCTTCTTTCTCTCTCTCTCTTTCTTTTTCTTTCTTTCTTTTGCTCTCTCTCCCTTCCCTTCCCTTTCCTTTCCTTTCCTTTTCCTTTTCCTTTTCCTTTCCCTTTCCCTTTCCCTTTTCTTTTCCTTTCCTTTCCTTTTTCTTTCCTTCTTTCTCTAGAGACAGGGTCTCATATTCAGAAGAGAAGCTTCACCTCCTAAAAGGAGGGATTAGATTCTACTATGTATGAATTTTAGAGACAAAATTCAGTTTTATTATGAGAATTTTGAGCCTACCCATAGTAATGGTGGGGAAGGGGGATAAAGTATATTACACAGCACTGAAGCTGCAAAACGGTCTGACTGAACTCCATGTACTTGCCGAATGCCCCAAATCACCAAATCACCACCTCTCAATATCCATAAAATCCCAGTTTCTAAAAACAACACTTATTGGCTGCTTTAACGATAATTTGTGCAACTTGTTTCTCTAGATCAGCAATTTTTAAAATTTCTGAAGCCATAAATCCCTTTAAACAATGGCTGAAAGCTACAGATTCCAATTTAAGGTAAAAATTCTGTAAACTCGTACATATGATATTTTTCTTTTTCTTTTTTTCTTTTTTTTTTGAGACGGAGTCTGGCTCTGTCACCCAGGCTGGAGTGCAGTGGCATGATTTTGGCTCACTGCAATCTCTGCCTCCCGTGTTTAAGCAATTCTCCTGCCTCAGCCTTCCGAGTAACTGGGATTACAGGTATCAGCCACTACACCCAGCCAATTTTTGTATTTTTAGTAGAGCCGGGGTTTCACCATGTTGGCCAGGCATATTTTTCAATCAATACAATTCATTGCTCTGGAAATTTATTTCCTCCACAAATATGGAATAGAGAAGTGTTGCCCAGAAAAGCTAATATTTCCCATTCTTATTTTTCATCTAAATGTAATTGAATACTTGCGAGAAAAGTCCAAAAATTCAAACAAAATTAAAAGTAGAATTTGATTCTGAAGGTTTATGGCAAGATAAGGAGGTTGTTGTTGTCCTGTACAGGAAGTTGGAATTTGTGTAATGATCTTGAATATGGAAATATGCATGACTTTGGCCTAAATACTTTTCAAATTTTCATGTCAATGTCTGAAAATGTTTAGAAAGGTCTGTGGCATCCACATCTCTCTTTGACAGACAAGGACAGGCTTATTTCTAGACACTTGAGTTCCCTCAATATTTTTCAGGTTGAATTTACACTGCATCATTTCATTTGTCCTGATCTCCAAGGTCAGCTTTGTCTGTGTATGAGTTATTGATGATATCTTAGCAATGGAAAGAGGTCTTCTTTATCTGTGTTTCCAAATTTTAAGCAAATAATTTGAGCAGAGGTATTCTTCTTCAGTGTTTCTCTTTAAATTTCTGCCTATAATGAAACCTCTAAGGCTTTATTTATTCTCCTCAATTTACAGCACTTCTAGCTTCAGAGAGTTAGTGTAGTTAATTTTGTTTTCTATGTCTAACTTTATCTTCCAGAATTGCAAAAAAAAAAAAAAAAAAAAAAAAAAAGCTCAGGCAAAAGTTTTTGCCTTATTTGTTTTTAACTAGCATTCATATGGTGACTTGATGCCTTCAATGGAAAGTTTACTCTTGCCTATGGGCAAAAGTATTACTGAGAAAACCAAATCATAAATGGATACCTCTGTGTCAGATTATACTGAACAAGCTTTCCTTTTCTCTCTCAAAGAACTGAAATTTCCTCCTGATGCTTCAATCAACTCTTTCAAGACTTGTCTTCAAAAAACACCAGTGTACTTCTGCTTAGTAGATAACATTTTAATTTTGCTCTCATTTCTTCATAAAATCATTTGAAAATGAGGTGGATGAAGCCCTGACTCTGATGAAATTGAGGTCTTCCTTCTAAGCAGATAATGACAAAACTTCTTGCAAGTTGGTTGGCAGAGTCTCTAACTGAAAAGCATACCGATGAGGACAGCAATGAGTCATTATGACTTACGGAGCCTCTTTGTTCATCAAAGCATCAAACCAGATGTGTTACCAAGTCCTGCAAGGGCTCCATCTGTGAACAGACTATCAAGATTATCCTCATGGGGAGGTTTTCTTGGCAAAGAAACTTGTCACCATCTTGAAGACAGTGAGGGCCTTTGAAATTTCAAAATAGGGCTCAAGAAAGAGGAATTCTTTTATGAAGTGCAGGCCTGCACCCAGCAGCTGAAAATCAGTTGTGAACTACAGTGAGAAATGTAGTGGTTGCATCCAGTTGCATATTGAAAGGAATGATGAATAGCTGCCAATTCCTCTATGAATGTGCTTAAAATATGAGAAGAATCTGGAGCTAGATCATGTCACTTGAATAACACACTGCTTCAGATTCCTTTCTCTGTTTCAAGTCACACATTCACTTAATCATTTCCAAGGCACATGGATTAACCAAGGCTTCTCCAGTTGTGCATGGTAATGTGATAAGCAACCTTATCCAATACTTCAAAACAAAGTTTAATGTTTGGGAAAAATGCAAGATTTAGTAGAATACCAAAACTTTCTCCAAAAAATCCTCTATCTAATATATTTGTAGCATGTCAAGTCTTCCTTCAGTATTGTTAAGGCCAAGAAATTTGATTATTAAAGCCAAATCAAAGAGCATATTAATATTATGCTTCTTGAATATTTTCCAATTTAAACCAGACAGCACAGAAACATAAAAAGATTTCCATAATTGTGAATGTGGTTCAGTGGCCGCAAGGGCATGCTCAATAGGAAATAATAAGACATCATTATATTAATTAAAATCCTGAGGATATACAACAGTATCCTATGCCATCTCACATTTACTTAGAATGAGATAATATCTCAACATATGGATTGACATTAAAATGTATGTTTGTTGAAGGGGTGTGTATGTGTGTGTGTGTGTGTGTGTGTATGCATGTGTGCCAATTGTGGTAATTCATAGAATTCTTGGAAGCCATACATAAGGGGCTACGTGAAGACCCTCTGGCTGAATTCTTTACAATCTTCTTCTGGATTAAGTCAGATCAGCAGCAAATTGTGTTCTTCACCCATTTTAAATTGGCTTTCCATAGAACTGCTTTTACTGAATGGTGATGGCTCCAATTTATAGTGAGGATCATGATAAGAAATAGTTTTATAAAGCTTGTTGCTATGTTAACTAATAGATATTATGAAAGATGTTTTTATTACATTACACAGCTTTCTCTGTGTCTCTCTCTCATAGCCATGGGAAAAGTTTATTTTTGTCTTATGGGACACCTTGAAACACAAAGTGAGTCATGTTTCCTTCCACAAGGTTTGCTAGAAGATTTAGAACCATATTTGTGGTTCACCAAAAATATTGAGTCAATATTTTTGAAATCTTGATCTAAGTAAGTTCAAGCGGCTATTTTAAAGCTGCCAGCTGTTTTCTGTTTCATTTTTGAGGAGGATTATTTTCTTCATTAGGAGAAATATTTTCATTTATCTTTTGCAAAGGTAAAGCCAAAAATTTTATTTCAAAATGGAAAACTTTGGACAATATGGAAGCTGGATTTCTCTGTATATTAATATGAAACTTTGCCTTTCTTTAGGGGACTCATGTCTGCGCAGATTATTATACTATTGTCTGGAAGACGGGCCTGAGACTGAGGGTGAGGGAAAAGTGATGTTCTTCCCTTTTTGTTGGGCCACGGTGAGGACCGGGTTTCTTGACTTTCAAAAGGGAGTGAAATCAGAGGAAGAAAAATTCTTCTGTGGGAAGCAAGCTGGAGCCTGCCATTAGACTGAGTTTGAGGAAAAGGAGAGACAGCTGGGAAGAGAGACTATGGAGATCCACAGTTTGTATATGAAAATGGTCAGTGCCTTTAGAATCTGTAGGCTAAATAGCCTAAAATAACCTAAATAGCCTACAGATTCTAGAGGCACTGACCATTTTCATATACAATTTAAAATTTTCCTTTTCTATGTGGCAACTTCTTCATGATAGTTCCCTTAATTTTAGTAAAGTCGTATACATTCCAGAAACCGACCTCAAATGTGGAATTCCCTAATGTTTGGAGTGAAGGAGTATGGGAATGTAGCAGCAGTCAGGACAAAGCTGGATCTGAGATGGCTAGAAGTGACTTGCCCAAAGTGAGATAGCAAGCTGAGGAGGGAAGTAGCCCCCAAGATAGAACTGTGGCAGATGGAAGCTTTCTGCAGAGCTCCAGAAACACTCAGAGACAGGAACCTGGAGGAAGACTGGATTGCTTATGGTCACCTGGAATGGATACCTGGACTCTTGCTTTGGATATTAAAGAGAACAGTGAAACACAAGGGCTGAAGTAACTGGGACTTCTAGGTTACAAGAGTGTACAATTTTGTGGTGTACACTTAATTTACATCTTCAATCCTGGTTCCATCTTATTTTCTCCTCCTTATTTTTTCATTACTCATTCGTATAAATGTATGTATGTGCTTATTTAATTTTTTAAAGTTGTGAACCTATGAGGCTTGGGGGTAACACCAGAAAGGGAAGATATTTTTGGCTAGAACTCATGGCCACAAAGGCAACAGACCTGTTACCACCCTGTGCAGAGGCATTTTGGGTTCGACAGATCCAGAGTGCTCCAGTTGAGGGACAACAACACCTATTACTCTTACTTTTTTTTTGGAATGAGAGCAAAAATGCCCTTATCGGCAAGAAGACTTCTTATTGCCAAGCTGCCAGAACTTAGGTGGCTGCTGTTTGCAGCAATCCTGGGAAAACAGCTCCATAACACCTGTAGACTTTGAGGCTAATAGGAAATTGAAGCCCTTGCTGCTAGGGGAAGGATTGGATGCCGGTTCCCTAGTAGGAGTAGGAGTGGGACCAGTTACATTGGGCCAGTTACATTGCATGAGCACTTGGAGTTTTAAAAAAATAATTCATTTATTACTCCGTAACATCTTTGGAAATTAAGAAAGCAGAATAGAAATAATTAAAAACAAAATAAGAAATAGCATAATGATCATGACAATCTCTTATATGGTTTAGATTTGTGTCTCCACCCAAATTTCATGTAGAATTGTAATCCCCACTTTTGGAGGTGGGGCCTGGTGGGAGGTGATTGGATGATGGGGGCAGATTTCCCCCTTTGGTGCTGATAGCGTTCTTACTAGATCTGGTTGGTTAAAAGTGTGTGGCACTTCCTCCTATCTCTCCCTTTCTCCTGCTCTGGCCTTGTAAGACGTGCTTGTTTCCCCTTTGCCTTCTGCCATGATTGTAAGTTTCCTGAGGCCTCCCCAGCCATGCTTCCGGTACAGCCTGTGGAACTGGAAGTCAATTAAATCTCTTTTCTTTATAAATTACCCAGTCTCAGGTATTTCTCTATAGCAGTGCAAGAAGAAACTAATGTAATCTCCTTCCCCTTCTTCCCCAGGAAACCCCAAATTATGCCACACATAGAATATTGTCTTCAAAATAATTCCATAATTCAAAACCTATTGGACTTCTCTTTGGAAACCACCTTCAAAACCATTTACCACCACAGGAAAAAAACTCCATCATTACCTTATGGCAATTAGACATTCTGTCTTAGTCCTCTAATATTTATTTCTCCTTGTCTTTTTTCCTGTGGAATGCATCCCCTCCCACCTCTGTCCCTTCCTCATCTTTTACACAAGCAGTAGTAATATCCCCAGAGAGGCCATGCTGGGGCTGCTACTGGCATAGAGCTAGAGATGCTGAAACACAGGGCTGCGAGGCCAGACAGGCTGGGAGTCAAGGAAGCAATTTGCAGCAACCCCGATAGGAGACGGACGATGGTAAGTTAATTTGTATGCAGTCTGCAAAGAGCTATTTTATAGCTGAGTGCTGTACAGGTGAATCATGGTAGGTTGGAATTGCTGTGGCAAGTCAAATTGCTTTGAGTTTAGGAAAGCCTATAGAGAGTATCATATAAATGCCTGGTGTAGTCATTATTACCCATTTATTTTAAAGGAAATAGCAAGTTATTTTGGCCCCAATAGAACCTTGTTATAAAGACTTGAATGTTAAGATGTTCTTGGTTTTACATATCTGAATAGTAATTTTTTTCACTTACCTCTTAGTAGTAATAGTAGTATCAGAAAATGTTCTCCCCAAGCCAAAAATGCAACAACTGAGAAACGTGGAAGAAAAAGCCAGTAGGGGGCACACTGATTAGAACTAAATGCTCTTGAGTCAACTCTATTACTGTTCCCTCCTCCCCCTAAGGAGTAAGAGTTATTTCAAATATGAATTCAAAAGTCAGCATCTGGAATTTTTATATTCTTGTTTGCTTAGAGGATATAAGTATTTGCAAAGTAGAATGAGTGAATTTTATAATAAAATTAGCAAGTAAATAATAATGTCTTTTATAATTACCTTGATCTCCTCATTTTTAAACATAAAAACGTCCTTTCTATAGTCCCTCTTAAACCTGGTTCTTAACATTTTCCTTGACTATCAAAATAAGATATTCTGAAAGGTAGAATAAAACATGAAGAAGTAAAAAATAACATAATAAAATGACCTATAAGAGGAGTGCCTAGAGTAAAAATCTACTTATGTTTTGACTTATTTTTTCCACTATTTTCCTGTGTATTTCCCTATGACTATTTAAAAGTGTAAGGCAGTATTATAATGCAATTACTTTTTTAAAAGAGAGTTTATGGCAATGTTGTGATGGCATGAGAGGTAGCATGATATGTTTTCTTCTTAGCCTGGACACAGCATTCCAATGCTTCCAAGAGTAAACTTACATTAACACATGGAGAACCAGGGAAGTAACTCAGGATTGGTTGGCATGCAACTTTTCATCATATAGCTTCCAAAATTATTATCTGGTTGGGCTGGTATACATCACAACACATGGAGCATCCTTACTGGATGAAGGGATTTAATCTTTCTTATGTCCACTTTTACATAATTACCATTGGCTTGGACTCTGACCCTTGGGCCAATATGTCATGGCCATGGAAGTGGGGCTGCTTTTTCTTAGCACATAGTACAGTCTCAACATATGTGGAATTTAGGTTATAAAGTCAATGTGAAAATCCAGGTGAGAGAATTTGATGTGACTTAGGATAGTAGCTACAGAAAAGGTGAAAAAAGCAGTTGGATTCTTGCTATACTTAGAAGCCAAACTAACGTTATTTGCTAATGGAAAGAGTGTGGGAAATGAAAGAAAGAGAGAAGTCAGGGATGGCTTGAGCAACTGACATAGACAGGGGCCATTTACTGAAGGAGGCTATAGGAGGAAGAGATTGGGGGATTGGATATGTTAAGTTTGAAATTCATCTTAATGACCAAACCAAAGATGTTCAATGTACAAATCTTGATTTTAAAGGAGTCGCAGGATATAGAGGTATAATTTGGGGGTCATCAAGGAGGTGTGTTGTGTAGTGCTTAAAAGCAGCTACTCTGGAGCCAGATTGCTTAGGTTCAGTCTTGGCTCTTTTTTCTACTAGCTGTGACCCTGGGCAAATGATTTAACTTCTCTATGCCTCCCTTTTCCTTCTAAGTTGAGGATCATAATAGAAACAATCTCAGTGCTGTTGTGAAGGATGATATAGTATATGCCATACACTTAGAATTAGGCTCAAAGTAGGCATATCAACCATTTGTCCTGTTATTATCACATAAGTATAGTTGATATTTAAAACCATTGTACCCAATGAGATCACTTGAGTCTAGCAGGAGACAGGGTTCAAAGACTGAGACCCGAGATCCTCCAATATTTAGATTGTAGGAGGAGGGGAAGAGACTAGAGGAGACTTAAGAGTGAATAGGATAAGAAGAGAGAGGAAATAGTGTCCCCAGAAGCCAACTGAAAATATCTAGAAGAAAGCAGAGATAAAAGTATCATATGCTGTTGACAATTAAATAAGACGAAACCTGAGAACCATCTACTGACTTAGGCTACATGGAGATTTTAAGGGACCTTTACAAGAGCTATTCTGATGAAAAAGTATGCATGAAAAAGACATAATACGTAAAGGATAGTGTTATAGACTTGTATCTTTATACACTAGGCTTATGATTATTTTGGCAAGGAACCTCCACTATGACAGCTCCTTAGAGATTGAGATTGTCTGAGGGCACAGCGAATTCACAACCCTTATCTCATGTTAACTTAGGGGTACACACTTATTTAGTGGAATGTTAGGCAACATTGCCAGCACTCTTTTAGTAGTTATTTTTCTCATTTTATTTTTTGCTGCAGACATAGAGTTAAATTTGCACATGTCAAATCATGTAATACCACTGTCTTAGTACAGGCTAAGTCAACATTAGATATAAACAACTGCTAACGGTGGTTTCCTCAAAACGGAACTTGGGAAGTGGTTGGCAATTTTGGTTTCACGGACTCAGTAGTACATTTATCCTGTCCCCTACTTTCTTCATACGGTATTACATCGTGAGCATTTCTGCCTGTTAATTTTTTTCACAAATGTCATTTTTAATAACTTTAATAATTCAACCTAAGACTGTTCCATAATTCATTTAACTATTCTTTTGCACATTGATGGTGTTTATAATTTTTAATTTTTTCAAACACCACCATATTAATCTGTCATACATTTATCTTTGCCATTCTCTCTATTTCCTTGGGGTAGGGGATAGTTCTTAAAAATGGGATTAAAGCATGAATATTTTAAAGGTTGCTGTTAAATAGCTTTCTAGAAGTATTATACCAATACAAGATATGCCAACAGAGATAAAGTGCCCACCTCACCACACCGTGGCCAATACTGAACATACACTGTTAAGTTGTGACAGTTTTTCTCCATGAATAAAGACATCATACTGGTGTTTTAATTTTCAGTCCAAAAGTTAGCATCTTTATTTGCGTATTTAGCATCGTATTTTTTTCCTTCTGAGATTTTTATGTTCCAGTTCTTTGCCCTTTTTTGGTTTTTATTACTAGGGTTATATGTCATCTTGATATATGTGGATCTCTTCCTTGTGACTGATAGCTCATAAAACTACTTTTCCCTCCCACTCCCCCGCCCACTTTCCTTAGTTCCCTGAAAAGCAATGGGCAAAAGAAATGGCATGGAAATCACAGTCCTGACTTTAGGAAAATCCTCAGTGCTGCCCACTGTCAGCTTTAACTTTCTGGGGATTTGGTCCCTGTGAAAGCTTCCTGAGGATCTACAGGGACAGAGTATAGGAAGTGGTTAAAAAAAAAATAGAAAATAGATTTCCACCACCCAGTCATTTACTGGGCAAACACTTGCTAAAGATATATAAAATTCACCCCACAGGTTAGAGAATTTAGCTCAATGATTCAAATAAAAGCAAGCAGCAAGCAACATTGAAAAATGTCATCTTTTAATATCTCCTAAACTGAGCTGTGCCCTGCTGGGTGAAAAGGCTACTCTACCAAGCAACTGATGCAGGATGCCTTTTAGAGCTCTCAGTGCCTAGCAATATGCAGGAAGACTGATGAAAATAATTGCACTGTAAGAGACTCTGGCTAAACAATTTTTTTAGCAGAAATCCCAAATACGGCATAATTTTATTAACGATAGCCTTCATGCTGTGCGTTAGATCTCTATTTATTACAAATATTTGATTAAACATTTGTGACTTAGAATATCAAATGATTAAAAATTACCTAATACAAGAGTTACAGCAATCAGGATTTTGTCTCTGCCTTAAGAACTACTAGAACATTAATTAGGAATATCATGTTTGCACCAGGCAAATGTCTCTGTTTCTTAAAGATATTTTGCCAATCTAAACCGTTTTATCTATCCCAATGCTGATTCATTGAAAAGATGATAAACTTCTAGTATCATAAGTGGTATGTCTAGACTGAAATTACATACAGGTGCAATAAATGCTTTCCTAAATTGTGTACAAATCAGAGTCTTACAAATTTAATAGAGATAAGAAATTTGTATTGTAAGTAATTAAAATAAAAACTAGAGTGTAGCATTTTGTAGGGCACATAATTATTTCATAAGTAAAGAATCTATACTTAATTTATCTGCAAACCATGTGGACTTGTTCAAGTCATTTGCCATTTTGGGGACTCAGTTTCCTCACCTGTAAAATGATGTTTCTCTACATTGTTGTGTGTTTTGTTTGTTTGTTTGGTTTTTGGAGATGGAGTCTCGCTTTGTTGCCCAGGCTGGAGTGCAGTGGCACCATCTCGGCTCACTGCAAGCTCCGCCTTCCAGGTTCACGCCATTCTCCTGCCTCAGCCTCCCAAGTAGCTAGGACTACAGGCGCCCGCCACCACGCCCGGCTAATTTTTTGTATTTTTAGTAGAGACGGGGTTTCACTGTGTTAGCCAGGATGGTCTCGATCTCCTGATCTCGTGATCAGCCCGCCTCAGCCTCCCAACTCTACACTGTTTTAGATGTATCTCTAAGGCTCCTCCGACTCTATCACTGTTCTAATATGTATCATATATAGACAGAAATTGGCCTTATTAAAGACCTAGCCTGTAAAAGGTGCTACTTATTCTGAGAAAAGTCATCTCAGGTCTCTGTCTTTGACCCTTATCGCCTGCTAGACTAAAGTGATCTCATTGAGTACAACGGCTTTAAATATCAACTATACTCATGTGATAATAATAGGATGAATGGTTGATATGCCTACTTTTTGTGCCTCATTCTAAGTATATGACATATACTAATTATCCCTCACAACAGGGTCAATGCACCCAGTCTAGAAATTCATCTATAATGATCTTTTTACTTAGGATTTTATAACAATGTGTATTAGTTTAGAATAGCTAAACCAAAACTCTACAATTAATCTTTAAGAAATTCAGTGTTTATGAGCTCTATTCCTAAAGAATTTTGTTTCCTCCACCACATCCTACAAAATGCTTGCTAATTAATACTGCTGCTTGATGATTATTAGATGACAGCATCTCATTCTGTATACACCATCCTGGTTCTATATCTGGGTTTTATATCTGGGTTTTGGTTTTTAATCTTCTAAACACTGTTGTATAGTTGAAAAAGGAAACTATGAGTAAGTTCTCATACTTTCCACATTTTTAAATTTGAAAGGTTTTCATTGTGAAATCTGTATTAGCCAGACACTTGGATGGAAGTGAATAAAGTGCAACTCATATGCTTATGTATATATGTACATATATATTCCTAATATATATTCCTACATAATATGGTCCTGGATTACAATGGTTCTATTTATGATTTTTTCAAATTTATAATGATGCAAAAGTGATATGCATTTAGCAAAAACCATGTTTTGAGTGTCTATATAACCATTGTTTTCACTTTCAGTATAGTATTCAATAAATTACATGAGATATTCAACACTTTAGTATAAAATAGGCTTTGTGTTAGATGATTTTGCCCAACTGTAGGCTAATGTAAGTACCCTGAGCATGTTTATGGTAGGTTAGGCTAAGCTATGATGTTCAGTAGATTAGGTGTATTAAATACATTTTTGACTTAGGATTTTTTCAACATACGATGGATTTATTGGGATATAACCACATGGCGAGTTGAGGAGCATCTGTATTCTTACAGAGTGGACAAGGTTGAATGGGACTGGCCATACAGGAGGACTGGAATTCTTTCAGAATGCTGTCTCTCAAATCTCATTCCCCCTGCATGTCAGCTTTATCCTTGTGAGTGTCCCCATGTGGCAGGGTATGTGGCCATCAGTGTCTCTGGGGACATATCCATATAGTTCTTGGCAAGAAAAGAAAAAAGTTCCTCAAGCAGGACTCTCATTGGACCGGTTTAACTGTCATGCCCTTCTTGACCCATCACTGTGGCCAGATGCATGCTAACGTGCTTAGGTGGGGAGGCACTTCCATCATAGTAAGGAAGAACAGTTCTTCAAAGGAAGGGGAGCTATGCTATTACTGGAAGAAGGTAGGCAAGGGTCTGGGTAGACAGAAACACTAGATGTTCACATGGAATCATGGTTGTTTCAGGCGAACAATGATGCTTTAATGTATAGAGAACTTATAACTTATAAAACATGTTCACACACAATGTCTGTTGGTCCTCACAGAAACTCTATGAAAGTTCATTCTTATCTTCTCCCCATTTTACAGATGAGGAAACAAGCTCAGAGTTGTGCAGCTTGCATGTGGTGTAGTGGTAACTATGCACTTAATTATGATTAAGGATTTTGTTTAAGACTTATTTGAGGTTCGGGGTACATGTACAAGTTTGTTATATAGGTAAACTGTGTGTCATGGAGGTTTGGTGTACAGATAATTTCATTACCCAGGTAGCACAGTACCCAATAGGTATTATTTCTACTCCTCTCCTTCCTCCCATCCTGTACTCTCAAGTAGGCCCCAGTGTGTGTTATTCCCCTGTATCTACCTATGTGTTCTCATTGTTTCGGTTCCATTTATAAGTGAGAACATGTGGTACTTGGTTTTCTGCTCCTGTGTCAGTTTGCTAAGGATGATGTCCTCCAATTCCATCCATGTTGCTGTAAAGGACACGATCTCTTTCTTCATGGCTGCATACTATTCTATGGTGTATTTGTACCACATTCTCTTTAGCCAGTCTACCACTGACGGGCATTTAGGTTGATTCCATGTCTTTACTATTGTGAATAGTGCTGTGAGGAACATATGCGTGCATGTGTCATTATGGTAAAATGATTTATATTCTTTTTGGTATAGATGAGATAATACAATTGCTAGGTTGAATGGTAATTCTAAGTTCTTTGAGAAGTCACCACAGTGCTTTTCACAATGGCTGAACTAATTTACACTCCCACCAACAGTGTATAAGCATTCTTTTTTTTGCCACAACCTTACCAGCATCTGTTGTTTCTTCACTTTTTAGTAATCACTATTCTAACTGGCATGAGATAGTATCTCATTGTGGTTTTGATTTGCATTTCTTTAATGATCAGCGATGTTGAGCTTTTTTTCGTATGTTTGTTTGCCGCACAAATGTCTTCTTTTGAGAAGTGGAACAGACACTTTTCAAAAGAAGACATACCCACAGCCAATAAGCCTATAAAAAATGCTCAATCATTAGAGAAATGCAAATCAAAATCACAGTGAGATACCATCTCACACTAGTCAGAATGGCTATGATTTAAAAGAAATAGGAATGCTTTTCACCGTTGGTGGGAATGTAAATTAGTTCATTGTGGAAGACAGTGTGGTGATTCCTCAAAGATTTAGAACCAGAAATACCATTTGACGCAGCGATCCCATTACTGGGTATATACCCAAGGGAGTATAAATCATTCTACTATAAAGATGCATGCACATGTATGTTCATTGCAGCACTATTCACAATAGCAAAGACAAAGAATCAACCCAAATGCCAATCAATGATAGACCAGATAAATAAAATGTGGTACATATATACCATGCCTATGCAGCCATAAAAAGGAATGAGACCATGTCCTTTGCAGGGACATAGATAGAGCTGGCAGCCACTGTCCTTAGCAAGCAAACTCAGGAACAGAAAACAAAACACCACATGTTCTCACTTATAAGTGGGAGCTGAACGACGAGAACATATGGACACAGGGAGGGGAACAACACACACTAGGGCCTGTAAGTGGGCAGGGGAAGGGAGAGCATCAGGAAAAATAGCTAATACATACTGGGCCTAATACCTAGGTGATGGGTTGATAGGTGCAGCAAATCACCATGGCACATGTTTATCTATGTAACAAACCTGCACACTGCAACTGTACCCCAGAACTTAAAATTTAAAAAAACTGTCTGTTCATGTCCTTTCTCCACTTTTTAATGGGGTTGCTTTTTGCTTGTAAATTTGCTTAATTTCTTTGTATATTCTGGATATTAGACCTTTGTTGGATGCATAGTTTGCAGATATTTTCTCCCATTCTGTAGGTGATCTGTTCACTCTGTTGATAGTGTCTTTTGCTGTACAGATGAATAGACAATTCTCAAAAGAAGATATGCAAGTGGCCAACAAACATGAAAAAATGCTCAACGTTACTAGTGGTCATGGAAATGCAAGTCAAAACAACAATGCAACACCACCTTAATCCTGCAAGAATGGCCGTAATAAAAAAATAAAAAAATAATAGATGTTGGCATGGATGCGGTGAAAAGGGAACACTTCTAACACTGCTGGTGGAACGTAAACTAGTGCAACCACTATAGAACACAGTGTGGAGATTCCTTAAAGAACTAAAAGTAGAACTACCATGGGATCTAGCAATCCCATTACTGGGTATCTACCCAGAAGAAAATAAGTCTTTATACAAAAAAGATACTTAAATGTGGAACCAGCCCAAATGTGCATCAACAAATGTGTGGATAAAGAAATAATATATATATAGATGGAATACTATTCAGCCATAAAAGGGAATGAATTAATGACTTTCACAACAACCTGGATGGAACTGGAGACTATTAAGTAAAGTGACTCAGGAATGGAAAACCAAACATCATATGTTCTCACTCATAAGTGGGAGCTAAGCTATGAGGATGTGAATGGACTTTGGGGAGTCAGTGGAAAGGGTGGGAGTGGGGTGAGGGACAAAAGCCTACAAATTGGGCTCAGTGTATACTGCTCAGTGATGGGTGCACCAAAGTCTCACAAATAACCACTAAAGAACTTACTCATATAACCAAATAGCACCTGTTCCCCCAAAACCTATGGAAACAATCGTTTTTTAAAAAGTATTCCTTCCAACCTTTTAGTGGGCTGTTCACCTAGTCACCCTGTAAACAAACAACATGCCTCCATTATGTTTTAATTTTTCTAGAAAATGTTTATATAACAGAATGATGTTTCTTTTAAGTCCATTCCTGAGTAGGTGCAAATGACTTGAAAGATCTTCTCGATGGCCGAATAGGAACAGCTCCAGTCTCCAACTCCCAGCGCGAGCGACACAGAAGACCGGTGATTTCTGCATTTTCAACTGAGGTACTGGGTTCATCTCACTGGGGAGTGCCAGACGATCGGCGCTGGTCAGCAGCTGCAGCCCGACCAGCGAGAGCTGAAGCAGGGCGAGGCATTGCCTCACCTGGGAAGCGCAAGGGGGAAGGGAATCCCTTTCCCTAGCCAGGGGAACTGAGACACACAACACCTGGAAAATCGGGAAACTCCCACCCCAATACTGCGCTTTAAGCAAACAGGCACACCAGGAGATCATACCCCACACCTGGCCGGGAGGGTCCCACACCCACGGAGCCTCCCTCATTGTTAGCACAGCAGTCTGTGATCTACCGGCAAGGCAGCAGCAAGGCTGGGGGAGGGGCGCCTGCCATTGCTGAGGCTTAAGTAGGTAAACAAAGCTGCTGGGAAGCTCGAACTGGGTGGAGCTCACAGCAGCTCAAGGAAACCTGCCTGTCTCTGTAGACTCCACCTCTGGGGACGGGGCACAGTAAACAATAACAAACGCAGCAGAAAGCTCTGCAGACGCAAACAACTCTGTCTGACAGCTTTGAAGAGAGCAGTGGATCTCCCAACACGGAGGTTGAGATCTGAGAAGGGACAGACTCCCTGCTCAAGTGGGTCCCTGACTCCTGAGTAGCCTAACTGGGAGACATCCCCCACTAGGGGCAGTCTGACACCCCACACCTCACAGGGTGGATTACACCCCTGAGAGGAAGCTTCCAAAGCAAGAATCAGACAAGTACACTCGCTGTTCAGAAATATTCTATCTTCTGCAGCCTCTGCTGCTGATACCCAGGCAAACAGGGTCTGGAGTGGACCTCAAGCAATCTCCAACAGACCTACAGCTGAGGGTCCTGACTGTTAGAAGGAAAACTATCAAACAGGAAGGACACCTACACCAAAACCCCATCAGTACATCACCATCATCAAAGACCAGAGGCAGATAAAACCACAAAGATGGGGAAAAAGCAGGGCAGAAAAGCTGGAAATTCAAAAAATAAGAGCGCATCTCCCCCGGCAAAGGAGCGCAGCTCATCGCCAGCAACGGATCAAAGCTGGACGGAGAATGACTTCGACGAGATGAGAGAAGAAGGCTTCAGTCCATCAAACTTCTCAGAGCTAAAGGAGGAATTACGTACCCAGCGCAAAGAAACTAAAAATCTTGAAAAAAAAGTGGAAGAATTGATGGCTAGAGTAATTAATGCAGAGAAGGTCATAAACGAAATGAAAGAGATGAAAACCATGACACGAGAAATACGTGACAAATTCACAAGCTTCAGTAACCGACTCAATCAACTGGAAGAAAGAATGTCAGCGATTGAGGGTCAAATGAATGAAATGAAGCGAGAAGAGAAACCAAAAGAAAAAAGAAGAAAAAGAAATGAGCAAAGCCTGCAAGAAGTATGGGATTATGTAAAAAGACCAAATCTACGTCTGATTGGGGTGCCTGAAAGTGACGGGGAAAATGGAACCAAGTTGGAAAACACTCTTCAGGATATCATCCAGGAGAACTTCCCCAACCTAGTAGGGCAGGCCAACATTCAAATCCAGGAAATACAGAGAACGCCACAAAGATACTCCTCGAGAAGAGCAACTCCAAGACACATAATTGCCAGATTCACCAAAGTTGAAATGAAGGAAAAAATCTTAAGGGCAGCCAGAGAGAAATGTCGGGTTACCCACAAAGGGAAGCCCATCAGACTAACAGCAGATCTCTCGGCAGAAACTCTTCAAGCCAGAAGAGAGTGGGGGCCAATATTCAACATTCTTAAAGAAAAGAATTTTAAACCCAGAATTTTATATCCAGCCAAACTAAGTTTCATAAGTGAAGGAGAAATAAAATCCTTTACAGATAAGCAAAGGCTTAGAGATTTTGTCACCACTAGGCCTGCCTTACAAGAGACCCTGAAGGAAGCACTAAACATGGAAAGGAACAACCGGTACCAACCATTGCAAAAACATGCCAAAATGTAAAGACCATCAAGGCTAGGAAGAAACTGCATCAACTAATGAGCAAAATAACCAGTTAATATCATAATGGCAGGATCAAGTTCACACATAACAATCTTAACCTTAAATGTAAATGGACTAAATGCTCCAATTAAAAGACACAGACTGGCAAACTGGATAAAGAGTCAAGACCCATCAGTCTGCTGTATTCAGGAGACCCATCTCACACGCAGAGACATACATAGGCTCAAAATAAAGGGATGGAGGAAGATTTACCAAGCAAATGGAGAACACAAAAAAGCGGGGGTTGCAATACTAGTCTCTGATAAAACAGACTTGAAACCATCAAAGATCAAAAGAGACAAAGAAGGCCATTACATAATGGTAAAGGGATCAATTCAACAGGAAGAGCTAACTATCCTAAATATATATGCACCCAATACAGGAGCACCCAGATTCATAAAGCAAGTCCTTAGAGACTTACAAAGAGACTTAGACTCCCATACAATAATAATGGGAGACTTCAACACTCCACTGTCAACATTAGACAGATCAACGAGACAGAAAGTTAACAAGGATATCCAGGAATTGAACTCATCTCTGCAGCAAGCAGACCTAATAGACATCTATAGAACTCTCCACCCCAAATCAACAGAATATACATTCTTCTCAGCACCACATCGTACTTACTCCAAAATTGACCACGTAATTGGAAGTAAAGCACTCCTCAGCAAATGTACAAGAACAGAAATTATAACAAACTGTCTCTCAGACCACAGTGCAATCAAACTAGAACTCAGGACTAAGAAACTCAATCAAAACCGCTCAACTACATGGAAACTGAACAACCTGCTCCTGAATGACTACTGGGTACATAACGAAATGAAGGCAGAAATAAAGATGTTCTTTGAAACCAATGAGAACAAAGATACAACATACCAGAATCTCTGGGACACATTTAAAGCAGTGTGTAGAGGGAAATTTATAGCACTAAATGCCCACAAGAGAAAGCAGGAAAGATCTAAAATTGACACTCTAACATCGCAATTAAAAGAACTAGAGAAGCAAGAGCAAACACATTCAAAAGCTAGCAGAAGGCAAGAAATAACCAAGATCAGAGCAGAACTGAAGGAGATAGAGACACAAAAAACCCTCCAAAAAATCAATGAATCCAGGAGTTGGTTTTTTGAAAAGATCAACAAAATTGACAGACCACTGGCAAGACTAATAAAGAAGAAAAGAGAGAAGAATCAAATCGATGCAATTAAAAATGATAAAGGGGATATCACCACCGACCCCACAGAAATACAAACTACCATCAGAGAATACTATAAACACCTCTACACAAATAAACTGGAAAATCTAGAAGAAATGGATAATTTCCTGGACACTTACACTCTTCCAAGACTAAACCAGGAAGAAGCTGAATCCCTGAATAGACCAATAGCAGGCTCTGAAATTGAGGCAATAATTAATAGCCTACCAACCAAAAAAAGTCCAGGACCAGATGGATTCACAGCTGAATTCTACCAGAGGTACAAGGAGGAGCTGGTACCATTCCTTCTGAAACTATTCCAATCAATAGAAAAAGAGGGAATCCTCCCTAACTCATTTTATGAGGCCAACATCATCCTGATACCAAAGCCTGGCAGAGACACAACAAAAAAAGAGAATTTTAGACCAATATCCCTGATGAACATCGATGCAAAAATCCTCAATAAAATACTGGCAAACCGGATTCAGCAACACATCAAAAAGCTTATCCAACATGATCAAGTGGGCTTCATCCCTGGGATGCAAGGCTGGTTCAACATTCGCAAATCAATAAACATAATCCAGCATATAAACAGAACCAAAGACAAGAACCACATGATTATCTCAATAGATGCAGAAAAGGCTTTTTGACAAAATTCAACAGCCCTTCATGCTAAAAACGCTCAATAAATTTGGTATTGATGGAACATACCTCAAAATAATAAGAGCTATTTATGACAAACCCACAGCCAATATCATACTGAATGGGCAAAAACTGGAAAAATTCCCTTTGAAAACTGGCACAAGACAGGGATGCCCTCTCTCACCACTCCTATTCAACATAGTGTTGGAAGTTCTGGCTAGGGCAATCAGGCAAGAGAAAGAAATCAAGGGGATTCAGTTAGGAAAAGAAGAAGTCAAATTGTCCCTGTTTGCAGATGACATGATTGTATATTTAGAAAACCTCATTGTCTCAGCCCAAAATCTCCTTAAGCTGATAAGCAACTTCAGCAAAGTCTCAGGATACAAAATTAATGTGCAAAAATCACAAGCATTCTTATACACCAGTAACAGACAAACAGAGAGCCAAATCAGGAATGAACTTCCATTCACAATTGCTTCAAAGAGAATAAAATACCTAGGAATCCAACTTACAAGGGATGTAAAGGACCTCTTCAAGGAGAACTACAAACCACTGCTCAGTGAAATCAAAGAGGACACAAACAAATGGAAGAACATACCATGCTCATGGATAGGAAGAATCAATATCGTGAAAATGGCCATACTGCCCAAGGTAATTTATAGATTCAATGCCATCCCCATCAAGCTACCAATGAGCTTCTTCACAGAATTGGAAAAAACTGCTTTAAAGTTCATATGGAACCAAAAAAGAGCCCGCATCTCCAAGACAATCCTAAGTCAAAAGAACAAAGCTGGAGGCATCACGCTACCTGACTTCAAACTATACTACAAGGCTACAGTAACCAAAACAGCATGGTACTGGTACCAAAACAGAGATATAGACCAATGGAACAGAACAGAGTCCTCAGAAATAATACCACACATCTACAGCCATCTGATCTTTGACAAACCTGAGAGAAACAAGAAATGGGGAAAGGATTCCCTATTTAATAAATGGTGCTGGGAAAATTGGCTAGCCATAAGTAGAAAGCTGAAACTGGATCCTTTCCTTACTCCTTATACGAAAATTAATTCAAGATGGATTAGAGACTTAAATGTTAGACCTAATATCATAAAAACCCTAGAGGAAAACCTAGGTAGTACCATTCAGGACATAGGCATGGGCAAAGACTTCATGTCTAAAACACCAAAAGCAACGGCAGCAAAAGCCAAAATTGACAAATGGGATCTCATTAAACTAAAGAGCTTCTGCACAGCAAAAGAAACTACCATCAGAGTGAACAGGCAACCTACAGAATGGGAGAACATTTTTGCAATCTACTCATCTGACAAAGGGCTCATATCCAGAACCTACAAAGAACTCAAACAAATTTACAAGAAAAAAACAAACAACCCCATCAAAAAGTGGGCAAAGGATATGAACAGACATTTCTCAAAAGAAGACATTCATACAGCCAACAGACACATGAAAAAATGCTCATCATCACTGGCCATCAGAGAAATGCAAATCAAAACCACAATGAGATACCATCTCACACCAGTTAGAATGGCGATCATTCAAAAGTCAGGAAACAACAGGTGTTGGAGAGGATGTGGAGAAATAGGAACACTTTTACACTGTTGGTGGAATTGTAAACTAGTTCAACCATTATGGAAAACAGTATGGCAATTCCTCAAGGATCTAGAACTAGATGTACCATATGACCCAGCCATCCCATTACTGGGTATATACCCAAAGGGTTATAAATTATGCTGCTATAAAGACACATGCACACGTATGTTTATTGCAGCACTATTCACAATAGCAAAGACTTGGAATCAACCCAAATGTCCATCAGTGACAGATTGGATTAAGAAAATGTGGCACATATACACCATGGAATACTATGCAGCCATAAAAAAGGATGAGTTTGTGTCCTTTGTAGGGACATGGATGCAGCTGGAAACCATCATTCTTAGCAAACTATCACAAGAACAGAAAACCAAACACCGCATGTTCTCACTCATAGGTGGGAACTGAACAATGAGATCACTTGGACTCGGGAAGGGGAACATCACACACCGGGGCCTATCATGGGGAGGGGGGAGGGGGGAGGGATTGCATTGGGAGTTATACCTGATGTAAATGACGAGTTGATGGGTGCAGCACACCAACATGGCACAAGTATACATATGTGGCAAACCTGCACGTTGTGCACATGTACCCTACAACTTAAAGTATAATAATAATAAATAAATTTAAAAAAATAAAGTAAAAAAAAAAAAGAAAGATCTTCTCATAACTTTCCTTTCATTCCATTTTCCAAAATTTGCCATTATTTCTTCTGCCTTTCTCTAATTTTCTGACCTTCTTGTTCATTGATAAAACCTAAAGTGACTGAGGAGTATGCACCAATCAACCCAATTTTTTCTTCTCTTTTATTTATAATAAAACCCCCAACCTCATGTGTAATGTGACTTCCCTATTTAGAGTGATTAAATCTTGGTGGCATGTTATTATCTGTGGGATTTTAACTTTTGATTCTGCAGCATTTCATTAAATATGCCATTTATTTGTAGGCCTAAGAGGTATTCTGGAAGAGTAAAAATGCAAAGGACCCAATTCCGAGAAATGATGGTACTGATCTTGGTTTTACCACTTTCTAATGTATGATCCTAGGGGTGTCAGGGAAGCTGACCCAGTCCGG
The DNA here is from genome assembly GCF_047675955.1 of Chlorocebus sabaeus. NCBI lineage: Eukaryota > Metazoa > Chordata > Mammalia > Primates > Cercopithecidae > Chlorocebus > Chlorocebus sabaeus. The sequence goes on from NC_132915.1 coordinate 49,186,837, forward strand.
GTGATACAGTACAGAATCTGCTGCCTCTGTGTCTAGTTGTGGCCTGAAGTTGCTCTAGGTCAACTGAGAAGGCGTTTGGGAAGAAATGCCAAATGCTCCTTCACGTGAAGGGCAGAGTGGGACGGGAAAACAAGGACAACTGGAACCCATGAGGACAATCTGGAATCCACAAGCACAAATTGGAACCTGGTCTGTGTCTCCCTGAATCTAACCTTGTGACACAGGTATCCTGACAAAGAACCTGGTAGCCTTCTCATGGAGAATCTGGTGGAGCCACACACACCCCTGGCTCAGGAGTCAGAGAAGCTACAGGAGGAGAGCCATGGCCCCAGACCATCACTGTGAGCCAGCACAGCAGAGACACTGAATAAGCGGGTGCCTGGCACCCTGCATCAACCTTCAGAGCACCTTGGCTGCTGCTTCTCTTCCACCACCCAATCACTGCACAAAGTTCTCCTGGGAATATCCCCAACCTGGATTTTCACTGGGAAGGAAATTCTGGGACTCGTAGCTTCAGCTTAGCTAAACAAACATGGAAGCCAGTACATTGGATGTGTCTATAATCCACCTGAACTCCATTTCCTTGTCTGTAGTGCAAGTTTATTATAGGCAGAAAAAAGTCCTTAGTATTTGGTTGGTGTTCCATAAATTGTAATTATTATTATTATTAGATAGATGCAGCATACTCAGATTGACTTTCTTGATACTCATCACTTGAAAGGAAATACAAATTTAATCCTTAGTAGTCCCAAAACAGTCTGTAGGCCTCCATTCATGCTTAGTAATCACCAAAGCTTCCTCCTGAGAACACTTCTTCCCCTATTGTCTTTTCAGGGGTTAGGAATGGGGTCCCCATTACTGCTGCCAAACCATTTTTCCTTTTTCCTCCTTCAACCCAGGATTCTTAAATTATCCCATTAACATTTTATCCCTTCTTGTTTCTATCTCTACCAACTTGCCATTCACATTGAATCATGAATTGATGGCCCTGGCATCTGTCTTACTGTCAGTTTTACCATGGTGGCTGTCAAAATCCTGGATGACTTCCACACCTACATCAATGATTCATTCTACACCTTTAGTTTTTTCCTTTGCTCCATGTGGACCATTTATGCTCAGGGTTGTACTGTAGATGTTACTTCATCAATACCAGTTTTGAAATATCTATTTAAAGCATTGTTCTTTCTACCAACTATCTCTTATCTTCCTTTCTCAGTTATTCTGGTATGCCACCAGGCCTCATCGAATTGCATTTCTAATTCTTTGATCCACTACTTCTCTCTCTGCGCACAGTTCATATCTTCACTTACCTTCTTACTTACTTAGTTTAGAGTTTATGGACCACCAATATAACTTCTCCATTACAAACCCCATTAAGTTGTACACCACTGTCTTTCTCTATCATAATCGCCTTAAAAAATCCCAACCCAGTTTAAACCTAACTGTTTACTCAATGCTGGCACCCAAGCCAAATGCTGGAGAAAGAGTCAACAAGAGGGAAGCCACAGTCTTCTCATAACCTAATTTCAGAAGTGATATTGTATAACTTATGCCATATTCTATTAAAAACAAGACAATAGATGTAGTAAATGATGAAGGGAAGGAAATCGCACAAGGGCATGAATACTAGGAAGCCAGGACCATTGAAGGCTACTTAAGAGGATGCCTACCATATTCAAGTTGCCAGTGACCCAAATCTCACCAATGTCAATGGGCAATTTTCTGCCCTCATCCTACTTGACTTCTCAGTGTCATTTGATACAATTAATTACTTCCTTCTTAAAATACAAGGTCTCTGGTTTTCTGTGTCAGCATATTTATTGGTTTGGTTTTTCTCACTGATGACTACTTGTCCTTTACTGACCTCTAAATATTGGAATGTCTGAAGGCTGTCTCCTTGGTCCTCTTGATACCTACATTCTTGGGTGATCTTACTCCATCTCATACTTTTTTTTTAAAAAAAGTAATTTACTGTTTTGATACAGGGGTCTCACTATGTTGCCACACTGGTCTTGAACTCCTGAGCTCAAGCAATCCTCCCACCTCAGCCTCCCAAATAGCTGTGACTACAGGCATGCACCATCCCATAGCTTTTAATAGATCTGTATTCTGACAAATCTCACATCTGTGGCTCCTCCAGTACCTTTCTCATTAGCTACAGAATCATACATCCAATTGCTCACTTGACATTTTTTTTCCACTTGGATGCCCGATAAGCATCTCAAACTTTGCTTGTCTGAAAAAAGGACAATGGATTTCTCCCAAGCCTACCTTCTTCTTTGATCATCTCCTACCCTAATATCCCCCACTCCTAAAGTAAAACACCATTGATTTTTCGTCTTTGCACATACAATGCAACCAGTCTATCTGCAAGTCCTTTATTCTCTCCTTCCAAAATATGTGCTGAATCTTACCTGGCTGGCCCATCTCCATAACTGCAGCTCTCACCTGGACTACTGAAGCGGCCTCCTGTGTCTTCTTTTCTTCAGTCTTGTCCTCTTCACACCAGCCTCTGCAGAGGGAGCCACAGAAAATGTTTTAAAGCATAGGTTAGAGCACATCACTGTCCTGGTTAAAACCCTTCAAAGACTTCCTATTGTAATGAGAATTAAATCTAGAATCTTCCTTCACTCTCTAATATAAAACAGATGTATTAGTCTGTTTTGTGTTGCCATACAAGAAACTCTGAGAGTGGGTAATTTATAAAGAAAGAGGTTTATGTGGCTTACAGTTCTGCATGGCACCAGCATCTGCTTCTGTTTAGGGTTTTAGGAAGCTTCCACTCATGGTAGAAGGTGAAGGGGGAGCAAGCATGTCACATTGTGAAAGAGGGAGGAAGAGGGGGCAGAGATGCAATGCTCTTTTAAATTACCAGCTCTCTGGGCTTGGCATAGTGACTCATACCTGTAATCCCAGTGACTTGAGAGGCTGAGGTGGGAAGATCGCTTGATACCAAGAGTCCAAGGCTACAGTGAGCTATGATCACACCACTGCACTCCATCTTGGGTGACAGAGCGAGATCCTGTCTTAAAAACAATAAAAGTTAAAAATAAACAACCAGCTCTTGGGAGAGCTGAACTAAGAGAGCAAGAACTCACTCATTACCATAGGATGGCGCTAAGCCATTCATGAGGGATCAGCCCTCAAGACCCAAACATCTCCCATTAGGCCTCACCTCCCATATTGGGGATCAAATTTTAATACGAGATTTGGAGGGGCAAATATTCAAACTATGTAACCAGATAATAAATAAGCTGCCTCTTTCAAACTGATTTCTACATCTTCAACTCAGCTCACCTCTCCAGATTCAATTCCCTCCCTTTTCCCCTTCATTTGTCACTCTATGCCTACATGTACACTAACTTGTTCTACTTCAGGGTCTTTGCACTTGCTTTTTCTTCTGTTTAGAATGTTTTTCCATATAATCTTTGCAGAGCTGCCTCTTTCTCATAGTTCATGTTCTACTAAACAATCTGCTTTCTCAGTTATCTTCCCTGACCACCCCATGTAAAGTAGTGTCTGTCCTCTGCTCTCATCCCAAGGCAGTTCCTATCACAATCCTATTTTGTTATTTTTTATAATATTTATCAGTACACAAAATTACTTTATTTCAGTGTTTTGTGTCTGTTTTGTCCCTCTCTCCCACCAGAAAATGAGCTTCTAGAGTTTTGGTGTTTGTCTCTCTTGTTCTTCACAATATTCTTAGTGCTTAGAGCAAAGCTTGATGCATTATGAGTGCTCTATAAATGTTTGCTGACTGACTGCCTGATTCAACCAACAAATGTAATTTAATATCCATTGTCCACACATCCTCAAAACAGACCCTTAACTTTTATTGTTAAGAGTGACCTAAGGACTAAGGAAATCCACCTAAGTGATTACCAAGGGGCTAATATCCAGTTCGTTTCTAAAGTTCATAATTATCCACTTAAGTAACTGGATCGACTGGTTTTTTTTTTCATGGCTTTTTTTTTTTTTTTTTTTGGTTTATTTTTGTATTTATGCGTGAAGAAACTGAAGCTTGGAGAACAAGAGTGAATTTTGGCCCTAGGTCACATAGCTGGTAAACGGCACATCAGGGATTGGAACCCAGTCTGGCTGTCAGTAAAACTAAACCAACCCAGGTGCTTCTCCAAGGGCTGAAAATCTGCCTCATTTGTCCAACAGGCTGCTCAAGTCCCCTTAAATCATGAGAGGGACAAGTAACCAGGCAAAACAAGGGGGAGATTTTGTTTCCTCTAGAGGGGAAGAAAAATATGTAGCCCCTATCTAGAGAAAAATCCTCTCCATGGTTCCCCAAACACATTTCACCAAAGAGAAATTCCTCTTTAATAATGTTCCCATTTTCATCACACACTGGGGCCTGTCGTGGGGTGGGGGGAGGGGGGAGGGGTAGCATTAGGAGGAATACCTAACGTAAATGACGAGTTAATGGGTGCAGCACACCAACATAGCACATGTATACGTGTGTAACAAACCTGCATGTTGTGCACATGTACTGTAGAACTTAAAGTATAATAAAAAATAAAAAATAATGTTCCCATTTTGCTCCCATTTTGGTCCAGCATCTAAGAAAGTCTCTATGAATGGTATTTTGAGTGGCGGGCAGAGAAGCCAGTAGGGCAGGGAGTGTTATCTTAGGGTGGGACAACTTGAAAGATATGCAATTGCTTTTATTATCATATTAGCTTCCCTGCCCATCATCAGAGTCAATTCTGCTGGCCTCGCTCTATAGCAAGGAGCCTCTCCCTCCCCCATCAATCTATACATTTCTCTCCCAAGGCTGCACCATGTCTGGAAAAGAGCCATGTTCCATATAGTTCCTGGGAAAGCTAGGCCTCAAATACCACATATCTTGTATCAGATCAATACCTCCCTGGTTGGTGCAACTATTGGGGAATAGGAGTTTTTATTCTATTAAAGTTTTGGAGACACTCGTGGAACAGGAATTTTGAATAGGCAGAAAACATTATTATAATAGTAGCTGCTGTTAATACTACTGGATATCTGGCATTATTCCAGGTGAATTAAATGTGTTTATTCTTGTAATTTAGTCCTTTCAACAATTATAAAAATAGATGTTATTGTCCTCATTTTTAGGAAACTGAGTCTCAGAAGGTTTAAGGTCATATTTGCTGAAGGTCTCATTGTTGGTATTAGTTAGAATTAGCTTTGACTGCAAGTGACAGCAACCCAAGATTGGCTAAAACAAAATGTGAGTTGTATTTTCCTCTCTCATGCAACACAGGGTTGGGATCAGGCTTCCCAATTGTCAAACTCTGCATATCATTTTTCTCTGCCATCCTCCACACAGGGGTTCCATCTGATGGTCCAAGATGGCTGCAGTGGATCACCACCTACTCGCTAGTAGGAGGAAACAAAGGGAGAAGAGAGTTTCCACTTCTCTTAAGGACACTTCTTGGAAGTGACAAACACTATTTCTACTTGCAACCGTTGATCCGAACTATATCTCAAAGACTTGCCCAGCTGCAAGAGAGACTGGGAAACGTAGTCTCTTCTGGGTGGCTACATGTCCACCTAAATTCAAGATTTATGTTTTTGAGGAAGAAGGGGAAAAGAGATGTTAAAAGACAATTAGCAGTCTGGCACAAAAAGGATGTGGACTCAGGTCTATGTGGTCCAGAGAGTAGAACCTTTCCATCATCTCACACTGCTTCTCGAGCACCTTGGCAGCCAAGGAGAGGAGGCAGAGTGCCAGAGATAGTTTTACTGTGTGTCCTGAGGTGGCCTGAAGGCCTCTGAAACTCAGCCTCTGAGACACATAATATAGGCTATCTTTGATATTTCCTTGATTTTTTGCTCCCCCAGCATTTTGAATACTTTTATATATTTGTCCATATGTTATCATTGTTTATTTTCAGTTTTCCTGAATCAAACATTGGCTAATTGGTAATGTTTATTGCATGAATGACTGAATTGATGAAAGAGCCAATTTTGTTTCTTTATCTCTAGCATAATGTCTAGCATTTTACAGGTATTCGACAAATATATGTTTATTGAATGGATGGCTGGAGAGCCAACAGCTTTCCTGATTCATTTTTTTTTCCCTCATTTTGAGTAAGCACAGCCTGCTTTCTCAGCATATCCTTTTCTCTTCTGGTATGGGAGAAGAGAGAAAGCAGAAAAGAAAATAGAAAAAGAAAAAATGGGACAAGGTATATTTATTATACAAGTTCTCTCATCCCTCACTTTCTTCTCTCCATTTATTTTTGATACCACAACCATGAATTTTTCTATCCAAATGGACTTCCATAATACTCTTTGGGGAATGGCCTAAGGATGCTACCTTCAAGCAGCCTGATGACCAATGAACTTAGAAATATTTGGAGAAGTTGCAACTAATTTTATTTGGTCAAAGTTTACATGATTTCTCTTTGTGACATTTTCTTCCCTGACAACCTAAATGAAATTGTATATTTCAAAGCTCTCAAGATAAAATAAAAGTTTGAAAATCCCTTGCAAGTTAGTACTGGTAAATGCATAGTTATTTTAACTCCATAAAGAAGTAAACATCATCACATTCCTCATGAAAAACTCCAGCAAGAGCCACTGGCGTGGTTTGAATATAAACAACCAGCACTAAATGACTTCATCAAGCTACAATCCCTGTGCTCAGCAATTTAGAGGAAATCAGCAGCTTAACCAAGGTTTATTTTTTTTTCTTTTGCTGAGCCATTGGGGGCCAAAAATAAAACACTATTACATCAAACTGCAGACAAATAAAAATCTGAATACATTTGCTGTCTTCTCAGGGCCTTTCTGAACCTAATGAACACAGCAGAGCCCAAAGTTGTCAAGATGTTTCTTGCCGTTAGGCACTGGGGGAGATTGTCCATTAAGTCCTGATGGCATTGTCAGTTCTGAGGGTAAAGTAGGAGAAAGTTCAGAAGTATGTAAATATTTTCTAATAGATGAAAGTGATACCTAACACATTCCCCTGCCCTTTTCAAGTGAAGGCAAGATGAATTGTTTGCATTAATTAGCATGTTGAAAAACTTCTGGATTGCCAAGTGTGTTCCTGTGGGTGGTGGCAAACATGTAAATATGATGTACAGCAATCTGTTGAAAAGAGCCAATGTTTTTGACTTTGTGAGTACATATGAAATGTGAAACAGCTTAGTCAGATATGTGGCATTGGTCTTTCCGGTTAAAAAGATGAACATTTGTCTAACAACACTGGTATACAGTGCTTGAGCTTTGAAATGCCAATTTGCTCAGGACACTAGGCATTGTTAAAAGAACACTCTATGGGAGACAGGTTAAATCATTATCATCTCCAGCATAGATAACACTTATTGAACACTAAACAAATTATTTCATTTAATTTTCACAGCAACCCTTGGAGGAAAGTACAACTGGTGTCATCACCATCTAACAGATAAGAAAAATGGAGCATTGGAGTGGTTAGGTAATTTGGCCCCAAACCACAAAGGTACTAAATAGTAAAGTCAGGATTTGAACCAGGTCAGTCTGATGTTCAGAGCCAATATCCTTCACAGCATTATAGTGAAGACTTTGTCCATCTTCTTAACTGAATGCCATTACAGGAGTTACTTAGCTTTGCTCTGCCTCTATTTCTTTGTCTATAAAAGGGGAAAAATTAATTTTATATCATTGGTTTGTGAGGATTAAATTATATACTGAATATAAAACATTCAGTAAAATGTCTTGTTATGCATGTCATGCTATGATTATTCTTTTAAAGTGTCTAATTCAAGAGTTGGGAAAAATCTAATTACCATCCACTTTTCTCATTTGGCAAGTAGGAGTTGGACTGAGTAAATGAAATTTATTGCCAACAGAGCTCACATTCATGGACCTACACTGATAGAACTTGGAGGAGTCCATATTAAGCCTTCTTCATAGTAATTGATGAGGATATTGGGGTCCAAAGAGCCAAGTCATCACTGGGGCTTTAGACCTGGGAACCTGGCCTTGGTAGAACTCTTCAAAGTTGCTGATGTGCCTTTCCACGTGAGTACAATGAACTCTTATCTACCCTTCTGCTTTCATTTCATTGCTTGAATGTGTCCTTTGTAAACAGTGACCCCACATTGTTATCAATCAAGTACATGTTAGTTCAACATGTTTTTTTCATATTTATAAATGTGAAAAATAAAATTTTTATCTTCCCAGAACTTAAAAATCCCTTGCCTATGAAAGTTTACTTTTCTTTTTGACATGTATTAAAAGAAGCACAGACTCCTTTAAAAGCCAATTTGAGGAAGCAAACCCAGAGCAATCACAATTATAGATGTATATGTAAATATATTTAAATATTATTTAAAACAATGTATTTTATAAATATATGTATTTTTACCTTGAAAGTCCATATAAAACAACAGTTCCAAGTTAGGATGGGCAACAAACATGTGTGCTCATTATATTTGGTTTTTTAAAGTTTATTATCAAATAGAAAGGTTCTGATATTTGAGTCTATTATGTCCACAACACTTTAAAACATTCTCATTTTATCATCAGTAACCCCATGACGTAGGTATTATGATCCTCATTTTAAAATGAGGTAACTGAAGATGTTTGGTATTTACTGAACATCCTACAGCTACAAGGGGCAAAACTGAGACTAAAATCCAAGTCTTTAATGATACCCAAAGCTCAAGATTTTTCCATTATTCTAGGCTGCTTTGAATGGGATTATGCACTACAGTTTATTTTTACCACACATATTATTTCCCATTCCACTTTTCATTTTGCTGATTGTATCAGTCACAGTCCAGTCAGGGAAAGAGAATTACACATTTTGGAAATCATGACTATAGCAGAGGAATTGGATTTTACAATTGTGATTTTAAAATGTGGAAGAGTTGAGAAGAAAAGGCCTTGCTGGAGGAGGGAATCAGATGGTCATAGAATAGTCTCTAGCCACTTTCCCTGAAGCACTAGTGCCTGGAGTGAGTCAGTGCTTGTGAGGGAATCTGAGAAGTCTAGCATGTCTAGCTGCCCCCTGGGATTGCAAAGGAGAAGCTCGTGGAAGGGTCTGTGGATGCTGGCACCTTGTGGAAGCTGCTGCCCCCACAGCTCTGCAGCCAGGTATGTGTATCATGCTTAATAGGACAAAGGCCAAACTCAACAGCTGGACAAAGAAGCCTCCTCATGATCTCTTTTCTGTTGATTTTGCCCACTTCATCCTATACCACTACCTTACCACATTTTTCTTCAGCAGAACAAACTGTACTCATCTTGTAAGTTTTGTGTGAGAATCCAATGAGATAAAGAATAGGCCTGGTGTGGTGGCTCACGCCTGTAATCCCAGCAATTTGGGAGGCCGAGGCGGGTGGATCATGAGGTCAGGAGATCGAGACCATCCTGGTTAACATTGTGAAAACCCCTCTCTACTGAAAATACAAAAAATTAGCTGGGCATGGTGGCGGGTGCCTGTAGTCCCAGCTACTCAGGAGGCTGAGGCAGGAGAATGGCGTGAACCTGGGAGGCGGAGCTTGCAGTGATCTGAGATTGTGCCACTGCACTCCAGCCTGGGCGACAGAGCAAGACTCCGTCAAAAAAAAAAAAAAAACAAAAAAAAAAAAAAACAAAAAGAATAGGACAGTGTCTAGGACAATGATGGGCACAAAACAGATGACCAATTATCACTCAGCTTCTAAGTTGTAAACAAGAGACCTACTTCAGCTGGTTGAAGCATATAAGTTTATTCCAGGTTATTAGGTGGCTCAGAGGAGGCCAAATCAGCTTGGTGAGCATATGAACAGAAACAATATCTGAACTATACTATGTGTCTGTCTTAGCAGCAAGCCTGCTGCAGCTACCACTAGGCACAGACACCACAACAGGCACTGCTAATGCTGGTCCCCGGCTCCAGAGTTGCCACCACTGTTATTCCCAGAAACCAGAGTTCTCTGTATCAGTCTCACATGAAAATAAAGTTCACGCTATTGTGTTCTCACTCTGCTGTCTTCTAAATCAAAATCTCACATGGACGTGTCTGACTGGTAAAGCCTAAGTCACACAACTATGCTCTTGCTGCAAGGGAGACTGGGAAAGTAAGAGAGAAAGGGGAAATTGTCCCCTTGGAAACTTGTCAAAGACTGATTTTCTGCAGGCTGCCTTCTAGAAAATGTCCTTTGCAACTTGATGGAAACTGGCTATAGCACAGGCTTAAGGCACTCAATTCTGGCCAACATGAGTCTTGGATCCCAGGAGAAGGGCTGGTACTTTCTGAGTCTTGAATGCAGATTGAAGTGTTGGAGCTCAAACCAATAGCTTGATACAACTACAATAGCAGGCCTTGGTCCTCACCTTCTTCCTTATACCCAGGGTTACCCTCACATCATGAAAGCTTAGGGCAGTGTTAATAGAGATGTTTATAAGATATGACAATGTCACAAAGAGAGTCAATGTTCTACCATGTTGTATTAGTTCATTCTCATGCTGCTAATAAAGAAATATCCAAGACTGGGTAATTTATAAAGAAAGAGGTTTAATTGACTCACAGTTCAGCATAACTGGGGAGGCCTTAGAAAACTTACAATCATGGCAGAAGAGAAAGTAAACATGTCCTTCTTCACATGATGGCAGCAAGGAGAATAAGCAAAGGGGGGGAAAGCCCCTTATAAAACCATCAGAACTCACTCACTATCACAAGAACAGCATTAAGGTAACTGCCCCCATGATTCCATTACCTCCCACCAGGTCCCTCCCACAACACATGGGGATTATGGAAACTATTAATCATCTTAATACAATTCAAGATGAGATTTGTATGGGGACACAGCCAAACCATATCACGTTATATGACTATTGTACTCTGAACCTTCACTACCTGAGGGGAGGGGCCATTGCTAATCACATAGTTCATAAGTACCATGGCCCAAGGTTGGGATCCCTCTCTAGGAGTCTGCTGTCTGGCCCTGGTAAGCCTCTGTGCTCTGCCCTAGAATGCAATGGATTACAGGGGCCTGCACAGCTGCTACTGCTTCTATCTTTGTGAGCTCCACACATTTATTCATTTAGCCAGTTCCAGTGTGTGTGATAAATGGCATTTTCCCTTTTTACCCAAGAAAAAGTAACTGGCTTCCACATTTGGGATGTGAGTCTTTCAATGTGGAAAATTACCCAAATATAGGAAAGATAGTAAAAAACACTGGGTAATCTCAAAGCCTGACAGATATCTACTACTCCAAATAAATGTTAATTTATAATTAATTTCCCCTTCCTCTTCCCTACTCACCTATTCTTGACGGACTCCATTATCTTGGGGAGTTGATTTTGGCATCAGGCAGGCCTGGGCAGGCCTGAGTCCCAGTTCTTCTTCTACTAAAAGCATCAGGCCTTGGGAAATTAACATTGTCTCTTATGAGTCTCAGTTGTGAAATAAGGCATACTAGTAAGACTTATTTTAAAGGATAATTGTTATAATTAAATGAAGTAAAGCATGCGAATAACTTACTACTGTCAAGCACATAAGAAACACCTAAGAAATGCAAGCAGTTCTTATAGGAAGACTTCAAGGAAAGTAGTTCTATTGTGATCTTTATTGTTTAGGGCTTGGTCTGGTGATAGTCTACTCTATTCTCTTACTAACACTCACCCTAAAACCCACTTCCACTGACAATTTTGGGAAATATGCTCTTCATCAATAGAAGAGTGAGGAGGAGAGAAAGGACGAGAAAAACACATGAGGCGCACAGAAGTACATGCCTATATATCACAGGTAGACAACAAACTCAATTTAAATCACAAAAGTGCAAAGCAGCATAGTGCAGAGCAAAAGTTGGCCTTGCGGTCACAATCCAATGCTGAATTTCAGGATTCTTTTTTCCTAGCTGTGGGACTTTGGCACTGGCACTTGAGATCCACTAATTTATTCATTCAGCCAGTCATGCAGGCAACAAACATTATTGATCAACTGTCATATGCCAGATGTGACCTGGTGTGAATGATACAGAGGATTCTGTAAGGGAGACAGGCATGGTGGCAAATACTCATAATTCACTGTGAAAGATGTGATAATAGAGATGTTTACAAGATATAATGATGGCACAAAGGGAGTTTAAGACTTCCTGGGTGTAGGGGAGGACTCGGGATGCTGTACACAGTAGGCTGCATTGCAACTGGGTTTCAAAGACTATTAACTAAAAAAATCATGAGATCTATAAATCTGGAGAAGAGACTTTATTTCTTACAAGGGTTACACCCTGTAAATATGGTTCTCCTGCAGGCTGGGAAGTATAGCCTTTGGCAAAGACCAGAAGACAGACACTTCAAGGGAGGTCAAAGGAGGGGGAGTTGGGGCAGGAGCTTTATGATGAAATGGATTTGGCTAATTATACATGTTCAACAGGTTATAAGAGGAACTATAAATACTCACGAAAGTGGTCCTAAAGCATATGCATTCACTATACACACATGTAACATATGACCCATGTTCATTTTGTTGGTAGAGACTTAATATTGTAGTATCTACAATTAGGCCCTAGATGTCAAGGCAGAAGCTGAGACATGAAAGCAATCAAGTGTGCAGACTCTATAAAACTGGCCAGAACTAGTCTGTGGTTGGTGCTGTTCTTACCAGGAGAAAGTTACTGAGATAAGTCTCTTATTTAGCCAAAGCTGTAGTTATGGCTTGTGGAGCAGGTAGGGTGGGAGCGGGGACTGAGGTGGTGTTGGTCAGTTAGTCAGTAGTCAATGGTCACAGTGAATTGAATGTGACTTTGAACAATTGAAAGCAAATTGTTTGAATATTGCTTTCCTTAAGGCCCCGTGCTTGTTAGTCTGCCACAGAACAAGAAAAACCTTGTGGAAGTTAGAGCATAGTTCATTCTCCAAAGGTAGGGTGCAGGACTTAAGTAACCCTTGCCTGGAACAGCTTTAGGCCCTGTTTATAGTTTGGTATTTTATTGTCACAAAGAGTCTGTTCCAGCTACTTTAACATTAATGCTGGTTGGTTGTGTCTAAACTGCAAAAGGGAAGGGGTATAATGAGACATGTCTAACTTCCTATCCTGTCATGGCTGGGAACTCAGTTTTTAAGGTTTCTCTGGGCTCCCTCTGGCCAAGATGATATGATGGTGTCCATTCAGTCAGTTGGGAGGCTTGGGATTTCACTTTTAGTTTACAAGACTGAGAAGAATTTTCAAGGCAGGCAAATGGAAAAAGGACATTTTAGATAAGGAGAAAAGCCTTATGCCTACACCTTACAACAGATTAATCCCGCCCTGACAGAAATCAAAGGGCCTAGATAATCAGTAATCAGATATTCTTTTAATGGGTAAAGCTTTTAACAACAGAAAACTCCTTATCCTCCTCCTCATCATGATCATCATAAACATCAATAACCAAAGCACCAGTAAGCAGTTAAGTTTAGGTTCACAGGATTAGCCCAGGCAGAGTGAGTATTCTTTGTATTTAACAAAGGCTCATTCTGGAAGAGGATATTGAGTCATTTGCCTAAGTCTCTGGAATTTTCACACTTCCAGTATCACATATCAATGAACATTATTCTGGAGACCTCCAGAAAGAGCCATATTTTCAGAGTGAGAAGGCAGGAATAAGAGGTAATCACTATGTTACAATTACATCAGAAAGGAAGAAATTGGCTACATGAACTAACATTTCTGAGATATAGTGTGAGTATGGTTACAGATATAACATATTTGACAGAGTAAACCAATGCAGTTTTATTTCCTCCCTAAATCACGTTCCCTTGCAGTCTTTCAACTTCATGGCTAAGCTGTGAGGCTCATTACTCTAGGGAAAGTGAGGACAGATCCTACCTAGGAAAAAGAGTCACTGAGTATCAAAGTCTATAATAAGTCTTAAAAATCAGGCTTTTTTTTTTTTTTTAATAGGTAGGTTTTTAAATTTGTTTAACTTCCATTATGAGATCGAGTGCCAGACCTAGTGAGACTCAATTATTCTGAGACAGAGTCTTAGTTAGCTCGTAACAAAATGCCACAGACTGGGTGGTTTTAGCAACAAACATTTATTTCTCCAAGTTGAACAGGCTGGAAGTCTGAGATCAGGATGACGGCCTGGTTGGGTTGTTGGTGAAGGCCCTCCTCCTAGTTCACAGACAGCTGCCTTCTCGTTACATCCTCATATGGCAGAGAGAAACGAGAGAGAAATGAGAGAGAGAGAGAGAGAGAGATCGAGAGAGAGAGATGGAGCTCTGGTCTCTTTTCCTCTTCTTATAAGGACACCAATCCCATCATGGGTGCTTCACCTTCATCTAGATCTAATTATCTCCCGAAGACTTACCTCCAAATACCACCACATTGGGGATTAAGGCTTTAGAATATTAATTCTTGGAGACACAAACATGCAGTCCATAATAGGGAGGCATAACTCAGATTACAGCAGAAAGGAAACAAAAGCCCATCCCTTCTCACTCAGGTAGGCTGCAGCGAGAAGACAGGCAGAGGTAGAGCTAGCAGGAAGCACTTTATGATCCTCAGTTTTCCCTTCGTAAAGTTTCCCTCTGATATGAAATCTCAGAAATATCCAGAGAGCCATGAGAAAATGATGGGCTTTAGAGATGGATGAAGTCATCATTAAGTCTGAAGGAGTTCTACATGAGACCTCTTTAAGATGGTCCAGTATATGGCAAAAAAGTAGTGGAAGGGAACTTGAGAGGTGAGTAGGAGGCTTCACTCTATGCTCCTATGCCTTGCATAGCATTCAGGTAACCCAGGTGTTCTCCCATGTCCTTGTGAGTAGGTGCACAGAATGCCGGACCTGTATAGAATCAAAGAGGCTCCCATGCACAAAGATTTTGCAACTAAGGGAAGGTGGTTGAGACCATGGATGTCAGTAGTAAGGGCCAGTATATCACCTCAGCAGGTCTAATGGGACAAGTCTTACCTCAGTGGTCAGCAGTATAGAGGCTAAGCAGCTTGGACATGTAGCAAAGACCTGCAAGGACCTGGATCCTCACTCCTTAAAGTATGTGCAAGGACCAGCAGCATCAGCATCACTGGATCTTGTTAGATATGAAGAATCTTGGGCACCATCCTGGAACTACTGAATCAGAATCTGCACTCTGACTAGATGAACATTTAATTCATTTCACATTTAAGTTTCAGAAGTAGTGATCTAGAAGACATTGTATAGATCCAAGGCCTCTGCCTCTCTCCTCTAACCCATCATGAGATTATACACCAAAATCACCCTCTGTAGCCATGTGCTCTCTTAGAGAGAAGCAAAAGACAGGGGAGAAAATGTGAAGACCAAGAATTATACAGAGACTGAGATTTCTAAAGACATCTGAATTCTTGAATTGGACCAAGTTTACTAGATTGGACCAAAACTGGTCCCTCAAGATTAATCAGAGGTGGAAAAATGAAACTACATTTTCTTCGCCCATTTGAAAGTAGTAGGGTTAGATTATAAGGCCTGCCATAAAATGATCATTGCATTTGGGGGGAAAATAGACACTATTTTCCTGATTTTTGATGTTTTCATTACTCATGATTCTTCTCAGTCAGGTAAAAATGAATGCTGCATACATTGTATGATTTCTCATTTGCTGTTTCATATTCCTCACCTATTTTTATAGTCTTTTGGGCATTTACATTTTTTGACTCATTTCTTACTGAATGGATTCACAGGTCTATTTGCACAGTAGGAGATGCAGCTTAAAGCTGAGCTTTTTTGCTTTGTTCTGCCCTGGGATTTAGGCAAGTCTGGCCATATCTATGCAGCTGGTAGAGGAGGCTGGCAGGACTCTATTTACTTAAAGGAATAAAGACCCATTTAGTAAAGAATTAATCTTAGAGGAAGAGAGTGGAGGTAAAGGAAAAAGGAAAAGGATCACTAGGTCTCAAAGTATTATATATAGCAAGTCTTGAAAATTAGATTTTTTGTTGTTGTAAAGGAGTTTCTAAGATTCTTTTACTCCCAATTAATAGATAAAGTACCAGGACTCTTGGGACTTATTGATGCTTAGAGAGGTATCATTCAAGATCTGACAGGGAGGAAACAAAAAGCCCAGCCCTTCTGGTTCAGTTGGTTCATGGACAACGAAAAAGAGTGGGGTCTCACTCAGACTGTCTCTTACTTCATCAAGGAACTGAGGGTCCATTGGGCATAACCTCCTTCAGCTCCCCAGTATTGTCCCTGTAAATAGCTATATTAATATTCATCCACAGCAACTTTTCTCTTGTCTCAGAGGATACAGTGTTGCACGTTTTGTCACATATTTCCCTTGACTCCATCCCTTCCCACATCTTTTTTTTTGGCGGGGGGGATGGAATTTCACTCTTGTTGCCCAGGCTGGAGTGCAATGGTGCGATCTGGGCTCAATGCAACCTCTGCCTCCTGGGTTCAAGCATTTCTCCTGCTTCAGCCTCCCGAGTAGCTGGGGTTAGATTACAGGCATGCGCTACCACACCCGGGTAATTTTGTATTTTTAGTAGAGACAGGGTTTTTCCATGTTGGGCAGGCTGGTTATGAACTCCCTACCTCGGCCTCCCAAAGTGCTGGGATTGCAGGTGTGAGCCACTGAGCCCGGCCCCCTTCCCACCTCTTTAGGGACCTCCTGTCGTCAGAGAGAAAAGTCTCTTCCTCTGTCCTCTTAGGTTTAGTCCCTGAGGATCTGCAGATTAAACTAACGAAACACAGATTAACAGGAGGAAAGAACATAATTTGTATTAACACTTATGTGCACAAGAGGTCACAGAAAAGAAGTGAAACTCAAGAAGTGGTTAGACTTTGGAGTTATACAATTTTAAGATGGGAAAAAGGTTTTGGGGTTTAAGGGACTATAAATTATGGGGAAATGACTAGAAATATATAGGGGAACTAATGAAACACAAGGGATATTTTAGAAAGGTCTGTTTATTCATACTCATCTCTATGTTGACTTTCTGTCTCTGGTGATAAGAGTCACTCTTTTCTTGGTGGCAGGGAGGGCATCTTCACAAAGGTAAATTTATGCCCTCATTTTAAGTACATGATAGAAAGGCAGAAAACCCTTCTTGCATCTGTTGATATTCAATCGCCTTCAGCTAAAAAAAATCCTTATGCCAGAGTGGTGTATATTGGGGTGGCCTGTTCTAATACCCCTCACTATATAGAGCACAACCTCCCTTTGTTATGGCTTTATTCCTCCCACACTTGCTTCTTTCTCTCTTCCTGCAAACATATTCAAATTTTTCTCATCTCAATGATCCTTCCACTTGCCCTTCCATATTCACTCAAAATAATATTCATTGAGTGCTTACCAAGGGCAAGCATTGTTCTAGATGCTGAGGGTATTGTGAGCGAACAATCCAGATGTAATCTCTGTCTTCCTGAAATGTATAGTCTAGCGTCACCATCCTCTCTAGCTACCATCCAATCTTATTTCCTCCTCATCTGAACCTCAGAGTAATCCATGCTGCCTGATCTTCCTCCTGTGATCTCTTCTTCAATTAGTGCCATCTTGTCATTGAAGCCAAAAACCTAGCAGCGTATCCTACTTTCATCCTGCTCCTTACCCTTCCTATCACCAAATCCTGCTGATATGATCTAAGATTTTTCAAAATGATTCCCCTTCTCTCTGTCTTCACTGCCATGTTTCTAGACTGGACTTAATCATCTTTTGTTCCTCAGTGGTTATTATAACTGGCCTTCCTGCCTCTAGTTTTAGCTTCATTAAATCCACCTTCCAGACAGAGGCTATAGAGGTCACCCCTATGCTTATAACCCTCAAAAATATTCTCAATTTCCTATAGGATAAAGTGCAAGTTCCTCAGTGGGGCCTCATGTTTTTGTAACTGCCTTCATCTCCAGCCTCACTAACTCCCTGCACTCTCTCTACTTGCAGGTCTCCACATAGAGTATGCTTTGTATGTGTAGATACTTAACCTTGTAACTGCCTGGAACAACCTTTCTTAGGCCTTCTTGCCCACTGACACCTCACTATATCTACCCTCAGATGTTCCCAGATTTATTCTTCAAAGCGCTGCTTTTAGAAAAGCCTTCCCAGAGAGTCCTTCTTCCTGGAGGGAAGAATTGTTGTTCTTCTTCTATGTGTCCATAGTAGCTTTTATGTTATTTTATAGCTCTCTGTTCTATCTTTCTCACCAGGCAGTGAGGTCCTTTAAAAAGGTGATTGGCAGATGGTTGGTGCTGAACTGTTGTGGAAACAGGTATCAGATAAGCCTTGATCTGTGTCTTTATCTTCTTGCATGATTGAGTGAGATTTCCTGAGCTACTGACATGGCATCTAGTCTCAACTGTGGTTTTATCTAAAGTGTCATTGAATATCCAGCTTCTCTTTCTAGCAATGAGACATTAATGGCTCTATCTTAGCTTTCCACTCACTGCCCCATTAAGCCTGTCCTATGGTAGGAACTCCACTTGACCTGTGGCTGTGGGAGAAATATCTGTGATGCACCATCACTATCACTTGCCTAGATCACTCCCAGCACTCCCAGCACACTTGGTTCTCTTTCCATTTAGACTAAAATCAGACATTTAAGGGTGAACTTGGGGGTTAAGCAAACATATGTGGATACATCTGAGAAACAGACCATCAGCATTACATACCATTGAGCCTTTTAGTGTCTGAGACCTAAGGTTTTATTTGTTTACTCACCCAATCATTTTATATAAATGTATATTTACATTTTAAGCATTCTTTTAAAGTCACTGCATAGCTTCACTACGACCAGATAATGAAGATTCTTGACTATGGAATGTCATGGAAGTATTCAAACCCCCGGGGTGGGGACTGAGGCCAGCAGATAGACGTTAGGCAAACTCTTCTGCTAAGACATGTTTCCCCTGCACAAACACAGGTACAAATGTCAGAGCTGGAAAGGAGACCTTAGGGATCATCCTGGTGAGCTATCATTTTAGAGATGCAGACACTGAGCCTATTAAAATTTTAAGTCAGTGCCTTCAGATGTTTTCCCATGGATAGTGATGGGTAGCATTTGAATGTCCTGGAAAAATGGTTACAAATACTGTATGAATTCCCTATTCCTATCCCATTGGCAGGGATTTAACTCAGGTGTAGGCTGGAAATCATCGGTTTCAGTAATTTGTCAAGTTATTGGGTCACAGTCAGCATTAGAACATGGGTTCTCTGCTCTCTACAGTACAACAGATGGCCTTCCTCAATCTATTTAACAATAAACAATTCTATCTTTTTTCTACAGAATGCACGTGGGACCCTCACTCGGTCACACACTTCTTGCTATTCCTCCCAGATTTGTCCTATTCACAAATTGGATAAATAAATCATCTTAGTTTTCACATCACTTATAAAATGTTCACAAAGACAAAACAACACTGGAGCCTTTCAGCTCACATTAGAACCTCCAGTGGTGGATACTATTCCATCAACCTGCATCCCTTTGGGATTCTTCATTTGCCTAATTGACAATTTTTCCTTTTGAACCCAATCCAACCCTTATTTCTCTATTTTGTCCCAAAATGACGTTATGAAAAATGTCAAATGCGTGGCTGACATACAGAAACATTATATCCAACTTTTCCCTCAAACTTACAGGCTTGTGAAACTATCAACAAATCATTTGTAAAAACTAAAATGAACCTGATCTCTATTTCTTATTATTCTCTCCTTCTTTAAAGCCTGTGACCCAGGTCTCCTGGTTTTCTTTATATCTTTCTGATAATTACCTCTCTAATGCACTGGCTATTTCTCTATTTTTCTTAGCCCAGTTTCTATCACTTCTACATACTCACATCATTTTACATACTCTTCCCAGGTTGTCTCATCTAAATTGAAGAATTCAACCACCATCTATTTGCTAATGACTCCAAGATCTATGACCAGTCTTTCCAAAATATAGGCCCCATATTCTCATCTACACCTGAATGTTTGGCTGCAGTCTTATACCAGTGATACCAGTCATTTTTTGTTTGCCAACATTCCCTTCTTAGAGACGTGCCCACATACCATAAAGAGTAGTCACATAAATCACTCTGTGACTTCATCCCTCAGGCCATAACTGACTTGGCCAGAGTGGATATCTCATCCAAGCTGGTCCAGTCAGATTCCATTGTGTGGGAATCAATCACCTCCATCATTAAGGTGATACAGGGCTTGGAATTGTGTCCTGAGGATAAGTAAGCAGAGAAAGCCAGTATACAAGGAGAATCCAGAGATTAGGCTAGACATGCAAAGGGAAACAAAGCAAAGGATATCATGATTTCAGAAAGATAGAGATGGAGTAGGTGGCTGCCTGAGAATTTTCCAGTGCCAGCAAGCCTATGCTTTATTGCTTTCATTGTATTTCATGAGATTAACCATTCCTTTTTCAAATACAATTTGAAAATCTACTTTATGCCAGGAGCTTTGCTAGGTATAAGAGAAATTTTGTTGAACAAGGAAAACATGGTCTATGACCCCACAAATCTACATTTGAATGCCCTCTCACAGTAAATTCTTGTTTCCTTGCATTTATTTGAGTGCATTTGTTTCTTGCATTCCATCAATCTATACTCAATTCTCTTTTTTCCCTTAAAAAAAAATTTTTTTTTTCTGGGTAAGCACTTAATTCTTAATATATCCCAAACCAACCTAGTCTTCCTCACTATGCCAGCTCCTTCTCCAAAAAGCCTACAATCTTGATCAGCGGTAGTATGCCCAATCTTGATTAACTGGATAGTATGCCCAGTTTTCAAAACCCAGTTTCAGAAACCTCACAGTTGCCCTTTGTTCCTCCTCTGCTTCACTACACATCTAGTCCATTACCAAATACTTTGGGTTCTACCTCAAAATGCCCTTCCTTTAAGAGCTTACTTTTTGTCCTTACTTTTATCTTGCCCTGGGTTAGATTCTTTTCACCTCCCAGTTGGGTGTTTCAACCACCTCCTGTCAGATCTACCTGCCGAATATCTCCCTCACAGCTCATCCTCCATGATGTCATCAGACCTCTTCCTAGGATCCATACTGGATCTTGACACATGCCTCCTAAACATGTCCACTGGCTTTCCATTATCACAAAAATAAAACCCAGACACCTTACACAAAAGATGCTACATGATCTGGTCCAAATTCCTCTCAGTTGCTCTCTCCCACAACTTGTATTCCAGTGATTTCCAGTCACTAATTAAACATACAGCATTTTCTGAGTTTGCACATTTTTAATAATATACATTTCCTTCTGTCTAAAAAGGCTATCCTCAGGTCTTGGCCTGGCAAAGTCATCTTTTAAGACCAGCTCAAATATCATCTATTCTGAGCCAGGCAGAGGACATGTTCTCTTAAGGCATTCTGTTCATCCCTCTGGCATAATCTAGCAGAGAGTGACAAGAGATTACAATAAGAATCCCTTATGACCTGGCCTTGTTGTTAACAAAGTTATCTCGTTTGAACCATATAACGACAGATGAGGCAGGAAGGCATCCCATTTCATAGATGAGAAAATGGGCTTAAGACAACAAATATCCTCCCCAGGGTCATGTGGACAGGATGGGATCCAGATTGTGTAGCCAGAATCTGGCCACATAAAAGATCTGAGCTGAGGTGCTTCAGGAGTTCTGCACACATTTGATTTGTATTTTATTTTAAAACATACATTTTAATAATTAAAAAAATTGATATAAAATTCACCATTTTAGCCATTTTAAAGTATGCAATCTAATAGTTTTCAGTATATTCACAATGTCATACAACTGTTACCATTAAGTAACTCCAGAATATTCCCATCACTCCCAAAAGAAGCCCTATACCTCACAATCCCACCCTCCACCTGTCCTTGGTAATGACTTTTGTCACTATGAATTTACCTATTTTGGATATTTCACATAAATGAAGTTATACAATATGTGACCTTTTTTGTCTGGCTTCTTTCCTTAGCATAATGTTTTCAAGGCTCATCTATGGTGTAGCATGTTATCAGTGCTTCATTCTTTTTTATTGCATAATAATATTTCATTGCATGGATATACTACATTTTGTTTGTCCATTCAACAATTGATAGACATTTGGGTTGTTTGCACTTTTTGGCTCTTGTGAATAATGTTACTATGAATATTCCTGTACATGCTTTTGTGTGAACATATATTTTCAATTCTCTTGGGCATATACTTAGGTATAGAACTGTAGGGTCATAGGGCAAATCTTTAACTTTTGAGGGATTGCCAAACTTTTTCCAGAGCACTGCACCATTTTATAATATATTCCCACCAGCAATGTATTAAAGGTTCCAATTTATCCATACCCTTACCAACAGTTGTTATTTTTTTGGTTTATTATTATTATTATTATGATAGTGGTACTAGTAGGTATGAAGTAGCATCTCATTGTGGTTTCTTATTTGCCTTTTTCTAATTCCTAATGAGCATCTGTTCACATGCATATTGGCCATTTGCATATCTTCTTTGGAGAGCTATCTATTCACATTCTTTGTCCATCTTTTAATTGGGTTATTTACCTTATTCTTGAGTTTTGTGAAGTTCTTTACATATTCTGGATATATCTGATATATTATTTGCATAGATTTTCTTATATTCTCTGGGTCATCTTTTCTCTTTTTTGATAGTTTCCGTTTACACATAAAAGATTTTAATTTTGATTAAGTCCATTTATTTATTTATTTATTGCTGCTTGTGCTTTTAATGTCATATTTTAAAAACTGTTGCTTAACCAAAGGTCAAAAAGTTATATCACAGCTATATTTTCTTCTAAGAGTTTTACAGGTTTAGCACTTATATTTTGGTAAGCCTTAGATCCATTAGGGATAATTTCTATAAATGGTGTGAGGTAGAGGCCCAAATCACTCTTTGCATGTGAATATTCAGGTAACCTGGGGTCATACATTGAAAAGACAATTCTTTCCTCATTTTAGTAGTCTTGGAATCCTTGCAAAATATTTATTGGCCATACATGTATGGTTTATTTCTGGACACTCAACTCTATTCCATTGGTATTTGTCTATACTTATGCTAGTACAGTACCATGCTGTTTTGATTACTACAGCTGTGTAGGAAGTTTTGAAACTGAGAAGTGCAAGTCTTCCAACTTTGTTCTTATTTACTTCAATAATTTTTTTTTTTTTTTTGAGACGGAGTCTCGCTCTGTTGCCCAGGCTGGAGTGCAGTGACCAGATCTCAGCTCACTGCAAGCTCCGCCTCCCGGGTTCACGCCATTCTTCTGCCTCAGCCTCCCAAGTAGCTGGGACTACAGGCGCCCGCCACCTCGCCCGGCTAGTTTTTTGTACTTTTTAGTAGAGATGGGGTTTCACCGTGTTAGCCAGGATGGTCTCGATCTCCTGACCTCGTGATCTACCCGTCTCGGCCTCCCAAAGTGCTGGGATTACATACTTCAATAATTTAAAAGAATGTGTACATCTTCTTCTAAAAAATTTTTTTTAAAGTACTATGTGCTTATTTTACACAGCTTAAAAATTTACCTAAGAATTTAAAATAGAAATGAAGAGAGAAGCTTCACCAGACATTGTCAACTCACTGTTAACATCTGAAGCATTTCCTTACACTTTTACAAATGTGTCTGTATGTACATCTAAGTAAATAAATAATACACATTTTCATATTTATGGAAACTGAAATGCATAGTTTTATATCTCGCTTTTTTCCACATAGCATTATATCAGGAGCAATTTTTCCATATTATTAAATATTCTTGGAAAATGTCATTTTTACAGCTGCATTCTATTATATGGATGTATTATAGTCACTTCTCTAGAGCTGGACATGTAGGCTATTTCTAGTGTTTTCCTGGCATAAATGATAATGTAATAAACTTGCCTATATGTCTTTTTGTGCATGTTTAATATACTTCTTAGGATAGATGTTATAAATAGACTCATTGGATCAAAGACTATTTTAAGAATCTTGATTTTTATGGTTAAATTCTGTACCATTCCTAATGAGTTATATGAATTCCAAGTTCTTTTTTCTTTTTTTTATTTTAGACGGAGTCTTGCGTTGTCACTCAGGCTGGAGTGCAGTGGCGCCATCTCAGCTCACTGCAAGCTCCATCTCCCGGGCTCACACCATTCTCCTGCCTCAGCCTCCCGAGTAGCTGGGACTACAGACGCCCGCCACCATGCCCGGCTAATTTTTGTATTTTGTTTAGTAGAGACGGGGTTTTACCGTGTCAGCCAAGATGGTCTCGACCTGCTGACCTCGTGATCCACCCGCCGCGGCCTCCCAAAGTGCTGGGATTACAGGTGTGAGCCAGCGCGCCTGGCCAATGAATTCCAAGTTCTTTCTGTATGGGTGCAAATAACTTACCTGTTTTATGTGTAGCAAATTTTCTTCTAATTTTTTGTACCTACATTTAATTTTGGTAATTAAATATTTTGACTTATGGAAGCTCCAGATTTTCCTTGAAATTAAATCTAAGTTTTTATTCTTATTTTAATTTTGTATTTTCTTTATCTGCTTTTAGGTTGGAATGTCCTTATTCACCAAGGGACCACAGACATTTGTCTCCCTCTACTTTCAGGTTTTATTTTGTTTTGATCTTACTTAGCCATCTAAAATTTAATGTTATTTCTTTAGGAAATATCCAATTTGATTCTTTCCTAAATTTTTAGCCATAAATTTTGTTTGTTATGGTCTTAAAATGTATATTTGGTAGAACTGATCTTGAGTTTTCTTTCTTTGTGTGTGTGTGTCTGGCATTTAGTGTGCACTTTTGCCTCCAGATGAATTTTATCAGCACATTGTCAAATTTTTGAAAAATCTCATTGAGATTTGGATTGAAATGACATTCGACCTCTACATTAATATGACATCTTTACAGTATTCATTTACCCATCCAGGAACATCATCAATCTCTCTATTTTTATGAACCACAGCCAGGTCTTATGATTTTCTTCATAGGGATCATGCACATAAGCTTATCCCTCAGGTTTTCTCTGTGTCTTGTTAAAATCATGAATAGAAACCTTTTGTTGTTTTAGTTGCTTTTCTACTTAAAATGTATTCTAACAGATATATAACAAACATTTCAATTTGTATTTTTGTCTCATATCTATACCTTGATAGTTTTTCAGTAGATGCTTTGGAGTTTTAAGATTATGTGATATTATTTGCTTATAGTGATTACGTTGTCTCTTCATTTCCAGTAACTACATATGTCGCTTTTCTTTTTCAAATATTAGTAGAATATTTAGAACTTTAACAACAGTATTAAATAGCAGTGTGGACAAAGGGAATCCTTATTTTGTTTCTTTGGTAATGGCAATGCCTGTAGCGCTTGTTTTGCTGTTAAGAGAATATCTGTTGGCTTAAGATAAATATTCTTCCTTGTATTAAGGAAGCATCCGTCTATTCCTGGTTTGCTAAATTATTTTTTTAAATAAAAAATTTGAGTTGAACTTTATTACAATCTTGTCATTATCCTTTGAAATAATCATATTTTTCTTCTTCTAACAACTGACATTACGTGTGTGTGTGTGTATACATACACATATATGTATTTCCTAATATAAACCATTTTTACATTCCTGGGAACTATTTTATTTGGTTGTAGTATAGCATTTATTTAAGTTACTGCTGAATCTTATTTGCCAGTATTTAGCACTTCTCATAATTATATTATGAAAGACTGGCCTGGCATTTTTGTTGTTGTTTCATGCTATTTGTGTCATCTTTTAATACTGTGGTTATTCTGTCTTTATCAAAAAAAAAAAAAAAGAGAAAAGTATTCTATTGTCTTCTATGCTTTGAGACAGTGTGTGGGTTTTTGATTCATTCTGTGCAGGTTCCCCCTCTTACTCCCTGGCTCACATCTTCCACTCTCCTTTCCACATCTCTGATTTCCACCACTTCTCCCCCATGTCACAGTGTTGGAGTGTGGAAGCTCTAAAGGTGAGATGCAGGCTGTGGTTGTCTGTCTGCTGCCCATGAAGAGTCTTGTGTGTGTTTCCCCAGACTCCAGGTGTGTACGCCATAAAAGGGTCCCAGTGAGAGTCATCTTAAAGGTGTTCACCAAGAGAATCATATGAATCCAAGACCCACCCACAGTTAGTCCAAGAAAAGCCCAAAGCCTGGGAGGAGGACAGTCCACGTGACCAGCCAGATGCTGCCTTGCCTGCCTCAGAGGAACTGCCCTTACCATGTATAACAGGAAGAACTTCTAGGAAACCACCAAACTGCTACAAAAAAGGGGGCCAACCACTGTGCAACCACTACATAGAAGGTACTGCTGCCAGATTACAATGTTCTGGGCAAGAAAGATAATTTGGGTCATAAGGTTTCTTCCTCTCTTCCCCAGGATCTGAAGAGAGGAGGGGAGAAAATTTAAATTAAATGAAGGTTGGAATTTTGATATCACGCTGAATGGGGTTTTAATTATTTAACAATTTCAGGAGAACTTTTATTACCAGAAAGTACCTAGAAAGCTATGGAACCTATCCGAGCTCGCTTCAGGGAAATGATTTCTGTGGTGGGAAAGAACAGTGCTGGCTGTGGCTTGCTCTCGGGGGGTTCAGCTTAGTAAGCAAACAGGCCCAAAGAGACGCACTTAGAGAACAATCACTGAGAGTGATTTCATGCCTTCTTTCACACAGTTATTTTTAGAATACTCAACTTTATTGTGCTTTGGGAGGTGATGGCAATGTACCAGTTAAGCTCAATCTTGGACATTGTGATGTGCTTTTATTGCTACAGTCTCTAATTGAAATAAAATGGAAGAACAAGGAAAGCGTTTAAAGAGAGCAAGAAAAATAGCTCACATGGGCTTTTGGCAAAAGAGAAAATATCTAGATACCAACATATACTTAGGACAAATGAAAAATACAATTACACATCAAAATGTACAGTTTGTGGAAAAAAATTTTTTTTTCCCCCAAAAGAGTCTGTATTAGTTCATTCTCACACTGCTATGAAGAAACACCTGAGACTGGCTAATTTATAAAGAAAAGAGATTTAATTGACTCACAGTTCTGCAGGGCTGGGGAGGCCTCAGGAAACTTAGAATCATGGCAGAAGGGGAAGCAAGTATGTCCTTCTTCACATGATGGCAGCAGGGAGAAGTGTGGGGCAAAGGGGGACAGAAAGCCCCTTATAAAACCATCAGATCTCATGAAAACTCACTAGAACAACATGCAGGTAACCACCCCCATGATTTAATTACCTCTCACCAGGTCCCTCCCATGACATGTTGGGATTATGGGAACTACAATTCAAGATGAGATTTGGGTGGGGACACAGTCAAACTATATCAGAGCCCAATGTATTCAATATATTGAAAAATTATAATGGAATGGAATGTGGCACGTTTTACTTTGATCTGAGTATTTTCAATATCCTATTTATTTGACTTATTAGCTTTTAGGTCAGAATCTCAAAATAATTTGGGGTCCTTGATATAGTCATGCAACATTTGATATATTTGCTCTTTTTGAAGTTTCTGTTAAGAAAATTTATGAAATTGATTCGTTTAAGTGCAGGGGCATAGAAATAAATGATCTCCTCCATTACCCAGAATTGTTTAAAATCATTCGGTAGACTCTCAATATTTCTTGTAGATTGACTTTATTTGTTTGTTTTTGGTCAATGCAGTATGGCAGAATGAAATGGAGTTAGTTTTAGGACAATTTTCATAGTTGCCAATGATTAATTCAGCAGTCGTGATTTTTCAAACTATTAAATACAAAGTCCATGTCTTAAGCTGAGTCTCCCAGATGCAGACCCTGAGACAAGGATTTGAGTTCAAGCAGTTTATTTAGGAGGAGATCCCAGGAAGTATTGCCGTGGAAGTGAGGAAGTGAAACAGGGAAGGGAAGCAAGCCAGCATTGGGTATGTTGAGGGCCAACCTACTGCTGTGGGCTACCTGCTGGGAGCCTCTGGGTGCCTGAAAGGAGCCCACCTACAGTGATCTGGTATTTATCTGCCATCTCCTTGGGCATTGGCTGAGAGCTGCTAGGGCAGGGTTGGGGTTAACTCTCCACGCTCCCCACCAGCCTGTGTGCGACACATATCTATAACTACACAGTCCTGGGCAGTAAGGGACGACAGAGCAGCGAGTTCTAGGAATGACCGACCTATACAACCTACACGACGTGTATTGATCGGAAGCTGGATCTGAGAGGCAGAAGACTGAGTGTAAAATCATACAGTCTAAAGCCAGCCTAGGTTCAAACCAGATCTGCTCCTGTTTGTTTGTGACCCTGAGCAAGTTATTTAATCTTTCGGCGCTCAGTTCCCTCATCTATAAAATAAAGATAATCATAGTACCTACCCTTATAGGGTTGTTGTGAGGATTGAGTCGATATAAGCAACAAGTTTAGAATAATGTTGACGCATGCCATGTACTATTTATTCATAATTATTATGGCAGGCGGGTGTTCCAATGTAAATCATCAACCTACCACCAACAGTTCACCTGTAGTAAACGGTTACCATTTACCTGTCTTCTCCTCATCTTTATTTGATAACATTTCATTTAATGACTTTTATATAGTTTTATCGTCTTCACTAAGAATTTAGAACTTACATGGCTGGGCGTGGTGGCTCAAGCCTGAAATCCCAGCACTTTGGGAGGTTAAGGCAGGTGAATCACAAGGTCAGGAGATCAAGACAATCCTGGCTAACACGGTGAAACCCCATCTCTACTAAAAATACAATAAATTAGCTGGGCATGGTGGCGGGTGCCTGAGTCCCTACTTGGGAGGCTGAGGCAGGAGAATGGCGTGAACCCAGGAGGCGGAGCTTGCAGTGAGCCGGGATCACACCACTGCACTCCAGCCTGGGCGATACAGCGAGACTCCATCTCAAAAAAAAAAAAAAAAAAAAAGAATTTAGAACTTACCATGCCATGTACAATATGCAATATTGAATAATCTCACCTCGATCAAAAAATAAAGCTCATTTTCCATGCATACAGAGAAAAATATATTCATCATCATTTTGGGGGAGCATTTAAATCCCTCCCCTGAACATATTTCAGTAAAGTTTAGCTAAGAGAGTCTTATATTTTCCTAGAGAGAACGCAACATCTAACCATGCATTTCCTCAGAGAACTCTACGGTACAAGGTCTCTTTTCACCTCTTTACACAGAAAAGTGACTCCAAGCCCTGCTGGCCATTCACAATACAAAAAGCATATCTATTACTTATATGAAAGTTGAATTTAATGTGATAGGAGAAAATCACTTTTCAAAGTGGCCAAGAGAGGGGAAAAGGGTTAAGAAGTCTCTATTGATGTAAGACAAATTAAAAGCAGAAATATAAGAAATGACACTCCTTCCCAAGAAACCTATGAGTGGGTTTTTATGCTCTGAAAATGTACCTTGATTCATCTACTTCTGTTCATACATGTTTGCATGTATGTCCTTCTCCAAGCAGCTAGAGAAACTAAAGTTTGATGCATCAGCCTGTTCCCATTGTTTCATGAGCAACCATCCAGTCTAAAAGACTAGCCTAAAGATTCTAAAAGTGGAAAATGTATTCTTTCATTCAAAAATTCCACAAGCCATCTCCCTAATCATGAAATAGCTTCAGGGAATTCTTTTTTTTCTGATAGTCTGTCCCTAAGTATTTGAGTCCATGATTTTCAGGGGAGCCAAGAGATCTCATACCAAAATGCAGGAACTTCCTATGATGTTTTTAAAAAGCAGCCATTTAGTGTTCTTCTCTGATTTGGAGACAGGCAATAAAATCTTTTTATGCACCTTATTTATTTTCCTAGACATTTAAATTTTTTATGCCCAGCATGCTCAATAATTTAAGCAGAGTTGAAAATGGCCAGGTTTTACCTTCCATGGGATTATCCTTGGGGACTGAGGGTTTAAAAGAATGACAGCTATGAAAAATCCCAGGCCACCTCCCAGATGTGCACATTGAACTATCTCTACTGAAAGTAGTAACCTCTGTCTGCTTCACAGGAGGCATTGGCGAGCATCCTAGCAGTCACTGTAAATCACAGCCCATCACACAGCTAACTCTAGAGCAATGGGGCCACCTAGACTCCAAATATGGAAGTGCTGAAAGGAAAAAATCCCTCCTGGGATTCATTCCTAGAGGCTCCTTGAGATCTGGATATTGAGAGGGTAAAAGAGAAGTTTGTACATGTCTGAGTCTCAGGTGATCAGAGACAACTTGAATGCATGAGGATTTTTCTCCATAAAACATATTAGATATTAACTTTTAAATATTTATAAAGACATGAAATATCTTAAATATTAAAAATTATATTTTATGAGTGTTGGCCTAAAGATGAATATATTCCTGTTATATATTGCATATTAAGTATTATATATTTACATTTATAACATTTAATTTAACCTACCAGTTTTTAAAAAATTGTTAAAAGAAATAAAGACATTTTTCTGGGACCTTAAAAGTATTGTGGGCCCTCCACACTGTGCCTAGTGGATAAATTGGCACGGCTGGCACACACTAGGGAGGTCAGGGTTTATAAGGCCTAGAAGCCTTCCATCCTTTAGACTCTTAGAATGTATGGAAAGATGTCCAAGGACACCCAAAGAGTTACCATACTTTCCTGTATTTTATGAATTTCTTTCATATTTTAATGTTTCCTTTAATGTACCACATAATAGATGACACGTTTAACATTGAGGTGGTGGGACTCTGTTCCCTTAAAGTCTTCATTGAATTGATAATACTTTTCAAATATACAGCAACTTAGAATGGAGGAGGCATGTTGTCCTAGCCATGATGAGGAAAAGCAGCCATCCCTGTGCCCTGGGATCTTTCCTGACCTGGCTCGTTCCCCTCCCTACCTACCCAGCCACACATCAAGAAGCAGTCCTTTGTCATTTATTAGCCCACCTTGGAAGCCACATTGCAGCAGTTCTGCTGTCCTCTTGGTTGAAGCAGTCAGAAGCCCACCCCATTCATGGAGGAATGACAAGGTCACATTGTAGAAGAACATGTGAAATGGGGATATGGTTGTTGTCACCTTTGGAGAATGCAATCTGCCAAACATCCCCCCAACAAAGACAAATACATAGAGAGTCGGATCATTTCTTTCTTTTTACTTTTTTTCTTTTTTGAGACAGAGTTTGTTCTTGTTGCCCAGGCTGGAGTGCAATGGCGCAATCTCGGGTCACTGCAACCTCTGCCTCCCGGGTTCAAGTGATTCTCCTGCCTCAGACTCCCGAGTAGCTGGGATTACAGGCATGCGCCACCATGCCTGGCTAATTTTTGTATTTTTAATAGAGACGGGGTTTCACCAGGCTGGTCTCGAACTCCTGACCTCGGGTGATCCACCCACCTCGGCTCTCAAAGTGCTGGGATTACAGAGTTGGATCATTTCTAAATGGAAGTGGGTAGCAAGGGTGATGAACAAACAGAAATTACACTGTATTCACTCCGTTGTGCCACCGTCATGCCTGAGAGGGAGCAGAGCAGCTGGCTGTGCAATCCCTTTAAGGAACATGGATATATATACCCAGTTGGTTCAGGCAATGGGTGTTACTATCAAACTATTTGCAGAGGAGTAAGGAAATCAAAATGAGAGTGGCCAGGATGTCCTTCTCAGTCAGCTGAGCTGTGACAGCTTGTTTAGGATGGTTGTGCAATTTAAGATGTGTCATCCCCAGCCTCAGATATCAGTGTTTCTCTTTGCTAGAACTCTACCATTATGGCTGCTTTTGGGGGAGTCCACCACCCCATTTCTCCTGCAGTTTCTAGTTACCTTATTCCCTGCTTCTCCCGTTTCTTGGTTTATACCCCTTGTGGCTTCTAGAATGTCATCTTGGTCAGGTTTCCATCACTGATCTAGTCAGCTGTGTCCATCAGTGGGATCAGTGCTTCCAGACATCTTCCCAACACAAGCCACTGATGGTGTGGCTCCTCCTTGAGAGCCAATAAGGACCCCCATGAGGGTGTGGCTCCTCCTCAAGAGCCAATAAGGACCCCATGAGGGTGTGGCTCCTCCTCGAGAGCCAATAAGGACCCCATGAGGGTGTGGCTCCTCCTCCTCAAGAGCCAATAAGGACCCCATGAGGGTGTGACTCCTCCTTAAGAGCAAATAAGGATCCCATGTCTTGTGGCTCAAAACAAATACCTTTCATTGCCTGCAGATGTTAATTTCCTATGGTTGGGCCCAGGGTGAATAAAGGAAGATAAAAGGAGACTGAATCTCTGAGGGTAAAACACAGGACAAAGTGAAATAACTTCTTCACCAAAGCACCACCAAACTGCCTAGCATCTTCCTGCTCTCCTATCTCTGTGAGAGTCTATTGCTTGCCCCATAATTACAATCCTTCAGCTCATTTGGCTCTTAATCATGCCTTTGAATACAGCACAGACAGAACGAATCCCGCTTTTCTGACTTCTAGGCTCAGTACTCTTGAAGGGCAGGCTTCAAGTAGAGTCAATTCTTAGGGGTCTTTGGCCCCAGAGCAGTCAATGCATCAAAGTGGAATTTTCTGTAGCACCTTTGGACCCTTGGCGTCCAGTACCGAAGTAGAATACAGTTTGCCTTACGTAAGGGAGCACACATTGTCACTCCCAGAATAACTAGTGACCCCACAGACCTGCACAGATGTGCCGTAGAACAAACAAACATCAGACCTTCCCTGTAAGGACAGGCCTAGGCTGCACCTTCATCTATATCCAGTTAAAGATATATACATTTACAGTGATCCAGAAAAGAATGCAGAGGAACCTGGAGAAAGCACCCTGCTGCTTAGATCTACAATTTTTGTTCATCTCATATACACAGACACAGAGAAAAAGGAATGTTGACAGGCTGTATTTACTTGATCTTTTTGTCACCTCTTAGAATCTAATACATGTGAAAATTTTGGCATAGACAAGCACAATTACTCCTGGTAGACATATATATTTCTGAAGCGGTAACTCCTTGTGTACATATGTGTTTTATTCTTTATACATTAGTTCTTGCTGCCAAAAAGCTCTGCATTTTATAATTCAATCAGTGAACACCTGTACCAAGATTTGATCCCTGGGAACTTCAAATATTTCGTATTTGAGAATGGGGAAAGAAAATCTGCAGAGAAAAAAAAAAAAATTGGCCAGAACCTACGTTATGTATTTTTCACAGGAAAGCTAATTATTAGAGGAGGATAAAAACCTGAGCTTCCCTGAGTAGGGAGTGGAGTCTAGACAAGGGATCTGATGTGACAGGGTTCCTTCCCTATCCTCTTCAAAATGTAAGGAATGTTTGGCTTCTGGATTGTGCCAGAAAACAGAAGTAACAAATAGTCTTTATTCATAAAGAACTGGCTTTTCCTGACAGAGATTTTAATCGTGTGCTACACACATGAATTCTTTTTAAAGAAATTGCTAGGGGCTGGGGAATTTCCAAGCCAACCTCCATTAACCTGCAGATTGAGCAAGACACACATCTGTTCTTTAATTGCACAGTATTTCGAATAAAAACAAACAAGCCCTTCCACAGAAAAGGGTCTGCTTTCCTGGTGGTGGTTTTGGCTTCAGTTACCCTTTGTGTTGAGGATGTCTGCTCTTCAGGCCATAAGGTAGCGATCTCACCGACACCTCCCTGTGTCAAGATCCCCCTTAGTAGTCTGTGCTGCAGTCACTAAGCATAACCACTAGATGGCGGGAGAGGACTGAGTTGAAGCCCTGGCGGCGGCTCCTTTCTCCCTGCAGGGTGGGAGGAACACTGTTGTCTCTCCTCTTTCTTCCTGCCCCTTTGTTTAACTTCACCATTTTCTGTTTCCCTTTCTCTTCGCTGTAGTTACGTGACTCACCTTTCATTCAGTACCTCCCTTCAAGGAAAGCCCTGTCTCTGGTCCTTGGGCTGGGATCACACAGAGTTCTTGGGATGACCCTGGCTCTCCCGCGCCAGCCGCCCTGCTGCCAAGTGCAAGCATTCGCTCCCAGATGCTTCACACAATTCTTTGCAAATGTCATCCAATCAGTGCCCAGGTGTTCACGGCTCATCACTGGCTTACTGATCCGGTCTACATAACTTGGGGCATTGCTGTTTATGCAGGTATGAAAAAAAAAAAAAAAAAAAAAGAAAGAACGAAAGAAAGAAAAGAAAGAAGAACGGCAGCATCACAGAATGTGAATCAGAATATTAGTCTGTGGTACTGGGAGAGAAAAAAGATTCCCCAGAGAGGATGAAGACCAAACAGACTGCAGACCTGCCATCTCTCCATGCTGCACTGGGATTGGCCATTCGCTGTATGCACCCGGGAAAAAAATTCAGAGGACCATGCTGTGATAGCTGATTTTAGGAAGACATTCTAGACAGTACATGAGTTTTATTTTTACAAATGACTTAATAATCTGGGGTACCAAGCCAGGGCTGCAGAGGCTGGAAGAGCCCCTGACAGACCTTTGCCACCCCCCAGTGGTGAGCAGAGGAGGAGGAGACCCAGAGTCACGGGTGGTAGCGGAACGGGGTTTCACAGCATTTAGAGGTCTATGTTCTCCTTGAGGCAGAGGGGTAACTCCCATAGTGTTAATGGGATTTAACGAAGAGAAGGGGAGACTCCAGGGCGGCATTTCCAGTCGGGGCTTCCACACCAGCAGAAGAGGGACAGAGCTCTGCTGCTTCCAGCCGGACCTGGCAGAGAGTCATGGGAGCCTGGACTTTAGCATGTTGCCTTCATCAGCAATTCCGCCCT
Source organism: Chlorocebus sabaeus (assembly GCF_047675955.1). Lineage (NCBI taxonomy): Eukaryota > Metazoa > Chordata > Mammalia > Primates > Cercopithecidae > Chlorocebus > Chlorocebus sabaeus. The sequence continues at coordinate 49,221,354 of NC_132915.1, forward strand.
CCAGCCGGCATCCTGTGAGGGGTCCCCAACCTGTGGTCGCCCAGCCCCTTCTACGAACCTTGTGAAGAGAAGCTCTCTGTGCCTTGGGCTAGAAAGTTCTCTCACAGTCTATCCAGTGCTTAAGCTTGCGGGCCTAGGTTTACATCCCAGCTCTGCTGAGTTTCCAGCTAAGCCTAGTTCCCGCCTCCATAAAATGGAGATAATAATGGCACCTACTTCACTTGCGGATCTAATGAAAGTCAAGAGCTTAGCACAATATTTGACCATATAAAGTACTTCTAAGTGATGATGATGATGATGATGATGATAATTTGGGCCTAGAATTGACATCTTAGTCATATGAGGCAGAACCTAGTTCTAAGGAAACACACCTCAGTGCCTTCATAGAAACATTTCATGATGAAAACCTAAGCAGTTGTGCAATGAAAATCCCTGTCATTTACAACAGTTCCCCCACCCCCCACGTACTTAGGATAAATTAGAACCAGGATGGGCCAAGTTTCTCGTCTTGCCTCCTCTTTTCCTCAGTGGCAACAGTGTGATTTATGGCTCTGAGGGGAGAGCCAACGAAACTCAGTTGTTTCAGCTGACCATCCCCGTGAGTTTTCAGGTTGATGTAAAATCCAATGGGGTGTGAACTGAAACCCAAGATCTCCTGAAAACCCCATGCACTGAGCTCCGTAAGGGACCAAACCAAACCAAAGCTCCCTCCCTCTTGCCTGGCGCTCCTGGAGCTCACAAAAAGCCTGCCGCTTGTGAGCCTGTGTGCCTGGAAGGGTCTGCTGCACCTGGCTGGGGGCCCTGGACCATTGTTTTCCTGGCAGCAGCGAGGAGGCAGGTCCTCTGGTCACCCCTGGAGCTGGCCCCATGCCAGCGACCTCAGAAACCAGGCAGGCTTTCGTCCTGGGGTCTCCTAGGGGTTGCTTACACGCCGAGAGTGAGGCTTTGTTGGAAGACTCTCAGAGGCCTGGCCAGGTTTTCCTCTCACAGCCAAGAAGCAGGTTCTAGTGCTTTCCAAACCCTTGATACCTTCTAAACTGAAAAGCAGTTGCCCACTCAGAGTTTGGGCTAGGGTATGGAAATGCTAAAAACCTTTTCTTTTAAAAGGGAATCGTTACTGTCTCTCTGAAAAGACTGCAGGGTTTCTGGGAGATTCTGAAATGATGTATAGAGCTAGAGTCTAAAAAGGTAGAAGGAGAGCTTTCTGGGTAGGGAGTTAAAAGTATAAGCTCTGGAGGCAGGCAGACCTGGGTGCAAGTCCTAGCTCATACTCTTCATAGCTGAGTGCCCTTGAGAAAGTCACTCAATCCCTCTGAGGTTCCCTTTGTTCTTTTGCTCTCTGCTCCCTCTTCATCTTACCCTGTCTAGCCCAACGTTTTTGGTAGTTCATGTTCCAGTCAGAAGAAAAGATCAATGAGAACTGGGATTTACAATAATTACAATCATCAAAATTAACTGAGTGCAGTGCTCAGCAATTTATATCAATTTCATGTAATCCGCAGAACCCTTTCATAAGGTAGGCATTGCACGGATGCACGTTTTACCAGTGAGGAAACAGAAGTTTAGGAAAGTTGCCAAAAACTTAGAATGACCTTTCTAAAATATGTCCGGTTCTATTAGTCTTTGGTTTAAAATCTTACTATGGATTTATCTTCAGGATAAAATAAAATTCTTTAACACAGAAAAAAAGGACGCTTCCATGCTATGAGCCTTCAGATGCAGTGGTTGACCAGTATCGTCTTTCTAACTTCCTGACTTGCAAGTCTCCCCTCTGACCACACTGAGCTTTCACCCTTCCCTAGCTGACTGAGGTGTTCTTGAACCTCCAAGACTCTGCACACAATCTTTTCTTCTTCCTTCGTCTCCTTCTGGATCTGGCTAACTCTGACTATCCTTCAAGACGTGGCTCGGGTACCCCTTTGTCTGTAGAATAACCTGTATACCCCCAAAGGTGGGGATAAACGCCCTTTCTATACGATCTTGTAGCTTCTGAGTCTGCTTCTAACAAGGTTAACTCCAAATTCCTCAGCCCAAGACTGAAGGGAACTCCTTTCACTGCCTTTACCCTAGACTTTCACCTGTGCAGCTCTCTGGCAGCAGGAAGTCCAGGATGCCCATGGACCCTTAGCAAGCCATTCACAGTCCTCACTTAGGAAATTTTAGTAGAGTCTGCTGAATTTGTCTTAAATAGGCTGGTGACAATTTCTTTTTAAAATGTATACAAGCATGCACTGCATAACAACTTTTCAGTCAACAACAGATCATATATATGATGGTAATCCCAGGACCTGAAAATATCCTATTGCCTGGTGACATTATAGCTATCAAAATGTGGTAGAGCAACACATTACTCACTTGTTTGCCAGTTGTAAAAAAGAATAGCACATACAGTTACATACAGTACATAATACTTGATAATAGTAAATACTTGAAAATCATATGTTACTGGTTTGTGTATTTACTGTACTATATTTTTCACAGTTATTTTAGGGTATACTCCTATTTACTTAAAAAAGTTAATTATAAAAAGCCTCAGGCAGGTTCTTCAGGAGGTGTTCCAGAAGAAGGCATCGTTGTCATAGGAGGTGACAGCTCTGTGCATGGGTTATTTTCCCCAAAGAACTTCCAGTGGGATAAGATGTAGAGGTGGAAGACAATTATATTGATGCTCTTGACCCTGTGCAGGCTAATGTGCATGTTTGTGTCTTGGTTTCTAACAAAAAAGTCTAAAAAGCAAAAAATAGTAACAATTTTAAAGATAAAAAAGGTTGTAGAATAAGGATATAAAAATATTTTCGTATAGCTATACAATGTATTTGTGTTTTAAGCTAAGTGCTATTACAAAAAGTCAAAATTTTAAAAATAAGAGTTTATAAAGAATGTTCTAATAACAAAGGTTAATTTATTATTGAAGAAAAACTGTTTATAAATTTAGTGTAGCCTGATTTTATATACAATCTACAGTAGTATACAGTAATGTCCTAGGTCTTCACATTTACTTATCACTCACTTACCAACTCACCCAGAGCAACTTCCAGTCCTGCAAGCTTCATTCATGCCCCATACAGGTGTACTATTTAAAAAATCTTCTATAGCATATATTTACTCTAGCTTTTCCACGTTGAGATATATTTAAATACACAAATATTTATCACTGTGTTACAATTGCCTGTAGTATTGAGAATAGTAACATAGTGTACAGATTTGTAGGCTAGCAGCAAAAGGCTATGCCATATAGCCTAGGTGTGTAGGTGGCTATACCATCTAAGCTCGTGTAAGTACATGCCATGATGTTCACACAACGACAAAACCACCTAACCACGCATCTCTCAGAACATGTCCCCATCATGAAGTGACCCATGATTGTACATCATATACTGCCCCTAGAGTCTTCTCAGTGGCCATCTGGCTCAGAAGTTTTCAATCTTTCTTAGGACAAGGACTGCTTTCGCATGTGTGGGCAGCAATGGATGCTCTTGGGGAGGGGGCTGTACATACAGACATATTTACTAGAGGTATTATAACTTCAGGAAGGTTCACAGATCCCCTGCAGACCACTCAGGAACTCTGTTAGGAATCCCTGATGAAGTCCAACTTTCTCATTTGTAGCTAGGAAACAGGGTGCCAGAGACTTGATGTGATTGTCCACATTCAGATAGCTAGAGAGTGGTCAAGCTGGGATTTATGTCCAAGTGTTCTGATTCTTTTAGCCTGTGTCTATTTTAACTATTAATAATGAGGGAAACTATTAATTTTACTGCATCTCACAATTGATCAAGCATAGATTACTAATCCTTTGTACTTCCATACAGGATTGGCATTAGCAGAATTCATTGACACTAGCACTGACCAATAGTGATTAAAACCCTTCAAGAAAAGACATTAAATAATCATGATGACAATAGAATGTTACTTAAAAGAGCAGGAAGCAAAACCTCATTAAACAAAAAATAAAAACACTTAAGAATGACAATATCAATAGCTAAAATCAACACCAACAGATACAAGACCATCCTGCCAGCCAAGTAAGACAATCAAAAGGTGTGGAAGGTCAGGTTGCAGTTTTGATCAGTCAGGTATTCAAACTGGGCCCATAATTATCAAAGTGGAAATTCACGGAAAGAGTTACTATAATTGAGAAAGTAAAAAATCACGTACCTTCCACGTTCAATATTATAATTTAAAAATAGATTTTAGATTTTTTTCACAATAACCATATACAAAATAATGTATTTACACACAAAACCAACAAGAGAAAACCCACAATTCTTTCTCATTACACAAAAATCTATTTAGAATGTTAAGGATTATTATATTTTTTCTCTATGCCTTTGTTATTCTACTTAAAGTACACAAACATCATACTGACATAGATTACTTATTCACTTACCAAACAGGAGATGTAGACAGTAGAACATCTAAATTGACAGAAAAATCTACCAAGGCTTTTATATTTAAATCACAGGCAAAATGGTACATGTTACCTTCAAATTAGGGTGAGTAAGCATTTTGGTTTGCCCAGGACTGTCCCATATTTGGCATGGAAAGTCCCATGTCCAGAATACTCCTCAGTTCCAGGCCAAACAAGACAGCTGGTCACCCTGCCTCAAACAACAGTACAAACAACCAGAATAATTATGTTCTTTAAATTCTCACCTTATATACAATTTATAAATAATACCAATGAATTCATTGAATAAAGAAATAAAACACTGAGTTGGCTATTTTACATTATAGACTGAACTGGGTTTTTTTTTTTTTTTTTTTAAATTTTCTCCCATGTAGAAAGAGAATTAGTTTTGTTAATTTAAAAAATCATCCATTATATATCAGCCATCATGGTTAACAGCTGAAATTTCTCACATATTCACATACCACAATATGGTCCCATTAAACATAAGAGTATCAAAACAAACAAATACTAGAATAAATTCATTCAGTAAAACTCTAAAAAATAGTACTGAACCACAGGAGAAAAAGGAAACCATTTAAATAGTCAAAGCTGTAAGAAAAATATTTTTGTCCTGAAATGGTCATGGTTTCTTTTTCTTAGGTGAGAGGGTGTTGGGTAGAGATGAAAGCTTGGGAAGGATCATTAAAATTCCTGGTAGGTATTTTTTAACTGCCACTAATTCACTGCCGAATAATGTTATAAAAATTATGTAGCGCAATGTTGTCTTATGTGGAGCTTCTTCAATATCGTAGTGAAATTTAGCTGGTAGCAATATTATGAGCCTGGATTAATAATTTTATGGGTCTGCTAATGAAGGAGCTGTAGTTAACAAAAACAAAAACAAAAAACAAAGTGGGAAAATATCTATTAAAATGACATCTTGCATTCCTTTATGGTTTATAGACATTTTCAATGTATGTTATGATTCTTTCCATTTTATTGTATGGGTGACTTACGGTTATGAGAATTTACCCAAGTTCACTTTGCAGGTATGTGGAAGAAGAGAGCTAGAACTCAGAACTTCTGACTTCTAGTCTAGTGCTGTCTTTAGTTTTCAACTCTTGCCACTGTGTTTCAGACTTTGGAGGTCATTGAGAGCCTGCCAACTACAATAACCTCTCCTTGAAAAAATATACATGTGCACAGGTCCTTTCCTATGAGTTATAAGACCTGGGACAAGCATACAAAGGGAGAACTATACACCTTATGCTACAGGTTTTTCCTCATCTCACTGCATCCTACTCTGCCCATAATACTCTGAGATTCCCCTGTCATCACTGGTTTCACCCTTTTAAGCTCTTCAAAGGAACCTAAGGCTGGAAGGCCAAGTTCGAATATAGAATTCTTGGACTCCTTGGAATTTTACTATGGAAAGTGGTGGCCTTCTCATCCTTGGCCTTCCCGCTCTGGGGCAGGAGGTGGGGGCTGCGGGGAGGATGGACTTGGGGAAGAGGCTTGAACTCTTTAGGTAGAAAATTCCCAGGTTCTAGGAGCAGAACCATGGGCCAAAAAAGGAGGAAGCAGGCTTACAGTGGGCACTTTGCTTGGACCTCTGGAACATCATGTCCTGTAGAGAGGGGCACAGCCAGAGTAAGGCGTGCTAAGGTACCCCTCTTGCCTGATCTAAAAGCAATGGTACTTGCACACATACTCAAACAATTCTATATACAACTTCTGGGATTCACAACTGTCCTATAGCTCTTCCATAGATTGCAAGTTAAGAACTTATAATATCATTACTTAATAATAGCAGTAAATCCCATTTGTATTGCTCTTAATAAAGTATAAAATGCCTTTACACTCAAAAGCTCATAATCTCATTTATTTGATTCTTAGTTCCATCCGTTCATTCATTCATCCGTTCAATTCATTCATCTACTTGTCAAAGAATGTGCCGGGGCTGGGCTATCAACTGTATGGGTAAAAACAGATCCTTTCAAAAGGTTCCACAGTTACCATAGGACTAAGCAATACTACTCCTACATACATATTAAAAAGAAATCAAACACATGTCTGTTTAAACACTTGTACATGCATCTTCATAGCAGCATTGCTTATAATAGCCAAAAAGTAGAAACAACCCAAATGTTCATCAACTGATGAATGAATAAACAAAATGTGGATATCCATACAATGCAATATTATTCCACAATACAAAGGAATAAAGTCCCGGTGCATGCGACCATGGGAATAACCTGAAAACTTTATCCTAAGTGAAAGACGCCAGGCACAAAAGCCACATGTAGTATGATTCCATTTATGTGAGATTCCCCAAACGGGCAAATCCATAGAGGCAGAAAGTAGATTAATGGGATGCTAGGGGTACGCAGGAAAGGAATAATGGGGGCGTGACTGCTAATGAGCAGAGGACTTTCTTTTTTGGGGTGATGAAAATGTTCTGGACTTAGTTGTGATGGCTACTCAACCTCCTGAATAACTGAAAACCACTGAATAGTATACTTCAAAAGGGCGAATTTTATGGTATCTGAATTATACCTTAATTTTAAAACAGATTTTCAGAACAAACCAGAACAGATCTTGTTCTTGCTTTTATGAAGCCTACAGCCTGGCTCTCTGCGAGGTCTCTGCACTTATTAAGGCAGGTTCCAATACGAGGTGGCCGGGCCTTCAAGGAGGCCCATCATTTTATCCGTCCCCTTCCCAGCAGGCCAGTGAAGGATTTGGCAGGAAGGAAACAGGTGGCTTCACGTCTCAGCGTCGGTTTTCCAAAGCGGACTCCCTGGCCCTGGGCCGGGACACACGCCCTGCACCGGTGTGAGAGCGTATCCCGCACCCCACGCATCCCCAGGCTCCCGCGCACCCCAAGGACCCCGTGCAAATCCTGGGTCCCATTGCAGCTCCCAGCTCCCCGTGCACCCCGGGCCCGGCCCGGCCCACGCGCACTATGGTCGCCCATGGCGGGGCTCTGGAGCCACCTGCACTGCCTGCCAGGCAGCGTACACCGCAGAGGTCAAATAGGCAGCCGGCACCTCCTGCCTCATTTAAGTGGTAATTTCCTTTGGGGGTTTCATTCAAGTGCAGCCCTGGGAAAATCGCTGCGAAGAGCTTTCCGAGAGGAAATGTTGCCTACACTTCCCGGAGAGTTGTAAAGCTCGGGAACTTTCTCTTTTGCTGGACGCGAGCCTCTACGAGTAATTAACGAACCGAACGGGGCGCGGCGAGGAGGGCAAGCGTGGCGCGTCGGTTTCTGTTCTCTCCAGGGAGAGGAGGAGCAGTGAGTGGTGGAAGAGAAAGATTTTAAACGTGGAGGTTTGGAGGCAGAGGAGCTGGCAGGGATCTCGTGGCCTTGAGATATGGGCGTCTTGGCGCCTCTGGAACTTTGTTTTCCTCGTGGGAAAGGAGGAATCGGATTTCTTTCTGTGGAGGCCCATTACCACTTATTTTTCTTTTTATTTATTTATTTATTTATTTATTTATTTATTTATTTTTATTTTATTTTATTTTTTGGTGCGGTTGTTGGTTCTCCTTTTAGTCACGGGGCAGGATGGGTGGAAAATATTTCTCAATATTGTGCCTGCATTTGCATCACTTGGTTTGCTTGTGAAAAATAGATCCCCCAGCTCCCACCCTGACCTACTATATTGGAAATCGGGATGGAGGGGGTGGGGTATGTGTGTTAAGGACGGGGGGTTCTTGCATAAAAATGTATATTTTTTAACAACTTTGCTGGATGATTATTAAGCATACTAAAGTTTAAGAGCCTCTGGTGGCCACAAAGTCCTTGCTGCTGAACAGGATCTGAAAGAACTGAAACCAAAAAACAAAACAAATAAACAAACCAAACAAAAAAACCCAGCACTTAAGAGCAGCAGGGTTGAAAGGGACTGGGTAGATAATATAAACTAATGCCTCCTTTGAAAAAAATAAACAAAACAAAGCTGCCCCTTGATTCCCCATTCAGTCACCACCCTACTCATTCACCCGTCCTGGGGCGCAAGCTGAGTGGCTGCCTGATTAGCAGCCCTTGTGTGTGTCCTTAGGAGGAGGCTTCTTGTCTGTCCAGAGGGTGGCTGGTGCTGAATGGCATGGGAGGGTAAGTTCCTTGGCTGCCATTGAGGTAGCCTTTACCAGAGCTGTCAGGAATGCTCTTCTGCCAGGTCCCCTGTGTGTCTGATGTGTGTCCTAGTGTGAGGAACTCATAGGGAGGGGAGTCACGGAGTTAAAACACGGCGAGGTGTTCGCTGAGATAGACCTGTAAACCTCATCTCACTGACTGAAGTCAACCCAATCCATTACCCTGAGCCCTCGAAGCAATCTCCACATGAGAAGCAACAGAAGACAAGGAGAAGAAAAAGCTTCTCTACAGGAAATAAGGAAGATTTAATAAGTGCCTTAAAATATTTAGGAAGGACAAATTTTGAAACTTAAGGCTTTAAGTAATCACAAAGAGTTTTGAAAGAAATTCACTTGAGTATGAGGGTACATGTCTGCAACTTGTTCAAGCATCAGCTTAAGCTCAATGTTAAATTTAACCAAAAATGAGGCTGCCACCACAATAAACCTTAGAGCCCACTGTGATATCGGAGGCCTACTTAGCCTGCGTTACCATCCTTTGTATTTTCCAGGACTCCTTAACTATTTACCTTTGTATTCATCATGAAGACTTGCTGACCTTATTCTTCTTGAATTTGTGTTGTTAGTTGTCTTTGTATTATTATTATTATTGTTATTATTATTATTATTTTGAGACATGGTTTCCTTCTGTTCCCAGGCTGGAGTGGGGTGGCATGATCAGGGCTCACTGCAGCCTCAACCTCCCAGGCTCAAGCCATCTTCCTTCCTCAGCCTCCAGAGTAGCTGTGACTACAAGTGTGCACCACTATGCCTGGCTAATTTTTGTATTTTTTGTAGAAACAAGAATTCGTCATGTTGCCCAGGTTGGTCTCAAACTCCTGCGCTCAAGCAATCCACCCACCTCAGCCTCCCAAAGTGCCAGGATTACAAGCGCTCAGCCTCTTCACTTTGTAAAATAAGACAGCTTACAAGAGTACAAACAATTAAAAAGCTGCAGTGGAAGCCTCTGATTAACAGGTTTATATATTATTTAAAGTTGCAATGGTATGAACTGTAGAAGAACTAAAAGTAATAATGCAAATATAAAACATTTGGAGGTGGAGGAGGAAACTTAGATTAAATGAGCTAAATCCTCCCCTTTTCATATTAAGGTGTCTAGAGATATTATCTCAAGATGATAAACGGGGAAAAAGAGGTTAAGCCTCTTATCTAGATTTATGGAGGTAACTGCTAAAAGAACCAAAAACAAACAATTAAAAGAGGTTGAATCTGGGAAGTGGGATGGGGTGGAGGCAGAGAGCAGAGGGGTAGAGGCTGCTGCTTTTCAGACCTTAAGTTCTTCTGTCCTCACTGATATGTTCCCACACATATGTATTACTTTAGTGGATTTTTTTTTTTAAGCAAAAACCAAAAAGTCAGGAGAAAGGAAAATATGGTAGGAATATAAAATTGAGTCAAGAATTAGGCCTAAAAACACATACCGCATTGATTTACACATTTGCTGCAGCTGGGCCACACATTTGGCTCTGAACTGTGCCAGAGCAATTACAGAGGGACCCCTGGTCAGTCCATGTATAATATCCACAAGATGAAAACAGACCAACTGGGCGAATTTTGGCTGCTCCTTGCTATTAAAATATCAGAATGAAATTTCTTCCAGGGGTCTTCCTAAAGAAGACATGGAGAGATGATTAACATCCTCAACAATGTCTTTGAAATGTACAGAATAATGGTTTTCATGTTTTGTTTTTTCCCTTAGAATTCTCAACCCAGATTGCTTGTGTCACACTCAAGTGCAAGTTAGATAAATAATTCCATGAGAACTCAGCTCCCTGCTTGATCTAGGGTTAGATTTTGGAATATCTTGAAAAATATATGCAGTTTTGTACTAACAGAATTGTTACTTTTAACTTTAAAAATTTAAAATAGAATTTCTCTCAACTGAGCTATTGAAAATTATTAGCTGAAAATGAGTTTAAAACTATACTTTCTAATGAACACCTGGATTACAGCTAATCAATGTTGTCTGTTGAAATAGATCTATGTATCCTAATAATTAATACAGTTGAGAGACAGATATTTTGTTTATGATATTTGTGTCTATGCAAACATAAAGTGCTATTATGAACACAACTATATTTACAGATACACATTTCCTGTGCTTCTCTCTGGATAGCAAAGCTGTGTTCTAATGCTGTCTTCAGGATGTATATGGTGGGGACAGCCTTATAGGTGAAATGTTGTATTTCTGGTACTTCAGCAATTAGATAATATTGCACAGACACTCAAATGTAATTTTTACACTAACAATTGTGGTTTGCCTATTACAAATGCAGTATGTTTATTAAAAATGGAAATACATGAAAAGAAGAAAATAGAAGAGTATAGAAACAGTACAGAATAGAAATAACAATATTGCATTTATTAATAGCATTAACTATTAATGAGTCTTTTCTATACTGTATAGATTAAAAATGAAATAATATTTTATAGTACTCTTATAGACTGTGATTTCCTTTAATACCAGTGTCTGTATTCCCATATCATTAGACATTCTTGCAGAAAATATTTTTTAAAAGTCTGTATAATGCATCATTTTGATGTATATTTAGGTTATTTAGCCAGTTACCCACTGTTGGAGATTCATTTTTAAAAATATGATATAGAAACTCAATATTAAAGGTTGAATTGATAGGTTCTTTAATATACTATTTCTCAAAAGAAAAATCTGAGAAAACTGAAAGATATTCTAAACTGGATAGACATTTTTTACAGTCCTATTTGACTTACATGGACAATATTTTTAACTACCATTTGTCTTCCTAATACTTTGACACTTCCTTTCAGTTTGAAAGAGAAATTTCATGGTGATTAATAGGGGTATGGCTTATTAAAATGTTTAAATTAAAGAGTTGACTATGGACTCTGATATAGACTTATTCTGCTTCACATTTTTAATGTTATTAGCTAGGTAAGACACTAAAACTCACCTGGACCTGTAAGTCTCCAGGTCTCTTTTCCTATTTTAACACTTCAATGACTAGGAAATATGACCTCCCCTGTTGTTAACCCTCTAGTGATTCTTTAATTGCTCCATGGATCCTTGGTCTTTTGTAAACTGAGATGACTGAGATGTTTTATTGCTACAATTTAATAATGTATGTATTTTCTAAGTTTCCAGAAAAAAAGTTGCTAGATAGAATTTTCTCATTTTAACATTTTTCTCCACACATTTTCCTTAAAACTTTGGCATCCACTACAGCTTGTCTTTTTGAGGCTACGTACAAAACAAACAAAAAACAAACAACAAACAAACAAAGAAACAAAACAAAACCCAAAACTAAAAATATCTTACAAACAGGCAATAAACAAATGGTAATGGAATAATGGAAAATGGAAAAACTCATAAGATATCTGTTGTTTAGTCCCACTAACTTTTTTTTTCATGTCTGTGACTATTATGGCAGATCACACAGATAAATATGTAGGTAATATCTGTCTTCTTCTAGTAATCTTGTTTCTGGATTCTACTTTACATAACAGAATGGTGGATACAAGCATATCCTGGTGTTCTGGAATGAGTATAGTGCCACCTAAGTGTTTGGCCCTCTAAACCTGAGAACAAAGCAATTATGTTTTGAGAAATGTGTCCTTAGGTGATTTCATCATTGTGTGACCATCATGGAGTGTACTTACACAAACCTAGATGGTATAGCTACTTACACACCTAGGCTATATGGCATATAGCCTGTTGCTCCTAGGCCACAAACCTGTACAGCATGTTACTGTAGGAATACTGTGGGCAATTGCAACACAATGATAAGTATTTGTGATTCTAAACATATTTAAACCTAGAAAAGGGACAGTAGAAATACGACATAGAAGACTAAAGAATGGCATACCTATATAGGGCGCTTACCATGCATGGAGCTTGCAGGACTGGAAGTTGCTCTGGGTGAGTGAGTGAGTGAGTAGTGAGTGAATGTGAAGGCCTAGAACATTACTGTGCACAATGGTAGACTTTATAAATACTGTACACTTAGGCTACACTAAAATTGTGAAAAATGAAGTAATTGCACTATGACATTTCCACAGCTGTAATGTCACTAGGGGATGGGAATTTTTCAGCTTCGTTATAATCTTAGGGGCCCACTGTCCTACAAGTGGTCTGTTGTTGACCGAAATGCCAGCATGCAGAATGTGACTGTGATGCTGTAGGTAGAAATAAACTGCCAGCCTCTAGTGAATTACGGCTATGCTAAAATCATGACTTCTGCCAAATCCCTTCTCCAGAAATCCCTGGCACACTCAGATAAAATGCTTCAACTCACACGGCGTTTTGCAGTAGCACATGCTTGCCACGGTTTTCCTCCACCCAGGCTTTAACAATAGCACTTCAACTGATTGAACACTTCTCTGTACCAGCTATCTCACTTCTCACGACACCCTTGGGGGTTTGAGGGGATGCCCCCATTCCCATTGTACTCATGGGGAAGTCAAAGTGCAGAGTGAAAAAACTCATCAAAGGTTGAGAAGCTGTAAGTGCCACTTCTTGCATTGTTTTCCTTTAGGGTTTTTCTCTGGGACACTCCCAGCTCCTGTCTGAACATAGTAGTTAAGAGGCATCTGGTAGCTCTTAAATATGGGATTGTGGAACTAATAATCCAAACAGAGGAACAGAGGAGGCTTTTGCCGACTGTTCCATATAAGCCTTGCCACATGACTTTTGTGTAGAATAGTCAGGGGGTACTTTTATAAACAAGGCTAGGTGAACATTTGAAGCCTTACTGTACTTCATACATTGGCCTAGAGGTGAGCTCCCTTTCTAGCACTTATTTGCTCTGTGACCTTGGGTAAGTTGTATGTTCTCATTGAGTGTCAACTTCCTCATGTACAATTTTAGGGGTTGGACTCACGTCTCTCCAAAATTCAGCCTTTTCTGACACTGTAACCCTCACCCCTATCCCCAACCCCAAAAGGTGTGTGGAATCTGTGTTTTCCTACTGTGCTTTCCACACGTGTCTCCGTGGGCTTACTATGTCAGTGAGTCTATAGATTCAGCTCTGAGGATTGCTGACAAAGGGCCATTTGTTGCACTCACACTCAAGGTGAGAAGTTACAAAAAGGTGATTTTATATGGGATGGGCTTCTGGCCTACAATGCCTGCTCCCAAGGGTGCCCTCTCAATGCACAGTTCAAAGCACTGCTGAATGCACATGCTGATTTCACTGTGGCTTTTTGTAAAGCCAAACGCCACTGACAAAAAAATGGGAAAGCCTCTCTCATTTTTATTGTGTTCCTGGCCATTCCAAGAGTCATTTCCTTTCCTTTCAGGGAGATAAAGAGACATATATTATGTGGGCAGAAGATGCTGTGTTCTGGTCAATAACGCAGGCCACAGAGGTCAATGGCTTTAAGCCAAGCCTGGCTGAAAGCTGCCATAAATTTTCAAAGGTTGGGGGAGGAAGATTTAGAGACTGATGTACACTGGCTGAGAGGAGGAAAGACACTGGGCATAAATGGCCCTCTAAAAAAGAACAGAGTATCAGTCCCATAAAATCCTGCAACAGTCTATGTGGGGTCCCTGGAATGGGGAGAATTTTGCCCACCCAAGTTTTACTATGGAGTAGAGACAAATAAAAAAAGATCTGAAAATAAATCTCTAAGGCTAACCCATCCCTTGAGACTGAAACTTGAAGCCTTCTTCTCTGATTTTCCAATTCATCAGCATCTTTAGTGTTGATGAGCTGACTCCAAGCTTGATGGCACAGCCCTTTATGGGGTTCCATTTTGTCTGGTCTTAACTTGTTTCTCTGTCTTTCTCAAAGTCTACTTTAGTAATTGTGTTAAAAACATCACATATTCAAACTCCACCTCCACCCGCTACCAAAAAGCACCTGCTTTTGAAAGCCACCAGATTTATTTACCAGTTTTTGTAGAGGACTGGGAGTGTGTGTGTGTGTGTGTGTGTGTGTGTGTGTGTGTGTGTGTGTGTGTGAGAGAGAGAGAGAGAGAGAGAGAGAGAGTTGTAGAAACGAGGGTGGCTTCACCTCTTCTAAACACATGTGGGCTAAAATGCCCATCAATGTAGTATTTGTAATTCCACATTTACTAGAAGCACATGACAAATAACTTTAATAAAATTACTAGAGATATTGTAAATAACAAGATATTAGATTATTAGATGAATATGTCTGCCAGGCTGTTCTGTTTCCATTCCATTAAATGCATGATAAACACAAGAAAATACTAATAAGGAATCAGTACTAGGAAGTTTAATCCCACAAGGGATATTTTGTGGCCTGTGTATATGCATGTATACATATGCATATTTATGTATAGAATAAGGATTTCCCTCAAAAGATAAAATATGAAAATATAGCGATTTTAAACAATGAGTGATTACTTTAGGGGCTTAAAAAATCTTACATTATGTTTTATTTACTACTCTGAGTCTTCACTTTGGTTGGCATTTTGCAAGCCTTCACATAGCCCTGAATAATTTTCCAAGCCTTATGCATATTTTATCTCATTTTGTCAACCCTCTGAGAAACTGAAACTCACTAAGAGTAAATATCTTGTTTAGTAATTTTCAACAGCAGAGCTCTGGAAGAAATAATTCTAAACCGTGAGAATGCATTTATAAGTGGCTGTATCCATGCTAAACACGTTGGGAACATTAACTTATGATTCTCCCAATAAGTCTCAAAGATTAAAGTACTAAAGATTCAAGTACTATTATCATTGCCATTTTACAGATGAGGAAACTGAAGTTCAGAGAGGGTGAATAACTTGTCCAAGGTCACATGGAGAGTCAGTGTCTGATTCAAGACTTATGTCCAGGTGATATCGAGGTCATATTTCCTCTAGGATGAATTTGAAAGGAAACTTCATTTCAAGTAGCAATCCAGATGGTGGGTACATTTATACTAACTGCAGAAGAATATGGGAATTTCTTAGGGGAAAGAAAAAGACAGCTTAACATGGTGAAACAGTGCATTGCATTTTTAATTTAACCTAGTGAACACAATTGCCATCTCAGATGAGTATTTAGCAGTAAGAAGGTATTTATAATCAGATCTTCAAAAGTATCCTAAGGCCACCATTTATGTCTACATGGCACTGTGCCCAGGAAGATGTCATGTGCCTCACAAAGTCCCTACTTACTCTCTAGAAGAATTTAATGTAAGAGAAAGTAAAGCACATTTTGCTGCCATAATGAAGGCAGGGAAGTCGTGGATGTTTATCATGTAGCCTACAGGCGCCAATGAGCCAACAATGACTTGAAGTTGTAAACAAAATTCACTATCTCCTCCACTGGTTAAATCCAAAGAATGACCCCAAATGAACATTCTAGAGAAACCTAGAAATCTCTATCAGGGAGTGAAGTGACTAGAGCAAGAAATGGATCCTTTCAGAAACTGAAGAAATTATTGTTGATCTGCATGAGGGTCTTAGAATATTAAAAAATAAGTGCTTAAATGCAATATTAACAATTGTGGTATATTTTAAATGATGACATTTACCTGATAATGCTTTTAATGCATACCCCTAAGTGCAGTGCCCTACAAACGTGCTACTCAGAGAATAATTACAGGACATATAAAAATATTAATTTATTGTATTCCATTGGGAGAATACTCCATTAATGGGACACTCATTTAAAGTTGTATGATGAATGACTTTTTTCACTGTATTAAAAAGAACAATTAAATCTGGGCTTTCATGTACTCACCCCTAATTACTTTCTACCCTGGAATAATTTTATTCCACTATTCTACTATTCTAGCTATCTTTCATAACCTGTTCCCTGGAGGAAAGTTGGAAGAAGAAGAACTATTTATTTTCATTATATTTCTTAGGTCCCTTTTCATTAGTTCTCTTTTTACTATAATTCAAGGCATTTTTTTATTGTTTTACAGTATATATACTGCTTTTGAGCCCTGCAACTGCCCAAAATGCACTATTAGTTGCTAGCAAGAATCATACTAAAAGGAAGCTCAAGAGTACATTTGTATCTCTTCTCTAAAATAATTAGGAGAGCACTTTGCAGATAATGTTCTGCTAATCTATCTGTATTTCTCACCCAAGGCACAGAATGGTATTATTTTCAACATTCTAAGTTTTGTCAGTATCTCAAATAAGAAAGATGCTACCTTTTATTTTTAAAAAGTTAAAGCTATTTAGCCTTTTCTCTTAACTAATATTTGAAAGCTACTCCAACTTATCTCTTCATTCATCAAAAATGTGGTTAATATTCTACTCAATGTAAGACATTGAGCTAGAAGTTGGGAATAGAAAAATGATTTTTAAAAAGTCCCTGCTCTCAAGGAGCATAATTTAAGCACCACATTTTTCTACCAATTTAAACATTAGATGATTTAAAGGAGGGATGTAAGCAAAAATTAATGCAAAGACAGAAAACAAATACTGTATGTTCTCACTTATAAGCAGAACCTAAACATTGGGTAATCATGGACATAAAGACGGCAACAACAGATGCTGAGGACTACTAGGCAGGGGAGGAAGGGAAGCAATGGTTGAAAAACTAACTTTTGGGTACAATGCTCAGTGCCTAGGTCCAACTCAACTTTAAAAAGCAAAGGTAAGTGAAAAGACCTTCTTTAAGCAATCAAAGCAGCTCAAATTCTTCCAGCAAAAAGTCTTAGTACAAACAGTCTCAAAAAGGGCAAAATCAAAGTTTAAAAGCCACTTACAATGCCAGCAAATGATTCAGAAGAATTCTGAGAGAGGTAATACTAATTTATGCCCCAAACCTCAACATCATGCAATATACCCAGGCAACAGACCTGCACATATACCCCCTGAATCTAAAATAAAAGTTGTAAAAAAAAAAAAAAAAAAAAAAAAAAAAGGAAGGATGCAGGATGTGAAAATAAATGAATTTGACTTATCAAAACAAGTACAACTAAGAAATAACCATTTAATATAGGTTTGAAAGAACTTTTAGTTAATAATGGGATCCTCTTCTCACTGTCAGGAAGGTTATTTCAAGATGTAAATGCCATTTTCCACCAGTCTTACCCCTTTGCAACATCCCATATGGGACAGTGCCTTTCTGAAGCTTCAGTGTCCCTTTGTTTCTTTTAGACCATGAGACATGATGTTCATTCCAGTATAATGCACATGCAGGTGCCAAGAGGCTGGAGGTGAACTGGAACTTAGAAACCTTTCCTCACTTATATTTGTCTTCGTTAATCTGTTCAGTGTGTGTGTGTGTGTGTGTGTGTGTGTGTGTGTGTGTGACTATTTATTTGATAGTTACAGGGGAAAAAGGACCATTCTAAATTGCTGGACTTAAAAGAATCAGATTTCTATTTGAAGTAAAAGGTACCTAATTTCTGTTTGATCCACCCCATATGTATCTCATCAGTAATCTCTCTCTAATCTGGATGAACTGGTCTTCACACGTCTCTTTTGTACATACAGAGTGCTCCTGATCAGTCACATCATACACATCTCAGCTGCTTTTCTTTGAATTAAAGAATCTGGACAGCAAAATCAGAACACTAGCATGGTCAACACGGCATTGAGTTGTCATGTACGAGCATACAAGACATTAAAATCCAGACTCAGCTGGGACAATTTTATCTGTGATTTTCCTGAATCAGGGACAAGATGCCTTTGTTTTATAAGGAAAATATTAGCAGGACCAGGCTCTTCTAGCACAAAAGCAGGTGGAGGAATATACACTCCCTCCTTAGCAGGCAAGGGGAGGGGAAAAGGAAGGAGGGAGGGGAGAGAGAGAGAACATAAAAGACTGAGCAGGGAAGGGCACAGCATGCCTGTGGAAATGGACTCCTTTCGTGTAAGAACAATTACCCAGTCCCTGCAGCTGTTCACTAGACTTAATGCCCCAATGCATTTGGTATCTGTGTTTCCTTTCCCCTTTTCCATGTTCATTAATTTCTACTGTTGAAACCAGAAGTGAAAAGAGGTAATTCTCCCTTTGCTATTCAGGGTAGACCACAGCAATTACCTTTGCTTGTGGCATGCTTAGTAAATGCCAGGCACTAAGTACCCTACCTATATCATCACATGGAATCCTCACAACAATCCTTTGAATTAGGAATGATCACCCCTAATTTAGAGATGAAGAAATGGAGACTGAAGGATGTCACAGCAAGATACAGAGCCAAGATCTCTCCAAAGCCCACACTTTGAGTTCCCAATTCTCAACTAGCTGCTGATAATTAAAATGGAGGTTTCTTCTCATTACAGTGTGAATAAACTGGTTTTATCCATATATCCCTCAGGGACTTGGGCACCAAGGAAACTACATCTTTTCCAAAGGCGGCTGCCTCCTATTCCACACCAGTTGTAGCTTTTGAAGTCGCCTGGCAATTTAGGGATTGTCTGTGGTCTGGAAATCAACTCAAATAGAGTAGAGAAGATTGTCACCCAAGGTCCCAATCAGTTTCAAAAGTAAAACTGCTAGGACTTTAGATTTTCAAATGTATTGTGGTCAATGGCAAAAATTGGTTAAATTTCTGTGCTAGCTACCCCCTGCCCCTTCTTAACCCTCACTGAATGGTTCATAACTGGCCACGAGCAAAGGCGGCCATCCCTATCACTAAGTCCACCCCCCAGCCCACTCCCAA
This sequence comes from Chlorocebus sabaeus, assembly GCF_047675955.1. NCBI lineage: Eukaryota > Metazoa > Chordata > Mammalia > Primates > Cercopithecidae > Chlorocebus > Chlorocebus sabaeus. Next base: position 49,240,464 of record NC_132915.1, read on the forward strand.
GGACCGCTGGTAAGTAAAACTGTTCAATAGTTTAAGTGGAGCCCTAATTAATGAGTCTGATTCCTGCCTGACACAGGCTCGTTTTTAACCTGGTAAACTCATTAAACCTCTGCTCTTCATTTAGCCATGGGTGACCAGAGTATCATAATTTCAACTAAGTGTGCTCAGTGATTTAATGGCCCTTGAGTTTCCCACTTTCCCATAGTGTCCCATCTGAGGAGCTCAATCAGTATCGTTAGAAGTTTATTTAGTGCAAGGAGAGATCTCTCTGATCTGTCCTGAATTCAACTGAAGGCTTTAAAGACGAATGAAAGCAAACCGCTGGCTCCACAATTTCAAACGACCCATTTTGCCTTAACCGTAAATCAGCTAAGGAGTCTGAAATGCAGACAGTTTCCAGACAGACCAGGTCATCTCCTGAGTTAATGAGACAACCCGTGCTCTAAGCACAGTGCCTGCCTTTACCAGCAGATGCCAGCACTTCCTCTTCTCAGATAAGAAAGGGCCCAGGGATTTGGTCCCCACGCCACATATTCTGAGATTTTTAAAATAAAAGCAGATTAAAAGAAAGAAAACAACACACACACGAAACACAAAGATTGTTCTCTATCTGCTTTCATTCTCAGTTTCTGCCTAGTTAATCACATCAAAGGGAATTCTCAGAAAGAGCTGTTTTCTCATTGTTACTGCTATGTTTGTGTGAATGTGTAGATGTCTAATACATAGCTTTCTTCTAAAGTAAAAAAATTTCAAAACTCAAACAGGCCAGGGCTAGTTTGGTTTCTAGGTTCTCATAAAAGCCCTGTCAATAGTAAGCTCCCAGTAAGTGTTTTATAACAGTGACAGCTTTGCAAATACTGTAACATATGTAACTTGGACTGGGTCAATACATGGCAGGGAAATCAGACTGTGAGATGGTCGAGCTGTTCATTTTGGCTGTCTTTACAATCAATCAGCCAGACCAACTGAGCCTGCAGTGATACTTCCTGATTATTGAGAAAGCTAAAACAAATGGATTGGCCGTGCTGTCTGCCAAGGCCCATTCGATAGCTACAACCTCTGTCAGGATATAGACAGGTGCCATCTTTTGAAAACCAACGTTATTAGAAACAACTCTCAGGTTTATCCAAAAGTAGGCTGCACTGTGGCTGCCAGAGGGAGGGAGGGAGGAAGGGAGGGAGGGAGGGAGGGAAGGAAGGAAGGAAGGAAGGGAGGGAGGGAGGGAGGGAGGGAGGGAGTAAGGAAGGAAGGAGGAAGGAAGGAAGGGGAAAGAAAGGAGAGAGAGAGGAAAGGAGGGAAGGGAGGGAGGGAGGGAGGAAAGGAGGGAAGGGAGGGAGGGAGGGAGGGAAGGAAGGAAGGAAAGAAAGAAAGAGAGAGAGAAGGTAGGAAGGAAAGAAGGAAGGAAGAAAGGAAGGAAGGAAGGAAAGAAAGAAGAAAAAGAAAGAAAGAAAGAAAGAAAGAGAAAGAAAGAAAGAAAGAAAAAAAGAGAAAGTCGTTTGGCTGGGTGCAGTGGCTCACACCTGTAATCCCAGCACTTTGGGAGGCTGAGGCGGGTGAATCACGAGGTCAGGAGATCGAGACCATCCTGGCTAACATGGTGAAATCCTATCTCTACTAAAAATACAAAAAATTAGCCAGGCGTGGTGGCAGGTGCCTGTAGTCCCAGCTACTCGGGAGGCTGAGGCAGGAGAATGGCATGAACCCAGGAGGCGGAGCTTGCAGTGAGCCGAGATGGCGCCACTGCACTCCAGCCTGGGTGACAGAGCGAGACTCAGTCTCCAAAAAAAAAAAAAAAAAAAAAAAAAAATTACTTCAATGTATTTCAATACATTTTGTTGGATAGATTTAGCAGAGCAACCTATTGTAGAAAGCCAAAGTTTATAGGCTTTGGTGCCAGGCCACAGCAATAATAATTTCTGTCTCACCCTAATTGCCTCTGTTTCTTCTTTGGTTATCTTTTGCTTTTGTGCTTAATTCAAAAGCCTGTAACCGAGCAATCATCTCAAACATATTTCCCAGCTGTCAAGATAAAATTCTTAAAAAGAAATCCAAGTTCCAGAAGTGGCATGCAGGACTCTTAAGCCCTTTCTTATAACCTGCACAAGTGACTGGATATATTAAGCTACCACAGTTCCTTGCCATATTCTTTACTTCCAGCCAACTCATCTGTGACTGCTGGAAGGATAAGTGTATTGTGTAAGTTGCCTAATCCAAATGTCTCTGAGTTGCTAGGTTTAGGCCAAGACGTTCCAATAAAAATGAAGGCAGGCTCCCAGTCTTTGCCTAAAGCTGATTCAAATCACGTCTACTTAGAATGAATTATCTTCACAATATTTTCTTTGGGGACTTCTCTGGTTGTAATAAAGATAACAAACAAAAGCTGCTTATCAACATTTCCAGTTAGAGAAAAAGAGAAAATTTTAAGTAAAATAAATATATGTGAGGACAGTATTTCCAACTTCATTGAATTTCTTTAAGGATATGGTAGAGATTGAAGAATAGATTGACTATTAAGAAAACAGAGCTAACAAAAGGTGGGGTCTCAGAGATTTAAAATATTTATTGTTTATTCATCCTAAACTACTAACTCTCTTTGGGGTATGCAAAAATCGACTCCCCACTTTCCATTTATTTATTTAATTTTATTTTTGAGATGGAGTCTCACTCTGTTGCCTAGGCTGGAGTACAATGGGGCCATCTCGGCTCACTGCAACCTCTGCCTCCTGAGTTCAAGTGATTCTCCTGCCTCAGCCTCCCAAGTAGCTGGTATTATAGGCACCTGCCACCATGCCTGGCTAATTTTTATATTTTTAGTAGAGACAGGGTTTCACCATGTTGGCCAGGCTGGTCTTGAACTCCCGATCTCAGGTGATCTGCCTGCCTCAGCCTTCCAAAGTGCTGGGATTACAGATATGAGTCACTGTGCTGGCCCCCACCTTCCATTTAATCAAATCTTTGGAGGAATCAAATTAAGGGGATGATAATGGTGAAATGGTTTTTCCTAGATATGAAGGAGCTCATGTGCAGGTCAGCAAAAGAAGACAGAGGGAAATGTATATGATCATACTAACAAGAAATACATAACAAAATGTTATGAAATAGTCAAAGGCTTTCAAGTCTACTGTGTTAGGGACTGGTAGTTGTCTCACCAATCTATATTCTTCCATCTTAAAAAACATCACTTAAGCAATAGAATCTCCCGAGTTTTAGCTGATTGGCTGTCCAGTGGACTCTGCATTTCCCAGCCTTCCTTGCAGCTACGTGTGATGTCATGACTAAGTTTGGCTAATGAGCAGTGTGCAGAAGGGTCATGTCCTCAAAAAGAAGCTGCTTGCTCTCCACTTTCTCTTTTCCCCTTCCCAAGGACTGAAACATAGACATGGTGGTGGTTCATTGCTGACCATGTGGATTAGAACAACACCTAGTGGAAGGTGAAGAGAAAGAAGATGCTTGGATTGTGGATCACCTTGTGGAATGAAATGACACTATCCCTCAACCCTGGACTGCCTACCAGTTTGCATGTTTCTGAAAGAGGTGGTTTCAAGGAGGGCCTTGCTAATTGAGTGTGCTGTTTAGACCAGCAGCAGCACCTGGGAGCTTATCAGAAATGCAGAACCCCAGACCCGTCCACTGAATTGTATAATCTGCATTTAAAAAGCATCTCCTGACAATTCATATACACATCGGAAGTTGACTAGCATGGGTATAGTAGTTAAAAGGATAGATTCTGGAGCCAGAGTCTGGGTTCAAATCCAAATCTGTGACTTAATTGTGTCTCTTTGGGCAAATTATTAAAAATCTGTGTGGCTCAGGTTTCTTATCTGTAAATTAAGGATATTAATAACATCTTCCTCATAGGGTTGTTGCAAGAATTATATCAGGTAATATAAGTAAACATATAAAGCTACCAGTTGGTATAAAGCTATTGAAGAGTTTGCTATTATTTTATTACAAAAAAACTTCTATCTTGTTTAAGCTATTTGGTCTCTGATAAAGCTGTCAGACTTATAGATTTATTATAAAATCTGTACAGGGCCAGCAAGGTTTTTGCATAATAGACTTTGTAACCACAGGACATCTGTAAACTAAGATTTTAATAAATCCATCCACTATTAAAATAATAGGTCTGGGTGAAGATTTGGAGAAGGGTAGAAATTGTGTCAAGTCTTATAACAACCATGTAGCTTGGTACTTTCAGGATAATCTTTACAGTAACATGTATTCATATTCAGTGAACATTTATTAAGCATATACTTATGTGTCAGGCATTTTCCTAGGTACTTGGGATGTATCAGTAAAGAAAACAGACAAAAATCTCCACCCTCACGAAGTTCATATTCTAGTGCAAGTGTGGGAAGTGGTCTGGAGATGGGGAGTAACCATCAAGTTTAGATTTCATTATCAGGTTGCGGCTCAGACTATGTTTCCTAATTACTAGCTTGGAAAATTTAAATATCATAACAAGAGGAAGTGAAAAATAGATTGAAACATCCCGGGGCCTATGAGATTGTGGTTACTATAAAATCTATCCAGGGCCAGCAAGGTTTTTGCAAAATGGAGAGACTTTGTGACCACAGGAAATCTGTATTCCAAAGCGAGTCAGAAGCACATCTGATGTCAAAGGTTCTCCCAACTGTGGAGCTGGGATGTTCTCCAATAAATTCTCTAGTTGGTCTTTCCCATTGCTGAAGAGCAGGCCTTTGATGAGTTCCTGCCAGGAAGTATCACTTCCTCATTAAGAGGTTTGGCCATAATGGGAACTTATTCATAGAACTTTGGGGAAGTGTCCAAATCTTCCACCAATTTCTTCAAGATTGTGGTGTTGTTTTTCTTGTCTCTGTGTGTGTGTGTTTGTGTTTTAACATATTCTGGATATTTTTTTTCAAACCTGTGACTTAGTTTCTCTTTTTCTTAACAGTGTCTTTTGAAGAGGAAACGTTTTTTATTTTTATGAAGTCCAACTTACCAATTGTTTCTTTTATGGCTTAGTGTTCATGTGTATATATGTTCTAAGAAATATTTGTTTAACCTAATGTCACTAAGGTTTTTTTCCCCTCTTTTACTCTAGAATATTTACAGTTTTACTTCTTATATTCAGGCCTATGGCACATTGTGTAATGTTTGAGGTAAGGGTCAAGATTTATTTTTTTTCTATATAGATAGCCAGTGTCTGGTGCAGTTTGTTAAAAGACACTATCCTTTTTCCATTGAATTGCCTTAAGACCTTTGCTAACCATCAATTGGCCGTAAAAGGGTTTATGTCTGAAGTCTATTCTGTTCCACTGATTTTTATATTTATGCTTACAACAATATCACAGAATCTTGATTACTGTGGCTTCATAAATCAAGAAATTAGGTAGTATAAATCCTCCAACCTTAGTCTTTCACAAAATTGTCATGGTTATTCTAATTCCTTTACCATTTGATATACATTTTAGAATTTTCTCATCAATTTCTTTTCTTAAAACCCCACAAGGATTTTAATTGGGGTTACAATGAATCTATGGATCAATTTAAGGAGAATAGACATTTTTAAAATACTGAGTGTTCCAATTCATGAGCATGATTTATCTCTACTTATGTAGGTATTTAATTTCCTTTGGCAATGTTTTGTAGTTTAGTGTGAAAGTCTTGCAGAGTTTTGGTAAATTTATTCTCAAGTATTTTATTTTTGATGCCCTTGTAAATGGAGTTGCTTTTAAATCTTAATTTCTAAATTATTTATTGATGGTATATAGAAACAATTGATTTTTGTATATTGATGTTGTATCCTGTATCCTTACCAAATTCACTTGTTTTCAGTAGCTTTAGATTCCTTAAGCATTTTCTGTATACATAAATATGTTGTCTGCAAATAAAACAATTTTACATTTTCTTCTCTAATATGCAAGCCTTGTATTTATTTCTCTTGCCCTATTGCACTGCTTAGGACCTATAGTTCAAGTTTTGAGAGTGAATATCCTTCAGTTTTTCTGGATCTTAGATATAAAGCATTGAGGCATTCACCACTGTGTATATTAGCTGTAGTTTTTTGTTACTGTTGTCTGTCTGATTCTATCTTGAAGGCGCCCTTAATAAGACTAGTAAATTCCTTTTCATTCCCAATTTCCTCAGATTTTTTTTTTTTTTACCATACCTGAGATATAATGTTGTCTAATGGTTTTTTTATATCTAACAAGATAATCACATATTTTTGTTTCTTTCTTGTGACATATTATCTCATGTACATTGTTGGGTTTGGTTGGCTAATATTTGCCAAGCATTTTTTTTTCTTTTTTTTGGCCAGTGTTCATGAGGTGCAATTGCCTGCAGTTTTCTTGTGTTTCTTTGTCTATATTCGGTATAAGGGTAATACTGGCTTCATAATATTAGTTGCAAAGTGTTTTCTACACCTCTATTTTCTAAAAGAATTTGTATAAGATTAGTATTAGTTCTTCCTTAAATGTCTGGTAAACTTTTACTCATGAAGTCATCTGGGCCTGGATTTTTAAAAATATATGTTTGATAAGGTTTATAATTACAAATTTATTTTTTAAAGTAGTATAAGGCTATTATCATTTTCTATTTCTTCTTATGTCAGTTTTTGAAAGTTTTATTTTTCATATACTGGATCAAATACTTAGATCATTTCATCTAAGTTGCCAATTTGTTATTCATAACATTGCCTTATTATCCATTTAATGTTCTTTAGCATCTGTATCATGTCCCCTCTTTCATTCTTAACATTGGTAATTTGTGTCTTCCCTGTTCTTTTTGATTAGTATTACTATAAGTTTATTAATTTCATTGATTTTTCCCAAAGATTATTTTTTCCGTTGTTTGTCCATTCTCTATTGTATTGATATTCCTTCTCCTGCACAGCTCTAAGTTAGTGAGAATTGATCTTAGAAGAATGTGAAAACATATGTGAAACAAAACAAATAAGGAAAAATATTAAACAACTATAGTTTTCAATGTGTTCAGCTAGGTACCATGGCAGATCTGAGAAACACACATGTTGTTCTCTGTCCTTAAGGACATTATTATCTAGTACTCTGCCTCTCAAACTTTTCTATAAAGCTATATCAAATGGCAGGAAAGATTGAATAAGTACTTTTCATGATATAAGGCAGAGAATCTCAGACGTTTTTAAGTTCATGGAAAACCTAGTGTCTCAGTTTTCTCAAGGCACCTCAAGATCAAAAGAAACCTATAAAATTCCATTTATTAAATAGATAAGTCCAAATCATTTAATTTTTATTTCCTAATAACAAGTAGCCATTAAACAACAATACAAATATTTGTATTCAATTCTTAAATAACTACAATTACTTGTTAATGAGATAGAAACTTGTTCGGCACTGAACAACTTTTAAAACTTTGGACTCACATACTGCCTATTTGTTTTACATTTATTTTCATGCAGTAGTTGCTTTATATCATGGCAACTGCTAAAAACCCAGCTTATCAAATATATGATGTTATCAAAAGAAATGTAATATAATCTAATATTGAAAATATTATCCTGAGCTAGTATTTGCACATTGTCCTATTGATATTGAATATTTCTGTTCTTTACTCAAAAAAATAAAGTATCCCATGATGCCCCATGAGTTCACCATAGTTCCCTGAGATGCCTCAGCAAAGTTTGGGAACTATGGGTCTAGGGTGAAAAGAAAGCTCTTGAGAGCCAAATTTACTTGAAAATTTAAATATGTTAAATCTTTAAGGCTCATTTAAAGTTTTTCTTCTATTAAATGATACATTTGTATTTAAACATGATTTTACACTTTATACGATTCCCTACATTTATTTTATGGATCCTTATATTCCCTGAGATATCATAGCAGAGTCCTGGGGATACCTCTACTACTACACCTTGAGAGACGAAGATATAGCTATGGAAATAAGATAATGTATGCAGATGAGAGGTTAACCAAAAACCCAAGGCAACTTAAGCACTAATGCTGGATAAGGAGGAAGTAAGGCAATGTGGCCATGTAATTTATAGTCTTAACCAAGATCTTTCTGAGACTGAAAGGGAGTGGTACCAATAGTAATTGGGAAAATAGACATAAACATAAGCTATCCCAGATAAACAGGGAGACATGTTTCCCCAGGAAAGATTGAAAATCATCAATTTTGCAAATTTAGTGGGACTATGCATGTATTAGCCAACAAAACATTTTCCACCAGAATTTTTTTTTTTTTTTTAATCTAGAGAGTCCATATAATATCCACCTCTGGTTCTAAGAATACTGAAACAGTTCTCTCAAGATTACAACCCCTTCTCTAGGGAAAATAGCATAACCAGGTCTTATTTTTCACACAATGCCTAACTCTGAGGAACCGCTTCAGTGAGGAAGCCTTCCCTACATTCTTCTGAGAGGCGCAGTGCCTCTTTACTGGAGAAGTTCTCCTCTTCTGCCCACATCTATAAGAAGAGAATCTGGAACCAGTAACAACCAACAATCCTGTGGGTTAACAATTACCACTTAAATCAGCAAACTGAGGTCTGAGGAACTTAAAATTATGTACGTAGATGGTAATGCCATCTTTTCTTTTACAGGAAAAAGAGGAGGCTGCCATTTTTTTTTAGTAGTTCATTTAACTATCATAAACATATACTCAATTCTAATTCTGGTAGAAATTATTTCATTTCTCCACATTTTTTATTTAGCCATTTTAATCAATTCTAAGATACAAATACCTTCATATTATGCTCTTTCTGAAATTAGGATGTGTCCCACAATTAATGATATATCATAATTTATTTGGATTAGGTCATTGTTTCCTGTGTGGTGGTACATAACATAATGATGTATCTTTATAATTAATGGGGTCTTAGATTTAAAGAGATAAAGTTATTATTCCATAATAGGAAGATGATACTATTCATGTTAGAGTGATGTAAATATTCAACAAAAAATTTTAGTTACAGTTAGGAAATATGGTAGAGTGAATAAAAAACTAGGATATGAGTAGAAACTCTCAGGTTATTTTTCTTTTGTTTTCCTTTTTTATTGAGATGTTAGTAAGGATTTTTGTTGCCAAAACAAGTGAGAGATACAAGCATAACAGGAGACACAAATCAATTGTCTTGATAATTTTAGACTCTAAGATTTCTCTATGGAAAGGTCAGCTACTTTTGTAGACAAGATACTATCCAAAATAAAAACAACAGGTATTTGAAGCAGCGTTCAAGACAATGACTGTACACATATGTAATATATAAAAATAAAAAGGCAGATTCCTATTTTCTTTCCTCAATAAGCTATGTGAGCATATAAAGGTATGGGTCTCCTTTTGGGGAATAATACTTTTCTATAGAAAAATTGTAAGTTCCTCCATCCTCTCCCAGAAAAGGTTTTAAGCCCTGAGATGAGCAAGGAAATCAATCAGGGTAACACTAGTTTCACATGAACCTCAAGACTACAATCCAACTGTAGTTACTATCTTCTTTTCTTAAAAAAAACTTTAGCTTCCTTTTATCTGTACCAAACCAGTACACTAAATTTTCTTCCTTACAAAGTTTTCAACCAAGTTGGAATTAAACTAATCTCACTGTAAAATACCAGCAAGAATAGGTAAGACAAGTGTTTGCTCTGTGTAATGCATAAAACAGAAGCATTTCTCCAACAGCGCTGGCCCCAGAGACACCACATTAAGAACTGGCTGCAGGACAAAGTGATCCCTTAGGTCAGCTAACAAGGCAGGGAGAGGAGAGTTCAGTTTCAGCAAAGATGAGGAGTCCCTGCTAAGTTTAGCTTTTAGTTGTAACCAGATCTCAAACAGATCCTAGGTCTCCCTAACTGACAATGCCAGAACACAGTATCTTCACAGGGTCAAGAGGGCCAAAGTTGTCTAAACTAGTCAGTGAACGTCTCTGCTAAATAATTTGTCAATGCTCACAATGATAGTGATACAGGCATCAGGAAGCCTGAGTTTTGGAAAAAGTTACACATTAGTTATAGCAAAATATTTGTGTCCCCCTGACATTCACGTGTTGAAACCTAATCACCAGTGTAATGGTATTTAGAAGTGTGGGCTTTTTGGTTGTGATTAGGTCATTGTATTAGTCTGTTTTCACACTGCCGATAAAGACATACCTGAGACTGGGAAGAAAAAGAGGTTTAATGGACTTATAGTTCCACATGGCTGGGGAGGCTTCACCATTATTATGGAAGGCAAAGAGGAGCAAGTGACATCTTACTGTATGGCAGCAGGCAAGAGACAGAGCTTGTGAAGGGAAACTCCCAGTTTTAAAACCATCAGATCTCGTCAGACTTATTCACTATCATGAGGAGAACAGCATGGGAAAGACCTGCCTCCATGATTCAATTACTTCCCACCAGTTTCCTCCCATGACACGTGGAAATTGTGGGAATTACAATTAGAGATGAGATTTGGGGGAGACACAGCCAAACCATATCAGTCATAAAGGCATAGCCCTCATGAATGGGATTATTGCTCTTATAAAATAGACCTCTCTCATATCTTTTGTCATGTGAAGACACAGCAAAAAGACAGCTGTCTATACACCAGGAAGTAGGCCCTCACCAGACACTGCATCTGTGGAGGCTTGGTCTTGGACTTCCCAGCCTCCAGAACTGTGAGAAATATATTTCTGATGTTTATAAGCCATCTAGTCTATGGTATTTCGTTATAACAGCCTGAACTAAGACAACATCATTTACCTAATAAGCAGTGATAAACGTTCTTGTCTGGAGTAAATGATATGAAATATAATACATTACTGCTGAGGTTATTTAGTCTGACTTTAAATTAAAGCAGTACAAATGACTTCTTCTGTACAATAAAGACAAACTTTGTACTCATACTTCTCAAAGCCAATTATGCCTCTAAATCTAGCCTCAGCTTAACAATTTTTTTTTTTTAAAAAAAAACCTTTCCTAGTTCAGAGCTAAGATGAAAAAGGAGTAGCGAGCAAAACACTTTCTATCCAGAATCCCTGTAATAGAAAGAGCTCTAGAATCCAGCAGGTATAAGCACATTGAAGTTTGAGATTGTGGTCTGTGGCAATCGTTTCGTCCTTCTATCTCTGGAATGTTCATCTTGGGTGGCTTGAAGGTTGCTGGATTCACAGCCATTCAGGTGGCCTGGATATAGCATGAGCATAAGTCAGTTCCACTGGAAAGGGTTACCGTACTCCTTTGTAGTCCAGGTGACAAAGCCTCCTGAAGCAGACTCCTGAGGTGGGGGTGGAAGTAGGGGGGTCTTTCTTCAAAGATCCTCCATTTTTCTGAGGAGTCTGTCTTTATCCCCACTTCTAAAACTGGACTTTGCTGGAATTTGGACCAGATAAGGTTGTAGAAGAATCAGAAGTGAAACAGTCTTGGTTTCTGCTTAGGGAAAGTGTCGGGGTGCTGCTTAGAGTGGAGAGGGACATTCAGGCGGCCTCTCTTTCTTCATTATTTCTCTCCTGTGGAGTTTTGATTTGTGGAGTGCTTCTGTCACTCAAAGGCACTTGATCTCCTTGGTGGGAGGAACTTTGTGGGGTGTGCAGCCAGTAGCCAGTGTCACTCAGTCTTGTTTGTTGCTCAAAATGCTGAATGCTCTCCTGTGTGTTTTGTAATAATTCATGATGACAATGGTAGCTCTATCCTTCACCACCAGGATCTTGTCCATACTGTCAGTGGCCATAGGGTCATGGTAGGGGAGATACACAGTCCTCTCTCATTCCACCAAGGTACTGAAGTAGCTTGTTTCCAGGGAATGCTGCTCATAGCTAGGGAAGAGGAATCAATGTGATGGGTCTTTGAGGGCATCCTCATAGCCTGGCAGTTACAGACTCATGGGGAGGGATATCTTGCCTAGAGAACCCCTAGGCTTAAGAGCAGGCTCTCCTGGTTGTCTCGAAGCCTTTGAAAGACTAGGATCCAGGTGATTTAGAGCTGAGTCCCTGCCACCACAGTGAAATGATGTGACAATTATGCTAACAGATACTAATGAGGAACACCACCCAGCTGATGCAAATTAGAAAAGCTTCCCGGGTAAAGTCTACCCGGAGGTCTGTTTCTTTGCTACCATGGGGATTCCTGCAACCCAAGCTCCACAGTATAGAGGCTTTATGGTGCAGTCAGGACCCAAACCACGGTGTGCGCGGCACTATGCTGGACTCCAGGCAGGTCTGAGCCTCGGGTGCAGACCGGTGAGCATGGGCTGCGCAAGTCTAGGATTCCAGTGTTAACTTTCCTCTTTACTAGCTAAGTGACACTGAGCAAGACACAATCTCTCTGAGGCTGTTTCTTTGTCTGAAAAATGAGGATCAAATACCTGCCCTGTCTATTTCATGGGGTTCTTGGAACATCAAACAGTCTTTGTTCTCATACATTTTATGAATCATGGAGGTATAATATAAATGTGTAAAATAAAAGGCAAGGCATGTAAAAAATACTGTGTGAGGTTTAAAGGGACACACAAATGCAAAAATTACTGTTTGTGACTTTTTAATAATAAATACAAGGTAAAATATCATTTTTGTATTCAATTAAATCCAACCATCATTTTTGAGGCCCTGCTTTAATACATGATCTTTGGGATGTAGTGTTAAATTATCCACATGCACCTTAAGTCTGAACAATTTTTGTGTGGCAAGTCCCCCATCCCCTGCCAAAAAAAGCAAAGCTATAGCAACCAGTGTTCTGGTGTTCTATGGCCTTTTTCCCCCTAAGATCCACACTTTGCTTTTTGCTAACCCATCTCTCACTGTAAATGTACAGGAAAAAATGTGAGTACCATAGATTAAGGCTAGAGATAATTGGCAGAACATGGGAGGAGAATCAGTGATAGAGAGAGAAGGTGGGAGAGAAAAAGAGGGACCTGGGAATTAGAAAGAAGAAAAGACAATATACAAGTAAAATCAATCCTCCCAATTGCGGCATGCAGAGAGAAGGAACCAAGCTATAAAAATGGAAAGTGAGGACTTCAGATTCAATCAATCGGATGCCAGATGGACATGGCTTTAAAAAATGAGGCTATTATCACTGAAGTTCATTTGACAGAGCTTATGTGTAAGAGTCAAGTGATGATCACTCTTGTCTACAATCATAAAATAAGGTGCCACGGTGATTTATCACTTTACTCTTCTAATATAACCCCACCTTTAGGAGTGTCTATAAATTTGGTTCCTACCTTTTGAAAACTCTTACTATGTCACTGTAGAGTAGCCCAGTCCTTGGCACATACTAGGCACTTGATCAGTGTTTGGTGAATAAATGAACTGAAAGAATGCAGACTGAGTTATGTTATTTTATCTTTTCAAGGTGTTGAAGGATTCAAAACTAGAAAAGAACACTCCCCCTTTTACCCTTTTATTTCCTCAAACACAAGACTCTTATTTAAGATTCCTTTCATCTATGAAGATAACTTAACAATAGCTGGTACTCATTGAATGATTACTGTTCTGGGTACTGTGTTAAGATGTTTACACGATCTCATTCAATCCTCGTAACAACAAGTGAGCACATAATTATCCCACTTTAAAAATGGAGAAAGTAAAATTCAGGGAGGCTACCCTTAGACAGGGAAAAAGTTTATACACCTAGTAAGTTGGGATAAGGATAATCAATTGCATATGATCTTCTTTAATAATTATATTTTCATAGAAAAGGCTCAAGGAAGCACACCAAGAATTACAACTACCCTTTTCTAAATTGCAAAGGCCTGCAGAAAGTGTGTCTATTGAGGATAAACTATTGGCAGTGACCTTAAAAACAGAAGGAGTGGCTAGAGCAGGAGCATTTCATTGTTTTTTGATGCCAACCAAATAAGAAATGCATTTTATATCCTAACACACACACACACTCACACATAACCACACATATGTATGTACATAACTGAAATAAAACTTTTACTGAGCAATGCTTACTGCTACTATGCGTGATGCATAATAATATTTTCTATTCTGTTCCCTTCCATTTACTTTTCTTTCCTTCCCTTCACTTCCCTTCCATTCTATTGTATTTTATTTCTTTAAATGCTGATTAGGACTGACTTATAATTGACTTCACTGTGCATTCACGGGTAATGAGCTGCAGTTTGGAAACCAATGAGGTGGAAGGCAATAAAAGTAGTAGGAGGAACATGGAATTTTGATTCAGCTGTGAGACTGGAACCTTGGGCTGCTATTATGTGGGCTAAAGCAAATAATAGTTTCTTTGAACTTTGGTTTCTGATCCATAAAATGGGGATAATAATACATACCTCAAAGGGATGCTGAGAAGAGTGAGCGATAAACATACACACCTACCCTAGCTCCTAGTGTGTCCCACAGATGTGTGGTGACAGCAGTGTACTGAGGTGGTTAGGAATGCAGAATGCTGGCCCCGTCACAAACTAGCTGTGTGATCTTAGGCAAATCACATAATCTCTAGGCTTTGGTTTACTCCTGTGTAAAAAATGAGGAAATAATAGTATTTACTTCACAGGGTTGTTGTTAGCATTAAGTGTGATAACACATGTAAAGCTCTCAACACAGTGCCTGATGTGTAGTAAGAGCTCAATAAATTATTGGCTATATCATCTATTCAACAAATCTATTATTATTGTCCAACTATTTAGAGCTACTCTGGAATGCCCTAGACTGGGTGACAATATATATTTTGGTGGGACAAATTCAGGATTAGGGGGGTGTGTGTGTGTGTGTGTGTGTGGTGTGTGTGAGAGAGAGAGAGAGAGACTGAGAGAGAAGAAAGGAGAAAGAGACAGACAGAGACAGACAAAGGGAGAGAAAGAAAGAAATCAGAATTGCTCTATTTTACTCATTGGTATCTTCAAGAGGCCAAATCAAACTTGGCTGCAGCAAAGGAAATTATTTTTAGTAAAGAAAGGTTAGATCCAAAATTGGATTCCCTCTCTTTGTTCTTCTTTGATGGTATTTCCACAAAACCCAATCTTTGGCATGGGGTTAAAAGCCTTTTTTTCAATAAGTAGACTTAACAACAACAACAAAAATGAATAAAGGAAAAACTCTACATATTAAGTAGTAGAAAGTGAGTTTCATCCTTTGGAGGTTAGCTAAAGAACTCTATCGCATGGCCCCACACTCCCTAAAGCCTTCCTTCTTACCACCTGTGCCAGGCAACCTCTAAGATGCTCCCAATATTTCCTGGTATTCATGCTCTGTGTAATACTCTCTGCCTGTCAAATGTAGATTGGACTAAGTGACTTATTTCTAACTAATGGGATAAAGTGGAAATGACAGTGTATGACTTACAGACTCTGTCATAAGAGGTAATATGGCTTCGCCTCTCTCTTCTGGAGCTTACTCTGAGGGAAGGTAGCTGCCATGTTGTGAGCAGTGCCATGAGAAGCCCATGTGATGAAAAACTAAAGCCTCCCACCAACAGTCAGGGAAGAGAGCTTGGAAACTGATCCTCCAGCCTCTTCAAAAGAATGTAGCCCCAGCCAACAGATACCCTGAACCAGAACCACCCAGATAAACCACTCCTACATTCTTAACTCTCAGAAACTATGAGAAAATATATGTAGTTTTAAGCTGCCATGTTTGGGGATAATTTGTTACACAGTAATAGATAGCTAATATATCACCCTTGAATCTTGCTTCCCACACCATCTGTGTTAGGTCAGTCAGTTAATGATTCATTTATTCTCTCATTCATTCCATGAACTTTATGGGCTGCTCATTATGTGTTGGGCAGTGTGATTCTCTTCAAATCCTAACTTTAAGGAGTTGCAGTCTAGTGGCGGATATATAGTGGGCAGACTGTTACTGTTTAAACGCTAGGTGCACGCTAAATGCCACTATGTGGTTTGGATAGAGGGCCTTCGGGACTCAGAGGAGGAACAAGGACTTCCTGCCTGGGCACATGAAAGGATACAGAGAGGAGATGGCACTTGACCTAAGCCTTGATACCAAGGTGTGATGGCTATGCCATACGTCCACTTGGTTGGGCTGAACTGCCTTCCCCAGAATTCTCTTTCTTGTATGTTTCTAGGTTGGGTGGGGCACCAGGGAGATCCCCCCCACCCCAAGGAGAAGGGAAGCAGCGGCCATTTCTTAGTATATAGGTGTGTGGGGCTGCTAACTCACTTTGTTGGTGTGAAGCAGCAGCTGGCCTGCCATTGCTCTACCTTCCCCTGTGGTCTTCGGTAGCATGTCTGACTCCCAGGTCAGGTGTGTGTTGAGCTCTGGGATAAACGGCTTCAGCTTCTGAAGGATACTCTCATCACCAAGGTGAGAAGCAACAAAAGGTGACACGGTTTCAGTCCTTTTTTTGCTTGACGTGCTAGCCTACTCCTGATTTTCTCTTCCTGTCTTCCCCATGGAGTTCAAGCTCCAGCCCCACATGTAGAGACAACAGCCTTACAGAGACTGCTTAACCAGCTCCCACGACGTGTAGATCGTGTAAGCCAGTTCCCTGTGACACACAGGTGGAAATGACGAGAAAGAGCATTGGAGGCAGGGGGAATAACTGGAATACAGGAATGGAAGGGAAAAGGTACGAGTAATACATAATCACTTGCATAACGCCAGTAGTGACCAATCAGAATAAATGATTACCCCAGCACTGACCAATCAGAATGAAGGCAGACCCCAGCACTGGCCAATCAGAACAAATGCTTGCCACAGTGCTGAAGCAGGGTCCTGGAAGGCCTAGCTGTGTCCCTTTTAGTTACTGAATTATAAGGTCTTACTGAGGAGAAGTCTGGGTAGGTCTTGTGGTGGTGAAAACTATGGGAGTGGGGATCAGAGAAGCAACCATTTGCCAACTAGTACAGAAATGTTTTAATATTTTGACAACTTGCATTATCATACTGATGCATTACAGCTAAATAGAAGCTCTGAGAAAATATGCGTGGTGTGTGTGATGCGTAACAAGTTGTTTAATGTGACTGGGACGTTAGTTGGCTTGCGGTATGACTGTAGTTTTAACCCCCCAGTGACTCAATTCAATGAAATTGATTTAACCTGTTTTGTCTTAAGTGGCCATAGTCAAAATAGCTATTAAAACTATTCCATGGCAAAATGCTATTTTATACTAATTACAGATGACCAAGTACCTATCCTTTTACTGAATGAGGGATCAGAAAGCAGGAATTTTAGCCAGTGTTCTGCTACTGTCACATTGTGACCTGTGCAAGTCATTTACCATGACCCATCCTGCAGCCAGAAGGCAATGGCCTTACTTGGGCTTTCCTCTGTGTAATTTTCTTGAGACCTGGAATGATCCTCCATTCCTTAAAACTATGAGTAAAGACACATTTCACCCAAGAAATCTGCCCTGCATCTCATTGGCTCGGCATGAAATTTTTAGTCTGCAGTAATTATTTTACATGAATTGATCTTTTATTCCCTGTTCCCTTTAGCTAGCATCACAGGTGTGCAGCTTATTCCTCCTTTTGATTGGCTTGATTTCTCAACAGATGCATGATTTACCGGATATCCCTTTTATACTCTGTAATGTCCCCTGCTACCTAGAGTTCTGCATACAGCAGGTGCTTAATAAATACTTAAATGTTCATATAGCATTTTGGTAAATGTTGCAGTTCCAAATAAAAATCAAGACATTTTGTATATTTAAAGGTTTTGGATTGTGTCTAGTGCTGTATTGTCTCTACTTCCCTCTCCCTGGCATGAATAATTAATAATAGAGTTGGATCTCCATGTGTGCATGCCCATAGTAGTATTTATGTACATATAATAATGGTGTATAACTTAACTCATTTTGCTTCAGATAAAAACCCATTCTTGTTTAACAATTAGTGGGTATGAACACAAAGATCATTTCAGCATCTCAGAGCCAATAATTTCTTAAAGATAAGCTCAAGCTACCAAAAATTAATATTTACCATTAAGAAGAAATTCAAATCTTAAACAGACAAAAATAATCCAGTCAATTCTAGACACTTAAATATTCTTCTCTTTGGAGAGTTAGGGCAGTTGGGCTTAATCTGCCACATTCTCACTAAAAAAAAATGTCACGATTGAACTCACTGTTCTTTTGGAAAAAGAGAAACACAGATTGAACATTCTATAGGGAAAAATCAACACAGTAAAAAATGTTGGACTATGGTTTTAAAATAAGCTTCTAAACCCAAACAAAAAGTGGATGTACAATTAACAGAGTAGTGGCATGCGAATGCAATTGCTAAGAGTATGAAATTTTGAATATGAACTCTTTCCTCTCAAGCAATTGAATTAGAAGAAATTACTAAGAAACAGCTGAACAGAGATGACTACGAACAAACAAAAATTTTAAGCCTTTTGATATTACTGTGAGACCGATTTTTCTTCTTAAGCCTGGAAGAATTTCTGAAAAATTCTAAGGTAGGTGATTGAACTTGTCTGCTTGACTTATTTTTTCTACTTAGCACATTACATTTATTTGAATTTGAATATGTTTACTGCACCCATGGGTAAAAATTAACATACATTTTTACCATGACCTTGTGATGTATACAAGGCAGAATGGAATAAGAATTTTTCTTCTCCAGTCTATTTCCCCGGAATAAATCATAAATTGTTCCATTGCTATTAAACCGTTTTTCAATAGTTCAGCTCTCAGCATTAGCATGAATAAATTTCTCTTCTAAATATAGAAAGCAAGTCACTGTTTTCTTCAGTTTTCATAACCTCATCCATTCCTTCAACCAGTTTGTTCACTTACATATACAAGTATGTGTACAAGTACGTGTAAGCGAAAAACTGGTTTTTAATTCTTAGCAAACTGCTCATTCCTCAACAGATGAAATGTCTCTTAATCTATGCCAGTGCTCTTTAGTCAGAATTGGCCTTTGAGTCTATCTTTTGCCTCCTATCACTTTGCTTTCATAAAGAGCATCACAGAGGCTTATTCATTAGCATTCAGAGTCAGTCTCTAACATAGGGGTAGCTCTAATGCAATTTACATTTAGTTCTTTCCATGCTTCCAGTTCCTTACATCAAGCCCTCCTGTTAGCTCTGAGGATAAGTGAGCCAATCAGAAAACGTTCTGAGCCCTTAGCAAATCTCATCATAAAATATATCCAAACACTGTAATCTGAATGCAATCTTCATTAAGAATTTCCACCACCTGCTTGCTGAAGCCACAGCACAGCTCCACTCATAATCACCATGCAGGGGGCAGCATTGGTTAATGTCATTAGACAAATGTTGCCATGTTCTTGTGCATGTTCATTAGCACCAGGTGGGAAAATACAGGCATGGAAATACAGGGTTGATTCAGGCTTGGACATTATTTATTCAGCTAACTTTCTGAGCATCCTTGAAAAACCAAAAAGGTTGGATTTGATATATTTTTTTTAAAAACACACTTCAGGGACACTGTCAGCATTCAACTTCACTAATGAAAGTAGAGGGTTACTTTCCCAGAGGTGTGGCATTGGGTAAGTCGCTTACTCTCTCAGTTTCCCCATCTATAAAACAGGGAGGATAATTTTATCTACCTTAGGGTTTGTATTCAGATTAAATGAGTTGATACAAATAAAGCACTTTGAACAGAGCCTGGTTTGTTTTCATCATTATAATCTTCATCATCATCTTTGTTATGCTAACTCTGCTTTCCATTGTTCATCTGAGCACACCAGGGAGTCCACAGGGACCCACATGGGCCACAGAGAGTAATTTGACTCTGAAACACAGCAGCTTCTGTTTTCTTTTCTTTTTTAACCTACATCCTTGGAGTACTTACTAAGGGCCAGTCACTATGCTAAACTGTTTGCAAACATTTTCTCATGCAAACCTCACAACAAATCTAACAAGATAGATACAAAACTGTATTATAATTTCCATTTTATAGATGAGGAAATTGGAATTTGAAGAAGTTAATTTGCTTATAGAAATAAGGTCCACAGAACCTAAGTAGATAGACTTATATTTCATATTAACTTTATTTTAGGTGTTATGTTACCTCAAGACTAATTATGAAACAAGTATTCAGAGCTGGAAAGCCTTTCCCATTCATGTAGTGCACATGTAGGAGTTAAGACTTAGAGAAGTTAAGGACTTCACCCAAGGTCACACAGCCAGCTGTGACTAGCTGGGATCAGAACATTTACAAATGTTGGCCCTCTAATGCTCTGCTTTTTCTCTATACATTATTTTACATCATTAATAGATTTCTTCAAATGTGAAAATATTTAAACTATGCATTCATCTCAAGGCATGAGTTTCTGCAGCAAGGAAATCATTTATATAAATGGAAAATTAATTGAAGGGAGAAAAGAAATACTTGGGATAGGTTTTTGAAATTTAAAGTTAAACACAACTGCTTAAGTAACATCTTAAAAGATGGCATTAAAGTCATACCCCAGAAGCCACAAATATGATAATAAAAGGTTTACAGTGGCTGTTTTACCAGACATTCTTCAATCCCATTTTCTTTCCAGTGTTTATAACTAGCACGGAACTGAGGGAATTAAGAACAGCTTTCTTTCAGCTTCTCTAAGACTTCTTGTGTTTTAAACCTGAATTCTTGAGGGCAGGGAGGAAAAGGGAATTCCCTAACCTCTGCGTCTGCCACCTCCTTTGCTACACACACACACACACACACACACATGCACACACAAATTCTTCCTCCCAGAATGAAGTGTACTTTTCCTTTCTCATCTCTTCTGTCTCACAACCTCTACTCCCTCCCCCAAAACCTAAACTTCAGAACTTGGCTCAGTGACATTCCCTCAAGATCAAAGTTAAATGATAATTTCCATGAAAACCAAAGTCATTTCAGTCTCACTGTCTCACTGAAAGTCTGGGTCTCATGCCAATAAAGCATAAAAAAAATTCCATACTCCCTTTCTCTTCAGTATGAAACTTCATGCTCCCTCTTCCCTTCTTCTGGTGTCTTTTCACTCCTCACACATTACTGCTTTTCTGTAGAGATGTCCATAGGAAGTTTCACCTTCTAATTTAAGATTTAGCTACCTTCAGCGTCTCTTTTTCTCTCCTGGATAGGCATGCCTATGAGGCCTGAGGCTACAGTAGCGAAAAAAGAACCAAGAAGCAAGAAGATAGAGAGAGGGAGCAGTGATGAAGAGGAGATTGTAGGAAATTCACAGAATTATTTCAAATATTCAAGATAGTAGAGCTTGTAAGTGGCTTAAAGTACTAACTCAAGGCTTTTTGACCTGAGTCAAACAAAATCCATTTGTTGAGAACATCATAATACAAAGGAATGAAGACTCATCCCAATAGGAGTTATGAGCTATCCTAGGGATTGCAACATGAAGTGCCTGTGCAAGAGTGTGAGTCACCGGGAAGGGTAGGAGAGACTACATGACCTCACAATACCACCTTCACATACTTCTGCGGCCTTGCTTCACACTTCTTCAGGAGGAATTGTCCATGTAGTTGGGAAGTAACTTCAGAAAGAGAAAATACAGGTGTGTGAGGGTTTTTTCTTTTTCTTATTTGGAAGGAAAATATCAAATTCCTAACACAGAAAATCTCCCTGAGTCTGCCTCCAGTAGGAAAGGTCATTTTGCATTCTGCAAGTTTTATGAGAAAAGCATTAAGCTGTAATAAGTAGCAATTTTAGTATTATTCCTTGCATGTTAAGTTCATTTGTTGAGAATAAAATAATACCATGGGGTAAAGACCAGTCCCCATAGAAGTTATAAACTATCCTAGGAATTATGACATGAAATGTTCATATATCTATTATAAAAAATGAATCTATTTTCTGTTGCTCCTTTTTCAGTTAGTAGAAGAAAAAAAGTATTCTACAGAGTCTGTTTAAACAAACAGAAAAACGAAATCCTAGAATATATATTCAATAACACCTTGGCTTGATAGACAGTCCTGACTTGGAAATGTGAATCAACAAGTGGTTTTTCTGATATGATTGGACAGAAATATAAGATAATGGAAGGCAGAGCTAACATTTCATAATCATACTCCTATGTCCATTGTCACCTAACTTTGTAGTGCTATCCCACTCCTACTCTGGGCTCAGCCTTATGACTTGGGTTGGCCAATGGGATACTAA
Organism: Chlorocebus sabaeus; assembly: GCF_047675955.1. Taxonomy (NCBI): domain Eukaryota; kingdom Metazoa; phylum Chordata; class Mammalia; order Primates; family Cercopithecidae; genus Chlorocebus; species Chlorocebus sabaeus. Next base: position 49,262,414 of record NC_132915.1, read on the forward strand.
CAAATGTGGTGCAAACAGAAATCTGAAAAGCACTTATGGGTTTCCACTTGTTCTTGTCCTCTACCATAGCCATAAGCATATATTTGCATTATTCTTCTGCTCACACAGAACAGAGCAAAAGTCACCTCAGTCAACCCAGCTGAAACTATCCTAGGTCAGTCAACAACCTGCCAATCCCTGCACAAGACAAAAAGAAAGTCTTAGCTGATCCAAGATAGGCAAAATCTCCTAGCATGCCTCCCAGATGCATGAGTAATCAATGTTTTTTGTTGTGTCATCTGTGGTGGTCTGTTATACAGCATTATTATGGTACTAGATAACTAATACAAAACCTATAGTGATGAAATGGTTTCTGGATATCAGAACATATTGTATATTGTGTTACATGCTACATGAAAGCTATAGAAGGGATATGTGTTAAGATAGACTGGTAGGCCTATATGGCCAAGCTACTTCCAGGCAGGGGAAGGATTCTCACTTAAAAGAGGAGATTATTCCTGGTACCAATCACTTAGGGAAAAGCAGTGTCTCTCTGAGTAGAAATTGAATGTCAGAGTATGGACCATTGTCAGTTAGATGATATGGCAGGGTCTCTCCTGGGCAGGTGTATTTGTCTAGGAGGATGTTTCTCTCAGGGGCCATTCAGAATGACTTCTGCTGTGTGGGGCTGACCAGGAGCTGAGCAGTGAAGGACCCAGGAGTTCCATGAGATGACATTGATGATGATGATGATGATGATGATGATGATGATGATGATGATGATGGCTGACACCGACTGAGCAGGTTGCTTATTATGTCCCAGGTGCTATACTTAGCTCTTGATATATGTCAACTCATTTAATCTTCATAACAACCCTATAAGGCAGTCATTTTCTTTCCTCATTTTATACTTCAGGAAACTGAAGCCCAGAATATTAAGTGACCTTTATCCTTTGACTAAGGACAAAATAACAGTTAACAAATAGAGCTAGGTGGCCACAAATCTGGCACAAGAACTCTATTCTAAAGGGCTTATGGAACAAAACAACAAACAGATTGAGTAAGGACCAGGACTTTATACTTTGTAAGCTGGGTTGCTGATGGTCCTAGTACTATGTTTCTGACACTGCATGTTCAGGAATTTTTCACCACTATGAGGCCAATATCTTGGTGGCAGCAGGAAGAGAATAGAAAGAGAGAGAGAGAGAGCTACTGTGGCAATGAGAGTGAGAGAGAGAAGGAAAAAAATCTGTATGAGAAGGTAAAGTTGGGGCATGAAGTCAAATGCCGTTAGTCAGGGGGCTTTACTTTGTTCCCAGTTTTCCCAGGAGATTGTCTACGGATGCTAATTCCTTAGAGGTTCTGGGTTTAATTTTATTGAAGAGGTGGCACTTCCTTATGTTTTGTTGGTGCCAGGCAGTTTTGTAAGCTTTTCACATACATTATGCATTGAATTCTAACAACAACCTTTCAAAGAAGAAACAGACTTTTATCCTTAAAGATCAGTGCTATTCGAAGTGTGATTGCTGGATGTGTGGCAGGCTGTGAACTCTTTCTTTCCAGTCCACAACAAGAAGATACAGAAATTAAAAGTGGCTGTTTTTTAAAAATGTTCTGCTTGTTGAATCTAATAACCTAAAAAAATGAGTGCATATCTTATATGTCTACATTTTCTATTTAATTTTCCTGGTAATTCATATATTTTACAAAAGTATTTTTCCTCAAATGGATTAGAAATTTAAGAAAGACAATTTGGGAAGCAGTGTTCTATACCATGGAATTGAGGCTCAGAGAAACTTGCCAAAGTTTCAGTCATTAGGAAAAGAGCAGGACTCAAACTTAAATCTTAATCTAATGCCCATCACATCATTTATTTTTATTAAAATTAATGTCCAACTTAACTCTTCCTGCTCACACTTGCCTATTTAAATAATGATGTTAAGCTCATCTTTTGGGGAGTGGGAAGAGAATGATGGGATCTTTCTACCGGTGATCAGCCAGGCCGTCACAAAGTGTAGAAACAGGACTTTAAAAACCAAAGTGAAGCCAGGTGCAGTGGTGTGCGACTGTAGTCCCACCTACTCGGGAGCCTGAGGTGGCAGGATTGCTTGAACCCAGGCATTCGAGGCCAGCCTGGGCAACACAATGAGACTCCCATTTCTAAAAACAAACAAAAACAAAATCAAAATGATGCTACCAATGTGCTTGTGTAGCAGACACTGCCATGTGCAATGCCATGGCATTTACCCAGGACATGATTTATGCAGCATGACTTGGAAATAACAGTGAAACCTTTTCTCTTGCTCCTTCTGCAACTCCCTAAGGGAGAAAAATAGGAAATACATAAAATTCTCATTTAAGAAAAATTGTTTAACAGACCCTACATCCAGTGAAGCAGTTCATTTTGTGGTTGGAAATTCAAAGGAAATTTTTTTCTATCATCAGTTAAAAGAAAATCATGCTGTGATTACAGCAATGAGTAGTAGACAGATGTGGGCGTTGGAGCAAGACACACTTAGATTTGGGTCCTGCCTTTACCATTTTCTTGCTCTGTAACCTTGGCATCATGCTAATATTTCTGAATTTTGTCCTCATTTGTAAAATGTGAATAATCCATACCTCACAGGATTTGGGGATAATTTAATAAAGGTAACTCACATAAATTACTTTCATTAAATACAAAGTAGAAGGATAATTACACCAGATATCTCCAAACCAGATACATTTAACCCGCTTGTTTAAGATTCTTTCAAATGCTGTGGCTATACAATTTCAAAATAATTAACTAAAAGGTTTTTAAAAATTGTTTAGTTATTTAGATAGTAGGTTTTTTGAAATACAGGATAAAACAAGGTTATTTGACTCAGTTTTAAAAATTGACTAGCTGAATGTTAGCCTATTTTGTTTCCCTATAGAAAAAGTGTAATGAGTTAGGATGATACTCTGGTTTATCATACACTGAAACGTGTTTCATTAAATTTGTGATTTATTCACATTTACAGATTATTGATAATCTTATCTCAGAAGGATGTTGGAGAGTCATAAGAGAAAGTCAAATTAGATTATGTAATATATGGTTTCTGGTATATGATAAGCACTGAATAAATGTATTTCCCCTTTATTCTACTTGATTTATAGGTGTTATAATTTCTAGGTCAATGTCATGCTATAGAATTTCATTATACAAAATTACTACTATTGTGGATTCTTACATTAAGACTTAACAGAATGAAATAATTTCTACTTGGAAGGTAGAAGTACAGTGATTTAACACTGCTATGAATTTGTCCTGAAACCCTATGGTGAAATTTCTCCAAATGAACAATAATAAAATCTCTATGACAGACATTGTTTAAGGTCTGTACTCCAAGTAGTTTCTAAAGTGGCAGGGAGCCTTCGGCATTTCCTCAGTAATTGGTCCCTAAATTGTATCAACAAGTGCTTATGTACTCTTTATAGTTTTGCTTGCTTTTGTCTTTAACCATTTCAATATTTTTTCCTGAGCAAAACATAACCTATGGTTTAGAACATTAATTGATTTTCCTTGCAACATCCTAGGGGGTCTGAAGACCAAAGCCTCTTTGAAGAGCTCATTTTAGGCAACATTGGAAACGATTTCAGAACACCATATAGGATTAGTTAGAAAACCACCTGGAAACATTTGGTAACTTTAGGTCTACTATCATGCTGTCACTTAGGTTGAATCTACAGATTTTTGGATCCTTCTAGAGCATACATATTTACCAGCTCACAGAGTTATTTAAGCACTAAATGAAATTAGGTCTGTAAAAGTACTTTCCAAACTATCAACAATATGCAAAGGCTGCAAAATGGTCAGATATTATTTCATAGGATGCTTTTGCTTCCTCACAGTTCCGTCAGGGTCACAAGATGGCTGCCATGGTCAGATGTCACAAACCTATATGGCAGTGTTCTCAGCAGGAAGGACGGGGGGAAGGCTCCTTTTTATCAGGTAGGAAAGTCTTTCCCAGAAGCCCCAACCCCAGTAGGTTTCCCGTAAGTTTTTGTTGGCTAAAACTGGGTCACATGGTCATCCCTAACGGAGGGTAATGGAATAACCAAGCTCAGGCAAGTGGAAACAGGATTACCATGGTTGGTTCGGGCCAAAGGAACACAAAATGGTCTGATTTAAAGGTCTGTGATATTTAGGCTCCAGGTCTAAGAGCCTAGCTTAGCTTTTTTGGGTTCCCTTACTTCCTGGTTCCATATAAATAATTTCATTTTGATACTTCCTAGACATACTGACTAAATATTCTGATTTCCCCTCTTAAATACACCTATTTCCCCAAAGAAACTGTGACAATCTAAACAAAAAAAATCCTCCAGTGTGCCTGAACTCTGTTACATGAATTCATCCATGTTCATCCCCATACTTCTTGTCTATCTCGTGCAACATGGAATTGAAGGGAAATAATAAGATTTGGATTCAGATGGACCTGTGTCTGAGTTGTGGCTCCATTGCATCTTAGTTTGGTTAAGTTGTGGAACTTCTTTGCACCTCTATTTCCTCATCTACAAAAGGAAAACAAAAATATTCATCTTATAGGGTTTAGTACAAGGATAGAAAGTGCCAGGCATATAGCAGGCATTCAAAACAGATGATTCATTTATGTTTATCTTTATTATTATGACACATATCCATTTCTGTGATTGCTCTATCTCTAAAGCTGGTTCCAGCTTTTCACTTGACTCATTTGGGTTGGAGATTTTTTTTTTTCATGTTCTGCTTTTCTTTTGTTTTGTGGCTTATCCTGACTTTAACCCTGTATAGGTGGCCCTCCATATCTGTGGGCTTGCATCCTCAGATTCAACCAACTTCAGATTGAAAATATTTAGAAAAAAAAAAACAACTATAAACATAATACCTTTTCTTTCTTTTCTTTTCTTTTCTTTTTTTTTTTTTTTTTTTGAGACAGGATCTTGTTCTGTCACCCAAATTGGAATGCAGTGGTGTGAACTGGACCTCCTGGGCTCAAGCGATCCTCCCGAGCAGCTGGAACCCCAGGCCCGCAGCACCACACCCAGCTAATTTTTAAATTTTTAACTTTTTGTGGCAACAGAGTCTTGCCATGTTGCTCAGGCTGGTCTTGAACTTTTGGCCTCAAGCCATCTTCCTGCCTCAGCCTCCCAAAGTACTGGGATTACAGGCATGAGCCACTAAGCCCAGTGCAAATTTAAAAATATATAGATATATAGTAAAACAACTATTGTTATAGCTTTCATATTGTATTAGGTATTGATATGGTTTGTCTCTGTATCTCTACCCAAATCTCATCTCGAAATGTAATCCCCAATTGTTGGTGGAGGTGCCTGGTGGGAGGCAATTGAATCATGGGGGCAGACATCCCCCTTGCTGTTCTTATGATAGTAAATGGGTTCTCATGAGATCAGGTTGTTAGAAATTTTCTGAGTGTGGCACTTCCTGCTTCACTCTCTCTCTTCTGCTCTGCTATCATCGGACATGCTTACTTCCCCTCTGCCTTCTACCATGACTGTAAGTTTCCTGAGGCCTCCCAGTCATGTTTCCTGTTAAGCCTGCAGAACTATGAGTCAATCAAACCTCTTTTCTTCATAAATTACCTAGACTTAGGTAGTTCTTTTTAGCAGTGTGAAAACAGACTAATAATTGTAAGTAATCTAGAAACGACTTAAAGTATAGAGGATATATGTACATTATATGCAAATACTCCACCATTTTATATAAGGGATTTGAGTGTCTATAGATTTTGGTATCTGCAGCGGTCCTGGAATCAATTCCCTGTGGATATCAAGGGACAACTCTACTCTTTCAGGACATGCTCATTGGTTCCAGTACTCTGCTATTTGTCTGTTGATTTCAATACAACTCTGAATAAAAGATGTTCAGACATCTGAGCCCTAGTCTGGAAGATATAGCAACAATAAATGCTTGTGAAGGTGAAAAAATAAAACAAACATACTGAACATATTTTTAAAAGTGCAATAAAGACCAGCAAAGTCCAACTACAGTCACAACAAGGGCTGGCCATGTCAGGAAAAATATGTGCAATGTAAATTTTTTACACATAAGTTTTTGTGACATCTTTGAAAGTAGACTGGAGATTTATCTCTAAACATTTCTATATTTGTGTGTGTGTGTGTGTGTGTGAGAGAGAGAGAGAGAGAGAGAATTATAAAGTGCATTAGGCAAAATGGAAATTGGTGAATCTGGATAAAGGGTACATGTTAGGTCCTTGTACTGCTTTTGCAGCTTTGTTGTATGTTTGAAATTACATAAAAATAAAAAGTACTTAAAATGCACAGATATTTCAATGAAATACTCACAACTGAAGTGCGTATTGAATATATTAGAGTGGGTGGCTTGGGATGGTGGGAGTTGAGATAGAGATAAAAGAGAAAAAGAATGAAATGGAACCAGAATGGGGTCTTGAGATAGCTGATTGATGATGGTCATGGAGCATGAGCTAGAGAGAATGATGGCCTTTTCTCTCTGCAGCAAGTTCAGAAGGGGATGATGAAGAGACAGGTACAAGCTCCTTGTATAGAGAATAGTCTGGATACTCTTCTGAAATATCAACTTGGGCTTGACTTGCGGAATCTTTCCCTTTCCCATGTGTGTCAGGCATGTGGCTGGACTCTTGATATTTTCCTGCTTCAGGGATTTTCACAGGAAAGAAAGCAGAAACAATTTGAAGACAATTATATCTCCTGTCTTTTGTAAAAGCCTAAACAGCTGAGGAGTGTATTTGACGGTATTTAGAAAGAAGAGGGAGAGACTTCACCTAGAATAAAAAGATCAGAGAAGAAAGGAACAATCTAGAGCAGGTGGGCTCTGGACACAGATCTCTGAGCCCCAACAAATAGTCATATGTCCTAATTGGACCAGAAAAGACCATGTTCCTGGGATAATGGGTATCTTAAAGATAGTCAGGGTGGACAGATAAGTGATGGCTAGGGTTTTCTCCCTAATGTTATATGGCTGGGTAAGACCCTTGCAGAACCCTGAGGGGAGTCTTGGTAACTTACATCTCCTGCCAGGATAAAGAGATGGGTGTTCAGATTTAGATTTAATTTGATTGCAGAGAACAAGAGATTTTCTATACTCTTGAATTTGTCAACTAAAAGTCCAAACTACCTCAAACACATGGTTCTATTTACAAAATAACCATTTACAAAGCTGGTTTTACAACCATATAACTGTTTATAATACTCTGTATAACATGTTATCACCTGCATCATATGATCATTTGATGCCATCTTTAGCAAAAGGACAGAGGGGCCACTTTTATTAGTTCCTCAAGAATAGAGCCTTAGAAATGATAAATTCTTATGAACTATTGCTCAAAAATAACTCCTAGTTATCTTTAGCCTGCTCCAAATGCCCTTCCCCCAGCTACCCCCCACCACTGCCTTTTTTTTTTTTTTTTTTTTTTGGTAAAAGAATTTCCTCCAGTAGATAGAGGAAATGTGACCCTAGTATAACTTCTACAGTCTTCAGAAAGCCCAGGGTAGGGCACAGGAAATAGAACAGGTAAAGGAATTGTGTTCAAGCAACTGACCAATGTCATGATTCCTAAGAAAAATTCAAGGAAAGAAAAGGTTTTTTTTTTTTTTTCTTCAGAGGATTTAACAATTTTAGAAATATCAAGTGACTCCCAACTTTCTTTACACACAAAAAAACCAAAGAAGGCAGATATCCATATCTAATTCTTAGAGGTAAGGCAGTGAATAGAAATTAATTCTATAAATTGGCAGAATTGAGGTGATTGAAGAGAAAACTTATATTCATGCTAAATGAGCAGCTGGGTGGGAGAAGGAGAAAGGAACAGAGCTAGAAAGGGTAGATGGTGGCAGAAAGGGGAAGATAAAGCGCTCTACTGAATGAAAAAGACATGTTTCTCTGCATGTTTAGGAAAAATGCCTACATCCTGGCAGAGGAAGACTTAAAGAAAAATCTGGTTTATGAAGTGTCAACAAAGGTTCAGACATGCTCGATGTGCTTGTGATGGCATGTGTGTGCTCTTTCTTAAGTGGTAAATTAGATCTTTGTCTACAGGTAGGTGTGTGAAGAGCAGAGGAATAAAATAATGAGCCCAGTGTACTGCAAGTAATGGAAGCTTCTCTTTCTGGCAGCTTTTCAGAATTTTGAGCTTGAACCTGACATGACAGCCTGTCCTGGCTTACCTGGGATTGCCTAGAATAGTGCTTCTTAAACTTTCATGTGCATATTCATCACCTGGAGTGGTTAAAAATGCAGGTTCTGGTTCAGTGTGTCTGAGGTGGTGCCTAAGTGTCTTCATTTCCACTAATTTCTAGGTGATGCCAATGCCTCTCCTCCTCAGATCACATTTTGAATAGCAAGGGACTGGAACACATCGTCACAGGTATACATACATATTAGAGATGCACAGTATGTACATACACACATGGATTTGGGTATACTTATGGGTGCAAAAAGTCATTTGTTCATTTGTTTAGACAAATTTTGAGTGTATTGTTTTAGGGTAGGTACTGTACACATATAGACATACACACTTTTTAGGACTGATCTTTGCAAATGGATTTTAAAAGCACAAAAGATTTCTTTGCTTCCCCAAGGCATTCCATCATTCTCTAGTACTGATTTCTATAAATGGCCTTGCTCTCCTACTCTTAGTTACTAGCTGACTTTAGGATGGGCAGCTGCTTTCTGACATTACTTATGTACAGGAGATGATCCCAATATCCTAAGGTATTCCCTTTCATTGCCTGAAATTCTTAAAATTGCTGTAAGACATAGAGGTGAAAACATGGGTATTGGAATCAGGAGGTCTGGGCTTAAATCTTGACTTTGTCACTCAGACACAACTTTAACCTCCTTGAGCTCCAGTTTCTGCATTTGCAATATAGTGATAATAAAGTTTCCCTCATAGGAATGGCTACTCAACTAATTCAACAAATATCTGTTGTAGGTTGATTGCCTGCAAAGGACATAGAAATAGAGTTGATTCAATTTCTCAACTGAAGGAATTCACTGACTAGCAGCGAAAACAAGACAGTGACGCTTGTAAAGGAAATAGCACAAAGAAACGGCTAACTTACTTTTTGGTGGGACTAAAGGCTTCTTGGAGGAAGTGAGAGCTAAGTTGGGCTTTGAAGGATAGGAAGAGTTACATGGTGGAAAAGGAGAGAATAAAGCGATGCTTTTCAAATTTAATCTGCATCTAAATCACTGAAATTGCAAATTCTGACTCAGCACCTGAGGTGGGGCATGTGATTCTGCATTTCTAACAAGCTCCAGTTAATGCTGATAGTGTTGGTCTCTGGACCTACACTTGAAGAAGCAAGGAGGGCATTTTAGGTTAAAGAAATACCAGCACAAAGGTGACAGTGAAAAGCAACATGGTGGGTTTGAAGAACAGCAGCAACTCAAGACGGTTGCACCATCAATTGCAGGGAAGGAAGTGACGCTGGAAAGTTGGTAGGGTTAGAGCAAGTAAGAATTACATGAAAAGACAAAAGTAAGTCTTTCTGGCACATAGTGAACACTCAGAAATGGCTTATTTCCACCACCCATTTTACTCAAAAACTCACCAATTAGAAAGGAATAGAGAGAATGCTTAATATGAGACAGTAAGATATTTGATTTCTTACTTTCATTTGAGGCCTGAGTCTACTTAATTCATGAAATTAAGTAGATGAAAAGACATCTAGATGGCCATCTTACCTGCCTCAGAGAAAGAAGGTGATTCCCAGGCTCAAACAGGGGTAAGCAGAAACCACTTCACACAGCCAAATATCCCATCAGGACAAAATTGTTGAGAGTTAAATGGGATAACATGTGCATTCCTAGCATGTTGTAAGTGCGTAACTAGTTTCTCCTACTTTGAGAGAAGGAAGCCTCTGTACGACTTCAATCCATGGGACAGATGACTTATATTCCCATCCCAAAATACTACTCCTAATCACTTCATATTATCAAAGTTTTATTAAGACTTTTATCTCCCCAAGAGGGTAACACTTGTTACTCTCATCTCCCCTTTATAATGAATGCATCTTGAAGCAATAAAAAGACCCTGATGGAGTATGGAGATAGGAAAAACCAATAAGGAAGATGTAAAACTTATGAATAAAGAATTTCTTATTTCTTCAGATTGTTTCAAAATGCTAAGATACCTTTAAAAGCTTTAGAAAAATATGATGAGTGTTCCCCAAACAACTTCATATATATGCAGCTCACTGGCCCTGATTACATTAATTCATCATTCATTCTTTCAAAGAACATTTCATTGAGCACTTAGTATGTGTCACGCATTGTTCTAGTCACTGAAATACTCAGTAGAACAAAATAGAATCTCTGACTCCAAGGTTCTACTAATAATATTACAGGAACTCTCTATAGCATTTAATTTATTCTGTAAAAGAAACAAAGAGACATAAGCAAACACAGCAAAGCATAACAATGGTCAATTCTGTATGTTGGCATGTGGAATATTTGCTCTAGCATTTTTGGTAATTTTTTTTTTTATTTTTGGCATCTCTCAAAACAGTAATTGTATTTTTAAAAATCCCCTGTATCAGTCAACTATTTATATAATAAAGTTGTGTAAAAAACAATTCCCACATGCAATCATAGGTAGTTGATCTAGGCTTGGCTTTAAGGGATGATTCTGTTTCAAGCTGTGTCACTGGCTACATTTGGCTTCTCACTAAATTGGGCTTGGGTCTGCTCTATATGTGTTTGTTCTGGTGCCCAGGCTGAAAGGATAGCAGTTACCCAGGGGAAGTTCTTTACAAGGCAGTATGGCAATCCAACTGAACAGAACATTTTAAGTCTCTGCTTGCACGGTGTCTGTTAATATCCTTTTGCCTACGACAAGTCACTTATGTGATCAAGCCCAATGTCATGGGGAAGGAAAGTATACTCTACCTACCCACTATGAGGTTAACCAGTGAGATGGTCAAGCTCAACATCAGTGGAGGAGGGAGAACAGAAGGAGTAAGTGTGTCTTTAAAATGTCTATTTTACGCTCTCCAAACCAGTGGAAAAACCTGAGCTAAATATCTGAGAAGAATGCAATGAGTGAATAATGCAGAGGTGTTTTACTCTAGCTACGGGGAGGAGAAGCATCTGGGAAGACTTCATGGAGGAGGTGATACTTGAAGAAATGTTTTCCAGATATACAAGATGGGCAATGGGTTTCAGGTAAAAGAAACAGAGTGTACAATGACACAAAGGCCCAAAAGAGCTTGACTTGTATTGGAAACCAAAAGCAATTCCTTATGAATGGAAGTGTGAGTGTGTGCAGGGTGTGCATGTTTGTTGAGGGAGGAGAAATGAGGAGGTTGGTGGATTTCTAAAACAGAGCAGAATAATCCAGAAAGGCAAACACAGTCAGTCCACAGAGGGTCTTGAACCTCATAAATAGGAGTTTAAATTTTATCCTGCAAAGACTTGGGGACAATTAAAAGGTTTATGGCAGCAATGTGACTTGAGATGATTGATATTTTTGGAAGAGTACTATGGCTATAAAAGGAAGAATAGACTGGAGGGCGATGAGTCAGGAAAGAAGAAAAGTAGTTAAGATGTGATTAGACTGGCTTCACTGGTGAATTCTCCCAGACATTTAAAGAAGAACTAATACCAATCATTCTCAAATGTGTCTGAAAAATAGAAGAAGAGGAAACACGCCCTAACTTATTCTATGAGGCCATATTACCCTAGTACCAAAAGCCAGACAAAGACAATAAAAGAAGAAACCAATATCCTTTATGATTATAGAAGTGAAAATCCTGAACAAAATACAGACAGAAGAAATCTAAGAACATATAAAAGGCTTATATACTATGACAAAGTGAAATTTATTCCAGTAATGCAAGAATCATTCAACATAAGAAAATCAATCAATTTAATGCACCACATTAATAGAATAAGAGAATAAAACTTCATGATGGGGAAAAAGGATTTGACAACATCCAACATTCTTTCATGAAAAAACACTCAGAAAACTAGGAATAGAAGAGAACTTCTTCAACATGATAAAGGACACTTACAAATAGCCACTGTTAGCATCATGCTCAACAGTGAAATATCAAAAGCTTTCCCCCTAAGATTAGGAACAAGACAAGGATGCCCACGTTTACCATTGCTATTCAACATTGTACTGGAAGTTCTAGCCAGACAATTATGAAGAAAAATGAAATAAAAGACATCCAAACTGGAATGAAAGAAATAAAACTATCTCTATTCACAGATGACATGTTCCTATTTATAGAAAATCCCAAAGGATTCACATACGGATGAACAAAACCCCAATCCTACTAGAGCTAATGAATGACTTCAGTTAAGTTGCAGGATAAATAACAACTAAAAAAACAAAAATCAGTTGTGGCTGGGGACGGTGGCTCACACCCGTAATCCCAGCACTTTGGGAGGCTGAGGTTGGCGGATCATGAGGTCAAGAGATCGAGACCATTCTGGCCCACATGGTGAAACCTCATCTCTACTAAAAATAAAAAAAATTACCCGGGCATGGTGGCATGCACCTGTAGTCCCAGCTACTCAGGAGGCTGAGGCAGGAGAATCGCTTGAACCTGGGAGACGGAGGTTGCAGTGAGCCAAGATCACAACACTGTACTCCAGCCTGGCGACAGACTGAGACTCCATCTCGGGAAAAAAAAAAAAAAAAAGAAAAGAAAAAAATGTTTTATTTTTTCATTCATTGGAAATGATCTGAAAAAGAAATTAAGAAAATAATTGCATTTATAATTGCATGCAATTGAATATAAACACCTAGAAATAAATCTGAATATAAAAATGAATATAACACTAGAATTTTAAATCTAACTGAGGAGGTAAAAGACTTGTACACTGAAAACAACAAAACATTGCTGACATAAAGAACAACATAAATGGAAAGACATTCCATGTTCATGAATTGGAAGATAATACAGATAGTCCCCAACTTACAATGGTTAGACTTACTGTTTTTTGACCTTATGATGGTGTGAAAGTTATATGCATTCAGCACACTCCTCAACTTACAATGGGGTTATGTCCAGAGAAATCTATATGTTGAAAATATCATAAGTCAAAAATGTACTTCTGACTTGCAACATTTTCAGGTTATGATGGGTTTATCAGAATGTAACCCTGTTGTAAGTCACAGAGTATCTGTATTGCTACGATGGAATACTATCCAAAGCAATCTACATATTCAATACAATGTCTATCAAAATTCCAATGGCATTTTTTTTTTCAGAAACAGAAAAGTTGATTCTCAAATTCATGTAGAATTGCAAGGCGCTCTAAATAGCTAGAATAATATTGAAAAACAAGAACATTGGAGGACTCACACTTCCTGATTTCAAAGCTACAGTGATTAAAACAGCATGGTACTGGCATAAAATGAACACATAGACCAGTGAAATAGAATTGGAAAGTCCAAAAATAAACCCAGGCCAGGGATGGTGGCTCACACCTGCAATCCTAGCACTTTGGGAGGCCTAGGCGTGTGGATCACCTGAGATCAGGAGTTCAAGATCAGCCTGGCCAACATGGTGAAACCCCATCTCTACTAAAAATACAAAAATTAACCAGGTGTGGTGGTACATGCCTGTAATCCCAGCTGCTCAGTAGGCTGAGGCAGGAGAATCACTGGAACCCGGGAGGCGGAGGTTACAGTGAGCTGAGATTATGCCACTACATGCCAGCCTGGGCAATGGAGGCTCTGTCTCAATAAATAAATAAATAAATAAACCCAAATATTTATAGCCAATTGATTTTTGATAAGGGTGCCAAGATCATTCAATAGCAAAAGAATAGTCTTTTTAACAAATGGTCCTGGGACAACTGGATAGCTACATGCAAAATAATAAGTTGGACCCCTACCTCACACTCTCTGAAATATTTAAGGGGTGAGATGAGAGGAGTACATGGGAACTTGTACTTTCTGTGAAATTTTTCTGTAAAACTAAAACTGCTCTGAAAAATAAGTATAATTTAAAAATAAGATATCAATGCACACCATTAGAATAGTTCAAATTTTAAAAAGGCTGACAATAACAAATGTTGACGGTTTGGAGCATCGAAAAATCTTGTACATAAAAAAAAAACCTGATGGAAAGTGAAAATATGTGCTCACTTTGGAAAACAGTTTGGCAGTTTTTTTAAAAAAGTTAAACATATATTTACCATATGATTCAGCAATTCCACCCCTGGGAATTTGTACAAGAGAAATAAAAACATATGTCCACAAAAAGTCTTTTTATGAAATGTACATAGCAACTTCTTTCACAAAAGCCAAACATTAGAAACAAAAGCCCATCAACAAGGGATTGGATAAATAAATTATTGTATAAACTTACAATGGAAATACTATTCGGAAATAAAAAGAAATGAATTACTGATACACACAACTTATATGAATCTCAAAAGTATTATAAATGAAACAACCAGACACAAACACTATATACTACATTATTTCATTTATATGAAATTCTAGAAAAAACAAAGCTATATTGACTTAAAGCAAATTATTCTTGCCAGGGACCAGGGTCAGAGAGGTTGTTGACTATTATAAAAGGCAAGGGAATGTTTAATGAGTAGTGAAAATGTTCTAAATTATGGTTGTGGTGGTGGCTACATGACTGTTATGCATTTGTCAAAATTTGTCAAATCTTACACAAAATTTGGTAAATGTTATTATATATAAAGTATACTTTAATAAAGATGATTTACAAAAGCATTGATAAAAAGTAAAAAATGAACCAATGAGTTAAACACAAGAGCTAAAACTATAAAACTCTTGGGAAAATAGTGGTAAATCTTCATAGCCTTGGATTTGGCAACAGATTCTTGAATTTAACACCAAAAGCATGAGCAACAAAAGAAAAAATGTAACACATTGGATTTCATCAAAATTAAAAACTATTTTTTTTTTACATCAAATGATATGATTAAGAAAGTGAAAAGACAACCTATAGGATGGGAGAAAATATTTGTAAATCATATATCTGATAAGGGTCTAGTATCCAGAATATATAAAGAACCATTATAATTCAACAAGAACAACAACAACAACAAAACTCAATTTAATAATAGGCAAAGGACTTAAATAGAAATTTCTTCCCAAAAGATATACAAATGACCAATAAGCACATGAAAAGATGCTCAACATCATTAAGGAAATACAAGTAAAACTACAAAGGTATACCACTTCACACCCACTAGGTTAGCTATAATCAAAAACTAGAAAATAAGTGTAGGTGAAAATGTGGAGAAATTGGAACCCTTGTACATTGCTAGTGGGAATAATGTACAAACCAATAATATATTGTTTGGTTGCTGTACAAAACTGGCCATTCCTCAAAAAGTTAAGTATAGGATGACCATAGGACCTAGCAATCCCATCTCTAGGTATGTAATCCCAAAAGAACTGCAAGCAAGTACTCAGCAAATACATGTACACTCATGTTAATAACAGCATTATTCACAATAGCCAAAAGATGGAAAAAACCCAAATGTCCATCAGCAGATAAATGGATAAACAAATTGTAGTATATACATCCAATGTGATAGTATACAGCCACAAAAAGGAATGAGGTACTGATGTATGTTACAATATGAAGAAGCCTAGAAAACACTACATAAAAGAAGAAAGACATGAAAGATTGCATATTGGATGATTCCATTTATTCAAATTATCTTGTAAATCTATAGAGACAGAAAGCAGATTGGTAGTTGCCGGAGGCTGGGAGAGGGGAAAACAGGAACAACTTAACGGGTATAGATTTACTTTTGGGGTGATAATAATGTGTTGGAATTAGATAGAGGTGGTGGTTGCACAATATTGTGATTGTACAAAATGCCATTGAAATGTTCAGTTTAAAATGGTTAATATTATGTCAATTTCAACTCAGTTAAGAAATAAAAAGGATATTGTTGGTGATGATGAAAAATAATGAGCTTGAACTCAAGCAGAGGCCATGACAAAGGAGGAAAAGAAGCAGAACAGGAGAATGGTAATGGACAGTGGAGAGTGGAAGGAGGCAGTAAAGGGTGATACTGAAACTCCTCATGTGGAAGAGCTGATGCTCTGTTGCTATAGATGGGAATGTGGAAGGAAGATGGGGTTTGGAGTGTGGGGGACAATGAGTTTAGTTGGGTCATGAGTGTTGGAGGTACCTGTGGAGGTGTGCAGGTAGAGAGGTCTCACTGTCAGGTGGACCTCTTTGCCACTGGAATATAATGGGAGAGAAGAGCTATAGGATACCTTGGCAGACAGACGTTATTAGTAAAATTCCCTTCTGAATAAAAATATTGATAAAACAAGAAATCACTAAATTCCTACCTTCCTATTACTGTGACACAAGTCCTTTCAGTAAATTAATTTTTGCCATTTTAATTGATTAGTGAGGATTCAGGATTATATAATATTAAGGCTTAATCTACGAACATATAGCAAATCTATTCCAGAGCCAAAATATATCCAATGCTCACACTTCCATCATTCCTGCTTAAACGCCCCACTTACCAGGTTCCCCTTCACCACTGACAGCAGCATTTGGCTGCTTGGTCTCCTGAGGAAACGTATATATTTTCTGAAGTCTCTCCAATTCCAGGTAATTAGCTGAAGCAGGTATATTGGTATCTTAAAGACAGAACAAAGTCATTGCTCTGAGCAAACTGTTAGCCTGATAATCCTTCTGCATCACACATCAGTATTCTCTGTTTCTTCTGGCCACTGTTATTGCTCTGTTTTCATCCAGTTACCACCCTTCCATAAAGAAAACTGAAGCCACCAATCCTTACATAGAGGAAACACTTCCTTCGCTGTAGGAGCACTGAACCAGCGACACCCATCTCTAAATTGTTACCACTCCTCATCTTGTGTTCTTGCCCTATAAGCTTAAAGCTTGGAATTTATTAGAAATATCAATTGCATTGAAAACAAAAACACTTTTGTAAAGGTATGCTAAAGGCATTCAAGAATTGAGGAAGAAATTATGAGTGCTGTGGAAATAGTTCCTTATTCACATCTGGAAAACATTTGCTAGGGGCACAAGGAGGGATGGATGAACTGCAGGTATGCATAGGAATTTAAGGTTTTTTCCTCTTTTCTTAAACTGCCTTCTCTCCTACCACCCCTTTGACTCCTCCTTAGTCTTCCCAGACAAGCTACCTTGCAAATCTGTCCTTGCAAAGTTCTCCCATTCCAATTTAATTCTCTCTCCTCTTTTGTAGATGATTTTGAGCCACACAGCCCCAGATGGTCAGTCTGGGAACAGACACAGGCTTTTTCAAAGACACAATATTGATTCCCTCTAGACCCACAATGACCTCTTTCTTCTAGCTCTTCTTACTCCAGTTCACAAGGCTTTTAATCCCCACTGAACACAGCACTTCAATATGGGTCAGAGGATGGGCCACAACTCAAAATCAACTGTTCCAATCCAGGAAGTTTCGACTGGCACAATCAGCGTTCCATTAAGCAGGGTCTGGTGCCATTGTTTTTTACAAGGCTCTCACCAGCTGGCCTTGCTATGCTTGGCTAAGAATTAGACAAGGGAGGGAGGATCTGGCCTGAATAGGAAGAGAGACAAGGGCTGGCTTTTAAAGGTGACACCCTAAGGACAAGCTTGAAGGGACAGGGAATAGGCAATGTCTCTCACAGAGGTGGTTCTGCTTTTGTAGAAGTACTAAGGCAGGCAGGAGAGAAACAAGTTGACACACACATATCGAGCTCTGAAACAAAACCAAGATCAGAAGAACACTGAATCCACTCATTCCAAATCACACACTCCTCTTTGACTCCAGATCTAAGGAAAACCTCCTAGGAGGACATAAAATATAAACATTTTGGTTAAAACTTTAATTTTCACTATAGGCTTGTGCCCCATAAAGACGCTCACAGCCATTAGATTTTCCTTTGGGAAGCTAACTTTCTTAAGTGTGTGAAGTGTCATTTATCCAGCAGCAGAGAAATAAAAGATGTCCTACTTAAAAATTCTGTGGCTTGCTAGCATACCAACGTTGTAAAAATGTAAACAATGCTACATGAAAAGTTTTATAAAAATATATTTTATCATAGATGCTAATAATAAATATTATGTATAATATTATTCCATGTGTATTTAAGTATAGTTCATTAACCATAATAACTTTATATAAGGAGATAATATTATAAATGGTTTTGATCATGAGCTCCAGAATTATTAGAACTCTGTCACTCACTAGATACCTTGGAAGAGTCTCTTAGTCTCTGTAAGCTTCATTTTTCTCATTTGCAAAATGGGAGGGAGGTGATAATACTACAATAAGAATGAGCCAAACACTGTTAACATAAAATATACTTAACATAATGCTGATACATCATAAGTACTTAATAAAAAGCATGAGTGCACTATTATTAGTAATTTTTGATGATCATCATAAACAATGTCAGTTATTACACCTGGTCCAGTCAGTCCTTTTAGATAAGAGTTCGTTGAAGTGGATGTGAATTCCATAGTGTTCTTAGGCTATGCTCTACGCTAAGTGATCTGTCACTATTCCTGGTCCTCCCTGTTTCTTAGCCTTTGCTTCTAAGCATGGTATCTTATAGTTCTTCCCTTGCTGCTTTTAATCTGATTCCTCTGCCAGCTAAGAAGAACCTTCCCTCTCTCCCTTCTCTCACTCACAAAGGAACCTAGACAACCACACAGGTCAAGTCAGTAGATTTACATTTCCACCTAATTCCAAATAAGCATACTAACCCTTTAAGATGTTCTTGTACAGAAAAGTGCATGGGCTTTACAATGATAAGTTCTTTCAACCTGCATAATGGTCTCTTGGAGTGAGGACATTTCCACTATAGAAGCAGATAATAGCACTATGCAGAGAGGGAATGGACAGCACAAAATCATAGAGACAGGTAAGTGCCTAGAACGTCAGAGAAAAGTTAGAATTTGCTGTGGCTAAAACATAGGTGGCTGGGAAAAGGCTGTGAAATGGATACTGGTGAGCTAGGACTCAGTTCTTCAGAGTAATGTGTAAGACTAAAAGAATGACTAAAATTATAAACATTTTCAATATTTTAGATATTAAGTGTTATACCTGCATTATCTCATTTAATCATCACCATAATCCTGCAAAACCTGTAACGTAATTATGCCCATTTTATAGATAAGGAAACTGGGGCTTAGGAGGATTAAATCAATGTCTTAGGGCCTGTACAAAACTATAGCAGTCTCCCCCTTATCCATGGTTTTGCTTTCCATGGTTTAGGTTACCCATGGTCACCTATGGTCAGAAAACACCAAGTGAGGCCGGGTGTGGTGGCTCACACCTGTAATCCCTGCACTTTGGGAGGCCGAGGCGGGCGGATCACGAGGTCAGGAGATCAAGACCATCCTGGCCAACATGGTGAAACCCCGTCTCTACTAAATACAAAAAAATTAGCCGGGCATAGTGGCAGGTGCCTGTAGTCCCAGCTACTCGGGAGGCTGAGGTAGGGGAATTGCTTGAACCTGGGAGGCAGAAGTTGCAGTGAGAAGAGATCACACCACTGCACTCCAGCCTGGTGACAGAGCAAGACTCCACCCAAAAGAAAAGGAAAAAAGAAAAAGAAAATATCAAATGAAAAATTCCGTAAGTAAACAATTCATAAATCTTAAATTGCATGTCATTCTGAGTAGCATAATGAAATCTTATGCTGGCCCTCTCCATCCTGCCCAGGACATGAGTCGTCCCTTTGTCCAGTGGATCCACCTGCCTATTAGTCACCTAGTAGCTGTCTTGGTTATCAAAAAAAAAAAAAAAAAAAAAAAAAACCAACCAACCAAACAAAAAAACAGTATCAATAGGGTTCAGTGCTATATTAGGGTTCTCCAGAGGGACAGGACTAATAGGATATATATACATATATATACACACACACACATACATACACACACATATATATACACATACACACATACATACATGAAAAACAGTTTATTAAGGAGTATTGACTCTCAGAATCACAAGGTGAAGTCCCACAACAGGCCATCTGCAAGCTGAGGAGCAAGGAAGCCAGTGTGAGACCCAAAACCTCAAAAGTAAGGAAGCCAACAGTGCAGCCTTCAGTCTGCGGCTGAAGGCGCAAGAGCCCCTAGCAAGCCACTGGTGTAAGTCCAAGAGTCCGAAAGCTGAATAACTTGGAGTCTGATGTTCCAGGGCAGGAAGCACCCAGCATGGGAGAAAGACAAAGGCCGGAAGACTCAGTCAGTCTAGTCCTTCCGTGTTCCTCTGCCTGCTTTTATCCTAGTTGCTGATTAGATGGTGCCCAACCAGATTGAAAGTGGGTCTCCCTCTCCCAGTCCATTGACTCAAATGTTAATCTCCTTTGGCAACACCCTCACAGACACACCCAGGAACAATAGTTTGCATCCTTCAGTCCAATCAAGTTGACAATATTAACCATCACAAGTACTATCGATGGTTTCAGGCATTCTCTGGGGGCTTTGAAACGTATCTACCACACATAAAGCAGGATTACTGTACTTGGTTCCAAATGCTATGCTTATAACTACCATCCTATACTGTCCTGAGAATTAGTCTGTGGTAATAATTTTCAAATCATTGTATTGGCAATGGGGAGACAGGAGAGGTTTTAAGTGAAAAAGCAATATGATAAGATTTATTTTTAGGAAAATAAGTCAGTGGTTGATTATAGAGGAGAGAAACTGAAAGCAGGGAGAGCAGTCTAGACATTCAAAATAGACATGAGCAAGACTTAAACTGAGTCTTGACAGCAGAGATGGAGAGGAGGGCAGAGACCCTAGAGACATTTCCCTGGTAGAAGCAACAGGACTTGGGGACCGGATGGATGAGGGAAAAGGAGAAGTAAAGTAAGTCACCCAAGTTTTTAGACTGCTGAATGAGTGAATGGTGTGCTTCAACCATCTATGTTGGGGCAGCATGTCTTATTCTGTCCTATAGGAAACAGAAATATTAATGTTATCACTTAAAAAGGGGCACATTATCGTACATGATTGGATTAAACAGCATTGTTTAATACAGGACTTGTCAACATCTTTAAAAGCTATTATGTATTGAGAATCTCCAAGAGAACAACTCTGTGTGTACTAGGGGGATATCCAATAGCCTGGTCATATAGGTCTGGGGTTCAAGAGGAATACCTAGAGGTAGAGGTTTGGGGCTTATTTTCTTCAGCAGCAGATCTTTGATGACAGCATTTCTGTATTTTCCACCATGTCTGCTTACTTGGTATGTGTTGCTTATTGAAAATATTTTTAAAATTCTAAAACTGATGGCTATGCATCATGAGTTGAAAATGCAATGTAGATGAGAACTAAAATATATCTACCTCTGGGTGAAACCAAATCATTTTATATATATAAACTTTACCATTCCATTCAAATAGGCTAGTCTTTGGAACCATTGAAATAAAATGTTCATTAACTGATTAAAAATATCAGAGATAAGATTTGATTAATTATTTTATATGCCTCTACAAGAATCTGGGGAATCTTGGACTTCACTGGAGCATAGGTTCAGATTAAATTCATCTCAGTTGACTGCATGCTTACTCATCTTAGGAAAAAATCACCCATGCTGTTGTTTGTAGCATCACATCAGTCCTCTGCACATTGGCAGGAATATGCTCCCAGCTGCACAAGTATGTGGTTTCTCTGATCATACAGTAAATGTACTTGTGACCTTAAATAACCCACAAGGGTGTGAATGTCAGAGCTGGGAATCCCTTCCTGGGAACCACAGGGCAATTTGTTGACCTATCATTTTTCATCAGTGTGGGGTAGATTAACTCTCGCTATCAAAGTCCTACCAAAACATCTAGTGCCACCATGGCTAAGTTAGTGGTAGCCCACAAACTAATGTCAGTCTCATTTTTTCATTCTTGTTCTACTCAAACCTTAACCCATACAGAGAAGTGTTCTGCATGCTTTATAGATATTAACCTTCAACCCCATAAGGTAGCATCATAATTGACCGTACTTAGTAAATGAGGGTGATGAGGTACAGAAAGATGAATGCAGCTGCCCAAGATCACATAGCCTCACACAGCAGAATGATTCTTTCCATCCACAGGGTATCTGGAAATGGATCATATTATAATACTTCCAGCAGAATTTCCCAAGCTTCATCCACATACTGCATATCCACATGCTACCTTTAATAGTATTTATTTACTGTATTTAAAAATCAATACACTTTAAAAACTTTAGCTTTTGTCCAAAGAATAGGATATATAAACTCACATAATTGATGTGGCAGTTAAGTCTGTCCTCTAAACCACAAGAAAGTGATTTCTTGGCTATTTTAAATTTTTTCTTTCCTAAAATTTATTTTATAACCATCTATGGATGTTCACTTTTCCTCTGAGCAGCTTACACCATAAACTAGAAAGTTATTCATTCCAAACGTTAAATATGTGCAGTCATTCAACACGGTTAACATTTATGGAGTATCTGCTACTATGTTCAGGGAAGCGTGCCACATTAATTCTTCATTCCACATCTCCTCCTCCATGAAGCTAAACCTGATAAGCAGAGCCCACACAGAGTTCTCCCCATCTTGGTCTGAGAGTGTGCAGGAGATAACTGAGCATTTCGTGGTCCTGTTCTCTTCCCTAACTATGTCTTCTCTCCCAGGAAAATGTTAGTCCCTTGAGAATATTACCATTTTATCTCCCATTACCACTAGTAACAGAGCCTTGAACTTCATGCTAGTGGTTGAAAACACAATCATTAATGCCCATGGTGAAAATAGTCAGATCTAAAAACAGGAAGAGAAGGAGAAACAACACCCAGTTATTGAGACCCCACTATTGCTGGGCGTCCTTCCATCATTATCTTACTCATTTGTAATTAATCTTCACAGCAGCCCTGTGTACCAGGAAACTGAGGTAAAGATAGACCAAGTAGATTGCAGAAGTTCACATAGCTGGCAGGTGGCAGAGCTAGGATTAGAATGGTGATCTGCCTGGCTCCAGGTGAGCTGCTATTTCCACTGCAACAGGCTGCTGCACCTGCTTCTAGCGGAAAAGAACACATTAAAGGGAGTGACCACAATCTCCTTCATCAGGGAAAGATACTGCAATGTCTCATTATCTCAGCAGTCCTCTGCTGCCAATTGCTAAATTTTAAGGCAATAACAAACTGTGACCATTGGCAAAAAATTATGGAAAGACAGCCTTAGCATGAATAACCAGGGTAATTACCCATGCACACAATAAATTCTGTGGGCAAGAGCCTTGACCAAGCTCTCACCCTACATTCTGAGTCATACAAATTCCCGAGTAGAACATGGCCAATTGGTTTATGTCCCAGGGTGTTGGGCACCTGTGGGTCTAGCAGCTGCAAGGTTTTTCATGTTGGTTCATCACAGTAGTTTAACAAGTCATGCCCAAGAGGAATTGAGGACCAGGCCCTTGATTCTATTGAAGCCTCACTTACCACTCTCATATTGAGAGGCAGGAGTTGGCATGCTATGAGGGATATGAGGGAATGTCCAAGATAGCAAGCAGAGTGCCTTCCCAAGGACCTCTGCATACATGAGGATGGGACATGGGCTGCCATCTACTTCCCTGAAGATAGTGTGGCTTCATGCACCGGGCCTCAACAACTCTCTACAGCACCCTGAGCTCCTTCCTTTAGTCTGCCCCAGAACTAGCTTATGTTGTTGAAGTCTTTGCATAATCTGCAGAGACATACTTCACTGAGAAGTCCCTTCCAATATACCAGTATACAGAGTGAGGGGATGGGATTTGAGAAGTCTGTTTTCCAGAGAACGGAGATATCACTAATTAAAAATGACTAAAACAACACCCTTTACCTTAAAATATCATGGACATTGAATTTCAGTAGGAGGAAATGCCATGGTGATTTAATTTGTTGGATGGTCAGGGGATTTAACCCCTGTGGTAGTTAATATCTCAGGCCTTTTTTTTTTTTCTCCATAGAAGGATAATTATTTCCCTTAAGTAGGACTATTAGAGGGATTGAGGATTGAAAACTGGTACATAAACATGCAACAAATATTGGCTCCTTTCTTCCTCTTTCTTCTTTCATGCATATCTTTTAGACTTAAAAATCTATCTCAATTTAAAAATTAAAATATTAATCAATTCAACATTAAACTTTTCCCTCATGACTTCTGTTTCAGAAATATGTTCATCTTTCAGTCTCTTTTTTAACAGACATGCCACAGAGGTAAAGAGAGTGTGGAGGTTATGCGTGGGTGCCTCAGAATGTCCTGGCTCTGGGTAAGGAAAGAAAAACAGAAAGAGCTGAATTTTATTCCCAGAGTACACTCATCCTATAAGCCACAGGACTCAGGCTGCGATGCGGCCATGTGAGAATTCCTGGGGACCAGGATCTTTTTCATAAGGACACTAGATATTTTGAGCCAACTCCCTCCTACTAGCAAGGAGAGGTTAAGAATGATCATAACTAATGTTCATTTAGGTACCAGACATTCTTTGAAGCATTTAACACATTTAAACTCCTTGATCTTCTTTACAGAATTATTATTCTGCTATAATCTTTATTGTAGATGTGAGGAATTTGAGGCACAGAGCAGTTAGCTAGTTAGTTCAAGATCATCCAGTTGACAAGTGAGGGAGCCCATATGCAAATCTAGGCAGTATACCCCAGCATCTAGCCCTCAATCACTCACCATTTCCTGATATTCAACAGATGGGGCAGGTACCATGTGCTTAGTCAAGGCAGCCTGGCCTAGGCCCCTCTTCTCTTTAGAGATGAACAAGCACACACACTGCTGAGCTAACTTCTTAGAGGCTATCTGGGGAGAAAGGTAGACTGGATTCTTTGGGTGAAGTAAAGGGAAGGTTGGAAGAGAACCACTACTTTCAATCTTTTTAAGAGGATGCATGCTTCAAGACAGGTGTTTCAGAGACACAGAGCTAGACGAGTAAAATTAGCAAAGATGCTTGTAACTGTGCATGAACCATGCAAGTAGCATGGGGTGTTGGAGAGGGTAAAGTTGGAAAAGAAATGTGGTGCTGTGAAGAAAAGGCTGGCTTCAGATTTGAGAGAATTTTCTTTGCATCAAAGGGTTCGATTTTACTGTTCAGGGCAATGCTTCACCAACTTTTCTATTCTGCAGTTT
The DNA here is from genome assembly GCF_047675955.1 of Chlorocebus sabaeus. Classification (NCBI taxonomy): domain Eukaryota; kingdom Metazoa; phylum Chordata; class Mammalia; order Primates; family Cercopithecidae; genus Chlorocebus; species Chlorocebus sabaeus. The sequence continues at coordinate 49,287,507 of NC_132915.1, forward strand.
TAGGAGAGTGATTGCATATTTTCATAAGTCCTGGGGCATGGTCAGAAGCCAGTGACTCCTGTGAACTTCCTCTGAAATCCCATATTTAGTCTCTAATATTTGAGTCGATTATGTGTTCTACTCCATAACATATTTATATTTGTTAATATATGAATACATTACATTCATCACTCTTGGCATTATAGAAGATCCATCATGGCCAGGTGTGGTGGCTCGTGCCTGTAATCCCAACACTTTGGGAGGCTGAGGTGGGTGGATCACCTGAGGTCAGGAGTTCAAGACCAGCCTGGCCAACATGGTAAAATCCAGTCTCCACTAAAAAAATACAAAATGTAGCCGGGCGTGCTGGCAGGCTCCTGGAATCCCAGCTACTCAGGAGGTTGAGGCAGGAGAATTGCTTGAACCTAGGAGGTGGAGATTGCAGTGAGCTGAGATAGTGCCACTGTACTCCAACCTGGGGGACAAGAGTGAGACTCGGTCTCAAAAAAAAAAAAAAAAAAAAAAAAGAGATCCATCATGATTATCCTATGCCCTCACACCCTCCATGACGAGTAACACCTGACCCCAAGTGGTACCTTTCCCTGGTTTAAGAACTGTAGCTCTAGTTATGAGGAGTCATTGGAAGGTATTAAACTCAGTAGCGACATTATTGGATTTGAATTTTAGGAAGCTCTCAGTAGTAACAGCATGGAGAATGAAGTAAAGGAGAGCAAGGCAAGAGAGATGGAGACAACCAGTTGGGAGACTGTCCATTATTGCAGGCAAAAGATGGTGAAAAAGAAAGGCAAAAAAAAGCCAACAATTTGCTGAGCTCTTCAGCTAGGCATGCTTCTTGAGAATAATTATGAGAGAGAGCACAGGGCATTTTCCTCAAGACAAGAAGAGAGATTTAGAACTTAGTCATCTCAATTTTACGTTTCTTCTTAATAATTTTTGGAATCTGATCTTGGTGCTAGATATGCAATAGTCAGACTAGGTATGAGTTTAGGGAACCAGCAAAGCAGGGGCACAGAAAGAAAGAGAAAGAGCGAGAGAGAAATTAGAATAAAGATAATTCCAGTACCATATTATACCATATTAGTTTAGGTCATGATACCTTTTAAATTCTTAAGCTATTCCTTGGAGTGAGGAACTGAGGTCCCCATTTTTGAGCCTGAGAAGATCAGAGGAGGTGGTCAGGATCATTCAGCATACTCACACCAAGCATCAGACTCACCTAACAACAGGAAGGGAAACCCCAGTCACAGATCCACTATTACAGATGGGGAGAGGCAAACAGAGAGAATTTACTGAGTGGTTAGAAATGATTCCACTTATGAAAAAGCAGGCATACAACAGCAGCTAGGAGTGAGCAAGACAAACTCCAGTCTTCAGAATTACACACAGATTCAACTCTGTTTAGATCCTACTTGATGACATGGTTGGACTCAGGTAACACATTTTATTTGCCAATGAAACACTATTTGGATAAACAGTTAATTTGCCTGTGTCCCTCACTGCAAGGAGAAGCTCTTATTTTCCTTCTCAGTTTGAATCAGATTTGAATCTGAATTTTATCAACAGAAGATTCAGCATTAATTTTCTCTGACTCTTTTCAATAGGTCCCCCTAGTTACTATCTCTTAGTTCATATCTGGCATCCTTATATTTTTGGGAAAAAAGTCAATAATATTAAGGATAATCCATACAATAAAAAATATATTAATAATAATGCATCTCTCACTATTTAGCACTTACTCTGTAAGTGATTTACATTCATTGTCTCAATTGGTCTTCACAATGAAACAACAAAATCTGTAATTATCATTTTCTCTATTTTAGAGATGGGGAGATTGAGATTTAGAGATGGCAGGGCTGGGATTCAAACCCTGGCAGATTAACTCTGAGTCTGCCCCTTTTCAGAAATGGGTGTTCCATTCAGACCCATTCAGGGATTAACTCAGCCTGAACTCACCTACACATACCCTGTTTTGAGCTCAACTTCCTTCTGGCAGCAGTACTTCCTGAAGACTGTCAATGATTCACTTCCGGGTCACCTCTACCCTCTGTGAGCCTTGTGAGACATTTTAAACGCCAGAGCCACATTCATTCATTGTAGCTCCAGCATTTCTTTTCCTAGGAACATGCTATTTTCATTAGGATTAAAACAGCCCTCAGCAATAAATATTAAAAACCTGCCCAGTGAAAAGAGCAGCTTCCTCAGAAGCTTATGAGGATTTGAATTTTTAAGCAGGCCCCGCTTCCTATGACCACCCCTCTTCTCCATCCCTTTGTGTGCTCCCACATGGGTGTGCTTTCAGCATCAATCAGATTTGCTGTTTTGCTCAAATCCGTTCGTACTAATTGTCTGCCCATATTGCTGTGTGCTCTGGACAGAATGGTCTGGGAGAAATAGAAACTCACTCCTTCTCCCACCCCTGGGGGGATTCAGATTTTGTGTGCTTGATCTTTGTTGGTGGCAAGATAAAAATGCTTGCTATACATAGCAGCTTTCCTCCTTCATGTTCAACGGCAGCCCTGATGATGGGGGACCTCAGCCATCCTATTTGTTCTAAAGCCACCCACAGAAGAATCAGAGCAGCAGAAGCCAGAAATAAGCTAGCTGGGGCTGCAAGTCTCTGTGTGTGTGGTGATATAGCAGAGAGACTTGGGAAAGTCAATTATTTTCAGTATGAATTTTGGTTCCACTGCTTCATCGTGTAAGATGGGGATCCCCAATTTGTTCATCTGTAAAATGAAGATGCTAATACCTACCCACTGGGGCTATTGGGAGAATTAAAGACCTATATAAAGCATTTAGTGCAAGACTTGGAGCAGGGAGACACTCTGCTTTGCCTGTCACTCCCTCCCCTCTCTGGCTGGAAGCCTGAGTAGTAGGTGAGGCATTTATTATCCATGTTCATAAACATCCCCAAAGACTTGTGGTTCCTGTATTAAAAACCACATTGAGTGTCCCTAGTTATTGGGTGTCCTTGGGCCTGACTTTCTCTACACAAATATATGAGCTTTGGATTTTTAAAAAGTATATAGTAATTATATTCTTGGACAAATGGTACATTTTCTAGAAAAGCACAGAGAATTCTTTCAGCACTCGGGGCCAGGTAGGAATTGCTTGATGTATGGGTAGCAACTCATAGTAACTAATGATTTACAATAAATACTTCAACAAAGAAAAGTCTGGGCAAACTCTATATTTCACCCTCATGGCAATGAGCTACAAAGGGTTTGCATTTTAAATCAACTGGTGGTCGTACCCCAGAAGGATGTGGTCGAAATAGATTTGTGTGACAAGGTAATTACTCATCATGGAAAGGATCCCAGCTGTCATCATGGCTTCTCACTAAGCAGTCAGTGAGTGAGCAGTTATGGAATTACAGGGCTGACCTCCTGTGTACTGCCTCACAATCATCCTGAGCCGGAGTCACAGAGTTTCATCAGGGGGACCCAGGAGGCACAAAGCAGTCAACACCCCGTGGCTGAGAATCAAACTCTGGAAGGGGCCTGTTTTCAACCTCTTCATTCTGGTCACTGGTGGCAATTTTGCCAAGTGACAAAAGAGCTAGACTAGGAGTTCCCAGTTCAGGATCTTAATGGCCTGAATGTTCAAGACAGTGTGGAGAGGTCCAGAGACTGCAGTCCTTGGGGTTACACAGATCTGTGCTGGAGTCTCAGCCCTGCTGCTCACTGTGTGATTGATCTGGAACTAAAAAAAAACATTTCTCTGATTTCCTAGCTGTATTTTCCTAGCTGATTTCCCAGTTGATTTTTCTAGCTATAAAATGGTGGTAATAATTCCTACTTTAAAAGCTTTTAAACTAGTATGTATGAAAATGGTTGGCACTTAATGAACATTATTATTTCACCTTTTGAAGTACCATTAGGTGCCAGGAACTGTGCTAAGCATATTACATGGACTTTGCTCATAACAGCTTCCTATTTTATGGATAAGAAGTTGGAGGAATCCTGCCCAAGTAGCTAGTATGCAGCTAGTTAGTAGCAGAGACAGAATTTGATCTAGGCAGGTTGGATCCAGACTGCCCTATAATCATCAGAGGGAGAAAACATACCTTCAACTGGAGCTTTAGAGACTTTTGTGCCAGTTCTCAATAAACATTGTATAGGGTCTCTATCTTCAAAGAGTTTATCCAGTCTTGTTGGAGGACAAGGGAGAAATATCAGAACACAAACAGCCCTGAGAATAGACCACCCAGCAACCAACAATAATTGCTGTGGGAGCTCAGTGAAGATCAGGAACTGACTCCAGGACACATGGATCCCTTCTCCTGTAGTCTCCACATCTGCCACCTTTTTTTGCACTGGGGTTTCTTATGTGTCAGTGTTACACAATTTTAAGGCTCTGATTTTAAATTAAAGAATGGACCCCAGCTTTGGCTTAAGCATAGAGGCAGGAAATATACATGCCCTAGAGACTAAGTTAACAGTAAAATGTTACTCTTCCTCCTCTATACGCAGAGAAATCTTTCATGGAAAAAACAGGATCGCTGTTGAGATAGGAAAGTTATGTATGAGAGGGTGTGGAGGATAGAAAGAGGCAGGAAGCATAACTTGGAATTATTGCTTCTAAAGTTTAGAAGGGTCACCTGACTCCAGTGGATAATAAGATGAATATTATCTTGGTATGCAAGAGCAAAGATCACGTTTTGAGGCCCTTTTTCTCCCTATCTATTGCTCTAATGGGCCTACCCTCACTTTAAAAATAAACAATCAAATGCAAAGGTGGCAGTTGCATTTTGTGGGCCACAAAGGAGAGTCAAAGGCTGGAGTATCAGCACTTTGTTTCTGATGGTAGAGCCTGGATTGTCCCTAGTGCACTAGACATCCTGTCCTCTTAGATCGCAGCAATGAGTGGGCTGAGGATAGGAGGGAGTGTGCATCCACCTTCCTGCAAAGCTGCAGGTTTACCTGTGGAGAGTGCTCTGTATGCCTCACAATGCACCCTGTCACCCTCCTGGCACTCTATATTGGCTGAGATCTGCATGGGGAGAGGGGAACTGTCCTGCAGAAGAAATCTGGAAGGGGGTTAAGCCTAGCAGGAAGGGGAAGAAGCCAAAGCAGCCAATTAATTTTCCTCTGCTGCTTAAATCATTCTCGCCCAATCTGCTGAGCTGAGAATAAGCATAACTGTCCCCAAGGTGTCAAGGCCCTGCCTTTTTTTGGTAAATCACATGGGAATCAAAAATAGATCCACTGTGAAAAAAGGCATCTCAGTCCACCCTCCACTGGCAATGGCTGAGTTTGGTGGATATTCATCTCTATTCCATGTCACCTGCCAACTTTGAGGCCTGTTTGCCACATCACTAAAGAGGTTGCTAAGCATCTTTCTACTGAGTCTTTAAGATTTGTTACCTGGATTTGGGCATTATACAGACATGTCTTTTGTTCATGATGCCTCTGGTTAAAGCTTGCCCCTCCCAAAGAAATAAAGCTTCACAAAGCAACATCTACTTTGATCCAGCGCTTAAATATTTAGTAGAGTGGTATCTCCCAAAATGTGTTTCTTGAAACATTGGTTCTGTGATATATTCCCAGAAAAATGTACTTCGTGGAAAATATGAAAGTCCCTTCTTAGGTACTTACAATATACATCAGAATACTAAAGGTAAGGATACTGTTTATATGAGCTTAATACAGCATTTCTAAAATTTATTTGTTCATAGAATTCTTTCGATTTTCAAAAGTTTGAGGCAGTCCTCAGCCCTGCTTTAGTGGAACATACTTAGGTAAATGCTGATGAATCTATAAGGATTGTTTTAGTACCACCACCTCTGGTACAGAGGCAAGCATTCTGCTTTTCACCATAAGATTTCAACATTGGAAGAGTAATAGTAATATCAATGGCACTACCATTTTGCCCCAACTCTGCATCTATGCAGGCTGTTGAGCCAGCACTGATGCACCAGTAGTTGAAAGGTGTCTGAGCAATGTACAAGGCTGCCATGTTAGAAAAACGATTAGCATTTTACTCTACCAAAAGGCTTACCACAAGCTACCAACCTTTTTTTTTTTTTTTCACTAAAAATTATTAGTTTGGTACCCTTTGAAAAGATAATAGCATAACACCAGGAAAATCTCCTCAGGGTATATTCAGGCATAAGCACAAAAGGATTGTCACTGCACTTACTGTTAAAATAAACTCTATGAGCCAGGTACCCTTATTAGACCCATTTTGCAGATGAGTAAACTGAAGGTAACGTACCTCAGTGTCCCATTGCTGGCACATCATAGAGTTAGGACTTGAACTCAGGCAGTCAGAGTTGAGAGCTCACTCTCTTAACCACAGATGGGACAGGTAAATGATGGAAACTCCAGACTGGTGCACTCACAGCGACTGTCACCAAGGAAGTCACAGAAGTTTCTGGTCCATCTTCTTCCATAGGTAGAACAGGCAAACACTTCTGGATTTTTCCTCCCTCCTGGCCCACTGCCCATGTCTGGTGGTTTCAGGAGGGGACAACAGCAGGGCTGGCTGTATTCCACATAACAGGGTTTTTCTTAGCTGTGGCCTTCACACACATCCTCCACCTACCTGTAGGGCTGACTCTATGGATGTACAACCAATACATTCACAAAAGGCTCCACATTTAGTTGGCTCTGTGCTTGGTTTAATGGTCTGTTGTCAGCATCCTGAAATTTTTAATAACTTTTGAAAAGGGGACCTGTACTAGGCCCCATAAATGATAAATCTGGTTCTGCCGGCTTATTTTGTTTGTTGAATTAGATACTGTGGTAAGGGAAGGACTTTGTGTAGCAAATCTATATAAGAAGATTCCCTCAAAATGAATAAAGAATGGTCACTGCAGATAATATATGGCAACTAACCAAACACTTCAACACAGAACACACTTATCATAGAAAACTATGCCCATGACTATAGGCAAAATGATGCTTGTAAGACTCTAATCCAGCAATTAGCCACATATCCACATATCCACAGGTCAGCGAAAATCCATGCTTGTTTTCTCTGCCAATATGGTGAGCATGCTGTTGTCAGAGAGAAATGTACCACTGTAGGATAAACTACTTTGTTTTATGAGATTTTATTTAGAAATTTCAAGCTATCAAAATGTTCATACATTTTGGTACAGTAGTCCTACTTTGGGGAATTTAGACTCAGGAAATCCTTCTTTTAAAGTATGAACCCTCATATTCCTTGAGGTATTAGTAAGAAGACAAGAGAAAACCACTCACATGTTCAAAAAAGCTGGTAGGTTAAATAAATTATAGATTCCACTTGATAGAATGAATGTCAGGGGTTGGCATGTAAAGGGCCAGGCAGTAAATATTTTATGCTTGTGGGTCATAGGGTTTTCTGTCACAACTACTAGCTCTGCTGTTGTAGCATGAAAGCAGCCATGAGCAATACAACAATGAATGGATGTAGCTGTGTTCCAATAAAACTTTATTTATAAAAATAGGTAGTGGACCAGATTTGACTGGCAAGAAGTAGCTTGCCAATGCCTAGTACTATCATTTAAATGATGATTATGAAGACTGCCTGAATGTGTGATATTTAATGAAAAAAAAAAAAAAACGGATAAAAACTTGCATGACCATAGTGATTACAACGGCGTATATGTATATGTCTATGTGTTGTGTATAGAAAAATCTGGGGTAAAAAACCTTACATGTATGCAATTAGTTGGGCTGAGTGCTAGGATTCTGGGTGATTTTCTTTTCTTTGCCCTGAGAGAGATTTTCTCAGCCTTGATACTCTTTCACATACAGAATACTGAATATGTATAAAATAGATGTAGATACAGACCCCTTCTAATCAGTACTAGCTAACAAGCAGCTAATAGATGATAAGGGAGCACGCGCTGCACTCATGCAATTGCCATTTGCTTCATAACCATTGCTTCCCAAATACTTAGCCCCCTACCTTTGGAGGTTTCCTCCCATTGGCCTAGCACCAGACATGGGCAGGACATTTTTGTTGACCAGTGTTCAGCTGGGCCTATGACCACTCTGTTGGTCAGACTTTTCCAGGGAAGCTGGGCATACAATTGAGCAGCTGAGAACCTGCAGTGGGAAGAGTGGGGAAACAGAAGTGACACTGTAATGTTCTTTAAGAGGAAAAAGTATAGTCCTAACTCTATCTTATCATGAATCCATCCAGTTAAGAACACAATACAGGCTACCATAAATTTGTATATGAGACTACCTGCCTAAAAGACTCTCATTTTGTTTTATTGAGCTATGGGATGATCTCCATTAGTGGATTTCACCATATACAGATGTAGTAAAAGCCATTAATATTTAAATTTGTTGAGCTGGAGCTTTGTAAGGGATTTCTTTCCTTGAGGAAATTGATTTGGTTTTGTATATGTGTTCATGGAAATATGGGATATCTTGTCTCATTAAATTCAAAGAATGAAGGATTATAACAAAACAAGTAGGTACTGCTTTTATGAAGCATGCCCAACAATGTGCTGTGAAGATGATGAGGTTTTTTTTTCTTCCTTTGGGATTTCATGATTGAACCTGAATTGGTGTAAAGAGGAGATTTCTGAAGGAGACAAACTTGAAAACAGTATCACCTTTTTTGAAAGAAAAAGAAGCATCTTTTTTCTTTCTCCTTGAAGTATCTGATACTAAATAAGAGATTGTCTCTTTATTGTTCCAGTCTGTTGGTTATCACAATGAAATAATTTCCTAAACCATAGCTTTGTTACTAGTTGTCAGGGAAATAGTTATGCTATGCCCAAATATGGGAATTAAAACTTTACAATAAAATCCATAGAAAGGAGGGTGTCTAGAGAAAAGTGTCTTTAATTATAATCTACATGCACCTGATAATCACCTAAAAAATTAATAATTACCATTCACTTTATCCATAATTAATCACAAAGTCAAGCAAATTGGAAAGTCCTGTTTCATTTGAACAAATTGTTGGACTTGGGAAATTATCCCATAGCAAGAACTGGGGCAAAGATGATTAACCTCCTGGACATCCTAAAAGTGTTTAAGAAATCAAAAAATTAAAAAAACAAATATTGAGGGCTTACTCTGTGTCTAATATTGTGCTGAGGACTTTACATATGTTAGCTTGTTTAATCTTCACAGTGGCCTAAGGAATAGACGCAGCTATGGTACCCATTTTACCAATGAAGAAATACACAATAAGATTAAGTATCTTGCTTAAGATCACAAAGTTACTACATTGCTGATCAAAGACTTGAACTCAAGTCTCTGAGACTCTAAAAATTCATTTTTACCTAGTTCATTATACTGCCAAATCAAAGGGAAGGTTCTAAAGGATGAGGTGGGGTGGGGTGGGAGAGGGTATTTCTTAAGCATATCAAGCAAGGGTTCTCCCAGGAAGTTCTATTACATGTAAATGGAGAAAAATAATTTTACATTGTTTGCAGAATGTGAAATTATTCTGAAACCAAAGGCCAGTGATTTAACCAGGTGCTAAAGAGAGCATGGAAATGGGAAAATCATGAATAGTCAAAAATAATCAAGAACTCCAAGATCCCATTCCCTGCTCCATTAAAAAAACAAACAAACAAACAAAAAAAAAACAAAAAAATAAAAAACAGAAAAGAAACAAGTCTATTTGTTATATGAAAATAACCCAAAGTTGAGGGTAGGGCATAGGGTCAGCTGACAGTCAGCATTTCAATACCTCCTTTGAGGAAATTTGTATATATATTCTGTCATACCACATATATATGCTTATGTACACAAACATAGTCACATACTAAAATACCCCATTTAGGGCGTGCCCAAGATGGCTGAATACAAACAGCTCTAGCCTGCAGCTCCCAGTGTGAGTGACACAGAAGACGGGTGATTTCTGCATTTTCAACTGAGGTACCGGGTTCATCTCACTGGGGCGTGTCAGACAGTTGGCACTGGTCTGTGGGTGTACCCTGACCACTGAGAGCTGAAGCAGGGCAAGGCATCACCTCACCTGGGAAACGCAAGGGGAAAGGGAATTCCTTTTCCCAGCCAAAGGAAATTGAGACAAACAACACCTGGAAAATCGGGTAACTCCTACCCTAATACTACACTTTACCAAGGGTCTTAGCAAATGGCACACCAGGAGATTATATCCCACACCTGGCCCAGAGGGTCCCACACCCACGGAGCCTCCCTCATTGTTAGCACAGCAGTCTGAGATCTAACTGCAAGGCGGCAGCGAGGCTGGGGGTATGGCGCCCGCCATTGCTGAGGCTTAAGTAGGTAAACAAAGCCACTGGGAAGCTCGAATTGGGTGGAACCCACCACAGCTCAAGGAGACCTGCCTGCCTCTGTAGACTCCTCCTCTGGGACAGGGCATAGCTAAACAAAAAGCAGCAGAAACCTCGGCAGAGGTAAATGCCCTTGTCTGACAGCTTTGAAGAGAGCAGTGGATCTCCCAGCACGGAGGTTGAGATCTGAGAACGGACAGACTGCCTGCTCAAGTGGGTCCCTGACCCCTGAGTAGCCTAACTGGGAGACATCCCCCATTAGGTGCACACCGACACCACACACCTCACATGGCGGGGTACATCCCTGAGACAAAGTTTCCAGAGCAAGAATCAGACAGCAACACTTGCTCCTCAGCAATATTCTATCTTCTGCAGCCTCCGCTGCTGATACCTAGGCAAACAGGGTCTGGAGTGGACCTCAAGCAAACTCCAACAGACCTACAGCTGACGGTCCTGACTGTTAGAAGGAAAACTAACAAACAGAAAGGACACCCACACCAAAACCCCATCAGTACGTCACCATCATCAAAGACCAAAGGCAGATAAAACCAAAAAGATGGGGAAAAAGCAGTGCAGAAAAGCTGGAAATTCAAAAAATCAGAGCACATCTCCCCCTCCAAAGGAACGCAGCTCATCACCAGCAATGGAACAAAGTTGGATGGAGAATGACTTTGACAAGTTGAGAGAGGAAGGCTTCAGTTGATCAAACTTCTCAGAGCTAAAGGAGGAACTATGTACCCAGCCCAAAGAAACGAAAAACCTTGAAAAAAGAATGGATAAATGGATAACTAGAATAATCAATGCAGAGAAGACCTTAAAAGAACTGATAGAGATGAAAACCATAACACGAGAACTATGTGACAAACGCACAAGCATCAGTAACTGTCTTGATCAACTGGAAGAAAGAGTATCAGCGATAGAAGATCAAATGAATGACATGAAGCAAGAAGAGAAGTGTGGAGAAAAAAGAGGAAAAAGAAATGAACAAAGCCTCCAAGAAGTATGGGATTATGTGAAAAGACCAAATCTACGTCTGATTGGTGTGCCTGAAAGTGACATGGAAAATGGAACCAAGTTGGGAAACACTCTGCAGGATATTATCCAGGAGAACTTCCCCAACCTAGTAAGGCAGGCCAACATCCAAATTCAGGAAATACAGAGAATGCCACAAAGATACTCCTTGAGAAGAGCAACTGCAAGACACATAATTGTCAGATTCACCAAAGTTGAAATGAAGGAAAAAATGTTAAGGGAAGCCAGAGAGAAATGTCGGGTTACCCACAAAGGGAAGCCCATCAGACTAACAGCGGATCTCTGGGCAGAAACTCTACAAGCCAGAAGACAGTGGGGGCCAATATTCAACATTCTTAAAGAAAAGAATTTTTAAACCCAGAATTTCATATCCAGCCAAACTAAGTTTCATAAGTGAAGGAGAAATAAAATCCTTTACAGATAAGCAAATGCTTAGAGATTTTGTCATCACCAGGCCTGCCCTACAAGAGATCCTGAAGGAGGCACTAAACATGGAAAGGAACAACAGGTAGCAGCCATTGCAAAAACATGTCAAAATGTAAAGTCCATCAATGCTAGGAACAAACTGCATCAACTAGCAAGCAAAATAACCAGCTAATATGATAATGACAGGATGAAGTTCACACATAACAATATTAACCTTAAATGTAAATGGACTAAATGGTCCAATTAGAAGACAGACTGGCAAATTGGATAAAGAGTCAAGACCCATTAGTTTGCTGTATTCAGGAGACCCATCTCACATGCAGAGACACACATAGGAACAAAATAAAGGGATGGAGGAAGATCTACCAAGCAAATGGAGAGCAAAAAGAAAAGCAGGGGTTGCAATCCTAGTCTCTGATAAAACAGACTTTAAACCATCAAAGATCAAAAGAGACAAAGAAGGCCATTACATAATGGCAAAGGGATCAATTCATCAGGAAGAGCTAACTATCCTAAATATATATGCACCCAATACAGGAGCACCCAGATTCATAAAGCAAGTCCTTAGAGACTTACAAAGAGACTTAGACTCCCATACAATAATAATGGGAGATTTGAACACCCCACTGTCAACATTAGACAGATCAACGAGACAGAAAGTTAACAAGGATATCCAGGAATTGAACTCAACTCTGCACCAAGCGGACCTAATAGACATCTACAGAACTCTCCACCCCAAATCAACAGAATATACATTCTTCTCAGCACCATATTGCACTTATTCCAAAATTGACCACATAATTGGAAGTAAAGCACTCCTCAGCAAATGTACAAGAACAGATATTACAACAAACTATCTCTCAGACCACACTGCAATCAAACTAGAACTCAGGACTAAGAAACTCAATCAAAACTGCTCAACTACATGGAAACTGAACAACCTGCTCCTGAATGACTACTGGGTACATAAATAAATGAAGGCAGAAATAAAGATGTTCTTTGAAACCAGTGAGAACAAAGATACAACATACCAGAATCTCTGGGACACATTTAAAACAGTGTGTAGAGGGAAATTTATAGCACTAAATGCCCACAAGAGAAAGCAGGAAAGATCTAAAATTGACACACTAACATCACAATTAAAAGAACTAGAGAAGCAAGAGCAAACACGTTCAAAAGCTAGCAGAAGGCAAGAAATAACTAAGATCAGAGCAGAACTGAAGGAGATAGAGACACAAAAACCCTCCAAAAAATCAATGAATCCAGGAGTTGGTTTTTTGAAAAGATCAACAAAATTGATAGACTGCTAGCAAGATTAATAAAGAAGAAAAGAGAGAAGAATCAAATAGATGAATTAAAAAATGATAAAGGGGATATCACCACGAACCCCACAGAAATACAAACTACCATCAGAGAATACTATAAACACCTCTACGCAAATAAACTGGAAAATCTAGAAGAAATGGATAATTTCCTGGACACTTACACTCTCCCAAGACTAAACCAGGAAGAAGTTTAATCCCTGAAAAGACCAATAACAGGCTCTGAAATTGAGGCAATAATTCGTAGCCTACCAACCAAAAAGAGTCCAGGACCAGACGGATTCACAGCCGAATTCTACCAGAGGTACAAGGAGGAGTTGGTACCATTCCTTCTGAAACTATTCCAATCAATAGAAAAAGAGGGAATCCTCCCTAACTCATTTTACGAGGCCAGCATCATCCTGATACCAAAGCCTGGCAGAGACACAACAAAAAAAGAGAAGTTTAGACCAATATCCGTGATGAACATCAACACAAAAATCCTCAATAAAATACTGGCAAACTGAATCCAGCAGCACATCAAAAAGCTTATGCACCATGATCAAGTGGGCTTCATCCCTGGGATGCAAGGCTGGTTCAACATATGTGAATCAATAAACGTAATCCAGCATATAAACAGAACCAAAGACAAAAACCACATGATTATCTCAATAGATGCAGAAAAGGCCTTTGACAAAATTCAACAGCCCTTCATGCTAAAACTCTCAATAAATTCGGTATTGATGGAACGTATCTCAAAATAATAAGAGCTATTCATGACAAACCCACAGCCAATATCATACTGAATGGGCAAAAACTGGAAAAATCCCCTTTGAAATCTGGCACAAGACAGGGATGCCCTCTCTCACCACTCCTATTCAACATAGTGTTGGAAGTTTGGGCTAAGGCAATCAGGCAAGAGAAAGAAATAAAGGGAATTCAGTTAGGAAAAGAAGAAGTCAAATTGTCCCTGTTTGCAGATGACATGATTGTATATTTAGAAAACACCATCATCTCAGCCCAAAATCTCCTTAAGCTGATAAGCAACTTCAGCAAAGTCTCAGGATACAAAATTAATGTGCAAAAATCACAAGCATTCTTATATACCAGTAATAGACAGAGAGCCAAATCATGAATGAACTCCCATTCACAATAGCTTCAAAGACAATCAAATACCTAGGAATCCAACTTACAAGGGATGTAAAGGACCTCTTCAAGGAGAACTACAAACCACTGCTCTGTGAAATAAAAGAGGACACAAACAAATGGAAGAACATACCATGCTTATGGATAGGAAGGATCAATATTGTGAAAATGGCCATACTGCCCAAGGTAATTTATAGATTCAATGCCATTCCCATTAAGCTACCAATGACTTTCTTCACAGAATTGGAAAAAACTGCTTTAAAGTTCATATGGAACCACAAAAGACCCCGCATTGCCAAGACAATCCTAAGCCAAAAGAACAAAGCTGGAGGCATCATGCTAACTGACTTCAAACTATACTACAAGGCTACAGTAACCAAAACAGCATGGTACTGGTACCAAAACAGAGATATAGACCAATGGAACAGAACAGAGCCCTCAGAAATAATACCACACATCTACAGCCATCTGATCTTTGACAAACCTGACAAAAACAAGAAATGGTGAAAGGATTCCCTATTTAAGAAATGGTGCTGGGAAAATTGGCTAGCCATAAGTAGAAAGCTGAAACTGGATCCTTTCCTTACTCTTTATACGAAAATTAATTCAAGATGGATTAGAGACTTAAATGTTAGACCTAAAACCACAAAAACCCTAGAAGAAAACCTAGGTAATACCATTCAGGACATAGGCATGGGCAAGGACTTCATGTCTAAAACACCAAAAGCAATGGCAACAAAAGCCAAAATTGACAAATGGGATCTCATTAAACTAAAGAGCTTCTGCACAGCAAAAGAAACTACCATCAGAGTGAACAGGCAACCTGCAGAATGGGAGAACATTTTTGCAATCTACTCATCTGACAAAGGGCTAATATCCAGAACCTACAAAGAACTCAATCAAATTTACAAGAAAAAAAAACTCCATCAAAAAGTGGGCAAAGGATATGAACAGACACTTCTCAAAAGACATTCATACAGCCAACAGACACATGAAAAAATGCTCATCATCACTCGCCATCAGAGAAATGCAAATCAAAACCACAATGAGATACCATCTCACACCAGTTACAATGGCAATCATTAAAAAATCAGGAAACAACAGGTGCTGGAGAGGATGTGGAGAAATAGGAACACTTTTACACTGTTGGTGGGATTGTAAACTAGTTCAACCATTGTGGAAAACAGTGTGGCGATTCCTCAAGGATCTAGAACTAGAAATACCATTTGACCCAGCCATCCCATTACTGGGGATATACCCAAAGGATTATAAGTCATACTGCTATAAAGGCACATGCACACGTATGTTTATTGCGGCACTATTCACAATAGCAAAGACTTGGAATCAACCCAAATGTCCATCAGTGACAGACTGGATTACGAAAATGTGGCACATATACACCATGGAATACTATGCAGCCGTAAAAAAGGATGAGTTCGTGTCCCTTGTATGGACAAGGATGCAGCTGGAAACCATCATTCTCAGCAAACTATCACAAGAACAGAAAACCAAATACCGCATATTCTCACTCATAGGTGGGAATTGAACAATGAGATCACTTGGACACAGGAAGGGGATCATCACACACTGGGTCTTATTGTGGGTAGGGGTGATGTGGGAGGGATAGCATTAGGAGATATACCTAATGTAAATGATGAATTAATGGGTGCAGCACACCAACATGACACATGTATACATATGTAACAAACCTGCACGTTGTGCACATGTACCCTAGAACTTAAAGTATAACAAAAAATAAAAATTAAAATAAAATACCCAATTTATCTGGCTTAATAAGAAACTACATGATATACATAGTAGAATACAATATATACACATATTATGTTAATTAATCAAGAATATATTTTATATATACCTACTTTTCATATTTATATATTATGTAATTAAATTGAAAAATCAAACAAATAAAAATGTATTCTAAATTTATCTACTTTCCAGATTTCCATATTCATGTTATTAAATATTAATTTAATATGCAATTAAATGCATATTAATTGCTCAGAGTATTCATCAGAAACATGAAAGGTAGTGGGTGGGGGGGATGGTTTAATGGGTACAAAATATAACTAGATAGAATGAATAAGATCTAGTATTTGATAGCACAACAAGGTGACTACAGTCAACAATAATTTATTGTACATTTTTAAAGAACTAAGAGTATAATTGGATGTTTGTTACACAAAAAAGGATAAATGCTTGTGGGGATGAATAGCCGTTTACCTGGCTGTGATTATTAAGCATTTCATGCCTGTATCAAAATATCTCATATACCCCATAAATACATATACCTACTATATACCCACAAAAATTAAAAAGTTAAAATAAAAACATTCTGTTCTAAAATTCATGCCATTAGACCTCATCAAAGCCTAGGGAATTCTCTGTTTCTCCATCACATGACACCAGACTACCATGCTCTTTGAAATCTAAAGCCTGAAATTTTAGGGTCAGTCTATACTGTGTCAAGAAAATAGTATATGCCTTGGTACTACAAATATCTGGAATTGATTCCCAACTGTGTGTTCCTGTGTAAGTTGCTTAAGTTTTGCAAGCCTATCTTTTTTTATTTATAAAATGGGTATACAGTGCTTGCCTTCCTAAGAGCATTACTGTGAGGATAAAAGAAAATACTTAACAAGGACCTGTAACAAAAGCGAGTGCTCAGTTAAGTAGAAATTATTTTTACTACATCACTGCTTGTGTCAACATCCTTGCTTTCTACTGTGGGTGTTGCTTTCTCTAGCAAAATCCCAACTCTTAATTAGCTGACTGTATCATGCTAAGGACTGGTAAATCAGATGACAGCTTATAAGGTTTACTAGAATTGTGCTCATAGTAAGAATAAATGGGCTCTGAGCAAATAAAAAAAAGTTTTTGCAAGATCAATTTTGACTGTTGAAAATTAGACTCCCTGCTGCAGTGCTCTGTTCTACAATCTTGAAAAGAGATGTAATAGGTTTCATCTTGTGTGCCAACAGTGATCTCTTGGAAGTGGCTGCCAGTAATTCTGGGTTGAAAAGGATTCTGCACCTGAGTCCTACTTTAGTGTGAAAAGGTGCATTGATTAATTGGTAATGTCTGCCTTGGGCAAGGGAAGGGGGTGGGATAATTTGTGTGACACATGTGCCATGTATTTGCTAAGTCTAATCTAGGTTCTCAAGCTCTCCAAATCAGTTACTTTTATATAAATGGTGTATACATGGGCGACTATATATGTATATAAATTCATATACATAAATCCATATATGTGTTTATAAATCCATTTATGAGTATATAAAGTAACTACTTTATAGAAAAATCTGAATGCAATGGGGATTTCAACATGAAACAATTTTATGTTTCACTAATCACTCTTCTCAACAGTTACATCAGAAGTCCCTTTGGGTATATTCCATTAGTTTCTGTTAAAACTTAGTTATTCAAAATAGAATTAGTTCAGCACAGTTTGAAAGTCTAATCCCAAAACTATTATAAATCTCCTGTCCTCTTCTGCAGCACAAGCTTGATGTGTATTTTAAGAGACTTGCACAGGTGAGGGCAAGTGGGCTTCTCTTTTAATTCCTCTTCCTCTTCCCTTGTTTTTTTTTTTTTTTTCTTTTGATGGAGCCTCACTCTGTCGCCCAGGCTGGAGTGCAGTGGCACGATCTCAGTTCACTGCAATATCCGCCTCCTGGGTTCAACCGATTCTCCTGCCTCAGTCCCTCGAGTAGCTGGGATTACAAGTGCTCACCACCACGCCCAGGTAATTTTTGTATTTTTAATAGAGATAGGGCTTTGTCACATTGACCAGGCTGGTCTTGAACTCCTGACCTCAAGTGATCCACCCACCTCAGCCTCCCAAAGTGCTGAGATTACAGGCGTGAGCCACTGCGCCTGGCCCCTCTTCCCTCTCTTAAGTCTGACTCTGGGCTCTGTCCTCTCCCCAGTCATATCCACTGTGGGTCTCTGTATCCTTTGGGAAGAGGAGCTGGGAAGGGGAACAAGGGAGAGGATGAGGTCTCTCACTGGCTGTCTACAGAGGTGTCTTTGGACTCATTCTGTCTTGGCTTGGCTCTGTCTGCCACTGGTGACTTCCGTACGTGGATATTCTCTATTTGGTTTTAGAGGATGGTGGTGAACTTCACTCTACTTCTTCATTGCTGAAGGGTATGTATCTACATTTGTCTCCTACCACAGTTCCACACTTCCAACCCCCTTTCCAGGTGAGGCAACTCTCACTAGATATCCACCTTGGCAGCTCCATGACTTCTGCTTCCTGTACCAGAGCCCTGGAGAAGTCCTCTTATATCCCCCAAAAGGTAGCGTTTGCTCCCATCTTCTTCCCAGGCATATAACATCATTGTAGTCCAGCCTGCTATCTTCAGAGACTTTAGGAAAGAGGCAGGCTCTAGACTCTATGTTCACTCATGCCCCAAATTCCAGAGGTTGCATTGAGTTCTCCCACTTACTCCGCTTCCATCCTCTGCTCTACCCCACTGGCAGCACCCAGGGCCTTCAGTTTCCCAGTTCAGAAGAACATGCAGAGAGTGATGTTGGCAAGAAGGGAATAGGAGTTCTCTGACTTCACTCTCTCCTACAGAAATCCAGCTGGCAACTGTCCACAGGCAAGAATACCATCCTGAATATCCAAGAACTCAGGAGTAAGGCTCCACCCCCTTAGACTGTGGAACTGAAAAAAGCCATGATTGAATGGTAAGAGAAATGGTTCTCATTAAGCATGCTCATCCTTCCCCAAGCTAGCACAGTGCCATGCACAAAGAATTCTGGACTTGTGGTTCTACAGTGAGAAAAATGAGTTGGAGGTGGACATTCAGCCTCCCCACCATTCTGGGACCCTGCGAAAGAGGCTCACTTCAGTCTCATCCTATGGGAAACACTGAGAGTAACAGCAGGGCTATACCACCTGGGGTCAGTTAGAAATAAAGAACAGGGGTGTTTAGCTACTTGGGAGGTTGAGGCATGAGAATCACTTGAACACAGGAGGCAGAGGTTTTAGTGAGCTGAGATTGTGTGCTGCTGCATTCCAGCCTGGGTGACAGAGTGAACTTTGTCTCAAAAAACCAAGAAACAAACAAACAAAAAGGGTGGGGGTTAGAGTTCACAGCAACCATCAAACAAATCTTGGTAGTTGTTCTGAACTTTGGCCAATGGATCTATGGAGGTGCCACATCAGAGAAACTACCCAATATTATCACACTACAGAAAACATGGTCCACAGGTCCTTTAGGATTGAATCCCTAGTGAGCATCTCCACATAGCCCAAGTGCTCTCCCTAAGTCTTCCCTGGGTCGAGAGGCAACTGTAGGTCAGTGATTACCTGAGGAAGAAACATCTGTCCCTGTCCAATGCTAGTAGTGGAGAGGTAACCCAACTAAGCTCTGGTTCTCACATTAAGCCTTTCCCAAGTCAGGAGGCAACTGCAGGTCAGCAATTACCTGGGGAGGGAGCATCTGGCCCTGCCCAACTCCAGCTGCAGCATGGTTACTCAACCAAACCTCGGTGTTCTGCGTAAGCTTCCTCTAGGTCAGCAGGCAAGCCCATATCCACACGTATCTGTAGAGCAGAGCCTGTGGTCCTGCCCACCTTGTGCAGCCAAACAACAAGCCCAGAGACCTCACTCAGACTTGGAGTCCATTGCATGGCCATGCTGAAAAATTCCAAACAATAGTACTGTCTAGCCAGGGAAGACAACCTGCAACCCTGCCTGAACAGATATAATTTCAGTGCCCAGCCAGCGGTGCTCCACCTGATTTCAGAGTCCAGCCAGTGGTCTCACTGAATCACAGAACACAATCAGCAATACCATTCTCCCTCAGAACACAAGAAGCAACCCAGCCCAACTTGAGAAACTGACAGCAAAGTCTGCACGCTTAGTGTTGCCACCAGCCAACTCATCCACAATCCCAGGCTAGACTAAATAATAAAGGTGTATCACCATCAAAGAACACCTGCAAAAGCCAGAAGAGGTAGCCTTCTCCTCAAATAAGCAAGCATCAATGTAAGAACACAAACAATATGAAAAATTAGGGAATCATTGCACCACCAAAAGAAACTAATAAAGCTCTGCTAATGGGCCCAGAAGAAATGAAGATCTATAAAATGGCTTACATATAATTTAGAATAATCCTCTTAAAGAAGTTCAGGGAACCATGAAATATATGGATACAAAATTAAGTAAAATTTGGAAAACAATTCATGAACAAAATGAAAACTTAGACACTACGTCAATAAAAAAAGAAATTATAGAGATAAAGAACAAAATAACTGAATTGAAAAATTCAATAGACATTTTCAGCAGCAGACTTGATCTAGGAGAAGAAAAGATGAGGGTATTTGAAGACAGGACATTTGAAATTATCCCTTAGAGAAAGATAAAGAAGAATGAAAAAGAACAAATAAGGACTACAGGAATTATGGGACACCATCAAGCAAACTAACATCTGTGTAATAGAAATTCCTGAAGGAGAGAGAAAAGGGTCTAGAAAGCATATTTAAGCAAATAATGGCTGAAAATTTCCCAATCTGGGGAATTATAATAACATTTAGGTACAGGAAGCTCAGAGGTCATCAATCAAATTTAACCTAAAAAGAAGTTTACCAAGACATATCATAATCAAATTATTGAGAAATCAAAGAAAAAGAATACCAAAAACAGCAAGAGAATTTAAGAACACATCAAAAGAATTATTTACTGTGATCAAGAGGGATTTATCCCTGGAATTCAAAGATGGCTTAACATATGCAAACCAGCAAATGTGATATACCATATTAACAAAATGAAGGATAAAAATCAGATGATCATCTCAATAGATGCATAAAAACTGACAAAATTCAACACCTTCTCATGATAAAACCTTTTAACAGATTAGGTATAGAGGGAATTTAATTCAACATAAACAATAAAAGCCATATGTGACAAACCCATAACTAACATCATTCTCAGTGGTGAAAAGTTGAAAGGTTTTCCTCTAAGATCAGAGACAAGGCAGAGATACCCCCTGTATTAGTCCATTTTCATGCTGTGGATAAAGACATATCTGAGACTCAGCAATTTACAAAAGAAAGAGGTTTATTGGATTTACAGTTCCAGGTGGCTGGGGAAGCCTCACAATCACGGCAGAAGGTGAAAGGTATGTCTCACATGGCAGCAGACAAGATATGAGAGCTTGTGCAGGGAAACTCTCCTTTTTAAGCCATCAGATCTCATGAGTCTTATTCACTATCATGAGAACAGCACAGGAAAGACCTGCCCCTATGATTCAATTACCTCCCACCGGTTCGCTCCCACAACATGTGGGAATTCAAAATGAAATGTGGGTGGGGACATAGTCAAACCATATCACCCACTCTTACCACTTCTTTTCAACATAGTACAGAAAGTCCTAGCCAGAGGAACTAAACAAGAGAGACAATAAAAGGCATCATCATAGAAAAGAAAGAAGTGAAATTATCTCTATTGGATGATGACATGATCTTATACATAAAAGACCATAAAACTATTGGAACTGGTAAACAAATTCAGTAAAGTTGTAGGATACAAAATCAGTAGCATTTCTACATACTAATAATGAACTACTCAAAAAGGAAAGAAACAACAAACAATACATTTATTCTTTATACTTTATTTCCATTTACAATAGCAACAAAAAATTAAATACTTAGGTGTAAATTTAACCAAAGTGGTAAAAGACTTGTGTATTGAAAACTGTAATCACTGATGACAGAACTTGAAAAAAAACCACAAATAAATGGATAGACACCCCATACTCATGGATTAGAAAAATCATTATTGTTAATATGTTCATACTATCCAAAGTGGTCTATAAGTTTAATATAATCTCCATTAAAATTCCAATGCCATTTTTCACAGAAATGGAAAAAACAATTCTAAATCCATATGAAACCACAAAAGACTCTGAATAGCCAAAACAGTCTTGAGCAAAAAGAACAAAGCTGGAGTCATTACACTTTCAGATTTCAAAACATTATAATGTGATTGTAATGAAGCCAGCATGGTAGTGGCATAAAAGTAGGCACATCTACCAATGAAACAGGACTTAAAAAAAACCAAAATCAGATAAAAACCCAGGCAAATAATTTTTGACAAAGTTTCCAAGGACACACAATGGAGAAAGGATGGTCTCTTCAATAAATGGTGTTGGAGAAACCAAATATGTACATTCATCAGAGTAAAATTAGAGCTTTAAAGCCTACACTATACACAAAAATCAACTTAAGATAGATTAAAGACTTAAATATAAGACCTGAAGCTATGAAACTACTAGAAGAAAACATAAGGGAAAAGCTTCCTGACATTGGTGTGGGCAATATTTTGATAGGACTTCAAAAGCACAGGCAACAAAACAAAAATTGACAAATGAGATGGTATCAAACTAAAAAGCTTTTGCATAGTAATGGAAACAATTAACAAAATAAACAGACAACTCACAGAATGGAAGAAAATAGTTGAATACCATAAGAAAATAGTTGAATACGATGTGTCTGACAAAAAGTTAATATCCAAAATATATAAAGAAATCAAACAACTGTGTAGTAAGAAAATAACCTGATTGAAAAATGGGCAAAGAACCAGAATAGAAAATTTTCAAAAGAAAACATTCAAATGGCCAATAGGTAGATGAAAAAATGGTCAGCATCACTAATTATTAGGGAATTGCAAATTAAAACCACAAGGAAATATCACCTCACATCTGTTCAAATGGTATTTATCAAAAAGATAAAAGATGGCTGGGCATAGTGGTTCATGCCTGTAATCCTAGCACTTTGGGAGGCACAGGCAGGAGGATCACTTCAGCTCAGGATTTGAGACCAGCCTTAGTAACAAAGTGAAACTCTGTCTCTATAAAAAATTTAAAAATTAGCAGGGTGTGGTGGTGCATGGCTACAGTCTCAGCTACTCAGAAGGCTGAGGCCAGAAGATCTCTAGATTCTGGGAGGTCAAGGCTGCACTGAGCTATGATCATGTCACCCACTGCATGCCAGCCTGGGTGACAGAGCAAGACCCTGTCTCAGGGGAAAAAAAAGAAAGATAACAAGTGTTGGAGTAGATGCAGAGAAAAGGGAATTCTTATACACTGTTGGTGGCAATTTAAGTACAGTCATTGTGAAAAGCAGTAGGGATAGTCCTCAAAAACTAAAAACAGAACTACTGTATGACCCAGTAACCCCACTTCTGGGTATACACCCAGAGGAAATGAGATCAGGATGATGAAAGGATGTCTGCACTGCCACGATTACTGCAGCATTCACCACAGTCAAGATATGGAACAGATGAATGGATAAAGAAAAATATGACATATGTATACACACAATGGAATACTATTCAGCCTCAAAGAGAGGAAAAACTCTGTCACTTGCAACACCATGAATTAATTTGGCAAATATTATGGTAAGTGAAATAAGCAAGGCACAAAAGGACAGGTACTGCATGATCTCACTTGTATGTGGAATCTAATGAAGTTGAATTCATAGAAGTAGAGAGGTGAATAATGGTTACCAGAGGCTGGGGAGAGAGGGTATAGAGAGGCAGGAAAAGTTGTTGTCCAAAGGGTACAAAGTTTCAGATAGACAGAAGGAATTGCTTTTTAGATGTATTGCACAGTAGAGTGACGATAGTCAATAGCTATGTATTATATATTTCAAAATAATAGAGGCTATTTCAAATGTCTCACCATAAGAAATGATATGTAAGTATGGTGATAGAAATGTCAATTAGTTTGATTTAATCATACTACATTGTATACATTTACCAAAACATCACATTGTATCCTATAAATGTATAGAATTATAGTTTGTCAATCAAATATTGATAATATATTTTAAAAAGAAATAAACAAAAAAGAAATAAAAAGAACTTGAAGGTGGGGTAGGGAGATTCTTGTCTCCCCCCTTCACTGGGGAACCCTCAATCTCTAAATGATTCTCTTGTGTCCCATCTTTGTGTATATAATACAGCTGTTGCTTCTACATATCTGGTGCTGGCCTAACCTCAGCAGGTCAGAGCATCAGAAAGGAAAGATGTACATAAAGTGGAGGAGAGCAAGGTTGAGCTAGAACCTGCATCAGTCTCACACTTCTGAATCTCCAACTTCAAGGATGGGTAGCCTTGTAGATGCAGATGAACTGTGCCAGGACGCTAAACATACATCTGACCCAGGAGTTAGTTGAAGGAGGAAATATAAGAGTTAGAAGAGCTGTGGGCTGGATTGTTGAGTTATGTAAAATCAACTCAACATGCTTGAGCTGCTACAGCCTCTGACCTTCTGAGAGTAAATATGTCTGCTGCTTCACTTCCGCCTTCCAATTCTCATGCGAATGTCACCGTGGCCAACCCCATCCATGGCCATACAGAGAAGAAAATTCTGGGAAACACAGTTCTAAGTTAGCTAGGTTGACTTAGTACAAAAATATTACAAGGCCTGACTTCTAACTCCAGTGATTCCCTCGTTCCCACCCACTTTCTATCTTCTCATACAGATTCAAAGGAGACAGGAACTGGGTGGTGGATAATGATAGCAGAGCTAACCTCTCTATAGTTCTGGATGGCATCTAGCCCAGTTATCAAGTATCTTTTTAAAATATGGGCTTCTTGATTCTTCCTGTTCTAGGCTTTGGACCCAAGTCACCAATTCCAAGGTGACAGGAAATGTCCCACTTAACATCCCATTACATAAGACTGCATGTAAATAAATCTTCTGAAAGAGAAGAGATCACTACTAGATTACCCACGTACAGCTTTAGTTATTTAAGCATTTCTTTCTATTATTGTATGAACATGTTCACAAGTGTAATAACAAATTTTAAAGTGTACATCACAATTTTGCTAATTCAGATCTATACCATAGATTGGAAAATATAGGCCAGTGCTTTTTGAACTATAAGAGGAGTGTATAAATTGATATCAAGTAGATCATTGTGATCTTAGCTATATAATACTTCCCCTTTCTGAGAAACATATTTCCATGGGACCAAAATATTATTTTTAAGCTTGATTATACTGTGTTATTATAGATCTCAGAGTCCTTTCATGAGATATTGCTACTAGGAAAAACATGAAATGTAATAGATACTTTATTGATTTATACATACAATACCAATTCTAAGGCTTAGATTAGAAAGACATCTACTCAGGATATAAATGTGGATGTATAATAAACTTATTTAAAAGTTTGTGAGGTTAAATGAACTGCATTTGTAAAATGTCCTACATTGACTCTTAAGTGATTTCCTGAGTATGTTTTGCTTATGATTTATGTTCCATTCACCCATATCCATTCACTACCAAAAAGGATTTGAGGTGACTGATTTTCTAGATTTAACCTAATTCTATGCATAATTCAAGATAAATAAACTATGAACTATGTATGATTTATTTTACTCTTCAACTAAAGCTGTGTAAATATTTTCTCTGAGCACTAAATATTTCTAAATCATGGAGAATATATTTAAATTCAGTGACTCATTTGTTGATAGCAAGTATAATAAAAACCTACAACTCCACACACACACAAACACATACACACAAATGTAGAAAAAGATAGGGGAGGATACACTCCCAGCTGTGAAAAGCAGTTCTCTCTGAAGAGGAGAGTGGAACCACAGAAGGCAGGAAGGAAGGGCATACTTGGGTATCAGGAGAGATAAAAGAGGGCTTCCACTTTTACAATGACTATAAACTGTATGAATATGCATTTAAGGAAACAAACACCATTTTAATTAAAAGATAACATAAATTTTAACTTAAAAGGGCATAGTTGCTGAATAAAAATAAGTCCTATTTTTAAACTTTAATTAATTTTAATTTTTTTGAGACAGAGTCTCACTCTGTGGCCCAGACTGGAGTGCAGTGGCATGATCTTGGCTTACTGCAACCTCTGCCTCCTGACTTCAAGCAATTTGTGTGCCTCAGCCTCCTGAGTAGCTGGGATTACAGGTGTGCACCACCACTCCTAGCTAATTTTTGTATTTTTAGTAGAGACAGGGTTTCACCACGTTGGCCAGGCTGGTCTTGAACTCCTGGCCTCAAGTGATCCGCCTGCCTCAGCCTCCCAAAGTGCTGGGATTGCAGGCATGAGCCACCATGCCTGGCCCCAAAATAAATTATTCTAAACATAACGCTATGCATATTAATAATGATGATAAATTTTTCTATTTTTTGGCACAAAAATATCTTTATCATGTATTATTAAGTTTAACAAAACAAGGATATTAGAAAGCATGTTTAGAGTGTATATTAGTCGGGGTTCTCTAAAGGGACAGAACTAATAGGATAGATGTATATATGAAATGGTGTTTATTAGGAGAATTGACTGATACGATCACAAGAGGAAGTCCTACAATAGGTAATCTGCAAACTGAGGAGCAAGGAAGCCAGTGCGAGTCCCAAAACCTCAAAAGTAGGAAAGCCAACAATGCAGCCTTCAGTCTGTGGCCAAAGGCCCAAGAGCCCCTGGCAAATCACTGGTGTATGTCCAAGAGTCCAAAAGCTGAAGAACTTGGAGTCTGATGTTTGAGGGCAGAAGTATCCAGCATGGGAGAAAGTGGAGGCCAGAAGAACTTGGAGTCTGATGTTTGAGGGCAGGAAGTATCCAGCATGGGAGAAAGTGGAGGCCAGAAGACTCAGCAACTCTGCTCTTTCCATGACTGATGTCATGCTGGCAGCTGATTACATGGTGCCCACCCAGATTTCCAGATTGATGGTGGGTCTGCCTTTTCCAGTCCACAGATTCAAATGTTAATCTCCTTTGGCAACACCCTCACATACATATCCAGGAACAATACGTTGCACCTTTTTTTCTTTTTTTGACACAGAGTCTCGCTCTGTCGTCCAGGCTGAAGTGCGGTGGCGCAATCTCGGCTCACTGCAAACTCCACCTCCTGGGTTCACGCCATTCTCCTGCCTCACCCTCCCGAGTAGCTGGACTACAGGTGCCTGCCACCACGCCTGGCTAATTTTTTTGTATTTTTAGTAGAGACAGGGTTTCACCGTGTTAGCCAGGATGATCTCAATCTCCTGACCTCGTGATCTGCCCGCCTCAGCCTCCCAAAGTGCTGGGATTACAGGTGTGAGCCACCTCACCCTGCCTGCTTTGCATCCTTAAATCCCATCAAGTTGACACTCAATATTAACCATCACAGAGTGACTGCAATTTTATAAAAATGTTATCTATCTCAATCTTTCTTCCTCTATCTATCTGTCTATCAAGAGTGTACGTGTGTGTTTTTGCACGTGTGCAGAGGATTTGCCATGAGGATAATGTATACACTGAAACATTAGAGTGATCATCTCTAGGTGGAGATCACAGGTAATCTTTCTCCACCTCCCATGCTGTTGCTTCTTCTCTTTCTCCTCCTCCACCTCTTCATTCTCCTTTTCCTCCATTTTCTCCTTCTTCTTCATTCTCATTTGTCTATATTTTCCTACCTTAAATATGTGTTACTTTTATAGCTTAAAAATTGTAAACATAAAAAGTAAATGTCAGATAACAGTAACCATAATCATAATAGGGTTTTGAGAACCCACTACACACCAGGCACTACGTAAACTCAGTCGGTCCTTACCATCCCCTGATTGAGGTAAGTATTATTATTATTACCATTTTATACACGAAAAAAAAACAAAAAACAAAAAACATGTCTTAAAAAGTAGGCTTGGCATACCTATAATCCCAACATTTTGGGAGGCCAAGACTGGAGGATTGCTTGAGGTGAGGAGTTCAAGACAAGCCTGGGCAACAGGGTGAAACCTTGTCTCTACAAAACATGCAAAAATTAGCCAGGTATGGTGATGTGCACCTGTCATCCCAGTTCCTCAGGAGGCTGAGGTAGGAGGATCACTTGAGCCCCAGATGCAAAGGTTGAGTGAACTGAGATTATGCCACAACACAACACTCCCAGAGGGAAAGTCTGTCAAGAAAAAAAAAAGGAAGAAAGAGAAGGAAGGAAGGAAGGAAGGAAGGAAGGAAGGAAGGAAGGAAGGAGAGAGAAAGAAAAGAAAGAAAGAAAGAAAGAGAGAGAGAGAGAAAGAAAGAAAGAAAGAAAGAAAGAAAGAAAGGAAGGAAGGAAGGAAGGAAGGAAGGAAGGAAGGAAGGAAGGAAGGAAGGAAGGAAGGAAGGAAGGAAGGAAGGAAGTGACTTGTTCAAGTTCATACAGCTAGAAAGATAAATTTAGGTGTAAGGAAGGGGTCCAGTTTCAGTTTTCTGCATATGGTTAGCCAGTTTTTCCAATCCCATTTATTAAACATGGAATCCTTTTCTCATTGTTTGTTTTTGTCAGGTTTGTCAAAGATCAGATGGTTGTAGATGTATGGCATTATTTCTGAGGCCTCTGTTCTGTATATCTGTTTTGGTACCATACAAAAACTAACTAAGGATGGATTAAAGATTTAAACATAAGACCTAAAACCATAAAAACCCTAGAAGAAAACCTAGGCAGTAATATTCAGGACATAGGCATGGGCAAAGACTTCATGACTAAAACACCAAAAGCAATGGCAATGAAAGCCAAAATTGACAAATGGGATCTAATTAAACTAAAGAGCTTCTGCATGGCAAAAGAAACTATCATCAGAGTGAACAGGCAACCTATAGAATGGGAGAAAATTTCTGCAATCTATCCATCTGACAAAGGGCTAATATCCAGAATCTACACAGCACTGAAACAAATTTACAAGAAAAAAAAAAAACAAAACAAAAAAACAAACCATCAAAAACTGGGTGAAGGATATGAACAGACACTTCTCAAGAGAAGACATTTAAGTGGCCAACAAACATATGAAAAAAAGCTCATCATCACTGGTCATTAGAGAAATGCAAATCAAAACCACAATGAGATACCATCTCACACCAGTTAGAATGGGGTTCATCAAAAAGTCAGGAAACAACAGATGCTGGAGAGGATGTGGAGAAATAGGAATGCTCTTACACTGTTGGTGGGAGTGTAAATTAGTTCAACCATTGTGGAGGACGGTGTGGCAATTCCTCAAGGATCTAGAACCAGAAATACCATTTGACCCAGCAATCCCATTACTGGGTATACACCCAAAGGATTATAAATCAATCTACTATAAAGACACATGCACATATATGTTTATTGCAGCACTGTTCACAACAGCAAAGACTTGGAACCAACCTAAATGCCCATCAATGATAGACTGGATAAAGAACATGTGGCACATATATACAATGGAATATTATGCAGCCATAAAAAAGGAGGAGTTCATGTCCTTTGCAAGGACATGGATGAAGCTGGAAACTATCATTCTCAGCAAACTAACACAAGAACAGAAAACCAAACACCACGTGTTCTCACTCATAAATGTGAGTGGAACAATGAGAACACATGGACACAGGGAAGGGAACATCACACATCGGGACCTGTCAGTGGGTGGGGGGCTAGGGGAGGGATAGCATTAGGAGAAATACCTAATGTAGAGGGTGTGTTGATGCGTGCAGCAAACCACCATGGCACGTGTATACCTATGTAACAAACCTGCACATTCTGCACATATATCCCAGAACTTAGAGTATAATAAATAAATAAAAATAAAAAAGAAAGATAAATTTAAATCTATTGGCTTTCAAAGCTCAGGCTCTTTCCTCTACATGACTAAGTAGAGCCATGAACACTTTTACCTTTACTCATTGAAATTTAGGAAAGTCAAATGAAAACTTGGAAATCAAAGGTTTCATTATATTCAACATTATTTAAATAAGGATATACGAAAGAGTTCCCATGTGGCTCTTTTCTACTAGACTTCATGTTTCATTTGTCCAGTTGGAGAATTACAAATCAGAAGTTTACCCATCATATACACTCATATACTTCTGAGATCATGTACTGTATATATAGACATAATATACAAATGCACATATATATTCACATAAATTATACATGTGTACACACACATCCAAATATACAAGATTAGTAAATGAAAAATTAACACCTTCACATTAAAATAAGTAACTGTTTTCATACAAATAATAGAATAATTTTTATTTTTTAAAGTTACAAAAGACAAGGAAGGTAAAATTGGAAGGTAAAATTAACATGCATGTTAGTGTGTGTACAATCCATGTCTTCTTAAAAGTAGTGAGTTGTGCTAATTTTTCCTTCTTTACATATTAAGATTTTTATGAAGAATTGTGGGAAATATTTATATATATATTTAAATTTATATATACACATACATGTATATAATCTAAGGCAGCTATTCCAATTGCTATTAATATTGGATTATTAATAGTAATCCAAATAGATCCACAAAAGCCACAGCACCGGGAGAATGAGTTCTGGATTTTCTTGCCCTGGAATACTTTCCATGGGAAAAAGCCCATTAGGTCAAAGAGATGAGGCAACATAGGTTCACACAAAATCATCACAGTACCAAAAAAGTTTCCAAGCACACAGGTTCAGTATAATCTCCTATACGGACAATTCTGCCCGTTTGCCTTGTGCCGTCTTCCTTTGTCTGCTTTCCAACTCCCCTCCCAAACTTCAGCTCAGATTTCTCCCTATGTGTTGGGCTATGCCTAATAATCATTTACTTGTTTTACATCTAGTATTTTCAGTATATTATTCGCAGGAGAAGCCACTGGTCCCCAAGCAGCCAGCATCACCTCCTCCTACACCTTGCAGGTGCTGGACAGAGAAGCCCATGCCCAGCTCTTCAGTTTCTGCCGACTCTGCCTCAGTTGATTAAATTCCTACCATGATCTACAGTCACCTTATTCTAGTGAATCCCTGAATGTTAACGGTCTACACTCTTGCCTTACCTGTTTCTCCCAATGCCTCCCCTAAAATCCTGACTTAATTTTTTCTATGCCTACTGCCTAAACCATATACATTTTTCCTTTTTCAATGTTGACTACATTTAAGGTTTCTTTTCTTATCAAAACCATGCAACACTCTAACTACTGCTTATGTCTTTCTGAAATGTCCTCTCTCTCCCTCTCTCTAAAATGAAATTTATCTTGTATTTTTAAAATTTTCTTCTCTATACTACCCACGAAATCTGTTTCCACCATATACCACAAACAGGTAATTTTTGAATGATAAAAATACCAAAAACTTATTCAATCCTTATCATATAATAGGTGTTTTTAAGCCAATCCACAGATACTTATTTAAATCATGTAACAATCCTTGGGGGTAAGTGCATTACTAACCACAGTTGATAAATGAAAGGCGTAAGGCACAGAACAATTAGGCAACTTGCCCAAGCTTTTACATCCTGCAAGTGGTAGAGGCAGGATTTAAGCCAAGTCAATCAGGGTCACAGGCCATGTGCTCAGTAACTGCACCCCCTCCCTCTTGCAATTCCTGTTGCTGAAGTCCATGCAGTGTGGTCCCTCATCCACGTGCTTACTGTCTCACCCACAAAGGAATCATGATGACTAAGTTATATGATTAAAGAAAAAATCTCTGCTGCTTCCTCTCACCAATTCCATTCTGGGTCCTTAGTGCAAGAACCTGATGGCAAAGAATGTTGGTTGACTGTTACTAAAAACAAAAACAGTCAAACAAACAAACTGAATCCTTTGCTATTATCCTGCTTTGAATGGTATATGTTCCCTGGAACAACCATCTATTTGCTAATAAGGAATATCGTACTACAGATATGATAAAAAAAAGCATGTATTGGAATATCTGCTATGTGGCAGGCATTATTCTATGCATGTTCACCACATTAATGTATTTGACTAAAGAAGATGAGCAGAGAGAGGTATGGCCATGAAGAAGGTGGGGATCTGGAGCCAATAGCAGACATAATATGGAAAAGGAATTAAATTGAAGTTGGAATAAATGCTTCAGTTACTAACATAAGAGAAAATAAAATGACACTGTGCATCTATTGCCATTTAGACACTGAGCAATCTGAAAAATTGGTCCACTCAGTTATAAAAAGCCACGACAGACTGACTCTGAAATCATATCAAATATATATTTTCATAATAGATGTGAGTGAGGACATGGAAATAAAATGTATGGTCCCAAGGTTTGAAATTATTCATTTGACCTGGTATTAAAGTGTTACAACAGAATGTAGTTAATAAGATCAATACACAAAGGATGGGTTTCCCATGCTTGATTTTAAAGAATATTTCAGTAAACTGCTCTGTATTTCCATGGAAACACAAAGGGAACTCCATAGTGCAGTGAGCAGGAGGTAATAGAGAAAACAGAGAGAGAATTAGCAGCCTTGGTTACTGTTAATAATTACCTGGGTAGCAATTATTGCTTTTGGAAATTGCACAATCTTTGTAGCTGTCACTCATTGGTGACCTCAGATTTCACTTAGTCTGGAAGCCAAAGGATTTAGTTCATTTCATTTGCATTCAGAAAGCCCCCCACCTATAACCACCAATCCCAAGATATGTCAAAGTACCTTTTCTCAGATCTTGCTTAGAAAGAGCACTCACATGTGGGAGAAAAGGCACAATCTGTTTAGCCTTAAGGTACCAACTTTTTCATTACCAGGAGCTCTTGGCTCCTAGTGATTTTGTTCAGAATTAGAGGAGAGTTAGCCAAATGCCCAGAGAAGCAGCTGTTCCTCTAAAACAAACTGGAAAGGAAAACAATCGCTCCTCCTGCCCCCGACTAGAGGAAGGCAAATGGTTCCAAAACTGATGGTTTTAAGGACTGTCTACCACTCTACTTAGGAATATGGTTTCCAAAGAATTAAGACCCTGTGGACATCCTAGCGTGAGGAACCTCTCCGTTATAAAGGAATATGGTGCTCAGGCATAAGAAAGAGTGAAAAGAAGATAGAGCTGGTTAATCTAGCCTTTAATTAGCTGCATTTCCACGGAAACGCTTTCCCATTTTCCCAGTTGTCTCTGTAAATCAATTTAGAGCTGCTTTGCTTAGGCTCCAGGCAGACAGAGTGGAATCACAGTCCTTCAAAGAGGTGTGAGTTTTTCTCATTTATCATCCTGGGGTGCTTGCTTCAAAGCCTAGTTGGAGGACTACTTAAAGGAAAACAAATCTAAACAAAACGGAACTGTGCCGTCTGGATTTGGTTGAAAATCTTGAGAATGTGCGGCAGAAAATTCCAAGCACAGACCTGGAAAGTGATTTGCAAGAGACCTCACAAAGGGCTTAGAAAAAATAAACAATCAATGAACTCACATCCACAAACACAGACGCACATAGGCTGTGGGACTGGAATAGAAATGTGAACTTTATTGGAACCCGCATTTGGCACAGGAATTGGCTTTCCCGGCTTTGGCCTTCAGCAAGTAGGTTACTACTGAATTTTTGACAAGACTGCCAAGCTTGACAGCCTTTCTACACTCATTCGTTCTCACTCAGCCCTGTAAATATTTAAGCTATCTGTGGCATTGGGAATGTGATTAGATTATGTGATTAGGATTAGCAGATTCTCTGATAAGGAAAGACTTAAAGTTTACAAATTTAGAAAGAGTATGAAAATACATGTGTGTGTTCACTTGTGTGTGTATGTGTGTATCCAGCTCTAAAGAAGGTCAGGTCACAGGTCACTGATTTTAGTTACTACAAAGTGGGGGTGGGGTGAGGTGGGGAGAACGTTTTAAGGCCATGGAAGAGGACTAGTCCTAAAGCATGAAGCATCTGAGCCCAAAGAGATTTTGGACTAGGGTTTTCAAGTGTTTTTCAGTCTGTGGACATCTGTTGACTTACTGAGAAACACCTGAGGGGCAAAGAAAACCATTGTAATTCAGCCATCTGGTCATCTTCTTGTTCAAGCATCTGTCCTCTGTACCCTCTTCCCTAGACCACCGGGCCAGTGGTGTTCAATGCTTTTTGATCTCAGCCTATTGTAAGAAATATATTTTACAATGCAGCCCAGGATATTCACAATACTTCCATAGATATTATGGAAATAAATGTTCATGAATAATACTTAGCCAAAGTTCACTTTGGTATTTTCTAGTCTATTCTATTCTGTTTTATTTTCTTTTATGCTTGTCATGACTCACTAAATTAATTTTATGTCTCACTAATGAATTGTGTCCTGCTGTTTGAAAACACTACACTAGAATGTATTAACCTTAGGGACAAGTATTCTAATCACTCTGTATCAAAGCTCCTAACACTTGGTCACTCAATAAGTATTTACTGAATAAATGAGTGGTAAATCAATAAATGAATAAGTTGAAGCTAATACTCTATATTCAGTATACAAAACAAGAATATTGATTAGCCTAGAAATAATATTTAAACTGCAAATTAATCAGGAAAAATATAAAATAAAAGGTAAATATCACCCTTCAGGTGGTGGTTTTAGGTATTTGGGTGAACATTATTACCTGCTCCCTGGTAGTAATAATAATAATAGTTATGACCATAAGAATGATGATTGTCCACACTTACTAATCAGTTACCACATACCAGCTATTTCTGTGCTAGGAGAGGATGT
This sequence comes from Chlorocebus sabaeus, assembly GCF_047675955.1. NCBI lineage: Eukaryota > Metazoa > Chordata > Mammalia > Primates > Cercopithecidae > Chlorocebus > Chlorocebus sabaeus. The sequence continues at coordinate 49,322,068 of NC_132915.1, forward strand.
ACTGTAAAGATGAATGCCACTAATTCCAGTTCTTATAAAGGTTCTGCTATAGAACTCTTCCAAGGTATCTCCCAATGACCTGGAATGACCAAGTGACCTGGAATTCAAATTCCGGGTGAGATCATAACCTTTGGCTGGTATGGAAAAGTGGAAATGACATCTATAAGAGAGATGGAGATGAGAGTGACAAAATCTGCATGCCAACAGTTTTTATAGACATCTGCTCAGTGAACAGAGGAGTAGGGAGAGAGAAAAGAGGTAGAAGATGCATCACTGCTATTAAAGAATTATTCAGGACAACTTCTCTTGCCCCTGATAAAAGACACTATGCCATCCTGTGGAAACATCACCATGATAGTAAAGATTATTATGTATTGATTAAAAGCTTGTTCTCTAGTCAGAATAACTTGTTTCAAATCCTAATCTGCTACTTCCTATCTAGGTGGCATTGGTCAAATTGCGTATTTTTTCTTTGCCTCAGCAATAAGATGGGGATTCTTTAAGATCTATTCCATCAGGCTGTTTTAAGACAGAGGTTAAAAATGCAACTGTCTACGGGGGCCTGATTATAATTAAATGAATTAAGGTGGTAAAAAATAGGGAATGGTGTTGATTGTAGAAAACTGGAGAGCACAGGCCCCATTTAAAGCCATTCAAATTTATCTTTTGAAAACACAGTTCCAGCCTACAGGCCAGATTTGTCTGCATACCATCAGTCTGCAACTAAATAAGACAATGATCATAAAATGCTTCCCACAGTGCCTAGCACATAGTAAGCACTCTATAAATTGGAGCTATTATTAGCTATTATATTATCACATTAAAAAAATCCCTAGGACCATTTGCAGATTCTCTTTAAGAGAGGAAATAAATGGCCTCAGAATTACTCCATTGCATGCCCCAGTTAATGGCATCATTAAAAATAAACAGGCCTTGAAGAACACACAATAGGGACAGGACAGCCTCTTCAATACATGATGTTGGTAAAACTGGATATCCACATGCAGAATAATGAAATTAGACTTATCTTATTCTTAACATATTAAAAAAAAACCTCAAAATGAATGAAAGACTTAAATGTAAGACCTGAAACTATGAAACTACTAGAAGAAAACATAGGGAAAAGCTCCATAACATTGGTCTGGGCAATGACTTTTTGGATAAGACCTTAAAAGCACAGGCAACAAAAGCAAAAAATAGACAAACGGGATTATGTCAACCTAAAAAGCTTCTGCACAGCAAACGAACAATCAACAGAAGAGATAATTTACAGAATGAGAGAAAATATTTGCAAACTATCTATCTGACAAAGAGGGTTGATGTCCAAAATATATAAGGAATTCAAACAACTATATAGTAGAAAAAATAAGTTAAAACATGCCAAATATCTGAACACAAATTTCTCAAAAGAAGACATACACATGGCCAACAAGTGTATTTAAAAAGTGCTCAAACATCACTAATCATCAGAGAAATGCAAATCAGAACCACAATGAGCTATTATCTCATCCCAGTTACAATGACTATTATCAAAAAGACAAAGATAGCATGGAGAAAAGAGAACTCTTGTACACTGTTGGTGGGAATGTAAATTAGTACAGCTATTATGGAAAACAGTAGGGAAGTTTCCCCAATATTAAAAATAGAATTACCATATGATCCAGCAATCCCACTACTATGTATATATGCAAAGGAAATGCAATCACTATGTCAAAAAAGTATGTACATTCCCATGTTTACTGCAGCATTATTCACAATAGCCAAAATATGAAATCAATCTTAGTGTCAATCAACAGATGAACGGATAAAGAAAATGTGATCTATATACACAATGAAATACTATTTAACCACAAAAAGGAATGAAATCCTGCTGTTTGTGACAACATGGATGAACGTGGAGGACATTACGTTAAGTAAAATAAGCCAAACCCAGAAAGACAGATAGTGCATGATCTCCCTCATGTGAAATCTAAAAAAGTTGATCTCATAGAAGTAGAGAGTACAATGGTGGTTATTAGAGACTAGGGTTTTTGAAGAGAGGAAGGGATGGGGAGGTGTTTGTCAAGGGATGCATGAATTCAATTAGACAGGAGGGATAAATTTTAAGATCTATATCATAGCAAAGTGACTACAGATAATGACAATATATGGTATTCTTGAAAATATGCTCTCACCACAGAAATGATAACTATGTGAGGTAATATATTTGTTGATTGGTTGGATATAACCACTCCTCAATGTATATATACTTCAAAACATCATGCTCTACATGATAAAAACATACAATGTCAATTTTTAAAAATGGGCTTTAGGCCAATCCAGTGATACAATAAGTAAAGAAGCCTGCAGTCAGTTGTTTTTAAATAAGAGAATGTGAATGATCTCATGTTTAGGAAGCCAGAACCATCCATGGTGTGCAGAGAAACTGTGCAGTGGAGACCTCTGGAACACACATTTTGGATTCTGATACCATTGCAATGATGAGTAGCAAGGCAGTTGCTTAAGGAAGCAAAGAAGGGATTCCTGCCAGCTGGTATTCAACTCCACCTGCCCATCCCTTCCAAGGTAACATCATAGAAGGCTTTGGGGTTGGACAGACTTTGGGATACAGCCCTCATTTCCCCCACTTGCAACACACAAGGGGATTTTATCAGTCTAAGCTTTGCTTGTCCCCTCTGTTACATTAAGGATGGTAATGGATTAGCACTGATGGTTCAGCCAGCACTCTGCTGCATAAGAGGGGTTCAATACTTTTAACCTTCCTTCCTCCTCATTTCCTGTGAATAGTTTTGCATTGTTCAGGCTGTTTATTTTTTGCTTGAACACCTCCTCAATTTCCATCTCTCTAAAAATGGGGGCAGGAAAGTGCCCAAAATCTTATTAGTCCCGCTTGCTCTCACCCTGCCACTCCCTTCCCTAATTGACATCCATGGGTTCCAAATGACCCAAATGGTTCCCCACCCTTCCCTCACTTCTTCCGCCTTCCACAGAAATGTGCCATTCTGCTCGGGCTTCTGCCCCTGCCTTGCAGAGCCCATCAGGCTTACTAGAAAGCTCCCCAAAGGGCAATAAAAAGTTATGTCAATCTCAGGCCCACCTGCGGCATCTCTCAAGTACACATCCCCCTGTCCATCCTCCTCCTTTGATTCCGGGCTTTGTAAATCTTTTACCACATGTTGTCAAAAGCCTGGCAGATCCCCCAAATCCTTCCCTGATAACACTCATTCTCTTTAAACAACCTGGCAATACTTCTAAGTGAGAAAAAGCCCTAAAATAAAATACACCATGTTTAGTTTCTAAGGTCATTTCCTGGCTTTGTCCGGCCGTTTCTGTTTCCTTTAACTAATCACCAAGCGACAGTCCTGGATTTATTGTGGAGGCTACTTGAAAGTTTGGGTGAACCTCTCAAGCCAGACTACACACACCCTCCATCACCCTTCCTCCCACTTCCCAGCAATTTCTCACTCACTGTGATTTAGTGTAGGGGCTTGAGTTGCAATTGTGGCAGGAGCTATATCTTTGTCACCAAAGCTATTTGGAAGGCAAAGGGGCCAAACCAGCATGGTCTATACCGCTGAGCACTGTGGTCATGATAGAGCCCATGAGTCCATGCCTGGCTAGGGGACAGAAGCCTTCCACGTCCCATGCAGTAAGTGGCAGGAGAGCTGTGTGTCACCGTTGGCATGCTCATCATTAATTTCCAACTTTCAGTAGGTGCTCTTTAATAATAATACCTAATATTTTAAAAGGATTTTCATGGGCAAGGTGAATCGTTTTACTTCATTTACTATCACAACAACCATGTGAGGTAAGAACTCTTCCTAAAGAATTTTTAGAGACACTACAGTTCCAACCTCAGTCCATCTGACTGCAGCATCCATACTCTTATGGGTCTCTGTTAGGCTGTGATATCCTCACCCCACTGTACTGATCCAAAGGTTGGATACTGCCTGATCTCAAGGGAAAACACCCATAGTCAAATACACCTACACTCATGAAATGTCAGGCAGTTTTTGAGATACTACATAGATTATTGCATTTAACCTTCACAACAACCCAAGAAGTGGTTATATTTATGAGCTCCATTTTACAAAGGTGGAAATGGGATTCCATATTAGAAGCAGCATTTGAACTCAGGCAATATGAGCTTTAACCCTGATATTACCTAGAGTTCCTGGGATATGGGCGAGTGTGTGTGTGTGCGCGTGTGTGTATGTGTGTGTGCGTGTATGTATGTGTGTGTGGCGGAGGAACGAGGTGAAACAAGCAGTTATATGATGGTGTGACAAGCCCCATGTTAGTGTTACACGAAGGGTGCTGTGGCAGCACAGAAAATGGGCCTGTGTTAAACTCGAGGGTTTTTTGAAGTGGCATCACAAAATAGGTGACATTGGAGGTGAACTTTGATGGAGTAGAAAAGTTTACCACATTAGAAGGTTTAACAGGAGCTCTCTGGAGAGCACCTTTTAGACCTAGGGAAGAGCATATGCAAAGGCACACAGCGCCACAGGCAGGATTGAGACCCTGCACTGGTTCCCCAGGGCTGGAGGGAAGAGGCAGGGCATGAAGTGACTTGGCAATGGAGCAGAGGCCAGATGGGAAGATACTTTTAAATTGTTCTATCACGTTTGAAATTATTTCTGAAAGTTATGGGGAACCTTGAAGGGTTTCAGGAGAGCAGTTCTGTGATCACCTGGGTGTTTTAGATAAATTGCTACCTCAAGGGTGTACCGAAGGGGAAGTCATATCCTAGGTACGGAGAGAGCTGCTACGGTAACCGAGCTCCTCCTATACAACCACGCAGAAAGGCAGTGTGAGAGTGCAACTGCGCCACACAGAAAGCCTCCAAGTGCCGTATTATGAGGAGGAAGGGGACCGACTGGCTGCACCAATAGGGTAAGCCAGTCATCTGGTCACTCATCACATTTCCTATGCACCTATGATCTTCTGGGACTATACTCACAACAAACCCCACCCTTTTCAGCTCCATGTCTTTCTCTACCACTGCAGCATCACTTACAGAGTTCTCAGTATGTGCTAGTTGCTGTTGTAAGAGCTCTGTAAATACTACCTCATTTAATTTGCTTATATAAGGCAGGTATGAAGTGGGTATAACCATAATCACAGTTTTACAGATAAGAAAACTATTAGTAACTATTTGGTGAAATGAGCCCTTTTAGGAAACTACCAGGAGAGTGGAGAGAGATGGGGAAGCCGCAAATGTAGTATCCCTTAATATGTGATGCTATGTAGCTAAGTGATGACTCCACCCGATGGTCACCCCCACCCTACTCTCACCTCACATGGTCACTGGCACTTCCTACTGGGGGAAAGAAACCCTTTTGGTGAGGAAAAGATATGCTAGACTTCTTTTTTATTCCTTGGCCCCTCCAAAGACATCATCTATGCTGTGAGAATGCCAGTCTGCTTTCAATATTTAGACTATATAGATATGGATATAGATATATATGTATACACACATATGTATTCACATGCACACATGTATGTGTATACACACACATATATTAACATACATATATATGTATAGGTGAAGAGAATTGCTTTACTTTGCACACACATATCCTGTGTGTGTGCATATATATATGAGATTTTTCTCTACTTATAAAATGTGTGTGTGTGCATATATATATGTATAATATATATATATATTTCTTTACTTTTAAAATGTGTGTGTGTCCATATATAAAGGCACACACACACTTTATTTATATATATTTTTTCCTCTACTTACAAAGTGTGTGTGTATATATACACACACACACACACACTTTAAAAGTACAGAAAAATCTCATGGTGCATTGAAATGCTAAGAATTTATTAAATTTTTATAAATTAAAGAGTAAGCCACTAATGAATGGATTATAAATAAGTTTAAAATTAATGGACCATAATTGTGAGAGAAGGATGTACTTTATAAAAATCAAAAGATCACTAGGAATAACACCAATGTCTATCACAGAGTTATGTGAGGATTCACTGAGATGAGCTGTACAAGGTGCCACCACAAAACTTGTTATAGAGCACAGCCTCCATATACATCATTCCATTCTCAGGTCCACAGGGATAGAACTCCAGGCTGCTGGTCAGCCCCAATCCTGACTCTAGGATTTTGGCACTTGTATCCAGACAACCTAGGACTCAGCCAAAAGTCACCTTTGTTGCTGTAGGGGCAGTGGTGGACTGGTAAATGTTTAACAACCAGCACTAGAGAAAGAAAGAAAGAAAGAAAGGAAGGAAGAAAGAAAAAGAGAGAGAGAGAGAGAGAGAAAGAAAGAAAGGACAGAAAGAAAAGAGCCCCAATTTGTAGTGTGTACCAATTCTAATTGTGTAAATACTCCCATAATCACTGATATCAAGATACCAATATGATGTCAGAGAACCTAGAGCTGAGAGGGACACAATCCACATCTTATGAGTCAGTGTCTGCGTTTCAAGCTCGTGACTGCCCCAAGGGACTCTGACTATGCATCTAGTCTGATGGGCTCCTATGTGTTTCCTAAGGCCTGATCTATACCTTGAACAGCCTTCTATTAACCAACAATCTTATCAGGTTCTTCGGTTTGAGTTACTCTGGACCATTTTAACTGATTAAAGCATTGGGTGGGAATTGAGGACAGGAGATGCTCTTGTCTCTTTCAAATGGGAGATACTTCAATCTAAATTCCTTAATTCTCTCTGTTACAATGATTGCACGTCTTTTCACCGTTTAATTAACATAGAAGGAGAGCTCTCTTGTATATTTGACCCAGAGCAATTAAGCCACCAGCAAAGTTTGCAAGGAAAAGAAGGATGATGATTTAATTAGAGGTTAAATAATGAATTATTAATTATTGAATTGAATTAGTATTCATTAATTAGTTTGTAAAGTGCAATAATTACATCTTTTGTGTTTTAGGATGCGACTGTGTTTTATAATTATCTGCTAAATCAATTATGTAGCCATTAGCATTTTGCCCAAGGGTCGGGTTACCATTGTTTTTTGTTCTCTGCAGACTGTAGATGACAGAGAAGTACGGTAACTATGTTCCTTCACATAAATTGTATCCTGTTTACAGTAAAATGTTAGACAACTTAGGTCACTGAGTGCTCAGTTCTGCAATTAATGTGGACAAGGGGATGAACAATTCTGCATCATTTGTTGTAGAAAACATTTTGCCCTTTGAGTTTCTTGCCATGAATGAGGTGGTGGTGGGAGCTGGTTCTAGTAAGGAACAGGAAGGACCCAACCCAGGGAGGAGTAGGGTAAAGGTGAAGCAGGGTAGGGACAGGAGTAGGGATGGGAAAACACAGCATATTGCAAGCTGACTTAACTGTTCCTCATTCCCAGCAGCTGACCAGAAACTAGAAAATGGCAAGGCGTAACTCCGATTTGTTTTTTTACAGCTGGTATGCTTTGCCTTTTGGGTTCAAAAATATCTTGGCGAATCAGATATTCAACATTGCACAAAATGTTGAATATAATTTTAGAGTTCATGGGAGCCCTGGAGTTCATTCATGAACTCACAGATTTAGATTTTCGGGGTTTAGAAATCTGCATCTTAAATAAGCAGTTAAAGGAGGTTTTATGTGTCTGAGAAACACGACTGTGTGGCTTTCTAGGTTAAAAATCCCTCCTACCTGGTGTTTTCAAAAAGGCCTTGGCTTGGTGGCTCAAGCCTGTAATCCCAGCACTTTGGGAGGCCGAGGCGGGCGGATCACAAGGTCAGGAGATCGAGACCATCCTGGCTAACACCGTGAAACCCCGTCTCTACTAAAAAAATACGAAAAACCAGCCGGGCGAGGTGGCGGCGCCTGTAGTCCCGGCTACTCGGGAGGCTGAGGCAGGAGAATAGCGTGAACCCGGGGGGCGGAGCTTGCAGTGAGCCGAGATAGCGCCACTGCACTCCAGCCTGGGGCACAGAGCAAGACTCCGTCTCTAAAAAAAAAAAAAAAAAAAAAAAAAAGATTAACAGCATTAGATTCAGACAGACCTGGGTCCAAATTCAAGCTTCTCTACTTAATTGCTGGGCATGTCATTTAATGGTTCTAAGCCTCAATTCCTTCACCACAAAAAAGTGGAGACTTGCAATGAAAATACCTGATATGGTACCTAACAGGGATGTAATACCTAACGTACAGGGCCACTAGGAGAAATAAATGAAAAAATGAATTGGAAAATACTGGTCTTAAGAAATGTTTGTGACTCCCTTTTAATTTTTAGTAGACAGGTGGAGGGTAGAGAGTTGATAGAAATAATTGGTGACAATGGACAGGATTCTCATTACAGAGTGTGGAGAACTGAATAATTGCTAAATAAATGCATTATAATTTACTAAATCAAGGTTACAATGATATGCCCAGACAGCAGGATCTGCTAATACATTAGCTTGCTAAAAGAAACTCCCACCAGTGCCATGATATTTTACAGATGCCACAGCGACTTGCAGAAGTTACCCTATATGGTCTAAAAAGGGGAAGAACCCTCACTTCTGAGAATTCCCTGCCTCTTTCCTAGAAAACTCATGAATAATCCACCCCCTTTTTAGCATACGATCAGGAAATAACCATTAAAAATAGCCTATCAGCAGCCCTTAGGGCTGCTCTGCCTAGGGCATAGCCACCCTTTTATTCCTTTAATAAACTTGTTTTCACTTTACTCTGTTGGCTCACTCTTGAATTCTTTCCTGCAAGAAGCCAAGAACTCATGTGGCCTCCTAGGCTGAACTTCAAAATTACAGCAGTAGCACCATAGATATTTTTCCAAACTGGACTGTAACAGTGAGGACAAAATTGACCAAAGAGAGAAAGTTAAAGATACGGAGGAAGTTTTGCCAAACGTCTAAAAAGGATTGAAAATGCCTCAAAAGCAATGTCAGCTCTCACTGGCTATCCTTCCTGCTTGGTTATCTACACGACCCTTTCATTACAAAATGGTTTCAACCTGGATACAATATTCTTTTTCTTACAGAAATGTTCTTCAGGTTTTATAGCAGAAGTTGAGGTAAAACCATAAGATTTGCTCTATGCAAATTATCTTTGTAGAAATCAAAGATGCCTAAATTGATTTGGAACACCTCTGTCTTTGTGGTACTGCATTACTTTTGCCTTCACTTCATTCTTTCAGATATTTTACAAATGAATTCAGCTGCTGGGGAAAATGTACTTATTGCTAAACATTTTGGCCTTTTAAGATTTAAGAACCAGTAGATACTGTTTAAAATAGAACTAGCACTGATTATACAATTGTCAGTGAATGTTCAATAGGAAAAATAGATTCCATTTTAAGGGAGCTTATATTACAAAATTACATTGGTGAACATGCATGTTTGAAATTCATACTCCATTTCCTCTATATGAATGTCATAAATGGTAAATTGTGATACTTCCCAGGTTTTCCCAAGAAAAAACATAGTTAAAATGTGCTGTATGATGAAATGAAAAAAATATATTTATATACTAGAAAAAAGTACCATACTATTATACTTACAGAAATTGAGAAAAAAATAAGAGCAATGAATGTGGTAGAATATTGAAGACTAGGGCTGAGTCCTAGTTCTAATTTTTACTGACTTTGGGAAAACTATTTAATGTCCCTGAACATCCACAACAGTTAGGTATGAAAACCCTTGATTTTATACCTGGAATGAAGTAAGTTCTAAAAAAGTTTGGTAAATTCAATGTGATGATTAAATAAGACAATACTTGTAAAGCACTATAGTGTCCATTATATAGGAAACGCTCAATAAATATTAGCTATCATTACCAGTATTAATCATTTTGGATTGTTGGAAACTTAATTAAGATGTGTAGATTTGCAAGTATATGCCAGTTCCTGAAAAAATGTGGAGACTTGCAATGAAAAGTGAGGCTGCAGAAGAAAACGTCTCAAGATTTTGAAAGAGTATGTGCATGGTGGCTCACACCTGTAATCCCAGCATTTTGGGAGGCCAAGAAAGGAGGATTGCTTGAGCCCAGGAGTTCAACACCAACTTGGGCAACATAGTGAGACCTCATCTCTACAAAAAGTAAAAAAGTTAGCTGGGTGTGGTGGTGCACGTGTGTAGTCCCAGCTATTCGGGAAGCTGAGGCTTAGGTGGGAGGATCACTTGAACTCAGGATGTCAAGGCTACAGTGAGCCAGGATAGCGCTACACTCCAACCTGGGTGACAGAGTGAGAACCTGTCTCAAAAAATAAATAAATAAATAAATTGAAATGGACATCTGTCTGTCTGTACCTTTGAAAGGTTTAAAAGCTGATGATGCTAGGTTTTCTTCTCATCCAATTTCATGTCAAAACCACTGCCTTGCCATTCCCTAGAAAGTTATCAATAGCAGAACAGTTATTCTTTGCCTGAAATGGCTAGGGGTATAATTTGGCTGAGATAGAAGTCCTGAGGAAGAATAAAAGGCAAGAGAAAGAGAGAATGAACGTGACTCATAAGATAATTGGAAAGGAAGAGAGAAAAAGAGAAAGGATGTGGGGAGAGAATTAATGTCTAAGAACTGAGTGATTCTCTCTGAGCAGAAGTTTTGAAAAGAAATAGAAGTAGATTCAAAGAACTCTCCATACTACTTCCCAAGTGGCAATAACATTTTAATTTTATTTGTTAATTCAGATTTTATTTTATATATTGACAAATTTTAGTTGTATATATTTATGAGGCACAAAGTGATGCTATGATTTTTTAATATAATATAGAATAATTAAATCAAGCTAATTAACCTATACATTACCTCAAATATTTGACACTTGTAATGGGAACATTTGAGATTTATTCTCTTAGCAATATTGAATATTGAATACTTATTCTCTTAGCAATATTGAAATGTACAGTACCGAATTATTAGCTATAGTTACCACATTGTGCAATAGAACTTAGAAAAAAATAAAATTTATTCCCTCTGTCTAACTGAAGTTCTGTACCCTCTGATTATCATCTCCTCATTCCCCCCACTACCCAGTCTCTGGTAACTACCATTCTGTTCTCTGCTTCTATGAGTTCAATTGTTTTAGATTCTACATGTAAGTGAGAACATGCAGTATCTGACTTTCTGCGTCTGTCTTATTTCACTTAGCAACACATCCTCCAGTTTCATCCATGTTGTCACAAATGACAACATTTCTTCCTTTTTAAAGGCCAGATACAATTCTATTGTGTATATACAGTCATCACTCAGTATCCCTGGGGGATCAGTTCTAGGACCCCGGAGGATACCACAATGCAGGATGCTTGATTCCCTTATGTTAAATGGTGTAGTATTTGCATATAACCTATGCACATATGTGTGTGTGTGTGTGTGTATATAGTTTTACTCTTGTTGCCCAGGCTAAAGTGCAATGGCATGATTTCAGCTCACTGCAATCTCTGCCTCCCAGGTCCAAGCAATTCTCCTGCCTCAGCCTCCCAAGTAGCTGGGATTACAGGTGCCCACCGCCACGCCCAGCTAATTTTTGTACTTGTAGTAGAGATGGGGTTTCACCATGTTGGCCAGGCTGGTCTTGAACTCCTGACCTCAGGTTATCCACCCACCTCGGCCTCCCAAAGTGTTGGGATTACAGGCGTGAGCCACTGCACCGGGCCTATATTTTAAATCATCTCTAGATTACTTACATGCCCAACACAATGTAAAGACCATGTAAATATTGGTTGTACTTTATGGTTTGGGGAATAACAAGAGAGAAAAGTCTGTACATGTACAGACACAACCATCCACTTTTTTTGCCTGAATATTTTTGATTCGAAGTTGGTTGATTCCACAGATGCAAAACTAACAGATACTGAGGGCTGATTGTATATGACATTTACTCTATTTATCTGTTGATGCACAATTAAGTTGATTCTATAACTCAGCTATTGTGAATAGAGCTGCGATATATATGGGTGTGCAGATATCTCCTTCACGTTAATCTATGGGGTAAATACTCAGAAGTGAGATTACTGAATTGACAGTAACATTTTGGTGTGGTTCTAGGGCAAGGGTAAGTGAGTCAAATGTAAAACATGGTCCCATATAGACTATGGACAAGTCAGGTGCTTATGATTTGGGCAATGTCTAACACAGTGGTTCTCAACTAGGGGGCGTTTTTGCCTCCCAGGGAATATTTGGTTATGTCTGGAGACATTTTGGATTGTCTTGACTTTATGACTCGGAAAAAGGAAAAGACAAGGGATGGGGTATGTAAATGGCCTCTAGTAGGTGGGGGCCAGGGATGCTGCAAAACATTCTACAAGGAACAGCCCAGCTCTTCAACTAAGAGCCAGCCCCAAATGTCAAAAATGCTGAGGTCTAAAAAACCTGACCAAATGCAATATCATAAAATTATTTTTAGGATCATGATTACAATATTACCACTTCAAAAGTTTTGATCAAAAAACATCAGAATTGGGAGACTTCGGAGAAAATGAGCTTATTCTCCACTATTTGACAATATAAATGTTGAATGTTTCAGGTTTTCAGCTCTTTGGGATCATCTTAATTCCAAAGTATGGCAAACTGTTTTAAAATTGAATCTCCCAAAAATATTCCCATATAATTAGAGACACTGACTCCAGAGTTAAGTTTCTTGCACTTGAATTCCACCTCTGCCATTTCCTAGCTGTGTAAGCTTGAACAAGTTAACCTCTAAGCTTCAATTTCTTTGTCTGTTAAGTGAAGATAATAAGACAGCCCTCACAAGAGATGAGAGATGAATGAGCTAACTAACAATAATAGCTATTGCCCTTGTCATTGTTTCAACTGCTTCCTCTCAGGTGACTGGGGTCTTTTGCCCAATACCCCAGTAAGGACCTTGATTACCTCTTAGGCTGGAATTACATATCCAGTGGAAGAGGTGGAAGGCCTAAGCCTGGAAGCCTGGCTTAATGCAGTGCTCTCTGCAGGTGACCCTGCAAATAAAAACTCAACACACTGCAGAAATGCTGAGTATGAGGCACTTTTACTTGCAGTGCTTTCTCTTCTCCCATCCTCTCCCTTTCTATGATATTTTTTTTCAGCAGAGTCAGTAAAAGAACCAAAAAAAAAAAAAAAAGGCTTTTCTTGCAAGATAAAATCAGGAATTAAACTAAAACTCGCAGTCTCCTCATTTGCATTTTAAAAGTACTAGTTTCACAAATAATAAGCAAAAATAGATTGCTGTAGATTGTTAGATTACAGGCCTGATATTACAGTGGCACAGATAATAGAAGGAGTAAAACCACATGGAGGCAGAAAGTAATTTCTGCTGCTAAGGAGGCAGAAAAGATAAGGCAGGAAAGGTCTTAGAAAGAGAAAATCAAACTGAATTTATTTCTTAAGTTATGTAAAATTTTTTAAAAAGCAGGTTTAAAATGTGTTTTTTTAAGTAAGAAAATGGATGGGTCTTAAATAGAAATGGAAATTCAACATAATATAAAATGTCACAGAAGTAGTGGACTAAGAGAGAACAGATGTTAAAACTTAAATTAAAAAGGTGTGGGTGAAGGAGAATAAGAAAGCAAGAGGAAAATATAGACAGAATGGGGAAAGGAGGCGGCATGGTGTGGTGGAAAGATGCTGAGCCAGACGGGCTGGCCCTGAGTTTTAGCCTTGGTGTGTCTCTTCTGTGACCTTGACAAAATCTCAAACTTCTTTGTGTCTCAAATGACCCAAAGGGACTACCTGTGTTCTGCTATGTCTAGAGCCACCCTGGGCCTGTCCTGGTGCACTGCAGGAGTGTGGGGCAGATGAAGAGGACCTGGAATTAGGGATGCCAACTGGGATGCAGCAGCTGGCAGCAAGACTGAGGGCAAGGTTGGGAGGGAAACCCAGTCCAGGGCAGAAGGAAATTTCTGAAAGATGCAAGAACAATGGTGGACATTAGGGAGCAGAAGTTGTGATAACAATGTTATCCCTACGGGTGACCCACCTATAGTGGGAAGAATTTAGGAGCAGGTGAGACAAGCAGGAAGGCAGGAGGTTGGCACTGTGGAAATCGGCAGTAAGGCTCCAGTTCCTGGGCTTAGGTTTGGGGACATGTTTCCACTCTCCAGGGGTGGCTCACTGTCAGGGCAACTTGGAGCCCAGTGCTGGAGACTTGGAGGTACTGGGCACAGGGGAAGAAAATGGGGATTCAGTTGTAAGAACTGGAGAATGAGGTAGGAACCAAGTCACAGAAACAAGGATAAAAAGTCTCTCCTATATCAGGAAAGAGGCAGAGCTGGAACTATAGGGAAGGGATAGCAAGGACCAAGGATACCAGATATGGGTATGTTGAGAAAGTTCTCTGTAGCTTTAATATTCCTTTATTTATTCATCCATTCACTCAGTTTAGGCAGAGGTCAAATGATAGGTTCTAAATATGTGCTAAGTTGTGTGGTCAAGTCTCATCTTTTCCATTTCCCAGCTTTGTGTCATTGGGTAACTTAACACTCCTAACTTTTGATTACAAAATAAGATTGAAATTATTTCATAAATTGATTGTTGTGAAGTATGTAAACATGTGCATGGCACAGTTCCAAGAACAAGGTACGTGCTCAACAAATGGAAGCTATCATCTTTCATTCATTCAATATGTAACCAACACTTACCATCCTGAGTCTAAGTCAGGAGAGACGGAACAATTTTTTGTTGGTGGTGGTGTTTAAACATTTTGGTGCTATTAAAAATTCCTGGTGCTCTATTTTGTTGTAATAAATAGAACAAAAACAGGTATATGGGAGAAGTTTGAGAGACATTTTGCTCTAAGGAAAGTGAAAAGCAGCCAGAGAAGCTCATGCTAATGCTAATATGGTTCAGAATGATTCCAGGTTTAGGGTGGGAAAGAGGTCTGGTTAAGATGGAATAATGAATCAAATGGTGGCTATGCTATTGCTAGGACTTCTGCTGGCTTTATCCCAATGTGCGTCACCCAGTTCTTTTGAACCCCCACCAAATGACCGAGGCAAAAATGCCTTCAAGCGCAGGAATCTGAGTTCCCATTGGCTCTACTTTTCCAAGATCCTCTACTTCTAGACTTACTCTTTGTGGCTGCATGAAAATACATGAATTAAGTTCTGAAGTTCTAAGTGGTTGCAGAACTAGTTGGGATTGCCCACAGTCATTCATCAGTGAAGATGCATCATGGCTATTTACAATTATTTTTCCTTCTGGAAAGCTGACCCAGGGGAGGGAAAGGACAGCACAGCCCAAGAGCCTACACAAGCTGCTTTCCACATGTATTTTGTAGTTTTAATCCTCACAACAAACCTAGGAATTGAGCCGTTTGTCCACCTGTGGCAGACAAGGGTTAGAAGCTTAATAATTTTCTATGGGTCCCACAACCTATATGAAGGGGAGACAGGACCTGTGCACAGATCTGTTTAAGTTCTAAGGTAATGCTTTTATTCTCTCCTACAAAGGGCAGCTCTGCTAATTATAGGCTCTGATTTTTTTTTTTAGGACATCTACTTTCTTTTAAAGAAGAAATGTCTAAAAAATAAAGCAGGTTAACCTGTATGCTTGCATATGAGAATGAGGACAGAGAGAGTGTGTGTGGGTGTGCGCACACACACACACACAAACATGCATGAGAAAGAGAAAGACAGAGAGAAACAGGGAGGTATTTCTTCTTTCATGTATCAAGCAGCAGCCCCTCCTCTGTCTTTTTCATTCCAGTGTAATCTATGCACATGCAAAATAATTACTTCTTCCTGTAGGAAGTGTCAGTCCTCCAAGCAAAGAAGAAAAGGCTACAGCATATGTTACCGACACATGTTTTTGCTAGTCTTGTCTCTGTTCCGCCTGCTGTGGCAATCAGCTTTTGCAAATACTGTCACTTACCAAATACAAAAAGCATGTGCATGCCCAGCCAATGGCCTGGGATAAACACAACCAGGCTTTCTGACTTGGAACATCCACCCAGAACAGGGGTTTTGTTTCAAAAGAACAAAACCAGCCTTGTATCATCAAAATCAGTGGTAGGGAGGGAGAGAGGGCAGTTAGGATAGAGCAAAGACATGGACCCAACCCAACAAACCGCTTCAGGGTCTGCCTCATATATATGAAGGAAAATTGATAGTGTTTGATAGTGGGTCTGCTCAATCCAGCCAAAGGAAAGATGGGCAGGGCTCAAAAACACTGCTGGAGAAGTTGGTATCTGGCCAAATGGCTAAGTAGCCAGTTGGGGGTCTGAGAAGCACATGCACAGAAGGGCTTTGAGCTCTGCCTCTTGGCAGGATGCCCACCCATCAAGTTCTTCCAGAGGGGGGAGTTGGCAATGTGCACTCCTAATCCCAGAAGCACTTGACAGGTAGGCTTGCTGCCGAGAGCCCCCCTCTCCATCCCCCCAGGTGCCAGACTCTGCACTGTGGCCACGGCAGCTCCAAGCGCTACCATGAGACAAAGGAGAAGAGTCTGGCACCTGTGGTGGGGAGCCTGTCATCTTGTGGTGGGACATTTGCCTGGTACTTCCTGGCCTGGCAAATGTGCCACTGAGGGGGGCACTGTCCCTGGTGGGCAGACTGTGGCGGGAATTGGCAGGGGTCAAGAGGACACAGCTCAGGAGATCTCCAACCTGCCATGAGTCCAGCACTTTCCAGAAGGCAGCCTCTAAGTATATTTAAATAATAAGCAGGAAGAGATGGTGGACATTTGTGGTGTCTAGGGAAAGGAAAAGAACAGCTTCACTTAAAGATACAGTCACAAGAGGGAAATCTGAACTGAGTGTATGCCCCTGAGGAACTCTGGAATATCTGAGAAGGCACCAAGGATTTCATTTGCATAAGGACATCTGAGCCTTCTGGAAGAAATGGTATAGAGAACTTTTAGAACTGACAGCTAGATTCTGCAATCCTAGATCTAAGATTTCTGAAGTAAGAATGAAAACCAAAGTTACCTAACCCTAAGGGACTGAGTCATGGGAGGAAGCACCCACCAAGGTAGGAATGAGAGGACATGGCCTTCCTTCTGGGTCTTAGGCCTTATTGCTAAGGGACATGCTCATGTATCCTTCCAATATTCTCTTTTTCAGTAACAGAGAATGCAGGTGTACCTCCTTTTATTGTGCTTTGCTTTACTGCACTTTGCAGGTAGTGTGTTTTTTACAAATTGAAGGCTTGTGGCAACAATATCTATGTGCCATTTTTCCAACAGCATGTGCTCCCTTCATGTCTCTGTGTCATGTTTTGGTAATTCTTGTAGTATTTCAAACTTTTTCATTATTATTATATCTGGTATGGTGACCTGTGACCAGTAATCTTTGATGTCACTATTTTAATTGCTTTGAGGTACCATAAGCCATGCCCATGTAAGATGGAAAACTTAATTGATAAATGTTACGTGTATTTTAACGGCTCCAATGACTGGCTTTTCCCCATTTCTCTCCTTCTCCTTGGGTCTCCCTATTTTCTAGACACAATATGGAAATTGGACCAATTAATAACCCTGCAATGGCCTGTAGGTGTTCAGGTGAAAGAAAGAGTCACACATCTTTCACTTTAAATCAAAAGCCACAAATGATTAAGCTTAGAGAGGAAGGCATGTTGAAAGCCGAGACAGGCCAAAAGCTAGGCCTCTTGCCACAGTTAGCAAAGGTGTAAACGTAAAGGAAATGTTCTTGAAGGAAATTAAAAGTGCTACTCCAGTGAGCAAAAGAACGAAAAGAAAGTGAAACAAACTTACTACCTATATGGAGATGTACAAAGAGATGAATGTTGTGTTCTTGCCTGCTAACACAACACTCATTCTGCAGCCCATGTATCAAGCAGTAATTTTGACTTTTAAGTCTTATTATTTAAAAACTACATTTTGTAAGGTGATCGCTGACATAGATAGTGATTCCCTCTGATGGATCTGGGCAAAGTAAACTGAAAAGCTTCTGGAAAGGATTCACTATTCTGAATGCCATTAAGGGCATTTGTGATTCATGGCAGGAGGTCAAAATATCAACATTAATGGGAGTTTGGGAGAGGTTGATTCCAGCCTTCATAGATGACATTGAGAGGTTTAAGACTTTAGTGAGAAAGTCACTGCAGATGTGGTAGGAAGAGTAAGAGAACTTGAATTAGAAGTAAAGCCTGAAGATGGCACCGAATGGCCACAATCTCATGACAAAACTTCAACTGATGAGGAATTGCTTCTTATGGAGGAGCAAAGAAAGTAGTTTATTGAGATGGAATATTCTTCTGATGAAGCTGCTGTGTTGAAATGATGACGAGGATTTAGAATAAACTTAGTTGATAAAGCAGTGGCAGGGTTTTGAGAGGACTGAGCAATTTTGAAAGAATTTCTACTGTGGGTAAAATGCTATCAAACAGTATCACATGCTACAGAAAAAATCTTTCATGAAAGGAAAAATCAATCAATGCAGCAAATTTCAATGTTGTCTCATTTTAAGAAATTGCCAGAGCCATCCCAACCATCAGCAACCACTACCCTGGTCAGCAGCCATCAACATCAAGACAGGACCCTCTACCAGCAAAAGATTATAACTCACTGAAGGCTTAAATGATCACTAGCATTTTTTTTTTTAGCAGTAAGGTATTTTTATTATGTGTATTTTTAAACATAATGCAAACTTTTTATACATAATGCTATTCCACACTTAATAGACTATAGTGTAAATGTAACTTTTATATGTATGAGGAAACCAAAAATTGTTGGTGACTTGCTTTATTGTGATGGTCTGGAACCTGAACCTGAAATATCTCTGAGGTATTCCTGTATACGCTAAGCCTTAAAGCCTAAAGGTCTGCAATCACAAAAGACAGAACCTACCATTTCTTCTCTGAAAAGAGCAGTATTTGTGAGCATAGGACCCCGAACCACCATGAATCCATGGGGTGGGCAGGGAGGATGTTTAGTTTCACTTAACATTGGGAGGCAGGGATGTGCTCATTCTATTCCTTTTGCTGGTCAAGGAAGCCAGGGTATCTAGGTCAAAGACTCTGGGCTTGGGTCCTCACTGGGTTCTTGGGATAATGCATATTTTATCTCCTCTAATAAACTGGGGATAAAAATTATGCAATGACCCAGAATATCATAAAAGAAAACTGATGTGGAGCTATAACGCTCCAAAGAAATGCAAATTGTTGTTTTCTGCTACAGTGCTAGGATTCTGATTATCCTATTTTTTGTTTGTTTCTTTGTATATAGGCCCTAATGCTACCATGCATACATTTATTACTAAGTCATTAAGCTTCCATAACACTCAGTGAAGCAAAAATTACCCCCAACCACTCATACGTGGTTGTTTTTAGAGTGACTCAGCACAGGGTGAGCACATGACTTACACAGGCTACATCTTCGAGTGCTACGATTTATCTGGTATGTGGCTGTCAACAATACTGGGGACCTTTTGAGAGCAGGAACCATCTTTTCTATCTTTGCCTGACTAACTTCCAGCACAGGGTCTGGTATGAAGTTAGTGCTCAGTATATTTTTGTTGAATGAAACAAAATGTATTAATGTAGGTGCTTTAAACATTTCTATACATGGATCATAGAGATATATAATGCATTTAGCAAAAATTTATTGAGAACTTACTATATGTTAGATCCTATGCCAGGCACTGGGTATACAATGTAAAAAAGGATGCTTGCAGCCTAGTGGGGAAGACAGACCTCACCAAATGATCACGTGAATAAACACAGGATTGCAAAAGAAGCACAGATTTCTCAGAAAGCATGTACAAAGCAACTGATCTATCAGGTGGGGAGGTTCCCTAAGGAAGTGATACTTAAGACTTGAAAGAAGGGTGAGAATTAATATAGTTATGTAGAACACAAAAAAGGAACACTTACATATTATTATTATTATTATTATTATTATTATCATTATTATTATTTTTTGAGATAGAGTCCCACTCTGTTGCCCAGGCTGGAGGGCAGTGGTGCAATCTCAGCTCACTGTAACCTCTGCCTCCCGGGTTCAAGTGATTCTCCTGCCTCAGCTTCCTAAGTAGCTAGGATTACAGACACCTGCCACCATGCCCGGCTAATTTTTTGTATTTTTAGTAGAGGCAGGGTTTCACTATGTTGGCCAGACTGCTCTTGAATTCCTGACATCATGATCTACCCGCTTCTGCCTCCCAAAGAGCTGGAATTACAAGCATGAGCCACTGCACTGGGCCACATGTTATTATTAATACTATGTGCCACACACTGTTCTGCTGGCCTTCCATGCATGCTTATATCTTTCTCACAATGATCCCATTTGGAACTACTATGAGTGTGCCTAATCCTACGGTGAGAAAATCAAGGTGTGAGTGGTCAAGTATCTTGCCCAAGAGCCAGTGAGTGATGGGGTTTGAACCTGGTAGGCTGGTTCTAGAGCCATGCTCCCCACCTATGGAGAGAACAACTTGTGCACAGGACATGTGCCTTAGCAAGCAACAAAGAACAGGTCTACTCACCCCCAGGCTGGCTAAGCTCCTAGCTGCTCTCATATCAAAAGTTCCAACACTGATGGCTCTCCTTTCAGAAGAAGAATTCTGGTGAGCGAGGTATCCTCATCTTGTTTCATTTGTAAGTCATCTTTTATGGTGCTAACACATGCATGCTTGCAGAGCCAGGGCACTGTGGCTGAATGGCCCAAAATAAAGACAAGTGCCCACCGTGCTGGGTGGCCAGCAAATATCTCAACACAGAGGCTGGTCAGCATCCATCTTCATACTGTCTAATTGCTTCTGAAGTAAGTGAGGAAAGAAAAAGAAAGGGACAGGCAGACCCAGAAGGTTTCTCTGTGCATCTGGTGACTGTAACTCACAGAGTAAGGAAGCACTTAGGCAGACAATGCCCAACTTTCCTCCAGATTGGCAACACCAAAGGCTTTTTCATGGACCCTTAAAATTGGTTGTCAACGGAAATGCAAATTGAGTTCATCTTTGTCTTGAAGCCATATGTCCTCTGGGATAAAAACATTTTTTTTTTTTTCTGTTGATATGCTGTTCAGGGTTTACTTAGTAACTACAGCTTAAGTGTGCACAATGTGGTCGGGGGGAGGGCAGTAAAAGGAGAAAGTGAACACTCAGAGTTGCAAATGAACCTCTGAGTCTTTAGAATAAGAGAAAAACAGTTTGCAAACTGAGAAGCAGAGATGGAAAGGAAAACTACTCTGTGGTGGGACACTGCCCACTTTTTCACAGTGGCCCTTACTCATCTCCCTTTATCCCCAGAGAATCTCATTAGCTATTTGATATAACTTACAGACTTTCAATTTTTTAAGCAAAGTTTTTCTCTCCTCTTAAAACAGTTTTCTTCCCAGTGACCCTCCAGGTACTACTTCTTTCTATCTACTTGCCAATAAGACCCAGGATTCTTTGTTTTACCTTTTCTAAATTCTTCTTTCCAGTGTTCACATGGAACAACCAGGAAGACCACTTACGGAGCCCTTATTTTCCCTAATTATATAACTCTCTAGCTCTTTACACTAGAGTTTGGAAGGGGCCAGGTTCAGCAAGAGCCTATCAGGACCAGAGACTCAGAACAGCATCTGTTCAGCCTGAGGTTACAACAGGTGAAGTTGACATGAAGGCCCAAGGGAACTGGCAACAGGACCTAGCATTTGAGAACACAAGCTTTGGAGTCGAGTTGCCTGGACTTAAATTCTAGTTCTGCCACTTTCTAGCTATGCAGACTGTTTGCTCAATCTTTCTAAGCTTCAGTTACTAAATCTTTCTAAGCTTCAGGGCTATAGGGTCTACCACATAAGATTCAATAAGATAATACTTATAAAGCATTTAGCACCATACCTGATAAAAGTCAAGTCAGGTTAAACGTCAGCTATTTTCATTATTAAGATAAGGGGATGAAAAGCAGTATCTTAATCAGTTTGGGGTGCTATAACAAAATGCAAAGACTGGGTGCCTTCTGAACAATGGAAATTTGTTTCTTATGTTTCTGAAGGCTGGAAAGTCCAAGATCTGCAATAGAAGATGGCCCTCCATGAAGAAATGGGCTCTCACCAGACACTGAATCTTCACTGTGTCTGGCGAAAGTCCACTTCCTCATGGAGGGCCACCTTCTCATTGTAACTGTACATAGAGGAAATGGAAAGCTAGCCCTCTGGGGTCTCTTTAATAAAGAAACTAATCCCAATCGCGAGGGCCCTTCCCTCATGACCTAATCACTTCCCCAAAGCCCCACCTCCTAATACCATCACCTTGGGGGTCAGGATTTTAACACGAGTTTTAGGGAGACACAAACATTCAGACCATAGCAGGATGAAGGTTAAAGCAGGTATGTTTGTTAGTAATAGATAAATAACAGTTAGTAATAGATAGATAATAGTAGTAGTAAGCAGATAATGTAGATAGGTTAGTAGTTAGGTTAAAGTTAATATGGGAAGCCCATAGAAGCATGGTCAGGATCACATGGCATATACACATATCCTATTCTACCCTGATTCTTTAGAGCAGGGAAAACCCAGGATTGGGATGCAAGACACCAGATTATTAATAACAGCGACCACTTACCGAGCATTACTACATGCCAGGACCAATGCTAAGTGCTTTAAATAACTTGTTTAAATACGGTCCCCTTAGTACTATAAGTGTCATTGTTACATCCTTGTAATGCTTAGCACACTGCCTAGCACATAGTAGGTATTTAGTAAATAGTTGTTGACATTTAAACATTTTGCAGCACTCCTAGGTTATCCCTTTTCAATATACATAATTTTCTTAGTAAGTCAAATGAGAAGGTAATATTATTGGCATTTGACTTTTAAGCACCTGAAGCACAGT
This sequence comes from Chlorocebus sabaeus, assembly GCF_047675955.1. Classification (NCBI taxonomy): domain Eukaryota; kingdom Metazoa; phylum Chordata; class Mammalia; order Primates; family Cercopithecidae; genus Chlorocebus; species Chlorocebus sabaeus. The sequence continues at coordinate 49,344,746 of NC_132915.1, forward strand.
AGAACATAAGTATGTGATCAAATCTATTATTAGGATATTTCTACACTGGTGAAAAAACTTTTCTACATTGGTCTAGATTGAAATAAATCAGCACAAGCCAATGATGTATCAAATGGGATAGTATTTAGAAAAATTGCTTCATGTTTTATAGGCTCACAAAGCTAGACTGAAAAATATTCTTCTTGGCAAATGTGTAACAAAGTAATTAAAGGAGTCAACATTCAAAACAGGGAAGTGAAAATCTGAAATCGGCACTGAGACAAATAAAATAAAAGTATAGCTTCAGCTGGGTGGGGAAATGCCAATTCATTCAGCAGTCCCTAAGAGGGAAAAATGGAATGCCGTCAAGTAATTCCTTTTAGTACATTAAAAAAGATCTCAATATTTCTAGTGTGAAAAGATTTTATAAGTAGCAAATCCAAAGTTTAAAAAAAGTTTAAAAATCTTCCCAGAATAATTTAGATCCAGGCCTTCCACCACCCCCACCCTATTTTTAACTATTAGGTATTTTATCAGCAATCCAAAGTGTTGGGTGACTTTAGAGGACAGGTATCATTAAAGAGCAACTATATATGGAAGGGGCTTACCTTGGCTTATCGAGCAACAGACAAGGTATTAAGATGGCAGCAAATTGTATTTTCTCTCAGAATGAGGAAGTAGCCCAAACAGGAAAGGGATTCTTTTCTATTTTGTAATGGTTATTGTACCAGAGCCATCACATCAATCCATCAATGACTCTATGTTTGAACAACTATGAAACTGTCCATATAATTCATAGTGTAACACTCCACTAAGTGAGCGCATTAAGTTATTGGGTGACTCCAGTGAACTTTTTTTTTCTTGGAGTATCTAGCTAGCTCATAGTTTAGTTACCATTTTTGGATGTGCATAGGAAACCACAGTCACTAAAGTAGGCGACACCCTACTTTAATTCACCCCTAAGTACAAACACTGACACACTCACACACAACCAATCACTCACATTGTTTCAGTCATGGTCAAACTAGAAAAAGCTACGCTACGTATTTACAAAAGAAAACACTTAATCCAGGTGACTGGTAACAAAGATGATAAAATACTTAAGAAATCACATAGAGGGGACATAGAGGCAACCCAAAGGTTTAGCAACATCAGGAAGCTATTGTCACCCATAAACTAGAGGGATTAAGGGAGTTTTGGTAGAAATCACCGGGTAGAAGCTAGAAATGCACTGCATCTGTTACAGAGGAAGTTAGCGCAATGGAACAGACACAGCCACTCAGGAAGATGGGCCCAGATGTGAAGTGAAAAGGGAAAAACAACTCACTTCTTCCTTCCCTCTGCCCATAAGCTTGCTGGTGTGTCCCATTGGTTAAACCTAGCAAGAAACTAGGACACAGGGAAATACAGCTTTCAGGTGTTAGTCACCCTATGGACTGGAGCAGAGCAGGAAAAGGGTATGAAATGTATCTGTTATCAATAAGCCAAGAACTGCTCCCCACTGCCCCACCAAACATACATGCACAGAGATAACTTGGTTTCAACATCAGAATTGTCACTTTCTGAATGTGAAGCTAATTGAATCAATGTAAAATAAATAAAACCAACCAGCCTGGCCAACATGATGAAATCCCATCTCTACTAAAATAAATAAATAAATAAATAAATAAATAAATAAATAATAAAAATTAATTAGCCAGGTATGGTGGTGCATGCTTATAATCCCAGCTACTTGGGAGGCTGAAGCATGAGTATCACTTGAATCTGGGAGGTGGAGGTTGCAGTGAGCCCAGATCGTGCCACTGCACTCTAGCCTGGATGACAGAGCAAGACTGTGTCTCAAATAAATAAATAAAGCCATCCATTAGCAAGACAATTTAACTTTCCAAGTCTACTTGACTCTAAGAATCTATAATATCTTTCAATATGGCGAAGCTTAGAAAAAGAGGAATAGAGACCTCATGCTTATTATATGTTAGGATCAGTGTTTGATGCTTTTTGAACATCATATGACTTTATCCTCACATCAACTCCGTAAGTTTATTATAGGGTTCAAGGTTATAAAGATATATCAACTCTATTTGATAGATGAAGAAACTCAGTGACGTGAATACACTACCCAGCATAGTACAATAAGTAAATATTGGAGCCTGGTTTTACATAATGTTGGGTCTGACTTAAAATTTTCACTAACAACACACAATTGGGGATGCAACTAATATAAAGCTGTAGCCTAATCAATTGCTTTGTGTTTTACTGTCTGTTGTAATGATGTCATGATTGGAAAAAGGGGAAGAACAACCTGAATTAAAAAATAATTAAAGGGTATATGACTTTCAAATTAATAGAAAAAAACTAGAAAAAATGGTAAATAATCAAAATAAGGGAATAAAAGAAAAAGTATGTAAAAGAAGAAACATTAGAAGGTACATAGTGAGATGGTAGATCTAAGCCCAAATATATCATTAATTATATTAAGTGAACTAAATGTACCAGCTAAAAGACAAAGATTGTCAGACTAGACAAAAACACAAGATTCAACAATATTTTGTTAACAAGTAACACAATGAAAACAGGATATAGTTTAAATATAAAAGAATAGGAAAAGATATATCATGCAAACACTAATCAAAACAATAATATTAATATCAAGCAAAAAGTTTACTGAAAACAAAGAGGGTCATTTCATAATTATAATGCTTTAAATCATATTAAAGATTTAATCAGACTAACCTTTGGTAAACCTAACATAAAATCTTTAGAATATATAAAGGAAAATTGACAGAAGTACAAGAAGAAACAGATAATAATCATGATACTGGGACATTTTATATATCTTAGTATTTGATAGAACAGAGAAAAAGTCAGCATGGATAGAGAAGATGTTAATAACATGATTAGCAAATTGATATCATGGACATACAGAGAACAGTACGCCCAACAATTACAATATGAGTATATTCTAGTTGAGCATACATTGAAATTTTCTAAAAGTTACCATATAGTGAGCCATAAATTAAGACAAAGGCATTCTCCCTCTCTGTTACTGTGTTACTGTGAGGTGTTTGTGTGTGTGTGTGTGTGTGTTCGTTCATGCGCGTGTACATGCTTGCTCCCAACTCCACCTTCCATTTGCCTGTCTTGGTCTGTATATATCATTTCAAAGGTTTTCTGAAATGTGTGGTGATCCTTGGTAAGCTGTTAATATTTAGGACTCAAACACTAGAGAGCTGGTTTCAAGCTCCAAGTATAGGAGGCAGGGCTTTCATGGTTCCCAAGGGACCCCTAATGTCATTGTCAATGGTCTTTTCTCTGGGCTGGTTTAGTTTTAGTGAGAAGAATCCTTTAATCCCCTGTTTTCTCATATGTAAACTCTGGATAATAATTGTTTCTAGCTCACAGGACAGTTTAATTATGGATTATCTCACAGATTAATGAGATAATCCATATCAAGTGCTTAAAATGTTTCCTGGAACGTTGAAACATTCAATATATATTAGCTTTATTATTCAGAGTATTCAACTACCCTCAAGGTTTCAATATTGTAGATTAGATATGTTGATGATGCCCAAATGTATGTATTCAATTGCTTCCTTAACATTTCCACTTGGATATAGCTCAGCCATCTCACACTTAACATATCTACTCTTCTCTCATCTCAGTAAACAGCATTGTCACTTTTGCATTTGCTGAAACTAGAATCCCAATTCCCCTTTTATGAGTTCATGGCCTTTCTCCTTCAACTAAGATGGAAGCTACTATGTGGCAAAGACATTCTCTGTCATCTTCTCCTTTGGGGTTATGGACAGTGTGTCTCTGCACTGACTGTGACTGAATCAGTGTATAAAATACAATGAGGCACTGAAATAAGGAACAATTGCACCCAATTAACACTGTAGTTGTAAAACTTTATTCTTTGAAGGTTCGATTTGTTTGTAACTCCTTGATCTTCTCTGTTCCCATTTTCTCCACGGGTTTTCTTTTTCTTGCTTCAGTCCATCTTCAGTTATTTTCAGATAGAGCCTCATTGTCTCCTCCATTTGGATTTTGCTTCATTTCATTTTATTTCCATTTCCTCACAACATTGCTGGTGAGGACTCTACCTATTCTCCAATTGTCATGCCCTGACTGCTATTTCCTGGGATCCTGGGCACCATAAGATATCCTTGGATTCTTCACAGCAGACTGTTAAGAATTGGAAATGTAGACCCTTATTCAGATATTTTTGTTTTTTTTCTTTCAGACTGCACTCTTAGGCCTTTGGGACTTGATGTTGTTTATTCTTAGAGACTTCCTGGGGCATCAAAAATGACTTAAAACAATTACTATGTGTGCATTGGCATATATGACGTCTAATCGCCCTATGCTAAGCTGAATTTCAATGAGTTTTGTGTAAATGAATCAGAAACATATGTATTTCATCCTCTCTATCTCCACTTTTTAAAAAGCAGGAACTCAGTATTTGGGTTTCATTGAATATAAAGTATTTGAAACTGACTGAGATATGACAAATCAGGGAAGAGAGGCTTTCCTAATTCTTGATAGCCATCTTGTCTCTAATATTCTAGTTAGTAATGATGTGTTTGTTGATTTCTTGTCAACTTCACTTTCCTCTGCTTGCTTCTACGTTTTCCTTTGTTATTCTAAATCCCTATTTATCCTTCTGCTTCATCCAGTTATTCTATAAATAGCTATCTGTTGACCACTACTCTGCCCTGCCTATGCCACCTCCCTGGAGGGCTATATAACCAGAGATTTCCAACACATTGTGAAAGTGTCACAATAGAGGGGCATAAAACAAGCTTTGAGGAGAGGGCAACTTTTTGTCCATTTGCATTTTCCTCCCTTTTGTTTGCCTTGCTTTTCACTCTCTTCACAAAGATGCTCTCCGTTTTACTTTATTCCCTTGCTCTGATCTTCATTTGTAGTCTTTCTTTCTTTTTTTTCTTTTTTTTTTTTTTTTTGAGACGGAGCCTCACTCTGTCGCCCAGGCTGGAGTGCAGTGGCCGGATCTCAGCTCACTGCAAGCTCCGCCTCCCGGGTTCACGCCATTCTCTTGCCTCAGCCTCCCGAGTAGCTGGGACTACAGGCACCTGCCACCTCGCCCGGCTAGTTTTTTGTATTTTTTAGTAGAGATGGGGTTTCACCGGGTTAGCCAGGATGGTCTCGATCTCCTGACCTTGCGATCCGCCCTTCTCGGCCTCCCAAAGTGCTGGGATTACAGGCTTGAGCCACCGCGCCCGGTCGTTTCTGGTCTTTTTTCTCCTTCCTGCCATGAATGTTTGTTTCCACTCCCCCCCTCCCACCCCCGAAAATTCCTATGTTGAAGCTGAAATCTCAATGTGATGGTATTTGGAGGTGGAGTCTTTGGGGATGATGAGGTCATGAGGGTGGAGCCCTGATGAATGAGATTATGACCTTATAAAAGAGACCCCAGAGACCTCGCTTACTCCTTCCATTATGGAGGTTTACAGCAAAAGGATGGCTGTTTATGAACCAGGAAGCAGGCCCTCACCAAATAATGAATCTGCCGGGGTCTAGATCTTGCACTTTCCAGCCTCCAGAAATATGAGAAATAAATTTCTGTCGCTTAGAAGCCACCCCGTGAATGGTATTTTGTAATAGCTGTCCAAACAGACCAAGATACTCCTATCTGAGTTTTCTACAGCCACATTAGCTGCTTTCCACTTCCCCAGTGTATACATGTTTAGGTCCATCTGGCACTGCATGTGCACTAGCAGTTTAATGCTTTCCTCTACTTGACTCTTACCCGTTGTCCTGAATGGAATCCCCATAGTCTGCGCCTTTTGCTGCTTAGTCTGCGTCAGTTTGGTAGGGGTCTTTATTTAATTTTAATTTTAATTTTTATTTCAATAGTCTCAGGGGAACAGGTGGTGTTTGGTTGCATGGAAAAGTTCTCTAATGGTGATTTCTGGTTTTCTTTTCTTTTTCTTTTCTTTCTTTCTTTCTTTCTTTTTTTTTTTTTTTTTTTTTTTTTTTTTGAGATGGAGTCTCACTCTGTCACCCAGGCTGGAATGCAGTGGCGTGATCTTGGCTCACTGCAACCTCTGCCTCCTGGGTTCAAGTGATTCTCCTGCCTCAGCCTCCCAAGTAGCTGGGATTGCAGGCACCCACCAACACACCTAGCTGATTTTTGTAGTTTTAGTAGAAACAGGGTTTCACCATGTTGGCCATGGTCTCAAACTCCTGACCTCAAGTGATCCACCCGCCTTGGTCTCCCAAAGTGCCAGAGTTACAGGCATGAGCCATTATACCTGATCGCTTAGTGATGATTTCTGAGATTTTGGTGCACTCATCACCCAAGCAGTGTACACTGGTACCCAAAGTGTAGTTTTTTTATACCTCACCCCCCTCCCATGTTTCCTTCCTGAGTTTTCACAGTCCATTATATAATTTTTATGCCTTTGCATTCTCATAGCTTAGATCCCTCAGTTTAGTAGAGATCTTGAGAGAGCAAAGCCAGCGCCTAATAGGGTAAAGCTGTGTGAATGCACTGAAATCTCCAATTGCACTGCACAAAATATGTGACCAAGACTAATACAATTCTAACATGGTGAGGAATTAGTATGATGCGATAAATTACATAAGTAAATAGATACCCAGTAGATAGAACAGTCAGCCACTCTGATTAATGTTGCCTCCTCCACCTTCATAATTGCATTAACTTAGTAATGATGCCCTCAATCATAAAAAAACAAGTGAAGACATAATCCTTTAAATAGTTTTCCTTTAGCTACTTTGGTGAATTAGTGCCATTCTGTTTACCTATACCACATTTTGAAGCATTCTGCTAAAGACAATATAATTATATCAGTTGCAAGTATGGCAAACAAAAAAGGAGATATTTGAGGGGCCGGAATGTATAGATACGAACATTCAGACAGGCTCGAGGGCTCATAAAACTCCTTTCCATCCATCTACTCATCTCCTTGCTGCGTCAAGACCTTTACCATCCCAGAATGAACCAGTTAAATAAATAGCTACAGATCTAGTGCTCTCATGGGAGCACAAAAACGTCTTTACTTCTGCAAAATTTTTCATTAGGTAATTCACAAAATTAAAATTTGGGCAAAATTGAATCGAAATCCTTGGTATAAGGGAGAAATTAAATTATGTCTTATTTTATTTTATTTTATTTTATTTATTTATTTTGAGACAGAGTCTCGCTCTGTCACCCAGGCTGGAGTGCAGTGGCCGGATCTCAGCTCACTGCAAGCTCCGCCTCCCAGGTTCACGCCTTTCTCCTGCCTCAGCCTCCCGAGTAGCTGGGACTACAGGCACCCGCCACCTCGCCTGGCTAGTTTTTTGTATTTTTTAGTAGAGACGGGGTTTCACCGTGTTAGCCAGGATGGTCTCCATCTCCTGACCTCATGATCCGCCCTTCTCCGCCTCCCAAAGTGCTGGGATTACAGGCTTGAGCCACCGCGCCCAGCCGTCTTATTTTATTTTTAACATTTTATCTAGTAATCATAAATATAGTGCTTAACTACTTGACAGGCACTGTACAAAGCATCTTACAAATATTAAGTATAATTTTCATGACAACTGTTTAGTAGGGGGTGTAAATTTCATAACAACTCTTCAGTAGGGGTAACTACTATTATCCATAACTTTTAGATGAGAAAACCGGGGCACAGTAAGATTAAGTGATTTGCACATGGTCACATATGTTAAGGGGTAGTGTCAGGATTTGAACTTAGACATAATAGGCCAGGCGCGGTGGTTCACGCCTATAATCCTAGCACTTTGGGAGGCCGAGGTGGGAGGATTGCCTGAGCTCAGGAGTTCAAGACCACCCTGGGCAACATGGTGAAACCCCATCTCTACTAAAAATACAAATAGTAGCCAGGCATGGTGGTGGGCGCCTGTAATCCCAGCTACTTAGGGAGGCTGAGGCAGGAGAATCACTTGAACCTGGGATGCAGAGGATGTAGTGAGCCAAGACGGCATCACTGTACTCCAGCCTGGGTGACAGAGCGAGACTCTGTCTCCAAAATATAAAAAATTAAATAAATAAATACATAAACAAATAAATAAATAAACATACCAGCTCCAAAGTTCATGTTCTTACTACTACACTATACAGCTATGCTATGGTAGAAATAGCAGATGTGTGGAGTATTTAAAACCTTAGAAATTGAAGTTTACCATACAAATTCTAATAAGAACCTAACATGTTCTAGAAGACATCTGCCTCACAAAGATCATATGTAAAATGGTAATAGTACCTATCACATGAGAAGTTGTGAGATTTAAATGAGCTTATATATTTAGCAGAGAGCCTGGCATTTGCTGATATTGTCCATTTTTCCCAAGAAACAAAAGGCAAATTGAGCACTGCATGTGTGTACATGTATATATTCATGAATAAATTGGTGAATGGCCGTATAGAAGACTATTATAAATAATAAAATACATAAATGACTATATTTTTCAGATTCAAAGGGAGTGAAAGAAACTCCCCTATTGAGGAGAGGAAATCAAAGTCACATTGTTAGACAAAGATGTGGGATGGGAGATATTGTGACCATCTGCAAAATACAATCTACCACAAAAGGTTCTATTTTGAATCCTGTGAATGACCAACATAGGTTTGGATTAATAATCCGAAGTTCTTACAGTGTTGATCATCTTCAGTACACAGCTTTTCTTAATGAATTAATTATGTAATAAGCAGTAGAATTTTTTTTAGCTCCTCGGTATCAAAAAGTTTTCCTAATCTGTGTGAATTCCCTGTTGAATAAATCTCAGTGGAAATCAGATTCTTACCTTTCACTATTACATCTGCTGGCAACCAAAGCAAGGGCATATGACCTGATCTCTGCCAACTCAACCCCCTTTTGGTCTCTGAAGCTTGATTGTATGGTATCAAGACCAATAGATAGGCAGATGTGGTCATAGGGCTGCAATCTAGCAATGTAATGTAGGGAAAGTGATATATGCATCTCCATGCTCCGGGATGACACTAATGAACAAAGGAGTTATATTTTTCTTTTGCTTCTCCTTTCTCAAAATAAAATTTTTAAAAACCCCTCTCTTTACACCATTGCATTCGCTCAATTATTTTAAATTGTTTGGAGAGAGATATTTTCCTTAACTCTTCTTGGGTAATATTGGGAGAAATTCTCTCTCCCTAAAGCATTAGTTTTATTTCAAACCCAGAGTGGAAAGTGCAGACATAATTTTTAAATTCCCAAGTAATTTTTTTGTTCACTTGATTGAAACCCAAGTGTGTATATGTGTGTGTGAGTGCATGTGCACATGCACACATCACATATATATTCACAAATATTGGGCCAGAGGTTCATATTCTCAGTGAAATTCTCTCTGAACTATTCATGCTATCCCTAAAACTATCATTTCTTTAAAAAAACTAAATTTGAGCATGTGATGCTCATTATGTTATTAAATAATTCTTTCTAAATATTAGTAACCCATTCCCTACTCTTTTGATGTACCTGGACAAGTATTTTGTTTTACTGATGTAAACTAGGCACATCTGACCTATCAATAAAGGAGCGTGTGTCTTCAACTCCTTTTTCCGGTAGTAAGGGTAGATTTATCATATTTACGTAGTCTTTCCTAACCAGACACCAATTATTTGTGAGACGGCTGGTCAGAGTTGGAGCTGTGGCTAAAAAATGGAGAGAAAACTCCACTTGCTTACACGCAGATAAATAGAAACAAAGTGTTCACATTTGTCCCATCAGCCTCATGATCTAGATATTTGAAACCTCTCAAGCCCTTGGATGGAGTACTTGTTCTCACCAAATACATTCATTCTTAATGATGGAAATTTACCTATGTGCAAGTCTATTATTACTATTCAAGATGCAGAGGTTCCTCTTCTACTTAAAAGTAGTAGTAATCCATTTCATTTGTTTAATATATAACACTTTTCAAAGCATATTCTAGTAACTCTTAAAACTGTGAGGTAGATATTATCTTCATTTTACAGGTGAGAAAACTGAGGCTCATAGAGATTATTTGACTTTTACAAGGTCAAGTTGTAAGTATCAGAACCATGATATGAAACTACATCATCTGACTACAGTTCAGTAGGCTATAAAAACTATTCCCATGTTATTTTCCACTGGATTTTGTGGTTATCCTTCAGAAGCCCTTTCTTTGGAAAACAAACGAACAAACAAAAAAACTTTAAAATAAAGTCTAACAAAGGAGCATCAACATTTAACATTTAACATTGAACTGGTCAGAAACTTCCTGGCACACAACTGGAGATTTCTAAATGATGGAAAGAGGGCAGTTAACATGTTGTGATGTTCTTTCTTTTAGCCATAACTTTTCTTGTAGGTTTATAGTTATGGTTTGGCTGTGGAGTACAAAGCCATAAAACTTAATTGAATAGAAGTCAGATCAAGGTCTTTCAAGCTAGACATAATATAAGTCACACAAATAAAGATGAACCAACAAATTTTTTAAAATTCATTACAAAGACCCCAGTGGAAAACATAACCCTAATTTATAAAATCTCCCCACTGTGAAGCATATTTTGTGTGACACACAGAGCAATAAACCCATAACTATTATTATTGGGGATGAAAACTATATCATAAAACTCATATCCGGAGGCTCAAAATATGCTTCTGATACAAACCCATGCCCTTCATACACACACACACACACACACACACAAAACAAAAACAAAAACACAAATATTTGGGAAAGACTCAAATTTTCTCTACATTGGAGCGTAAGTAACAATGACTCCCCCATGTAAAACCTCTTGCCAAATCATATTAAATACAATAAATATATCAAGTACAGGCTGCATGTAGAGACTCACATCTGTAATCTTAGCACTTTGGGAGGATCACTTGACTCAGGAGTTCAAGGCTGCAGTGAGCTATGATTGAGCCATTATACTCTCTTCTGGGCAACAGAGTGAGACCCTGTCCCTAACAAAACACATACATACATACATATGTACAGTTTTCCACCCTGATTTCCATTGTCCTCTAAGTTGAGGCCCTCTTTTATTCTGATAGAATAACATCCATCATTCAGTTTTGGAATGCTTCAAAATGCTACTTTGATACTGTGTTTTGCCCCCATGCTATTGTAGTTGCACACTCTTCTCCCTATTTCTGAGTTAATCCTGTCCTACCCTGCAGTTAGTGAGTGCACTGATGGAAGATAAGTATTTAAGACAAGACTATATAGTTAATGTGAGAGGCTGAATAATGGCATCCTAAAGATGTCCACTTCCTAATCCCTGGAATTTGTAAATATCTTCCCTTAAAAGGTAAAAAGGGACTTTGCAGATGTGATTAAGAATTCCAAGATGGGAAGATTATCCTGGATTATCCAGCTTGGCCCAGTGTATTCACAAGGGTCCTCATAAGAGGGAAACAAGAGAACATTTAAAGAGAAGATCAGCAAGGATACAGACAACTTGAGTAATAGTATAAGCCAGCTAGACCTAATTGACATACATAGAAAACTCCATTTAACAACAGCAGAATATACATTCTTCTCATGTCTACATGGAATGTTCTCCAGGATGGACCATATACTAAACCATTAAACAAGTCTCCATAAATTTTAAAAGATTGAAATCTTACAAAATATCTTTTTCAACCACAATGGAATAAAACAATTAGAAATCAATAACATAAGGAAAACTGGAAAATTCACAAATATTTAGAAATTAAACAATATACTCTTTAAATTGGGCAGAAAATAAGTCACAAGGCAATTAGAAAATACTTTGAGATAAATGAAAATGAAAACATAGCATACCAAAACTTACGAGATACAGTAACCACAGTGCTCAGAGTTAAATTTATAACAAGCTGTAAGTGCCTATATTAAAAAGAAGAAAGATCTCTCACAAATTGATAACCCTATTTTACACCTTAGAGAACTAGAAGAAGTTCAAACTAAAACCAAACCTAGCAGAGGGAAGGAGAGAATGAAAATTAGAGCAGAGATAAGTGAAATGGAGACTAGAAAAACAATAGAGAAAATCAATGAAATCAAAAGTTGGTTGTTTGAAAAGACTGACAAGTTTGCCACACGTTTAGGTAAGTTCACTAAGAAAAAAGGGAGAGAAGGTGCAAATCACTAAAAGCAGAAATAAAGATGGAGACATGATTACTGACCTTACAGAAATAAAAAGGATTATAAGAGAATACTATGAACAACTGTAAGTGGACAAGTTGGATAACCTAGATGAACTGGACAAATTCCTGAAAACATACAAATGATCAAAATTTGCTCATGAAGAAATACAAAATCAGAACAGACTTATAACAAGTATAGAAATTGAACTAGTAATAAAAAAAATCCATTCAACAAAAAAGAGCTCAGGACCAGATGGCTTTGCTGGTGAATTTTACCAAACATTTAAAGAAGAAAAACATCAATCTTTTTCAAACTCTCCCAAAAAAACAGAAGAGAAGTGAACATTTATTAACCCGTTCCAAAAAGCCAGCTTTATTCCTGATACCAAAGTCAGACAGAGATATCACAGGAAAACTATAGTTCAATATTCCTCATAAACATAGTTGCAAAAATCCTTAAAATATTAGCAAACCAAATTCAGAAACATATAAAAAGGATTATTATTAAGACCAAGTGGAATTTGTCCTAGGAATGTAACATTGCCTTAATATATGAAAATCAATTACTTTTATGTACCATTGTAACGTAGTAAAGGACAAAACCCATATGGCCATCTAGGAGAGGCAGAAAAAACATTCAACAGAACTCAGCACTGATTCATGATGAAAATCTCTCAACAAACCAGGAATAGAAGGGAACTTTTCCAACTTGGTAAAGGGTATCCATGAAAAATTTTCGGCTAACATACTTAATGATAAAAGAAAACTGTGCGCCTAAGAAATAGAAGACAACTAGATTAGAAAGAAAGAAGTAAAACTATATTTGCAGGTGACATGTAGAAATTCTTAGAGAACACACACACACAATGTGGAGCTACTATAACGATTTTAGTAAGGTCACAAGTTACAAGATCAATATGCAAAACTTAATTGTATTTCTATAAACTTATAGCAAATAACCAGAAAGTAAATTTAAAAAAAATAATTTCATTTACAAAAATGAAACAGAATAAAATACTTAACTGTACATTTAAGAAAAGAAACTCAGGATTTGTATACTGAAAACTACAAAGCATTGTTGAAAGTAATTTAAAAATACATCCATAAATGGAAAGACATTCCATGTTTATGGATTATAAAATTCAAGGATTTATTATAAAAATTGACAAGATAATTCTAATATTTAAATGGCAATGCAAAAGATCTAAAATAAAGCAATTTTGAAGAAAACCAAAGTGTACTTACTATAAAGCTACGGTATCAAGACAGTGTGGTATTCATATAAGGATAGACCTATATGGATCAGTGGAACAGAAGTCTAGAAATATGTATTATGTTTATGGTCAATTTATTTATTTATTTATTTATTTATTTATTTATTTTTGAGACAGAGTCTTGCTCTGTTGCCCGGGCTGGAATGCGGCGGTGCACAATCTCGGCTCACCATAACATGCACCTCCTCGGTTCAAGTGATTCTCCTGCCTCAGCCTCCCAAGTAGCTGGAATTACAGGCATGTGCCACCATGCCCAGCTAATTTTTGTATTTTTAGCAGAGATGGGGTTTCACCATATTGGCCAGGCTGGTCTTGAGCTCCTGACCTCAAGTGAGCCACCTGCCTCAGCCTCCCAAAGTGCTGGGATTACAGGCATGAGCCACTGCACTCAGCCGGTCAATTGATTTTTAACAAAAGCACCAAGACAATTCAATGAGAAAAGGATAGTCTTTTCAATAGATGGTTGTGCTAGCACCACATATAAACTTTAATTCAAAATGGATCATCAATATCAATGCAAGAATTAAAAGCATAAAACATCTGGAAGAAAATACAGGAGAAGATTTTTATGGCCTTTGGTTAGTCAAGGAGTTCTTAGGTGAAAACCAAAGCAAAAGCCATTAAAAAATTACCTGATAAACTGGACTTCATAAAAATTAAGAGTGCTTCAAAAGACACCATTAAGGAAATGAAAGGGCAACCCACAGAGGGGATGAAAATATTTGCAAATCATGTATCTGATAAAAGCCTTGTATCTAGGCTGAGCATGCTGGCTTACACCTGTAATCACAGTGCTTTGGGAGGATAAGGCAGGAGGATTGCTTGAGGCCAGGAGTTCAACACCAGCCTGGGAAACATAGCATCTCTCCAAAAAGAAAAAAAAAAAAAAATACCGAGGCATGGTGGCACATGCCTGTAGTCTTACCTACTACAGGGGCTGAACTGGGAGGACCACTTGAGCCCAAAAGTTCAAGGTAGCAGTGAGCTATGATTGCACCACTGCACCTTAGCCTGCATGACAGAGAGACACCTTCTCTCGAAAAAATAAATAAAAATAAAAGACTTATATCTAGATATATAAATAACTCTTAAAGCTCAATAGTAGAAATACAACCCAATTAGAAAATGAGCAAAACAACATGTGAATGGCTAACAAGTATATTTAAAAGTGCTTGACATCATTAGTCATTAAGGAAACTAAAACTACAGGAAGTTACCACTGCATATCAACTAAAATAGTATGTGAAATAATGGCATCCTTATCAATTGCTTGTGGAAATGTAAAGTGGTACATCCACTATCCAAAGCAGTTCAGCAGTTTCTTAAAGTTACATATAAACTTACCAAAGAACCCAGCAATTCTACTCTTAAGAATCTACCTGAGAAATAAAAACATATGCACAAAGATTTGAACCTAAGTGTTCGTAGCAGCATTACCTTACTAGCCCCAAACTACAAATAATCCAAGTGTCTAACAATCTGATAAATGAATAAATGTGGTATATCCATATAATGGAATATTTGTCAGCAATTTAAAGGAATGCAAACACTGATACATGTTAAAATATGGATGGACCTCAAAAATGTGGTAAATGAAAAAAAAGTGAGATCCACAAGGATACATACTGTATGATTCCATGTATAGGAAATGCACAAAAATGCAAATTTATAAAGACCGAGAGTAGATCAATGGTTGTTGGGGCTGTGAGTGTATGAGTGGGTATTCATTGCAAACAGGTTCGTGGGGAACTCAGAGAAAAGTTCTAAAATGGAAACGTTCTAAAATCAGATTGTGCTTGGGGTTTACACATCTTTATAAATTTATTTAAAATTATTGAATTATAACTTACAGTAAATAAATTATTACCCAATAAAGCTGTACATTTTTTGTTTAAATTTTTAAGGGATAAAAAGCCAAGAAAAAAATTCAGATTAGGTTGTTATTTACACGGGCTGCTGTGCTTACTTTTATTGTAGCACTTAATTATACTCTCTTCAAATCAGCTGTCTAATTCTCTGACTTCCCCATTGAAAATGTAAATGGGATCACAACTGATGGATTTGATAATTATCCTTTACTGCATTAGGTATTTAGATAGGGGCTACCTTTCATGGCCAACTGACATCTCAAGCACCCAGCACTGAAGCCGAAAGCAGAAATCAGGAAGAGCCAGGAGATTAAAGAGAATAAAAGGCATACAATATGCATATGATTCCATGAAGACATGTTTCATGGAACTGTTCAATACACCCAAAGAGCCCACTGTGAGAATCCCACTGGAATGACAGTTGATGTGACTGCCAATCACCCTGGGGCAGGGAAGTGATACCAGCCTAGAGGAGAAGAGAAGGGAGAGGCAGGTGAAAGTGAGTAGCGAGAACAAAATGTGAGCAAATAACATTCATTACCAGCTATTTGTGTGATTCCAAAACTGGTATCCAACCGATGAGCTGCTGGAGACATGTGAGGACCGTTTGTATTCTCAAACCCCAAACATTCGTTTCATGGTCCTAAAACAATGAATCCTACAGCTCACTGTCACATTTCATAGCTCTGGGGAAAACCAGAAAAGGACAGATTGGGCAGGGGTTCAAAGAGGAAATGTCTCCTGCCAAACCGAGTGGCCCCACTTCCTCTCTGCGTAAGAGTGGGGTCTGAATAGACCCTGCTTCTAGCAGTCTCCCAGACAAGACAAAGGTCTCACTTGTGAATCAAAGTTCACTTCAACAGCATAACAGGCTGGGACAGGTTCCCATCTCATCCAGATTTTCCCCACAAAAGGCAGAGGATAGAGTAAGAATGCCAGTCCCAATATCCTGTAAATGCCTGGGATTTTGATGTGGACTGGACAGAGGAATGGAGAAAGGGGAGGTGACCCTCACAGGAAGCTAAGGTTTCTCAACGGCCCACGTGACAAGCAATATTAGGTACTTTTATTTAGTACTTCCAGCAACACTGTGACATGGGCATTGTTATAACCTACATTGTTATACCTACAAGAAACTGGGGTTCAAAAATCTTTTTTGCCGGTAAAACAGCTAATATTATACATTATTCCTATATACAGGTAAGAATCTACGGTTTAAAATCTTGAGTGATCAGTGTTACACATTTAGTAAGTAGCAGATATGGGATTTAAATTTAGGTCCATATGAGCCCTGAACCCTGTTCTTTTTTTATTACATATGCCACACTGTCCGATCATGTTTAAATAGTTTAAAAACATGTTCAGCCTTTTAGCTTAGGCTTTCTGATTTCTTGTTTCTGGATGATAATAAGCCAGCCAAAAGTCCTCCTGGGAATTCTTTTCTCCCCAAGGGCTAGAAGAATAAAAATACACCACCGTGCCCTTGAAGCTTCACTAACAATCACAACTATAAAGGCTGGAGTCAATGCTGAGAGGATATTATTAACAAATGGCTTTAGAAAACCTTCAGAGGGTTTGCAGCCACCCACCCCATTTGTAAAATCTTAGGGAAGAAACCTGATCCAGTAAATGACTGGGAATAAAACAAACCCTAGTATCAGAAATATAAAGGGAGGAGGATCATTGCCTTTAGACAATTTGCTTTATTGTGAACAATAAAAATGTTCCAGTTGATTCAACAAAAAATAATAAAAAACAAGGCTATTTTTAAACAGGCATTTATAGGACTGCAGTTTCATTTCCTTTGCCTTTAGATCTTCAGGCTCTCATTCTGAGCAGCAGATGCTGTCATATAAGGAAGACCACCTGCTTTCCAGGGCATCTCTGCAACAAATAGCTTTGAGGGAGAGAGAAGATCACAGGATGAAAAGGAAAGAATTAGAAAGGGGGGAAATGGGAAATTAAGAAGTTGGCTTAATGCACATCTTCTGAATTATTCAACTGCTAAAAAGTCGACAGATTTCTTTTGACACTTGACTGTCTCACTCTGTGTCTATATCCATATTCCACTTTTTAAGGACCTACTTTAAGAGAATTCTGTCCATCTGCACAGCCCAGCTTTGTGACATATTTATCTTTCTTTGCAAAATGGAAGCATAAAAAATTTATGGAACATGGGTATTAATTAAATGGTATTTTAGTTCAGGGAAGTTGCCCAGCTTAAAAAGGACTCCTAGGAGTGAATCCTTTGTAAAGAAATATAGTTTTGGAAATAAAAATAGCCCACACTCACTCACTACCTCCCCTCAGCAAAATGACTTAGGCAGTGTTTTTGAGTCCCAAGGTTTCTAGAAGCTTTTTAAACTCTTATTTAAAGCAACAGGTAATGACTTGTTTCTGTTGAATTGATCTCAAAGCCTAATTGTTTGGAGTGAACTGGGTCCCCACATACCAAGGAAAAGAAGACATTAAGGAAATCATTCACATAATTCCAAGCCACTTAACATACTCACTTGAAACATATCAATAATAAAAGTGATAACAGGAAAATGTTTACAGTTTTGAAGTCTCAGGAAACAATTTGTTCTAGATGGTATTTTTATATATCAAAGGTTTTCTTTTTATTAAACACTCAGATGTTATTTTAGATTTTAGCAGGTTTTAACATCTTCGTCAAATGTATCATTCGTTTCTTTGCCTTCTTAAACAGTGTTTACTTAGTTATAATGTATTCCATTAAACTTCCAAAAAAAAGGGTTTCAGAGAACTATTACATGATATTTTAAACATAATTTGAACTCTCCATGATGTCCCACGATGCTTGCATCAAACACTAGCGACAGCATGGGGCTAAAATAAAGTAAGGCCCTTAGGAATATAAGAAGACGTGGTCTTCATAGTCTGTGGTGACCATATCCTCCTGTGTTATTTTAATTCTATGTCTGATTTTTAAAATTTTTTTCAACTTTTGTTTTAGATACAGGTGTGCATGTGCAGGTTTTTCACATGGGTACGCTCCCAGGTAAGGAGCATAGTACCCAATAGGTAGTTTTTCTACTCACATTGTCTCTCCTTCTCCCATCTAGTAGTCCACAGTATCTATTGTGCCCATGTTTATGTCCAGGTGTACTCAATGTTTAGCTCCCACTTGTAAGCAAGAACATGCAGTATTTTGTTTTCTGTTCCTGCATTAATTCAGTCAGGTTTATGGCCTCCAGCTTTATCCATGTTGCTGCAAAGGACATCATTACATTCTTTTTTATGGCTGCATAGAATTCCACAGTGTATATATACCACATTTTCTTTATCCAATCCACTGTTGATGGGCACCTAGGTTGATTCCATGTCTTTGCTATTGTGAATAGTGTGGCAATGAATATATGAGCGTATGTGTCTGTTTGGTGTAATCATCTGTTTTCTTCTGGGTATATACCCAGTAATGGGATTTCTGGGTCAAATGGTGGCTCTAAATTCTTTGAGAAATTATCAAACTGCTTTCCACAGTGGCTGAACTAATTTACATTCCCACCAACAGTGTATAAGCATTCCCTTTTCTCTGCAAGCTCACCAACATCTGTTATTTTTTGACTTTTTTTTGAGGCAGAGTCTCACTCTGTCACCCAGGTGGGAGTGCAGTGGTGTGATCTTGGCTCACTGCAGCCTCCACCTCCTGGGTTCAAGCAATTCTCTGCTTCAGTCTCCCGAGTAGCTGGGATTATAGGCACCCAACACCACGCCTGGCTAATGTTTTGTATTTTTAGTAGAGATGGGGATTCACCATCTTGGCCAGTCTGGTCGTGAACTCTTGACCTCGTAATGCACCCACCTCGGCCTCCCAAAGTGTGGGGATTACAGGTGTGAGTCACCGCACCTAGCCTTTTTGACTTTTTAATAATAGCCATTCTGACTAGAATTTTCACCCAATTCTTGTACCTCTTTGAACCTCTTGGCTCTAAGTCTGCCTTGTTGGGTTCACAGATCCTAACATATTACGATTATTACCCAATCCTAATCAAGCCTCCACACTGAAAAACTTGCCTTAAACAAGACTCTAAAACTCTTGCTCCCTGAACAACTGGTAACATTCAAGTTAAGCCTCTCAATAAATATTTTGGGGATGCTTATATTGCCATAAATTAGAAATAAAGTGATTCAGTGGTATTCCCTGGGAGTTGCTCTTGCTTGGTGGTGCTGAATGATGTCTCCCTGGAAGTGTCATGACCCTAAAATATAGGGGATTTGTTTCAACTATCTGCCCAAATTAGGGCTGAAAGGAGGTAGCAATGGCCATGCTCTTTGCCATACGAATATGGCCGAGTTTTGAAAATGAACTGATCCTGATGTCAGCCTGTTCATCTTCTCATGGCCCTACTCATTCTTCTGGTTTCAATTTATCATGTTTATTATTATGACTCCTAGTTCTTTATTTCTAGTTCACAGCTTTCACTGATACATCAAACCTACAAATATATCAGCTGATTGGACATCTCCATTGGATATCCCAAGAGCACAACAAACTCAAAATGCTCCAAACTATACTCATCCTCTTTTCACCTCCCAAAACTACTCTTGTTTTTCCTACTCTAGCAATGATCCCAACATATGTCTCCTTTGATAAGCCTGTTATCCTTGACTTTTTCTTCTCCCTTATCCAAGCAACCACCAAAATGTTTGATTGAAAGCATTACATTAAAATTATGTAAATTCAACTCTACACATTGTTGAACTTAGTAAGGGGTGCTTTCATATGCACAGAATTATACCATTTTATTAGGTTTTAAGAAATTTTTATCAAATGTAAATTTTTGCCTCCTATATTGATTTAAATTTTCCATAAAGTACCACTTTGGTATCAATTGGTCTTTCAGTAATCTTCCCATGACAGCACTTATAAGATAAAACCATATATAATTGGCTATTTTAAAAATATTTTTATTTTGAACTATAAACATGCAAACAGAAAAGCGTATAAACTTATGTGGACAGTTTAACACATTGTCCTAAAGCAAATACTTGTATAATTACAATGCAAGTAAACAAATAGAACATTGCTGGCACTCCAAAACCATCCAGGCATCCTTTAAAGATCACAATTCTCTTTCCCTCCTAAAGTAGTCACTATTCTGTTATCTACGGTAATAATTAGTTTCTTTTATTTTCAGCACCTATGTATACATCCTTAAGTAATACAGTTCAGTTGCCTTATGATCTTCTTTTTACATTTTATAGAAATGGCACTATGCTGTTTGCATTATTTTGCTCCTGCTTTTTACTCAACATTATATTTGTAAGATTCATCCATCTTATTTTACGTGACCAAAGTTTTCTTATAAATGACTATTTGCTTTTCTGTCTTCTCAGTGGTCTCTCAGTATCTATCATGTCCCTTCCATTCACCACTGTATTTCCACCACTTCCTAGTACTTGTTCAAAAAATATTTGTTGTAAAAACCAAAACCATCTGTATCTACACAGCTTACTGTCCACATTAACATGACCTTATTATGCCACTGTCTTCATCAGTATGACTTTATTATTCCAGGAAAATCTTGCCCCAAAAGATAACAGTTACAAATAACTTTATTATTTATTTCAGAAGCTTCCTTTAAAAGCCCTTTAAATGAACATTAGATTATCCAACTCTAATCAATGGCATCAAACAAGTGAAACAACTTCTTACTCTCCAAGATCCTTTGAACCCCTTTGCTCTAAATCTGCCTTGTTGGGTGCACAATTCCTAATATATTATGATTGTTACCCAATCCTAATCAAGCCTCCACACTGAAAAACCTGCCTTAAACAGGACTCTAAAACTCAATAAATGTCTCAATTTTGCTCTCTGTCTTCTGAGATGCACTAAGATTCTTTCAAGGTAGTGGCTGGCAATTGTACAAGTATTTGCTTTATCACCATTTATTACTCTTATCATAGTAAAAATAAGCTCAGCTTTGTCTCATAAACAGGTTGTTTTGATTCTATTTTCAGGGAGCCATCATTGTACATATGATTGAGTTTGTAAATGAACCAAAGAAACCGCAGGCAGCATATTCAGGTTAGAAAGGCGGTGTGCTTTGGCACAGCACAGCATTCCTGCTAACTGCTAAAGCATCTAGCACTTTGCACAGAATAACAGCAGAGGCAAAGTCTTTCACGAAAATCAGTTTATAAAGGACTGCTACTTAAAGATTGTACTTTATGCAAGATCATTAGGATAGCCTAAGAATAGACCCTCAGAACAAGGTAGGATTAATACTCAGCAACCCTCTAAGGATTTACAAATAGACCTTCAGAACAAGACTGATTAGCCCACACTTTATGCTTTCTAAGAAAAGGTGGAGAGAATACTCCCAGGGTGTCTGTACAAATATTTGTCATGGCCAGTGATATGGTTTGGATCTATGTCCCTGTCCAAATCTCATATCAAATTGTAATCCCCAGTGTTGGAGGTGGGGCCTGGTGGGAGGTGATTGGATTGTGGAGATGATTTCTTATAGTTTAACACCATCCTCCTTGATGCTGTTGTTATGATAGTGAGTTCTTGTGAGATGTTGTTTAAAAGGGTGGGCACCTCCCCAATCTCTCTCTTCTCTCTGGCCATGTGAAGTATCTCACTCCCTCTTTGCCTTCCACCATGATTGGAAGGTTCCTGAGGCCACCCCAGAAGCAGAAGCTGCTATGCTTCCTGCACAGCCTTCAGAACTGTGGGCCAATTAAGCTTCTTTTCCTTATAAATTACCCAGTCTCAGGTAGTTTTTTTATAACAGTGTGAGAATGGAATAACACAGCTAGCAAGTTTGCCAAAGCCTTGAGCAGACTGAACTGAGATATTGGAGTTCCATTCATTAGAAGAGGTAGGGAATTCAGGGTTTCCATTCATTTCCATCATTACTACCATGAACAATGCCTTACTCTTCTCTCAAAGAATTGTCTCAGGATCAAAACAACAGTGCAATGGTGAGACTTTGAGCTCGGGATGGAGGAAATGTATTTTGCATGTGCAACGGATGTGACTCTTTGAAGACTTGAGGGTGACTGTGGTAGGATGAATAATGCCCCCCAAAATGTGTCCATGTTCTAATCCTCAGAATTTATAAATGTTACATTATACGGTGTTTCGGGAAAAACTCTCTCAAACCATGTTTTTCCTCTGCTCATACCATCACAACAGTTATCAACACAGAAGATGACTAGAGGGGAAAAGTGGGTGGTCTTGTGGAACCAAGCCCCCAGCCTGTGGGATCCAACACTATCTCTGAATAGACAGTCTCAGAACTGAACTGTGGACACCCAGCTGGTGTCTGCTGCAGTCACAAGTCTGGGCCTCCAGAACTTCTGACCAACAGTCTTCAAGTTGGGGTTCCCACAACCCCATCTTTGGGTTTAATTTGCTGGAGTGGCTCACAGAACTCAAGGAAACACTTACTTAAGCTGACTGGTTTATCATGAAGGATATTTAAAAGCATACAAATAAACAAGCAGATGAAGAGATACAGAGGGCAAGGTCTGGAAGGGTCCCAAGCACAGGAACTTCTGTTCCTGTGAACTTAGGGTGTGCCACCCTCCTGGCAGGTGGATGAGTTGTTCTTTACCTTTCTGCCAGCCTCCACTTGTTAAGCTCTCTGGAAGCTTCCCAGACCCTGTCCTTTAAGCCTTTCATGGAGACTTCATAGGTTATCTATGATTGAAGCATGGGTAACGGTGTCAAAATGTGATTGGACAAGAAGTGTATGATATAAACCCAGCAACGCCTATCTCTTTAGATCCTTCTTGGTTTCTCTGTGCAACATTCCTTCCTCCAGAGTATGGGGCAGGACCCTCTGTGCAATGAGGATCTTATGACTCACAAGCAGATTAGAGTCTTGCCTTGAGTGGGTGAAAGGAGGACAGGAGAAGGTCACAAATATTTTGTTTCCTGAGGCCTGCTTCTGAGGCCTAAAGTACCCGAGGATTATAATAAAAGACTGTAACTCCCTGTTATGGGAGTTCTTATCTAGGAACTGTGGACAAAACCATATATATGTATATGGTTATATAGTGATCTATATAATGTATTGTGATATGTATATAATATATATAAGCATAATATCATGTATCAAAAGAGACTTTACAGATATGATTAAGTCAGATATCTTGAGATGGGAAGATTATCCTAGATTATCTAGTTGGCATGATGTTACCACAATGATCTTTTTAAGAGAGATGCAGGAGGAGTCAGAGTCAGAGGAGAGGGTGATGTAATGATATAAGTGGAGAGTAGAGTCCCACCATTTGAAGGTGAAGAAGGGGGCCATAAGCCAAGGAATACAAGAAGCTGAAGAAGGCAAGGAAACAGATTCTCCCCTCAGAGCATTCAGAAGGAAGCAGACCTGCTAATATATTAACCTTAACCCATTGAACCTGATTTTGGACTTCTGACCTCCAGAACTGTAAGATAATAAATGTGTTTTGTTTTAAGCCACTAAGTTTGTGCTGATTTGTTATAGAGGTTACAGGAAAGTAACACAGAGACATTACACACAGCCCCACTAACCAGATTAAGATACTATATTAATTTGTCTATGGTTGTATTATAAATGATCACAAATGCTATGACTGAAAACAATACACATTTATTATCTCAGTTTTTGTAGGACAGGAATTCAGGCACAAGTTAGCAGGGTCTGCTGTTCAGGTCTCATCAAGCTGTGATGAAGGTGTTGTCTGGGGCTGGAGTATCATCTGTGGCTTAGGATTCTCTTTTAAGCCATAGTTATCAGCAGATTTCATCTTCTTCAAGCTGTAGAAGTTATGGTGTTTTGGGGAAGAGGGTCTCTGGCTTCTTTATCTTTGACCTCTAGATGCTCTGTTTAAAGGGCTCATCTGATTAAGTCAGACACACTCAGAATAATGTCTCTTTTGATTAATTCGAAAGTCAACTGGCTTGGGACCATAATTTCATCTTCAAAATCTTCTACCTTTGCCATATAACATAACCTAATCACAGATATCCCATTCTATTCATAGATTCCACCAACGCTCAAGGGAAGGCAATTATACTGGGTGTGTACATCAGGGGGTGGAAATATAGGGGACCATATCTTAGAGTTTTGCCTAACTCTAAGTTTTGACATTTTGCCTAAAATGTCATTTATTATATGTAATGTACCATTTTAATGTTTTCAGAGATATTAATATGTGTATATTTAACTTCCACAGATCTTGTTAAAACTCATTCACCATTTCCATTTTTTCCATAAAATCTTAGGATCTTAAACGACAATTCTCATCCTTCTAGAGTTTGCATAAAATCTAGCTGAGAAAATTATCTTTCTATATGCATATATATACACATTGTGTATGTATATGTACATAATACTAATACAAACTTTATATATGTGTGTATATTTGTGTGTGTATATGTGTGTGTGTGTA
Source organism: Chlorocebus sabaeus (assembly GCF_047675955.1). Lineage (NCBI taxonomy): Eukaryota > Metazoa > Chordata > Mammalia > Primates > Cercopithecidae > Chlorocebus > Chlorocebus sabaeus. Next base: position 49,369,385 of record NC_132915.1, read on the forward strand.
TATATACACACACATATATATCCTTGTGGAGATATACACACACACACACATCCTTGTGGAGAAAACTATTGTTCTAAAAATTAGGGATCTTAGAGAAAAACAAGTTGAGAAATTGAGTTACTCAGAATTATGAAAAAAGCAAGACAGTAGAAGCCTGGCATCAAAATCCAGATCTCAGGAATTCTCATTTGAAGCTCTACCCACTGTTCCATCATATAATCAGTATTTGCTTCTCAGAAAACACATTATAACCTCTGTATTAGAATTCAGATTTATATGCCATTAATGCCAATAATTTCCAGCAGGAGTCTATGGCATGAGTCCTCACAAATGATAGTGTTTTTCCTTCACACCTCCAGGGAAGCTTTCATTTTCTAACATTATCAATTAAGCACTAATACTCTGTTCTCATTGCTTTGTGTGTGTGCCTCAGAAATCGACATGGCCTTATTGCTCAATGCACAATACTGTTTGTAAGGCTTACATCCTTGCCACTTAACCATGGAGTCCAATAATTTATTATCTGTTTAATTTAGGACAATTAATGGTATTGCTGGCAACCATTTTGCAGCTATAATTTGGCAGTTCTTATTAGGTCATGCCCAGTAGCCTCATGGAAATAATAGGAAGAGAGGAAGAGAGGGAGAGAGGAACAGAGGAAGAGAGGAAGGAAGGAAGGAAGGAAGGAAGGAAGGAAGGAAGGAAGGAAGGAAGGAAGGAAGGAAGGAAGGAAGGAAGGAAGGGAGGGAGGGAGGGAAGGAGGATCAGCTTTTATTTTGTAGTTGCTTTATTCATGTCTCTTTCTGCTAGAAGACACAGGTCAACATAGATCAAGATGCTATTTAATATGCTGCCCCTATAGTGCTGGCAAGGATCTAGTAAGATTAGAATATTAGAATATTTTCTAACATTCTAAATTGTAAATAATGCTTCCATTTTTCTATTCTCATTTGCCTTCCCTTGGAAATCAGAATTTCTACTGCAACAGACAAAACTCTAGGATAAGGGCTAGGGGCTATAGCTTGTAGTCCTAACTCTGCCTCTAATATGTTATGTGATTTTTGACAAGTTACGCTGAACCGTGGGTTTCTGCATGTAAGAAATAATGGAAATGTGTAAACTCCATCCAGCTCTAAAATTCTGATTTTCTATTGATCTAAATCCAAATGAAATTCAGTATCTTTTTTATGTAATATTTTTTCATGTCACTACTTTGGTATTACTACTTTTATTGCTTTTTAATAGCCTGGAAATAACTCATATTAACCGTTAACAGCAAAGTAGAAATGAAATTGGGAACAGGAATAATGATAAAACTGCCAGCCAGTGAGCAATTAGTATGTGCCTAACACCATGTTAAGTGCTTTACACATTTTATCTAATCCTTGGGACAACTCTCTGATAGGATTATTACCTCCATTTTACAGATGAGAAACTGGAGGCTTAGAATAATTGGATAATCGTGCAGAGTCATATTCCTAAGCTAGTTAGCAGCAAAGTTCAAATGTGAACCTGTGTCACTGGACTCCAAAGACTGTACTTTTAAGCATTAGGCTTTTACATCACCCCTCAGTCGTGGATGGCCAATCAAGCCCAACATTATTAGACTGTAGGGTGACCCAAGGGGCAATGTGGACTGCAATTCACACCTCACACTTTCCTCCTTCACCATTTTTGTAGGATATGAGTAGGAGATCAGATGGCTTGTAGGTGTGGGTTCACTCCCTTCCTGCTTTTAAATTTTACACTCCCCAGGGTCTCTGTTTGTTAACATTCTCCCATGGCTTGCTTGAACAATCAGGGGAGATACACTTGCACTACTGCATCCCCAAATACTCCCCTTTACTAGTAAACACTACTGGAAAAAAATTACTTACATTCTACCACCACTCACCACCCATTTTAAAATAAATTGTTTTAAAATTAATACAGTCATCCCTTGGTATCCATGAGGAATTGGTTCCAGGACCTCCCTCAAATACCAAAATTCATGGATACTCAAGTCCCTGATATGCAATGGTGTTGTATTTGCATATAACCTATGTACATCCTCCTGTATACTTTAAATCATCTTTAGATTACTTATAATAGCTAATACAATGCAAATGATATGTAAATAGTTGTTATACTCTATTGTTGAGGGAATAATAACAAGAAAAAAGTCTGCATGCTTTCAATACAGATGCAATCATTCTTTTTTTCTGAATATTTTTGAGCTGCGTTTGGTGGGATTCACAGGTGTGGAACCCATGGATACAGAGGGCCGACTACATGACGACACATAAAAATTCAAGACTGAGCAAAAGAGTCAAAGCAAAAAGTTCCATGGAATTTCATAGATGAGTATTAGAAATCATTTTTAGTTCCTAGAAGATAAAAAACAAGAGAGAGCTACCTAGTTTATAAAAGTTACCCATCTACTCAATGTGATAGGAATGAGATTGGCACCCAGTTTCTCGACTCTTCTGGTGTGGTGCTTTTCCTACTGCCAGGAAGTTCTGATTACAGAAGACAGATACATGAAGGGAGAACCCACATGGCAATGGAGGCAGGGATGGAAGGAGGCCAGTTGCAACTGCCAGCCAAGGGACACCAAGGAGCACCAGTAAACACCAGAAGGTGGGAAGAGGCAAGAAAGACTCTCCTCTGGGGATTCAGAAAGAGTATGGTCCTGTGACACCTTGATTTGGGCCTCCAGAACAGTTAGAAAATAAATGTTAAGTCAACTGCTTTGTGGCACTTTGTTGTGGGAGCCCTAGGAATACAGGGAGCTAAAGGAAACAGCAGGTTCCTGGGCTGGGGGATGGGGAACCACCAAGGGGCAGGTGGAGAAAAGTACCAAAAAAAAGTAGTTAGATTGTTTCCGTATCTTGACTATTGTGAATATTGCTGCAATGCACATGGGGACATGGGCACATTAATAAGGAAATGTGATATATATATTTATATATTTATATTTTATATAAATATTAATATTTATATAAATATATCACATGTATATATAAATTATATATTTATATAAATATATAAATTATATATATTTATATAAATTATATATAAATATATAACACATTTATATTTATATATTATATATATTATATAATGAAATATTACTCAGCCTTAAAAAGGGGATCCTGCCATTTGCCACAACATGAATGGACATGGAAGGCCTTAAGCTAATGAAATAAACCAGACACAGAAAAAAATATTGCATGATCTCACTTATATGTGGAATCTTTTTTTAAAAAGGTTCAAATAGAGAAAAAGTGGTTATCAGGGGCAGAGCATGTGGTGAGGAAGAAACGGGGAGATGTAGGATACAAAGATCAGAGGATACAAAGTAGCAGATATGTAGGGTGAAGGAGTCTAGAGATCTAATGTAGAACATGCAGACTACTTAATAAATTGTGTTATATTAGGGTTTTTTGCTAAATAAGTAGATTTCAGCTGCTCTTGTCAAAAAATAAAAAGTATGTGAGATGATAGCTATGTTAATCTGCTTCACTATAATAACTATGTTACTTTCTACATGTATCATATATAATGTTCCATCATAAACCTCAAATATACATAATACAATTTATTTCTTAAATAAAATATTTTAAAATAAAGTAGTTAGAATTCCAAAGACAGTTGTGTTCTACCTCACAGTCGGCGCTCTACAGTGTGGTGCCCCTTCTTTAGTCCCAAGAGAAGACCAGCTTTCAGGTAAGCACCTGCTGCTCCCGGCTGCCCCCAGCTTTCTGGGGAGCTATTATGTGGGGAGAAGCTCAGAAGTGCCTCTAGGGTCTCATACTAAACTTGACCAGAATTAATACCAAGGAGTTAATCATTCTTTGCACCTTAAGAATTTAGGAGAAGAAACCTCTATTTACTTGAGAAAGATCCCAAGAGCATCTGATAGCTGCAAGCTTGACATCTGTGATTCCCAAGTCATCCCTGGTATTCTTTTCTGGTTGCTTGTTTATTTCTTCTCAGATAACCCACGACAGTGAAAAACAACAGGGTGACTTTTCTACCCATTTTATCTGTACACCACCCCTTCCCAAGTGCCAGGAAAATAAATCAGCGATGAGAACTAAATTAGAACTATATTAGAACTAGAGGTTAGGCTCCACTAAAGAGAATATGTAGGGAATGTGCAGATGCTGGTGAGGAGGGGCACAGGGTGGGCACAGGGCTGGCATAGCTCTGGGATGGGGTTGGGGGATGCTTTCTGGTACTGGTTTACACTTGGTCTTTCAGTAGCACTTGAGGAAAAAATGCTTGATTAACCTATAGGCTGTCCCTTTTTCTTGCAAGAGCACCAATGCAGGGAATTCCCAGAGAGGCTTCAGGGCCAGACTGTGCACTCCATAGTTGCTGTAGGAAGTGGCAGCAGCTCTGAGCAGAACCTCCTTATGAGCTTGTTTCTGTTGCTATTAAAGCACTGCCCAATTCTTCGAGCCTTCCCACTTCCCATCCCAAATCCCCAAGCCCCAACCAGACCAGGTGTCAGAGAAGTTACCTAGAATGGTGGCATCAGCTGACACTGCCCTACCAACTTCAGAGCCTGATTCAGTGGTCAGCATAGGTTTCTGGGGCTTTTGACCATCTCCCTACTGGATGAAGTGAACGGTGACCAGCACAAGAACAAGATGGTCATGTTTATCTTCTCTCCCTTCTACCCTTCCACAAACCAGAAATAGGCTTCAATAACTATAGCTATGTGAAAGCGACAAAAATCCCACCCAGGCAGGCCGTGACTGTGGAGAAGCTGCTTCCAGAACCATTCCACCTGCCTCCATCTCTCTTCTGGCTGCTCCTTCAGCTCTAAGCTGGGCAAGCATCCTCTTTCTTTTGCCTTCCAGTTGAGTTCTGACCTCTCAGAGCCCCCTATCCAGGTTGCTGAAACCTAAAGACTCTTTCCTCCAAAAGAAGCTTCCCTATCCCAATCCTCATAAAAAAGCATTCCCTATGGCAGTCCTCAATCAATACTTAGGAAGAAAAAGGGGCATAGATAAATAGAAATGAAGAATTGTATGTGCTTTCTAATGAGCTTTGTATAGTTATACTTTCTGGAATATTCATGTCTTAAAACACTAGTAGCTTTTTGTAGTGGATTGAATGGTGACCTCCAAAAGAAATGTTCGTGTGCTAACCCCTAGAACGTGTGAATGTGACCCTACTTAGAAAAAGAGTCTTTGCGGATATAATTAAGAACCTTGAGATAAGATCATCTTGATTATCCAGGTGGGCCCTAAATCCAATGACAATTATCCTTATAGAAGCTAGAAGCTAGAAGGGAAAACACAGACACAGCAGCAGAGGTTGGAGTCATGCAGCCACCAGAACCTGGAAGAGGCAAGGAAGGATGAGCGCCCTACTAACACTCTGGTTTTGGACTTCTGGCCTTCAGAACTCTGAGAAAATAAAATTATGTTGTTTTAAGCCATAGAATTTGTGGTAATTTGTTATGACACCTCCTAGGAAATAAATACACTTGTTAATTTAAAGTTGCAAAGTCATGCAACTACCTCTTCGAATGTAAACATACAGTTTTTTGCATTACCTTCCTTGCAATTTTCTGTGCAAATATAAACATACATATGCTTTGCTTTTTGTTTTGTTTAATGCAAATGAGATTATAATATTTTGTTTTCCCACTTATTTTTTCCATTTAATATGTCATGGACATACTGCATATTGACCACAAAAAGATTAACTCCTCCCTGTAAAAGGACATTTAGTTTGTTTCTGTTATTTTGCTATTTTGAATAAAGGAACAAGGACAGCAGTGTACATATATCTTCATGTACTTGGCAAGCACAGTATGTCTGTGGGATAAATTCTTAGTAATGGAACGTGTAGGTCAAAGGGCATGTGTTACCTAATTCTCTTCCAAATGAATTGTTCCCAGTGTCACTGTCACAGGATTTGAGAGGACCTCAACAGATGATATCCACAATGTTAATCATTATTGGCCTATATTTTTCATATTCCTCAGATAGCATTGGGTGGGGATGGAAAGATAAATTTCTATGCCTGAATTTATAACCTAAACCCAACATAAATGTTCTAATTAATGCTATTTCCCTCGCCTAAGGGAAAATATCCTCCTCAGATGGATGGTATTGTAGCTTTGTTCCCTCAGCCCTGGTATGTACGACTGGGTTAATTCCAACCATCCCTCATCACCTTTCAGGGGATTCTCACTATAACCTGAAAAATATTTTGACTTTTGAAATCCTGGCTTGATGAGGTGAGTGAATTTCATGCTGCTCCATCAATCTTATGCCAAATGCATTTGTCTATAGTATGATGTAGCTTAAGTCTCTGTTCATTTGACTCAGATTTTATTTGGTGATTGTTTGACATTAATTGACAACATTCCAGGAATTAAGAATACAAACTTGATACCCTCAACCAGAGTGCTTGTCTGAACAGGCTGCCGTATTTATTTGGGATAACTCACCCTTATTAACCCCAATTTTGTATGTATGTGCATTGTCTTAGTTGCATGGGAGATTCAGGTCCTTATCTTTTTTGGCTAATTCCTCTTCTAGGAAAATCACAAGAAGAAAGTGTTTTGGAAGGACCCACATGACCCTCTTCTCCCAGTTTATTCATCGTCTATTTGCAGAGTTCTGTCAGTAATGTTCAAGGTAGCAGATTTGCTGTTCTGCAAATCCACTATTCTCGTCACATCCTTGCCAGGAGCATGGTAGCCTGTGATCCCACCAGGCTCCCATGCTCTGAGGTGGTTTTCTCTCTGCATGGCTGCTCTGGGGCACCATCACCAGCTGGCTGCCTGTCAGCAGCGTGAGATGTAAATGTCCTTGTGCTTCCAGCCCTCCTTTACCGCTTCTTGACATTTTGCTGTAATCTGGAAAGGGAAGTGGAAGATGCTCTGTGCTCCCCACCTCTATTCCCCATGGTGGGGGAGCAAGAGAGGCACAGATTGTAGCTTGGAATTGATTTCAAATTATTTCTAAAAACAATAATTTTATATTATGTGCAATTTACCACAGTAAAAATAAAAACAAACAACAATAACAAAAATTAAGACTTGGAAGCACCCCATTATCTTCCTTTCTAAAAAGCTACCCAAGTAAAGCATTTTTAATCTAAACAGTGTCTCTCTCCTCTCTGAATTATTCTGTGTCTCAATAGAGAAACACACCGGCAATCGTGCCTTTCCTTGGCATGAATGCCCTGATTTTCAGGGTGTTGATAAGCCATTCAGTGTCATACTACAGTGCCGGGGACATTAAGCATATCTCCTTGTATATCTCACTCGGGCAGCACATGATTCAATAATGAATTCAGAGCTTCCAAAACCTTTGTTTCAACCTCAACTTCCACTGTACCTTATGTGAGTGGAGTACATATACTCAGGGGAGAGACATGATGAACAAAAGTGCATTGCCAAGACCTTTTCACTCTTTTTAGCCTCTCAGCCTAGCTACTTGCTCTTTGGGGCTTCAGGGAGGGCTTCCTGCATCTCCAATTCCACCTTCCCAGCAGTTGTGCTGCACCTTACAAATGACCAAATGAGCAAATGGAAATGAAACACTAGACAGCATGCTTTTCATGCCACAGCCCAGGTCTGAACAGGGACCTGAAAAAAGGTGGAAATAAGTGAGAGGTGAGGCAGAATGCCACAAACTGGCTGGGGGTCAAAGTTGGAAGCAAAAATAATCATGGTGAAGGATTTCGATCCCAATGATGTGGCCTCATTACCGTGCTTCTCACATACTGTACTAGAGATGCATTAGCAGCTGAATTGCCATTCAGTCAAGTCTGGCAGTGTCTGGAAATCATTTTAAATACCATTTAGTAGCATTTAGATTATTTTATGATAACACAGTACCCATTGAAAGGATTATTAAGCTCATATTTGCAGTGGCCAGGCAAAAAAAATAAAACATCTCTTTGAAAGATGACTCCCACCATTGCCCCCTCAGCAATTATTCATTTAGGAGCCTCTCTGCCTACATTAGAGCCTGATATAAATTGGCATATGCTAATGCAGGGCTCTGCTGTGGGTTTCTCCTTTAGGAGTTCAGGCTCTCATTACCTACCAATTGATGCACAGGATCCCAGACCCCATTTCCTCTAGTTTGATGTCGCTGTTACATTGTTTGCTCTGAGCCAAAGTAATTTCTTTTCCTTTCCATATACCTATTGCTCCTTTGGTAATGGGTTTCCACAGCAATATTGCAAATAATAAGCCAATGGTCAGAGCTTGCTTGCTTGCCTCCAAAAATAATACCTCATTAGGCGGCAGATCTTGGCTTTTCACCGTGGAGCAGCAGATTTATAAAAAGCATCATTTCTCATGGCTCACAGAAGCCTGTAACTCACTTAAGGAAGATAGTGTTGCCAAGTTAAACCTGGTGAGCTTCTCAGCAGGTACCTGAAAGTTGAATAACTAATATTTTAATTACACAATCACATTGTTAAACAAATTTTCAAGTAGCATACTTCAAGTGCAGTGGTGTGCTAGATTGATTTGTCCTGGATAGGGAGAGCCAATGGTGCACATCTCTTTCTCACTCCAGGTTCAGTGACTTGATGTCAATTTGGGAGGCTGAAATTGGCCATAAAAATTGGGAAACACTACAAATCAGAATTCCCCTCCTTCCTTTCTTTCCCTCCCTCCCTCTTCCCTCCCTCCCTCCCCTCCTTCCTTCCTTCCTTCTTTCCTTCCTTCCTTCCTTCCTTCCTTCCTTCCTTCCTTCCTTCCTTCCTTCCTTCCTTCCTTCCTTCCTTCCTTCCCTCCCTCCCTCCCTCTCCCACCCCTCTCCTTTTTTCATTCACAGAGCTTATTATTAAACATTCACCATATCCCACCACCTCAGTGGACGCTCCAGAGTGAAACAGTTCCCCAGACACCACTGGGTAACAAGACCTCATTCATTGCTGGAGGCTGACCATGAAAGTAGGTTGGCTGTTCCCTGGGTAGCACCAACTCTGACCCCAGGCTCATTATTTCTATGCAACTCATTCCGTTCAATTTCTACACCTTCAGCTTCTCACATATTCCCCTAGATCACAACCAAGGAGCTTTAACAATGAAAGTACCATGAGCCTGATTATACTCAGTTTTGAAAAAAGAAAAAACACTTCTTCTTTTCAGGAATCCAGTTATGAAAGATATTAAGAGGTTGTGTCTATAGTTGAGGGGTTTGAGAGCTACAGGAGATTGGGAAAGGGTTGCTTCTGTTATTACATCTGTTGTTTTTCTGCAAAAGACAGGGCAAGTCTCAAGGTCTGTTCTGTTTGTTTTGTTTTGTTTTGAGACAGGGTCTCGCTCTGTCACCTAGCCTGGAGTGCAGTGGCATGATCACAGCTCACTGCAGCCTCAACCTCCTGGGGTCTAACAGTCCTCCCACCTCAGCCTCCAGAGTAGCTGGGATGACAGGAGAGCACCACCGTGCTCAGCTAATTTTTAAAAATGTTTTTGTAGAGACAGTATCTCCCTATGTTGCCCAAGCTAGTCTTAAACTCCTGGGTTCAAGCAATCCTCCTGCCTCAGCCTCCCAAAGTGCTGGGATTACAGGCATGAGCCACTGAAGCTGGCCCCAAGGTCTGTTTTGAATGTTTTTAGCTTAAGGCTTTAATTATTAATGAATCAAAATTTCATTATGCAAACTCTTATCAGTACTTATATTCTAATGTGAAGGAGAAAGGTTTTGAGGGGGGACGGAAGATCTAGAGGAAAGAGAGTCATGAGAATGAAGCTTCCAAATAGAAATGTTCTCAATTCATCATTATTTCTAGGACTAGCCTAGACTATAATAGTATTGTTTGATCAACATTTTAATTACATAAGCATGCTGTTCAAAATATTTAAGTAGCACGAAGAGTACAAAATGGAAAGTAAATTTTCTTTCCACTCATTCAGTTCACCATCTCACTGTTACAGCTAGTAAATGGCAAAGTTTTATTGTATTAATATATCTTTCCAATTTACAATAGTATATTTGAATGTTAACTATGCTATTGTATTTGTTAAATATTCAGTATGAGCCCATAATAGTTTCCAAAATGTTTTCAAATATGCTTTTGCTCAGACATACAGACATCAAACAATTTTCATTAGTATTAAAAACCTGACTTGTTTACTACATTAATTTTTTTAAAACCTGTGTTTTTACTGCTTTTCCTTTGGAATTTTTTTCCCCTCCTATTTAACCTGAATACAGTCAAGCAAATGCATGAAAAGTGAGAGTCCAGAGTTGATTTAACTTTCACTGGCAGGATTTTCTGCCCAGAAAGATCCATGCTCCCAGCAAATTGCACACTGCTGGCCTCCCATGTCCTTCTTCATCATAGCTCACTGGATGCAAAAAATCGGATGACACTGTTGTTCCTCCCTCTCAGACAAACTCTTTGCTACAGTCAGGTCCATCAGAAATCTCCTAATATGATCATAATGGCAGCCTTCTAACATCTCCTCTCCAGCAACACCAAGGACCCAGATTTGGTCCTTGATATTGCTGTTGTTCTTGATATTGTTGGTGTTCTCAAATAGCCCATCCTCCCCATTCTCCACTGTTTCATTTATTGGACCACATGGCCCATATTGCCAGTGCACCTGCTCAGGGCTGCTCAACCCTGTCTCCTGGGACCCTGAGGCTTGAGATTCGTTGCATGGCACAGGACTCACTTTGAGCCCCCAGCCTCCAAACCCTAATGGATTTGTGTTTGCCTATTACAGGTTTCTGACTAAGGAGCAAAGGGTAGAATCCTGATCTTGTTACAGTGGCCTTTGCTGTGTCACTTCCTTAACCACTGGCCTCTGATAGTTGCCTTGTCAAGAGAAGTGGATGTGCCCAGCTGAGTTTTTTGATAAACACTACTCTGGCAGTGGGGTCTCCCCTCACAGGTTTTGTTTACATCATCACAGTCCGAGTCTTGTCTCAGCCACATGTATCTATTTCTAGGTCACTAACCTTTGCTCCTCTGTTGCCTCTTTTTGGTGTGTCTCTTAGTTTCTTGTACCACTTAGTTCCCACAGCCTAGGCAATACTAACCTATTTGAGAACATTATTATGCTTTTCTTTTTGTTCCTGCCCACGAGAACCTTATCCCAGAGCATCTGGAGCAGCTGAAGAAGACGCTCACTGGTGCTGTGGTTATATGCATGAGCCTTGTCTTGAGCCACACTTACAAGAGGTTATTTGAGTTTTTGACACACAGTCCCCTACACGTGTTCCCATCTATGCTCCTCCCTAGAATGATGTTGCAAGGAAATGACCACCTTCCTAAATAGAATACAACTCAGATACTTCAAAGGCAGCTGTGAAGATTACATTTTCCATGTGGAAATGGCAGCTGGACCATATATATCTGGCTCTTGTCTGAATTCTGTACAGAGTTTTATCTTTTCTCCCTGCTCTTCCCCTCATGCTAGTCTGAGAATTGGAAGTTAGAGAGAGACATTAGTTCATTCTGGTCCCAAATGTGGACATTAATTAATGAATTCAATAAATATTTATTAAGCACCTACTATATGCCAGACATTATTCTAAACCCCGGTGATTCTGGGGAAGATTCTTGATCCTCTTCAGCTTTTCTACAGTACAGCTAAAACAAGAATGAAATGTTTACATAAGAATAGATGTTAACAATAGGAACATAAACAGAAGCCAAGAAATCTAAAGTATATGGTTTTCAAGATACCCTTGATCTCTGTGGTTCATATATCAGGCCTCATGTGAAATCTCAGTCTCAAAATTAGACTCACCACTCAAGAAACAATTTGTGTAAATCTGCTCTCAAAGTATAGATCAGAATACTCAAATCTCAAAGAGAGATAATATTTCCTCTCTCTACCATGAAAGCCTGTCTTGTTCCACAGGAGGCAAAAATTATATAAAATTAACATCTATTATTTGGATGTTCTAGAGGTGGCCTTTCTTTTTTCCTACTTGATTTTAGCAAGATCAAAACAGATGTGTTGGAAGCTGGCCAAGGTGGCCAACTAGAAGCAGCTAGTGTGCACTGTTCTTATGAAGAGAAACAGAAGGAGCAAGTAAGTGCAGCACCTTCAACTGAAACATCCAGGTGCATGCACTGGGATTCATCAAGAAAACAACCCAACCCACAGAGAATGGAGAAAAGCAAGGCAGGACGACCACCCACCTGGGAGCAACACAGACCTAGAGGGGCCTCCCCTACCCAGGGAGGCGGTGAGTGAGCGATACCGGGACCCATGCTTTTCCCACAGATCTTTGCAACCCCAGGTCAGGAGATCCCCTCGTGAATCTACTCCACCAGGACCTTCAGTCTGACATGCAGAGCTATGTGGAGTCTTGGCAGAAAGGCCTCTCAGGTTCACATGGAACCACAGGAGCTTTAGATACCTGGGCTTCCCAGGAAAAGCGGTTGCAACTCCAGCAAATCAGGAGGTTGGACCCTCATACAAACCCCTAGGAAAGGGGCTGAATCCGGTGGCTGAGCAGCCATGGGCGGTAGGCCCCACTTTCATGGCATCTCACAGGATAAGATCCACTGGCTTGGAACTCTGGCCAGTCACAGGTAGTAGCTTTACATCCCCCTGAGATGGAGCTCCCAGGGGGAGGGGCGGGCTGCCATCCTTGCTGTTTAGCAGCCTTAGCCATTGTTGCCTTTGGGTTCTATGGAAGCAGAAGCAACTAGGGACTGGAGCAGTCCTCCAGCACAGTGCAGCAGCTCTATGAAGACGTGGCCAGACTGCTTTTTTATGTGGGTCCCAGATCCTATTTCTCTTCACTGGGAAGAATTTCCCGGCCTAGGTGTACAACCATCCCCACCAGGGTTTTCCAGTCAGCAGCAGTTCCAAACCTCCTGGGACAGAGCTCCCAGAGGGTAGAGTGGGTCACTATCTTTTCTGTTTTGCATCCTTGGCCGTTGTTGCCCTTGGGTTTTGGAGAGTCCACAGTGACTGGAGGTTGGAGCAGACCCCCAAAGCAATACAGCTACTCTACAAAAAAAGGGGGCAGACTGATTTTTTTAAAGTAGGTCTCTGACCCCATTCCTCCTCATTGGGCAGGACCTCTGCATCAGGGTCCCCAGCCTCCCCCACTGGTGTGTTTGGGCCATCAACAAGTCTGTAATTCCTTGGAACAGAGCTCCTAGAGGGAGAGGCAGGCTACCATCTTTGCTGTTTCACAGCTTTCACTGTTGATACCTTCAGGTACTGGAAAATCCAAGGTGACTAGGGACTGGAATAGACTCCTACCATACTGCAACAGCCCTAAAGAAAAGTGGTCAGACTATTACGGTGGGTCTGTGATCGCATAGCTTCTCACTGGGTGGGTCTTCCCAGCCTGGGTCTCCAGCCATCCCCTGCTGGGGCTATTGAGCCAGTAGTAGCTCTGCAACTCCCTGGGACAGAACTCCCAGTGGGAGGGATAGGTTGCCCTCTTTGCTGTTTCACAGCCCTTGCCCTTGCTGTCTCCAGGCTCTGGTGAGTCTGCAGGGACCACAGACTTGTCTGGACCCCCAGCACAGAACACCCACCTCATGGAAAAGTGACCAGACTCTTCTCCATGCAGGTCCCGGTCCACACTTCTCACTGGGCAGGGCCATCCAACCTGGGACTCCAGCACAACCACTCTGCCCCTATCTGATCACCACAGAGGCAGACCAGCATTTCTCCAAGGAGGAAATCTTAGAGTCAAACCAAAACCCCAGTGCCACTGCAATTGCAGTCCTACTGTCCTAACAGCTCTCAGCCTGGGGAAATAATAAAAGGCACTACACAGGCACCTCCAGCACACCATAGCCACCATACAAAGAGGAGTCCAGCCCCTCTTCCCTGGGAACCCCCACTCCCACTCTTAACCAGGCAAGGTCCCTAGCTCATCACCACAGAACAGTCACCCCACCCACAGTGAACATACCTACTAGTAGTGGCCCAGTGTTTCCTTGGGGAGAGGCTCCCAGAAGCATCTGACAGCCCCGCTGTCTGCCACTGCCACAGCAGCGGTTCTATCCCTGCTACCTTTGACCTGAGGGATATACCTAAGCTTACAGCACCCCAGAGTCACCAGAACTTACAGAACACCACAGCACACCACAGCACAGAGAGGACACCAGTTTCTCCTCCTAGTGAGCCCTTAAGTCCCTCCTCCCCAACAAGTGGAACCCCAAGCTCACGATGGTAGTGCAGCTACCTCTCTCCACTAGCTGAACCCTCCCAGTAATTCCATCTCTGTGTTTCTGAGATGGGGCCCAAGGAGGAACCAAATGCCCCTCTGCCCCTTCCTCTGTGTTGATACTACCCCAGCTACTTTCAGAATAAAAAAGGAGCAAAGGTGCTAAGTGCCCTATCCACACCTCCAACAAGCAGCAGCTGACCCAAGGAGAGGAAACCAGTCTGTCTCCCATGGCTCTTTCCCACACCCCTGTTCATTATTACCAGGAAGGGAACCCCTGACTTAGGCCCACAGCACAGAGCCCCCATCCAGGGCTGCTTGTACTGAGTGATTGCTGACCTGAATCTCTCTGGGGTGGAGCCCGCAGGAGACAAGAAAAAACCCTTGGCCACAACCACTTCTAAGGCCCCTTTCTTTGCTGCTTCCAAGCTGGGGAGGGCACATGAGCCCTGAGATCAACCCAGAGCTGTGGTGGGTAGCCTGGGAGTGTCAAGTTGCAATCTACAGCCAGCATTCAAGTGGGAGAGGAGCTCACATTTTCAGAGCATTGAGAGGGAGCATGATTGCAATTGGTGAAGAAATATAGGGGTATAGGGGAGCCTCATGACTGAGCAAGAGTCTACCAGCTGACCACTATAGCTAAGCATCACCTACTGGATCACACCCTCAAACCAAAAGATTCAACAGCAAAATTACCTAACACCCCACCCCCCACCTCCACTGTGAAACCAAAGATAAGGCAGCTACAAAGACCCTGCACAAATCCTTGACCCTGTGAAAATATCAAGAAAAGAAGCCTATTGACTATACTCAATCTATACTGCAGTTAAATGAACACCCACATACAGAGATGAGAAAGAACCAATGCAAGAACTCCAGCAACTCAAATGGCCAGAGTATCTGATGTCCTCCAAACAACCATACAAGTTCCCCAAAAAAGGTTCTTAACCAGGCTGTGTTGGCTGAAATGACAGAAACAGAATTCAGAATACGGATAGGAATGAATATCATCGAGATTCAGGAGAACAGCAAAACCCAATCCAAGGAAACAGAATCACAATAAATGATACAGGAGCTGACAGACGAAATAGACAGTATAAAACAGAACCTAACTGATCTGATAGAGATGAAAAACACACTACAATAATTTCACAATGCAATAGCAAATATTAATAGCAGAATAGACCAAGCTGAGGAAAGAATCTCAGAAACTGAAGACTGGCTCTCTGAAATGACAGTCAGACCAAAAAAAAAGAATAAAAAGAATGAACGAAACCTCCGAGAAATACGGGATTACATAATAAGGTCAAATCTATGAATCATTGGCATTGTTGAAAGGGATGGTAAGAAAGCAAACAACTTGGAAAACATATTTCTAAATATCATTCATGAAAACTTCCCCAACCCCATTGGAGAGACCAACAGTCAAATTCAGGAAATATAGGGAACCCTTGCAAGATTCTAACTAAGAAGATCATCCTGAAGTCGTATAATCAGATTTTCCAAGGCCAAAATGAAAGAATATTAAAGGCAGCTAGAGAGAAAGGTCAAGTCACCTATAAACGAAACGCCATCAGGCTACCAGACCACCTCTCAGCAGAAACCCTACAAGCCAGAAGAGGTTGGGGACCTATATTCAAAATTCTTGAAGGAAAAAAATAATCTTCAACCAATAATTTTATATCCACTAAACTAAGCTTCCTCTGTGAAGGAGAAACAAGATCCTTTCAGATAAGGATAAGCAAATGTTGAGGGAGTTTGTTACCACCAGTACTGCCTTACAAGAGATCTTGAAAAGAGCTCTAAATATGGAAAAGAAGGATCATTACCAGCCAATACAAAAACACATGTAAGTTCACAGACCAGTGACATTATAAAGCAACCACACAATGAAGCCAGCATAATAACCAGCAAAGACATGGAATCAACCTAAATGACCATCAGTGGCAGATTGGAGAAAGAAAATATTGTACGTATATACCATGGAATACTATGCAGCCATTAAAAATAACAAGATCATGTCCTTTGCAGGAACATGGATGGAGCTGGAGGCCATTATCCTTAGCAAACTAACATGGGAACAGAAAACCAAATACCAACTGTTCTCGTTTATAAGTAGGAGCTAAATGATGAGAACACATGGACACAAAGAGGGGAACAACAGACACTGGGGCCTACTTGAGGGTGAACAGTGGGAGAAGGGAGAAGATTAGAAAAAAAGTAACTACTGGTCACTAGGTTTAGTACCTGATGATGAAATAATCTATACAACAAATCCCCGTGACATGAGTTTACCTATATAACTAACCTGCACATATACCTCTGAACCTAAAATAAAAGCTTAAAGAAAAAGATGTGTTAATTGACCATTTCTATTCTTTTTCTTTCAACTTGTATTTGTATACTAGCTTTTATTTTATTTTAATATGTAATATGAGCTTGTTCAAACCATGGTTCATGTGCTGCTTGAGGTCCAGGGTGGCTCTGAATGCAGCCCAACACAAATTTGTAAACTTTCTTAAAACTTTATGGGATTTATGCATGAACCTTTTAAATTTTTTTAAGTTCATCAGCTATCATTAGTGTTAGTGTATTTTATGTGTGGCTCAAGACAATTCTTATTCTTCCAATGTGGCCCAGGGAAGCCCAAAGATTGGACACCTCTGGTACAATATATTTGGTTCAAAAAGGTTTTAGACAATAGTTTCTTCCTTTTGTTTTTCTTATTCTGATTAAAAATATTGACAAAAATTGTTTATATTCAAGGTGTACAATGTGATGATTTGATATATGGATACATTGTATACTTATTACCAAAATCACATTAATTAACACATTCATCACCACCCATAGTTACCATTTGTGTGTGCAGGGCAGGGGGAGGACGACACTTAAAATTTGTTCTCTCATCAAATTTCAAGTAAACAATGCAGTGTTATTAATCATGGTCAGAATGCTGTACATTAGATCCCCAGAACTTATTCATCTTAAAACTGAAAGTTGAACTCATAGAAGAAGAAAGTAGAATGATGGTTGCCAGGGTGGCAGGGACTGGGTGGTAGGGGGAATAAGGTAATATACAGCAAATAGTTCCTTTTTTATAGAATGAATTCATGGCCAACATAAATAACTGTCTTAGTTCTGTGTAAATACAGTTCTGAACTGTATTTAGATAATATTTTGATTCTTACTTTATATTTTCAGGTTTTTTTTTTTTTTTTTCTTAGACCAAGTTTCACTCTTGTTGCCCAGGCTGGAGTACAGTGGCGCAATCTTGACTCCTGTAACCTCTGCCTCCCAGGTTCAAGCTATTCTCCTGTCTCAGCCTTCCTGAGTAGCTGGGATTACAGGCATGCGCCACCACACCCAGTTAATTTTGTATTTTTGGTAGAGATGGGGTTTCTCCATGTCAGTCAGGCTGGTCTCAAACTCCTGACCTCAGATGATCCGCCTGCCTCAGCCTCCCACAGTGCTGGGATTATAGGAGTGAGTCATCACGCCCAGCCTATTTTCAGGTTTTTAAGTACATTTTTGTCTCCTTTTCTTTTTATCTTTTTTGAGTTGCTCTTTTTTGTCTGTCTCTTTAAAACAGTATATACATGAGTTTGGGGTTTTGATTTTCATGAAATATTTGTCTTTTAATAAGGAAATACATTTACCAAAAATATGTAAGACTTCTTGGTTCGTAAACTTTCTCAAAATTTCTATTGCTCCATTATATTGTCACATTTATTATTATAGAGGTAACATTTTTTATTCCTTTGTAGAAAACTATTTTTTTTTTCTGTTTGGATGCTTACAGTGGTTCTAAAAGTGTGGTCCCTTGGGGATTGTTAATGGGTACAAAAAAGTAGTCAGAAAGAATGAATAAGACTTAGTATTGCTAGCACAATAGGGTGACAATGGTGAGAAATAATTAACTGTACATTTTAAAATCATTAAAAGAGTATAACATGATTATAACAAAAGACAAATGCTTGAGGTGATGGATACCCCATTTATTCTGAAATGATTATCATGCATTACCTGTTTGTATCTCATGTAACCCATGAATATATACACCTACTATGTACTCACAAAAATTTGAAATAAAGATAAATTAAAAATTAAAAAATAAAAAAAAAATAGTGTGGTCCCTGAGAGCTTTCAGGGAGTCTATGAGGTTGAACTATTTTCGTAATACTAAGAGGTTATTTTATTTTAAGGTGTTGATATTTGCACTGATAGTCCAAAGCAATGATGCCTTAACAAGAATCAAGACAGTGACATTAAATTATACTATATGTAGTATTATATAAAATAGAATATTATACATATTCTATTTGACAAACAGGAAATACTCATAAGGCACTTCTGCAGCATACCACAGAAGAATGACTATCTTGAGGAAAATCACATGGGCAATTGTGTGAGTTGCAAGCTAAACTAACCACATTTTTCTGGAAAACCCTTTTTTACCTGAAAGAACAAATAACAGATAAACTATGCTAAATCAAACAATTATTTGTCAGATTTTTCTTTAAATAAACTAAATGAGCCTGTGACTACAACAAAGGGAACTGATAGTATTTGTGGTCAATGATAAAATTTAAGCTCCTACGTGAAAAACAGAATTTTGGAAAACTATTAACCACCATGGTGAGCTTGTAAGCTTTTCAATAGACTTTTCTAATGAAGTTCGCAATGATATTAACAAGTGTGATTTTAAAAATTTGTATAACTAAATGTGTCAATGTTTGGAAGATCTTCATTATTCAGGGAAACAATGTATTTCCAAATGACCAATGTATGATGTTAAAATATATAGGTAAAGATCTATTTGAAATGGCAAACCAGTGGATTTTACTGCAACTAAGTATGAAAAGTTATTTAATGTTTCAGTTTTTATATTATAATTAGCCTTTTAGAGCTACCACTTTTCAAGTTTGGGTGTAGTAGTTTTAAAATATTCATAATTATCTGAAAAAGCTATTAAAATGTTCTCTTTCCAACTACACATTTGTGTGATAGATTTTTAAATATACTTTAACCAAAAAATATTAAAACAAATTAAATGTAGTAGATATGACTTCTTGTTTTCTAAGCCAAACTTTGAAGATATTTGCAAACTGGAAAAATTCCAATTTTTGTTTTGTTTTGGAATACTTTTTTCATTATGGTATCCTATCTATGTTAACATGTAATGGGCTTATTATTCAAATGAACACATAAAATATTTTCCTCAAATTCAAATTTAATTTCTAATATGATAAATATTGATAAAGATAATCTACACAAACAAAAGTTATTTGGAGCCTGTGATGATTAATTTTATCCATCAACTTGATTGGCCCACAGGGTGCCTAGTTATTTGATCAAACATTATTCTGGATGTTTCTGTAAGTGTGTTTTGGGATGAGATTAATATTTAAATAAGTAGCCTGAGTAAAGCAGATTGCCTTTTCTATTGTGAATGGGCTTCATTCTATCAGTTAAGACTGAATAGAACTAAAAATCTGAACTTTCTCCATGTGAGAGAAAATTCACCCTGACTGCTGGGACATTGACTTTTTTTCTGCTTTCAGACTCAAAATGAAACATTGGCTTTTCTTCAGTCACCAGCTCACTGACTCACTCTGCAGACCTTAGGACTTGCCCACCTCCACAATTGTGTGAGCCAATTCCTTATTTTTATGAATCTGTCTATGGTATCTGTATTAGTTCGTTTTCATGCTGTTAATAAAGATACCCAATAATTTATTTTTTAAAAAAGAGAGTTTAAATGGACTCACAGTTCCATGTGCCTGGGAGCCCTCACAAGCATGGTGGAAGGCCAAAGGCATGTCTTACATGGCAGCAGACAAAAGAGAATTGAGAATCAAGAAAAAGGGGAAACCCCTTATAAAATCATCAGATCTTGTGAGACTTACTCACTATCACGAGAACAGTATGGGGAAAACCACCTCCATGATTCATTTATTTCCTACTGGGTCCCTTCCACGACATGTGGAATTATGGGAGCTACAATTCAAGATGAGATTTAGGTAGGAACACAGCCAAATGGTATCCGTATCCATCCATCCATCCATCCATCCATCCATCCATCCATCCATCCATCCATCCATCCTATTGATTCTTCTCTGGAGAACCCTAAAACAGAATCCTTAGTAATTTTTAAGAGTACAATAGCATTGTAAGACCAAGAAGTTTGCAAACTGTTGTTACAGAGTATGCAACCTTGTATCAAAGTATTACCAGGTGTCACCCAAAGTGAGTCTCTTTTTATTTACTTTACCTTAATGAGCCACCTTAATCTATAACTCATTCTTTCTCTCAGGAGTATCTTCTTATGTGTATCACTGATTATTGATTTAGTCTCCTGTAGGGACACCAATTATTCACATGTGGTTGATTCTCCATTCTCTGTTCTCCATGTCAATTATCTTTCCTCTCATCAGTTTTTTTTTTTAACTTTTCTGTGTGTTTCAGTTCTGTTACACTAATCTTTATTTTATACATCTCTCATTGCAATTATTTCTGTAGCCTTTTTTTCTTAGCATTTTTTCTCTGAATCTCTGTTTCATAGAGGCAATGGGTTCCACTTCTCTATTGCTCATTCCAAATAATTTCCTGATTGTTTCTTCCGGATCTTACCAGAAAACATTATTTTGCAAAGATACTTTTCTTCTCAGTCTTTTCTTACGTTGGAGTTTTATTTCTTTGGCTTGGATTGAATATTATTCTTATTTTAAATGTTTTTCTTTTTTAATCCTTTAGTTGGGAAATTCTTTACAAAATTTTTGTTATTGTTCTGTTGTTTTGTTTTGTTTTCAGAAAGCACTGTTGTTTGGTGAGGTACTTTTGGCTCTGTTACTGCCTGTTGTGTGGTGATTCCTCTTTTTCCCAAATCTACACTTGGAAGGCAGAATGACGAGCACTGAGTTCTAATCCAATTTCCAAATGACTTTAACCTAGTTCAAACTTACTAAAGAAGTAACTTCTCTTTTCCCTACAACCTGATTTTCAGCCACTGTAAATCAATATAATATATGATAAATAATTCTTGGCTTATACCTATAATAAATATTCCTCCAATGTCCACCCTACACCCTATACTTGGGAATTACAGCTATGAGAATTAGCCCTGCCATCACCATGATTCCCTACCTGCTTCTTGTCCAGTTCATTTTGTTGGCCTCTATCTCTGTAGATATAATAGGATGATTGGGAGCAAAGCTGATGGACAGAGTACTCTGATTGCCCCATAATCCATCATATCTTGAGGTAAATTCTGAGTAATCTGTTTTTAATACACTTCAACCTGCTTTATATTATAGTCAGCAAAGATTCACCACCAAACAGTAGCATTGAGTTATCTAACAAATTTAGTCCTCAGTATTGATACGAGTCTTTCTCTTTCTTCTATATGTTTAAAAATACTATAATTGGATGTTTGGAGTCAATGTAATGAAGACTAATTGACACTAGTAGTCTTTGAGATCTCTGGTGATATTAAACCAGTCTCTCAGTTATTATAACTCTGAACCCTATGACATGAGTTCTCCTACTGAGACTACAAATCAAACTTCTTACAGGACGGACTGGGTACCTGATTCTCCCTTTAAGGTCACTAAGGCAGTCCCAAAGTGGTTGTTGACCAAGTAGAATAATGTCGAGATTGGATCCAGGGTTTCAGAATCTTAAATAATCTTAAGAAGATGGTAGCAGGTATAAAGTATATATAAAGTATAAAAGCTGGGGGAAAAGACTCAAGGGTCAAAGTAGAGAAGATTACTTAGTTATCAGCCTCTGAAAATAATCAAAGGGACAGATATGACTAATAACTGGCTAATAACACTCCAGGTCATTCGTTCAACATTTATTGATAAATATTCATTGATACTAGACTATGTTACTAGTGCTCAAGCCAAGAAAATGTAGAACTCAAACAGGAATCCATAAGATGAGTGGGGAGGTCTAGAACTTTTGTAAGAAATAGGCTATGATGCCCAACTCTTTTCAGGTGCTGGGTTTTCTGATTTTAAAGAAATAAAATCAAGATAGATGCTGAGAAATACTTCTATGGCATTATATAGTCCTTATCTTTCCATTTGATCTCCTTTCATTACCCTCTAGGCCCAGACCAAAGGAGCCATGTTGCCCCTTTGACCAAATTGGAAATCGGACTTACGCACCAAACATAAGAAACTCAGCATTAGGCCTAAGAGACCTAAAGGCCTCTAGTCAACTTCCCAAAGATACTAACTGGCCACTTCCCCTTTGTCCCTGAAGTGGGAGGAAACATTCAGACCCATCATATCCCTTTAACAAGCATGCCAGGTTATAAGCCTGTATGCAAGTGATTTCTGGAGAATCCATGTTTCATTTGTGACTGTCTCTTTGTAAAACACAGAATGAAGGGAAAGATATAGTTAAATCCAAGTCAAGCTCCCTTAGGGAAAAATCTCTCACAATTTCTTTACTGGTACAATGAGTAACTCTGGTCTAGTGTTTTCAGAGGCATTCCCAGCTTATTCTCTTAGCTGTTCTACCACTGATTTTAGACCCTGCTTCCTTTCAAAGTATTGATTTAGGATATACACAACTTAATGAAAAGAAAGCCAGCAAAGGAATAAAAGCTTTAAAACACATCATTATGTGAATGGTAATGTATTTGCTGCCTCCACGGCCAACAGAACAAAAAGATAAAGGTACATGTAGCAGCAGACAAATTTAGTTTAGTCACCAGAGGAAACTAGACATTACCCATCAAAGCATGACAATAACACGGCATAGGTTTCCCAAGGGAGATTGTATAGCTTCTTTAGTAGGCTTTTGAAAGAAATGGTTGACAATGATATGTCTTGAAATATGTTAATATAATTCTATCCAGAGATAGGAGAAAGTACTTGATAATGTCCCCTGCCCAGCCCTTGCCATTTGATGATTATAAATCATATAACTGTAATAACTCATTCACCTGGAAAAGAGCACTTACCTTTCTTTCTTCTCTAAGCAACAAAACCATTACCTTTTCTGAACTGAAATCTGCTCACAGGTTGCTTTTTGGTACTGACTTTTCTGTTTGATCACCAGACTGATGAAAGTGTGTATATCCCATAAGTTCTTATAGTTTTAATGAAATCCCTGAGCTCTTCCTTCAAAAACAATTTTTAACAACAACAAAAAAGTAGGTTCCAGGAGGACAAAAGGAAGACAAACTGTTCTGTGCTTGTGTTAAAGGCCAGGCTGCAAACACTTTCCAAAAATCCTTTTCAGGCTCCTTCCAGAGGATGACCAAGCATCAACCCTACATAAAACAATCAGAGATTCAAGCTATAGTTTTTCCTGCCTCCAAAGTAGACTAACAAGACTTAACTGTACTTTCTAGGTACCTCAATTCTATAACTTGTTCCATTTTACTTTGTAGAAAATAGCTGCAATACATAAGGCCTTGGTAATGGTAGAATGCTAATAACGACTTTTTCTTTTTCTCCAGCCCCTTCTACTGAAATATGCCCACATCCCACCACTCATGGGAATTTCAAAAGTCTCCTTTAATAACCACTCACCCATGAGCATGTCATGAAGACTTCTTGTGTCATGCTATTTGTATTACTGTCTCCTATTATGAGGCTTACATCCTTTTCTTCTCCTCTTCTTTTT
The DNA here is from genome assembly GCF_047675955.1 of Chlorocebus sabaeus. Classification (NCBI taxonomy): domain Eukaryota; kingdom Metazoa; phylum Chordata; class Mammalia; order Primates; family Cercopithecidae; genus Chlorocebus; species Chlorocebus sabaeus. Next base: position 49,393,159 of record NC_132915.1, read on the forward strand.
TTTTTTTTTCTTTTTTAGACAGAGTCTCATTCTGTCACCCAGCCTGGAGTGCAGTGGTGCAATCAGCAGCCTCGACCTCCTGGGTTCAGGTGATCCTCCCACCTCAGCCTCCCTGCCGTAGCTGGGATGGCAGGCGCATGCCACCTGGCTAATTTTTTGTGTTTTTTGTAGAGACAGGGTTTTGCCATGTTGCCCAGGCTGGCCTTGAACTTCTGGGCTCAAGCCATCCAACCAACCTTGGCCTTCCAGAGTGCTGGCATTACAAGCATAAGCCCCTATACCTGGCCTCCTACTCACCTTTTAGTTCTCAGCTTAAATATATCTTTCTCAGGCAAGACTTCCCAGATGTTCCATATTCGGTTAGATACACTTACTACACAACTATATACATCTGTACCTAGGTGCATTTCTCTTGCACATCTCATGGTAAGTATAGATATTTGTACAAGATCTGTTTCTCATTAGACATTAAGTTCATGAAGATGGAAGGTTTTCATCAAGTTCACTACTCTATTTCCAGCATCTAACATAGTGTTCAACAAATGCTTTAAATTATGTAATTCATTCATTAATAAATTTTGAATATTCCAGTGCTACTACTGATACTTAAGAAAGTTAATAATATTTTTACTACAACAGATTCAAGTTTTCAGTCTGAATATTTCATTTCACAGTATTTATTTAAATTCCTTCTGCACTGATTATTTTCTCTTTTTAAGGATATAGTTTCTGGGTTTTTTGTTTTGTTTTTTTTCCATCCTCCTACTACCTGACCCCCTAGCCCTTTTATCTTGGAAAGAAGCAAATTTCTTACGGACATTTTCTTCCTACAGGTATTGTGGTCTCTCCAGAACCATACTTAGCAACAGGTATAAATACATAGTGGAAATTTGTGCAAGTAGGCAAGGCTGACCTTCCTTGAAACTATGGTCTCATTTCCAGAATTGTGAGGAAACCCTGCCTTCATCCCCACATCTTTCTGATGATAATTCCATTAGCAAGTGGGGTGTTGAATTTCACAATCAGAAATGTGGTTTTAAATATAAATCCTAGCAAGATAAATTGTAATTTTATTTAAATCTCATTTACGATCTCAATGACTTCTCATCTGCTTTTCTGTAAATATGTCTGAAGGTTGGCAATGACGCCCTGGGCAGGCAGAGCCAAGGCAGATGGTGGAGGAATAGAAGTGCCCCTGCATCACAATTTTGCTGACAGTTGGACTAACTATTCAAGTGCGACCCTCAGAGACTTTGTTCAACACCTTGCTGTAGTGCAATAACATGAGAGAAGCTGCCATGCAAAAAGTGCTGGTACTTTCTATATAGGGCCTATTAGTGGAAACTGTTTGCCTTGGGGCAGATCTTTGTTTTCAGAAGACTTATTAAAACAGTCTCCTTAGTTAGGAAATATTAATATGTAGACATTAATTGTTCTTATAGAATAGTATGAGAGATCTTTTTGTGGCTTCCTAAAGGCTGCCCCACCCATACCCCACGGGAAACTAAACTCAGACATCTCTGGGGTGAGCAAATTTACAAACCAAAGAGGCCAAGGGGTTTCCTGGAAGGAAAAGGAATGGAGAGCTGACCTTTCCCTTTGGGAAAGTAAGGACATTATAACTGCTAATGACTTGAACTGTTATCAACTCAGGTCTGAAAAAAAAAAAAAAACTTTTTTTAAGGAAAAGAAAAAAGAAGGATACCAAGAGCTGCCACTGAGGAACTTACCTTAAGGGAAGGGAGAGTACCAGTATGAAGAGGTGATCCCAATGGAAACTGTGCCCTTACCATTGAAAGCCTACATAAAGATTCACAAACACTGGAACCTAGGCCTACAGTGACATGGGACAAATACATCTGAGCTTAACAGTTGAGAGAAAGATCTCTTTTTTTTCTTTCAGTGTTCCTAGAAGCCTCCTTTATACCAAAGGACAGAGACAGTATCATTCTGTGCAAGCTCTTTTGTTTACAATGAAATGACCTGTGGTAGCCACAAAAACAATATGATCAAACCCTGGGTTCTCACCCATGGCCTGATCAGATTCCCCAGTTCTCCCTATTTCTATAAAGAGTTGGAGCCTAAACCTATGTTCTGTGGATTGAGTAAGCCCATGGAGAACTAAGGTTTCTGGGGTAAAAAGGGTCTTAAGAGAGAGACTAGATTTTCTGCTAATCTAGGCATAGATATGGATAAAGAAAATGTGGCACATATACACCACAGAATACTATGCAGCCATAAAAAAAGGATGAAATCATGTCCTTTGCAGGGACAGGGATGAAGCTGGAAACCATCATTCTCAGCAAATTGACACAGGAACAAAAAACCACACACTGCATGTTCTCACTCATAAGTGGGAGTTGAACATTGAGAACACGTGGACACAGGGAGGGGAACATCACACACCTGGGCCTGTCGGGGGGTGGGGATCTAGGGGTGGGCTAGCATTAGGAGAAATACCTAATGTAGATGATGGGTTGATAGATGCAGCAAACCACCATGGTACATGTATACCTATGCAACAAACCTGCATGTTCTGCACAGGTATCCCAGAACTTAAAGTATAATAATACTTTTAAAAATGCACTGCAAAAAAATACATTTCAAAAAAAAAAAAAAGAAAATATAAATAAAAATAATTTTAAAATAGTCATGTGCCATGTAAAAACATTTTAATCAACAATAGAGCACATACACTGACAGTAGTTGCATAAGATGATAATGCATATTTTTACTGTACCTTTTCCATGTTTAGATGTGTTTAGATATGCAAATGCTTACCACTGTGTTACAACTGCCTACAGTATTCGCTACAGTAACATGCTGTACAGATTTGTAACCCAGGAGCGACAGACTATTCCATACAGCCTAGGTGTGTAATAGGCTACACTATCATCTAGATTTGTGTGTGTATACTCTGTGATGCTCGCAGACAATGACAAAAAAGTACCACATTTCTCAGAATGTATCCTTAAGTGATATATGACTGTGCATGTAACCTCAAATCTAATGTGGACTAGTGAATGGGATTATGCAGAAAAAAATTAACATAGCAAGCCTGAGACTGCTACCCTCAGAAAGTCGTGCTTGCAAGCTAAGCCCCTGGCTGGCATCTAGGGACTTCAATTTCAGGAATGTTTCCATGACCCTAACTGACAAGAGTGGTTCATTGTGCCTAAACTGCAAATAGTATGGCTTATGCTGAACACTTGCTTCCCTTCTGCAAGTCTCAAGCTTTAGCATATGCTAAGTAGAGAGCGTGTATGTGACCAGTCCCCAATAAAAATCCTGGGTACTGAGTTCCTAATGAACATCCCTTGGGAGACAACATTTCACATGTGTCATCATAACTTGTTTCTGGAAAAATTAAGTGTATCCTGAGTGACTCTACTGGGAAGGAACTTCTGGAAACTTGTTCCTGGTTTCCTCTGGACTTCACCCATACACCTATTCCCTCTACTGATTTTGCTTTGGATCCCTTCATGGTCATAAATCATGGCCATGAGTATGACTACATGCTGAGTCCTGAGAGTCCTCCTAGGTAGTTACCAAATCCAAGGGTGTGGTCTGGAGGAGGACCCCAACACATAAGAAAAGTACACAAATGATACCACCCAAATTTCTTTCAGTCGTATGGGATGCCACTTTTTCAACTTGATTCTGGAATTTTAGCTGGATATTTCCATTAACATCATTTTTAAAAAGATTTTCTCATGTTTATGTGGTTATTATCTTTTTATACAAAGAAACTGTGTTCTTTTTTCTTACATATATACAGAGTTATGTCAATTTTTTATCATGTTAAACTTTCTCTTTCAACATCAAGTAATCTGAACTGCAGGGATTTTAGAAGAAATCTAGTACTACCCACTCATTTCATGAAGAACCTGAGGCCACAGTAGAAGAAATTTTTAGGCTTCAATTGGCTTTAGAAATGAGCCCCCAGGAGATGTGGGGTTTTGTAAACCATTTAAACTCTAAACATAAGGTTACCATATTATAGTATTTTTAGTTGTTATATTAAAGCAATAAAATAGTTGACATCCGTATATTTTATAGCAGGAAATTTTGCTTTTGCTCTGAAATTGACCCAATTGTGTTAGGAATTCAAGAACATCTGTTGATGTGTGGCATCATCAGTCTAAAAGCTTCTATAAATAATTAAATCGACTCCAAAATAAAATCTCACCCAAAGTAGCCCAACTTCTTTCACTAAATACACTTTTATTTCACTCTTACACTAACCTAAGTGATTATAACAATTAAAGACTGACTCTGTGTACTTTAATCATATTACAGTTTTACCAGTCTCCTCTTCCTTTCCTTGGTCTCCAAACTACAGGAAGGCAAGTCTTCCAGAGTCAGTAACAAGTGGGGCTACCCATTGTTCCTATGTCTTCTCTTTGGTGAATTGTCATGACTCTTACTGATATTGGAATTGAATTTTAAATTATTTTAAGGGAAGGGAAAAAATGTTGATCGAATGAAAATTCATTTTGTATCCAATCATTTGAAAAATTATAGTTTCACAGTGATCTTTCCTTCCTCTGGTTTTGGACAAGATTTACGAAAAACACAATGCTATATTTCACCAATTCTAAGACTGAAACGTGTTTTTATCAAGTTTTAACATCTCTCAAATGAGGATCCATTTTACAATCCATGACATGTCACAGGTTTAATTGGCAGCATTTTTTTTTCTTAGTAGCATGTTTAAAAAATAGCATCTTTTATACTTGATCATAAGATGAAATATGGTGGATATGTTTAAAGCACTTGTGAATTCAAATAAAATATGCTGCTGGATATCTTCCTGTCACCCTTCCAGCTTCACTTCCTCCTTCTCCATCTTGTTAGTAGCCCTGGGAAGCTGACTTATGGTAGATGGCATCAACCTGGTTCCCTTGCCCTACTGCCTTTGGTTGGATTTGGCAATTGGGACTCACTGGTAGGACAGGGGGAGGGCAGGCAGAGGGTGAGAGATATATATTCCTATTCCTCACCCATTTTCTTCTGCAGGGTCATGGAGGTTAGCCACATCTCCCTATTGAATGCCCAGGCTTTGTTGTCAGTCCAGCCATTCCTCTCCGGGTATTAACTGTTCTCTCTCCTTGCCTCTTGAGATCTAAGGTTAGTGCCCTCTCCAGGTGCTATTAGCCTAGAGGCACTGCGCCATCTCTTCTTGCTTTTCTAAACAGTGTCTGCATATTTATAAATAAGCCCTTTATTAATCTTTTCTCAAATTTCCAATTTGAATATGCCATCTGTTTCTACCAGGGCCTTAACTGATATAAAAGTGCTTTAATCCTTGCTTCTCATGGACCAGCAGCATCTACATCAGCTGAGAGCTTGTTAGAAATGTAGACTCTTGGGCGCTTCCTAGACCTACTGAGACAGAATCTGCATCTTAATAAGTTCCCCAAAGGACTGGGGTGTACATTAAAGTTTGAAAAGCACTGGTTTAACACATCAGTAGATATAATAAAATCTAGCATCAGAATGTTAATGGCTTATTAAGAGACTATTATCTGGTCCCCATTGTCCACTGGGGGATGCTTCTCCAGCCCTTCTTTCATTATTTCAACCAAAAACATAAAAAAAAACCTAAAATGAAAATGTTCTTATTTGGCAAACTTGAAGAATTATGTGTAAAGAGTTGTTGATTCTCATCTTCAAAATAATCTTATTTTAAAATCAGTGCACATTTGGAAGAAACAGCAGAGGAAAACCATGCTTCCAGATAAAGTTTTGAATAACGAGGTCCACCTATGCCAAGCACCATTAAGAGAAAGAAAAAAAGTAGAGCTAACTGGACAAAACTCTTTGTCATATTGCATGTAATTATTGGTGATTGGAGCCTCGTTTGTCAGCACTAAGCTATCACACTGATTTTTCTATCTCTGCAAACTGGAAGCTTGGGACACAGAATGAAGAAATAATTGTAAACAAGATCTCTCTGCCTTGTTTGACAAAAAGAACATTTTGTCAAAGTAAGAACACAATCCTTGATAATTTTCGACACTTGTCTGGCTGCAGAAAGCAAGGCCGAATCTGCAGGAGGCTTTAAAACCCTGTGAATTTGCTGGTCTGTTTAAAATACTTCACACATTATTCAAAGGAAAAATCAGACGTGCTATGTATGCAGATAGCCTTAAAGCCTTCCTTCCAGGTTAAAGAAATTTATAGGAATGCAGTTTAAGTTATTCATCCTCTTTACCATATAAGATTACCTCACTTTGCACCAGGTGTTCTTGAAAATAATCTGAAACTTCCCCATGTTAAAGGAAAAATGTTTGATTTATAGCTTAGGTTTAAACCTATAATGAGGCATTCCATTCTGAGTGATCTCATATACTCAAAGCAATAATAACCCCAGGGTGTCAGTGTACAGGAAGCCCTGCCTAGATGGACACTCTGCAGAGTCTGTGTCACCCCTTTTTCTCCCTGCTCAGATTTGCTGGGGAGTGTGGTTCCTGGGGCCCTGAGAAGGGGCTTGTCTGAAGGTGAATCACCTAATTTTTAGTGTGTCCATCTTGAACAGCCCCCGTGACTTTTACCCTCACCAGCCATCCCCCACCTCTTCTGCCCCACCACCATCTTTCTTTTATCTAGTTGGTAGAGTGCAAGAAAACAAAGTTCAGTCTCCCATCTCTGAATGTCAGCCTAACAATCATGTGGTAAGAGGCACATGGTTAGGGCTGGAAAAACACAAGACACAAGTGAAGCAAGTAATTCTGAGTTCAGCTTGTGGCTCTATTACATTAGCTATTTGGCTAATGTGACATGCCTGGCAGCCACCCTCCCATGAGCTCCATCCTCAGAGTTTTGGAGCACAGAACCCTCTTTTGCAATGGAGTATCTCCATGTCTTTTAGATGATCTTAGGCCAAGTCATCTGGGGCTCTCCTCCAGGATTGGTCAAGAAATCACTTCAGCTCTTTCAAATCCCATAGTTCTAGGGAGCCAGGCAGCACGGCATGGTGATGAAGAACAGACTCTATCCCTGCACATCCTGGAGTCAAATCCTGACTGCACCATTTACCAGCTGTGAAAAGTGACTTCAATTCTCTGTGCCTCCATTTCCTCAATGGAAACAGAATTATTACTATTCACAGGATTGTTTGAGGATTAAATGATTAATATGTAAAAAGCACATAAAATAGTGCTTGGCAAATAAAAGAGAGCTATTTATATTTGTTATGATGATTATTATTATGTTCATTAAAAGTAGATTACCAGATAAATATCTTGACATGCTGAAACTTAGTTTCACTAGTTTTTAACTGAAATATCCACTGTTTAAAAGTTTGATTAATATTTCTATAATTACTATATATTGGTTATAAATATTTGTAAAATATGGCATTATTAACATTTTGGTATATTTGCTTTCAAGTCGTTTTTTTTCTCTGAACATGTTGTGAAATGCATATATATGTATATCCATTATATTAAACAGCATATATATACTCTTGCCTTTTGCCTATTTTCAATCATTCTTCATAAACTATAATGCTTTGATGAATGGTCTTCTACATAAATTTTTATGCACTGACTTCCTCTTTCAATCAAGACGGAGTAACTGCATTCAGATTTACATTTCCACATAAAACAACCAAAGCAATCAGAAAAAAATATAAAACAATAGTTTCAGCCATTGAACAACAGACCGCTTGGGATAGCAATCACTGAGAGAGGGGAAACAAATGAGGTGAGCCCTATGATTGCCCCTACTTTTTGCCTGGAAAGTGATTCCAGACCACATCTTAGGAAAAGAGAATCCAGATGGTAGCCAGTGGTTTTCCTGGTTTGAAGAGACAGGCTTGGGAGTTCTGAGAGGCTGAGGTTGACTGAGTCTGCATGGTAGTGTTAGAGAAGAGAGAGCTGAACAGAAAGAGTGGTCCAAAGATCTGCACAGGAACCCCCATTCTCACTCCCAAATAGCACGTTTGTGTGAGGAAACCATCTGAGGTCAAGGAAAGAACCACTGCAAAGGGGACAGATGAAATAATTCATACAGCTCACACAGGGCCAGGAAAAGTCTATGTTCCCTCTACCATGTGGGAAAACCTTATGACATCTAGGGTATCAGGAAGAGTGCTCATAAGGTAATCACCTCAGTTGTGGAGCTAAACTAGTCCTATGCTAAAGACTGCTGTGGTCCCAGTTAGTAAAGCCTAAAGCAAGATGTGAAAGGACAAACTGTTTCCAAGGAACTTCATGGCATTACTGCTAATATTTTCTTATAAATGAAATAAGGAAAATACCCAAGAAGAATGCAGTACACCATCCCAAATTCCACATTAAACCCAAGCAGAAATATTTGGGAGAAGCCTATCTTGTCATGGAGGAGGGGATATTCTGGCCCAATAATGTTAATTCATTCATTTATTCATTCATTCATAAATATAATGAGCACCTACCATGTACTATCAATCCCCATGCATTTTAGCACCAACCAGTGGGGTCACACCCTTCTCCACATTCCATTCAGAGAGCTAGTGCTCAGTCACTGTTTGAGGAACCAGGATATGGCCCAATTCCAAAACACCCTCTGGCCAGCCTCTCTGTAAGATGCTGTAGGGACAAAAGAAACTTTCCTTCTACCCCTGAAAGTTTGAGAATTTGATTCTATAAAACAAACTGACAAAAGACGGATTGACAGGGGAAAAGACATACAAATTTATTAAAATGCAAGTGCACAGGAGTCACACAAAGTATGAAACTCAAAGAAAGGCCAGAAGGTTGAAACTTAAATACCCTTTTCATAGAGGAGAGGAAAATGGGGTTGTGGGAAATTTTAGAGGAAGAATCAATTAATTTTAGGGGAAATTAATGGGCCCACAGAACATAAAATGGCCTGGGACAAAGTTCCTCTGGGCTCTGGGGAAAGTGGCAGCAAGTTATGGGAAGGTGAGGGGCAGAATTGCACTGCAAACAAAAGTTATCTTATCATGCAGATAAAGCGTCTCAGGTAATATCCCTCAGGAGAACAGATGAAATTCTGCCCAGATGGGTAAAGGCAGAACTTTAGTTTCTTCTTTGGTGATTAATCTTCCCTGGTTAATGGAGATTTCAGGCAGGAGATTGAAGGCAATTGTGTTTCTTTTGGAAGAACTACCCTCAGTCAGATACGGAAACATGAAAAAGAATTCTTCCCTGTGCTTGTGGGGAGTAACAAGTGAAAGTTAGAGAGATCTTGATTCTGAGGAAGTTTCCAAGGCACCTCCAATGTCCTTTAATTCAAAGTACCCAGCAAGCCAAAGCATCACACTTTGGGGTATTGTTTTCTGAGCCTCAACAATGTCTGTACAATGAACAGAAAGAAGAGAATCCAATGAACATGTCAAACTTGATTTCTTAAGATATGATCAAATTGTGCTTCCTTTGAAGGCTTGGTTTGTGCTAAGCCAACGAAAGGATCTGCTGGTGAAGAACACTCTGTTATGAAACTCACTGACACTCTGTGTCCAAGGCAGAACACATTGAGAGCTCTGCTTTTCTCCTGTTCCTGGATCATACACTCAATAAATGGACTATCTATAGTGTGTTGAATTTCTCCCATCTTCTTCACTCCAAAATTGGCTATTAAATGGTTTCAATTTGAGACAATTTTAAGCAATGATCACATCAAACTGGAATCTAATTGGGGCAAAGTAATTTTTGGCAAAATCCCAAGGCAAGAGATTTTTTATCTGAGAAAATTATATACTGAGGCTGCCAACTCAGAATGGAAATCTTAAGCAGCATTAAACACAATTCTGCCGTTGTCCATTTCTATGAACTATATTTGGTGAGAAGCCACACAGGACAGGGCAGAAGTTACTGGGAATTATTCTGAAGTTGTCTCAAGACCAAAAAGTAAGATATGTGCCATTTGAAGGAAACTTAATTGACTCTAGTCCATTTTCCTAATTCAGGAGCCCAGCATGCACCATGACTCTGTTCAAACAGCTCTCATACCAGAATGCCATTCTCATAGCTCTAAATGTATCCAGACCTTTGACACTTTACTTATTCAACAGCTTTTGCTGTCTGCTTCAGTCCTTACGGATCTATCTCTTCTCTGAATGCCTGCAGATCTTAGAACCCTTAAGCACTTTATGAGGTGTGGTTTCAAAGACAGCATTCATTGTTCTCTGAGCGTACTGATAGAGGGTGTCCAGAAAACAAGACCAGGTCCTATGTTTCTCTTGAATTCATCATGTCATCCATCAGAGCAATGGATTCAGTTCAGAGGCTAGCTTCCCTCTTCGTAGTTCTCCAGCGGGCTTTCATAGCATCCTGTGCTTAATTCTTTCTCAGCACCTACTACACTGTGTTGTGATCTTTCAATGCTTCTCTCTTACAATTACTAAATGAGAGTTCCCTTAGGCCTGAGATCATGTCTAGGATGTATTAATATTCCCAGAACATACTGCAAAGTAAAAATTCAATGCATACTTATGGAATGTGTATAAATGAGAGAATGGATGCATAAAGAAATGAATTCTAGAAGTTCAGTAACTACTTATTGATCAGTTCATTGACTCTGAGGCAAGAGAGCAGAAGAGTTGTTTCTGTGCTTAATGAAAGTTGAAGATAATAGGTAACTTAGATAATCCAGTTGTAATAAAAGAGAGAAATGAAAAACAAAAGCAGCTACAGTCAGGTTATGCCCTGTTAATAACTAAGCATAACATCAGTCTTGCAAGCATACTAGTTTTCATCTTTTGAACAACTGTATGGTCTTTCCACTCGCCTCCCTGGAAATGTACCTCTACTACTTTGGAAGGAAATCCAGTCTCTCATCTTCATTTCTTCTGGCAGGGTTAGCTAGAAGTGTATTTTGGCAGTGACTGAGAGCCCCACCTACCATGCCATCATCATGCCTAGCCAAAGATAATATCTCCTTCCCTTGTAAGCAGGTGTGGTCAGACAGCTAGGTTTTGGCCAGTGGGGTATTAGCAGAAGGAAGGTATATTACTTTCAGAAAAATTCCTCAAAATAAAGAAGTATATTCTTTTCTTCCTTTCTTTCCTGTCCCAGAAGTTGCAATGTGGAGGAGGACAGAGCAACAGCATGGAAGGAGACTACATCTCCGATATCAGGCTACATACTAGCCTCTTACACGAAAGAGATAATTCTGTCATTTTTTTCATTTCATGATCTTTTGTAACAGCAGCCTAGCTATGTCTTTACTAAGACAACAAGAAACCAGCTACCACCTTTGTATGTAATAAACCTGCTAAGAGAGTACTGGAGAAAAGATGAGGAAGAAAATTCACCTTTTTAAAATGTCTAATGTAAAGGCTTTTAAAAGTGCCTTATAGACAACAGGCAGTATGCTAAATGACAATCTGACAAAGTACTTATGTTTATCACTTTAGAAATGAGGAAACTGAAACTCAGAGAAGTCAACTAGCTTGTACAAGGTCGTACACCTAGTAAACGGTGCCAGGTCTGTTTGATTCCAAGGTCCGTACTATTTCCCCTTTACAATAGAAATAATAGTAATTGCTAACATTTACTAAGTGCTTATTATGTGTCAAAACCTGTGCTGAGCATTATGCATGACGTACCTCATTTAATTCTCCCGAAAGTCTTTGAAATCAGTATACTATTGCACTAATTTTACAGATGAAGAAAGAGGGCATCAGAGTTGTTATTAATATTATAAATAACTCCCAAGGCTAGTAAAAGGCAGTGTCATAGTTTAATCAGAGTCTGACTGACTCTAGGGCTCAAGTTTTACCACCTTCAGCTTAACTATGAGCACATCTTTATATTAAATTATTACTCCATTATAGAAGGAATGTCTAGGGCCTAATTTTTGCCTTAGGATAAAGAGTAAGTCAACCTTCTGAACCTAAGAGTTTAATATGCATATGGTGGCTCATAGCCAGCTTACCTACTCCTGTGTAGAGCTGGTGAGAATCAAAAGAAAAAAGAAACTTTCTCTTTAATTATTTATTGCACAAGAACTACACAATAAGACCCAACTGCCACTACCAGTGGGTACCTTGCTGTTAATTTACCAACCCAGATCAATCAGTCATTGTATAGAAGTTGAAAGAAATTCATTATACATTTTCAAACAATTTAAGTTTAATTCTGCTGAAATTCTATCAAGAAACTAGAAACATTATGAAAGATGAATAAAAAAATACATAAATGAACAAAGTTTCCAGGGTCCCCTTGACTGACTCTTGAGAGATAACCAGTAAGTTTTGTCGGACATTGTGGATTCACTTCTTGTATTTAAAAAAACTATTTATGCTGTTTTTAAGTTGTTGTTGTTGTTGTTTTTTATTTTATAGCATATGTTTTACTAACAAAACCTTAGGTATTTATATCAACAATTCAACCTGGTATTTATTTCTGAAAAATCAGTTAAAAGTAAAAAAGAGGAAAAGAAGCATATGAAAATGAAAATCATTTTCAAAGGTGACCTACATAACTCTAATAACACAATCTGATAAAGACATTAGAAGACCAAAAATGATAAGCCCATGAAGACAGATGATGTGGTAAACAAGTATAGGGTAGTCTTGCCTCCTTGTGTTCATGCCCTGATATCACCTTCTCCCCTCCCTTGAGTGCAGATGGGTACTGTGACTTGGTTCTAACCAATAAAATATGTCGAAGGTGGTGAGATGTCGTTCTCATGTTTCATCACATTATTTAAGACTAAGTCTTGCTAGGAGACTCACTCCAGAGATATTTCTTGGCTGGCTTTGAAGTGGCCATGTTGGGAGGTCCATGTGGCAAACAAGTGAGAGTGGTCTTAAAGAACTGAACACAGCCTTCAGACAACAGCCAGCAAGAAGCCAAGGCCCTCAATTGTACAACTGTAAGAGAATAAATTATACTAATAACCTAACCAAGCTTGGAAGCATATCCTGCCTAGCTTAGCCTTCCAATGAGAATATAGCATGGCCAACACCTGGGTTGTAGCCTTGTGAGACTCTAAGCCTAGGATCCAATTAGACTATGGCCAGCTCTTGACTCACAGAAACTGTAAGGTAGCACATGTTGCTTTAAATCACTACTTTTTTTGTAATTTGTTATGCAGATTATAAAATTCATGTAAAAACATTATCAACAAAATTTAGCAAATCAAATCCATCAATATATAAAATAGGAATTCCAAAAGTACAAAGTTGGTTCAACATTCAAAAATCCGTGAGTTGTTTTCCACATTGGTAGAAAAAAAGGAGGTAAAGTCATAATCATCTCAATACCTGCAGGAAAAGAAAAAAAGAAAAAAAAAAAAAAAACACTTGACAAAATTTAACACTTCCGTAGTAAACACTCTTAGCAAACCCAGAAAAGAAGAGAACTTTCTCAATCAGATAAAGGGCAGTTATAAAAAGCCTACAGCTAATATCCTAATGAATAGTGTAAGGCTGAATGCTTTCCCCAAAGATGAGAAACAAGACAAGAATGCCTGAGCTCATCTTTTCTGTTCAGCATTGTACTGGAGCTCCTATACAGTGCAATAAGGAAATCAAAGAAGTAATAGACCTAAAGATTAGAAAGGAAGAAGTAAAACTGTGTTTATGCAGAGACAACACAATTGTTTACACAGAAAATCCTAAGAAATTGTATTAGCTTTATATCGCTGCTGTGACAATTATGACCAACTTGGAGGATCAGAACAACACAAATTTATTGCCTTCCAGTTTCGTAGGTTAGAAGTGTGACAGGAGTCTCACTGGGCTGAGATTAAGAGTGTTGGCAGGGTTGTGTTTCAATCTGTTCCCTTGACTACTCCAGCTTATAGAAACCACCCACGTTTTCCTTCATTTGTTACCCTCTTTCTTAATTTTTAACACCAGCAACGTTGTGTCTGTCTGATCATTCTTCACACACAAATATTTTTTTTCTCAATCTGTGGCTTGCCTTTTAGTTTTCTACTGTTTTGAAAAATAGAACTAAATTTTGATTGGGTAAATGTATCAGATTTTTATTTTATGGTTAGAAATTTCCTATGCCTTATTAAGAAGCTTTGCCTCTATTCACAATAGCAAAGACATGGAATCAAGCAAGATGCCCATAAATGGTGGACTGGATAAAGAAAATGTGGTACATGTACACCATGGCATACTACATAGCCATAAAAAAGAATGAGATCATGCCCTTTGCAGCAACCTGGATGGAGCTGGAGGCCATTATCCTAAGTGAATTAATGCAGAAACAGAAAACCAAATATCACTTGTTCTCATAAGTGAGAGCTAAACATTGAGTACACATGGACACAAAGAAGGGAACAATAGACACTAGGGCCTACTTGAAGGTGGAGGTTGGCAGGAGGGTGAAGACTGAAAAACTATTGAGTACTGTGCTAATTACCTGGGTGATAGAATTATCTGTATACCAAACCCCATGTAACATTTACCCATGTAACAAATCTGGATATGTACCCTCTGAATCTAAAATAAAAGTTCGGGGAAAAAAAAAAGGAAAAGAAGAAGCTTTGCCCAGCCCAAGGTTACATGGCTTCTGGGGATTTTATAGACATATGATCATTTTCAGATTTATTTCAAATTAATGTTTCATATGGTGACAGGGATCAAGGTTGGTTATCCAATTGACCCAGATCCATTTATGAAAAATAATATCCTTTTTCATTGAATTTCCTTGGCATCTTTATTGCAAATCAATTGATTGTATATATATATAGGCCTATTTGCAAACTCTACTCTATTTCCTTCATTTGTTTGCCTATTCTTTAACCAAAATACATTGCTTTAATTACTTAAGTTTTATAAGTCTTGAAATTAGGTAGTATGGCTCCTCCCTAACTTTGTCGTTCTTTCTCAGTATTTTTTCAAAATTGTTTCAGGCATACTAGATCCTTTGCATTTAGAATCACCTTCCTAATTTCTATAGAAAAGCCTATTGGAACTTCAACTGAAATTGCATTGCATTTATAGGTCAATTTGGAAATAAATGGCATGTTAGCAATATGAAGTCTTCCAATCCATGAACATTGTATAGCTGTCATTTACCTAGGCCTTCTTTATTTTTCCCCAGGAATATAATGTGGTTTTCAGCGTAACGATCTTATAAGTTTTTTGGTAGATTTATTTGATGCTATTATAAATGAAATGTTTGAAAATATCACCTTGCAAATATTTGTCCAGGGATTGGAAAACTTTTCTTAAAGGTCAAAAGCTTAGGTGCAGATCATGTGCATAATGTTACTTAACAAAGAAATTACAGTTATATTTGATTTCTACCTGTCAATAAAATTTGGCTAAGCACCTACTATATGCAAAGCTGTAGTTACCCAGGAATACAAACTTGATCACATGTAAATGCTCTAGGGGATTTTTGAAGAAACGTGTTATAAGTGCTTACCAGGAATGTCCATTTTTTTCCAGCAAATTTGTAACTCAGTGGTTCTCAATCCTCATTGCACATTAGAAAGACCTGCAGTGTTTTAAGAAAACACTGATATCCAGACCCTACTCACAGCCACTCCTAAGCAAAAATTTAAAACTTCTCTCTAAAAAGGTTATTCTGAAATATTATTGTCCTCAACACATACATCTTGGACATGGTGCTGTTATTTTTCCTTCTTAAAAAAAACTCAGACGTCTTTTAACTATATTACTTTCATCCTTATACATTTAGAGCTTTACACATAGAATGTATTATACAGAACTTCAAAGAATGAATGGAAGATTGCTTGCTAACAAAAAACAAAAGGAAAAGAGAAATCTGCTAATGCAGCATTTCAAGGCATCTCCTGGGAATGTGTTCACTGGACTGAGGGCATTTTGCTGAGATGAGCTGGGGGCACCAAATGTTCCAAGCAAGACTGGATACATAATTTGCTGGGTTAAGTACAAAATGAAAATAAGGGTCTCTTGTTCACAAGTTATAAGAATTTCAAGACAGTGATAGTAGGGCATTTAACCAAGCATGGAACCATTCTAGGGATAAGGTCCTGTGCAAATGCACTGACTATTTGTCTATTAAGCCCACCCTTGTTCTGAGAACCAGAGTGCTCCCTATACATCCGATAGTTCTGCACACTTGCTGACAATCAGGCATACAAGGGAAAGCAGTTGATTGCATTTCTATACCAATGTCATGAATTTGTGTTGTTTGTTCATTTAAAACTTTACTTTTTAGGCCGGGCACAGTGGCTCATGCCTGTAATCCCAGCACTTTGGGAGGCCGAGGTGGGCAGATCACTTGAGGTCAGGAGTTCGAGACCAGCCTGGCCAACATGGTGAAACCCTGTCTCTACTAAAAATATAAAAACTTAGCTGGGCATGGTGGTGGGTACCTGTAATCCCAGCTACTTAGGAAGCTGAGGCAGGAGAATTGCTTGAACCCAGGAAGCACAGATTGCAGTGAGTTGAGATTGCGCCACTGCACTCCAACCTGGGCAACAGAGACTCTGTCTCGAAAAAACAAACAAACAAACAATAAACAGCAACAAAAAAACTCTACTTTGTAATTTTTGACTTATCTTCTCTTTTGACGCCTAGAGAAATTATTTGAAATTAAATCATCCTATCTTCTTGCCCTTGTTTTGGATAAGCGCACATATTTTTAGTGTTGCAAGTTTTCTCTTTTGACCAATTTCCATAAAACTTGAAAATTTGAAATTAGGACTTAAATCTCAGTTCTATTTTTACTGAGAGCCAGTCAATAAATGTCATTCCTGGAGATTTCAGCTCTTGTCTTAAAGACCAGCAACATCTACTGATCACCCACTAGATGCTTTGTTTTTGACTCATTCTATTCAGGCTGCTATAACTAGACTAGGTGGCTTCTAATAGACTAGATGGCTTATAAATAACAGGAATTAATTTTTCACAGCTCTAGAGGCTAGGAAGTTCAAGATCAATGCAGATTCAGTATCTAGTGAAGACCTCCTGTCTGGTCATAGATGGTACCTTCTAGCTGTGTCCTCACATAATGGAAACTATAAGCTAGTTCTGTGGGGTCCCTCTTATAAGGCAAAATCCCAATTATGAAGGCTCTACCTTCATGATACAATTACCTCCCAAAGGCCCCCTTGCCTAATACTATCACCTTGAAGGTTAGGATTTCAACATATAATTTTTGGAGGGCATCAACATTCAGATCATAATTGATTAATTTTTCTCCTCACAACAAAATTATGAAGGAAGAAATATTTTCTCTACTTTTCAAATGACAAAGCTAAGATTCAGAAAGTTTAAATAACTTGTCCAAGTAGGAGGTACAGCACAGTAACCAAGATTATAAACTCAAAATCAGGCAGATCTACCTTCAAATCTTATATTTGTACTTATATGCATGAGACTTTGAAAAAATACTGAACTCTTATGAATTATATTTTCTATAACTCTATAATAGAAAAAATAATGTCTGCCTCATAGGACTGTCATGTGGACTGAGCTAATACAAGCAAAGTGTCTAGAAAAATAAGATAAACAATAAACAGTGGTAATTATCATTAACGTCACACATCTAGTAAGTAACAATGCTTGAATTATTTCTCCTTCTTCAAAAATGGCATTGGCAAATTTTCCACTCTCTTGTTTTAGATAATTCCTGGATTAAAGAAAAATAGTAAGCATCAACTATCTTCAAGTTGAGCTTGAGGCTAGAACAAAAAACTATTAGTGCAAATATTGAAAACAATGCAAAGTATAGTGCTCACTAGCATTTTGAAAATGCTATACCTAACTGTTCGAAAACTTGGCTTTTTTCCCCTGTTCCTGATTATTAGGCTTAAAATACCAAGAATATCTTTATCTCATAGAATAGCATGAAAAGTTGTTTTGTGAATGCACTGAAATGAGTTAACAGCCTTTCCAATACTTTCTATTTATCTTTGACACAATGGTGGACATCTGGCATATGTAACTCCTTTTATAATTTCCTTCTCAATACATCTCCTGAGCATAACTATATGATTCCTCCTGATATATCCTGTCTTGGCAAAGTGCCATGTATGTAATAGGCAGGAGGATATGGTGTCTGATTACGTAGGCAAGGGAGAAGGGCTTCACACTAGAATATTTTCAAGGTTCCCAAAAGCTTTAAAAAAATAAATAAATAAAAGAGAGTCTGATTCTGTACCATAAACCTGTAGAGAAAATAGGTAAACATGTTATTTTAAAGAAGAAGAAGAAGAAAGAAGAAGAAAGAAGAAAGAAGAAAGAAGGAAGAAGGAAGAAGGAAGGAGGAGGAGGAGGAGGAGAAGAAGAAGAAGAAGAAGGAGGAGGAGGAGGAGGAGAAGGAGGAGAAGGAGAAGAAGGAGGAGAAGGAGAAGAAGAAGGTGGCCTTGGTATCTTTTTCATTACAAAAACTTGCTCATTATAAAAATTTTGAATACAGGGAAATTTAAAGAAAAAAATTCAAGTTTCCACCATCAAAGTCAACTGCATTTTGATGACTTTTCTTCAGATTCCATGATACTGCTCAGTTTCTGCCTGCATCTTTCTGTCTCCTTTCTTCTTTCCTTTGTTACGTACTTAGTGTCTTCATGCTAACTTTCATTCATTCCCTCACCTACCCACTTCTCATGTGTTATGGACCAGTGTGGAAACCTGGTGCCCTATGCACCAGACTTCTCATAATCCTCTCACTCCATAAAAGTTTAATGTGCCCCCAGTTCCCTCTCTCAGGTCTGTGGCCCTCTGCCTAAACTAATCTGGCAACACATCTTATAGTCGGTAACTATAATCAACAGAGACCTTACTGCTTTCAGAAGAGAAAACAGAGGGTAAGAATACTGGGTAGCCCAAGGGAAGATTCATTTATTGAAGATAAGACCATCAAATGCATAAAACAAACTTACGCTGAACACAGCTGGAGGTAGCACCTTGTTATGGCAGAAAGAGCATGGACAAACAATAGATCTAGATTCAAATCCAGATGTTCGCTAACAGGCAACTACCTTAACTTCTCTAAGCCTCAGTGAAGTGGTAAAGCCAACTGCATAAGCCTGCCATGCGGCTTTAATGAACAACAAGTATAAAATGCCCCGTTCATAAGAGTTCCTTTACAAAGATTAGTGCACGGTGCTATGAGATTTTCAAAAATCAATCAGATATGATTGTGTCCTCATGGAACTTACTATCTAGGAGAATAAATAATACATACATAAAAGTAATCATAATACTCAATTTTTAGAACTCTTATTACGACCTAGATACATGTATTCATTTTACAGATGAGGAAATTAAGGCTCAGAGAAGGCATGTGACTTGACTAAGGTCACAAAAGTAGGAAATTGCAAAATTAGAATTTGAACCTTTATCTGCTCAACTGCATGTTGCACTAATATAACACAGGCACTTATTTTAAAACCTTTAAAAGTCTTATATTCAGTAAATATACTCAACACAGGTGTAGATTTAAAACTTCCTATACATATAAGACATTAAGACACCTATATAAATTTTATAGTACAGGGTCAGGGGAAGGTGATACCAGTACTCCCTTAGCTGCTCCAGCTGGTATCTCAGTAGGTCATGTGTCCCCTCAGTCCACTGGGCCCAGTTCAGTACTAGGGACTCACCTAGGAGTTGCAGTCCTTGTGGCCTAGACTATCCCTCAAAGTTTATTTGGGGCTCCAGAGCACTCTAGCCCATGGTGATGAGGCTTGTAGAAACTCAAGTTCTGACTGTGGAAACTGGCAATTCCCCTCTGGCTAGGGCTGGTTTAAAAACTCCCTCCATGGGTGGGTGTAAGCTGAGTTTGGTTTGGTTTTCCTTTCCGCTCTAGCAGGACAGCACTGAGTTCAATTACTCACAATTGCTGTGCTCTCCCTCTTTCCAGCATACAGAATTGCTCTCCACACCACTCTGCAGCTGCCAGAGGATCTGGGAGGGGAGGGGTGGTGCTGGCTTGTCAAGACTGTTTTTCCTACCACTTCGGTGCATCATTCAGTGATATGAAGTCAAAACCAGGTACTGTGAGTGCTCTCCTGATTTTTGGTTCTTATAAATATGTTTTTGTGTATGTGTGTGTGTTGATAGTTGTCAAATTGGTATGCTTGCAGGAGAGATGATCAGTGGAGTTTTCTATTCTGCCATCTTGCTCTGTCCCAAAATCCTCTGCCTGTATTTTTAATTTTTGCCAAGCTAGTGTGTGTGAAAACATCTTTCTTTGGTTTCAATTTGAAATGTCTTGAGTGGTTTGAGCATTTATTTACATATTTATGAAAAATGTTTGTAGTTCTTCTGTGAAAACCTGATCATGCCTTTTACTCATTTTTCTACTAGGTTATTCACTGTCTCACTGACTTTTACATATTTTTTTCTAGATATTAAACTTCTGTCGGTTAATTGCCCTTAAGCTTCCTACTTCCACCAGTTTATCCATGGCAATCAATCAGCAAGGTTAATTTTCTGTAGAAACATCACCCTACATGTCTACATAATCATCCATAAATTCTTTTGAGATTTCAGCCCATTAAATTTTAAAAATACATTTGAATACAATTGACACAATTGAACATATTTTTCTTTCATCATTACCCCAAAGTTAGGGAAGTGCCGGAAATGAGTGAATCTTTAAGGATCAAAAGTTTTCAACAAAATCTTAGAAGAGGAATTTTCCTCATCCACCACTGATCTTTGTGTTTTTAGTTTGTTAGTACAATTAAACACACATATATTTTATGTTCATGCATATCCTTAATTCCCTTAATTATACCCGTCCTGAATTGTAGGCAGGAACAGAATGTGTTGAGGAGAGCAGGAGAATGTAGTGCCAGAGGCAGGGAATTTTATTGGTGTTGCCTCTGTCTATAGGGCATATCATATTTTTAGGAAGAGGAGAAAAAAATACATTCTGAACTGGTTTCAGTTACTTATATTACAGAGGGAATACCCATGCCTAGAACAGCTTTCATGGATTTGTCAATTGACATAAATTAAAACCAGACCAAACTTCATCTCTTTTTATTCTATAGATTTTTCTTGCCTTCTCCCCCTTTTCTTTACCCCACCCTAACCCCTCTTCTCTTCATGTCTTTAAAAATATTTTTGCTTTGTCCACATTTTCTGCTGTATCCAGACACATTTTCCCAATGCTCTGGTTCCCTTTCTGCCTGAGGGAATGTTTCCTCTCTCCTTCATTCCTTCATTCTAATCCTCTCAATTATCTAGGCCTCTGTCCAGAATCCCCAGCAAACATTCTGAAAGAGGGAGGGGGCTCCATCTTGCTGATTGATTTTAATTTTTTTTTAAACCAGGAAACTTTAATTTAACCTTTTCTTTTATGAAAACATCATTTTTATATTAAAGCAATTACTTACATGTTTTAGTTATTTTAACAACAATGGAGAGAATTCTTTAACTTCAGAAAAACTTCTAAGCACAAAAGCTTACCCAGCTCAGGAGATGCAAAGATGGAAAAAATAAAGGACACTGTCTTCAGTAAAACCTGGGTTTAAACCCCAGTTTCATCTCTTTCCAGGGGTGGGACCTCTCTGTGAGTCTGTTTCCTTCTCTGTAACATTTAATGTGCAGGTATATTGCAGAGATTTTCAATGAGATAAATTGAGGAAAGACTTAGGTCATTGCTCCAGTTAGGGTTCTAAGTTAAGATCAAGGACACTTACAAGAAGGAAAGAGACAGACTGGAAGGTTAGAGAACAGCCATGGCAAGAAGCGCTAACCATGGTGCTCTGGAGGACACGTAAGCAGCAACTAGACCAATGTCAGGCAGTAGGCATGACCAGCATTTTCAGTCTCGTGACAGTTTCTTAAGTAGAGAAGAGATGGTCACTCTATTAACACCCATTTTTCCCCCAGTCAAATAGCTGATTTTCCAAAGAAAATTAAGATTTTTTTTTTTTAAGGGAAAGTGGGTACAACACAGCCCCAAATCAACCAATGCCTACTATGTAGTAGCATTTCTACTATGCAGGAATGCTAATTCCATTCCTTAAACCTTTTGGCTTTGTTTCATGTTCCTGGACTTTAAAATGAAATCGTGTAATTTCAGATTGATTTCAGGGAGGCCTACATCCCCAGGTCCAAGTCAACTGCTTAAGTCTTTATGGTGAAAGAAAGGGTAGGAAAGGCAGATAGTTTGTGTGTTTTAGAAATAAATACATATTATAGTCCACACAATTTGTCTTCTCTTCTCTGTCCATCATTTAATTTTTAGGATTCTGAAGGGACTGGTGAGGGAAGAGATATCATCTTCAAGTGTTGCCAGATGAGAGACACAGACCCCAAGAGAAACATTATTCTAATATTTATTATTGGATCTTACGTCTTAAAAGATGTTAAGATTCACGTAAATAGAGACTATATATAATTCCTATTACTGTTACTGCTAATAATAATGCTAATATCATCTCAGTAGATTTTGATCTCAAAACTAGAGTAATTATAATTTTAAATATTCAGTTGCATTACTCTAATGTGTTAAAACCATATTAATGAGAACACCACTCAAAAGAGATCCCAGAATTTTCAAAGGTCTTTTTCCCCAGGATCTTAGAATGTATTTGTAGTGTGAAGTTAAGACTTTTTGTAGAATTAAGAATTCAGAAACAAATCCTACATTTACAGTCAATTGATTTTCAACAAAGGTGCTAAGATCACTCAATGGGGAAAGAATAATCTCTTCAATAAATGGTGCTTGGACAATCAGACATTCACATGCAAAAGAATGAAGTTTGACCCTTACCTCATACCACATACAAATTTAATTCAAAAATTAAGTGAAAAGACATAAAATTCTTTGAAGAAAATGTAGGGGTATATCTTCATGACTTTGGATTTAGCAAAGGACTCATACATATGATGTCAAGAGCATGAGCAACAAAATTAAAAATATATAAAATGGACTTCAAAAGTAAAAACTTGTGCATCGACGGATACTATAAAGAAAATGAAAGACAATTCACAGAATGGAGAAAATATTTTCAAATCATGTCTCTCATAAGGGCCTAATATCTAGAATACATAAAGAACTCATAACTTAACAGCAAAAAACCAATCAACCCACTTGTGAAATGGGCAAAGAACATGAGTAGACATTTCTTTTGAGACAAATGGCCATACAAGTGGTCATCAAGCTCATGAAAATATGCTCAATATCTTTAGTTATTAGGGAAGCATAAATCAAAAATATGAGATACTTCACACCCACTAGAATGGCTATAATTTTAAAAACACAGAAAAGCAAGTTGGTGAAGACAATATGGAAAAATTAGAATCCTCAAACATTGCTGGTGGAAATGCAAAATGGTACAGCTGCTGGTGAAAACTGTTTTATGGTTTCTCGATACATTAAACATAGAATTACCAGAGGATCCAGCAATTCAACCAGTATTTTACATGAAGAATTAACAACAGAAGTTCAAACAAAAACTTGTATGTGAATATTCACATAGCACTATTTATAATAGCCAAAAGATGGAAACAACCTAAATGACCACCAGCTGATGAACAGATAAACAAAATGTGGTATATCCATGTAATTGAATATTATTCACTCATAAAAAGGAATGAAGCACTGGTACATGCTACAACGTAGATGAACCTTGAAAAGATGCTAAGCAAAAGAAGTCAGACAAAAAAAGACCACAAGTTTTATGAATTGATTTATATGAAATATCCAAAATAGGCAAATCCAAGGAGACAGAAAGTAGATTAACGACTGCCAAGGATTAGAGATGGGGAGGAGAATAAGAGCAACTGCTTGAAGAGTGAAAGGCTTCCTTTGGTGTGTTGAAAATGTTCGGGAACTAGGCAGAGGAAATGGTTGCACAGCGTTGGGAATGTGCTAAATGTAACTAATGGCAAATTTTATGTTATGTATAATTTACTACACACACACACATGCACACACGCGCGCGCGCACACACACACACACACACACAGGTGAAGACTTCCTAGAATGTTTTTTTGGTCTGCAATTCTATTTCTTCTGATCTGAAGCTGCTGTTTGGAGAGTGTTTCCCTTTGAATATAAAACTTAATCCTCAACCACACACCTTTGTCATCTTTATGGCAACCCAATTCTCCTATGTATAATTATAAGGCTAGCTAATAATTGTATGCCAGGAACATTTTATGTCTTAAATATTTACAAAACTCCAAGTATGTGGCAATCATTGTCTTAGACACTGAAGATACAACAGTGAATAAGACATAAATGTCTACTCTCAAGAAAGTTAGCTCATTGAAAAGAGACAAGAAATAAATGAATGAAATAGGCAATTTCACAAGTTCCCAGTGTTGTGAAAAAAATAAAATAGGATGGCGTGATGGAAAATAATAGGGAGAGAGGGGGATCTAGTTCAACCTGGTTGGTCAAGGAAGGCCTCTCTGAGGTGACATGTGAGCTGAGATCTTGCATTCAGAAGGATCTCAGGGGAAGAGTCTTCCAGGCAGAGGAAACCACATAAGCAAAAACCTAAGGCAGGAAAGGCTTTGGGTTGTTCAAAAAAGGCTAGAGTAGCTGAAGCAGAATTAGGAAGGGAAAAGAATTTGTTGATTTAGTGGGAGATGTAGGAAATGGGAAATGGGGAATGAATCAGATACTGTAAGGCCTGTAAGTTTATCAGGGAAGCCATTGCAGAGTTTTAGGCAAGGGAAAACATGATCTGCTTACTATTTGAAAAACAGCACCACTCTGGCTGCTAAGTGAAGAATGTGTTGTAGGATGCAGAGTAGGAGACTAGTTAGGAGACTGTTGTGTTAGATTGCAGAGGCAAGGCAATGGTGGCCAGAGCTGTGTGGGAATGGTGAAGGTGGAAAAAATCATCCAAGACTCCTTACCCTGTCATCTGCCTTTCATTTGTGGCCCACTCCTGCTTTTTGGACATCACATAGGATACCCTGCCCTAGACACAGCCTCAGTGTGTCAATGTCCCAGCATGACTTTCCTGCCCTTATCTCCTGCATGGGGGCTGGAGGGACAGCATTCACAAACCACAATGACGAAAATAATGAAGAACAATAGCCTGAGATTTCTTCTATTTTCAAGAATGTGGGCTCCGTAACAAATACACAGATCCAGAAACTTCCTGTTTATAAAAGGGAGTCCAGCAGTTCAAAGCAAGGCTTGCTTTGCAGGGAAGCAATACGTGCCCTGTGCACACAAGGAGAGCAAAGACTCTTAGCCCTGTCCATATCCCATGGGAGGGGATCTCCAAAGGCCACAATATCATCTCCCTTCAGAGCAGGCTATTTATCCCATTGCCAACGTTAGCCCAGACGGGATGCCCAGATTCCAGGCCCCTCTGTGTTTCCCACTGTTCATCCTTGGGGACTAGCATGAGGACTGGACCAGAAGCAGACGAAGTGGACACAGAATCCAAAGTAGACAAAGAATTTGAATGCAGGGAAAAGAACACCTGTCAAGATATACCTTGGAAAACAAAACTCATTCACACTTCAAATTCCTCAGGAAAGGCCCAAGGTCTTAAAGGAAGATGCCCCACTCAGAGTTCCTGTTTAAAGGAAAATACAGCTTTGTTGTAGCAAAAGTCAAAGGCTTAAGAAGTAAGATTCGGGAGGTTTCATGTGATGAGGGAAAGCTGTGAGCCACAGGAGGCTTTTGATAATTCTTATTCCCATGGGTATAATAAATTGGAAAGTAAGAAAAGCTGAAAGCTGGAGAGCTGCTATAGATGACTGCAAAAGGTTCAGGGATGTACTGGGCAGAGCAAGGACAAGGGTCCCTCTAAATTTTCTTAATTTATAAGCAGATGACAAGACAGCATATGCAGGCCATTGAGCAAAAGCAGTAATAATCTAAAAGGAATGAACACACAGGTTTAGTGTCATAAGAGAACACAATTTATAGCCAGGTTAATCTGATGTATGTAGCTAATGGGGTGCATAATTGTGACTGTGCTTTGGGAATAATTAGGCATAAATGGTAAACAGCTAATGTAATTAAGTGTAATAGTTGTGCTACATAACTGAACACATTTTAGCTTTTTCTCACTTTAAGTTTTCTAGTATCCATACTATTAATACTGTAAATGTGGCTATTTATTTCTGACACTAACACCTAATTAGCACCCTCATGAGGCAAACCCAAACCAGTTAGCATTTGAACTTCCACCGTCTGTCCCTTCTACCTACTCCTGTCTTTAGATCTCCCTGTCTTCCAAGGAGGGTCCTCCTTGGTTAGAATGGTTATTTGGGCTTCACCATGCAGAAGCAGAAAGGGGAAAAGAAAAACCAGTACACCCGTTAGAACTGAGAATTAGAGAAAAGTTTGCTGCAAGAATTGCTGAAGTGCTACATGAAAGAGTTAGATGATAGAGACAAGAGGAATTCTTTTAAATGTGTTACTGTGATCCACTATTGCATCAAGAAATGCAAGTAAAACCCTTAGGTTATTTTTAAATTTCTGTTGATTGCTGGATTTCTGCTTGTTGAGTTTTTGGGGCTTTTTGGGGCCATAATACAGTTTGGACACTAGACCACATGGGTCATATTATAAGTGTTTTAACCATTTTCTCAAACACTGATAAAAATATCTTTTAAAGGCCCCAAATCTCACTCCCCAATGGCACAGATTCCACTTTCACTAATTCTTGTACTAGATCTCAGGACCCTGGACTACCCAATTCCACTCTACCAGTCTGTCTGTCAATTTTTCACACATGTGCAAAGTTTCATACACAGGATTATTTAAAGCTATTTGGTTAATCACAACTGCTAAAGTTATACATGCTAAAACTTAGGTTTTCTTATGTCTTTAGGTTCAATTTGTAAATTTTGTTATTTTGTTTTTAAAAATATCAAAAGAAAAAATATAACTTGTACTTTTAGTTTGTAGTATGTTTATAAATGTAGCAGGTTAAATCTAAGTGGTATAACCTATTTAAAAATTAAAGTAATTAAAATATCAGAAACATTTTGTGATGGTGTTTTGATCTGTCAATGTGGTTAGGCTGTAGTCCCCCAGTTAATGAACCAAATTTGAATCTCAGTGCAGCTGTGAACAGATTTGAATCCTTATTCTGTTCACTTTAAGTAAGGGAGAGATTATTCTGGGTGAGCCTGACTTAGTCAATTGGAAAGCCTAAAAAGTAGGGCTGAGGATTTTCCCTTCTAATGGCCTGCCTTACAGACCTCAGACTTGCTTAGTCAGCCCTTGCTTTCCAAAAGTCAAGTCCTTGTAATAAATCATACATGCATGCATGCGCTTGTGTGTACACACACACACGCGCGCGCGCGCGCGGAGCTCCTACTGGAATCTGCTTCTCAGGTTAAGCTCTTGACTGATACACATTTACACATTTCAAATTTAGTATAACTGATTCTTTCACAAACATCAAACATCTGACAGGGCAAACTTACAAACAATATCAGCAAAATTTTTATAAATCTAATAGGATAAATTTTAGATGTTAAAAAAATCAGGTTTTCTTAAATATGCAACACTGCTTACAAAACTATATTCTTACTTCCCAATCACAAATATAATAATTAAGCATCACAAATTACGATCACCATGCTAATATGCAGTTTCTCTAAATTGTCAATTTTTCTCAATATTTCAAATGTCTAAACTAACAAACAAGAACGATTAAGATAATTATTCTAATCTATCTTCTGAAAACACAAAAGTGTAAGTTTCATCTACTTTATTTCTCTATTTATTTGTATACATTGTATACATTTCATACATAAATGTATACATTTGTATACATTTCATTTACTTTATTTCTCTATTTATTTGTATACATTGCCAAAGTTACTTAACATCACTTACCCAACTCTTAAAAGCCATAAAACTGAATTTGAATCAGGGTAAGTGGTTTAATTCAGGAAAATAAAACAAACAACTCAAGCTCAGCCTGCCTAAGGTCAGCCTGCCTAAGATATATTCAAGAGATTTTATTTCATAAGTGGGTCAGAAAAAGTTTTAAAAGACATATACCTATGAGAAGTATCTGAATATGAATTCAGTTTAACTTAATAAGGTGAATTCTATCTGAATCTTTCCTGTTTTGACAGAGGGGAAACTTCCAAAAAACTGGAGGTGGCTGAGTTGAAGAGAAGGAAGTGTTAGTGAAAGGAAACAGGAGCAGATCATGGAGGACAAAGTTTACGGAACTAACCCAGCGATGTACACATAGATTCATAGCTTCATGAAAACTATGACATCGACGAGAGCTGAAGCTGTGGATATGGAGAGCCAGAAAGATACTCAAGAAAGCTTCCTATAGAAAAATTGGCAAAGCTTGGTGAGGCCACAGGAAAGGTCTACCATGATTTGAGAAGCAATGCTTCAGGTAGATGAATTGATTCTAAATACTGCCTATTACAAAGACAGATACATATCAAAGAAGAAATATATATAACAAAGTTAAGGATTTTTGTTGTTGTCATTTGTTTAAACTTCTCAAGGAGGGTTTCCCTTGAAAAACAAAAACAACAATAACAAAAGAAATAGACTTCCAGTGAGAAAGGAGGAAAGGAGGCCTGGAGTCACAGAGGCCAGGGCAACTGTAGTCTGGAGGCCTCACAGCAACTTCCAGGAGAGTTGAGGCCACTGGGACTCCAAGAAAGGAAACCAAGAGTCTTCAGGTAAAAGAGTCTAGTACAATTTTGTAGAGTTTTAGAATAGGGATTTAGAAATTGGTAGGAATGAGAGCAGCTGAAGGTGTAAGAAAATTCGAGGCAAGAGAAAGAGGAAAATTTTGAAAAGTGTTATTAGAGTCCCATTAGTTTTCTTTGAAAAATTCTAATAAAGCCTGGAACTATATTTTAATTACTTTTGCTTGCTGGACTGTGTGTCTAACTGCACCTGGGCCACTAAACAGTCTAGACTTTATTCAGATCACACATATTCAAGTGATTCACTAAATTCTTCTATGCAGAAATGGAAAGGTATACTTTTTGCTGCTTGCCAAAGTACAGATATCAACTACTTCTCCAGAAAAGCAAATCTGCTTTCCAAAAAGTCATCTTTTTTCTTATATTCAGGGACCAAAAAAAAAAAATCTATCTGCCTTTTGTAGGTTTGTGTATTTCTCAGGCACCACATTACATGAGTTCCAAAGAAAAAGTATAGTGCTTGTGGCAGGGTCCATTTATTCAATAATTTGTTAAGCAGACATCTTTGTAGAAGCCTCCATGTGCCCAGCATTGTGCTAGGTTCTCAGATCAAGGGATAAGACTCAAATCCTTCAAGAAGTGTGTATCCTGGTGGAGAAGACTGAAGTGATTCTCCCAATCTTTTGGAAACTGATTTAGCAACAATTATTTTAAAATCAGACAAATTTCAATTCTAATCCAATAAATCTATTCCAAGAAATTTGACCTGACAAAATGATTATTTTTTAAATTTAATTTTTAATTAATTACAATTAGATTTTAAATTTTAAATTTTAATTAACTCAGTAATTAAAAGCCAGACGTCAGTTCCAATCCTGTTTCTGCCACTTACTAGATTATTACTTAGCTTATGGTGGGGTAAGTAATTGCAGATAGTTAAGTACTATCTGCAATATGAAGATAACGATTCTAGCACACAAGGTCATTGTAAGTATTAACTGCGATAACATACGTAGAGTTTATCACTGTGCCTGAGACATGGAAGATGCTTAATAAACAATCGTGTCTCCCCTTAAGTGATAACCACAAAGGGATTACAACTACACGGAAATCTATAAACATGTGAATGAGGCTGAAAAATTATGCGCTCGAACTAGTTTTGCTTATGTGATGGATCACTAGACGGTTTTTTTTTTTTAATTTTAATTTCTGAGAATGCTTTTCTGTGGCTAAAACTTCAAGCTCCAGACTCTGAAATATATTCATATATTTCATGGAGTTGGAGAATGTGTTTTTCCTTTTCCAAAGACAAGACACATTTTGAAACATAATAAAGAAAGAGTAAGGCTTCTTCTTGATTTCCACTCATAATTGCTGTTGGACATTCAGCAGCACCACTTAGCCACTCATTTATTAGCCACTCAACAAACATTTACTGAAGATCTACTGTGTGCCAGACACTAGACTGGTGGCTGGGCATTCGGAGTGAAATGACAACCCCCCTCTTTGCATTTGAGGGGTCTATTTCTGTTATTTACTGACAAATCTATTATTACAGAACAAGTAAACCCTACTACAGCACTGTGCCCAGTGTCACTACAGGAGCCTGGAAAAGTGGCATCTCAATAAGGCTGGTTAGTTACAGAATGCTTCCTGGAGAACATAGTGCTTAAATTGAGTTTTAAAGGATGAGAAGCAGTAGCTAGATAAAGAGTTGTCATGCCCAGAAGAAAGACAAGTATATGCAAAGGCAAAGAAATGACATAAATGGCCAAGGGCAATCCAAAACAATCATTGCACACTTAACACTTAGATTGTACTCTCTGGAATTGTTCTTCAGATTAATTTAAACCATGTTTCACATTTACCAATTTTTCTCACAAGAAAGGAAGTCTTAATGATGAAATTGCCCCAACATATTTACCACTTTGCTCCCATACTGAATGAAAGATAGCCACAGGAATCATAAAGTTTTCAATAAATTGACCACAAATTACTTTTCAGAAAACAGGTCTCACTTAGGATTAATGATAACTGATCATAGCTTCTAAGGAATACATAACAATAGCAATGATTCAGAAAAGTAGTGGGACAGAGCATCCCCTAAAACACTTATTTTCTCAGCTGTCTTCATTTGGCAGAAGATGGACTTCCTCAGAGTGACCAACAGCATGGTATTTTTACCCAAAATGTGTCTAAACACCTTTTCTCTTAATACCACCTTTTTAACCCTCTAACAAGGACTTTACACCGCATTTAAAGCAAGCAGTGGAGATGGGCAAATTGAGTAGGACTAGCAAAAAGAATGTGTTTATGCTCATTAAGAGAGATAATTCCTTCTGATGTATAGACATTATATTAAATGGAGGCACATCTCACACAAGGTTGGCATCTGAAGTTTGGATATAAGGCCCATAGTAAGTGTGGTCGAAAGTACGTTGAACACCCCATAAGCCACCCACAAAGGGTAACATACATGTTTTGTGTTGAAAACCCTGTTTACTGATGTGTGTGCACATGAATAATGCATATAGTAATAAAAAGTCTATAATAAGTGGCACCTATGCAAATGAAATTTAAGGCATTTCCATGGTAATTATTTAAAAGATCGCTTGCATAGTTGAATTTAAAAACTTAAATATACAATGCGTCTCCACTGCTCAATACTTAATGCCAAGGGAGGAGTCTAGGATTTTTACAGGTCTAAGGAATATATTCTGGCAGAGAGAGCACTGAAGTTGCTGGGTTCAAGTTCTGCTACTGTGACTTATTGATAAAGAGGGCTTACATCTCAGGTCACATCAAATCTTTATAGATTTGTCCAAAATGTCAAGATAGTCTTGGAAATACTTGTGTCTATATTTTGGCATGTGATATGTTGACATTGTGTACTCGACATGAGAGTAAAAGAGTGCTGGGTCACTGGGCCAGGAACTTGTGGCTTCTATTTCTTTCTATGCTTAATAATAAAAATCAATCCAGGACTTTTTTTTTTCCCTTGGGTATCTTTACTCATTCTCTTACTCACTGCTCAATTAATGTTTAGGCTACTTTTAGAATTATAAACAGTAACAATATTTTTAAACGGAGTCAAAGAGGTTTCCCCCAATAGCCTCACACATTGAATGAAAAACAGCCACAGGAATCATAATGTTTGCAATAAATCGGCCAGAAATTATTTTTCAGAAAACCTATCTCACTCAGTATTGATGATAACTAAGTTTAAAAGTTAGGGAAGAGAGTGAATAGTCGAGTTTTCAGCCTATCTGCCAAAATGAATACTAAGAGGATTCAAGAAAGAGGGAAACTGAGACAAAGGAGCTGAGAAGGAGCATTATTCCATTGCCCACAGCCCTGAGAGTTAAGAAAGTTATACATGTGGTCATTGCCCAGGTCCACTATCTTTGGAACCTCTCAGAACTTAGAAAACCAACATAACTTTTTAAAAAATCCTAACCTCTATACTCTGTAATGGAGAGAGCCCTTTGGGTATGAATGACTAAATTTGATTTTTCAAAGATGGTTGGTAAACTAGGCTTCATTTAGGATCTCCCAGGTATCTAGGGACTATTTTCCAAATAATGCAGGCTCAATAAAACTGCCAAGTGTGCTTTGTCATTTTATTTTTTTCAGATATGAGTAATTTAATCCATATGTTGCTCATTCATAAAAATCTCTACAATGCAGTTTAAGATTTTTAAGAGCCATTTGTTTTCCCAGGAGGTCCTGGAGCTTACTTATTACTTTTCTAGAAACTATTTTTTAAATCAAATTTCAATACAGGTGACTCTCTTTTCCTTATAAAATCTGGTTCTTGAAATTTTAGCTTAGGTTTCAAAACAGATTCCAAAATGTTTTGCCTATTATTTTATTTGTAGACTATTTGTTCTGAGGTCAATTTTTGTGGGCATTTACCTCAGATTTATATTGAACTTAAAATCTTAGGAGTAAGAGATTCATCCTCTGTCCCAGGATCTCATGGAAAGATTCTAAACCTCCTTGCTCATATAGGAGCTGTATTCTCCCAGAGAACTAAGGTTTCATTTATAAAATACCTTTTACAGGGTTCTTATTATTCTATTTTGTAGAAGTTTAACTCACCTCATGCAGACAGGAGGTGACATGTCTGTGTCAGCAAGAAGAATCCTCCCCAGTAGATGAGGCTTAAGTTCCGACCTCAAGAAGTCATTTTGCTCCCAGGCGAAGGCCTCACTGATGATGCCAATTCAAAATCTCTGCCTTTCTATTTTCCTTATTTCAACTTCATCTTCAAAAAGATAAAATCTGCCTCAAAAACAGCTTAGAAATCTGTTCTCACCCCCACTCCTCCCCGCCTCATGGTCACCCTCCACTTTCTTTGGTCTGAAACCAATTGTGTAAATTAATTCACTTCTACATTGCTAATTGCTACGGAAGCTGAGAACTCAGAGGCTGCAAATACATCTTTGTGTGTTTTTTTGCCATTTTGAAAGTACAGTTAGTCTTTTAACTGCCTTGAGGAAACAACTCTACTATCCAAATGGAAAAGGCCTCTGAGAACTGTCTATGATGTAGTGATTAAATGCAGGTCCTCTGCAGGCTGACTGCCTGCATTAAAATCCCAGGGCTACCACTTACTCCCTGTGAATCCTCAGGCAAGTTGCTTTAGTCTCTCTGTGCCTCTGTTTCCTCACCCATAAAATGGGGATGGCAGCAATATGTACCTAAAAAGATTATTGTGAGCAATGAATGAAATTAAGAGTTAGAACAAGGTCTAGCATAGTGTAAAGCATTAAAAAAAAAAAAAAAAAAAAAAAAAATGGCAGCTTTACCGGCATCTCTCCCCTTTAACTAGCTCCCTCCTGGGCCAGCACACACTCTGCAGAGAATTCTCAAGCACTTGATTCAAGAGATAGACACTTTATGTGTGCCTTTGCCTGCCATCTATTCATTTATTCCACAAATATCTATGGAGCTATGCGCAAGATGCTGTGTTATGCGCTGGGGTATTTTGTTCCCATAAAAATACAGACCCAAGACTCACTTTTATCAAATAGTAACAAAGAAAACAATACAGGAACCAATGCTCTCCTCTGCCCCATCTGCCTCCCGTCTGAATCCGCACACTAAGACTGGAGAACCAAGTTTGTCCCAAAGGGTTCTCACACACCAGAGAACCATTAAATTTAAAAGCACTGATGCTTCTGGGAGGAAAAGATTGAAAGCTGTCAGCACTTTGCATTAACAGCTCCTATCCAGCAGGCCCAGGCCCCTGACCCAGCTAAGGAGCCCCTTTTACATGGAAAACAGCCCATGCTGCTGAATGAGACTATGTGGTGCGTTCCCTTCCAGGTGTCCGGGGACTGATGCGTGCTGCTCATTAGTGGTAAATGGGAGCTACATGTGGAAATCCCAGCACATTGAAAAGAGAATACAACCCTAAGGAACCATAAATCACTTGCATTGATTCTAAAACTGACTGAGATGCGGCGAGAGAGTTGTTTGTTCAGAATTTCATTTGATTCATCAGCCATTGGACAGGCCTTTATTTGCTGTTAAACTGCTACATTTCCAGCTACTGAAGCTGACTCAGGTGTTCCTGAGTTTTTGTCTTCTGCGGGGGAGGGAGGCAGATCTGTACACAGAGAAAGTGGAATGCATTTTTGTTCAAACCCTACTTCTGCCAGCGTTGAAAGCACTCAAGTGAAAGGCAAATCACACTAATCAAGTGACATGGTGCCTGCTGCAATTGGTGTGCCATAGCTGGGCACGACTGGAAGTTGGTTATGTTTGGCATCTTCTGATGGTAACCTTTCTATTCCCTTGTGAAGACCAAGGCAGACTGGAGAGTATAGACCATTGTATTTACAGCTCTTGGATGCAGTTCTTAATCAGGCAACAAAGAAAAATAAGACCCCCTTATTTCTGGCTCTCAGTTAATCAGCCATCTGAAACCCTGACCTCTGAATTTCTTGCCTCCTGTTATGCACCCCCTGAATTTCCCTTCCATATTAGCTGTTCACTGTACTAAACTTAGTCTAAGTCATTCCATGATAATAGTCCATCTCCAGATTCTTGATGTTATCCACCCACAACCTCCCACTTCTCTCAGAAGGGTCCTGGTTTGGACAATACATTATATGATTATTGTATTTATAATGTGTGAGTCTCCTGCTAACTTGCAAATATGTCTCCATCGCCTTAGAAATGAAAGCACTGCCTTTCCAAAATTGAAAATTCCAAACTCTTTCCTCTACCCCTCACCTGCTTTCTCTCACCTCCAATTCAACCACCACTCAAATACCACCACTCAAATAAATCTCCTTGTCTCACCTCCTGAAAACCTGAGGCTACTAACCATGAGCTCCTTTATCTTCTCTCCTCTCCTTCTCAGAAGATTTCTCTATCATCACCTATATTTTATGGCTTTGGGAGCAGCAAAACCAGGGTTCAAATACCTGATCCGCCCACCGTGTAGTGGCTATGTAAGCTTGGGTGAGTTTCCATGTCTACAAATTGAAGACCATCATTTCTATGCCACAGAACAGCTGGTATAATTAAGAATGAATACAGCACTTGATGGAGCTCACCTGGTGCACACTGTAGAGGGCATTATGAAAGCAGAGTTGCACAGCTGTCTTTCTTCTATCTCTTCCATGTCTTAGCAGCTTCCCCTGCCTACGCTGGCTGTCTTATTTCTCTCTACTCTGTGTAGGGACTTGATCCTGCAGTTATCCCCCCTTACTCCAAGACCATTTGTGGTCCTCTCATTGTTGTGGTTTTCCCCTTGAAATTTATCAAGCCCTTAATTCTCCTATCCTGAATAATCCCTCTTGAGCTACAACTGTCTTGGCTTGGTCTCATATTTCACTTCTAAAATGATTGTGAACAGTCTTCTGCTACCAGCTGACTGTATGTCACAGCCTAACAGCTCCTTAATTAACTGTAATCTGGTGATATTCTGATCATCCTATAATGCTTGAGAAAGCCCTGTCTCATGACCTAGTATATCACCACCACACACCCTTTCGAAGACATCTCTTTGATACTTGAATCATGCTGCTGCCCTTTATAGCAACGATGCTACCACAGGGTAGCGTCCTGATGCTCACTCAAGCCCTTCCATCACCCCAACCTCTCTTTCTGCACCTAATATGCTACAAAGATAAGATTAAAATAATTTAAAGAAGGCCGGCCATGGTGGCTCATGCCTGTAATCCCAGCATTTGAGAGGCTGAGGTAGGTGAATCACTTGAGCTTAGAGTTCAAGACCAGCCCCACCAACATGGCGAAACCCCATCTCTACTCAAAATATGAAAGTCAGCCTGGTGTGGTGGCAGGTGCCTATAATCCCAGCTACTTGGGAGGCTGAAGCAGGAGAACCACTGGAACTTGGGAGGCAGAGGTTGCAGTGAGCCAAGATTATACCACTGCACCCCAGCCTGGATGACAGAGTGAGACTCCACTGAAATAATAATAATAATAATTATTAAAGAGTTCAATGATGAAATAGGTGTAGAAGACTTTGCTTACTATTTCCCTTCTTAGAGATTCTTACTGTAAGTCAACAGATTAAAGGCTCTTCAAAGAGTTCTGCTTCGAAGGAAAGAATACTTACCTGCTCAATAATTACCTATTGATTAGTCCATGAAGTACTTATTGTTATTAATATTTGACTTTTTACTGTACAAATGTCTCAAGTTGTTCCTAAGCTACTAGCAAGTAAAATTTGTGTTACATATTTTTTTGTATGCCTCTTAAACCCTGTTTTCAGACATGGACATAGTATTAATATACACCCATTATAAACCAGACTGTGAGGTCACTGTTAAATATTTTTCTTGTTTTTTAAAAAATTAATTTACACTGCATTTGTCTGAAATGAACAGGAAAGCAATGAACTATAAAATTTCTATGACACAACTATTTTCTTTGACTCTCTCAAATGCCTAATTTCTCCATGTCTTTTTTATTTTTATTTTTTTGAGATGGAGTCTCACTCCACAGCCTGGGCTGAAGTGTAGTGGCACAATTTCAGCTCACTGCAGCCTCCACCCCTGAGTTCAAGCGATTCTCCTGTGTCAGCCTCCCAAGTAGCTGCGATGACAGGCGACTGCCACCATGCCCAGCTAATTTTTTGTAGAGATGGGGTTTCACCATATTGGCCAGGCTGGTCTCGAACTCCTGACCTCAAGTGATCTACCCACCTTGGCTTCCCAAAGTGCTGGGGTTACAGGCATGAACCACCGCGCCTGGCCTCTCCATGTCTTCTATGACCTGAAGAAGGAAGGAGGTCACCCGCTGGAGCCAGGGGCCATGCTTGCTCCATTCAATGCATGATCACATGTAAGCTTTACAACCCTGTGAAACAGATATGATTATACACATTTCTACCGGTTATAAACTGAGGCTCAGAGTCACCCACCAATGAAGTGACAGAGTCTGCATTCAAATTTACGTCTGCTGATTCTGAAAATCTGTGCTCTTTTGCACAAAATGGCAGCCTTTACCAATAGTGAGGTGAGTGGAAGTGACATGCAAATGCAGCAGGTGGGAAAAGAGAGTGCCCAAGAAGAGAAAACTATTTGTCCAGTGGCTGGAATGATAAACCTTTGCCAAGAGCATTGTGAGGCACAGAAATTATAGTTACCAGCTGCCAACTCCCAATCTTGGGCCATAGAGAAAAGAGGAGAAAAAGATACAGAAGAAAAGAAAGACTGAACAAAGAAACAAAAAGTAATATGCCCAAATTGCCTCAGCTGCTGCAAAGCTATTTGCCCTAGGGAAAAAAAAATAGACTGTTTTTCCTGCCTTGACTTAGTGCTGATCACCTGGTATCATGAAAATTCGACCAGACTATGCCAGGCATTTTGTCTACTGCAAAAGATAATGAGAGAAAAAGCTGTAAGCTTCCATTAGAGCCACAGACTGTGTTTTATACTTTTTCTCCTATGTGTGTTTCTGCTTCCTAACAATGAAATACATGAGTGTTTATTGAATGCCATTTGAATGAATGAATGAAAATAGGTTTATGTCAGAGAGCTATTTAAATTCCCTACCACTCCTTAATTAGTTACCACAGCCACAAAACCTTTGAGAAACAAGGCAGGTATAAATTTATAAGTAAAATTATTTCCAAATTGGTGTTCTGAAAAGAAATGTGTTAACATTGCTTGTGGGTGGTTTAGTACATGCATCATCAAAATGTCAATATTTATACACTTATGACTCTAGTATTTTAATGGTACATTATCATAACATCTAGTATTCACTCAACACTGCTGTGCGTTCCTGACCTCTACAGCAAATCCAACCGTGTCTTGTCGATCTATGTTGAGTTCAAGCTCCACTGATGGAAATAATCTCTTCCTCTACAAGACAGGTGAAAGGCTCCCTATATGTTACATGGTAGGTAAAAATCTAGTACAATGGGAAGCAAATGGCTTGGTGGCCACTCTTCACTAGACAGTAGGAGGATAAGGACAGAAATAAAAGAAGAAACCCTTTGTTCTTGGTGCTTTTCACAGAGGATTCTTGGACCCTCTATGAAAACCCAACTCTCTGAAGCTTTTTCTGTGAAATCACTGGCAGATAGGAACTTTTCAGCTAGCACATGTCAAAGCTTCTGCCAGGAATGTAAACTGTACAATAATTTTTTTATGTCTTTAGACACCTAAAACAGAAACCTTAAACACCCAAGTGTCAAAATAAGACAGATAACCCAATAAATTTGCTAGAGCAGGGACAGGGAAAACAAACACAGCCTTCTGTTATACGGATGTCTGTTAACTCGCTCCGACCACTAGCCTGAAACCTTAGCCTGCCACACGTCTTTCCTGTCGGGCTGTTTATTTAGACTCCCGTAAAGCCTCTCGGCACCCATTTTTAATTTTCAGCTTGCTTCTTGTCAGCTTTCTGAAAAGCATAGCAAGATCCACTGTTTAACAAAAACACACACAAATCAGAGAAGGAGGAGATGGATGGCAGAGGGTAGTGGGTGCAGGCATCCCCCAATGCACTGTGGGGGGACCACATTCCTGGTCCCATTTGTTTGTAACGGAGGGCAAGGGTTGTCAATCAGGGTCATTCAATCTTGCATGCTTGAATTTAACTATGTGGCTGTCCTCATAAGAAAGGTTTGCCTCGTTTGATGCTATATTCTGCACTCATTCATAAAACACTCTGTAAATGCTCTTTGGAAATGTTGGTTAAAAAAAAAAAAAAAGAAAACTTCAGTGGTGCTAGTTCATTTCATTCTGATAGTTTTCTATTCTTGATTAGATGGCTTGAAGAGGCCTCAAGCAATAATCCTGTCCTTCCAAAGAAAGATAATAGACTTTTGAGTTTAAAGACGATCATCAGATATGTTATTTTCCTTAAATGCCCCTGATAATACACCAACCAGCAGCAACTACTTATCAAGTAATTGTTACAGGCAAAGTGCTGTAGTTAGACCTGAGTAGAGAAAACGTATTTTGTGAAGCAAAAATTGGAATTCAGGGTTTCATATGGAATAACTGTGGCAGATTCCAACTCAACAGGCAGTCAGGGAGATGCAGTGTAGGTGCAACCAATACTGGAATTTACAGGCATTTTGATAACTTCAGCAGGAGCAATATTAAAGACTATTTAAAAGTGGGCTCCTTGCTCTGTGAAAGCAAGCCTTATGGCCTGAAAAAGTAAGGCTTATAGTGGGGGATATAACATTTTTCATCTCTTCACTGTCTCTCCACTTTCACCCCCATGGAGTTGGAAGCAATCTCTCAGTTTCCCAGAAGCCCATAGGATCAATGTATACTTCTGTTTTAGTAGTCATCAATCTCAACAGTGAATAGTAATTTATTCTCGATTTTAGTGATTTTTCCTAAGAATGTAAGATTTTCAGGAACTGGTGGGCAAAGAAAGAAGAGAAAGGAGATCTTTTTTTTAAAAAAAGTAAATTGCTCTTATGATTCCATCACATGTACGCGTGTGTGTGTGCACACATGCACACACACATACACAGGAAGAGGCAAAAGTCCCAGGTCACATCTAACATAGACAATCCTACCCCTTCCTCAGGGATAACCACTGTTAACATTTAAGAGCACTATTTTCCTGGATTTATTCTGTGCTTAAATTTGATATATAAGCATATATATGTATATGTGTATATGCATATATGTATACATCATATACAAATAGCCATACATACATGTATTTCTTTTTCACAAAGATGGGATTCTGCTCTCTCTCTCTCTCTTTTTCTCTCTCTCTCTCTATATACACACACACAAAAAAAATTTGTTTTTATAATACAATTTGTTTTTATATTAATGTTTTATTTTCTATATCTTGTCAAGCCAGTACATATTTTTCTATGCATTCTTGCTAATGGTTGCATAGTACGGCATTAAATAATTATAACATCTTTTATTTACCCAATCCCTCAACTGATGAACACATAGTTCATTGCCAATTTGGGGTATTACAAAAAGGCTCCAGTTAACATTCTTGTGAATATATTTTTTCACTGATTTGTGTTACTATTTCTAAAATGTAGAGTCCCAGAAATAGTGATCCAGAGAAGTGGGACTTGCCTGAGTTATTAATATATCAAAAGAAAGAATGTAAGGTGGAGGGGCAAGGGATCAACAGCATCAGAAGCAGAGAGAGTCTGGAAGGCAAATGTTTGTAGGGCCTATCTGAGTCATGTTGAGAGAAAAGGAAGTCTGAGTCTCTGACATCAGGTGACTTGGTTCCACTGGCAAAGTATCTCTCTGAGGGGAGCAAGTGCCACCAGCTCTCTTAAGTGAGAATTTTAATTTTAGGTGATAATTACATAATTTAAATATTGCTTAATTCCTGTAACTTATTCTGATCCTGATTCTATGCTCACTAGGCAACATTATGAATACAATATGGTTTCCCCAAAGATCTAACTTGAGAAAGTTGAGTATAGAGGAAAATGTAGACAGTAAACTCTCTGCCAGTCTGTGTATTGGGTTTCTGTAAATCCTCCCTGAGATATGGATATTCTCAGTATAGTGGTAAAATTGGTTTTCAAACCTACAGAATAGCCACCCTGTGGAGCCTGTTAAAAGACACCCTGTCATCAATATGATCAACACCTTGCCTCCATTCTGTATTTTCAATTCCATATGCAGGTAACCAGTAAACTCCTAGAAGGCAAGAGACAACGTTGATCTGAGTTTGTCATCCCTACAGCTGGGGGACAGTGGCAGAATGGGCATCCATTGCCAAGTGAATTTCTCAATGTCCTTCACAATTCTCACCTCCACTCCCACTGCAACTCCACTAGTCAGGCTGTCATCCACAACATCAGTACTGCCCTCAGCTGACCCCACTGTCTCCACTCTTGCTCTCCTTGAAAGCATATGACGATAGTGTCCTCTTATTTGAAGAATAACGTACAACCCCCTATGAGCTGGCCCTAAGAC
Source organism: Chlorocebus sabaeus (assembly GCF_047675955.1). Lineage (NCBI taxonomy): Eukaryota > Metazoa > Chordata > Mammalia > Primates > Cercopithecidae > Chlorocebus > Chlorocebus sabaeus. The sequence goes on from NC_132915.1 coordinate 49,434,064, forward strand.
CCAAGGTCTGGATCCATCATACCTTTGCAGTCTAATTTCTTACTACACCTCTTCTCCCATCTCCGGGCCTCTGCTTATATTATTCTCTTCCATTCCCAATGACCTCTTCTTGAGAAATCAAAAATAGATTTGTAAGATAGAATACATAAATGCTTTGCGGAAGAGCAGGGGCTTCTGTAATCAAGCAAAGGTTAATCTAGCTGGGTGACATGGGGAGGGATGTGGAGAGTTGTGGACTCACCAGTCAGGAGGACCTATCTGCCCCTCCCCGACCCCATCCCCAGCTCTCCTTTTGAGTTATGGTGCCCACCAAAGAATAAGGTTCAAACTTGCTTTGTTGCAAATCCATATTAACTAGTTTAATAGGCAGGAAAACTAGAAATTGTTAATGAATATAAAATGTTTATTATATAGAAATAAATTTGTGTTATTAAATATTGTTCTAATGTAAGGCAATTTAAGATCTGGACACCTTTCCCAGAAAGATGCTTATTGTACTATAATACATGGAACATGCAATGTTTTCCAAGTTCCAAGGATAAATTGTTGTCTAAAAGTTGTCCTGGTTTACTGTTTACCTTGCTTCTAAAGAACAGAGGAATGCCTGACCACGAACTCCCCACAAATGAAGTATTGACTTGGGTTTGGATGCCTTTCCTGGCATTCAGTATTGCCTGGAGAAAGGTTAGAAAAAGATCCAGAGCAGCTCTCTCCTTTGAATCTGATGCCCAGTCCTCTGAGATTTGAGATTGCCTCACTTCCAAAGTTAGGATCTCCAGGTCTGCTAGACATGTAAAAAAGGTGAAAATTTCACAGGGGAATGAAAACCATGTGGTAATGTGTGAATATTGTATAATATTGTTTTGAGACAAAAATAAATGGGCAACATAATTATGCCTTGATTGATTTTTCATGTCAAGGTCTTGATGTCTGAACATTTCTGTTTCATTATCTTGTTTTAGAAGAAATAAAAATTGGGCCAAAGCCAGAGAAAAGAGCTATTCCTGAGTTTGGCAAGTGCCCAGTGTAGATGTGCAGTAAATTCTTGATCAAACAGACCCCAACTCATAGGCTTCAACCCTTAACCTGATTTTCTTTTTCAGTGTTCCACTTTCAGAAGATATGTTTATCACAAGAAAAGAAGATCACATTGGCCGGGCGCGGTGGCTCAAGCCTGTAATCCCAGCACTTTGGGAGGCCGAGACGGGCGGATCACGAGGTCAGGAGATCGAGACCATCCTGGCTAACACGGTGAAACCCCGTCTCTACTAAAAAATACAAAAAACTAGCCGGGCGTGGTGGCGGCGCCTGTAGTCCCAGCTACTCGGGAGGCTGAGGCAGGAGAATGGCGTAAACCCGGGAGGCGGAGCTTGCAGTGAGCTGAGATCCGGCCACTGCACTCCAGCCTGGGCGACAGAGCCAGACTCCGTCTCAAAAAAAAAAAAAAAAAAAAAGAAGATCACATTGAGGATTTCCTTCTGAAAGAAACTCACAAATTTCAGAGGCTGGCCAATGGTCAGTATCAACTCTACCTACCCGGGGGAGACAGCATCACAAAGGGGTGCAACTAACCAGAGGCAAAGATAAGAGGACCTAATCTCTTCCAAGTCTTGACTTCCTCATGCAAATCAGTCAGTCTTTTTCAGTTTCAGTTTTCTTATTCATGAAATGTGGATAATAACACTTGCCTTCTCAGTCTCAGAGGAGGACTGGGAAAATTAAATGAGGTAATATATAGAAGAATGCTTCACCTCCACAACACAATAATGACAACAACACATTCTTGTCATTGACATACTATCACTTTCTATATTCAGCCTAAAGACATCTCCTGTGTTCTAGAGTCAGATGGGTACTATATGGGCAAGACAACTATATATCCTAGCTTTTCCTGGGTGACCTGGATTTCAACAGTTCTACCTGATTGTCCAGGTAAATGTACTCCTCAAAGTGTGCGTTTTTACCTAGATTTGAAAGGGGAAAGAGTAGCCACTTAATTTTTAATGAGATGTGTAAATATACGTCATATAATTAGAAATCTACACACAGTATTTTAATAATAATCGCCTCCTTCTGAATGAAATAGAATGGTCATTGATTAAAAAGTCTTTTATAAAATAAAACTGACTAAGTGCAAAAAGAAAGAGTATGCAACATGGAACTATCTCAGGAAAGGAAAGGAACAATGAGCTATCAGAGGTATCTGTTTCCAAGTAGGTAAAACTTACCCTTTGAAATTAGATAAAACCCTTCTGTACCTTTGACTATGGGCATGAAGTCAAAGGAAGCATTCCTCCAATCAGAGCCGGATGTGAGTTATGACTACTTTAGAAGAAAATGCCTTTCACGGGAAGTCTTTGGCAGCTATGTAGCTGGATTAGAAAGGAGTTAATTTAAGTGCACAAATAAATGGAATCTATATACATGGGGATTAGAGAATGTCATTCTTGACATTTCAAAATAATAGATTTTTGACCTCAGTTGGAATATGCATGTGATGTGTCTCTCATTCCATCCCTAGCATTACTAACTGGTGTATTTTTATTTCAACACTAAACAAAGAGAAACAGCACTTGTCCCTGGACCAACATGTTATTTTAGAAGTCCCAGTCTCAACACAAGGAATATTTTGACAGTGGATGGAGCACATACCCCTTAAAACCCCCACACAGCACAACTGGTAAGTCACCCAGAAAGCCAATTCTATTTAAATGCTTATGAAACCTCTAAGGAGAAATTCAATACATTTTTAAAAAATCACAGTTGTAAGTGAAATACTTCCAGCAGCAATAAGCTGGGAAAGTAGATGGCAAAACTCAGGGTGTTTTCTTTCACTTGAAGAGTCAATCTTTCCTTTTTTTTAATGTATGTATGAATGGATGTATTTTAACAGGAGGCCATGAGGGCTTGTATTCGTATCCAGGTTGATTCTGAAACATTGAGCAGATTTGTATAGCAAATCCTCAAGGAGGTGAAAAGTCCTGGTGAGAAACTCATCTAGTCCAGCTTTCAACTGCAATATCCAATTCAGGCAAACCCCCGGTAATTCTAATGACTTTCCTCTCTAATCTCAGTCCAATCTGGCTGTTGGGTTTCAGGTCTCACCACTCTTCCATCTATGGCTCAGGCACAACCACTGTAATAATGCATACCAACAATGAGGAGACTTTGTGTTTTTGTTTTGAATATATTAACCTGAATTTGATAAAGTTGGCAAATAATAACTTCCATAGGGATGATTTTTTTTTCAGGCAGCCATGTTGAAATGATCCTAATTTTCCTTAGGAGCATGTCTAAGATCAGAGATTGGCAAGCTTTTTCTGTAATGGGCTTGATGTTAAATATTTAACTCTATGGACTATAAAGTTTCCATTGTGGCTTCTCAATTTTGCTATTACATCAAGCAGTCAGTTACAGGTAATATGTAAGCAAGTTAGAATGGCTATGTTCTAATAAAATACTTTATGGACATATATTTGAATTGTATATAATTTTCATGTGTCAACAATATTGCTTTTCTTTTGACTTTTTCCAACTATGTAAAAATGTAAAAAACACTTTTAGCTAGCAGACCGTACAAAAACAGGCAGCAGGCCACATTTGGCCCATGAGCCAAGGTTTGCTGACCCACGTCTGAGAAACTGTAGGAAAAAATTGCCAAGAGACACTTTTAGGAGTCACCATAGAGAAGGTTAGCTATGGATACAGCCCCTTCCTCAAAAGTTAAAGGCCAGTCACAGGTGATAGTCATTAGTGCTGTCCACTGAATATTCTCTGTTCTTTCCCTAGGAACATGGTAGCATTGTCACTTCCCACACCCTTATAGTTACCGTGGCATGTGACTATAGGAGACGTGAACGGAAACGACATGTATTCCTTCCAGGTGAAAACTTAAAGAGTAAAGACATGATTTACCATATTCCCTTCTCTAGGTTATAGTACTTATGAACGGGTGAAGTACCCACAACTGACCTGCAGGTCATGTAGCCTGAACAAGAAATAAGATTCTGTTGTGTTAAACCACTGAAATTTTGGGGTGATTTGTTCACAGGTTACCCCAGCCTGTACTAAATGCAATTGGATTATTACATACTATGATCAGAGGATGCCTGTGGTTCCTTAAAATGAAATATTTATTCTTACATAAGCAAGAGACAGCCACTTGGCCAACTGAAAATAAGTTACCACATATATCATAGATTTATTGTCCTTCAATCTGTGACCCATCAAGAAAACTATATATAGTAGATAATTTTTAATGCTTCTATTCAATGCATTAAATGCATTGAATGCATTGAATAGGTTATAAGACAGGTAGTCTCATATTCTGCTGATGGAAAAGCAAACTGCTGGAATCTTTCTAGAAAGCTAATTTCCTATACCCACCAAGGTCTTTTATAATTTTTCAGACTCTTTGACTACAAACTCTATTTCTAGGAATCTAGCCTAAAAATATAGTCAAGAATCCAGGCAAATATTTGTGAATAATGATATTCATTCTTGTCAAAATAACAAAAAACCCTGGAAAAAATTGTATTCAGCTTTATGAGAAATAGTAAAAATTATGGCATATTCATATAATGAAAAAGTTATACAACTATCTAAAATTACATTTATAAAGAAATTTAATAATGAAAAATAAATTAAATATAGTATGATCGTTACCTATGTTTACATATAATATATAGAGAAAGACAGAGACAAAGAGAAGAACTGGAATGAAACACACCGAAACATAAACAAATGGTTATTTTATTCTATTGACATTTTTATATTTTCCAAATTTTCTACAGGGAGTGTGTGTGTGTATTACTCTTATAATCAAATAAAGCAATAAAAGTCATCCGAAACCAGCCAGCCTTAGACTCATCTCCTCAGAGCACCCCACGTCTGTTTCTGCTTTCCATAAGCTATGAAATGCCCAAGAATCCTCTGTAGTGAAGAAACTCCCCACTTTCTAACATTTTTACTTAGAACCCCTAATTAAGCTGTCAGCATAAAACCACCCCAAGAAAAGGACTCATAGAAGTCCACATCAGAAAGAATGGGCCTTCCCTTCTTCCCAATGTTGGCATATATTAATTCAAAGCTTATTAGTATTTAAATTACTTTATTATCATAATTCTTGTGAATGACTTGCTTTGGGAGGATTTCATAGATCTTTTAACCTACCCTTTCAGCCTTACCATCCCCACAATAATGCCAGCTTCTATAACAACAGCAAATAATCTCAGTGGCTTAACACAATCATTCTTATTCCCTTCACAGTCTGATCAGGTATTTGGTGCACGGCCTTCTGTTCCATGGTTACAGTATCTTAGCTTCTTTTATTTCATGGGACCACCATCTGTAAGGGGTTCCTCAGAGGGCTTTGCCAGATCCTCTGCATTCAGCTAGCCAAACAAGCCAGGCAAGAAAGTTAGGAGAAAAGGCATACATCACTCTACCTTCATTCCATTTGCCAGAAAACAGTCACATGACCACACTTAACCACAAGTGGGACTGAGGAATGTGGTCTTTCTGTAGGTTCACAAGCAGGAGGTAAGGGTGGGGAACATCACCAGTCTCTGCCTTACCCGCTACAGATAACTAAGAGGAGCTCTCAGCTCTCAACACCACATATTCTGGTTTACTTTCCTCTTTTGCTAAAGGAACTCTCCCACTCAGTTACTCTTTCCCCTACCAGATTCCCCAAATTGGTTTTGAATCTCACCTCTAATAAGGTGTTTTAAATGCCCTAATCAAAAGAACTCATTCCTTTCTTTATGGACCTGTTGCATGAATTTCTATTATAATTATTCTTGGGGTCTGGGGCTTATATTAGTGGAAATTGTGTGTTTTTCCTTCATCAAAGGTAAGAGACTGAACCAGGTATTATTCTTCACCATCTCCCGTGGTATCCAGCCCAGGGTTTTCACATGCTAAGCACTCAGCAAATACTAACTCCTTTGCATTGCTTTTCCACCAACATTTATGAAATCTAACAGAACAAAAATACACCAGCCTAGTGTTTCACATAAATGCTGCCGGTTTTAGCTCTCCCTCTTAACAAATATTATATGAAGAGCATTTACAAGAAAGTCCAGAAGAACCATCGAAGAAGCACATGAGCTTTAAAACCTCTTTGGGGATTGATTTAAGAACCAAAGGATCTAGCATAAGGTTTCATATTCCTCTGATAATCCTACGTATTTTGCAGACTTTAAAACTCTCTGTGGACTTTTCCTTTTCCTGGAAAATCCAAGTTCTTTAGTAAATCAACTTTTCAGCCCAGTGGGTATAAAAACAGACTGTGCAGTAAATGTGCTTTAGCTTTGCTGAGTTTGCAGGCAAATGGAAAGAAAAGCAAAGAAATAAAGTAAAAGTGAGAGGTGTGAACTTTCCCCATCCATCTTAATGGAGTGCTAACCTTCTTGCCTCAAGGTGACTGTTTGAATTCTAGAACTATTAAACAACAAGCTGAAATCCAAACAATCAGTCTGGGAGTGAAATTGCCTTGAAAAAGGACAGCTGTGTCCAGTTTTGACTAGGATGCAGGCTTAAGAAAGCAAGTACACCCTCAAAAAAACTGATTTTGGCTGTCCTCTGTCAGTTTTAGACACTGTAACCTCTCCTCCTTGCTCGGGCCTGAAATGTTCACTCTGTTTGAAAGCTGGACTGGGTATAAAATGGGGCCTTGCTTTTAGGGATGGCATCTAAGAATGAGCACATTAAGTGAAAGACACTATCTTTTGTCAAAGAGTGCCTCAAAACTTTAGAATTTGGAGTGTTAGTGATTTTTGATTTTCACCATTTGGAGCAATTTGTACAGTGCCTAGTACTAGGGGTTGTACAGAGGGGAAAGACAGAAAGAGGCTAGAGACTGACCACCAGAGCTTAACTTAAAACATTTAAAAGCAACACATGCTTATATAGAAAATTTAGAAACCTCAGACAAAAAGAAACAAACAAAAATTACCCAAGTCCCTATATTCCAAAACAAAGCTGTTAATATTTTGGTGTTTTGCCCTGTAACAATTTTTCTCTGCATAGGGTTCAGAAGGAATTTCGTTCTTTGGTTTGAGGCTATCGACCAGACCAGAACTGAGACTGTAGGAGAAACTGAATCCAAAAAGAGCAGACTCTAGGCCTAATTTCCAAAGCATCCTTCTTGATACTATCTTCATTTATAAAATAAAAGGACTGGAACCAAACAACTCCCTGCTGGGTCTGATGTTTGGTAATTGGGTAAAAGCATAAGAGAAAAAAAAAAAACACCTGCTTTGAAGTCCAGTCAGACATGGACTTCATTTCCAGCTTTAGGACTTACCACGTGTTTCACCTCAGGCAAATTCTTTAATTTCTCTGACCTAGGTACCTCATCTTTAAAATACAAATAATATTACTTCATAATTACAGTATTTTGAAAACAAAAGGACATCATATTGAAGATAATAAACAATCAAAGTTGTAATTATTGTTCCATGATTAATATGTGCTCGGGAGGAGTTTTAGGGAAACTTTCCTAATATAACACTCCTTCAGTTTCTCCTATAGTCTCAGTTCTGTCTGGTCAATAGCTTCAAACAAGTGAACACAAATTCCTACTGAAACCTACGCAGAAAAAAAGTATTGCAGGGCAAAACACCAAAACATTAACTGCATTGTCTTGGAATACAGGGAGTTGAGTAATTTTTGTTTATTTCTTTCTGTCTGCAGTTTCTAAATTTTCTATATAAGCATGTGTTGCTTTTAAATGTTTTAATAAATATTTTTGCTGGGAAAAAGAGTAAATATTCAACAGATACTGTGTGATCAGCAGGCTAATTATTAAGCAGCTCTTTGCAGATTGCTATTACATAAATTGTGCAACTGTATACCCCAGATTTCATGGGACAGTTCTAAATATGAATATTTTGTTCCATTCATTTAACTTAGCCTGGTGTATATGGTTACTCTGTACTGTTACACCAGTTGTTTCATTTAGTCTGAAGTATATGATTACTCTATAAATGAGATACAATAGCAAATTAGTGAAAACATACATGATATAACCTATCTAGAAACTTATATCATTAAAAAGTCCTTTGTGTATACTAAAATAACAATAAAATCAAACTATGTGATGCCTGAGCAGAAAGCAGGCACAAATTTAAGGTGGCAAATGGGGAAGTCACACTGGGTACTGACAGCCTGGTGTGTTTAGACAGAGAACTCTTCTGGATTCAGTGGAGCACTTCATGTTGATTGGTGGGACAGATGAAAAAGGAGGAGAGAATCTGGGGAAGGTTAAAATGCAAACTAGAAATGGCTAAACGGTTTTCACTAGATGTGAAAGAGATGCGGTGGAGATGGGATTTTAACAGGGTTTTGGAATTACAATAATTATAAAGAAATCCGCGGGCCTTAGGCTTACAAAAAGGAAACATGTGACTCTATAGGTATCAGTCAGGTAACATTACATAAGGTGTGGCTATAACCATGTCAGATTTTTTGCCAACTCAGTGTTTTCTAAGGTAAAAACAAAACAAAACAAAACAAAACAAAAACATGGATACCCACTTAATAAAATGTATTGGGCTCCATGTAATCGAATATAAGATTAAAACTGACTTGAAAAATTGAAGCCCAGAGGTACAGTGGTCTCCAGGTTGATGCAGTGACTCAACAACCTCCAGGATCCAGATTTTCCAGGTGTGTTTCCCCCTGCCATCCTCTGGGTATTATGGTCATCTGCATAACCCAAGATGGCTATAGTCATTCCAAGCATCATATGCTCATACAATCCTGGTGAGAATGGGGCAAGGAAGGCCAGAGGGGCAAGGAAATTCTCCTCAAGTGTCTCGCTCTCAGGGAAAAGGAGATTTCCTGTAAGTTCCTTCAACACATTTCGTATGTATCAATGGTCACCATTGGGTCAAACGGCCATTCCCATCAAGGAAAGTAGGAAGGCAAGGGCTTTGTTTTTAGTTTCCAACACAGGCTGTGGTCTCTGCCCACCTGGGAAAAAGAAAAAAAAAACCTAGGGTGGCAATTAGCTGTTATGTAGAGAATCAGCAAGGAGCATTATAAGTGTTATATTTCAAACAAATTAAAATGCATGCCTTCTTAGTCAATAGTGCTTAAAACAAAAGTACCTGTATTCCTCATACCACCTCTCCACCACCACCTTTACCCTCCCCTCCACTCACATATACACACAGAGAGAGCAAGGACTGAATGACTTCGAAGTAATTAAAAAGTAAAACTAAAAATGGATGACAAATTCCTATCTGCTTTGTTTGGCTTTCCAGTAAAAACTAAATGCAACACAAAATAAGGAGAGTAATTTAAAATTGTCATGCATTATAATAATTTATTTGTATTTAGAATACTTCATCTTTTATAAAAGCCTATTACTCTACCTGTGTAGTGTATCCATCTGCACAAATTTTTCTGAATTCCCTCAGGTAATTAGTATCATGAAATATTGCTGGATGGCATATTCTCCCCCACCATTACTCCTGAGATTTTATAAAATACAAGCACTCTTACCACAACGTTATGTTGAGAAATGTAATTAACAGAAAATATTGTATGATATTCATTTAAACATTACTTGGACAAAATACATATAGACTCTAAGTATTCCTAGGTGACCTAATTAGGCAAAGCAAATTTATCTCACAAATCTTGACACTATATTCCTTCTCTGAAGCAGATATTCAAGGCCTTGGGAAGCATTTGATTCTGGGTTTAACCTCACAGTCCCCCAAGACCTTATATCAGATCATACAATGAATCTATGAAATGACCCAGGATAATTCCTTTCAGCTCCATTTCAGCAAAGTCCTCATCTCTCTAGTACGTTGGCCAGCCCCACCTTCCTGCTGGATCCTATTTGTACATCTTTATTACTTGCCATTTTGGAAAGCCACAAACCATCTCAGATCTTCTATTCATCAACTCTTCACCCAAGGCACATATGTTGCTATACTCTCTCCAATAATTCAGAAAAAGGGAAACTTAATTTCCTTTTATTAAACAGTGGCATCCTACTGTTGTCTTTGCCTTTCCTGTTTATACTGAGCCCTAAACAAGCTTTTTCATCTACCAAATGTTCCACCAATGTCTAGAGTTTATCTCTGTATTAGAGTCTTGCACCCTTGCATTGTTCTCTTGCACTAGGTATAAGACAGCTATTTCCACCTAAAGGTAATTATTGCTGCAGTACTGCAACATATCAATTAACATTTTCCGAAGTCAATCATACAAAGATCCAAGACAAAGGTAAAGGAAGGAGATACTTCCGTTCACCAGACTCAAGTTGTAATTGGTTTTCCCATTAAGAGTGGTTATCATGAGAAATTATTGGTTCTAAGACTAAAACGTTTACTAAAGCCACAATTACTTTGAGCCAAAGCAATAAGACAAGGCAAAAACAATTTATTATAATTTTCATATTAATTCATTTGTTGCACATCTAGTAAGTACTCACAACTTTGAAAAATAAGTGGGGAAGACACAGAAGAAACACAAAACACAGTAAATTTGTTAAACCATAGGAGTGTTTTCTATTAAGGATAATTATGGCCACATGAATCAAATCTCCCTACAAACTAGAGGATCAATAAGAGGGAATAAATAAACCACACACGACCCACACATTTAGCATTACCTGAAAAAAAGCCACGAATTCCAAATTACCCACAAGAAATAACACTAATTTTAAAATTTCTACAGAGCTCTATTGGCACTATGTTCTCAGAGGGTGGAATGAAAGACTCTGTCTTTGAGAGACTTCATGAAAAACAGGGGAAGAGAACAGAATACATGGGTGAAACAAAAAGAAAATCACCCTCGGAAAGATAAAATTCAACATTAATTGCTAAAATACTGAGCACATATCTGGGACTTCATATTTTATAACTACACCTATAGGAAAGGGACTTTAAAGTGGAATTTGCAACCAATATCTCTCAAATGTAGACAAATTCAGAAAAGCTGTATTTTCTGTTTCCACAAGAAACCTTGTTTCTGGTGGAGAATCAGACAAATACAGAAAATACAGTATTGGAGATGTGACAGTGAAGAGAAAAAGAAATAAAAAGGAAAAATGTATAATTGTTAGTCTTACAGAAATTAGAGAAATAAAATATACTCACCCCTCTCCCTGTTTCCATCACCATTAGCATCATCTATTAAAGAAACTCTGCTTCATGATACCAAGAAAGAGGGCACCCTTAAAACTAGAAATCCTGTCCACAAAATATCTAGGAATCAAATCTAAAAAAGCAACCTAGTGCTATGCAAAGATCCTATAGAAGAAAGTAAGCAAACAAAAACATGAATTTCAGTTGAAACTTCTCTCCTAATAAACCATACAACAGAAGAAAACCATAACTAAACTCCAAAGTAAATTAATATTCTTAAGCAACCATTTAGAGAAGGATCTTTTAATACATATAATCAAAAATTTAAAAACTAAAAAATGAACCTGGAAAGAAACAGGAAGAAATGCAGTAAGAATGGCCTGAACTCAGGAAAGAAATTGAATAAAAAGACAAAATTGTCTCATAAATGAAAAATGAGTTATAAGTAGAACAAGGATGAATAGATTAAAATAAAAATTTAATAAGAGGTTACACAGGTCTGAATGTTTGTGTCCCCCCAATATTCACATGTTAAAATGTAACCTCTAAGGTTATGGTATTAAGAAGTGGAGCCTTTAGTAAGTGATTAGATCAGGAGGGGTCCTCCCCCATGATTCGGATTAGTGCTTTTATAAAAGGGCTTCAGCAAGCCTATTTGCCCCTTCTACCCCTTATGCCATGTGAGAACACATAGAAGGTGTCATTTATGAGAACAGAGCCGTCATCAGACATCAAATTTGCAACTTGCCAGGATCTTGATCCTGGACTTTCCATCCAGAACAATGAGAAATACAATTCTGTTGTTTATAGTTAATTACTCAGTGTGTAGCATTTTATATTAGCAGCCTAAAAATAATAAGACAGACATATTGTAAAAAGGTAGGGAAATAACTGAAAGAATAAAAATGAGAAAAGAAGGAAGTAAAAGTGGTCAGAGAGAAAACAAGGCAAAGAAGGCTTGGTGCACTTATAATGGGAGTCTCTGAGAAAGGAAAAACAAAACTGTGGAGCAGTTGTGAATATTTAAACTATAGCTAAGTAAAACTTTCCAAAAATAAAAGAATCCTGAATCTGTATTTAAAGGACCCATTATATATCCAGGGAAACTGAATTAGAAATATTCTGATCAAGTCCTAGACTATCCTAGTAAAACTATTGTTTTAAAGACAAAGAAAAAGTATCCTCAGAGATCTTCAGACAAAATGATCAAATTATCTGTGAGGGCAAAAACATTAGGTTTACTTACATTTGAGTTCTCAATAGCAACATGAAACAAACTGTGGCCACTGTGAAATCGAATTTCCAAGAAACTTAAGGAAAGGAAGCACAAGTCAAGATTTATACCCAGGCAAGCTTCACTTCAAGAATCGACTATATAAAAACAATTTTGAACATGCAGTAATATGTGGAATATCACACACATGAACCATTCCTGAAGAGTCTACTAGAGCAGTATTTCTCAACATTTTCCCCATTACTGCCCCTCTTAGGAGGCTTTTCAGACCTGCCGACACACACATCCCACCACCATGAAATTTTAATACCTTGCATATACAGTATCTCTTTATATGCTATGGTCTTTTGAAAGACTACAGACCATTGTAACATCTAAGAATTTTTTACCCTTGGCCCCAGAAACCAATTTTTACTCCATGGATATATTACAGAATGAACATCTTTTTTTTTTTTTTTTTTTTTTTTTTTTTTTTTTTTTCTGGGTACAATGCAATTTTTGAAAGGTTCTTGCAGTCAAACATATGTAACATAAAACTGGCCATTTTAGCCATATTTAAGTATACAATTCAGTGGCATTAATCATATTCACAATCTTGTGCAATAGTCACCATTATCGACTTCTAAAACTTTCATCACTCCAAACAGAAATACTGTACCATTAAGCAATGACTTCTCATTCATGTCTGCCCCTAGTTTCTGGTAACCTCGAATCTTTCTAGTCTATAAATTTGCATATTCTAGATATTTTATATAAATGAAATTACACAATATTTGTTTTTTAGTGTCTGGCTTATTTCACTTAGTGTAAAACTTTCAAGGTCCATTCATGTCATACCATGTTACAAAACTTTTTTACTTTTTATAGCTGAATATTACTCAATTGAATGTACATACCGTATTTGTTTACGCATTCATCTGTTGATGGAGACTTGGACTGCTTCTGCCTTTTGGCTATTAGGAATAAGGCTACAATGAACATTGGCATACAATTACTTGTTTGAGTCCCTGCTTTCACTTCCTTTGGATATATACTTAGGAGTGGAATTGCTGGTTCATATGACAATTCTATGTTTAAATTTTGGAGGAACTATCAAACTGTTTCCATAGCATCTGCAGCATTTTACATTTCTATCAACAATGTACAAGGGTTCCAATTTTAGTGCATCCTCAACAACATTTGTTGTTTTCATTTTTTTATTTACAACTACCCTAATTGGTGTAAAGTGGTTTTGATTTGCATTTATCTCATGACTAATGATGTTGAACATCTTATTTATGCTTATTGCCCACTTTTATATCTTTGGAGAAATATCTATTCAAGTCTTTTGCCCATTTTTTAATTGGGTTGTTTGATTTTTGCTGTTGTTGAATTGTAGGAATTCTTTATTCTCTATAATAATCTCTTAGGTATGTAATTTGCAAATATTTTCTTCCACTATGTAAGTTGTCTTTTTACTTTTTTTCTCCTTTTTTTCTTTTTCTTTTCTTTTTTTTTTTAATTATACTTTAAGCTCTAGGGTACATGTGCACAACGTGCAGGTTTGTTACATATGTATACATAAGCCATGTTGGTGTGCTGCACCCATTAACTTGTCATTTACATTAGGTATATCTCCTAATGCTATATCTCCCTCCTCCCCCCTCCCCACAATAGGACCCGGTGTGTGATGTTCCCCTTCCTGTGTCCAAGTGATCTCATCATGGATGTAGCTGGAAACCATCATTCTCAGCAAACTATCGCAAGAACAGGAAACCAAATACCGCATGTTCTCACTCATAGGTGGGAATTGAACAATCAGAATGAACATCTTTTAACCAAGTAGAAATTTTTGGAGATGGACTGGTGGAGCATATAACATATTTGATTGCAGTAAATGGTAGGGGTGTGGGAGGAAAAGTAGTATGTCTGACAAAGCAGAAAGAAGGTTATTCCCCAAAAGTGAGAAAATGAGGAAGGAGAAGGGAAGGGAAAAGTCAAATAAGATGATTTATCCTTGTATAGGGAATAGGTGGATGTCAACAAATAACATTCATTTAATATTGGCAGACCAGATAATAAAAGATTAAGTAAAAATGGTGACTAAAGACAATAAAAAGCAGAACTAGACATTATGGTAACCACAAATGTAACAAAAATACAAATAGTATTTGGTATTTGGTATTTCATAAATACCAAAATAAAGTTTAAAATATACAAAGAAGTCATGCCATCTGAAGAAATAAGCACAGTAAATATAGCATAATATGCACAGAAATTATAACAACATGACAACTGATACAGAAGTATCAGTAATAAGAAGTGTGAATAGGTTTACCTTGCTTATTGAAAGGAAATATTTTCAAATGGGTTCATAAAGCAAAATATGGCTCTATGCTGAATATAAGACTCACACCTAAAATAGTAATTCAAAAAGGGCAAAAATAAAGAAGTGGCCAATGACTTACTAGATAATGGAAATCATAAAAAAGCTGAGGTTGCAATCTTAATATCAGATAACATAAAATTCAGACCAAAATGCATTTTTAAAGGAAGCAGAAGATACTTTATAGTGCTGAAAGCTGCAATTGTCAATGAACATTTAACAGTTATAAATACCCGTGACCGAAATGACACTGTAAACACCTGTGTAAAGAATAATTACTCATACCTCAAGGAGAAACATAGAGGAACACATTAATAACAGAAGACTTTAACATACTACTCTCATACTGACCTGTCTTAGATCAAGTGGACAAAAAATAAGGTTATAAAAACCCTAAAAAGCATGATAGATAAGATATCATAAATGTATGTCAAGCATTACACACTTATAATAGAAAATATACATTTTTCTCAAGTACATACGCGGTATTCACAAAAATTGATGATATGTTAGTTTATAAAGTATCAATATGTTTTATAATGTACAAATATGAAGAACACAGGTTAATTTTTTAACTATCAATCATTAATACATCAAAAATGCCATTTCATGTAAAAATTTATAAAATATTCTATTAAACAACTTGTGAGTGAAAGGAAAAATCAGAAATTACAGAATTTCTGAAAAATAATGATGATAAAAACCTACATATTAGAATCTGTGGGATACATTTAAATAACAGGTAAGAGGAAAATTCATAACCTTAAACATCTTGAATAATACAAATGAAATGTTTGAAAAATAATTAAAAATTCTAACTCAAAAGCCTAAAACAGAAAAAAAGTCAAAAGAAAACACAAAAAAGATCAGAGCAGAAAATAAAGCAGCAAGCAGAAAACCTATAGATTAAGTTAATATATCAAAATACTAGTTATTTAAAAGAGAAGTCAACAAAATGAAAAAACTACCAAATAATTTAATTTTAAAAATGAGAAAACATAAATGTAGAAAATGACATGACTTGGAGGAATTACCTCTTGACACGGATAAAACTTTTTTAAAAAATTATGAAATACTGTTATACACACTTCTATACAATTAAATTTGAAAATTTAGATTAAATGCATAAATCCTTATGAAAATAAGCTTTGACAAAACGGACATTAATAGAGATAAGAGGCTTTAAATGACAAATTTCTAGAGAAGACATAAAAATTATCAAGGCGCTATCTCACCAAAAGCACCAGGCTCAGATGCTTTCATAGAGGAATTCTAATAGATTTTTAAAGATGAGATAATCCCAAAGCTACATAAATTGTTTTAGAGCACAGAAAATTAATTAAAAATTCATTTTGAAGTAAGTATAACATTGATACAGGAATCTGATTTTTTTAAATAGCACAAACAAAGAAAGGTACAGGCCAGTATCACTGATGAATATTGATGAAAAATCCTAAACAATATATCAGGCAACAGATTCTAATACCTCATTAAGAAAATATATCATAATCCAGTGAGGTTTATCTAGGGGATGAAAGGATGGTTCAATATGATAAACTATATTAATATAATTTCCTGTAATAAGTCTAAAAGACTTATTACCTCCCTAAATCCTGAAAAAGTTTTTGACAAATTTGACACCCATTCCTAATAAAATCTCTCCAGAAAATAAGAATGGATGCATATTTCTTCAGTTTGGATATTTAATTTGATTTCTTTGACATGAAGACATGAAGATACACACACACACACACAAACACCACACCACACACATATCTATGTATCTACATATATATCTTAATGAGGATATGCTACATTCCCAATAGGAGTTGGGAAAAAGCTAGAAAACCTACTATATTTGCCGCTGTTTAATATTTTACTGGAGATATTAGCCAATGAGATTAGATACAACAAAATAATTGAATGCATAAGAATTGAAAGACAAAACTCTGTCTATATGCAAATGGATAATAGTATAAATGGTAAACTCTGGAGAATCAATGATAAAACTTAAATAATTCAGCAAGATAGCAAGATATAAAATTAACCTATAAAAATCAGTAACTCAAACTTGGCATTGTGGTGTGAACCTATAGTCACAGGTATTCCAGAGGCTGAGGCAGGAGGATTGCTTGAGCCAGAAGTTTGAGGCCAGCCTGGGCAACATAGCAAGGCCCCTCTTAAAAGAAAAACAAAAAAGCCTTCATCTACACAAATAATAGTTAGAAGATATAATTCAAAGGGAGAAAACTTCATTTATATTAGCAACGAAAATAAAATGTCTAGGCATAAATGTAACAAAAAAAGTTCTAAACTTCTATGAAGCAAATCATAAAATACTCTTGAAAAATATGAAAATAACATGGAAAAATATACCTTGTTCTTCATAAGAATATCTCCACATCATCAGGATGTCAGTTCTCTTTGAACTAATTTATAAATTCAATTCAACCCCAATAAAAATGCTACAAAGTTTTTTTTTTTTCCTGCAAACTAGACAAGTTGATTCTGAAGTTCATTTGGAAAAATATACATGTAAAATAGCTAGGAAAAAAACTGACAAGGAAGAGCTGAGCTGAGCCATGAGCCCTATCAAATATTTAAAAGTACCAAAATGCCTCTGTAATTAAAGGTGGGGTAATGGCACATGACTAGAAATATCAATGAAATAGAACAGAAACAGAACACTCTAATATGGATATTTAGTATGTAATGAAGTGGTATCTCAAATGACTGAGGCAAATAAAGACTTAAATAAATGATGTTAAGACATTCAGGTAGACATTTGAAGAAAGAAAAAAATATAACCATTGCTCCCACCATATACAAGAATAAACTCTAAATGTATCAGGGATCAATGTTTTTTAAAAATGAAATTATGTAAATACCAGAACAAAACCTAATTAATGTGTATATAACTTGGGTAAAGGAAAAAGGCTTTCTAAATGTGACTCAAAATCCACGTGTGATAATGAAAAGATTGATAAATTTGATCACATAAAAGTAAAAGGATTTTTGTATAAAAAATAAACACACCAGAAACAAAAACAAATGACAGATTGGTAGTAACATTTGCAATATATACCACAGAAAAGGAACTATTATCCCAAATGTATAAAGAGCTTTTTTAATTTGGGTAAGGGGGATGGAAACATGAGAAATCCTATAGGAAAATGGAAAAAAGACATGAGCAAAAAATTCACCAAAAATACGTAAAAATGACTTTAAACATATAAAAAAATTAAACTACATTTATTATAAGATAGACATAATTCAAATGACATAAATATAATTTATCACCCATCAGATTGGCAAAAATTCAAAAGTTGACTATAATCTGTTGGCAGAGCTCTGGGAAAACAAGCACACTCACATTGCGGTAGGACTGCAAAATGATACAGTTTCTATACAGGGGAATTTAGCAATATCCAATAAAACTACTATGTAGCAATCCCAACTCTGTAAATCTATCTTGAAATGAAACTTTTAACAATATGAAAATAAATATGCATATGATTATTAGTTACAGCATTACTTGCAATGGCAAAATACTGGAAACTAAGTGTCCAAAAATAGGAGGACCAAGTATTTAAGCATGTTCATATTCAGGTGGGTCTTAGGAGGTTGACTGAACGAACTAAAGTATATCAATAGCATCTATTATGCAACTGTAAAACGTAAGGAGAAGATCTCTGTAAATTGATAAAAATTATTTCCAGGATACTTTATTAGGTGAAAAACAATGTACAGGAGTATATATGATATGTTTCCTCTTATGTAAGAAAGAAAATGCAGATATCTGCTTATTTTTGCAAAAAGAAACAAAATAAGTTTAAGCCAGAAAGTAGTACAATTGGTTACTTACAAAAGGTATGAAAGAACAGGGATAAAAGGAATAGTAGAGGGAGGATACTTCTCTGGATATACTTTTATATATGGTTTTGACTTTTGAAATGTGTTAATGTCCTTCATATTAAAAAGATAAAATTAAACCAGTAAAGAGGCAGTAGAAAAAGAAAAAAACCCTAAAACCAAATGCAAACAGAAACATATAAACCCAACTGTATTTATTTGATGTTACCCAGGCTAGAATGCAGTGGCGCCATCATAGTTCACTGTAGCCTAACTGCCTGGGCTCAACCTTTCCTTTCACCTCAGCCTCCTGAGTAACTGGGACTACAGGTGCACACCACCAAACCCAGCTCATTTTTTTTATTTTTGTAGAGGCAAGGTTTCACCATGTTGCCCAGGCTGGTTTTGAGCTCCTAGACCGAAGCAATCTATACACATCGCCTCCCAAAGTGTTAATATTACAGGTGTGAGCCGCTGCACCCTGGCATTCTACTGTATTTCAAATGAATGGTGTGACCACACTGAATGGGAAAAATAAAAGGATACATTTAATTAACTTTTGAACAAAAGACTTTGTATACATTCTCAATCCAGGGGGAAAAAGAATGGCAAGCAAATCTTGAACCCTTTCATATATTTGTTTTTATAATGGTATGTCTGTGTAGCAATTCTGAAAACAAATTTTGTGTCTTTTAGGATTGAGAAAATGAGTAAATGTGTTTGTGTTGTTGGAAGCTGAAGTTCTCACCGTGGAGAAAGGAACATACAAATATGGAATGGGGAAAGGGAAGAAAGAATCCTGTGGGTTGAGCTGGAATTGGCATCAGTTCAAATCTGTGATTTTGCAAATAGATAGATAGATATAGGTAGGCAGATAAAGACCTAGAAGCAATGACACACCAGTAGCAATGAGCACACCTAGCACCCAAATCTTGATTTCTAAATACCGTTCCCCAGTAAAGGATCAGTGTTCCTTGGACAAATGATTGATTCCACTGCTAAAACAGGCAAGGTACAAGGTGAGACTGGAACATCTTGTTGTGCCAATAAGTATGCATAAGAAATGTTTCAATCATCAGTAAAACAGCAGAGGTGAATTATAATACAGTATACTGGGTCTCACCCTTTCACCCAGGCTGGAGTACAGTGGCACGATCATAGCTTACTGCAGTTTCGAACTTTTGGCCTCAAGCAATCCTCCCACCTCAGCTTCCAAGGTATCTGGTATTACAGGCATGAGCCACTAGACCCAGCCCTATTTTATTTTATTTTATTTTATTTTTTATTTAACTGTTGACAGTTTTTAGGCCTTACCTCTCCCTCTTGCTCTTGTGTTCTACCTGTGAATAGCTGGAAAGAAAGCCTTGGCACTCTTTCCTTTGTTTGACACTGATCAGAGATTCAAACCACTGAAGTCCCATAGGGGAATTATGCATGCAACCTACTCTCAAATGGTACAGAAAAAATGTATTCAAATATATGTATATGATACGTGCATATATCTATCTACATATCTACCAATCTATACTTATGTATATCTATCATCTATCTATATCAATCTATTTAGACCTAGATAGAGATAAAGGATTGAGAGAGAAAGATCAAACAAATGTGGCAAAATGACTAAAAACTAGTCAATCTGATAAACAGTATAATTGGATGTCTCTGTATTATTCTTTCAGCTTTTCTCTAAGCTTAAAATTATTTCAAAATAAAAAGCTTAAAAAACGTATGGGATATGACACCAAGATCACAGGTAACAAAATAAAAAATAGATAAATACAACTTCATCAAATTATCAGATTATCAAGATAGCAAAAAGATAACCTACAGAATGAAAGAAAATATTTACAAATCATGTATCTGCTAACTAATATCTAGAATATATAAAGAACTTATTCAACTCAACAAAAAAGCAAGTAATCCAATTCAAAATGGGCAAAGGACTTGAATACAAATTTTTCAAAAAAGATATATAAATAGCCAATAAGCACATGAAAAGATGTTTAATATCATTCATTATTAGGGAAATACAAATAAAACTGCAATGAGATAACACTTTACTTCTACTGGGATGGCTAACCTAAAGAAGAAAAGGTAAAATGACAAGTGTTGGCAAGAATGTAGAGAAATTGAAGCCCTTGTGTATTGCTGGTGGGAATGTAAAATGATGCAGCCACTGTGAAGAACAATTTGGCAATTCCTTAAAAAGTTATGGAACTACCACATGACCCAACAGTTTCACTCTCAGGTGTGTATCTCAAAAAAATTGAAACCAGGGATTCAGACAGGCATTTGTTCACCAATGTTCATACCAGCACTATTCACAGTAGCCAAAGATGTAAACAACCCAATGTCCATCAATAGATGAATGCATAAACCAAGTGTGGTATATACATACAATGAAATATTACTCAGTCATTAAAAGAAATGACATATTGATGTATATTACAAAATAGGTGGGCATTGAAAATATTGTATAAGTGAAATAAGCCAGACACAGAAGGACCCACTATAAGATCACACTTACATGAAGTAACTAGAATAGGCAAATTCATAGACACAGAAAGTAGAATTAGAGATAATCAGGGGCTGAGAGGGAAGTTAGTGTTTATTGACTACAGAGTTTATGTTGGGATAATGAAAAAGTTTGGAGTACAGATTTAGGAGGATCATGGAAGACAGGAGTCAGGACTAGCTTGCAGCTCCCACTCAGATGGACATAGCAGCATGTGGAATCTCGCATGATGAACTTTTGCTCCAGGACTACTGCAGGAATAAATCAGGAAAGTGAAGAGAACTCACAGATTCTCTGAAGGAAGTGGAATGCTCCTGCAGGACCCAGGAGACACCTCAAATACTAGCAGGTGTGAAATCCATGGCTGAGAGATCCACAGACAGTTCACAACACAGGACTTTGTGCAGACAACCCCCAGTGTTAGCCTGGAGCCTGGTAGTCCTGCTGGGTGACAAGATCCAGAAGAGAGGTAACAACCACTACAGCTTGGCTCCCAGGAAGTCACATCCCTAGGAAAAGGGGGAGAGTACTGCATCAAGGGAATACCTGTGAGACAAAAGAATCTGAACAATAGCCTTAAGCCCTAAACCTTCCCTGACATAGCCTATCCAAATGAGAAGAAACCAGAAAACCAACTCTGGTAATATGACAAAACAAGGTTCTTTGACACTCCCCAAAAAAATCACACTAGGTCACCAGCAATGGTTCCAAACCCAGAAGAAATCCCTGATTTACCTGAAAAAGAATTCAGAAGGTCAATTATTAAACTCATCAAGAAGCCACCGGAGAAAGGCAAAGCCCAATTTAAAGAAATCAAAAAAGTGATACAAGAAATGAAGGGAGAAATATTCAATGAAATAGATAGCATAAGTAAAACGTAATCAAAACTTCAGGAAACAATTGACACACTTATAGAATGCAAAATGCTCTGGAAAATCTCAGCAATAGAATTGAACAGGCAGAAGAAAGAACTTCAGAGCTCAAAGACAAGTTTTTCAAATTAACCAAATCCAACAAAGACCAAAAAAAAAAAAAAAAAAAAAAAAACAATAGAATAAGAAGACATGAACAAAACCTCCAAGAAGTCTGGGATTATGTTAAACAACAAAACCTAAGTGTTGGATATAAAAATACTTCTAGGAATAAATGCTCGGTGCCACAAAGTGAAACAAGTACTCAAGCAAAAGTTGTCTCAGCAAGGCAATTTACTTCTGTAGAAGGGTGCCACTCACATCAATTAAGATTGCAAGAGCACAGAGAACAAAGGAGACCAGGGTTTTTTATCTCCTTAATGCAATCCCTACCTCTGTGTCCCTCCCACGTGGGCTGGGGTCAGACTGCACAATCTGAGCTGAGCCAATTGGTTACTTGAAAATATTTTTCTAAATATGGAAGGGAAGGGGGACATGGGGTACAGTGGCAAAGCGTGTGAGATATGCAGTTTGGGGGACAAATGGGTGCAGGTAACCAAGGGAACAGATGTGAGTTATTGATTAGAGCTGATAGGAAGGTGGGTAGGCTGTTTTACAGTAATTACGGGCAAGGAGGAACAGGAAAGTTGAGTTTGACAACAAAGGATAAGGAAGTTAGCAGACTAAATCGTTGAAAAGAAACTCAGAGAAATTCATTGTATCTTTCATATGAATAATTGGTGTTCCTGAGGAAGAAGAAAAATCTAAAAGTTTGTAAAACATATTTGGTGAAATGACAGAGGAAAACTTCCCTGGCCTTGCTAGAGACCTAGACATCCAAATAGAAGAAGCTCAAAGAACACCCAGGAAATTCATCCACAAAAAGGCTATTGAGTAGGCATATTGTCATCAGGTTATCTAAAATTAAGAAGAGGAGAAGAATCTTAAGAGCTGTGAGACAAAAGCACCAGGTAACCTATAAAGGAAAACGTATCAGATTAACAGCAGATTTCTCAGCAGAAACCCTACAAACTAGAAGGGATTGGGGCCCTATCTTCAGCCTCCTTAAAGGAAACAATTATCAGACAAGAATTTTGTATCCAGCAAAACTAAGCTTCACAAATGAAGGAAAGATACACTCTTTTTCAAACAAACAAATGCTGAGAGAATTCGCCACTACCAAGCCAGCACTATAAGAACTGCTAAAAGGAGCTCTAAATCTTGAAACAAATCCTGGAAACACATCAAAACAGAACCTACTTAAAGCATAAATCTCACAGGACCTATTAAAAATACAATTATAAAAAAAACAAGGTATACAGGCAACAAATAGCATGATGAATAGAATAGCACCTCACAGCTCAATACTAAAGTTGAATGTAAATGGCCTAAATGCTCCACTTAAAAGGTACAGAATTGCAGAATGGATAAGAATTCACCAACCATCTGCCCGCTGCCTTCAGGAGACTCACCGAACACATAAGGACTCACATAAACTTAACGTAAAGGGGTGGAAAAAGACATTCCATGGAAATGAACACCAAAAGCAAATGGGAGTAGCTATTCTTATATCAGACAAAACAAACTTTAAAGAAACAGCAGTTCAGAAAGACAAAGAAGGACATTATATAATGATAAAAGGCCTTATCCAACAGGAAAATATCAAAATCCTAACTACATAAGCACCTAACACTGGAGGTCCCAAATTTATAAAACAATTACTACTAAGAAATGAGATGGCAACACAATAAAAGTGGCGGTCTTCAATACTCCACTGACAGTACTAGACAAGTAATCAAGACAGAAAGTCAACAAAGAAAAAACGGATTTAAACTATACCCTGGAATGAATGGACTTAACAAATATTTACAGAACAGTCTACCCAATGACCACAGAATATACATTCTATTCATCAGTGCATGGAACTTCCTCCAAGATAGACGAGATGACAGGCCACAATACAAGCCTCAATAAATTGAAGAAAATTGAAATTATATCAAGCACTCTCTCAGACCACAGTGGAATAAACCTGGAAATGAACTCCAAAAGGAACCTTCAAAACCATGCAAATACATGGAAATTAAATAATCTGCTCCTGAATGATCACTGGGTCAACAATGAAATCAAAACAGAAATTAAAAAATTCTTCGAACTGTACAACGATAGTGACAAAACCTCTAGGATATAGCAAAGGCAGTGCTAAGAGGAAAGTTCATAGCCCTAAATGCCTGTACCAAAAAGTCTGAAAGAGTACAGACAATCTAAGGTCACGCCAGGAACTAGAGAAACAAGAACAAACCAAACCCAAACCCAGCAGAAGAAATGAATTAACAAATATCAGAGCAGAATTTAATGAAATTGAAACAAACAAACAAAAATATAAAAGACAAGTAAAACAAAAAGCTTGTTCTTTGAAAAGATAAATAAAATTGATAAAACATTAGCAAGAGTAACCAAGAAAAGAGAAATCCAAATAAGCTCAATTAGACATGAAATGGGAGATATTACAGCTGACATTACAGAAATACAAAAGATCATTCAAGGCTACTATGAACATCTTTATGCACATAAACTCGAAAACCTAGAGGAGATGGATAAATTTCTGGAAAGATACAACCCTCCTAGCTTAAATCAGGAAGAATTAGATACCCTGAACAGCCCAATAACAAGCAGTGAGTTTGACATGGAATAAAAAAATTACCAACAAAATAAAAGTCCAGGACCAGACAGATTCGCAGATTAATTCTACCAGACATTCAAAGAAGAACTGGACCAATCCTATTAACACTATTTCATAAGATAGAGAAAGAGAGAATCCTCCCTAAATCATTCTATGAAGCCTGTATCACCTTAATACCAAAACCAGGAAAGGACATAACTACAGACCAATATCATAATGAACATACATACAAAAATCCTTAACAAAATACTAGCTAACTGAATCCAACAACATATCAAACAGATAATCCACTATGATCAAGTGGGTTTCATACCAGGGGTGCAGAGATGGTTTAACACACACAAGCACACAAGTCAATAAATGTGATACATCACATAAAAAGAATTAAAAACAAAAATCACATGATCATCTCAATAGAAGCAGAAAAAGCATTTAACAAAATCCAGCATCCTTTATGTTTAAAACTCTCAGTAAAATTGGCATACAAGGGACACGCCTCAATTTAATAAAAGCCACCTAGGCTGGGTGCCGTGGTTCAAGCCTATAATCCCAGCACTTTGGGAGGCCAAAACAGGTGGATCACGAGGTCAGGAGATCGAGACCATCCTGGCTAACATGGTGAAACCCCGTCTCTACTAAAAAATACAAAAAACTAGCCAGGCGAGGTGGCAGGTACCCGTAGTCCCAGCTACTCAGGGGGCTGAGGCAGGAGAATGGTGTAAACCCGGAGGCAGAGCTTGCAGTGAGCTGAGATCCGGCCACTGAACTCCAGCCTGGGTGACAGAGCGAGACTCCATCTCAAAAAAAAAAAAAAAAAGCCACCTATGACAAACCCACTGCCAACATAATACTGAATGGGGAAAAGCTGAAGGCATTCCCTCTGAGAACTGTAACAAGACAAAGATGCTCACTCTCACCACTTCTCTTCAACATAGTACTGGAAGTCCTAGCCAAAGCAATCAGACAAGAGAGAGAAATCAAGGGCATCCAAATTAGCAAAGATGAAGTCAAACTGTCACTGTTTGTTGATGATATGATTGTATACCTAGAAAACCCTAAAGACTCCTCCAAAAAGCTCCTGGAACTGATAAAAGAATTCAGCAAAGTTTCCAGATACAAAATTAATGTACACAAATCAGTAGCTCTCCTATACACCAACAGTGACCAAGCTGAGAATCAAATTAAGAACTCAACCCCTTTTACAGTAGCTGCAAAAAAATAAAAATAAAAAAACAAAAAATAAAACCTTAGGAATATACCTAACCATGGAGGTAAAAGACCTATACAAGGAAAACTACAAAACACTGCTGAAATAAATCATAGAAGACACAAACAAATGGAAACATGTTCCATGCTCGTATATAGATAGAATCAATATTGTAAACATGAATATACTGCCAAAAGCAATCTACAAATTCAATGCAATCCCCATCCAAATACCACCATCATTCTTCACAGAACTAGAATTCTTCACAGAACTAGAGAAAAACAATTCTAAAATTCATAGGGAACCAAAAAAGAGCCAACAATGCCCAAGTAAGACTAAGTAAAAGGAACAAATCTGGAGGTGTCACATTATGTAATTTCAAACTATACTAGAAAACCGTAGTAACCAAAACAGCATGTTACTGGTATAAAGGTAGGCACATAGACCAGTGTAACAGAATAGAGAACCCAGAAATAAACCCAAATACTTATAGCCAGCTCATCTTTGACAAAGCAACCAAATACATCAGGTGAGAAAAGGACATCCTATTCAACAAATGGTGCTGGATGATTGGCAAGCCACGTGCAGGAGAATGAAACTAGATCTTCATCTCTCACCTTATATAAAAATCAACTCAAGATGGATTAAGGACTTAAATCTAAGACCTAAAACTATAAAAATTCTAGAAGATAACATCAGAAAAATCCTTCTAGACATTGGCTTAGGCAAGGATTTCATGACCAAGAACAGAAAAGCAAATGCAATTTAAAAAAAAAAAAGATAAATAGCTGGGAGTTAATTAAACTAAAGAGCTTTTGCACGGCAAAAGGAACAGTCAACAGAGTAAACAGATAACCCACAGAGTGGAAGAAAATCTTCACAATCTGTACATCTGACAAAGGACTAATATCCAGAATCTACAACAAACTTGAACAAATTAGCAAAAAAAAAAAAAAAAAAAAAAAAAAAAAAAAAAAAAAAAAATCCCATCAAAAAGTGGGCTAAGGACATGAATAGATATTTCTCAAAAGAAGATATACAAATGGCCACAAAAAAAAAAAAAAAAATGAAAAAAATGCTCAACATCACTAGTGATCCAGGAAATGCAAATCAAAACCACAATGCAATACGGCCTTACTCCTGCAAGAATGGCCATAAACAAAAAATAAAAAAAAATAGACGTTGGTGTGGATGCTGTGAACAGGGAACACTTCTACACTGCTGGTGGGAGTGTAAACTAGCACAACTACTGTGGAAAACAGTGTGGAGATTCCTTAAAGAACTAAAGGTAGAACTACCATTTGATTCAGCAATCCCACTACTGGGTATCTACCCAGAGGAAAATAAGTCATTGTAGGAAAAAGATACTTGCACACACATGTTTACAGCAGCACAATTCACAACTGCAAAAATGTGTAATGAACCCAAATACCCATCAACCAATGAGTGGATAAATAAACTGGTGTATGTATATGTGTGTATATATATATATATGATGGACTACTACTCAGCCATAAAAAGGAATGAATTAATGGCATTTGCAGCAACCTAGATGAGATTGGAGACTATTATTCTAAGTGAAGTAATTCAGGAGTGGAAAACCAAACATTGTATGTTCTCACTCATAAGTGGGAGCTAAGCTATGAGGATGTGGAGGCATGAGAATGACACAGTGGACTTTGGGGACTCAGGGGGAAAGGGTGGGAAAAACCCTTCTAGACATTGGCTTAGGCAAGGATTTCATGATCAAGAACAGAAAAGCAAATGCAATAATAAAATAAAGATAAATAGCTGAGACTTAATTAAACTAAAGAACTTTTGGACGGCAAAAGGAACAGCCAGCAGAGCCAACAGACAACCTACAGAGTGGAAGAAAATCTTCACAATCTATACATCTGATAAAAACTTAATAAATATTGCTCCTATTAAAACATATAAGGAACAATAGATAGTAAGGAAGTTCTAATTATCCCTAAGGGTAGGGATGAAAAAACTACAAATTGGGTGCAGTGTACACTGCTCAGGTGATGAGTGCAGCAAAATCTCACTAATCACCACTAAAGAACTCATTCATGTAATCAAACACCTCCTGTTCCCCTATAACCTGTGGAAATAAAAAATTTAAGAAAACAAAAAGTTTGAAGTATAGATAATGGTGATAGTTACACAACATTATGAATTACTTAATGCTACTGAATTATACACTTACAAATAGTTAAAATGATAAATAATATGCTATGTATATTTTACCACAGTTTTTAAAAAAATCAAAAAAGAAATATACATGGGAAAATTATTATATTACTTTAAATACAATGCAAGGTACACTAGAAACCATCAAAGTGCTCTCTGTGGCTTGAATACAAAGAACCTGTCACACACTTTCTTTAAAGCAAACAAACAAAAATAAAAACTTTAAACAATATTTTAGGAGACAGAAGACTCTCAGTTTTGAAATAATGATATAATTTACTGTGTGTTATTACTCTTTAGTGATAATTTATGTAAACTGTAAGTTCCTTTAGATTGAAAATCATCAAGTCACTTACCTTTGTATTCTAAGATCTATTATTAGATAAATAACTGTATGATGGAAGGATCCAGGGATGAACTAATTGGACTGAAGATTTAAGAAGCTTTATGGGTTAGAGAAATACTAAGATCTGAAAAAGTCAGAGAAGAGATCATGGAGAGGGTGTGAGCTGAACTAGGAAGGACATGGAGGATTTGGAAGGGCAAAACGATAAAGTGAGGAGCCGCTAAGTGAGAAATAGAGAGGTACTGACCAGTCTCACGCTTCCATGAAACTGTAACAGCACTTGGGCTTTTTTGTTCTTACCTTAGGGGCACAAGTTAAAAGCTAGGTTTTTCAGGTGTTTGGTCATGCTTCTAGGCTACAGTTCCATGAAGCTCAGATTTGTTAGGCGATCTTGAGGCTTAAAAATGAAATAGTGAGTCTTTTCTTCTATTTGCCCCAATTGAGCCATTTCTGAGTATAATATCTTCTGATTTAGTTCATTTTACTGGAAAAGGTCAAATGATTTATGATTTATAAAATTATAGCTGTGATTTCAGTTAGATGAATCAGAAAGTAAATCATAACCTCAGAAAAAGAATCAACAGCATCGTAGATCAATCAGAGACTATTCTACCTGAAATTTCCAGCATAAAAAGAGAGGTCAATAAAGGTTTTGGAGAGTAATAAAAAATCTTTTTCAGAAATATAGTCATTAAAATAACTTCCTATAATCTCCCCTACTAGAAATAAACTCTGAAAGGGACTGGAAACAGCAATGGCTGGAAACACAGTGCACTATCTTGCAGATGAGAAGTGCCAACCACAGACACTGATGAAGATGCATAAGTTTTATTTCCAGGAATTCAGCCAGGGATATAAATGAGGAAGTTAGACATTGCTGACTATGGGTCTTAGGTCTACTTTGCTTATAAACATTCACTTTCATGTCTATTTTTCCCTTGCTAGTTTGAGAAACTACAAATGCATTGAAATGTAAAGATACTAAACACAAAAAGCAAATGGAAAAATCTGCAAATAAACCTATTAAATATATGCTTATGAATAAAAGCTTTAGAATTCTGAGAAATATGCACCAAACTTCTAACAGTTATCTAAAGTGGCAGGTGGGTGGGGAGGATGGAGAAGTGTGGAAAATTAGAACTTCCTTACTATCTATTGTTCCTTATATGTTTTAATAGGAGCAATATTTATTAACACAGTTTTTACTATGCACTCTTCTTAGTCTTTGATTCACAGAAATGTCTATTTTGAATTATTAGCATGGTTATTTTAGCCATAGGTCTCCATAGCAAATATTAGATTAGCTGACATTTATTTCTACTTATTTCTGTGAAGTTTTTTACTTCTACTTATTATCATTATTCTTGATATAGGCCATTTGTTAAATATTTGTTTGTCAATTTAAGTTCATATTTGTAATATGACTTTTTATTTAAACTTTCAAAAATAAAAAAGGCCAGATTTCCTGATTTCTGATTTTAAAAATGTTAATCCAAACCTGTTATCACTGTATTGACTTTGTGTTTTTTCCTGCCCACCCTCTCTAGAAAGAAATATCCTTTTCCTTTCTCTAAATTATTTCTCCCCAGCAGCTACTTTGTCTTCTTCGTAGCAACAGAAAAATACCTACTCTAAAGGCCGAGGTCAGAGACACCAAAGGATTGCAAATGACCCTTTTTCTGAGAAGCAGGAATTTAGGTAGAGGTGATGACCCCGTTAGGTGATCTGATCAAGTCTTGAAAGGAAGTGAGTGGTATGTTTGGAATATATAGAGTAAGATACAAGACTGGGGAACCACAGTGTATCCTGGAGTAGCTGTAAGTCCTAAATTGATCCTTTAAGCTATGTGTGAGCAAGAAATTAAATAAATAGATTCTAAAATATAAGTAATTAGATTAAATAGATTCTAAAATATAAAGAAAATAAGACAAGACCTAGCCTGGCTGGCACTGACCCCTGCCTCTACGTTTTTAGTACATGTCTCATAAAAGAGAAACAGCCCGTGCTTTTAGGACTCTGTTATATAAGTGCCAGGAGATGTGTCAAGTACAACTTGGTTCTCCAGCACATTGATACATTTAGAGTTTTTAAATACATTAGAGTTTATTGAGTGTCAATTATACCACATACAGTATACTATTATACTATTTACACTATTACGTAAATGTTCACAATAACTTTGAAAGCAAGAAATGTATCTCTGTTTTGAAGATGAGGAAAACTGAGTCACTGAGAAATTACAGAAATTGCCGAGGGGACACACTCAGTAACTGGAGAGCCAAGATTTGAACCCCTATCTATCTGCCTCCTTACTTTTTTATACTATACAATAATACCTTCATTCGAGTCCATATTCAACTTCACCATTCTAAGCAAAGGACTATCATTTACAGCATCTGCTACCAACTATAGAGTCTGGATGGATAAGGTTCAGTTTGTTCCTCTAATATAAGTGTAAATATTTTCAGCCTTACAAGTACAGGTAAAAAGGTTAATGATCTGAACTGTTCAGAGTAAACCCATCTTCACAGTACTTCTTACAAACAAAATCACACTGGCTTTCCTAATCCAATTTTAGCAAGATAAAATGTTTCTTAAAAGACAGTAAGTCATGGTAAGGTCCTATAACCTATCAGCTGTTACTGTCCTTTGCACCTCCTGTCCTCGGGTGCTAGACTGCTGTCTGCCTCCCCAGTGCAGCGTGCAAAGGGCTTTATTATTACCAGCTGAGAGCCAAGGCAGCTGAAGGGCACATTGTCACTACAGTTTGCTCCCCCACATGTCAACATATTCTGAAAGCTACTGACATCTGATTTTAACTCCTTGCTGCCTTCTGTTCCTCTGATTTTGACAGATTTTAATGAGACAAATGCTAGCTATAGGTTTCCTTCCTCTACCTTCCCCTACCTCACCCCTCAGGAACTCACTTTTCTGTTGCCATCCTTTGTGAAATGACAAACTAAATATGAAAAACTGCTGAAAAGGAGGAATAGACTTATGCCCAGAGGATAAACTTAACAGAGCTCACCTAGCCTGGCTAGCATTGACCCCTGCCTCTACCTTTTTAGTACATGTCTCGTAAAAGAGAAACAACCCGTGCTTCTAGGACTCTTTTATATAAGTGCCAGGAGATGTGTCAAGTACAACTTGGTTCTCCAGCACACTGATACCTTTAGAGTTTTTAAAGAAAACTCAAGTGAGTCAGCAGGTATAATCTCAACCCACATACCTAGGAGGATGCTCAGAATAACTACCCTTTACTGAGCACCATACTACTATGACTCCATAAGACCAGCTTTGGGGTCAGAAAGACCTGTGTCCAAAATCACACTTCAATCACTTGGAGAATTTTCTTCAAAGAGTTTGATAAATTCCCTTGCATATGGCAGACCTCCAGCTAGGTAAAGAGAATTACCATGACCCCCTCCATCCCCTCATCTTCCACCAGGTTTTCCAATATCTCAATTCAGAAACTCAAGGTTGGGGGCAGCTGGAAGAGAAGACCATAGAAATCTTGAGTAAGTGGAAGATGACTATTGGGGCCCAAGGGGGCTATTGCTTGCTTGTCCGGAAAACAAGCACTCAGACATATTGCCCTTCAGTACAGAGCCATGGGATGTCTTCCAGGCAAGGGTTCTGAGGTAGTGCACACCACACCCGATAGCTTGACCAAAGCACACTACAGAATGGGAAGTCCCACATGCTCCAATCAGAGAAAAAAAGGGAATGAAATGTCCTGGTGTACGGACAGGTGGCCCAGAACATGAGATCATCATGACTGAAGGCGGCGATAAAATATTCAAACATCAGCAGTTGCTGATCCATGCCCAAAGGCCAGATGGGACCCATTTCATCACCAGCAGAAACTGGACAAGGACACAGAAGCTAGGGAGCCCTCCTCCTGGAACCACGATGTTGTTTTTGAAAGCTTCCCTCTGTGCACAGATGTCTTCCCAAAGAAAGGAAGAAGGAAAGGGAAGGGGAAGAAGTCTTCAAAGACTGTGATTTACCCCAAAGTGAATAGATTGAGACTGAGATAATAACATTTAAATTGACTAGAAAAAATTCAGCATAACAAAATGGAATAGAATAGACTATATGCTCTAGGACAGACTGAGGGTTAAGTGCAAAACTAAATTCAAATATAGAAAAAGAAAACAGTTACATTTTGAATTGCAGAGTGTGCTAGTATTACCTGATAAACATATTGCTTCTATTTCTCTCTAAATACTGCTAAAAATTGTTGAACAGAACTGTCCAAAAGGGAGTTTGGCACACTCTTGACTAAAAATTTTTCCTAAGATGACATTAAACCACAAATCAATATCCACTGGTTATATTGGTTCAACCAGTAACCAACACGGTATATTTACAGTCACCCATTGTGCTACATATGTCCCATGAGGACATCAATAAAGATTTTGGCCATTGCCTGGCTAAAATCAGCATAAACAAAATCTAGATAAGTGTGATATAAGAAACAAGTGTAGGCTATGGAGTTAGAAAATCTCTCTTTAAATTCCACAATTTACTAGGAAGATTGTAAAAATTTACTTAACTCCTCTATGATTTCTTTTTTTAAAAGTTTTCTCATTTGTAAAGTGAGGGCTGAATTCACTAATAACACCTGATTCAAAACTTGCTATTATGCTCAGCTGAGGTTATATATATTATAAATATTAATCAACATGTAGATATTGGTTATCTCTTAATATATGGATGTCTTATTTAAATCTCATTATTTTAAGAAAGAAATGATATGTTCTTATATGTCTTTGTAACAAACCCATGTTGATTTCCAGTGATCTCCATTTAACTTTTCAAGTACTTATAAGCCATCCATTTTAAAAAATTCATCCAAAAATTTTGCCAAAGGAAGTTTCAGAAATCCTTTGTCTTTCCTACTATTTTTGAAAACAAGGACTTTTTGGCATGTCTCCAGTTCCTAACAATTCCATGGAGATTATTGGCACGGTTCAATGATCACATTTATAATTCTTTTACGTTTCCTGAAACATTAATAATTAAAGCCTAAAGACTTGGGCATAAGTTTCACTATCCGGTTCACTCCTCAACTAACCTGTGCTTTTCCTATATCAAGGGAAGCACACAAACCTCCAAGCCATGTTGGTTTGCTTCTCTTCAGTTTAAAGATAATATTCCTTAACACAGAAGAGAAGACAAATGAGAAGTTAAGAGCTCTGCTTTCTCTTAATTTTCTTGTAAAAGCACAGCTTGCCACTAAAAGTGAGCTGTTTCTTCCCTGTTTCTCTTTCTTGCCCTGAACTAAGCTCACAGTGGGCTCTGTCCTTTCTGACACTGACACCTTCTTAAGAGCAGGGCTCCTCTTTGGCAACTCTCTTTGGTCATGAGCCCTTCCTGCCACCTTCAGCACATGTTCATGTCAAAAAGAAACTGTCTTCAGAGACAGCCCATGCGGAAAAATTCTTGGCATTTGACAGAAAGCCCCAGGTACCAAATTGGAGCCCAGATTGTTAGGGATACTGACTAACAGCTTTGTAGTTAACTAGTCTCAAGTTCAAATCCTAGTTCTTACAATCTCCAGCTATACGTCCTTGGGAAATAAAAATCTCTCTCTAAGCCTTAGTTTTCTCATCGGAAAAAAAGAAAAAATAATGCCTATATCATCAAATCATATAGGACTAAATGTAATTATGCATTTTAAAGTCCAGCAGCACTGTCATCCTGCTTTGGTGGAAACATAAATAAGCATGGTAGATGACTTCAAACTATACTACAAGGCTACAGTCACCAAAAGAGCATGGTACTGGTACCAAAACAGAGATATAGACCAATGGAACAGAACAGAGGCCTCGGAAATAACACCACACATCTACAACTGTCTGATCTTTGACAAACCTGACAAAAACAAGCAATGGGGAAAGGATTTCCTATTTAATAAATGGTGCTGGGAAAACTGGCTAGCCATACGTAGAAAGCTGACACTGTATCCCTTTCTTACATTTTATACAAAAATTAACTCAAGATGGATTAAAGACTTTAATGTAAGACCTAAAACCATAAAAACATTAGAAGAAAACCTAGGCAATACCATTTAGGATATAGGCATGGGCAAAGACTTCATGACTAAAACACCAAAAGCAATGGCAACAAAAGCCAAAATAGACAAATGGGATCTAATTAAACTAAATAGCTTCTGCACAGCAAAAGAAACTACCAGCAGAATGAACAGGCAACCTATAGAATGGGAGAAAAATTTTGCAATCTATCCATCTGACAAAGGGCTAATATCCAGAACCTACAAAGAACTCAAACAAATTTACAAGAAAATAAAAACCATCAAAAAGTGGGTGAATTATATGAAGAGACACTTCTCAAAAGAAGATTATACCACCAACAGACATACAAAAAAATGCTCATCATCACTGGTCATTAAATAAATGCAAATCAAAACTACAATGAGATACCACCTCACACCAGTTAGAATGGCAATCATTAAAAAGTCAGGAAACAACAGATGCTAGAGAGGATGTGGTTAAACAGGAATGCTTTTATACTGGTTAGTGGGAATGTAAATTAGTTCAACCACTGTGGAAAACAGTGATTCCGCAAGTGATTCCTTGAGTGATTCCTCAAGGATCTAGAAATACCATTTGACCCAGCCATCCCATCACTGGGTATATACCCAAAGGATTATAAATCATGCTACCATAAAAGACACATGCACATGTATGTTTATTGTGGTACTATTCACAATAGCAAAGACTTGGAACTAACCCAAATGTCCATCAACAATAGAATGGATTAAAAAAATGTGCACATATACACCATGGAATACTATACAGCCATAAAAATGATGAATTCATGTCCTTTGCAGGGATATGGATGAAGTTGGAAATGATCATTCTCAGCAAACTATCACAAGGACAGAAAACCAAACACTGCATGTTATCACTCATAAGTGGGAGTTGAACAATGAGAACACATGGACACCGGGAGGGGAATATCACACACCAGGGCCTGTCAGGGGGTGGAGGACTGGTGGAGGGATAGCATTAGGAGAAATACCTAATGTACATGATGAGTTGATGGGTGCAGCAAACCAACAGGCACAAGTATACCTATGTAACAAACCTGCACGTTGTACACATGTACCCCGGAACTTAAAGTACAAAAAAAAAAAAAAAAAAGAGGCATGGTAGAAAAGAAATGAATTCACATTCATGTATAAGTATAAAGGCAGAAAATAAAACTTCATGGTAAGAACCAAAATCTTAACAATAGGTATATTTGGGCCACAATCTTTTTACTTGTCTGGATGTTCTAAGATTCCTTTAAGAGGCAACTATTCCTTTTAAAGTTGATTTGTAAAAAGAGTTTAATAGTTCAGTCTCCTCTGCAAAAAGATAAGGCAGGATTTTTTTTAACTCTCATGTTTTAAAAAGTCTCAGAAGAAACACTCCCTGGGGAGAACACAGTTTTGAACTGAACTTAAAATCTACATCTACCTTAGTGGCTCATAGCTGGACTTGGGAAAAGGAATTCTATCTTCACAGGAGCATTTAGTGAGCTCTCATTGTGTGCTCATCCCACAGAGAGGTGTGGGGACAACTAAGTATAATAGCTGATTCCTGACCTCAGGGAGTGTTTGGCACAGCTGGAAAGAGAAGATTAACCATAAGTGCCCTATTTTGTATTATGGATCATATATATAAGAAAGAAGATCAGAGAAGTTGTGATGAGTGCAGAGTGAAGTAGGATGCCCTCAAAACTGCTTTTTACAGGAACACAGCCATGTTCCTTTGGAGACTTGCTTACTGGCAACTAAACTACATTGTTTACTGGCATGTTGGAGGTTCTGAGAAGGCAGCAGAAAAGGAACCTGCTTAACTTTGAATAACAATCATTTCTTAAACATACTTGATAACAGAAGTTCCTTTTTAGGGAGAACTTTTAGCAACTTGCAGAGTTGCCTAACCTCAGAGCTAATGTTAGCATGAACAGATTCATGCAGGATATGCACTTGCTCTGGGCCTTGAAGAATGGGTAACTTTTAGATGAGCAGAGGATGGAAGAGGCTTCAGAGAATGGAATCATTTGGGAGATGAAAGCATAGACTCAAGACATATCTATGGTCAGGACTGATCTTGAGAGCCAGAGGTAGGCCTAGAGGGAGAGAGGGAAAGGGTCAAGTAGTCCCAGATTATAAGTTTCAGAAGAGTGTAGAACAATGGTTTTCAAAATGCAAACCTTATATCACTTGCATCAGAATTTCAGTGGTGCTTGTTAAAAAGTACTCAGCCCATCAAATTCAAAAGCTTCTACACAGTGAAGAAAACGATCAACAGAGTGATTGGGAAAAATACAATTACAGAATGGGAGAAAATATTTGCAACCATACATCTAATAAGGGGTTAATATCCAAAATATGTAAGGAACTCAAACCACTCAATGATAAGAAAACAAACGACCCAATTTAAAAATGGGCAAAGGACCTGAATAGACAGTTCTCAAAAGGAGACAAGCGAATGGCCAACAGGTTCATGAAAAAATGCTCAGCCACATTAATTATCAGGGAAATGGAAATTAAAACTACAATGAGATATTACCTCACACCTGTTTGAATGACTATTGTCAAAAAAACAAAAGACAGGCTGGGTGCAAAGGCTCACGCCTGTAATCCCAGCACTTTTGGAGGCTGAGGCAGGCAGATCACGAGGCCAAGAGATTGAGATCATCCTGGCCAACATAATGAAACCCTGTCTCTACTAAAATTACAAAAATTAGCAAGGTGTGGTGGTGGGACTCTATAGTCCCAGCTACTAAGGAGGCTGAGGCAGGAGAATTGCTTGAACTCAGGAGGTGGAGATCACAGTGAGCCGAGATCATGCCACTGCATCCAGCCTGGCAACAGAGTGAGACTCTGTCTCAAACAAACAAACAAACAAATGAAAACAAAAACAAAATAAAGCAAAACCCACAAAAGATAACAAGTGTCAGTGAAGTTGTGAAGGAAAGGAAGCCCTTGCATAGGCTGATGGGGATGTAAACTAGTACAGCCATACGGAAAACAGTATGGAGGTTCCTCAAAAAATCAAAAATAGAACTACTATACGTGATCCAGCAATCTCACTGCTGAGTATATATCCAAAGGAAATGAAATCAGTATGTCAAACAGATAACTACACTCTCATTTTCACTGCAGTGTTATTCATGATAGTTAAGACATGGAATCAACCTAGTGTCCATCACAGATGAATGGATTTTAAAAATGTGGCATATAAGAACCAAAAAAGACCCCACATTGCCAAGACAATCCTAAACCAAAAGAACAAAGTTGGAGGCATCATGCTACCTGACTTCAAACTATACTACAAGGTTACAGTAACCAAAACAGCATGGTACTGGTACCAAAACAGAGATATAGACCAATGGAACAGAACAGAGCCCTCAGAAATAATACCACACATCCACAGCCATCTGATCTTTGACAAACCTGACAAAAACAAAAAATGGGGAAAGGATTCCCTATTTAATAAATGGTGCTGGGAAAACTGGCTAGCCATAAGTAGAAAGCTGAAATTGGATCCTTTCCTTACTTCTTATACGAAAATTAATTCAAAATGGATTAGAGACTTAAATGTTAGACCTAAAACCACAAAAACCCTAGAAGAAAACCTCGGTAATACCATTCAGGACATAGGCATTGGCAAGGACTTCATATCTAAAACACCAAAACCAATGGCAACAAAAGCCAAAATTGACAAATGGGATCTCATTAAACTAAAGAGCTTCTGCACAGCAAAAGAAACTACCATCAGAGTGAACAGGCAACCTACAGAATGGGAGAACATTTTTGCAATCTACTCATCTGTCAAAGGGCTAATGTCCAGAACCCACAAAGAACTCAAACAAATTTACAAGAAAAAAACAAAAAACCCCATCAAAAAGTGGGCAAAGGATATGAACAGAAAATTCTCAAAAGAAGATATTCATACAGCCAACAGACACATGAAAAAATGCTCATCATCACTCACCATCAGAGAAATGCAAATCAAAACCACAATGAGATACCATCTCATACCAGTTACAATGGCAATCATTAAAAAAATCAGGAAACAACAGGTGCTGGAAAGGATGTGGAGAAATAGGAACACTTTTACACTGTTGATGAGACTGTAAACTAGTTCAACCATTGTGGAAAACAGTGTGGTGATTCCTCAAGGATCTAGAACTAGAAATACCATTTGACCCAGCCATCCCATTACTGGGGATATACCCAAAGGATTATAAGTCATACTGCTATAAAGACACATGCACATGTATGTTTATTATGGCACTATTCACAATAGCAAAGACTTGGAATCAACCCAAATGTCCATCAGTGACAGACTGGATTAAGAAAATGTGGCACATATACACCATGGAATACTATGCAGCCATAAAAAAAGATGAGTTCGTGTCCTTTGTAGGGACATGGATGCAGCTGGAAATCATCATTCTCAGCAAACTATCACAAGAACAGAAAACCAAATACCGCATGTTCTCACTCATAGGTGGGAACGGAACAATGAGATCACTTGGACACAGGAAAGGGAACATCACACACCGGGTCCTATTGTGTGGGGGTGGGGAGGGATAGCATTAGGAGAAATACCTAATGTAAATGACGAGTTAATGGGTGCAGCACACCAACATGGCACATGTATACATATGTAACAAACCTGCACGTTGTGCACATGTACCCTAGAACTTAAAGTATAATTAAAAAAAAGTGGCATATATATACTTGAAATACTATTCAACCTTAAAAGAGAAGGAAATCTTGTCATTTGCAACAACATGGATATACCTGGAGGATATTATGCTAAGTGAAATAAGTCAGGAACGGAAAGACAAATGCTCCATGATCTCACTTATATATAGAATCTAAAAAAGCTGAACTTATACAAGCAGACGGCAGAATGGTGGTTATCTGGGTTGAGCAGAAAGGGATGTTGGGAGAGGTTGGTCAAAGGATACAACATTTTATTTAGAGAAGGGGAATAAGTTCAAGAGATCTATTATGCAACATGATGACTACAGTTAACTGTGTATCATATTCTTAAAAGTTACTAAGCATTCTTACCACACAAAAATGTATGGGAGGTAATGCATATGTTAATTAGCTTGATTAGAACATTCCACAGTGCATCCATATTTCAAAACATCATATTGAACACAATAAATATACATAATATTATTTGTTAATATAAATAAATTTTAGAAAAAGAAAAAATAGGCCAGGCGTGGTGGCTCATGCCCATAATCCCAGCACTTTGGGAGGCTGAGGTGGGTGGATAACAAGGTCAGGAGATCTAGACCATCCTGGCTAACATGGTGAAACCTTGTCTCTACTAAAAATACAAAAAATTAGCTGGGCGTGGTGGCGGACACCTGTAGTCCCAGCTACTGGGGAGGCTGAGGCAGGAGAATGCGTGTGAACCGGGGAGGTGGAGCTTGCAGTGAGCCAAGATTGTACCACTGCACTGCAGCCTGGGTAACAAAGCAAGACTCCACCTCAAAAAAAAAAAAAAAAAGAAAAAAGAAAAGAAAAGAAAAGAAAAAACATTACTCAGCCCCCAACCTCAGTTCTACTGAAAGTAGTCCTGATAATTTGCATTTTAAAATAGCTCCCAAGGTGACTCTTAAGCACTCTAAAGTTAGTAGGGGGTAAAAAGCTAGATTTGGTTGGAAAATAAAGCTTAATTGGAAAAACAGATACCCCCACACTCAGGCATTTATTTATCTGAGATGTACTGAGCACCAGTTGTATGCCAGACCCACTTCAAGGTCTCAGTTTGTTTTGCTTTTGTGATTGGAAGAAAACTGGTTCCTGGTCTCTTGGGGCTTACACCCAATGGTCAATTAAGATACATTTATTGTTTAGGAGCTTTGGAGTTCTGTCTTGGGTGCCATGATGAGGCTTCCTTAGCTCACTTTCTGAGGAGGAGGCCGGCCTTAAGAATAATGAGTCCACTATGAGCACATAGGGTAGTGGGGGCAACTCTTTAGGAGCTCCAATGGCCCCTGACCATTTGACCAGTCTTGAAAATTTGATGTCTACCTTGTTCCTGAGGCCCATTTCTACCTAGTGCTATATTCAAATAAGTAGATTTTTGCCCCAGTCTATTTCCCTGTGCCTCTATCCTGTTTCCCTGCTTATCTCTGAACACTTATCTCTGTAGTGTCTCTTCTGACTATTCTGACTGAGACATTCTAACTCAGACCCTTCTTACTGGCTGGCTTACCTCCCTAGTACGGACTCTCTCTTCACCATCTGTCTTCCCGGAGCCACATGGATAGCTACTCCCAGGTTCTCAACTACTTTGCCTGGACCACCTCCCTGCTCCAACACATTGAACTCATCCTTTGCCAGCTACCTACCTGAACTACAACCTACTTTTGCTGTTGATTCAGGTGATTTTGTAGAGTCAGCTTTACGGTTAAGCATTCCCAAGCTCAAATCCTAATTTTTATAATCTCCAACTGCACGTCCTTGGGAAAGGAAAATATATCTCTAAGCCTTGGTTTTCTCATCTGAAAAAAAAAAGAGGAAAAATAATGCCTATCTCCTCAAATTATATGGGATTAAATGTGATGATGTATTTTAAAGTCCTAGTACAAAGCCTGGCACAGAGCAAGTATTTAATCAACAAGAGACATTTGTATTCATCTTGGGAATCTTTACCCTCCAGATTATAATTTTCTTTTAGTAACTACCTCCATGTCTGTTTCTACAACTTCATTCTGACCTTTGGACAGGGGTGTTGGGGGGAGTGGAGCATGAGGATCAAGTTCTAGGTCCAGTCCCTATGCACACTCTCCAAAAATGGCATCTTTACAAAGATTTTTAAAAGTAATATGCTGACTAGACTAGAAAAGGCAAGAGGGAAAGCAGTGTGAAAGGAAGGTCTGGAGATAGTGCTCCTTGTCTCATGAGCCAGCAATGTTGGTCCTATTCTCCACCATCCCCATCCCATCCCATCCATGCACCCAGGCTTATTTCCAGTGGTGTCAGAACCTGGCTTGGCCCCTAGCACCATTCTATAATGGAACAGATCTCGGCTGACCTCAAATATG
The DNA here is from genome assembly GCF_047675955.1 of Chlorocebus sabaeus. NCBI lineage: Eukaryota > Metazoa > Chordata > Mammalia > Primates > Cercopithecidae > Chlorocebus > Chlorocebus sabaeus. The sequence continues at coordinate 49,475,585 of NC_132915.1, forward strand.
GCATTGTTTTGATATGCCCATAGGTTCTACATAAGACCTACTTTTTAAAAACAAAGTTTTTTAAAAAAATCATTCATTTAATTTCCCAGTAATTTGCCAATCAAAACTTGGTGGACATTTTTCAGAACAGATAGTAAAAGAGAGAATTCTCTGCCTCTATTTTCTCCTTTTCCTTACCCCGCCATTGCTTACTCAACCAAGTCCAAACTTCTGAGCCTGAAGTGCAAAGTCCTGAGTGATCAGACTCACATTGCCTACCTCAACAGCATCATCACATGCCCTTCCTCTGTTCTTCAACTCTCAGCTGCAGTCATGCTTCAATTCTTGCAGTTCTAGAACTTTACTCTCTCCAAATCTCTTTGCTCATGCTGCTCTATCTCCCTGCATACTTTCTCTCCAATTCTTTACCTGGAAAACTTTCACTCAAAGTTGAAGACTCTGTCCAGGAGTCATTTCCTCTAGGAGTCATTCCCTCTCCTTCTCCCATTCTTAGCTAGGTGCATTCCTTTGCACCACGACATTTGAGCATCTTGCGGCAATGCACTTCTCAGACCACACCATAATTAATCATCTGTTTATGGTCAGTCTCCCCTAGACCCTTGCTACTCAAAGTGTTAGAAATGCAGAATCTCTAGGCCCACCTCAGACTCACTGAATCAAAATTTTAATTTTATCAAGATCCCACAATTCCTCTGCTCTTGAAAATGTGGAAAGGCTGCCTTAACAGGTAGACTGTGCAGATCCTCAGGAGGTGGGACTGTCTTTCATCTCTGAAGCCCCAACAATAGCACAGTACTTGGCACATCATAGGGCTGAATTTGGCATCGTGCCTGTGTCCTGATCCCCACCTGGCCTCTTGGATTGGTTTTCTATCCCTGTCAGAAGAGGGTTAGAGTCAGAAGCTCTTTTCAAGGGAGGCCTTGTAGAATTTCTGCCACAAACAATGTCCATGCGACAAGGTGCATCCCCAAATCAGAGAACACTCTCCACTTCTCTTCCTGGGATCCAGCACTGCTGGATAGCGGACCCCTGGTTTCTTTGGAGTTCCCATCTTGGGTGCCATGATGAGGCTCCCTTAGCTCACTTTATGAGGAGTGGGCCAGTCTTAACAATAGGGAGTCTGCTGTGAACAAATGGAGTGGGTCAGGGGCACTCATTAGGAACTCCAAGTAACACTTCAGGGATCACTGCAGAAGCCAAGGGTCCTGCATGAGCAAATGAGAGCAAGAATAGTGTGGTAGGCAGAATAATGGCTCCCCAGCTACATCCACATTCCAATTCTCAAAATCTGTGAGTGTTACTTTACATTTATGTGTATGGTGAAAAGGACTTGCAAATTTTATTAAGGATTTTGAAATGGGGAGAATAGCCTGAAATTATCTTGGCGGGCTTCATGTAATCATAATAGTCCTTACAAGAGTGAGGCAGGAGGGTCAGAGTCAGGTGAGTTGGGGAAATGACAACAGAAGCAGGAGCCAGGATGATGGGAGAAGCAGCCACGAGTCAAGGAGTGAAGATGGCCTCTGGAAACTGGAAAAAGCAAGGAAACAGATGCTCCCTCGAGCTGCCTAAATGAACCAGTCCCACTGGCACATGGATTGTAGCCCAGTAAAATTGATGGTAGGCTTCCAGCCTCCAGAAATGTAAGAGGATAAATGTGTGCTGTTTTAAGCTACCAAATTTGTAGTAATTTGTTACAGCAGCATAGGGAAATTAATACAAGTAGGAAATCTGAGTTATTCATATTAATGTGAGTTCCTTTGTTTACACAAGCTGGGGAATGTTATAATATCTGGGTTACCCAAGCTAAACTCCCACAGTTCTAGACTGCCAGAAATTAGGGTAGTTTTTTTTTTGTTTTTTTCTTTTTCCCCCCAGTTGATTGGCTCTTACAGAGTTCCAGGAGAAAACATACTTCCTTGGGGATGCTAGTTGGGAAAAGCAAGAAGTTGGTTCGATCTCAATTTTCAAAAGATCCAGTGTTTTTTAAGCAGATTTACTACTCCACACAAGAATGCTCTCCCAAAGGCATCTTTCTAGCCTAAAACCCCAAGTAGTTCTTAAGAGCCAAAGTTTCCAGAGAACAACAATGAAGTTGTCATCCTGTGTTGATAAATCGACTGCTGGGAGCTCTGGAGGCTTGGTGGGGAAAGCCAGTCATCATAACTGTGTAGTGAAAGTCCCTGGGGCCATCAATGCCGAAAACCAGTAGCTTCTATTAATAAATCAATATCTTCCCATAAGAACTTTATTTTTTTGTTATTGTTGGTTTATGGAAAAAATCTTAAAGAAAAAAAGTGTGGGGAGTGGGCAATGTCAGATCTGTCTGGACCATGAAATTCACCTGACATTATGATTCTTAAGGACCATTTGAGCTATCCCCTTTGAAAGATCTCATTAAAAGTGGAGCTCTCAACAGCTTTGAATTTCACATGGCATGAGCCTCCCTTTGGAGAGCTAACAATGGTCTAGATGCCAGAGAATACCAAATGCTGAACAGTTTCCTTGGTGTCCACAGCTAAAGCTACTTTCTCAAGGTCTCTGCAAATCGCATTACTTTAGCTACGGATTTCTGATTATGATCCTCTTGGAAGAGGTTTCTCCTAAGTTTCCAGCCCTAGAAACAAGTGGCAGTGACTGCACAATTCTGCCTCTGAAAGGGAATGCCCATCTTACCTGCCTGGAGCAGCATTCTCAGTCTAAGGGTGCTGGGAGGGGAGGGGAGATGGGCTATTCATTCAGACTCCAAGACAGCCAGAGTGGGGCTGATCCAAGCATCCAGGAGGAATGACAGCTTAATTCCCGGCGCCCCACTGGGAAGCCATGGCAGGGGTTAATTAATTTCCTCTCCAGCGGTTCCCTGGGAGAGTTTGCATTGGTTCATAGCTCTGTGAACCCACAACACTCCCTGCATGAAGCCTGGCAAAAGAGGTAAAATGAGCTTGTATGTGGTTGCTCTGCTGGTATCTTTGTTTCTCCATTTCTGGAGATAAGTCAGGTAATAACTCATTGACTATGCTTAGAAGGGACTATGCCAGGGCAGTCTTCAGGGAAACTGCAAAACAGCCTAGGTTTTCCTCTGGCTTGTCAAGACAATTATTTTAGGGCCCATCCTCCTACCTCTCTCAGATCTTTGCCCTACCAAATTAATAAAGGTGAAACTTCAGATAATAATTAAAAATTGTAATCATCTATTATATTTTTCAATAAACATATAAATATCTAACCTATGCCAGAAGTTGGTAAGAAGCAATGTAATAAGGGAAGTAACATTTACTAAGCATCTAATATACATATATTGTGCTCATTTATACTCACAACTCTCTGGAGAATATACTCCTACTAGCACATTGTATAGAGAAAAGCAAGTCTCAGAAAGGCCAATTTCTCCCAGCATTATGTAACTAGTAAATTATGGATAAAGCAAGAATTTGAACCTGGTCTATTAGACTCCAAACCTGTGCTTTTTCTGTATTAGTTATGAGCTTGAAATCTGGAATTAAAAAATAAAAATTAAAAAAATCCCTAGACTTAAATTCTGGCTTTGATACTTAGCAATTGTATGACTTTGGGAAAATTACTTAAATTATCTAAGTGTTTTCATCTTTAAAAAGGGATGACATAAACGGTATCTACTTCACAGGATTAATGGGGATTAGATAATGTTTATACATTGTTTAGTATAGTACTTGGTACATAATAAGTTATTCAAAAGTGTTAACTGTACACAATTATTTTTCCATGCTCTTCTCAAGGAGCTTACTCTCAAACAGCAATTTCCACACTAACATTCTTCCTATCTCTAAAATTTCAATATTTGTGAATTGACTTTTAAAGATTGTTTCCCCTGCAGCAGAAATCTCAGAAAAAGTGCTCTTGAGTCACTTAGGGTCATAAAATTGGCCTTATCAAATTGTAATCACCACGTTTTCTAGACCTTTTTTTTTTTTTTTTTTTTGCAAGACAGACAAGACCTTTGGATCTCTTACTTCCACTCATTAAAGTATCTATTATTGCTTTTAGCTTATAAAAGATCATTGATGATCTCCTTAGTAAGTATATAGTTTATATACTTACTGTTTCTGTGGACATAAAAATATCTCAAAGGGTTTTGTACAATCACATGCAACCTCAAGATCCTGATTCCCTTTTTCCTATAAATGAGTTCATAAATGGTACCTTCCCGTGCTAGCATGATTTACGGGACCATAATCCTCACCAGGGATAAGTACACTATAGGAGGTGAGTGCCTAAGACCAGAAGTGAGGTGTAACTGCACAGGTAGCCCAGAGAGCATCCTGGCAGTATCTGGAGAAACTACGAGAGTTTATGCCCTATGGCTAGGTAATTACATTCTCTGGCATATATCCAAAAAAATTATCATATGGATCCACCGGGGGCCACCTAAGAGAATGTTCAGTGTGGCCTCCTTGTGGCAGTAGAGAATTCAGGGCAAACTAGATATCCGTTAAGAGGGAATAGAAGAGTAAAATATGGTGGTAAGTGTCCTCTAAGGGATGCTATGCAGTGGGTAGATGCAATGAATTTGATTTTATTTTAGTTATGTGGATAGATCATAAAATAAATCTGAAGTGAAAAAAGAGTGAGATTTCCAGCACAAAACCAACTATACTTGAGGCAGCATGTCTTATTTTAGGAGGGTACACACATGTTTATGAACACTGTTCAAACATATTAGAGGGCCCTGGCATTGACCAATGAAGATAAGATGCTACGCACAGAGGGGTAAGATGAACTCAACTTTCCGTAGCTCAGGTCCAACCGAACCAAAGCAAATAAGGGATAGGTGCAGATGAATTACAATAGGCATGTGAAGGAAAGTATGGATATCCTAATTTTAAAAGATCAAACACATTTTCATGGAAGTGTTGGAATTCTAGCTGCTAGAAGAGGAGGATTAGGTGGTTGAAGATGGAAAAGATCTATGAAGTCAGATGTAACGGCTTAAGCAAAGACTCTAAAAGAAGCCAGAAGTTAATCAGGAAAGGATGCAATGAGCATGGTAGAGAGACGTTGGGATGAAGTGGGTGAGAAGGCCAAGAAGATGGACAAAGCCTGGGGTTGGGGAGGACTCGAAAGCTGCGCTAAAGACTATTTTGTAGACAAGGGGCAGCCAGTGAGTGTTTTAAATTGGAAAGATATATATTTAAGAAAGATATTCTGAGAGCTGAGTTAAAGGTGGATGGGGAGAGAGATGACTACAATCAGATACATCTTATAGAGGAGGAATCATTTATATCAGAAAAACATGGACATTTATTAGAAATGCAGATTCCTAGAGCCTACTTCAGTCCATTGTAAAATATATATATATATATATATATATATATATATTTTGTTGTTGTTTGTTTGTTTTGTTTTGTTTTGTTTTGCTTCGTTTTTTTGAGACAGAGTCTCGCTCTGTTGCCCAGGCTGGAGTGCAGTGGCACAATCTCGGCTCACTGCAAGCTCCGCCTCCTGGGTTCACACCATTCTCCTGCCTCAGCCTCCCGAGTAGCTGGGACTACAGGCGTCCACCACCACGCCCGGCTAATTTTTTGTATTTTTAGTAGAGATGGGGTTTCACCGTGTTAGCCAGGATGGTCTCGATCTCCTGACCTCGTGATCCACCCACCTCAGCCTCCCAAAGTGAAATCTATATTTTTAAACCAGCCTCCAGGTGGCACTTAATTCAATTAGGATTAAGAACGAAGTCCTTATTAACCTCAGCTGCATATTATTATAGAATCAGTTGGGAAGACTTTTAAATTTCTGATACTGGGGCTGCTCATCAGACAAATTGCATTGAAATCTCTGGACCTGGGGCCTGGGCATCAGTATTTTTTGAGTCTCTTTGAGTAATTCCAACATGCAGCCAAGGTTGAGAACCACTGCATTGCAAAGAGCCTTTCTTAGAAAACTCAAGAGCCAGCAAGACTTCCCCTCATTCTATCTTCACTTAATCTCCAGCTAATTTGATTCTCTACTTAATTAGATCAAAGCCTCAGGCTCTAAATCACTTATATTAAAAATATAAATTACCCAATCTTTTATTTCAAGAACCCCCCGGCACACAGTATAGTGCTTTTCCATCCCTAGTCTTGGGCAATTGACATTTGATTATCATAAAAGGGCTAAAGTCCGAATTAAATAAAAGTAGCAAGATCCCTGCTCTAGTTTCCTCTGGTGAAAAGAAACAATAACAGGTGGTAGACCAGTCCACATGCCTTGATATTGAGTATACCTTGAAATCATCTACATTCAAAATATTGGATGCATGTATCAATTAAGGTGACAGGGGATGGGTTTGAAATAAAGTAACAAATTGGATTTGTAACCCTGAGTAGCATTAAGGCATATAAATTATGCCTTGACATTTTATTATTTATTAGTCAGTGAACAGACTTCTGTTTTAAAGTGGTACCTGGCTAGAGTTTCCTGGGGTATTCTCCTAGCTTCCCTTTAAAATTTCTATGAAGAAGAAGAAAAGAAAGAAAACTTGAAAGCTAACACTACCCAAAAGAAAGATTATCAACCCAGTGCCAGAATTTGGGAAGAATCTCCCTTAAATAGAAATTATATATAATTTATTTTTAATATATGTAACATATTTTAACACCCAACTGACATCCCCTAATGAAATGTAGTTTGACCTTTTAATATATAAGCAAATGTATATTAATATACGTTCTAAAATTAATACTGGATGCTGAAACTGATAAACAGAGTAGTTTAAAGATGATAAGTATTTAGGATGTTGATTTTTAAAATATATAACCCAGTAAAGAGATATACAAAAAATAACTGAATAATTAGAGACACTAAGTTCTTAAACAGAATATTCTGTGTTGCTACTGAAAGTCATCTGTAAATTCAGTGACTTATCTACAGAAGTCCCAACAGGGTTTTTGTTTTGTTTTTAAATATGGCAAAATGATCCTATGGGGTGAAAGAATAATCAAAGTGGCAATGCCAAGAAAATACTGACAAGGAAGACTTTCCCTATCAGATTTTGAAATTTATCCAAGAATTATAGTAATCAAATAGAAGTAGCACAGGAATAGAATCAATGAAATAGGATAGAGTGTGTAGATGTGAAAATTTAACACATTTAACACATGAGGTATTTCAAATTATCAGAGAAAAAGATTGAGCTGTTTTTTTTGGAAAACAAAAGCAAGCACTCCTTCCATCTTTCCACTAAGTAGAACTCTGGGCAAATCAAGGATTTAGATGCTCAAACATTATAAACTGTCTTTTAAGCATGTCATGAAAAACAGAAATCAAAGAATAAAGACCAATAAATCTGATTACCTATAAATCTTAGACTTCTGTATGGAAGAAAGAAGAGAAAATACTGCCATAAACCAATATCTCTGGGCATCAGGTAAGACACTACTCTTTAGAGACTTAAATCCATTTGACTTAAGCTCAATTCCAGATCCTTTGGTACTTTTAATACCCTCTCCAAGATTACTGTACACATTCAGGGACTCACATGCTCATGGCCACTCCTCACCTTTCTCAAAAAATCCTTGTTCTAAATTAATTCATAGCTTGGTTACTTTTCTTTGATTTCCCTAAAATCTCATTCAAAATATTTATTTTAACAGAGTTTATTGAAAGTTTAGAATGTGAAGAGATATACCAACAATATGTAATTGAATATAAGATTGCATTGCCCTAAGAACGCCTTTGTATAGCCCACCACTTGGAATATACTATTAACAATATTTTTCTGCAGGCTTTAGTCTCTTGCCATGTTGTTTATCCCTATCTCTCATAGTATTTTTTTTCACATTCTCTCATTTCTCTACTTTTCCTAACTCTCCAGATTTCTATTTTATTATTAAACGCAGAAAAATAGAAAACACCTAGGTCAAGTAAAACAGCACCATTGACATTTTAGGAAACACACAAAGACAGACACACACACACACATGCAAGCACACACACACACACTACATCTTTTCCCATCACAACCACCACTCCATCTGCTAGAAATAAATAATATTCTAAGATTGCTAGTAATTACATTCTTGTTTTTCTTTATAGTTTTATTATCTAGGTATACATCTGTAAATCATATAAGTTAGTTTCATTTTGAACTTTTTATTAATGGAATATTGGATATGTTCTTTTTGTCTCAGTTTTCTTCTCCAGCTCATGTTGATAAGATTTGTCCATGCTGGAACATGTAACTTTAATGTATTGATGTTCACAGCTATATAGTTTTCATATTACAATTATTCATCTATTTTACTGTCAATGGCTATTTGCATTGTTTCCAGTTAGGGGAGATTATAAACAATGCTTCAATATATATGACTGTATATATACCTTAATATAATAACTATTATTTATACATACATTTTTCTGTGTCCCTACACTAGGCATTTATAGTCCAATCAGTGATTTAGGAGAATTTCTGATATTCCACATCTTCAAAAACATTTGGCATCAGCAAACATCTAAGTGTGTTTTTATTGATAATTTAATTTATACTTATCTGAATACTTATTAGATTTTAGGAAATTTTTGTGTATTTATTGACCATTTGGATTTCTTCATTTTTACTTTGTGAAGTGTCTGTCTAAATCTTTTGTCTGTTTTTCAAATTGGTTGTCTGCCTTTTTCTCTCAATTTGTAAGTTATTCATATATATACTCAATACTAATCCTTTATCAATTATATGTATTGCAAAAACTCTCCCACTTTTCTCTCTCATTAGTGTGTCTTCCATTTAATGTTTTCCAGCCTGCACATGAGTTTGGCAAACCCTTTGCCTCACAGTTTCCTGACGAACTGCTCCCTCACTCTTTATCATCTAAGTGACTCCTCAAGATATTCTCTGAAGCAAAATTAATTTCCCACTTAAAATAGTTTCATGGCAGACATTAAAATAACAAAAAATGTACTCCATTTTACAAGATTAAAAGACAAAAAAATTTTTTTAACTTAATTCATATGATACTGTCCATAGTATACAAAAAAAGTTATATAAAACCATAAGAAAAAGTCAGAGACCACTTAAAAATGGGCAAAAAATATGAACAGGCAATTAATAAAAGAAGAAATACCAAAGGTCAATAAGCATGCAATATCTGTTTAATAGCATTGATTAAGCAAATGTAACTAAATATAATTTGATATAAACATTCATCTATGACAAAGTTTGCCCAAATTCTATACTTACGAGAGTGTGGAAAACAAGGGCTATCATGAACAGTTAATGGAAGTAATACATTTGAACTTGCTGGAACACTCTTTGACAATAGGTATAAAAAAATCAATATAATCTTTGAATCTGAAATCCATCTTTTTAAAGTTTACCTTAGGGAGATACCTGCCTAGCTGTGAAAAGAAAGAAGAAGAAGGCTTTCACTGCAGCATTATTAATAGTAATGAAGTAAAGTGAAATGCCTGGCAGCCCCCAAGGCTGGTGACTGTCTCCACAGGACTGCACTTGCATTGTCTAACAAGTGAGTTTCAAATTAATGCCACATAGGCTGGATATTTTGCTTGCCCAATATATGTAAATTGATTTTTTAATGTGGATTTGTTGCCTTTATTTAAAACTTAGTGGATTCCACTTTAAAATCTGGATTTAGGACTTCTCTAGAAAAATCAGATTCAGTGGCTTTGAGCCATTTTTATTTTCTTGTAATAACAATCAGCTAAAATTAAATATAAACTCCCCTACAGTTTGCCATTTTCTTATGTCAGGCCTAGCTAATACACCACTTTAGTTTATAGGCCATAGGATAATAATTCATTAAATTCTGCCAAGGAAACCTGCAAAGGATTTTCTTTTTCCTGCCTTTTAAAATAACTTTATTTTCCTAATTATAAAAGTAAAGTGAGCTCACTATGGAAAAGTTGAAAACATGAAAATGCATTTAAAAAACCAATAATAGTAACATCATCCCCTCCTAAAAATAAGACTTGTGGAATTTATATATATATTCTTTCAATTCCTTTGTCCATGAATATATGCCTTGTATAAAGTAGAAATCATGCTTGTATTCTGATGTTTTCCAGCATTATGTAAACAATGCATTGCATAATTTTCATTTGTAATGATTGCATAACATTCCATTGTATGGATGTAACATAATTTACACAGCCCTTCTTCTAATGTTGAACATTGGATTAGGTTGTCTGTGTTTTGTGTGATGGGGGGATTGTTTCTGTTTTATTGCAGTAAATAGTAAATAATACTGGAATGAAGATCTTGTACTATAGTTTAGCATTTCTGTATTACTTGGATAAGAAATTTCTAGAAATGAAATTTCTGAATGAAAGTATATGAGCATGTTTAAGTTCCTTTATATAGAGAGGATTGCCAAATTGTTTCCCAAACTTAGTTGGATCAATGTATATTCTCACAGTAGGAAGAGTCCCCTTCCTAAATGTATATGTTTTCCCATAGATATAAGTAGTTTGGGGCCATTTTTACCATTGTAGTTTCTAAAGCCCATTTAATTCTGCTAATTGGGATGATGTATTTTTTCTTTTCTCTTTTTTTTTTTTTTTTTTTTTTTTTTTTTGAGACTGGGTCTCACTGTGTCACCCAGGCTGGAATGTAGTGGCACAATCACAACTCGCTGCAGCCTTGACCTCCCAGACTCAGGTGATCCTCCCCCCTCAGCCTCCTGAGTTGCTGACACTACAGGCATGCGCCACCATGCCCAGCTAATTTTTGTATTTTTTGTAGAGATAGGGTTTCACTGTGTTGGCCAAGCTGGTCTTGAACTCTTGGCCTCAAGTGATCTGCCCACCTCGGCCTCCCAAAGTTCTGGAATTACAGGCATGAGCTGAGCCAGGCCATAACTGGGGTGATTTTTCATATCCATATTGACAATAACATTACCTTTGTCAGTGAGGACCTTGCCAGACCATAAAACAAACACAAGCAGGATTGGTTCAAAGAGACCAATATCATTTCTCAGGTTAGACCCACAGTCACTCATGAATGTAAAGGTGAAAAATGAAACGGTACCTGAAACACTAACCCTGACATCACTGTCCCTGCAGATCCTTATTGCACAAAGACAAGAGGGCTAATCTCCCAAGAAAAAAATGATGAAGATTTCCCTTTCCCTTGGCTGCATCGTTACAAAACACCCCACTTGTAAAGACAGTCATCTCCAGATGTTGTAGCCCCAGGTACCAAGGCTCCACACCAGATGTGATCCCCAGGGATTGAGGGGTGACAGAGCTTGGAGCACACAGCTGCAGATGATGAGGTCATCAGCACAATTTGGGGAAAGGATGAGTTCACTCGGGAAAGGGGGAAAAAAGCATGTCACTTTTCTTTTTTCTTGTTTGAAGTCACTAAGCTTCAGGGTTCAGGAGTGAATTGTTGCTCTGACTTTATTCTTTGGAGGCGGGTGGCTGCCTGCCAGAGGCAGCTGCACGCGGGTCATTTGCATTGCATGCAGTCTCTGGTTTTAGAGGGAAGCTCTTCCTCTCCTTAGATCATCTGCTTCTTTAGAGTCAGAGCCACTGCCTCACACAGATTGTATTCGCCCTTTAATCTTTTCCCTACCCCTCCCTTTCCCTGACTTACTCCGTGCAGTTTAACAAGCTTCCCAGACAGGTCCAGCAGGCTCATCCCAATAGCTTTGAAAGCCAGCTGGCAGACAAAGGAGGAATTATTTCATATACTCGTGGCTGGGTGGGTGTGGGGGAGAGGCAATTTGTGGAACACATGGGGTCCCCTTGCCTCTCTCTCTCTCCCCCCACCGCTTCTCTCTCCCCAAGCCATCCACCCCGAGGTGCTAATACCTAGATACTTAGTAGACTGGGTTTTGGCTGGGTCTGACCTTCTGAAGCACAGTTAAGATTGCTAAACTTTCAACTGGCTCTGGCAAACCTGGTGGGGCCATGAGAAATCAGTTTCTCAGAAAGAGGAGCAAATTTTCTTTTGTGTATGGGCACATTCTTGAAGTTTCACCAAGGTGATGCCGAGGCTAAAAGGGGTGTGGATCGGGCTGTCCAATGTGGAGAAACTTGCTTTTAGTTAAATGAGGCACCTCTTTTTTTGGATGGTGCAGGAAAAGTAGAAAAGAAACAGAAGGTAGACTAGGCAGGGGACAAGAATGTATTGACCTTTTTCTGCAGAAAATAGTTGTTTCTAACCAGTCTATTGCTTATTAACTGACAAGAATGTTTCAGGTGTCATTTTATTTTTTTTTCTCTCTCTACAGTTAGGGATGATTTCAGCCATTACTTTAGAAATGATACCAAATGGAGAGCAAGTGGTCCATTTCAACTTCATCTGTGAAACTCAGACTGGACTCTGTCCAGTCTGAGTCTAGGAACCAATAAGAAGAACAATCAGAGAGGTGTATTAGTCATTGTTGAGCACTTATGTGCTGAGACAGGCATCATATATTACTAAACCCAAAGATGTTCTTCCCATCCTCAGAGAGCCTAGCAATCAATAAAGCAGAGAGTAGCTTAATAATATCAGATGGACTTTGCTTCTTAACCATTGGCATCTGGGGGGTGTCCTGATTCTTATTACTAATGTTGCTATGAGGCATTTTGAGAGTGTTTTAAATTTTTAATCATTTTAGAGTGGGAGAATCTCTATTAACTAGAATTCAAATAGCAGGACTTTCAATAATTTTCAATTTGCTTTGAGAATAAAGAAAAAAGGAGAAAAAAGTAACAATAGGTTTTTAAAAATAATGTTTCAAGAGCTATCACAATCTTCCAAGCATTCTGATATTCTGATATCTGGTTTTCCTTTTTTTCCTTTTTTTTTTTTTTTTTTTTTTTTTGAGACAGAAATCTTGCTCTGTCACCCAGGCTGGAGTGCAATGGCGTGATCTCAGCTCACTGCAACCTCTGCCTCCCAGGTTCAAGCAATTCGCATGCCTCAGCCTCCTGAGTAGCTGAGATTACAGGCACCCACCATTATGCCTGGCTAATTTTATTTTGTATTTTTGTAGAGACAGGGTTTCACCATGTTGGCCAGGCTGGTCTTGAACTCCTGACCTCAGGTAATACACCAATCTTGACCTCCCAAAGTGCTGGGACTACAGGCATGAGCCACTGCAACCAGCCGGTATCTGGTTTTCATAATGAATATACTCAGCTCCTTCAAATAAGAAAGAAAAATACCTTTCCTTACCAACCATTTATACTAGATACTGGTTAACACCGACACATACCTTATTGTGTTTAACCTTCATAACAACCTTAAAAATATAGATATTATCTCCATTCCACAGAGTAGCCTCTGGCTCCACATATTTCAAATCTGGTTTCTCCTCCACTGCCCATATATTTCCAGTGCCAAACACCGCAGGACACTTTCATGTGGAGATATTGGGAGTCAACTTCTGGCTCTGCCTCTTTCTGTGCACCCTGCCAGGGGGTCAGCACACTGGGCTGTAGGCATGGACCGAGAAACCATTCCTATACCCAGATGGCCAGCAGTAAAGTAACTGCATATGGATGAGACTTTGATTTTCACAAATTTATCCCACTAAAGCCACATTAAATGTATCTCTAACTCAACTGCCTTGGATCACTCCAACCCCATGTAACAGAAGGGGAAATCTAACAGAGGGAGAGTAGAAATAGAGACAGCAGTCAACTCATTGGGCTTAAAGCACCTTTTATAAATTTTGCAACAAAAATACAAACATGGGAACACATTTCTAGCATCCTTCTCGGGGGTCTCAAAAGAGGCCTAGAAGCTTAAGCTTTATTAGCTACATGGTAAATTGGCCTCTGCCCAGGGACGCTGCCATTGTCCAAGGCATTTGGCATTGACTTCAGAGCTTACTTCATGCGTGTCTGAATAGCCTCATTGGTAGCTGTAAGGGTTGATTGGATTTTTGGAAGCAACCAAAGTCTTTTGGACTGGAGTGTTATGGTTCAGGTAATTGGTCAAGCTGTGGAGTCCTATTTGGAGGTCACAAGTATGGTAGTTTTCTTCTGTAGCTCATTATATTTGAGAACAGTTCTCTAAAACAGGGGTTTTGCCCTGCAAATCACAAAGTACAACCTAGGATTATTCCAAGGTCCTTTAACAAAGAAGTGGCAGAGTCCAGTTTGCATCTCCCAGTACCCAAAGTCCAGACTGTAACTCAGCCAGTTGTCTGTCTCCTTCAAGTACACAGAGTGGGACACAGAGCTGGAATGTCTCCGGGCTGCATGCTCCAGACACTGGGGATTTGCTTATCCTTACAGCTAATAGCTATCATGAGCTCTGTCTTTGGGAAAGGGTTTTGTTTTGCCCCAAACTTCATCCCATGGCTTTAATCCCACTACATTTGTCATCTTCAGCCTCACTGAATACAGAGAAAGGAAGGCTTCAACCAGCTTGCCAAGGAGGTAAATAGGTTTAAACTTCACCACAGATGGCCTCATCTCACGGTGCCAGATTTTTATCAACAACTGGTGTGGCTACTGACATGGCAAAGAACCACAGCTAGGCCTGGCTCCTGTCCACTTCTGTGATAACAGAGACTAAGAGGGGATAGAAGAGACAGTAACAACTTGACAATTTGAGATAGAGAAGGGAAAAGAAAGAAAGTGAGAGACTGAGGAAGAAAAGAGAGCTGTCATGTTACAAACTGGGAGAAGTGACTTAATAGAATAGGTATGGAAACGAAAGCATATTGAATTTGTCTGATTTACTTATTTAATGCCTGCCTCGTTCCACAAAGAACTGTGCCCTTTTCATTTTTAATTAGGGTTTTATCAAGATGGAAACAGTTTTTTAAAAATTCTCTGCTTTGAGTTTAGAGGAGGAAAGTAACATTTTTAAATTGTCCATTATTTCGAAATTTCTTTCTGTCTCCCTATGTAGTCAGCTTCCACTTTCCCACCATTTTCAATTTATTTTCCTCAAAAATGTGGCAATTAGGGTGAGTATGTATTTGTCATTGCTGTACAGTCACACATCAGCAGTTGACTGGAATAGTAAGAAAAAGAGAGAGGGAATCATAGAATAAAAGAAAGAAAAAAGGAAAAACATTACTTGGCCTGTAATCTTTGGGAAGTCGCCAGAATCTTTTTCTAGCCAACCAATCCCATTTCATGGTGTGTGTGTGTGTGTGTGTGTGTGTGTGTGTGTGTGTGTGTGTGTTCATGCTTTAAGCCTGGGTAAGCATGGAACACTCAGATGCCCACAAATTGCTGAGATACATGAAGCAGAAGAAGCGCTACTAGCAGCGGTCATGGTCCAAGTGATTATCAAAGCCCTTCTCTCCTGATCAGGTTTTGTGCAAAACACGCCAGAGAAAGAAAGGAAGGACTGATGACTGCTTGTTTGGCATTTCTTTGTAGTCGGGGCCTTTTCTTCCCCTGAGGTGGTGGTTGTTGTTAACCGAAGTTGTGTGAAACTCCTTCTGTGCAGAAACTGGAGCTTCCTCTTTGACGCCAGAGTGTCTTTGTTCTTCACCTAACTTGGTGCCATTTTCGACAGGAGCATTTGTGTTGAAGTCTGGTTAATGCCTGCCACCCAGAATTCAGTGAGGCTGTTTGCCAGGTGGGAAAAAGCAGTTATGGTGGGGCCTGAGGGGATAGTTGTGGGTTTCAGGGAGGGGAGAGATGGGGAGGAGTTGCCCACAAATAGAAAAACAAAAGAAGACACTGTAAAAGTTGGCTTTGATTGCTGGGTTAGAGCTCACAGTTCTCCTTTGGGATTTAAGTGCTCCAGAAAAGAATGTTCTGGGACTTGGAAGAAGAGGGGAGAAAGGTAAGTCCGATATATTGCTGGATTACAGAAAAAGAAAAGGAGAGAAGGATAGAAGTTCACAAAATGTAATTATAATAAAACCTCTTAAACCCTGGCTTTGAGACCAGGAATGGGCTTAGTAGGTATTAACAAAGAAAGCAGTAATTTCCAGGGTTTCCCCAAAACACTTAATTTTACTTTTTGAAGTTTATATTCAAAATTTTAATTTAGAAAACACTCAAATGTGTTAAATACTAAATTTTTAATGCATTAGAGTAAAGTAGATTTCCATCCCAGGAGAGTTAGATTTCAAGGTTGGCAAATATTGCTTATTAGCAAAATTGGCTTGAATATCCTTAAATCCCCCATTAATTAACACACATCCCTGAATAATAATTCTTATCCACACTAAAGTTGGAGAACTACTGACTAAAAGGAAAAAAAAGACTGGGTTAGCATGTCATGATTTTCTTTAATAGCACCACCAAGTCTAAGCTGTGAACAGGGCAAGAGTGGAAATCTCCAGTGTTTCTGCTTGGCAATGGGTTTACTCCCCTCCCTTTCAGCATGAAGCTCCTATTACCTTAATATATGTCATGATCTTTTTGTTGTGGTGGCAGTTAAACTAGATAATGCAGTTCTTCTTATGTCAGGGAGTTGCCCTGAAAGTTAGCATGTGAATTTGCTCCTAATTCAGCTCCACTGTATACCAAAGCATTAACTTGTTGGCTCAGCCCTACCATTAATTAGCAGGTGAAGTCAGGCAAGCAACTTAAGCCCTCAAGACTTGCATGTATCAGAGGACTTGATGACTTCTAAATCCTCTCCCTTACTAACAGTCCATGATACTAATTTAAAACCTCATCTTGGCCAGGTGCAGCAGCTCACACCTATAATCCTAGCACTTTGAGAGGCCAAAGCCAAAGGGTCGCTTGAGGCCAAGCGTTCAAGACCAGCCTGGGAAACATAGTGAGAGCCTGTCTCAAAACAACAACAACAACAACAAGAACAGGAGGAGGAGGAGGAAGAGGAAGAAGAAGAAGATGAGGAAGAGGAGGAAGAGGAAGAAGAAGAAGAAGAAGAAATAATAATTAGCTGGGTGTGGTGACATGTGCCTAAAATCACAGCTTCTTGGGAGGCAGAGGCCAGAGGACCACTTGAGCCCAGGAGGTCAACACCGCAGTGAGCCCTACTGCACCACTGCACTTCAGTCTGGGCAATGGAGCAAGACCCTGTCTAGGAAGGAAGGAAGGAAGGAAGGAAGGAAGGAAGGAAGGAAGGAAGGGAGGGAGGGAGGGAGGGAGGGAGGGAGGGAGGGAGGGAGGGAGGGAAGGAAGGAAGGAGGAAAGGAGGAAGGGAGGAAGGGAGGAAAGGGAAGAAAAGAAAAGAGCCCTCATCTTTTGTCTGATAGCATCACACTGGGCTTTAACTGTATGCCATATTTTAGGTCCATGAGAGGGTCACTCAAATAGGGCAAAATCATCAACTAATGGACAGCTGACTTGGTGTCATTCTGGACCCAGAAGCTGTTCCTTTAGCTTGGTTGGACACCTGCAATCCCTGGACTTGGGGCCCAGTGAATACCAGGTATAAAATAGGTAAATACATGATCATAAACTGGAAGAAAAAATACATCCCAACCCAAACTCTGTGGCAGTGGTACCTTTACTGTTCATGTTTGCTGGGTTGGCCTATGGTATATGCACATCAGCAGACCCATAATGTTGCATCCCTTCAAACAAATACTCTTTGAGTATTTATTCAACATGTATTTAGTATAGATGGGCAGAAACTCTTTTCCTAGTAACAAAAACTGTTTTCAGAAACAGAGTCACATTACTAATTTACTCTCCTTGACTGAATTATACTCAGTATATTAATACAAAAGAAAATTCAACAAAATATATTAAAAACACATTCAGAGTTTAAAGATAAAGGACTAAATATGTTAAATATAGATGTAATGAGCTCCTAAAAGCCAAAAATTACTGCTTACATATTTTGAACTATAAATGAAGAAGCCCCAGAGGCAACTTACAGGGTCAAGTCATTGAATTGCATTAACTAGAGAAATACATATATAGTAACTGAGAAATAATAAAACCTTGTACAGTTGAATTGCTGAATGCCTGCTGGATGAAAAGTCAGTAAAAGAATTCACAGCATTGCCACCTTCAAAGTAATTTGTTGAATTAAAAATTTAGCTGGAAAAAGAGACTGTGTTGCCACGTCTTCTGCATAATTTTACTTTTGCCTCATAAACAGAAGAATCTACAAGGATGGCTATTTTTCTTGCATTTATCCAGTATCAGAACCAACTAATCATCAAAGAAGACTATTTTTTCTGTGAATGCTTGACAACACATACAAGTGGTGCTAAAATATTCAAAGTGTTGAATAATTTTTCCTTAATCTACTGACTTATCCTGGACCAACTTTGTTGAAGTCGTACTGGTGTTGCAAAAGCAATGGGAGGTAAGGCTGCTGGCACCTTGGCATAAATCATGGCAGTAGCACCAACCCATGCCAGTAGTTATGGAATTCTGCATCACTACATACTTACAATGAAACAAACAAAACAAAAGCAAAAACTTGTTTCACTTAAGAATACACTTGATAATGCAATAGAAAGTATAACTTTTTTTTTTTTTTTTTTTTTTTTTTTTTGAGACAGCGTCTCACTCTGTCACCCAGGCTGGAGTACAGTGGCGCAATCTTGGCTCACTGCAAGCTCCACCTCCCGGGTTCACGCCATTCTCCTGCTTCAGCCTCCTGAGTAGCTGGGACTTCAGGAGCACACCATCACGCCTGGCAAGGTTTTTTTTTTTTTTTTTTTTTTTTTTTTGTATTTTCAATAGAGACAGGGTTTGATTGTGTTAGCCAGGAGGGTCTCAAACCCCCAACCTCGTGATCCGCCGGCCTTGGCCTCCCAAAGTGCTAGGATTACAGGCATGAGTCACTGCACCCAGTCAAAAGTATAATTTTTTTCAAACACGACCCTTCAGTTGAATTGCTGAATGCCTGCTGGATGAAAAGTCAATTAAAAGAATTCACAGCATTGCCACGTTCAAAATAACTTGTTGAATTCTTAATAAACACACTTTTTAATAAACTATATGAGAAAAAGGAGAGTACATGCAAAGCATTTCTGCCTATTGAAGCATGATGGGTTTTTTTACCTGGATGTCTTGAAGAAAAGTATCTCCATGATTGAATTGCAAGCTGAACTACTCAATCTTTTCATGGAATGCCATCTTTTATGTGAAAGAATGACTTACATAAAAACTAAGGTTAGGCCAGGTGCAGTGGTTCACACCTGTAATCCCAGCACTTTGGGAGGCCGAGGTAGGCGGATCACAAGGTCAGGAGATCAAGACCATCCTGGCTAATACAGTGAAACCCTGTCTCTACTAAAAATAAAATAAAAAAAAAGTAGTCGGGCATGGTGGCAGGTGCCTGTAGTCCCAGCTACTTGGGAGGCTGAGGAGGAGAATGGTGTGAACCCGGGAGGCAGAGCTTGCAGTGAGCCGAGATCACGCCACTGCACTCCAGCCTGGACGACAGAGAAAGATTCCATCTCAAAAAAAACAAAAACAAAGAAACAAACAAAAAAAACCAAGGTTATTCAGATTTAGGTATTTAGCAGACATTTTCTGGAAAATGACTGAAGTGAGACTGACATGTTAAAACAACTGACACTATTTGCTGTCAGTTATGAAAGTTAAACTTTCAAGCGCATGCTAGAATTTTGGAAAACTCATCACCAGGACCATGACAGCTTCTCAGTGCTTAAAGCCTCTTCTGATGAGGTCAACAATTATATTAATGAATTATCTGATTTTTATTGTGTTATTGTATTTATATTGTATTTATATCACGACTTCATGTTTTATAATGAAATGCATCTGTCATTCACTCAGTGAACCAATGTTTTCCAAATGACTAATACCTAATGTTACAAAATCATGCCTGGTTAATAAATTCATTCAAAATGTAAGCTAGACCAATAAATTTTTATGTGACAGAGTATAAAAAGTTTATTCATTGGTTTTAGATTCCCCATTGCAATTAACTTTTAAGCAACTACCACTTGTCAAGTTTTGGCATCGTGTCAAAGAATATCCACAATTATCTGAAAAGTCCATATTAAAATAATCAGAACATATTACAGGAGAGTGAATGCAGAAGCAGATATGAGAATTCAACACCTATTAAGCCAGAGATACAGACTTGCAAAAACGTAAAACAATGGCACTCTTTTCATGAATTTTTTTGTGAAAGAAAAATAACGATAAGATGCAGTAATTTTCCCAAAAAAGTTATGTTAATACGTAATTGCTTTATTATTATTATTATTTTGAGTCAGTGTCTCGCTCCGTCGCCCAGGCTGGAGTGCAGTGGCTCAATCTTGGCTCACTGCAGCCTCCACCTTCCAGGTTCAAGTGATTTTCCTGCCTCAACATCCTGAGTAGCTGCGATTACAGGCTTGCACCCAACGAATTTTTGTATTTTTAGTAGAGACGGGGTTTCACCATGTTGGTCAGTCTGGTCTTGAACTCCTGACCTCGTGATCTGCCCACCTCAGCCTCCCAAAGTGCTGGGATTACAGATGTGAGCCACCACGCCTGGCCGGTTTATTATTTTTAATTAATAAATCTTTTTAAAATTTCTGTTTTAAGTTCTAACATAACAAAAACTGATGATACACAACCCTCAAAAACAAAAAACTAAGAGGGGGGTACGGATCTTCATAATATTCCAATGAAGAAAGAAGTCCTAAGGCCAAGTATTTGAGAACGGTTGACTTATGCCATTATGCCATTATACTTACTTCGTATTTTACTCTTTTGTTTATTCATCTATCCCCCTCACATGATTAAACTCCTTGACGGTAAACTCTGTATTTTCACTGAACCTGTAACCATCCTCAGCACCTAATATTTAGTAGATACTGAGTAACAATCATTGAAGGAAAAAACAGGAATGAGTGAATGAATCTTTCAACCTTAGTACCTGAAATTTTTCTTACATTCTATAATGCAGACTTTAGTCTCTGAAATTTTCTTGCATTCTGAAATGGCCAAGAAAAATTCCAGCAATGACAAAGACTGGGTTGTAGAGAAAAACATAAAGGAAAGACCACAATTCTTTCACATGTCTTTTAAGCCTATCTATGGCTTACCCTTGTAGCCTCACGACCACTACACTCCTTGCCTCATGCCTCATGATTGAGCAGCATCAAACTGCTACTAAATCACACTCTTGATCTTTGTCCTTAGTACTCAGAGTTCATTCACTCACACACTCTATACAGTTCTAATTCTGAACCTTTAAGATTAAAATTAGGCTAAGAAATGAGGAAACTCTATTCACTGTCTACTATAATACTCTATCCATATCTTTTTCATTGCACAGCAACAATTTGTCTATAATTATCTTTCTATATCTGTCTTCCTTTCTAGACTGTCTCACACCTTTTCCTATCCTTAGTACTATGCATAGAGTCTGACACTTAATGGGTGCTTTAAATGTTAGATAGACTGAACTGAAATGCTTTATATTCATGATGTCAAATCTGAGGTATAAGTCACACAGGGCCATTCAACTTCATTCACTTTCATTGAACACTTACATGTGTCAGCCACTACAATGGGCATCGGGGATTACAAATATTTACATCAGTGAGCTTACGGTCCAGTGCAGGAGGGGGGATCTATAAATGGCAGAATATAATAAACAAGCTACATGCACAAGTTTCTGCAGAGCCCAGGAAAAGCACATTCCTTCAACAAATATTTAGAACACCTATGTCTAGCAAGACACTTATTCAAGACACAAACAGAACCTCTCTCTTCAATGGACTTAGACTTGTAAAGGAGACAGGCATTAAACAAACATCACAGAAGTAAGTATGTAATTGTAAATGGTGAGCAAGATTGGAAAGGAGAAATAGTGATACATCATTATCAGGGAGGGAAAAGGGATTAGAAATGGTGCCCCTTGGGAAAAAAATGCAAGCGGGTAGGCACGTGTGGGTGTTAACCACAGGGGAAATGCTGAGACGAGCATTCCAAGCAGGTTAATGTGGCTAGGGTAGAAGTCTTGACAGGAAAGCAGGCATTTGCCAGCTTTGCCAGGCTTGAGAACTGGAGAGAACAAGGGCTGGAAGAATGGGAGAGGGGCTTGCATAGCACGGCGAAGGCTGAAGCAGCCCAGAGCTAAGTTTAAGTGCTTCGTTTTCCTCTTCTGACATGCAGAACCATGATTCTGGGTGGTCGGTATTCAGTGCACATAAGCCTCTAAAGATAAATGGAGACTGTTTCCTCGAGTAACTACTGCTAAGAGAAAAGTTTTCTTCAGATGTATTTCTCCATCAGCGTTTTTCCCATAGGGCACCTAAAACCTTGATTTATCATAAATATTTCACCCAGCATACACATACAGTAATACAAATGTGGCATATTTAAATGCACCCCTCAGAGAAATTTGCTGGCAGTGCTCATGACCCATAAATATAGGAAAAAATAGCCCAGCTATGGTTGTTTCCAAAACGAGTAGATAGACCCCCATCCAGGCTACCGCCCAGAAGCTGAAATATAACTCAAGAGAGTCATGGCCGTGTTATGGGAAAACCCATTCTGGAGCTGGGACCTACTCCTCCTTAATGGCTGGCTCCAGAAATGGGAGGAATACTAACAAAGCTCTGTAGATTTCTTCAACTGGTTTGTTGGACATGGGGAGCAAGGAAGTGGGTCTGCCCAGTCAGCAACGTGGGTCTAGTTGACTAATTAAGATGCAGTGCCTCAGTTCAAACTACAACTCGACTGCTTACTAGCTCTGTGATCCTGGTTAACTTATTTACCCTGTCACTCATATGCTCTCTCTGTAAAATGGAGACATAAGTAGTATCTGTTTCATAGACTGCTGTGAGTATTACAAGTGATGATGTAACTCAAGGCTTAGCAAAGCATTCATTAAATGTCACCTATTACTATTATGATTGCTTACAACAGTCAATCAGCCAAGAGCATTTCCAGGTCTCAATAAGCCAGGCTTCAAGACCAGCTTAACCGACTGTTTTATTCCCATATGTAACTACTTGTTTAGCATGTTAAGGACACAGTTTCTGTAATGAATCACCCTGTTTTTAGTCTTCTTGCAGATAACATTCATTTTATGAAATTCTAGCCAAAAAGCCATGCAAGAAAACTACTTGGTTTTTTATTTCCCTTCCTTATTGCTCATAACCTCTGTATCCTGTAAAAATATTCTGAGAAAGCCCTCTCTATTAAAATCTGAAACACAGTGCTAAATGAGCTCTCTTCCCAGAATTTGCCAACTGCTTCCTTTACTACTCTGAACAGACACTGCAGTTTTGAGAATAGCAGTTCCCTCATCCTGTCACTCACCAACACCCCCAGACTGGGGGCTCTTGAATCCCCATTCAGACCTGAGAGCTTTCACAAGTCCTCATTTAACATCCAGCAACGCCTTGAAACCAAATGCCAGCCACACTCACCCTAAGACTGGGTAAAGCATGAAGTAATCACAGACTTTGATATTTTTCTGACCACAAACCCCCTCAAAGTCAAATGTGTCCATGAAAGAAAAGTGGCTCTTTCTTACCTAATCCACAGTGGAACAGGAATCAATAGAAACCACATCAAGATTGTGCTTGGTAAAAAATAAGAAAGACGTTCAAAAGCACACATTTGGTTTAAGCATGCCTGAAATATGAAATAACTAGAATAACACCGTCCTTCTTGACCTTGATCATAAGGCCTTTCATAGGAATATCTCAATACCTCAAGTGAAAGAAAGTACTTAGAACATTGAAACACTTTTTAGAAGCTGCAGACAGCTTAATTGAAGGGATCTTGTGAAGAGTTCATTGTCAGGGGTTTCTAGCAAGTGTTATTTCTTCCTGAATTCCATGAACCAAGTTCTCTGAAGTTTACATTCACACAGGATGAACAAGCCCACCACAGCATTAAAAGGGATAAAAGACCTGATGTGGTTTTCTTTGAGGGACAGGTTTAACACTCGCACCTACACACCCAGAGCCAGCACCTGGCAGGATGGCAGAGAAGCAGGTGGCCTCCCATAGTTACAGCTTAAACTAACATCACATACATTTAAAGCAAGTGCTGGTAACCAGAAAAGTAATTTCTGACAGTAAGCAAATGGCTCTCAAAAAAAAAAAAAAAAATCTATCAGGTGGTAGAAAGCAGTGACAAAAGACAAACATTTGGCCAAACAGTATTTAAAGAGAGAAGAAAAGATGGACAAAATCATCATGCAGAACAAAATCATCATGCAGAGGTTTCATTTTTTTGTTTTTGTTTTTGTTTTTTTTTTTTTGAGACAGAGTCTTGCTCTGTCACCCAGGCTGGAGTGCAGTGGCACGATCTCAGCTCACTGCAAGCTCAGCCTCCCGGGTTCACACCATTCTCCTGCCTCAGCCTCCCGAGTAGCTGGGACTACAGGCGCCTGCCACCATGCCCAGCTAATTTTTTCTTTTCTTTTTTTTTTTTTTTTTTTTTTGCATTTTTGGTAGAGATGGGGTTTCACGGTGTTAGCCAGGATGGTCTCGATCTCCTGACCTTGTGATCCGCCCACCTTGGCCTCCCAAAGTGCTGGGATTACAAGCGTGAACCACCGCGCCCGGCCGCAGAAGGTTCTTGTGCACGTCAACGGTGCCAAGGGTTGGGGCTTGTAAGCAAGGGGAGGGGAGAGGAAGAGAAATTTGACATGTGATTATCATCACAATCACACTGCTGTTGCTGCCTGCTTCAGGTCTACCTTAATCTGAACAGTCAGTATAAACTTTTTGGATCTAGACTGTGTGCTGAAATAGGCAGAGCTTTAGGTTTTAGAAGGACAAGACTGCCTTTGGCATTAGAGAGAAGAGGAAAAAAAGATCTTTTTATTATTGCCATTAAACATACATCAGATAAACAGCTGCCAGAGCTAATGGCAAGAAAAAGAGACACAAAGTTTGAATAAGCATTTGCTATCCTGATTGGTATTAGCACTAGTCCTTCCTATCTTCTGGAAAACATCTGTTCATTTTTGTAATTATAAAAATAATACATGTTGGCCAGGCGCGGTGGTGGCTCATGCCCATAATCCCAGCACTTTGAGAGGCCCAGGCAGGTGAATCACCTGAGGTCAGCAGTTCAAGACCAGCCTGACCAACATGAAGAAACCCCATCTCTACTAAAAATACAAAATTATCTGGGCTTGGTGGCACATGCCTGTAATCCCAGCTACTAGGGAGGCTGAGGCAGGAGAATTGCTTGAACCCAGGAGGCAGAGGTTGCCATGAGCCAAGATCGTGCCACTGCACTCCAGCCTGGGCAACAAGAGCGAGACTCCATCTCAAAAAATAAATAATAATAATAATAATAATAATAATAATACATGTTAATTGCAAAACTTAGAGACTTGGAGTATTGAAATCAGCTAGACATGTGTGCAAATCTACAGTAATTGTACTAAATATGCTTGCAAAAACAAAAATTGTCAAACATTATTCTTAAAAGATTAGAAATAAGGTGTAAAATAATAATGTTAGCAATAATTAATAACAATAATCTAGAACTAAACCCCCAATTTATATTTTCAAAAATTGTTAACCAAGAAAGTAAGGGAACATAAAAAATTATAAGGCTATTAAATTATTTGTCTTAAATAAGGAGTCTGAAAAAAGTCGTGTTTATTTTTATTTTTTACCTTAATAATTAAAGAAGTATTGGTCAAAGAACAATTTTTTAACTTAAAAAGAAATAAAATTAAGATAGAAAATGAAAGTTCTAGAGCACTATAGAAGATAAAAGCCAATAAATCATAGTTTATATGTGTGGGGGAGGGACTGGAAATAACAAGGAAGTCTAAAGAAAATAATTAATATACCAGAAATAAAATCAAATATCAATAAATGGGTTGAACTTCCCTATTACAACACAAAATAATTCAAAATAAATTTTAAACATTCAGTGATCGTCTATGACAAGTGATAAAAAGACACAAAAATATTAAATGTATCTTCCCAAAATAGATGTCAAAATATTAATATCAGTAAAAGGGAAAATTCAAGACGATAAGCACGAGACAGAAAGTATAATTTCACAATAAGTGGTTCAATTTATAACAAAGCTGTGAGTTAAGAAATTTTATATACCAAAAACCACCTGCTTCCAAATATACAAAGAAAAAAAATTTAAATATGAGATGAAAGTGACAGAAATAAAATAGGATTGGGACCAGGCATGATGGCTCATGCCTGTAATCCCAGCACTTTGTGAAGCCAAAGCAGACAGATCACTTGATGTCTAGGAGTTCGAGACCAGCCTGGCCAACATGGTAAAACCCCATCTCTCCTAAAACTATAAAAATTAGCAGGGCATGGTGGCACTCACCTGTAATCCCAGCTGCTCGGGAGGCATATGTCCATCTATATTATATTATGTATACATATTATATAATTGGTAAATAAACCAGAACCCTGTTTTAGAAAGATCAATAATGCCAGGGATAAATAAGAAAATAAGAGAGCTGAAAGATAACGATAAATATGAGTGATTTACTAATTATCTATAGATATATCTCTGAAACATGATAGCCTATGTCTAATATTTTTGGCTCCCATGAAACAATAACAAAAACGAATATGTATATAAAATTTGTGTAAATACACATATTTATAAAAACCAAATACCGAAAACCAAATACCACATGTTCTCACTTATAAGTGGGAGTTGAAAATGTGAACACATAGACACAGGGAGGGGAACAACACACCCTGGGGCCTGACGGAGGGTGTGTGTGGGCTGGGATGGAGAGCATCAGGAAAAATAGCTAATGCATACTGGGCTTAATATGCAGGTGATGGGTTGATAAGTGCAGCACATCACCATGGCACACATTTACCTATGTAGCAAACCCTCACATCCTGTACTTGTATCCCAGAACTTAAAATAAAATAAATAAAAAGTCAAAGGAAAATAAATTCCACCCATTTGGAAGTTTTAAAACACTCTTTTAAGCAACTTTTCATTTAAAGAAAAAGTAAAAACTGGATTTACACATTATTTAGAAAATAAATATCATAACCTATAGGATGAAGTCAAATTACATCAGATAAAAATTTATATTCTTAAATGTTTTCATTAAGAAAGACAAAATATAATAAACTAAACATTAAGTTTAAGAAGCCAGAAAAGAACCAAAAAATTTTAAGAAAAACTGATACAAGGGATTACATAAAAGACTTAAAACATAAGTTTAAAACATAAGGGATTACATAAAAGACATAAAAGGATAACGTGAAAGACTTACAAGCCAAAAAAGTAAAATCAATAAATATGTATATTCACGCATAAAAGAATACTTTTAAAAGTTATTACAATTGATCAACTTTCTCCCCTTAATCTGAAAAAGAAAATAAATATTTGGAAGAGAAGATGTAGATAACCACAGCCATGGAACTTTTTAAATTGAATAATACTCTGTACAATTTTGTGTTAATAATAAAGTGAACAATATTCTCAAAAAAAATAGATATTACCACAATTTGCTGAGGAACTTAAAAATATATGTAAACTAATAACTAGAAAATAATTGGGAAAAGTTGCCAAAAATGGTAATAATATTTGTAATGCCTATTATGTGTTCTACTTTATACTAGGTGCTTTATCTATTATCCCTGACATACAACCCTGTAAGGTAGGTATTATGATCTATATCACTGTATCTCCATTTCACCCTGTATTTCGCTTATTACATGCTCCTGTAAGCGGCATCATGCAGTATTTGTTTTTCTGTGACTGACTTATTTTACTTGTCATAATGTCTTCAAGGTCCATTCATACTGTCGTGAATGGCAGAATTTTCTTTTTTTAAGGCTTAAAAATATTTCCTTGTATGTATATACCACAATTTATTAATTTATCTGTCAATGAACATTTAAGGTGTTTCCACATCTTGGCTACTATGAATAGTGCTTCAATGAACATAGGCAAATTCATAGAATCAAAGAGTGGCATCATGATTGCCAGAGGTTTATGGGAGGGGAAGGTAGGGAGCCACTATTCAGTAGGCATAAGGTTTCAGTCTAGCAAAATGAATAAGCTGTAAAGATCTGCTGTATTACATTGCACTTATAGTCAGCAATGTTTTGTACACTTAAAATTTGTTGGCCGGGCACGGTGGCTCACGCCTGTAGTCCCAGTACTTTGGGAGGCTGAGGCGGGTGAATCACGAGGTCAGGAGATGGAGACCATCCTGGCTAACATGGTGAAACCCCGTCTCTACTTAAAAAAAAAAAAAAAAAAAAATTAGCCGGGCGTGGTGGCGGGTGCCTGTAGTCCCAGCTACTCGGGAGGCTGAGGCAGAAAGGCGTGAACCCGGGAGGCGGAGCTTGCAGTGAGCTAAGATCCCACCACTGCACTCCAGCCTGGGCGACAGAGGAGACTCTGTCTCAAAAAAAAAAAAAAAGAAAATTGTTAAAAGGGTAAATTTCATGTTAAGTATTCTTATCACAATAAAATGATAATAATAAGTTCGTTACATTCTGCTGTTATCATTTGTCTTCCCTACTAAATTCCAAGCACTACAAGGACAGGGACTGTATTCACCATAAGCATCCCCATATTCCTAGAACTGACATTCACATAAAGCCTCTCACATAAATGTAACTCAGCAAACAGCTGATTGAAGGAATGAGAACGCTGGGAGTGACCAAAGTATAATATAACACAGAAAAATTACAGTCCAGTCTCACTTATGTATATAGATAAACCTATCTAATGCATATATCTGTACATCTAATCCTATCTAATGCATATATATGTACATTCATTCAGGCTGCTATAACAAAATACCACAGACTGGGTGGCCTATAAACAACAATTTATTTTTCACAGTTCTCAACACTAGGAAGTCCAAGATCAAGGCGTTGGCAGATGTAGTGTCTGGAGAGAGTCAATTGCCTGATTCATAGGTGGTGCCTTTTCACTGTGTCCTCACATGGTGGAAGGGGATAGCTAGCTCTCTTGATTCTCTTTTATAAGGACCCTACTCCCAGTCATGAAAGCTCTGTCCGCCTCACTGAATCATACCCTAAAGGTCTCACATTCAAATACTATCACCCTAGAGGTTAGAATTTCAACGTACGAACGTTGTGGCGGACAAAAACATTCAGGCACAGCACTAGGAAACCTCATATTATTGAGAACTATGTTATGAAACAGTTCTTTCAATGGGTAGAATGAGAAGACTCAAAAGAACAAAGTTACCTTCCTGAAAAAAGTTTAATAATTTTTAACAGAAAAAAAAAATCTAGCTACAGCAAACAAATATCCTGAACAAATGTAGCATTTGATTATGATATGTGCTCAAGTAAAGCCTTTTCCTGTATCTTCCAGCCCTGTCATTAGCTCAGGACTTCTTATATACACTTACCAATGTAATCACCTTCACCAGACCACCTTTCCTTTTTTCTTGTACTATTTCTATCAGTAAACTGATGACTTCAGCTGTCACCCTTGTAGTACAAGGCCATGGCTTTTGTCTGCCAGCACCTCCTCTGACCCTTCATAGTAACAGACCCACCCCTGAGGTAGAGAACCCATGATGCAGGCTGGGTCTGTGAGACTACTCTTGGCTCCAGTCACTATGATTGGTCTAAGGAGTGAGCCCTAAGCCAAAACAGATGAGTCCGCCACCCAGAGAGAAAGCATGCCAAGTGTCTCACGCTACTTCCCAATCCTGAGGTCTTATTGTACAGCCATTAATTCAAGTCTGTGATGTTCCTAATAGCCTCTCAATAAATCCTTTCATTGTTCAAATCAGCCTGGGTCTCCTTCCGTTATTTACAGCAGGGGAAACCTATTAATTAATAGATCTACCTTTTTTTGATAAATCATAAAGCCATTCAAACAAAATAAGAGGATTTTTTCTCCTTCTCTATTTCCCTTGCAGTGTTAGTTCCTGATATCAATGGTGCCTTGGGCAGTCAGTCTAATGCAAAATGTGTTTCCTAAATAATGCACCATGTTGTGTCCTGTTTGCCTCAGGAAAATGTGTGCTGTATTAGAAAAATACCGGCACTAGATGAAAAGGATGACCTGTCAGAGATTAAACTTAATTTTGGTTTATTCCTCTGTCTCCTCTTCCAAATAAGAGCTAGAGGACATACATATTCTCCCTTGGAAAATGAATTTCTTCTAAAGCAGAAAATGATTGGAGGCAGCTGGGAAATAGGCATATTTAAGATATTTGTGTTATACAAATCCAGGACCCCATTAGGTAATAAAGCTCTTACTGTCTTTATCAGAGAGGAGAGAATTGTTAGATGTTTCTATTAAAGTGTCAAAATAAAAAGGAGTATGATAGGTAATCTGGGGGCTTTCAAAAGACAATTCTGGTCTCAATCGTGGGTTCTGACCCTCTTTTATTATCTCTCCTGGGGCAGTGATGATATCCAGTGTCTCATTTGTGGTAGGTTAAATGGACAGATACTATCACTCTGGTTCTTTGCTAGTATCAATGAACAGAAAGCTACACCAATTTTTGAACAAATGTTTCTCAGTGAGTGTTTGTAAGCATTACATGTTTCATTTGTAGTAAAATATATTTCTGGGAGAAGTATACAAATATTTCAGTGTGCCTTAGTTGAGATTAGTAGTTATAGTCACGATTGGTTGTTTCCATCTTTTTCCCAAGACAGAGAGAGAAAAAATATAATTAAATGTGTCTTAAACCTATGGAGGGTTCAGGCGTATAAGGGGAATTTGGAGAAGGTTTGTCCCAAAAGACTCTTAAAAGCTGGTTAGAACTGAATTAAATGTGTGCATTTGCTCATCAAAAGTCAAGAAGAAAAATGTTCATGATAGCCCCAAACAGAAACAACGCAATGCCCATCACCAATAGAATGAATAAATGGATTGTGGTATAGTCACATAGTGGAATACTATACAACAATAGAATGAAAAATCTGTATCTACACTCAACATACATCATACTCATAAATACAATGTGAAGTAAAAGCAGCCAGACATAGACATTGCCAACTGTATGATTCCACATATATAAAATTTAAAATCAGGCAAAACTGATCTATGCTGTTAGGATTTAGCTTAGTAGTTACCTTTGCAGGGGATGAGTAGTGATCAGAAAGAGGTTACAAGGAGGGTAGTGGCACTTCTGGTGTCCAGGTAATGTTCACCATCTTAATGCAGGTACTGGCAACACTGATGTGTTCCCCTTGTATAATTGATCAGTCTGGAACCTTATCATTTGTGCTCTTCTCTGCATGTATGCAGCACTTTGTTGTAAGATTTTTTAATTGACAGGAGCAATAATGAAGAACAAGCTGGTGCTGGGAGTGGGTTAGTCTTCCAGGCCCATGGGTCCCACCCTTTTTTATTTTATGGCACACACAGGCCATGATAAAATTTGAACACGGGGTGTGGGGGGGCGGCAAACAAAGAGATTGGTTAAAGCCTGAAACTGCACTAGAGACCCCATTTGTCTTAACAGCGCTACCCAAATCTCTCACTATACTACTGCTTTCCAGATTGCTTTTTCCTGGAGAATATCTGTTTCAAATTATTGTTCCCCATGTGTTTTGGCTTCCTTTACTTCAATTTGAGTCACATCTGGCTATCTCCTGCCTATATTCCTGATCCCAGTTTCCTTTTGTATTGCTTTTCTATCTTCACTGGAGCTTTCAACACCTTTCACTTTTGCATCCTCCAACCATTTCGTTAAACCAGTTATATGCATTTTCCAATGAACTCAAAGAAAATAGTCAACTAGTCATTAGAAACCCCAGATTCATTTCTGGCTTTAAGCGAGTTATTTGCCTTCTTTGGGTATGATCTATGGATTGGGGTAGCCATTTTCTTAGCTTCCACAGAGGAGTGCCTACAGAAAGGAAAAGGCATGCACATATGTTGAGCCTTGAGATTCCAAAAGGTACAAAAGAGGAAATTCATTCTGAACTAGGAAGGCACTGCAAGCTACCATCATCAGAACTTAGATCTCCAGATTCATCCACTTATTTGCTCCTGTTGGTTGTCACATCAAAATATTCATGGGTTCTGTCCCTCACATTGTCTATCCAGCCATTTGAGTCTTTGATTTTACCCCTGTAAAAGAACTCTTGCTATGTTACTGGTCTATAATTAGACTTTTCTATTCTAACCTACAATCCTTTGGAATTCTAGTGCTCCATCCAACCATTCTGGCTCCATAAAACACTTTCACCACGACCACAACCAACACACACACATGTGTGTGTGCTTGTGTTGGGATATGTGTCCTTGTGTTGGGAGTACTAAAAATTACCCTGGAAGAGGCTCTACTCTATATCTAGAATATTCTTAAAGGAGGGGTTTCTAAACTTGAATTTTATGAATTAGAAATTTATAACAGGGTAATTGTTGTAAGATTGTTCTTTGGAGTGCTAATGTCCTACGAAGTTCTAGTTCTGATGATGAATATGGTAGTCATTTATTCAAGTTCATACAGGATTGAGCCAAAGAAAGGTGCCCATGCCTTTTAATGCCTAACTATGTTAGTTTTCTCTGCTATGTAACTAATCACCACAAATTTAGCAGCTTCAATCAATCACATATTAATTATCTCACAGTTTCTATAGGTCAGAAGACCAGGCCAAGCTTAGCTGGATTCTCTACTACCAAGTCTCATCAGGCTGCAATCCAGGTGTCTGCCAGGAGTGCAGTCTCATTAGAGGCTCAGAGTCATTGGGAACCCAAGGAGAATGATTTTGTGTATGCAGTGATCCTAATGATAAAGTGCTGAGGGCTTAATTCACTTTAACAAAGTGAGAGAGTCAGAGGATTGAGAAAGGAAAAGAATTAGGGAAATATATGATATCTGTCATTGTATGTGAGGATGAGAGAAATAGAGAAGGAAGTAAATGTACAATCCCCTATTTTTGAGTTACTCAATGGAGTTGGGTGACCCTCAGCCTTCCCACTAGTGGATGGTTTCAGAGAGAGACACTGTTAACATATGCAGCAGAGGGTGTGGAGAAGACTGTGTATACTTGCTAGTGAAATGAGCTGAGGGAAGACTCCTACCAGCAGGCAGATGTTCACAGTTTAACATGGGCTTCCATTGGGATGTGGGAAGTGCACTAGAACTCTGCAGCACAGAGATCTGTTCCCAATGCCAGTGCTAGAGTTGGACACTGACTTTAAAAGAAAGCAAAGAGTGAGACCTTCTGAGTAAATCGCCTGGGGCTGCATTGTACTTCTCCAGCCACTTTGGTATTGCTTCCTCAAGACTAGGCCAATCTTGGAGATTATAATAAAATGTCCTCGGTTAAATGGACCCATTCTGTGCCAAGTTTCTCCTAACTGGCAGGTTGTGCTTATGTTAAGCAATTCTTAATAGTGTCTTTGTTGGTAGATTATTAAATTTTAGGTGAATCAACAGTAGCTCTTCATCAGGAAGATCAATGACCCTTGGCACAGGATAATTACTCAGAACACTTGTATTTCCTGTTCTGCATCTGTGTGGACTTTGGACGGTAGCACATTTGGCAGGGCACATGATGAAATATTGACAGCCCAAGACTGAAAATTTACTAGACTTGCTTTCCGGTCCAGTTGTACCACAATTAGCCCTGTGACATTTGTTTGTCAATAAACAATTTCATAATTTCTCTCCATCTCAACCGTAAAATTATAATTCATATTAAGAGTAAGTACTCTTTATATATCCAGCACTAGACTAGGCTCTGGTTGTGGAAGGAGGATAGTTAAAGAATTATGGCTCAATTCCAGCTTTGGAGAGTCTATCTTATCTACCATACAGGGTTGAAAATATCTAACAAGGTGGCTTCTATGTTTTGAGAAAGTGTGACACGCTATGTAAGTGTAATTTATTATTCCTTTTACTGAATAAATAGTTCAGTATTATTTACTAAAGAATAATTCCTTTTACAAGCTGATTCCTATAGTTAATTTTTTTCTCCTCACAATGTGATTGATGGCTTACAAGTATTTCTCACTGATTTCCCATCCCAAGAAAATGTCTGGTTGTGTAGGTCAATGACCACATTCTATAACATTGTCACATAGAGAAATCCTTTCCTTCTTTGTCATTCTATCTTCCCAGACTCTGACCACCTTCAGCCCTCATTAAAAGGGCTTGGTGGAAAAGTAATACCTTTGTTTCTTCACAACCTCTGATGCACCCCCGTGCTGACTCCAAACAGCTCATGCTCACTAAAATTGAGCTTTCCTCTTATTCTCACATATTCAATCAGAGCTCCATATGGGTAAGCAGGAGATCCCAGATGGCCTGACCACTTCCTGGATCAGAAAGCTTCTCAGTATATAAAATAGAAATCTCTTTGATGATCCATGTATTTGTCAGGATTTGTTACACAACACATGTCCCAGGGAAGTCTCCTGTGATTTCCAGCACCTCTATCATAAACCCAGAAAGGCAGTTGGTTGGTTTGTTTGTTTATTTAGCCTTCACTTGGGCAGTTGGTTGCAGAGTTTCCTATTTCTTTTCCTTCTGCATGTCTCATCTCCTAACTTAGAATGCTGTCATGGTGGCCTTACTGTTAAAAACACGTGAATGCTAAGATCCAGGATAGAGTGCTAATTCTCTACAGTACTTCTTTGAGATGTATTTCTTATTTATTTGCGTTTCCCAACCCTCACCTACCTAAATGAAAAATATCAAGTCTAAACAACTTTCACCTCTAAAGGAAATGACCAATACTCAATTAACCTAAGCAAAATTTATTCTTCTTTCTTAAAATATATGCATTCTTTTACCAAAAATTTGTTGAATTCTTACTATGTGTGACACTGTTCTAGGTGCTTAGCCTACAGAGTTTACAAAATACGCAAAAAATTCTGATTCTTCTAAGCATTCTTATTCTTATCTTATCACCAGAGCTTATAGAGTGGTGAGGAAGAGAGATAGTGAACATAATCAGAAGCAGAATCAGAAGAAGAAGAAAACATTTTTTAAAGATATCATGCTAATTGTGATAAGTGCCATAGAGAAGATAAGATTGACAGGGAGTGTCAGGGTTGGGGATGCAATTTGAAATTGTAAACACTAATAATAGACTGTGAAAGACAAGTATAGAAGCAGAAGGTTTAGGATAGAGTGATGGCAGTAAGGGTGATGAGAAGTGGCCATTTTCTGGGCTTATTTTTAAGTTAGAACCAACAGGACTGTTGGTGAGTTGAATTTGAGAAAAAGAAAAGAAAGTTATCATGAAAGAAACTAATTTAGGTGAAAAAAAATAAAACAAACAAACAAGACTTGTTTTGAATGATGAGGACAGAGGAGTTGTCAGATGTTAAGAGGAGAAGGTATGAAGTAATAAGTTAGTGGGGAAAACAGGAGAAAAGGAAGATTTAAAACCACACTAAATGGTAGTTACCTAAAATTGAAAAAATGTAAGTTCTCAGATTGGAAGTGCATCCTCAAGTCTTGAACAAAATATATAAAAATAAATTCACATCTAGATACATTGTAAGAAACAGGCAGAACATCAAAGAAAATAGAAGACGTTTAAAGCTCTCAGAGAGCAGACTTTTCCTTAGCTACAGTCAGTGCCAAAAATAACAGAATAATATCTTCAGTGCTGACAGGAAGTAACTGTCAACCTGCAATTTCATGTCCAGTCTTTCAACTGTATGGACAAAATAAAGGTATTTTCTACCCAGCAAAGACTGAGTATTTATTGCCCACAGATACTCA
Source organism: Chlorocebus sabaeus (assembly GCF_047675955.1). NCBI lineage: Eukaryota > Metazoa > Chordata > Mammalia > Primates > Cercopithecidae > Chlorocebus > Chlorocebus sabaeus. Next base: position 49,511,055 of record NC_132915.1, read on the forward strand.
GGAAGGAAGGAAATTATTAAATGATTTACCTCAATTAGAAGAAAAGTGAACCCAGAAACAAAGAAATGAAACAGTGAGCACAGAAAATAAAAATAACTAGTATTCTGAATTTTTGAAGATACAACAAAAGCTCTAAACAAAAAGCTGGGAGTGGGGGCATTGCTCATGGGTAGTAAAAGTAGGCTAAGATCTTGTTATATCTGGCAAGAAAATATAAATATTAAATAATGAAATGTTGGTAGAAAATGTATGGTTAAATATTTTGTTAAACATGTAAGAGTGACAACTAAAATAGTAGGAAAATAATCTAGCTTATGAAACAGGAGAAAGGAGAAAAGAATGTAGAAACTGTATTAGTTCACCAGAAGAAAGGAAGTCAAAAAAAATAAGCAAGAATAAGGAAGGCCAACAGAAAACCTAAAATGAAAGGTTAGAAATAAACTCAAATATAGCAGAAAATAATCAATGTAAGTACTTAAGCTTACCTAATAAAAAGCAAAGTTTAGTATTGAGAGTGTTTTTTAGGCAATTAAAACTAGATTTTGTTTTGGTATCCCATCTGGTAATTTCTGTTTTAGAGAATGAAAGACAAGGTAAATTTCCAACTAGTTTTACATCAATGTTTGTGTCACATTTATTCAAAACTAGACAAACTGTTAAAAGAAAAGGATATATTTGCAAACAGATGCAAAATCTTAAATAAAGTACTAACAAATGATCTGGCAGAGTGTAAAAACCAAACGAGGTTTATCTCAGGAATGTAAGAATAGTTCAATAAAAGAAAATCTATGCCATATCCCTTAAGTACAGATTAAAAGAGATTAGTATATAATTATTTTAGTAGATGCAAAAAATGATGAAATGTGATATTTATCAAGATTTTAAAAAAATCTCTGCAAACTAGAATTATAAATAACCAAAATAGAATTATAAATCCTTAACACCATAAGCCTACAGCAAGCATTATCTTAATAAAGCATTTCACCTGCTGTGACTGCTTCACGTTAATATGGTAATGAAGTCCTAACTTATTAAATAAGAGGAAAAAAAAGCAGCATTAAATTTGGAAAGGAACAAGCAAACCTCTACTTATTTGTAGATGATATGATTGTCTAGGAAATAAAAAAGAGTCTATACAAAGTTAAAATCAAAAAGAAAGTTTAAGGTTTATACACAAAAATCAGTAGTGTTTCTACTGATTGTGGTCTAGCAATAACCACATGGAAACGTAATAGACAAAAAAAAGATGCCACTCAAAACGTCAATAAAATGTAAAAGACACCTGGGGTAAATCTAAGAAAAGATATACTATAACTTTATGGAATAAGCTTAAAAACAGCATTGAAGTACATAGAAAAAGACCTCAATAAATGTACATAAATACCACATTCATTGATGGAAAGACCCAATATCATAAAGATAATCATCCTTTCAAATTGATATATAAATTCATTTTCAATAAAAATCCCAACAGGCTGGGCTCACACCTTGAATCCCAGCACTTTGGGAGGCCAAGGTGGGAGGATCAATTGAGGCCAGGAGTTCAAGAGCAGCCTGGTCAACATAGCAACAACAACAAAAAATCCCAGCTGAAATTTCCATGGAATTTAAAAAGCTGATCCTAAAACCTCTGTGGAAGAAAATTGGGAGGAAGATCTTGAAGAACAAAATGAGTAGTTTGGTGCTATCAAATATCATAATTTATCATAAAGCTTAGCAATTATAAGAGTATGCTATTGGTGCAGGTGAACAGACAAATAGATCAATGGACTAGGATAGAAAGACCTAAAAACAGACCAGTGTACATGGGAAAAATGGATATATAGTAGAGGTGGCTTGCAAATTGGTGAGGATAAGATAGATGATTATTTAATAAATGATGCTAGAATAATTGGTTATTTAGGTGGAAAACAAAACAAAATTATATACCTGTATTAGTCTGTTTTCACACTGCTATAAAGAGCTACCTGAGACTGAGTAATTTATAAAGAAAAGAAGTTTAACTGACTTACAGTTCTGCATGGCTGAGGAGGCCTCAAGAAACTTACAATCATGGCGGAAGACAAAGAGGAAGCAAGTACCTTCTTCATGTGGAAACAGGAGAGAGAAAGTGAGAGAGCAAGGAGGGAACTAACAAACACTTTAAGCCATCAGATCTCATGAAAACTCACTCACTATAACAAAAACAGCATGAGGAAACTGCCCTCATGATCCAATCACCTCAGACCCGGTCCCTCCCTTGACACATGGGGATTACAATTCAAGATGAGATTTGGGTGGGGACACAGAGCCAAACAATACCTTTTCTATGCCAAGAAAACCTCAGAGATGAATAAAGCTATAAACATGAAAAATAAAAATTTAAAATGTTTAGAAGAAAATAAGGTAGAATGTCTTTATGTCTTTAAGTTAGATAAGGATTTCTTACCTAGTTACAAAAGGGAAATCTCATTGAGCCATAAACATGAGGAGTTGCCCAATTTGAATAGTATCAGAGAAATTCGATTTACAACAGTAATAACACATCCAATCATAACCATAAGTTTGGCAAAAATTAAAGCCTGAAAACACTGACAAGTATTGACATGGAAGTCATAAAACCAAACTTTTTATACACTACTGGCAGAAAAAATAGATTGATTAAACTTTGAAGAGCCATTGGTTATATCTACTAATGTAGAACTTCATACTCTAGCAAGTCACCTCCAAGGTAAATCCTAGAATAGTATTTTTAAAACTGCAGGTTAACAGATAATGAAATCAATTTATCGGGAAGTGGAGGACAGAAGAGGGGAGGGGACGAAAAGGCAGAGAAGGAGAGGGATAGAGGGGGGGAAGAGAAAAAAATAGCAGAATGCATCACCAGTTGGAAGGTGTAGTCGATGCTGTTGGTGCCCTGCCCAGATCTTCTTCGTGGGACTAATGGATTCACTCCCAACTGCTGTATTAGCTGCTAACTGCTCACAGCTGCCCTCATTTCCAGAGCTTGCCCTTGGCTGATGGGAGCTACTTCAACTAGAAATGTCTGGGAGCTTACACTCTTCTCTTGACCCCACGAAGCAGCCAATGACTGACAAATAAGAGGTATGTAAGTTGGGGGCCCCCTACTCCACAATTTCCTGAGGGATCAAGCTGAGGCTAGACCTCAGCAGAAACAACATCTTTGCTTAGCTCTTTCCTCTATTCTGTCCTGCTCCCCTTTCTTCCTTACAGGTTTTCCCTAGCACAAGAAAATCTGTCTCAGGCTTTGCTGCTAGGGAACCTGACCTAAGAAAGAAGGGTACATATTTTTAAGTGCTTGTGTAGGTATATTGAGTTATAATGTAAAATGTATTTTTAGAAGTTTGAATGCTTCTTCTCTAGGGAGAATCCTGCAAATTTACACAAGGAAACATGTATAACAATGTACATTGTTGTGGTAAAAACTCAGAAACAGTCTAAATGGCTATCAGTAGGAGCATGGATAGATGGGTATGGAAATAATAAATCCTACTCTCATAATTACTTTTGGGGAGGAGGAAGGGAATGAAAGTCAAAGGGGATATGAAGGAATTTTCACTTGTATCTAAAATATTGTCTTTATAATTTTTCTGAGAAATGTGGAAAAATCCGCCTTTATTAAAGCTGGGAAGTGAGTAGGTACATTAAGTGTTTGTAGTATTTTCTATACTATATATATAAAAAATATTTCATTTAAAGCAAGATATGAGAGCTCTAAATCCTCACTCAAACCCATTCCACTTATCTCCCTGATGCACTCCTGTGGAATACACATATATGGGGAAGTCATTTGTTTCCTCCTTTTTGATAATAAGAAAATAAGTAAGTTGTATTTCCCTCCTTTGATCTTTATTCCAAAGATACTTATGGGAGAACTATGTTAGATGTTAATAATAATAAACCATATGAGTCTTTATGGTTAGCTTGTGTTCTCAATGGCCACGGGTCTGAGGATATTGTTTCACAGCATTTGCTCCTCTTGTTTACTCTCCCAAATCCTTTAGAAAGTGAGAAAAATAGTATGTACATACATAGGAAGGAGAGAAGAAGGGAGGAAGAGAGAGAGGAAAGAATGAACAAAGGGAAAGTGAAAGTAAAGGAAAAAAGAAACGGGATCATACAGTTTGTCAGTGAAAACCCTGAAACTGTAGAGATGGTCGTTTCCTTTCAGTTCCTAAGGATGAATCAGAACTAACCACATTGGAGAAAGTTCCAGCAGCCAATTATATTCTAGCTGCGGGTTGTTTCTTTTTTTCTATTTGTTTTGTGAATATGTAAGGAAATTGAGGAAAAGTTAGTCTTCTTCCATCTCCCATTGTAGCTCCACACACCATAGTTCCATAAGAAAAGGCTTCCCATTTTTCTGTCAAAAGCATCCAAAAACCATGTATTTTCTTCCAGCTCATTTTGGCTTAAGGTGAAGCATATGGGAAATTTGCAGGAGATCAAGTCCATCAGCCAGACATCAGCCTGTAATGATTTGTGGCCATGTAGGTATAAAGAGACCATAGTTGTCCATTAACTGCATACATATGGCATCTGGGAATGTAAACTCACAGCCTTTACCTTCAAAACCACATGCTACCCAGGGAGGTAAAACCGTGGTTCACAACATGTGGGTTGTGACCCTGAGTAGTCTGCCAACATTTGGCAGGTGGGCAGCTAGAGATGAATTGTGTGCCTACTGCAATTTCCTTTCTTTGGGGCTCCCTTGGGTGTATGTGTGCACATATTCTCTTGGCCATAATATAGACCTGACATGGAGCTGGAGCAATACCTGATGAAGACCTGAAACAATACACATTCATATTCCTGTCTTGTCATCTAGTGGGCACATTCTTCCATCTGTCTTTATTTTAAATGCATTACAGATATATGTTTACATATTGCATGGGCCTCTGCAACTTTTGTAATCTCTATCAATCATGAGTGTGTATTACAACCCCTATGGGGAAACCTGACTGTTTGCAAATAGAGGTATATCCAGCCAGCGAAGTAGTCTCTGACTAACATTAGGGAAATAACTTAGGACTAAAGTATTTGTTCTGATTTGTGCGAACAGGGAGGAACCTAATGGTAAGGACATACTTGAATAGCTGTCTTCCTGTCTTCCTTGTCTGTCCCAAATCCTTTCTAAGGGATTAATTGCATTGTTCATTCTCTAAATCCAAACACTGGTGGTAACTTTATCTCAGCGTTAGTAACAAATCCCTTTTAGACTGTTTATACTCTTGTTGGTTCTGAACAGCCTTGAAAGGTTGCCTTTCTGAAAATGGTCAGATTTTCCTATCTGCCATGACACACAGAGTCAATTGTTTTAAAATATAAATATGATATGTTGACTCTGCTGCTGGAGTCAATGAAATATTTTAACTATGGTTTGCCAATGAAAATCTTTGATTTGTTTATGGTTTCTTTGGTATGCGATGGTGTGTAACCTCACTCTTCTTCAGGGCCATGATCCTGTACTAACTTGGCAAGTGGTTCGAACTTATTTGCATCATCTTTGTGGTGTTTTAACACCCAATTGGCCTCAAGAATATTTAAGGATAGCTCAACCACGTGAGTGAAAGGTCTCATGGAGAATTAAAAGCATAATCATACACATGACTAAAGAAAATGCTTACACATTTCTTAAAAAAAAAAAAAACTAAGCAGAATGAATTGAAGATAACTGGAGCTGTGAGGCAACTATATTTCTGTAATGTCCTATTAATATAACAAAAATAGTGTCTCTTCTGCCCTTCTATGCCCTGCTATCAGCGTGGCCTTGGGGCATTTCAGAACAGTCTAGGCAGCCAACTATGTTCAATAGCCACCGGAGCTCAGGCTTAAACACTGAATCTCTAATGTTATTGCCTAAAGTTTTCCCATGTCTATTGGGATAATTGCCACCAACAAGGTCACACACCTACAGTTCCCAACAACTACCAGTAATATTCAGAGACTGGGGAGTCTGAAATACATATTTTTTTCCCAAAGGAAATGTAGTCACAGAAATTCTGCTCCATCCACAATGAAAACAATCTGTTTCAGTTTAACTTCTTGGAGGCCAAGTCTGGACTCTCTTCCCTCCAGAACAGAATCTTCATTTTCTCTTTGCAAAACCAAAAGGTCCATTGAGGTCATTCTTTCATTAAAAACAGGTTCTATTTTTCCGCAAATCCTCACCCCTTATAACACAAACACTAGAATGTCTGAAATTGACACAATTCTTCACTTGCATATTCCCAGTTTACTAAATTTCAAATATTATTTTTATAGAGCTTTTTTTATCACAGGATTTGAGAATGGAATTTGGAAATGCTTTGACCTAAATTTCCTCTTAGTAGAAGAGACTCTAGACAGTGGTTTCCAAAAATCAGGGCTCAAGGTCAAAGTTCTTGAACTTCCTTTTCTTCTCCTCTTCAAAACATAAGCTGTGTTCCAGCTCTCACTCAAAAGTACAGAGCACTCTGAGGTGGGGGTCACAGACTGTCAGCTCCCAGTTGCACTTACGTACACACCCAGAGAAGGAACATTGATGATGGAGCATGAATTCCCAAGTAAGAGAGTTGGCACCCCAAATTGTCTTTTAAAAAAGAATCCAAGGGGAACAAATATGAAGATGGAAAATGGGGAGGTGAAGGTGACTCCGAGTGGAAGGGAGTAGACTGGCTTGCTGCAGGGTGGGTGCATTGGAGTGAGTTTCTTCAGAAATTCTCTGCTATTGCCCTGAGAGAGAAGAAGGGTGAACGTCCCATTGTCTCTAATCCAGGAAGAGGTTGAGTCCCAGAAAAAAAGCAAAGATTGTGATGACCCTTAGGAGGGTACAACCAACATGGCACCCAGTCTAAAACCTGTGCCTTCCTACTCCATGTGTGTCTCAAAGCATGTGGAAAAGGAAGGAGAGAGAAAAGCAGAAGATGCTGGAGCTCCCAGCCGAGGAAGGAGAGCTAAGGCTGCTCAATCTGTAGAAGGGGCACAGATAGTGGTAAATGGTAAATGTGGTACCACAGACAGTGGTAAATGGTGGTGGCTGCAGGGTGCAGAGTCTTCCAGAAGTCCTAACGGCCACCAGCAAGGGCCAGTCACCTCTGGTAACAAGGGCCTCTGGGGGAGGAAAGGGACTTGGTGCTGCTACCTGGGAGCAGGGTGTGAGTTGTGACATAACTGTGTTATTTCTCTTTTACTGCCTTGTAACCCCCAGAGTGCTGACTCCTGAGGGAACATATGCAATCCATTTTCTAATTCCATTTGTTTGTTCCATTAGTCACAGTTCATCACATTCCTACAGCCTAATGGAGAGCTCATTTCTTCCTGAGAAGCAGTGTAGCTCAGTGAAGACAGGTTCTGAAGTCTGATGCCTGAGGTTCAAATTCAGGCTCTGCTACCTAATAACAGTGTGACCTTGATCAAGGGCTTTGACCTGTTGTGCTTTGGTGTTCTTCTCTATATAAGGAAAGAATGGTATGAGTATCTACCTCATCAGTTTTTGAAGAAGGAGTGAATAAGCTAATATATATAAAGAACTTACAACAGTGCCTGGTCTATGTCAAACACTCAGTAGATAGTGTGTACAAGCTTTTACTCGTTAAAATTAGAGACTCTTGAGTAAAAAGAGTCTCATAAAATACTATTTCATTTATAGAATAGAGTGACAATGTGCCACACACTAAGCAAGGGCCTGGGGACACGAAAAATAACATTACTCAGTCCCTGCATTTGTCAACTTTTCCTTTGAGCTTCCCAGTCTCGGGTCCCTTATCACAGGCTCTCATTTTACTCTCACTTTGCATCAAAGCATTTATCACAGTATATTCATTTATATTTTATGGGATTATTTTTCTATTTCTTTCTTTTTTAAAATTAATGTTTGTCTTGAGCCTCACTGTAAGCTTTCCAAGGACAGAAATTGGGATCTATATACTGTTGTACCCCCATTATTCAACCTAACATCTCATAGTAGAAGCTCAGCGGTTATTTGTTGAATGAATAAATAGTCCAAGAGAAATAACTAGATATCACTTTATAGAAGTTTTCATTAGAACCCAGCACAGCAAAGGAGATAGGTGATGAATTTTGAATAAAATATCTATCAGCAACAGTCAAGATCTACTTTCTTAGGGTACCATGTGTCTCTGTGCTAAACAAATCATTTCTCCAAAAGAGAACATGGAATCCCTGGTACTTTGTCCTTAGGTTGTTTTCTCATCTGAGATAGGAAAAGATGGCACCCCGACAGGAAAGCAAGCAGCCCTTAATTTTAAATATTCAAGACAGATACATACAATACTATCTGAGTGGGGGATAGAGAGGTGGATCTATCTAAAATAAATGTCCTTCATTATACAGAAACAGCTGTTTATTGATATCCAAAAATCTTTGTGTGAGTGTTGGTTTGAAAGGGAGGAGGCCATCATGAAAGTAAGCATTCCATTTGTATTGACTAGAAGCTGTGAATCAAAATTTTTCAAAGATAAATTTTCCTCTGTACTTGATTCTCTGTCAAAGGGATGTCTATTTATCTTGTCCATGTTCACTGTCATGTTTGAGAGACATACTTAGCAGGTTGGATCTAAACCAATCAAGTCCAAGCTTTAGGACCAGCAAATGCTGAATTTACAATCGTGTACTCAGAAACCCCTGAATAATTGAACTAAAAAAGACACCAGTATCCTGAATAATTAAACGCCTTCTGCTGCATAAAGTCAGCCTTCCCCAGCCCTGAAAAGTAGAATTGTTTTCACCTGCAGTGGGTGGAACTGTTTGCATAGTGGACTACAGCAGCAAGCTTGTCGGGGCACTTGTACCAGACGTGGGGGTGATTATGCTATCTGAAAGGTATGTGCCTGTGATTTCCTAATTATTGCTGCCTACTTGTTTGGTCCTGCAGGAAATCAGGGATGGTTACAGCAAAACGTGACCCAGATCAATGAAGGATGGAGGGGGTGGGGACAGACAAGCACAATAAGCAAGCGGAAGCCAGGTGTGTCTCATACTGTCAGGCTAAGCTGGAGCCTGAATCACAAATACCAGAGACTCAAAAGAGATTCTAATCTGGGGGCTCAGGGCAAGATGGAACCTCCAGGTTACTCTGGCTATCTTCTGCTTTTTTTGAAACTGTAAAATTTGCAAAGGGAAACTTTTAGATACTATTTCATTCATTCATTCATTCATTCATTCATTCATTCATTCATTTGTTCTTCTTGAGCATAAAGCAAACTTTTATATGTATTACATATAGTAAGCATCATCTTTGATAATAATGACCACCATTTAGTGAGCACCTTCTAGGGGCAGACACTGTGCTAGGTAAAGGTAGGTCATAAAATTCACTGTCAAAAAAGAAACAGGCTAGAAAAAGTTACATCTATTACCCACGATTACATAGCCAGAAGATGGCAGAGTTGGTGTTGGGGCCCAGGTCTTTCTGACACTAGCATTCATGCTTTCTGCATCAAAGTAAACCAAAGCTGTTCCTAGGGATTGCTAGGGAAAGAGGAAAGGAAGAAACTTGGAAGGATATTGAAGACACAGACTAGAGAAGGTTAGAGAAGCCCTGAGCACACTGGCGTGCCATCTGGAACTTGGGAATCTGCATTTCTCTTTTCATGTTTTGCTATGCATGCTCAAGAAAGAGGACTCACCTGGCACTGGAAAGCAATCCAGTTTTTGTTTGTTTTTAATGATTCTTAGTAAGACTTGATCTTAGCAGTCTTAATAAAGTGCAGGGGGATAATTCAGGCTGCTGTTGTGGTGGGTTTCTTAGCCCTATCTTCACAGGCAGAGTCCTCCTTGCCTTTTGACAGAAGTAGTCTCCTCATTTCCATAGTGTTGAGTCAGCCATTCTGAGTTTGAGTTTGCAGAGTTAGAGTCAGATAGTTCTGGAAGGCCATATCTCTGTTTTCATTTACTGAAATGTCCCAGAAGGCTTGGGTAGAGGTGACAACCACACTCCATGGCACAGGACCTCCTAATTTGGAGCTCCTGACTTGGAGTCATCTTGGCTTCTCAGAAGACTTAAGGACCCTTGGGCTGGAAACTGATGTGGGTGGTCCAGCTGAGCCTGCCCAGAAGGAAAAGCCCAGGTCTGTTCCTGCCTATTCAGATTCAACTACATTTATGAGGCCTGACACCTGCCAAGTACTTTGATACTTTCACGTGTTATTTCATTTCACCCTCACACCCACTCTAAGAGGCTGAAGTATTTTTCACATGTTATGAATTTTAAAAAATGGGCCACAGAGAGGTGCATTGTCTTATGCATGATCAGGCACCTTTTGCATAGTAAAGCCAAAATCTCTGACCTTCACACACATAGGCCGAGCAACCAATTTAGCCATCTGCAGCAACACTTAAATTTCCATTAGAGTGGAACTCTGAGTAATTTGTTCTAGCACCCACCATACCACACCAGATCAAGTTGGAAGGAAAGAAAGCAAAGGGGTTCATGCTTTATGAACTGAATTGGCCAAGGAAATCATGACTGAAAATTAAGTTAGAAAATACAGCAATCAATGCTTTAAATGGGGCCTGGGGAGCAGGTGCACCCCTAACAAAAGTACAAATGGAAGTTCCCAGTCAATTCCTATTTTCTCCCTCTCTGGGCTGCTTCTAGCACTGTGAGGGGCCTTGTTTGTATGCTTTGGGACACACCAGTGTACATGTCTTAGCTTTGTGTACATCTGTTATCAATCAAATGTTGGTATTCTTCCAAAATTCATATGTTGAAGTATTAACCTCCAACATGACTGTATTTGGAGATAAGGAGTTCAGGGGATAGTTAAGGTTAAATGATGTTATAAGGATGAGGTGCTAATTTAATAGAACTAATGGCCTTATAAGAAGAGGAAAAGAGAGACCTCCTTCTCCCCCTACTCCTGTCTCTTCTTCCTCCCTCCTAGTGACCTCAGAGAAAAGGCCATGGGAGGGCATACCTAGAAAGCAGCCATCTATAAGCCAGGAAGAGAGCTCTCACCAGAAACTAAATTGGCTGAATCCTTGATCATGGACTTCTAACCTCCAGAAAATAAATTTCCGTTGTTTAACCACTCAGTCTATGGCATTGTTAAAAACAGTCTGAGCTGATTAATACAACATCCTATCTAAATAGCCACTGAGCAGAAGCTCACTTGGTCCTGCAAGTGGACTGAGGCTAGGGTTGCCAGAAAATATACAGGATTCCCAGTTACATTTGAATTTCAGATAAATCATGAACAATTTTTTAAGTATTAACTATGTGTTAAGCATTGCATGGGATATTATAATAAAATTGTATTTGCTATTTATCTGAAATTCAAATTTAACTGTGCACCCTCTATTTCATCCTGTATTTTTACTTGCTGAATCTGGCTCAACTGAGGCTCTGGTCAGGGAGCTCCAGGGACCTCAGTGTTCAGAGCATTGTTTAATGTGTAAGGGGGCCTGGTCAGGGAGAGTTGGGCCCTGGATAGGAACCCCCCTTTGTTCCCCAGATTCTTTACCTCATGGGAATGGGCCCTCTTAGGCTCGAGGCCTAGAAAAAGGGCCGCTCTTGCCCAGGCCTAAAGGCAGTATTGGTAGCAGATAACTTGGAAAGGAGTACATGAGAAGAGCCTGAATTTAGGAATAAAGAGACCCAGGATCCATCATGAGACTTAGGCAAGTTACTTAATCTCTCTGAACTTTAGTTACCTGAACTGTATGTAAAACAGAGGTTTACATGGAATAATATTTGTGAGAAACCTATCCCCATGCTTAACATATAGTAGGTCTCAATATCAGTTGCTTCTATTGTCAAAGAAAAAGAGTTATGGTATGAAAATGCTTTGAGTTTCCTTGCCTTCTGTTTTTTTTGTTTTTGTTTGTTGTTGTTGTTGTTGTTGTTTTGTGGAGTTGATTCACACCAGCTGTGAACTGGAAGAGGGTGTTAGGTATTTCAATTTGTCCATGAATGGGTTAGGAAGGGGTCACCCTGTCCAGTGGTAACCTTCTGGGAAGCTTACAGAGAGAGACTAGGCTAAGCATTCCAGGAGAGGAGACAGAGAACTTGATCCTTTCTGGCCCATGAATTGATATGTCTCCCTCTCCCCTACTGTTATTCATATGTCTCTGGGGCCTGGTGCATAGGTGAGGCACTGTCCTTTTCAAGAAGGCAGGGAAGGAGAGGTGGAGGAGAGAGAGCAGAGCAGTCACCCTACCTGGGCAGAAGAGGCTATGAGGTATGTAAATATTCTCTTAATTCACCTATTTGTTTTTCCATCTTGAAAGGAGCCTGCCTAGATGAGAACTTAATCCCATGGGTTGTAACTCAGGGCCATGAGGATACACACAAAGGGAACCCAAGGAAGCTGGCCCTAAGGCTAAGTGCTGAGTGTTGGAGGAAAGATATAAATGAACTTGGAACCTCATGAAAGCTCAAGGCTCTTCTCTCAATTTCAGTCTCATTCCCAAGCATCACGCTGTGGGATTTGACTCAGGGCGTTTCCCTTGTTAAAAGTCAAGAGTAAGAAGTAGGGGGTGAAGGCAAACTGGCTTGGGGCCAAACTAAGCAGCTTCCTTTTTAACTTGGGTGTATCAATGGGAGTAGAATTTTTGGAACTCTACGATTGGCACTGAGGTTCCTTTCTTTCACAGATTGTAGTAGGGTTTTAAATGACTAGGAACTGAAATGACTATGAGGTTGGTTATTTCAGGGGGGTTTTGAGGCCCTAAGGTTAGAGAGGTACTGCATTTAGGGTGAGCAAAGGGGGGGAAATTCCAGGAAGAGGGCTTCTAAGAAGAGGTTACCTAGAGTACAAATGGAAATCTGTTGGTCAATGTGACCATAATACTTTCACCAGCCCCTTCTGCACCTGGGAAGGTCTCTCATAACCCACCACAGTCTCTGCCCCTGAAGGGCTACTGCATCATTAGATTCTCTGCCACACACAGATAAATTGAGGCACAGTTTCAGGAGTCTTAACTTCATAAGAAGAGGCTTTCTCCTCCCTCCTCTTCTCCCTCAGATCCACTCTCCTCCTGAAAGAAAGCATTTCTCATTCTGTTTTAAATTACAGTAATGAATACGTGATATGAAATAATAAAATGTAGGTACCTTTACCAATGAAAACCATGTGTCATCAGAATCTACCAACACCAGCAAAGACACCCATCCAGTGCCCACCTGGTGTTAACACTGAAATTTTCTTACACTCACCATATTAGGACCCAAAAGAAATTACTCCCATAGACTTATATGAAAGTTTAAATCTGAATGAGTTCTGAAGTCAAATAATTAAGCACCTACTATGTGTAATAAAATAAGCACAGTACAAATTACCAGTTCAATTCAGCAGGTGTTTGTTGAGCGTCCACTAGGGAAGCAGGTAACATAACGATGGGCTCTGAGCTCATCGCCTATGTCTGCATCTGGACCCCACCACACACTAGTTGTGTGACTTTTTAAAGGTGATTTTAATCCCTATAAGCCTAGACCTCTCAGAATACAGACTATTAGAGTATTACTTAATTGGGCTGTTGTGAGGATTAATTATCAAGCCTTCATCCATAGTGTCTGGCACAGAATAGTTGTTTAATAAGTAGGTCAGAGGATACAAGGAGGATTACATGATCTCTGTCCTCAAGAAGCTTACAGCCTTGAGAGAAAATAAAGATAAGTTGCCATCCGTCCTAGGAGAGAGGTGTGCCACAGTGCTAAAGGGACCATAAGCCAGTAATCCCAGCCTAAGGCTGAGGAGAGAGGAGTGGGAGGAGCTTGGGGGTGCAAGCCAAACCTGGAAAGATTATCAGTTTGGAGTTAGCCAAGCTGAAGGAACAGGAGGAGCAGAGATGCAAGACAGCATTACGGCTTCTAAAAAACATGGCTGCAACATCAGTCACCACCTTGTTTCACTTCTACCAATGCCCAGTCCTCTCTAAAGCAAATCTAGCTGCCACCACTTTTAAAGTTCACCTTTTCATTCTCCTCTAGAATCTTCTCAAAATTGTAAAGACCTGCCAGTCTCATTCACCAAAACCATTTCCTGCTTTGAGCATCTTCTCCACCATGCCCATCCTATGGACTAACGCACCAGCAGGTGCCGGCCCAATACTCTGGCAGCTGCTGGCCAAGCTACAGGAGATTTGACATTCTTTTTCCTGCCCCCAACAATCCCCAACATTAACTTGACTAAAACACTTCTTTGCCTTAGTCTACCAGTCCATAAAATAAAAGCATACATTCTGACCATTTAGATAGGAGACTTGTAAATTACAAAGGCTTGTGGAGTCCTGAGAAATAGGGCTAAAGAAACACTCACCACTTAAAATATGTAACTAAAGAGGAAAGACTTCCTACTCAGTGCATTGCTGGGTTAATGGGTTGATTTGATCACATCCAAGGTTGAATGTTTCCTATCAATCAACTGCAAATGAGGAAATCCAGAGCTTTGGCTGCAGTAATGTGCTTCATATGTTCAGAATTGTCCTCCAAATCAGCAACTGACTATGGTGGTCCAATGGGAGAAGACAGCTGTTCCCACGTCAGGAACTCAGCTTTCAAGGCCGTGAGTGCAGGGAGGGGAAGGAACCATGAGGACACTCCTGGAAATTCCAGCTTAGGGTGGATGTGTTGGATTTTCTTTTCTCTCACCAGCTCTGACTCCGGGATGCAACACCTGACATGGGAAAGAGCCTCCTCTAAATAGCTGCGGTAAAAATATCCTAATGCTAATTAAAAACAGAGAGCTTAGCTAAAGTGGAAGGAAACATTGCTCCATTAATGGCTTTGTCATTTGCTAAAACCTTATTTCTTTGCTGTCTTCAATTTGGTTAATTAATCTTTCACTGTTGATCTACTGCTGTCAACTAGGCAATATATGCAAACCACATCTCTGACTCCAGCCTGTTCTTCAGCCTTTGAAAAACTGGGGGGATGGGTGGTGGTTAAATAACCAATCTACAAGCCACTTGCAAAATGAAAAGTTTCATTTCCCGTGCATAAGGTGCCAAGACCTTTCTTCAGTAACCCAGCAGTGTTTTATTTCTCAGCTGGTGGAATTTCAAGTTAGTAGAAACTTCCGTGGTTTCTTACAGACCTCCTTGGTTACAGAGGAAAGGACTCCACACCCACCCCCCATATTGTGGGTGTTTTTACTACTCTTTTTATTGCTAAGCTCGCACTTACATTCTTTTTACTTTCATTTTGCACAATTTTTAAAAAATTATAAATTAGCACCTTCATTCCCCTCATGGTTGGCATCTGCTGTATTTCAAGTGAGAATGCATAATATCCTCTTTTCATGAGACTATCATAATCAGAAAAACACATAACCAGAATGCTGACATACCAGCTCCTACATTCTGTTTTTGTGGTTCTATTTATGAAATATTTGATACATGCAATGAGGTGCTATTTATAAAAATTTGCAGCATACTAAACAGTACATAATGGATACATATATACATTAGTAAAAATATTAAAGCATGTTTGAAAATTATAAGCATCATCTTCAGTATTTGAGGATATCTTCAATCTGAAATAATTTTACTAGCCCGGATTGTAACATGCTTACACATACAGACACACACACGTACACACCCATTTGCTCTCAATTTTGTTATATATATGAACAAGGCATTCTAGCGTTTTATTATCAGCCTAGAGAATGTCTTAGAAGACTTTTAATTTTTCCTTTAAAATAAAAGGAAAGCAGAGCAAATGAGATGTGGTCAATGGGGGTGATGCTAAATGACCTCACTTTTTGGGTGTGTTTGACTGCCTTCCAGTAGCTTGCCTCATGGGTCCATTTTTGAGGCAGGCTGTGGCTTGGCTCCAGGCCAGTGTGACAGTCAAGGCCTGAGAAGTCTCTTCTTTCTGAGATAATTTCTCAGGTTTCTTTGTTTTATTGGTGGATAGAAGGAGGGACCTCAAGAGGAAGGGAGTGGCGGGAGGGGAGGAGGGGGTGGTGGTCAGGTGGGGATTTCTAAACTCAAACAGGAAGTCCGGCTGCTGTCCCAGCCTGTGAAACTGTGTTGGCTTCAGCAGGGCAGCCCATGCAGGATGGCTTAAGCTAATCCACAGAGTCTGGGCCACTTTGGACTAATTCCTTTGAGAGGCTCCAAGCGTCCAAGGAGCATCTCTGACTCTGGCAGCCCATCCAAGGTAGTATTGAAGAAAAATGAACTCAGATAAAAAAGAAAAGAAAATATAAACTATCCGGTTAAAACGTGTGCCTTTAAACAGCTATGAGCCAGACACTAAAATGAGTTTATAAGATCCCAAGGAGACAGTTAAGGAAAGTGGGAACAAGTGAAAAATAAGATGCTCATTTCAGCATTGGAAAGAGCAGGAAGAAGGGAGCATTATCAGAAAGAGAGCCTTTAAGCCAGCACTGAGAGATAAAAGAGACCAGATGGCCCTCACCCCTAGGCCAGGCAGAGGACCCGCCCATCCCCTACGCACTGCCCCCTGTGAAATGCATGCGTGCTGCCCTCAGATCTGTCAGATTTATGCTTGCCTTTGCACCACTCCAAGAGGGGCACCAGTGCCGAACATCTTTGAAATTCTGTTGGATTCCAAGTGAAAAATCATTCTGCCTTCAAAGCTAAATGGAAGTTTGGTAGATGTATGTGCTTTTCCCTTAGGTTCAAAACAGAAATTACTCTGCTCACCATCTTTGTGCATTCATAGTTTCCTTTTTCGAGCAAAAAGGGAAATTACGATGAGGAAGCATCCTGTAAAAACAGAAGGTATTATACAATAACAGTATTGCTTCTTTATAGGAGCAATTTTTATCTACATTTTCTTTAAAACAGAAATGTAGCTTGCTTTCATCCAATGCAGTATGTTTACTTCTCTTATTTAAAAAAAAAAAATCTGTGGTTTTGATAGAGTGTCAGCATCATTATTTGCTCACATCTCATTTTAAACATTTTGCAAATGTCTGAAATAATGTACATAAACCTTTCAATGAGTTAGTACTAGATGCAGAAAGTACAGGAAATTATCACATCCTAAGTCATGTATTCCTGTGGAGGTTTTTTAAGCAGACATGAGAATATATTGTAATAGGAAAAAATTTAAAAAATTATTGAACTGTGATTATGCATTAGGTAGGCCCTAGTGACATAAAAATAGACAAAGATCTTACAATCTGTGATTCCTGCCCTCAAGGAGTTGATATCTAATGGGAGGAGAGAAGAAGGTGGAGAGGGCAAGTAAACAAATACCTGTAATTAATACCAAGTGGCAGGTGCTATAACTGAGTTAAGTATCAAGTTTCATGGGCTACCCATGAAGGAGCAATTATTTCTGCAGAACTGTGACTGTATCAAGGAAACCTACACCTAGATGGTATTGGTGAGACAAGACAGGTGACAGGATCCCAGAGAGAGGTAACAAAGCCAAAGAGAGGTGGAAATCTATGATGTTTTCTGGAAGCAGTAAGGAGTCCAGTATGGGTACCGCATGGTGACTGGGTGTGACAAGGAATGGCTAATGATGGAATGGAAGTGTGGGTTTGGAGTCAGAAGCAATTCATCAAAGGTTTGGATTGCTGTGCTAAGGAAGGTAGACCCCAAAGCCATGGTGAGGAGAATAAGCAGAGCTTAGAAAGAACACCTTGATCTTCAGATGTTGTGTTAGAATGACAAAGGAATCAAGGTTTTTGGACTATGGAAGTATTAGGATGAATAAAATGCAGGGAGAGATGAAGTCTCATTGGATCTGGAGAGAAAAAGTAGATGGTTAACTTAACAAAGTTTAACTTAGTCAGAAGAGCACTTGGCTAAAATAGGAGATAACAGTAGCTAACTTTTACTGTGTGCTGTTATATCTAGATCCATGCTAATCCTTCTTATTTAACCTTCAAGACTACCCTATAAATTATGCACTATAACTATTCTTATATTTATTTTACAGGTGAGGAAAATGAGGCAAAGAGAAGTTTAGTGAACAGCCTAAGGTCACCAATTAGTATAAGGGGGAGCCAGGATTTGAACACAGGCTGTCCAACCTCCCCAAAACTCTCTATGTATACTGCTCACAGAGAAGGAAACATGCTATGTAAGGAGAAGAAATAAGATCATGTGTGCATAAATTTCGAGGTTGCTGCAGGATATCGAGTTAGAGATTGCTAATAAATAGCTAAGAATATAGGTGTGGCACTTGGAGAAAGATGCATTCATTCAACAAATATTATTTCTTGAGCACTTATTTTGTACCTGATGCTATATCAGAGCTGGAGTTATAGCATCATCTAAATATTAGTATTTATGGAGCACTCACATGTGAAGCATAGGTATATCAAATTTTAGTAAAGCAAAAATTTCTATCACACAGCTGAACACATACTCTTTAACTCAGAGATAGCGCCTTTTGCAAAACAAATAATTCATCCCTTAAGTACCTGTTTTTGCAATTTCAGAATTACCCATATTGGATTTTCTTAAAGCAAAGCACCCTATAAACATATAATCAGGAAGAAAGAGTTCATTTTAATTTTATGATCCATTCAGCACATGTGTTGGCTTGGGAAATAATAAAATAAATATATCTCAGTCATTTGTGTTGATAGAATTTAATGAGAAGACTACAGTAATAACAAGTTACTCACAGGCCAACAGAATGCAGATCTCCCTCAAGAAAAGGGGGAAAAAATTCAATCATAAAGTTCAAGATCATGGGAAGGAAGGGAGAAGCCCCTGACATTTGGCCTGCCCTGGTCTGTGGGCCTTGGAATCCTTCAGCAACTGCAGTTGTACTGTCTGCCTGTATAACCAGGCACATGTATAGCCAGGCCCAGATGTAGCCTGCCAGGAGCACCTGTGAGGACTCCTTGCATCTACACCAGTCCCAACTGAAGCTGCCACCACCACCCTATCTCTGCTGCCAGCCCCAACACAGCTACTGAGTGAGATTTGTTCTACCTTAACTATTCAAAGGAGATAGCACCAGGATCCCTATCTATTTCTGTGCTACATGACCATTATACAGTGTGCTGCATTATTGTGAAGTGAGACTCCTTTCACAGAAAAATAACATGTGAGACAACTTATATCTTGAACTTAGATAGCACCTTCTGCTAAGTGCCTCTGCTTACTTTCAGGTATTATCTCATGAAATCTTCACAGGTTTCTATATTGGAAATATTCTACAGCAGTGGCATAAAAGGGCATTTCTATGAATATATGCCCTAACTGAGGGCATTTCCTAACATCTCCACCCACTGAAGAACCAACAGATTTTTCTCTTTTCAAGCAAATCCCATGGTGGTATCATCCTTACGTAAGCATCAACAGACCCTCACCAAGAACTCCAAGCACATACAGTCCAGTCTTGCCTCTCCCACTGCTGTAGTCTGAATGTCCATGTCCTCTCAAAATTCATATGTTGAAATTCTCACCCCTAAGATGATGGCATTAGGAGGTAGGGCTTTGGGAGGTGATAAATTATGAGGGTGGAGCCCCAATGGATGAGACTAGTGCCCTTATAATAGAGCGTTGAGAAAGACTCCTTATGGCTTCCAGCATGTAAGATTAAAGTGAGAAATCAATTGTCTACCAGGAAGCAGGCCCTCTCCAGAGACCTAATCTGCCAGTGCCTTGATCTTAGACTTCTCAGTCTCTAAAACTGTGAGAAATAAATTTCTATTCGTTAGCCAAAAGTCTATAGTATGGTGTTATGACAGCCCAAACAGAGTAAGATACTTTCATAATTTTCATGATCAACTGTTTTCCAGAGTTGGAGCCTTTTCAGGCGACCATCACAAAGAACCAACAGGCCACACAGCATAACAGTATAAGAGCATAACAGTATAAGTTTTAATTCAAACTTATTTACTGTGTAAACTTGGAAAAGGATTCTAACCTCTATGAGTCTTAGTTGCTTTATCTGTGAAATGGGAATAATAATAATACCTCCTGCTATGCTTATGAGAATTGAGTTATGACACACAAAGGGCTTAGAGCACATGGAATGCCCTCAATAAATATTTCTTGATTATATCCATCTGTCTGTCCACACGTGTATAAAACAAAGAGCATGAAAGTGGATGTCAGAAAATCCAGATTCCAGTGCCAGTTCTCCCGCTAGATAACTGTGTGTTCTTGATAAACTCAACCCCTCTGAGATATAGTTTCTGATTCCTGAGTTGGAATGGATTATTCCAAACAGCTGATTTTTTGGGAGGCAGCTGCAGCTGGCACCGATAGTGAATGCAAGGAACCCTTATGGGAGCTCCCACCAGATCTGCAACATGGATTTTGTACATCAAGAATCTTTCTGCCTTGGCTCAAGGCCCTAACAGGTGCTAAAGAAAGATTTCAAAAATAGAGCACATCTTATTTGGTTTGGGTTGCTATCACAAATATGCCATAAGCTGAGTTGCTTAAGCAACAGAAATTTCTCACAGTTCTGGAGGTTGGGAATTCCAAAATCAAGGCGCCAACAGATCTAGTTTATGGTGAAGGCCCTTTTCGTGGTTTTTAGATGGTTATCTTCCTGCTGTGTCCTCACATGGCAGACAGCAGAGAAAGAGGAGCAGGCTTTCTTGTGTCTCTTTCATTAGGGCACTAATCCCATTACTGAGGGCTCTACCCTCATGACCTAATTACCCGCCAAAGACTCCACCTCCAAATACCATCACATTGGGGATTTAGACTTTACCATATGAATTTGGGGGACCACATTCAGTCTACAAGAGAACATTTCTTCAGCTCTGCCTCACAAATCGAATTCTAAGGATTCATTTTCCATCTTATCAGGAACAGAGTAATTATCCAACTGCAAATCCTGACAATGTACAGCTATATTGTTAGCATTTATTTCTCTGGGGCACCCACGTGGCAGAGCTCCTACAGGGCTCTTAAGGACAATAAGAGATCCTCTAAATAGTTGTTTCCTCCAGAGATATGTTCATGGTTCTTCCTGGTCCTGGTCTCCCTTTCTCCCCCTGGAAGTTACTGAATGTAGACCACAGCCTGTACAGGTCAGGGAGCACAGTGGACAGAGCAGAGGCTCAGGCTGGCCAAACTTGTTCTCAAGACAAAGACAATGAAGCAAAGCAGACTCTGGAATCAGCCTGCCTGCCTATGAGTCACACAAGCTGTATGACTTTGGGTAAGTTGATTAATCTCTCTGGGCCTCAATTTTTCACGGGATAAAAACATGGATGGTAAAGTATATATCTAACCTGGTTGCCTCAAAGAGAATTGAGATAGTTCATGTTGAACTTTAGGACAATGCGTGGCATATGGTGAGTGCTCAATAAATGTTAGCTGTGATTATAATTATCACAGCTCTGCCATTGTATAGCTGTGAACCATGGACAGTTTGCTTAATTCCCTGAGCCTCAGTTTTCTCATCTGTAATCTGGGGGACGATAATACTTAACCTGTGGGTTTGTCATAAGGATTAAATGAGATAGTCCATCTGGGCCCAGCGCAGTGGCTCATACCTGTAATCCCAGCACTTTGGGAGGCCGAGGCGGGTGGATCACCTGGGCCAGGAGTTCGAGACCAGCCTGGTCAACATGGTGAAACTCCGTCTCCCAATAAAAGCACAAAAAAGTAGCTGGGCATGGTGGTGGGCTCCTGTAGTCCCAGCTACTTGGGAGACTGAGGCAAGAGAATTGCTTGAACCCAGGAGGCAGAGGCAGAGGCTAAAGTGAGCTAAGATTGC
Organism: Chlorocebus sabaeus; assembly: GCF_047675955.1. Classification (NCBI taxonomy): domain Eukaryota; kingdom Metazoa; phylum Chordata; class Mammalia; order Primates; family Cercopithecidae; genus Chlorocebus; species Chlorocebus sabaeus. The sequence goes on from NC_132915.1 coordinate 49,532,677, forward strand.
AGCACTGCACTCCAGCCTGGGCAGCAGAGTGAAATTCTGTCTAAAAAAAAAAAAAAAAAAAAAAAAAGATAGTCTGAAATGTCATGTGGCACTGAATAATGATATCTGCTATTATTAAAATTATGACTATTATTATTTATAATTGGAAATGAGGAAGGAGTGGTCACAGAAGCTGAGCTGACTCCCAACACTGACCTCTTGGGCCCAGAAAATAAGCCTTACACACAGACTCATCTATATAGATTCTCCTCCTGGTTTCATATTCAAATAAAAGAAAACATGTACAATTTCCTAAGTAACTCATAATACTCTAAAACAAAGAAAATTTACATTTATAAATTGTCTTGGGAAGGAACCATTTTCAATTTTTGCTAAATAATGAGCAGAGAAGGATTTTAAACCAAGTCAATACATGAGAACAACAATAGCAAGACCTACTATGATTATCCCAGTCTTTCTATGCGTAGCAACATACTTAATTCCCATAGCAGCTTTGTGATGTAGATAGGGAAAGGATCACTAAGCCCATTTAGCAGGTGAGGAAACTGGAGACTAGAATAATCAATCATCCTGCTCATGCTAGGCTATGGTAGAACTAGAATTAGAACTCAGGTGGCCTGGTCCACTGTTTCTCCAAAATCATTCTGGAAGTACTACACGTCTTCTCCTCAAAATGTTTAGTGGGTGACCTTTAGACTGCAAATGACAATGAGCCCCCAGCTGGTGCTCATGGCAGACATCACCAATCAACAGTGGCTCTTTCCTAATGAGCCCCAGAGTCTTCTTTAACAGAAGCCTTCAGGAGCCATTACCACTTGATCATATCTGGCAAGTGAAATGAAATCTCTCTGTTGCTCAGGCACTAGACCTTAAAGAATGAAAACTCAAGTCTTTATAGCAGGAGCTAGGCTGGTCATGGATAGAAGTAAAATAGTGGGAATGTCAGTACCCATGCACACCTCATGTGAGTGCTGAACACAAGAGCCTATGTCATGGATTAAGGAACAGCCAATTCACCTCCAGCTAATGTTTTATTATGTTGAAGTGAAAGCTCAACATTGTCATATCTTAATTTTAAGAAAAAGAAAGAGAAATCTAAAATCTACATGGTATCCAAAATTTCCCAATTATTTAATACTATGCAGCCTAAATAGAATGAATATATGGGTCACATACACCATCAGTTTGCAACCTTAACTATAAACCAAGTCTTGTGATCCTTGCCACTCTCTGAATTCTGAGCATCCATGTAAGCTTCACAGCCTGATTCCTGGAAGCACACTTCTCACCTCAATTAATTCGATCACTGAGATGCATTTGGATGAGCTACTCAAAATATGCAAGGCGCCAGCTGGCTCTGGTGTTTGCTTCCTCCAGACAGAGGGGTCAGGGTTAGTCTCTGCTGGGCTCAGCCTAGAGAAGAAGGCAGTGAAAAAGGAAAAGCACATCTTCCTTTATATGACAAGGAAAGCCAGCAAAAAACACACAACCAACCTTTGGGAAAATCTTGAAGCCTACGTTTGTCTCTGAGAATTTTCTCTCTACTTCTCTACTACTCTCTCCTCCCAAGCCTCTTGTACTCTTAGGTATTTCCTCTCAACGAGGTCCTCCAGGTTTGTCCCCACCCACTCTTATTCCTTTTTTAGCATCCTTTCTAGAAGCAGAATGAGTCTAGCAAATTCCTTCATGAGCTTTCTCTTCCTCTCTGCAAACATTTCAAACAAGTAAACTCAGATTAAAGCTATGCTAACACCAAGGAAAAAATAACCAAAATATTAGCCATAATTTTCTCTAAGTAGGGAGGCTATGTACAATTTGCATTTTCTTCATTAAACTTTTCCATGTTTGCTCAATCTACTATCATTAACAATCATCACTTTTTAATAGGGAGGATGGGAGCTATCTTATCACAAAGAGGAAGCGTTAGTAAGATAAAGTAAGTATCAAGAATTATGTAATAAACTGGTCAAGTTACATGGTATATCAGTTAAGATACCTGTGGCTGCAGCAATTTTTAAAAATCTTCTCCAATTGGTTCAAACAAAAAAACTCTTTTTTGAAACCAGAGATTTAGAAGTAAACCTCTTCTAAGATGGGTCCAGGGATGGTTAATTCAACAGCTCAATGATTCTCCAGGATCCCTCTGTCATCCAGAACATATCAATTGTATGAGTCTGCTTCCCTCATGGACTCAAGATGCTGCTGCAGTTCCAGGTATTATAGCCATGCTCCACAATGTCCAGAGGTAGACTGGGATTGGTCTGCCTCTATATCCTTACTGAAACAAGACATCTTTCTCAGAAGCTTAAGCCAGACTTTGCCACATGCTTCATTGGCGAGGAGTTGGGTCTCCTGCCCATTCCTAGACCAATCACTGTCAAAGGGAATAGGATCTCCATGAATAACCTGAGAGAATTATTTCAGTTGGAACAGACGTTGGGAAGCCGGCCACAAGGACTACAAGACAATGTGTTCACATTATAAATGAAAGTAGACTGCTATGAACAATGAGAAGATCATTATAAAGCTCATTTTGAAGGGCTCAGAGTCCACAAATATTCCATCCAAAAGGTATGTCTGGAAAGGCATATGAGTTTTATTCCTAATATTGCCTTAGATTTATATAGCAATTAATAATTTGTATTGTACTTTCCTGCAAACTTCCCCATTGGTATTTCATGTTTTCAGGGATGACACTATAGTTATTATCCCATTTCACAGAAAAGGAACCAGCTGAGCACTATGTCTGGTGTCTCATGGCAAGCAAGAGATAGAGGTGGGACAGGATGCCAGGCATTTTGACGCTTAGTTCACCAGTCTTTCTACTACACCATGTGACTCTCACTATAAAAATGCTCTACAGGAATACAGCACTTGTTTCCAAAGTACACACACACACCATGGTCTCACTTGATTCCCAAAACGACATTATGAAACATCAGGCAAGGTGTTGTCTTCATTTACAGATAGGGATATTGAGATTCAAGCAGGCTGATGGTAAGAAACTCAGGTTTGGATGAATTGAACTGGTTTTGTTTTGCTTTTTACTACCAATGGACAGTTGTTGTTGTTTTATCCCCTTGCTCCTTCTCAACACCTGATTCTAAATCAGCAAGCATGTCTCCAAAAAACATAGGATCCCCACCCCAATTTTCACACTCTAGGACCCCTTCTGGTTCCAGACTCTATTCCTGTCTGTTATGCCTAACTAAACAGCTGGTGCTTCCCTGCAAGCTCCTGACAGCTCCCCTTTCTTTGTTGCCTCAGGCTTCTCTGACCTTCCCATGGGATCATTAGTTAATCTCATCAACTAATTTGCTAAAGAAAGACTCCAGGCTCTTCCTTTCTAGGGAAGAATAACAATGGCATGTTAGAAACAAGGCACCCACTTTTGTTGCCTATCCCAAGGCAATTACCCCTATAGTGGGAATTTTAGGACAGGCTAGAAAGAAGTCTTGACTGTTGGGACATAGATGGTTAGGACCCTGTTCTCTTAATTATTATAAAGCAGGGCAAAGAAAATATTATGATGCAGTAGAAAGAGCTCTGACCTGGGAGAAGACATGCCTGCTATATGATCTTAATATCTAAGCTCCCATTTACAAAATATGAATATTAACTCCAGCCCAGCTCACTTTCCAGAGTTTTTTACAAGACTTTATCAAAGCATTCATGAATGCATTTTGAGCTCAACAGATGTGTAGTTATTTTATTAAACAGTTGCATCTAGGTGAGTGGATGCCTTGTAATTTGGCATTACTTCAATAATAGTTTGTACCATCTTACTTCCAAGTGTAACAGGTAGACAAAAAGAGAGAGACCAAATCTCACTATTGTTTATCCAAGGCCAATGATTCAGGGCAGGGTTCTCAATCTCGGCTCCGCACTGGGATCATCCGAGATTTTTACAAAATATGATGTCCAGACCCTTCTCTCAACCAATTAATTCAGAATCTAATCTCTGGGGAAGTGGGGCCCAGGCATCAGTACTTTTTATTAGCTCTCCAGGTGATTCTCTGTGCGGCCAGGGTTGTGAACTGCTGCATGTGAGTGATCCAGTAGCAGAGAGATTAATTGGATTCTTTTTCTTTCAGTCATGCAACCACACTTGGAGGACAGAGTGACACAGTCAATTCACAGGGGGGTCAGAGCATCCTTGGTTTTTTCTTGGCCCTGGGTCAGGTGTATGTCATGACCCATTCTGGGCACTGCAATTACTTCTTAGAACCACTGGATGCTTCATACCAAGTGCTTTAAAAATGTGACTTGGGCTTGGTAAAGAGGACCAATGAGGGAGAGTAGTGTGGGAGAGAGGGAATATGAGGTTGAAAGAAAGAGATAAAAGCAAAGAGAGAGGCAAAGACAGGCAGGGGGTGGGGTGCAGAGAAGCAGAAGCAGAAAATAAAACTGCTGATAGTGGCTTTCAGAATTCAGACCTGCTTTCAAACCATATGGCAGAGATATTAGCTTGCCTGTAATTACTACAACATTCTCAACTGCAGAATGACTTTCATTAAAACCCATGGATTGAAGCACTTGGAATTTGTGAATAATTCTTACTTTGAGCTCTGGTTCTATTATGCCTCTGTTTGGAGTTGATGTTTCTTAGGGAGGGTGAGACTCCACTTGTTCATCAAGCTGCTATTTTAGAAATAATGCCATCAAAATCAATTTAATGAGCATTTGTTTAGCACCCACTGTGTTCCAGGCTCTGTGCTAGGAGCTGCGTACTGGGAATAGATATCCCTCAGCTACATCCATTCAACAAATGTGTTCAATAGCAACACATGCCAGGCACTGTGTGGGGTGATGCAGGGGTAGGATATCCCTAGCAGATTGATAAGAATACAGGCAATTAATTGTGGTAGGGTCACAGTGTGTAACAAGTCATACCTCTATTAATCTGCTTCAGGTGGTGAAGAGAGGAGAATGGTAACTGCATTCATCTTTGACCAGGAGGGCACCTAGACTAAGTCCATTGTGACCACCACTTAGTGATTCAGGAAAAAGGCAGAGGTGACAATTTCTAGTTTCATGACACAATCAAATTCCAAGCAGGTTCCCGGATGGGAGTTGTATCTCACACTTCTAATAAAGAAATACCCAAGACTGGATAATTTATAAAGAAAAAGAGGTTTAATTGACTCAGTTACACATGGCTGGGGAGGCCTCACAATCTTGGCAGAAGGTGAAGGAGGAGCAAAGGCACATTTTACATGGCAGCAGGCAAGAGGCATGTGTATGGAAACTCCCCTTGATAAAACCATGAGATCTCCTGAAACCTATTCACTATCATGAGAACAGCATGGGAAAAATCCACCCCCATGATTCAATTACCTCCTATAAGGTCCTTCCCATGACACGTGGAGATTATTACAATTCAAGGTGAGAGTTGGGTTGGGAACACAGAGCCAAACCATATCATGAGTTGTTACTCTACCTCTCTGGAATGAAATGTGACCAAAGTTCAGTGTTTAGCATGTCTAATATCTATGCCATCATCCTTAATCACTTACCACTTAGCTGAGAGATGACAAAGGGTTTCATTTTATGTGTTAACTTTGATCCACTGGTAATGACTGCCTAGAGTACTGCTAATAACATTTCTGGACTCAGTGAGATAAAAAGCTTTGCCATCGGGTGGCATTAAACAGTATAGTTTCCAGCCCTGACTATGCCCAGTCTCCTTTGTTCTAGTGCTCTATTGCTCCACAATAAGCTACCCCCAAGTTAGTGGCTTAAAACACCAGTTCTTTATTTTCCTTGTGAATCTGCAGTTTGGGCAGAGCTCACACAGGACATAGCTCATATCTATATACATGGCATCATCTGGAGCAGCTCATCTGAGGCAGGAGGATCCACTTCCAAGTTGACTCACTCACATTGTCTGAGAGCTCAGGTGTAGCTGTCAGCCAGGGCCTCAGTTCCTTTCCATGTGAGTCTCTCTAAGAGGCTGCTTGGTCTTCCTCACAGCATGGTGAGTGGAAACTAAGAAACAGCAAGTGGAAGTTGCTTAGATCTTTAGAGTTTGTCCTAGAAAATGGCCCGACATCACTTTTGTCATATTCTACTGGTCAATGCAGTCATAGAACACACTCAGGTTAAAAGGAATAGAAAGTGTGTCAAAGAATTCATGGTCATACTTAATGGGCCACATTAGTCTTCTGTTTTGTGAAGCAAGTTGAGCCCAGCTCCAACTGTTTATTGTCTTAGTCCATTTGTGCTGCTATGGCGGAATACTACATACTGGGTAATTGATAATGAACAGAAATCTATTTGCTCACAGTTCTGGAGGCTGGAAAATCCAAGATCAAGAGTCTGGCATCTGATGAGGCCATTCTTTTTATATAATCCCACGGTAGAAGGGCAGAGAGTGAGAGAAAGCAAGAGGACTCCGAACTCATCCTTTCATATCAAACCCATTCCTGTGATAACAGTATTATTTCATTCTCCCCTCATGGCCTGATCATCTCTCATTAGGCCCCACCTCCCAACACTGTTGCCTTAGGGATTAAGTTTCCAAAGCATGCCTTTGGGGAGACACATTCAAACCATAGTATTTGCTAGGGTAGTTCATAATGAAAAGCATAAGGGAAGTTCAAGACTAATGGCTTGGGGGAAAAAAAAAGGTGTAGAATGTGAGACCTCTAGTTGCAACCAGCTCTGCTCAATGTGTCCTTCCTACTAAGCCTCTGCTCTTCTGGGAATATTGAAGAACTCCAAAGGCTACACAATGAAGGCAGACAGTCCTGCCAAGACTTCACCAATCATTTCAGGAAGTAGAGTGTCTGGGCCTGTACTTCATAATTTTTTTTTTCCTCTCTCAGTTACCAACTGGGGCTTGCCCTTTCTATATTGTGTTTCCTGCCCTACAGCTACCTCTTGGGTAACTGTCCCAAGGGTTCTTTTCTTCACCTTTCTAATCCTTACATGCTCTGCCATCAAGCATTATAAATGCTGTAGGATTCCCAACCCAACTGTGCAGTTCTTAGGTTCAGGGAGAGGTTGGGATCAGATTTTGTAGAACCGTGCATTCAGTGAGGGCTTTCTGATACCCTGGAGATGATTCATCTACCATACCTAGACAGTAGAAGCAACCTCTGGAGGTAATGAATCGCAAGCAAACTTGTAGTTCTTTTTACTCTTTTTATTTGCTCCTGCCATGGCCATTGAGCATGAAATGGTCCCAAGGGTAGGAAGAAATGAAACCAAAAAGAAAAAAACAATAATAAAACTCCAGCATGTATACACACACACACACATACACACACCTAAGGTGAATGAGCATGCAGAGCCAGTATTATTCTCTTGGCACAATTAAAAGATTCTTGTATTTGCCTTTGGTTACTGGAAGCTTAATCATTTCAGAGAATTAGAGACTTAAGCACTTTCAGCTTGTGTAAATGAGAGGCACTATCAATCTGTTTTTAAATTGGTTGTGGGTCTTCTGAGGTCTGCTATTTCAGCTTATACCCAATGCCTAGAAATTTTCCAAAGTTCCTTGTTCAGCAGTATACAGCTAGACTGGTTTGATCCCAAATGCAATTAGTGACAAATACATCGTAATATTAAAAAATATTTTTTAAGGCTCAGAGATTTAGGAACAAATACACTCCAAAAAATAAGATAAACACTCAATCTCTAGAAACTTCAAGGTCCTGAGTTAAAATCTACCTCTTTATAGTTTTCAGTCACATTGAAAGGCCTGGTACACTTTATTTTTCTATAGTTGACTTAACTCTACATCTGTGGTCCCAATCCTTCTGATCATAACAGATGCATTAGCACTGCAGAAAGGAAAAGGCACGGTGTTAGGACTGGTGTTAGGATTAAGCTCCTGCCTTAAACTAATGGCGTGGCATTGGGCCTCTGGAAAGAATCATGTTTATAAGTACAGAAAGAGAGGTGATTTTAAACCAGACTGAGTGGAGTTTGAATCCCAGATCTGCCGGTACTGACTTTTATTAACTAGTCCAGTTTCTTTAACATCTCTAAATTTCTTTTTTCCTCATCTGTAAAATGAGAGCAAAAGTACCCAATTTATCAGTTTGTTATGACAACTAAATAATATATGGAAATGACCTGGTACATAGCAAACCCTCAATAAATAATGGTTCCCATTCCCTGGGCCTCTGGTTTTTCTAAAATGAGTGGGCTCATTGGCTTGTCATCACCATACAGAAACATTGTTTTCCATGCACTGGCATGGGTCCTTAGCTCATGGAGTGTGTGTGTAAATAGCTAAGAAAAGGGGGCTGTCCAAAAAGATTCTTAAGACCTAACTACAAAGAGCAAGGTGAGTGCTGAGAATAAATCAAAAGTGTCCTTACCTTAAAACCTTTTTGCATTATAGTTTTCCTCTTCCTAAACTTCTCCCCCAAACCCCCCCACACACACCCCATGTAGTAGGGAGAATAATGACTCCCAAAGATGTCCAAGTCCTAACACCCAGAACTGTGATATGTTACATCACATGGGAAAAGAGACTTTGCCAATATGATTAAATTAATACATGTGATGATCAATTTTGGCTGTTAACTTGACCAGATTAAGGGATACCCAGATAGCTGGTAAAGCATTAATTACTCTCAATGCTTCGGTAAGCACAGAGCCTATTCCTCCTCTGTTGAAAGAGAAACACAGGTGGTTTGGCATTTGATTAGAATGATTGGGCTGCCCCAAGTTTATCTTTGAGGGTATTTTCAGAGGAGACTGGCATGTGGGTCAGTGGACTGAGTGAGGAAGATCCACCCTCAATGTGGGCAGGTGCCATTCAACAATTGGTGTCTGGATGGAACAAAATGGTACAAGAAGGGCAAATTCCTGCTCTCTCTTCTGGAACCAGGACACTCTTCTGTCCTCAGACATCAGCACTGTAAATTCTCTGACCTTTGGGCTCTGGGACTCACACCAGAAGCCCATGGGTCTTTCAGCCTTTGGCCTCTGACTAATAATTTCACCATGAAGCCACACTATTGGCTTTTCTGGTTTGCCAGCTTGCAGATGGTCTGTCACTGGTCTTCTCAGCCTCCATTATCTTGTAAGCCAATTTCCCTAATAAATCTCCTCTTATCTATCTATCTATCTCTCTCTCTCTCTCTCTCTCTCTCTCTCTCTCTCTCTCTCTCTCTCTCTCTCCCCCTCTCTCTAATGTCTGTCTGTCCATCCATCCATCCACCCATCCATCCATGCTACAGAGTGTGTCTCTCTGGAAAGCCCTAACTAAAATATTAAGTAAAAGACTCTGAGATGGTGAGATTATGCTGGGTTATCTGGGCGGTTAAAGGGACTATTAATCATGGAAGAGGGAGACAGAGGGAGAGAGTCAGAGGGAAATGAAACCTTAGAAGAATGGTAAGAGAGATGCAACATTGCTGGCTTCCAAGATGGAGGGAGGAGCCATAAGCCAAGGAACGTGAAATTTTTCCAAGAACTGGAAAATGCAAGAAAACAGATTCTCCCCTAGAGCCTCCAGGAAAAATTGAAGCCCTGCTGATACCTTGATTTTAGCCCAGTGAGACCCATTTTAGATTTCTGACTTCTGGAATTATAAGATTAAAAGATTATGTTATTTTAAGCCACAAAATTAACTATTTTGATAAAATCACATCACCCCAGCCCTAGAGAAAATTCTTTTTAATCATACTACTATGTGGGAGGATTAAATTTTATTAACCAAAAAAATTAAAGTTTGTTTTTAATATATTTATCACGCTCCCCCTACCCTGCCCAGCCAAGATAGGAGATGAGCAGTGGTTGAAGAAAAACCCTTGGAAGCTCCTCAAACAATGAATGAGTTATATGCCTACTGTTTGGGACAGAGTCAGAGACATTAACTGAAACTTCATAATCTCAAGTCTCTGGAGAGAGACTTGAGATCCAAATAGTCCCCAGTAATCATCTCGAGTCTTAATCATCTCAAGTCTTAATCATCTCAAGCCTCTGGAGAGAGACTTCAGATCCAAACAGTCCCCAGTAGCTATGATTTGAATGTTTGGCCCCTCCAAAACTCATGTTGAAATTTAATTGCCATTGTAACAGTATTAAGAGGTAAGACGTAGCAGGGCACAGTGGCTCATGCCTATAATCCTAGCACTTTAGGAGACCAAGGTGGGAGGATTGCTTGAGCCCTGGAGTTCGAGACCAGCCTGGGCAACATGGCAAAACCCCATTTCTACCAAAAATATGAAAATTAGGTGGGTGATATAGCACACATCTGTAGTCCCAGCTACCCAGGAGGCTGAGGTTGGAGGTCACCTGAGCCTCAGAGGTTGAGGCTGCAGTGAGCCATGATTGTGCCACTACACTCCAGCCTGTGTGACAGAGTGAGACCCCAGCTCAAAAAACAAACAAACAAACAAATAAATAAAAGGTGAGATCTTTAAGAGACAATTAGGCCACGAGGGCTCCAACCTCATGGGTAGACTTAGTGCCATTTTAAAAGGGCTGGTTTAGCCCTTCTTGCCCTCTCTTGCCCTTCCACTTCCTGCTATGGAATAATGCAGCAAGAAATCCATCGCCAAATACTGGCACCTCAATCTTGGACTTCAAAGACTCTAGAACTTGGAGCTAATAAATTTCTGTTTATTATGAATTACCCAGTCTCAGGTATTCTGATACAGCAGCAACAATGGACTAAGAAGCCAGTCATCCAAAAGAAAACTTACTAATTATGAAAGTTAATGGGGAAGAGTAACTTTTAAAGGTGAGGTGTAGGCAACCTTTTGTAACACTAGAGATCTTAGCTTCTGGGTGGCTAAATACAATTAGATATCAATTTTCAATTTCATTTTGTAGAAATCCATATGACATACGTCAGGATTAAAATACTATCTATCTTAGTTCATTTTGTTCTGCTATAACAGAATACTATAGACTTCATAATTTCTTTTTTTCCATCTCCATTGCTTTTATATTTTATTCTTATTTTATTTTTTTATTTCAATAGGTTTGTGGAGAACAGGTAGTGTTTGGTTACATGAATAAGTTCTTTAGTGGTGATTGCTGAGCTTTTGGTGCACCCATCACCCGAACAGCGTACACTGTACCGAATGTGTAGTCCTTTATTCCTCACCACCCCTCACCCGTTCCCAAAGTCCAATGTACCATTCTTTTTTTTTTTTTTTTTTTTTTTTTTTTTGAGATGGAGTCTCACTCTGTCGCCCAGGCTGGAGTGCAGTGGCGCAATCTCGGCTCACTGCAACCTCCGCCTCCTGGGTTCAAGCAATTCTTCTGCCTCAGCCTCTTGAGTAGCTGGGACTACAGGCACCCGCCACCACACCCAGCTAACTTGTGTATTTTTAGTAGAGACAGGGTTTCACCATATTGGCCAGGATGGTCTCGATCTCTTGACCTTGTGATCTGCCCGCCTCAGCCTAGCAGTAAAGTGCTAGGATTACAGGCATGAGCCACCACATCTGGCCCAATGTATCATCCTTATGCCTTTGCATTCTCATAGCTTAGCTCCCTCATATAACTGAGAACATATAATGTCTGGTTTTCTATTACTAAGTTACTTCCCTTAGAATAATTGACAGACTTCATAATTTTCTAAAAATAGAAATGTATTTAGCTCATGGTTCTGGAGGCTGGGAAGTCCAATATCAATGGGCTGGCATCTAGTAAGGGCCTTCAGGCTGCATCATCCTATGGTAGAAGCACAAAAATTAGGATAGGCCAGCAAGCATGTATAAAAAGAAGAGTGCCAGGGTCAGACTTGCTTTATAAAAGCCCACTCTTTCCAAAACTAACCCACTCCTGCAATAACAGCACTCATCCATTCATGAGGGCACCACCCTCATGACCCAGTCACCACCTGTTAGGCCCCACCATCCAACACTGCTGAATTGGGGATTAAGTTTCCAACATGTGAATTTTGGGGGATACATTTAAACCACAGTACTATCATAACTGTATTTTCATTTTCCTATAAAGTTCACTATCTTCCACTGGTAAAATAAAGCCTGGCTATTTTGAAAACTTGTAGAAAACACCAAATCTTTTCTTTGTTTTTGTTGTTTAGAGACAAAGTATTGCTCTGTTGCCCAGGCTGGAGTGCAGTGGCGCATTCTCGGCTCACTGCAAGCTCTGCCTCCTGGGTTCACACCATTCTCCTGCCTCAGCCTCCCGAGTAGCTGGGACTACAGGCGCCCGCCACCACACCTGGCTAATTTTATGTATTTTTAGTAGAGACAGGGTTTCACCGTGTTAGTCAGGATGGTCTTGATCTCCTGACCGCGTGATCCACCCACCTCGTGATCCACCCGCCTCAGCCTCCCAAAGTGCTTGGATTACAGGCGTGAGCCACCGTGCCCGGCCACCAAATCATTTTTTAAGTAACTCCATAAACAAAAGACAACATTGCTAACATGTTACATTTCCTCTGTACAGATAGGAAAAGGCAGCCACCAAAAGAGAAATAACCCTGTAATACTATTATTCTCTGACCAAGCTTGCTTCCAGCTTACTCAGAGTTTTACTTGTAAGCAAATAAATAAAACTGATGTCACAGGTTCCACTGGGGTTGGACAAACATGGTTTGAATCTTGGTTTTGGCGTGTCCTACCTATGTGACCCCAGCAGATGAGTTACTCCCAGCAGCTGAAGTTTCCTTGTCTCTAACATGAGAAAAATCAGACCTATTCCAGGCTGTGCATGAGGACTGAAGACCAAGTGTCTAGCACAGTGACCAGTAAAGGAAACTGGTCATTGTTGGCTCACAAGTAATTTTTTCAGGAATTCTTCAGCAGAATTGTTTTCAGGATTCCTAGCAGCTTTGCTGGCCACTGGCACCTCAGAGCTAACCATAGCCCTGCTGCTTGCATGAGAAGCACATCTACCTCAGCACAGCCCAGAAATAACCATCTAATATCTACAACTGGAGAAGTGTTTATTTTCCATTTATGAAACCTTATCATGAGCATTATCTCATTTCATATTTGGGCACCAGCCTGTATAAAATGGAAACCATCAAGCTGAACTTGTTTAGAATCTGCCATCTGGCTGCTTCCCCCTGGCTCCCTGAATGAACTCCTCCTGCCGGAATGTTCTCACCCATCCTTTTCCCACTCTCTGCCCCTCGTCACGCCCTCCTAGGTGTCTGCACTGAAGTTAGTACATTTTTCCACTGCCATGTGTGCCTTTCTACTCTGCAGGGTTGGTTTTGAATCCTTTTTTCCTAATCCTGAGAACAGGAACCATGGTGTTTTATTCTTCCCAAGGCTTGGCAGAGCGGCTTGGTAAATGTCAGTTAATGTTCACTGAGGGAAGAAATAAATCAGGGTGGAATAAATGGGTGGATAAATGAAATGGGTAAATTCATTAATTGTCCTCAATCCACTGGAGCCTACACCTGTACTATCACTGGTTTTTTCTTGTACCTAACCCATTTCAAAATTCATGTGCACATTTTTGTTTCTTCACTACTGGTTTGTTCTGAGGTTAACCTGGAAGGATAGTCAGCAATAAAATTAATCAAGACCTGGGTGGAGGAGACTGAGAGAGAAGAATTCTTTTCTTTTTGGTGGGGGTGGGGGTAAGACAGGCTCTCACTCTGTTGCCCAGGCTGGTCCTCAGTGATGTGATTATGGCTCACTGTAGCCTTCACCTTCTGGGTTCAAGCAATCTACCCACCTCAGCCTCCTGAGTAACTGGGACCACAGGTGTGCACCACACCTGGCTAATTTTTTTAATTTTTTGTAGAGACTAGGGTCTTACTATGTTGCCAGGGGTGGTCTCAAACTCCTGGAATCAAGCAGTCCTCCCACCTTGATCCCCCAAAAGCGCTAAGATTATAGGCGGGAACCACTGCATCCATCAGAGAAGGATTCTTCACATGCTTTCTAGTGAAAAATTAGGAAGCTGGCAAAATTCCAGGGGCACCTTCACACTGTGCTTCCTGTGAATAGCAGTCCTGAATCACCGTGCCCTATGTGTTTACATGAGTGATGCTCTTTGTAGTAGCCAGTGCTAGTAGCTAGCACTAACTTTACCCTATAATATGTGTTCCTTTTGGAAGACTTGCAATGTTCCTTGGTGCCACTGGGACGAAGCCCACCCCGAACACTTCCATTGTTGCAGGAAGCAAACCTGCTTCTCCTCTCCCTTTTGCCCTCCTGGATATCCCCCCATAAGGCTCTAACACAGTGAAGGCTTTAAGTGAACTTCATGTCTGGCTGGGCAGATGCAATCTCCTCTCTTGCTCAGAAGTTTGGATGGTTTCCTTTCTTGCTCTGCGTCTCTGAGCTGGCCCAGGTATCTGGAATAACTAGCTCTTGACGAGAGAGACCCAATGCCTCTTCCTCCTGCCAATCTGACATCTATCACAGTCAGCCCTGAGGGCCCCCATCCCAAGCAACACAAGGCATCGCATGAGTCCAGAAGATGCTCAGGTGTAACAAAGGCAGTTAGGAGCAAGGACACAAAAGGAACAACACCTCTGTTGAAATGTCAGTTCTGACACAACTTCGCTGCGCCTCAGTTTCCACACCTATAAGGTTAGCAAAAGTATCTACTTCACAGTTCCCTTGAGAGGAGGATTACATGAGTTCCTGTTTGTAAAGTACTTTGAACAAAGTAATCCCCTTTTCTCAGATAACTCAGTTCATCTCATCCATAGTGGGCAGGGTCACCAAAAGGCCAAAGGTCAGGGCAGCCGCTCCTGCTTCATGTGCTGCAGCTGAATTTGCCCTTCTCCAAAGATTTTCCTTAAGAAAAACATCAAGTCAAGAACTTCTGAAACAAATCTTTCCTTGGTGGAATGGTGGCATGAAAAGAGATGGAGCTAAAGTATCAAACACAACTGGCATTCAATTCTGTGTCCATCACTTACTAACTATGGAAATTTGGACAAAAGATCATCTCAGTTTTGGGTTCCTCCTCTGGTAAATGAGAGCAATCAATCGTATCTACATCATATAGTGTCCTCGTGATATTTGAGATCATATGAAAAATAACCTGTGGTAAAATATAGGTGCTCAATATTTGTTTCTCTTTTTCCTGAGCCTAAACTTTTCGTTTTATAGAAAACAGAGGCCTAAAGGAGTTAGGCAAGTTACTTAATCCCTGTAAAAATCAACATGCCTGTAAAACAGAGAAGGTGGTATTAATGCTTTCCAGAGGTCTATCAGTTCTAAAATGCGTAATCTCTGAGTTCAGGATGGCACAGGAGTCACTATTGGACTGTTGGAGAATCCTAAGCCACTCCGGCAATGAGCACAGAGGCCTGTCTCGGATTCACCCATGCTCCCGGTCCTGGTACATTTGGGTCTATTAGCATGGGTCTTTCACCACCTGAGGATACATCCAGGCCAGCTGGAGAAGCAGCCTCCTGCCAAATGGCTCTGCTCTTGCAGCAGGCTACAGCGGGAGATCCATATCAATGGCCTGCACTTCTGGAGGCTTCCTCATCATATGAGGATTAGAAAGAAAGGACATCTATGGCTTCTGTCAGAGCAGCCAGCAGTGGGTGAACAGGCACAGTCTACTGTGCGGATTCCTGGCAAAAGCAGGGTATCCATGGGCCTGGGTTATTGACTGTCATAAAAGGGAGCTGAAGAATAGTCGCCCAGTCTCTGGGTGTTCCCTATAGCCCACGACCTAACTCATTCTCCAGATGACTGCTCTTCTCATAGTTATAGTTCTTAGGCCACAAAAATCCCTTTGATAACTGCTTTTCTAGTTCCCATAAAGACCTCGGTAATTTTTTTTTTTTTTTTTTTTTTTTTGGCACATCTGCTAAGCACCTAATAATGTTTCTTTTCAGGAAAATTCAGGGGACACACAAAACTATAAACAATGGCATCCCAAAACTTGCTGAAATAGCAGAGCTACATTTCACAACCTTTATTTTTCTGAAAGAGAGTTTAGGTTCTACACAAGCAAATTTGAAAATCTCTACATCCTTGGAGATTCACACTGCACTTTAACATAGCCAAGACACTGAGCAGTACTATAATTAAAAGGAAGCTAGGCCAGGTTCAGTGGCTCATGCCTGTAATTCCAATACTTTGGGAGGCTAAGGCAGGAGTATCACGTGAGGCCAGAAGTTTGAGACCCACGTGGGCAACAGAATGAGACCCCATCTCCACAAAAATAAATTAATCAGTTAGGCATAGTGGAATACATCTGTAGTCCTAGCTACTTGGGTAGCTGAGGCAGGAGCATCGCTTGAGCCCAGGTGTTCAAGGCCAACCTGGATAACAGAGCAAGACCCTGTCTCTTAAGAAATGAAAAACAAAAATGGAAAAAAAAAAAAAAGCTACTTTGGTTTAACTGACAAAACATCATAAAAAATATCATAAAACAGAATATTTTTGAAACAAATTTCTGTGAAGATACAAGTGTTCTTCTGACCCAATTTGGAAAATGCCAGCCTATAATATTTTAAGTGGAGATTAAATTAAATGGCTTCTTTAATCACAAAGATATTTACATCCTATAGCAAATCTAGTTTTCACAATAACCACCACCATCCCCACCCTCTAACCCCCACACCAACTCAAATTTGTTCAGGTCTCCTGGTAAGTTTGGAATAAGAATATGGCAATTGCTTGCCCGGATCTCCCTGAAAACTCACCTTCAGGTCAGTGAGCTCAGAATGCTGGTCTCTCCTAGTGCATGTCTGGCCAGGACTCCCCAGTGCCATCACCACCCCACAGCTACATTTTCCTGTCAGGCTTTTTGATGGTAGGAGAAGAATAACACTCTGAAAAAGGGGTTCCAGCCTTTAAAAGAGCCTAGATGCTCAGGGACCCTAAGGGGAGGCATTGGATGCCTCACCTTTTCATGGGCTCTGGTAACACTTTGAGTGCACATTCCCCAAGCCCAGCACTGTATCTGCCACATAGTAGGTAATAAATAAATTGTACTTGACATATTGCAGGACTACATTCCATTTAGAGAATGTTGGCCTCTCATTTATGAAGTTGCCAAGAGGAAACACAATTTCTTTTTTTTAAATTTTGTGTGTCAAGAATCTATAGAGGGCTTGGTTCATGGACCTAAGAAGAGTGGGTGAATGAGTCAACCGAGTAAAGAGTAAATGACTTTGAGCTTTCTCATTGGCCCTTCCTACTGGGTGCCAGGAAGTGAGAATGGGGCCCTCAACCCTCTCTCAATTGCCTTGAACCTCCCCATCCCACTGGGTTGCCCGGCCCCTACTTTTCCTCTCCCTCGTGATGTTTCATGCACTTCCTCCCCGACAGCCAGGTTATCTGCTATTCAGCTCCTTTGCCAGAAGGAAGGAATGGGAAATGAGTAGCCCGAGGTGCAAGTGAACTACCTTAGCCATATTAGCTTGAGAAGATTAACACTGATGTGGGAAGCAGGGCTTGGGATGCGCTCCCTCTCAAGCTCAGGTGTGAGTTGTTGACACTGCATTGAAAGCTGAACATAGGGAGGAGCAGAGGAGAGGGCGCTCCCTCAAAGTCAATAGCCCCATGGTGGTCTTCCTCTACATCAGGCCTTATGCCCCACTGCTATGGTTTGAATGTCCCCTCCGAAAGTCATGTTGAAACTTAACTCCCAACCTGGCAGTATTGAGAGATGGGGTCTTTAAGAAGTGATTGAGTCATGAGGGCTCTGTCCTTGTAAATGGACTAATTTATTTATGGATTAATGAATTAATAGGTTAATGGATTAACAGTTTATCATAGGAGTGGGACTGAAGGGTTTACAAGAAGAGGAAGAGAGATCTGAGCTAGCACACTCAGCTCCCTCACCATGTGATGCTTTGCACCTCCTCAAAACTGAGTATCCACCAGCAAGAAGGCCCTCACCAGATCCAGCCCCTCAGTCTTAGACTTTTCAGCCTCTGTAACTGTGACAAATAAATTAAATAGCCCAGTTTTAGGTATTCTGTTATAAGCAACAGAAAACAGACTAAGACATCTACTTCTTCAGGCTTGCCTCTCATGTGAAGGATTCAGGCATCTTTCCAGGGTCCATTTGAATATACTCAGTTCAGATATTTTCCCATTTGTCCCAGACTCATTGTAGGCAGTCTCTGACCCAAAATAAATGGTATGTATGTGGAGGAACTATGAAAGAGAACTCCTAAGTGAGTACCATTCTGGGACATTCAGTTTTTGACATTTAAGGGTATCATCTTCAACAGCTACCTAACAAGAGTTGAACCCACTATGGACCCTTTTACAGGTAAGGATTTTTATTATTGTTGCTAAGAAGTATTTTTAGGTACAATTTGGCAGTTAAGGATGCAATATTTGCTGCTTTGACAATTTAAAAGTGACCTCAATGGATTTCTGGGGGTGGGAGTTGTTTTTTGCCTGAAGCATGAATTTTTATGCCTCACCTAAGTTGGTGTACAGGAGGGAAGTCTTAGCCATGGAGGAGTCTAGACACGCATAAAATCTCAACGGTTTTGTGGCTCTCCCTTAATATAAATGCATATGAATCTTTCCAGCACGCTGGAGGGCAGGTATTTTTATCCCTGCTATATAGGTAAGAAAAGGAGATGCATCCATGATGTTGGAAACTGGGGATATGGCTATCTCAGGAATATCCCTACTATACCATGGGTCTAAATCCAAATCCCCAGTGCCTCATTCCTCAGCTCATCTCCTCCTTCTACCACCCATGACTCTCCTGAACTTCCTTTCATTTCTCTGTTCTCAGCAAGTAAAAGCTTCAAAGGCAGGTGGGGTACAGTGAGAAGGGGCACGAGTGAAAGGAGGAGTGTTCTGGGTGTCTCTCTTCATTCCCAGGAGCTCTGTTTCATCGCTTTTTATGTACCCCTGATAGCAGATGTCCTTTAATATCTAGATAAGAGCAAACCAAACCCCTATTCTACAACCAAGAAGTACGACCTGTTCCCCTGACCTCCAACAAGATTTTTTTTCAATTTCTTAAAGGCTTACCTTCTGGTAGTCACCTCTATATCATACTTTGTTTTTACTACATTTGTCAATCTGAGTCATATGGCTTCTTTGTTGCTTTTGTTTTTTATCTTCTTCTTGGCATTGACCCAAACAAAGGACTTGACCCCTTTCCTCTTGATACCTGGTCTTAGTCTGTTTTGTGTTGCTATAATGGAATACCTGAGCCTGAGTAATTTTGTGAGAAAAGAGGTTTATTTAGTTCACAGTTCTGCAGGCTGGGAAGTTCAGGGGCATGGCCCTGCCTTCTGGCAAGATCTTTCATGCTACATCACAACATGGTGGAGAATTTCAAAGGGGAAGCAGATGTGTGAAGAGGGAAGACTGGAGGGGCATCTTGGCTTTACAACGACCTACTCTAGCAGGAACTAATCCATTCCTGCAAAAAATAATCCAGTCTTGTCAGAGAGAGAGCTCATTCACAACCACCAGAAGTGCACCAATCTATTCATGAGGGATCCAACCACATGACCCAAACAGCTTCCACTAGGCTCCACTTTCCAACACTGCCACACTGGGGAATCAAATTTCAACATGCATTTTGGTGGGAATAAACAAACCATAGCACTACCCTTCCCTATCTCACACATAAAGGAGATGTTTAGGCTATAATTTTACTGTAGAGTTGGGAATGGTAAGGAGTTTCCTGTGTACCTCACAGGATGTAATTTAAGAGAATTAGTCATAACTATTCATGACAAGCCCTGTTACTCAGCCTCTCCATCCTTCTTCCTCCTCTCTCTTTGCTACCCATCCCCACCATCAAATTCAAGTTTATTACTTACAGAAAGCCTTTAGCTGTTTCTTGGTTGCCTTCTCCCTGAAGCTGACTTAGCAACGTATTTCCCTAAAATAAAGTGCTTTCCTGAAGGAGCTCTGGTCTCTGTTAGAAAGGTAATGATCTTTCCCAGCCCAATGGCATACCTACTCATTCATTCATTCATTCATTTACTTATTCAACAAATATTTATTGAGTGCTTGCTACGAGAAAGACTCTGGGGATTTAATAGTTAACAATGGGACAAAAACCCCTGTCACCATGGAGTTCACATTCTAAGGGAACTTTGCATAAACTTTATTTTAAAAACAAAAATGTTTTGTACAATAAAATTTGAAAGCTGATGTCTTCAATTGTTTTTCAAAAGGTATTTAGAATTCTACTATTCCTGCCTAGTCTTCTTAAATAAATGGGGAACAGAGGGAAGAACTTGCCTTTGTTCTTTGGAATCCAGTTTCCTTTTTTATCTCCTTCTTTTTTAAAAGGACTGTTTTCTTCTCTGTTCCCTGGGTTGTGCTAGCCTCCTGTCTCCTGCTTAATCCTCCCTGAAATACACAAGACAGCACCATCCTCTTCATTCTATCTTACTCTTGCTTTAAGGTTACTGTCTCCAAGGGGTCCTTCCCATAAAGGGCTCCCATAGAGCTTTTTCTGCACTCACCCACCTCAGCACTCTCTCCTTTCCCATCTAAATTAATTCTCTTGCCCTATTTCGAGGATGTTGTCTGTGCTGGCTGGATGTGCTGCTTTGTAGATCATTAAACTGTCCCCCATATAATTTACAGATCCCTTCAATGATGCATGTCTGACTGTAGATGTCACCAACAGATGTCTGGGGAGTTACATCCCACCCAGAATATGCTCTCCTGCAGTTTCAAGAGTTAGACTGTGTGTCTTTATTCATCCTCTCCTCCTGGGCTAGTGGGTTTTGCCAGATATATGCTGCTGCTGCTGCTTTCTTTTATGGGATTTCCTTTTTTATTTTTTCTGCTTATACTCCACAGACGATCTCTGAGAAATCACTTTACAAATGACTGAGATTATCAGCACACAGAAGGTCTCTCTCACTCACAGCACTGCTAGGTGCAATAGACAAATGATATCAGATGTGTTTCTGCAACTGATTTTGTTCCTGAAGCATCTTAGGAAAGAAAAGCTCAAGCAAGAGACTGGCACAGATGTTGAATTTTTTTTTTAAAGCAACTACAAACAACACACACTATCCAAATATTTTATTTTATTTTACTTGGACTCCATTTTGTTATTAAAGAAAGGTTTGAATGAGCTTGCAAAATGTGTATAATATACAAAGAGGAGCAAAAAAGGATAAAGAAATTCAACTAAAAAATAAAGAAAATTAGATTATCCATTTGTAAGGATATTGAAAAAATGTGTACTTAATTAGATTTGGTGCTGTGCTACCTAATGGCCAAAGCAAAGAGGAAAACATGGTCAGCTTGAGATGCCGCCCATCTGGAAGAGGAAAGGTTAAATTATTAGGTCACATTCACTTTTTCACAAGAACTTTGGGCTATTTCTTACATGTTGTGGGTGAGGGTCAGGAAGGATAATTATCCTGCAATGCTTAAGAGTCTTAAAGAATCGTCCTGCCCAAAATGCCAACTATACACCTTTGAGAATGGCTGATGGCCATAATTCGTAGAGCCTAAAAGTTAAAAACTAAAGAGTAAACCAGTAATTTGGGAGAAGCACCAGCAATAAAATTAGAAAATGAAGTCATTTTTGAGACCGCCTAAAAGAGGCTCAGTAGTATAGCAAACATCAAGATGCTCTAACAGATGTCAGAGGGAGATTTTTGTGATCATTCCTACCATCATCCAGAGATAATTGCTGTTTCAGAGTCTCATAGTTTGACCTGTCCCTTGATGTGGCAGTTCATCCTGACAAGTGTGTTTAGCTCAGCCTCCCTAACTTTTTATTCCAACTCCACAAATGTGAGCTGAGTACTAGGTAGTGTTCTAGACTCTACCCTGACACCCTGAAGGTTGGAAGACTAAATAAGACCCTATTCCTCTCTGAAAGATGATTTTGTAATAAGGTCATCATCCCCCCTAAAGCAAGTTGGAAAATTGAGAAACGAAAACCCCATATTCTGTAATATAACTCTCATATAAACCAGTCTTCAAATGAACCAATTGACTGATCAGGCAACTCAACACAACAAAAAGAAGGAAAGCATAGCAGCCTAAAATTAATGACATCTCTTGTTCCAGTCACAGTTCCTTTGGTTGCCAGCTCTAGAAATCTACTCTGGCTCCCTACAGCAAAAAAGGGGTTTATTAGGACATTATCAGAGGCCCACTGAGAATGCATAGGAAGCTGAAGCCAATAGGAACAGCCCTAGGAGATTCTCCATGGAGCCCAGCGGTGATGTCCTTAGCACATTGCAACTGCTGCAAGTAAAGGTTAAAAGCCCTTAGTGTGTTCTTTACTGGATCCTGATCCCACGCTAGGATCCGTTTGGCCAAGCCAAGCCTAGGTCACATGCCCACATCCAGGCTGCGAGGGTCTCGGAAGAAGAGGATCTACCATCAGTGACTTCCCCAGTGTGAGGCAGACTATATGTCTAACTAATACCACACCCAAGAGAGGATGTGGACAGCCAAAAACCATGATGCTTGTCCCTGATGGAGCACAGGACACGCTGCCCCAAAAATATGGCTTCTTGGAAACTGAGGAAACAGCGTAAGCAGAAAGGTCACTCTCTGACCCTGCCCCACCTTACTGTGTGAAAATGAGCCATAAAAGAATTCTCTGACCTGATTCCCCTGAAAGTAAGTTATAAAACTCTCATGCAACAGATGTCCTGTCTTATTCCCAGAGAAAAGAAACAAAGACACAGAGATGCCAAGAAGAATCTGAACAAAGAGCATCCCAAGTGATAGGATTTGCCTCTATGTCCCCACCCGAATCTCATCTTGTAGCTCCCATAATTCCTGCTTGTTATGGGAGGGACCCGGTGGGAGATGATTGAATCATGGGAGCAAGTCTTTCCCATGCCGTTCTCACGATAGTGAATGGGTCTCATGAGATCTGGTGGTGTTAAAAACAAGAGTTTCTCTGCACAAGCTCTCTCTTTGCCTGTTGCCGTCCACATAAGACATGACTGCTCCTCCTTGCCTTCCACCATGATTGTGAGGCTTCCCCAGCCATGTGGAACTGTAAGTCCAATTAAACCTCTTTTTTTTGTAAATTGCCCAGTCTCAGGTATGTCTTTATTAACAGTGTGAAAACAGACTAATACACCAAGTTTCCCCAGTTTATTATTAAACCTTACCCCCATTTGTTCAATCATATTTCTACACAACTATCCATTCTCCATCAAACCTAAGCATAAAAAGACAGTTTTACCCATGGGTCTTCATTTCTGAAGGTTCTCATGTTAGACACAATTTAAATAAATTTGTTAGGCTTTTCTCTTGTTAATCTATCTTTTGTAATATGGGTATCAGCCATGAGACTTGTGATGGATGAGAGAAAGATACGACTTTTTCTCCGTCATCCCCAATACCCACTGATTTATGTCTCCATTCATTCAATCAACAGATGTGTGCCAGACAGTGTTCTGAGCACTGAGGATATAAGAGAGAATAAGCCAAAGTTCCTTCTCTCCTGACACTTATATTCTAGTGTGTGGGTGGGTAGGAGGTAGACAATGAACAAATAAATAGATAATGATGCCAGTTGTTGTGGCTTCAAGAACTATGAATATTACCAAAACAGAGGAGGGGAACCAGAAGTGCTGGGGGCCTGCTCTTCTATGTAGAGTGATTGTGGAGGAGATCATGTGGCTATGTGGGGGAAGAGGAGAGGAGCCAAGATTATGAAAGGCATTCTAGCTCACATGAAGGATTTTGACTCTGATTCTAAATAAGATAAGAATTCTTTAGAGAGTTTTGATCAAAAAAGTGTTCTGATCCAATTAATATTTTACTTGGATAATTTTGGCTGCTGGATTGAGAATTAGCTTTTGAGGTACAAGGGAAAAAGAGGACGGACTATTGTTAAACTCAAGTCTCTCCCAACTGCGATACTACACTGTGGAGTCAGAGTTCACAAGTAAAGGGAACCCTGGAAAGGGTCTAGTCTAACACTATGAAGCAGCTCAGAGATGTGAAGGAACCACGGCAGCTCTGGGAGGGCTGAGGTGTGAGCCAGGCCTCCTGCCTTGTGCCTGGGCTATCTTCACTAAGTTACAATGATAACAGAAGAGGCTTTGTCCTTCTTTGTCCCCCAAGGAAGGTGGACCATGGCTTCCTCATCCACCCAGATCTCTTAGGGATGAAGAAACTCTGCCCTTATCAGGCCCCTCCCTGCACTGTGGGATGAGCATGCCACAGTGCAGAAGCTTGGGTGGTAGTACTATATGTCAGTCACTGTGCCTTTCCCAGCCACATCCAGCTGGAAGAGGTGACCCTTAGCAGCCGCCTTTTGTGATGCATGACTTTCTCCCTCAATCCCCACCTCAGCCAGACCCTAGATGACAGGATTAGGGGTGGACTCCTGATTCAAGGCAATATACCTGAGGCCTGGCCAGGGAGCTATGATAATGTAACCCAGCAGGAAGAGATGAGCACAGCCAATAGGATTCCCCTTCTGGCATCTGAACTAAGACATAACAACAGCAAGAAGTTCTCAGCAGCAGGGCCTGAAGCTAAATGTAAACATAGACATAGAGCTGGGTTAGGGGTTGTGGCAAACAAGTGAGGAGAGAGCAGACCTGCAGAGAGAAGAAAAGAGGTTTTGAATATCATGGAGGCCTTGAATATCATAGTACCTATGAAGGACACAGGAAATTGCTCGCTCACACTAATGCCAGAGCAGTTGCAACAAAAATCACAAACTCTTTCCACTCAAATTCCTAGAATTACCTTGCCCTGAGGCCTGGTGGTTCTATTTTTTGTGAAAATGTATATACGTACAGTGGCATCTGCTCCTAAATGTTTAGGCTTTAGAAATATCCACCTCTGCTCAGCTAGTCTGGCTTTCAGGCCACCACCAAGAAGACTACACCTAAGATAGTACCATACATTCCCGTTCTTAGACACCCACTCACCTCCCAGTTCTGATGAGGTCTTTTTCCTCATGTCTCTATATCCAGGGCAAGTTTATAGACAATCTCATTTTATTCCAAGGATATGTTGATTGAGATATAGCTATAGTGATCGACATCTTTAAAATTCTACATGTGTATTAGTCCATTTTCATACTGCTATGAAGAAATGCCCAAGACTGGGTAATTTATAAAGAAAAAGAGGTTTAATGAACTCACAGTGTAGCGTGGCTGGGGAGGTCTCACAATCATGGCAGAAAGTGAAGGAGAAGCAAAGGCATGTCTTACATGGTGGCAGGAAATACAGCATGTGTAAGGGAACTCCCCTTTATAAAACTATCAGATCTTGTGAGATTTATTCACTATCCTGAGAACAGCATGGGAAAAAAACCATCCCCATGATGCAATTACCTCCTACTGGGTCCCTCCCATGACACGTGGGGATTATGGGAGCTACAATTCAAGATAAGATTTAGGTGAGGACACAGCCAAACCATATCATTCTGCCCCTGGCCCCTGGCCCCTGGCCCCTGGACAAATATTATGTCCTCACATTTCAAAATCAATCATGCCTTCCCAACAGTCCCCCAAAGTCTTAATTCATTTCAGCCTTAACTCAAAATGTCCAAAGTCTCATATGAGACAAAGTAAGTCCCTTTGCCTATGAGCCTCTAAAATAGAAAGCAAGTTAATTTCTTCCTAGATACAATGGGGATACAGGCTTTGGGTAAATGCAGCCATTACAAATGGGAGAAATTGGCCAGTACAAAGGGGCTACAGGCCCCATGTAAGTCCAAAATCCAGTGTAGTAGTCAAATTAAAGTTCCAAAATGATCTCCTTTGACTCCATGTCTCAGATACAGATCACACTGATGCAAGAGTTGGGTTCCCATGGTCTTGGGCAGCTCTGCCCCTGTGGATTTGCAGGGTACAGCCCCCCTCCTGGCTGCTTTCATGGGCTGGCATTGAGTGTCTGTGGCTTTTCCAGGTACATGGTGCAAGCTGTCAGTGGATCTACCATTCTGGGGTCTGGATTATGGTGTCCCTCTTCTCACAGCTCCACTGGGGAGTGCCCCAGTAGGGATTCTGTGTAGGGGCTCCCCCTTCACATTTCCCTTCTGTACTTCCCTGACAGATGTTCTCCATGAGGGCTCTGCCCCTGCAGCATACCTCTGCCTAGACATCCAAGCATTTCCATACATCCTCTGAAATCTAGGCGGAGGTTCCCAAACCTCAGTGCTTGACTTCTGTATACCTGTGGGCCCAACACCATGTATAAGCCACCAAGGTTTGGGGCTTGTACCCTCTGAAGCAATGGCCTGAGCTGTATGTTGGCCCTTTTTAGCCACTGCTGGGACACAGGGCACCAAATCCCAAGACTGCACAAAGCAGCAAGGCCCTAGACCTGGGCCATGAAACCATTTTTTCCTCCTAGGCCTCCTGGCTTGTGACGGGAAGGGCTGCCATGAAGTCCACTGACATGCCCTAGACATTTTCCCCATTGTCTTGGTGATTAACATTTGGCTCCTCATTACCTATGCAAATTTCTGCAGCCAACTTGAATTTCTCCTCAGAAAATGGGTTTTTCCCATAAAAAACCTAGAAGAAAACCTAGGCAATACCATCCAGGACATAGGCATGGGTAAGGACTTCATGACTAAAACACCAAAAGCAATGGCAACAAAAGCCAAAATTGACAAATGGGATCTCATTAAACTAAAGAGCTTCTGCACAGCAAAAGAAACTATCATCAGAGTGAACAGGCAACCTACAGAACGGGAGAAAATTTTTACAATCTACCCATCTGACAAAGGGCTAATATCCAGAACCTACAAAGAACTTAAACAAATTTACAAGAAAAAATCAAAAAACCCCATCAAAAAGTGGGCAAGGGATATGAACAGACACTTCTCAAAAGAAGACATGTACACAGCCAACAGACACATGAAAAAATGCTCATCACCACTGACCATCAGAGAAACGCAAATCAAAACCACAATGAGGTACCATCTCACACCAGTCACACTGGCAATCACCAAAAAGTCAGGAAACAACAGGTGCCGGAGAGGATGTGGAGAAATAGGAACACTTTTACACCATTGGGGGAACTATAAACTAGTTCAACCATTGTGGAAGACAGTGTGGCGATTCCTCAAGGATCTAGAACTAGAAATACCATTTGACCCAGCCATCCCATTACTGGGGATATACCCAAAGAATTATAAATCATGCTGCTATAAAGACACATGGACATGTATGTTTATTGTGGCACTATTCACAATAGCAAAGACTTGGAACCAACCCAAATGTCCATCAGTGACAGACTGGATTAAGAAAATGTGGCACATATACACCATGGAATACTATGCAGCCATAAAAAAGGATGAGCTCATGTCCTTTGTAGGGACATGGATGAAGCTGGAAACCATCATTCTGAGCAAACTATCGCAAGGACAGAAAACTAAACACTGCATGTTCTCACTCATGGGTGGGAATTGAACAATAATAACACTTGGACACAGGGTGGGGAACATCACACACCAGAGCCTGTCATGGGGAGGGTGGAGGTGGGAGGAATAGCATTAGGAGATATACCTAATGTAAATGATGAGTTAATGGGTACAGCACACCAACATGGCACATATATACATATGTAACAAACCAGCACATTGTGCACATGTACCCTAGAACTTAAAGTATAATAAAAAAAAATTTAATAATAAATAAAAAGAAAATGGGTTTTTCTTTTCTATCACACATCAGGCTGCAAAATTTTTGAACTCTTATGCTCTGCTTCCCTTTAAAATATGAGTTCCAACTCCAAACCATATCTTTGTGAATCAATAAAACTGAATGCTTTTATGAGCAACCAAGACACCTCTTGAATGCTTTGTTTCTTAGTAATTCTTCCACCAGATACCCTAAATCATCTCTCGAGTTCAAAGTTCCACAGATCTCTAGGGCAGGGTTAAAATGCCACTAGTCTCTTTGCTATAGCACAACAAGAGTCACTTTTGCTCCAGTTCCCAACAAGTTCTTCATCTCCATCTGAGGCCACCTCAGCCTGGACTTTATTGTCCACATCACTATCAGCATTTTGGTCAAAGCCACTCAACAAGTCTCTAGGAAGTTCCAAACTTTCCCACATCATCCTGTCTTTTGAGCCCTCCAAGTCTTTAGGAAGTTTAAACTTTCTCATGTTTTCCTGTTTTCTTCTGAGCCCTCTAAACTGCTCCAACCTTTGCCTGTTACCCAGTTCCAAAGTCACTTTCACATTTGCATGTATCTTTACAACAGTACCCCACTCTACTAGTACCAATTTATTGTATTAGTCCATTCTCACACTGCTAATAAAGACATACCTGAGACTGGGTTATTTATAAAGGAGAGAGGTTTAATTGACTCATAGTTCCACAAGGCTTAGGAGGCCTCAGGACACTTACAATCATGGCAGAAGGGGAAGCAAACATGTCCTTCTTCATATGGCAGCAGGAAGGAGAAGAATGAGAGCAAAGTGGGGAAAACCTGCTTATAAAACCATCAGATCTCATAAGACTTATTCACTATCATGAGAACAACATGAAAAAAAACCCACCCTCATGATTTTATTTCCTCCCACTAGGTCCCTCCCAAGACACATGGGATTATGGGAACTACAATTTAAGATGAGATTTGGATGGGGATACAGCCAAATCATATAAGCATATATTGTTTATTTAAAATCAGCCAGACATGGTGGCCCATGCCTGTAATCCCAGCACTTTGGGAGGCCA
Organism: Chlorocebus sabaeus; assembly: GCF_047675955.1. Classification (NCBI taxonomy): domain Eukaryota; kingdom Metazoa; phylum Chordata; class Mammalia; order Primates; family Cercopithecidae; genus Chlorocebus; species Chlorocebus sabaeus. The sequence continues at coordinate 49,561,198 of NC_132915.1, forward strand.
AGGCAGGTGGATCACCTGAGATCAGGAGTTCAAGACAAGCCTGTCCAACATAGTGAAATCCCATCTCTACTAAAAACACAAAATTAGCTGGGCATAGTGGCGGATGCCTGTAATCCCAGCTGCTCAGGAGGCCGAGGCAGGAGAATCACTTCAGCCCAGGAGGCGGAGGTTGCAGAGAGCTGAGATCACACCATTGCACACCAGCCTGAGCAACAAGAGTGAAACTCTGTCTCAAAAAATAAACAAAAATAAAAATAAAGGCTATCTTTTAAAAAGCTATGTTGATGATATTTCAAGTCCATCAACAATGTCTAACCAAGAAGTCTAGACAGCCATCCTGCTGGACTAATAGCTTACCTGACTTGTAGAATTAAATGCCAAGGGATCCTGTATTCTTACTGTCTTGTGTGAAGCATAATTAGGAAGATAAGATTACATCTTAAGGGGTAGAAAAATTTTCCTTGGGTTACTGAACTGATCATTTCACCTCCACCATTAAAACAAGTGTTCCTTCCAGTGGTTTGCATAGCTGGTCATAAGCAGGTCTCTAGGTCTCAGGGACACATTCTCATTGATATCAATGATGTAGATCTTCTAAGCTGAGTATTTATAAAATTTGTCAGCAGAACCACTGAGGATCAGGACTTTGAGATTCAGCTTCCTGAATGGTCCCATCTTTAAAATTCTCACATATATGACCCTGCCAAACAAATGAAGGATTCTAAGCAGCAGGGTCTGGCGGGAAAAATAGACTATTGCCAATGGCAGAGGCATTGTCTTAGTTTGCGTTCCTAAGAAGCAGAGTCTGAGATGGGGATTCTCGAAAAAGTAGTTTATTAGGGGAGTGAGCTTGGGAGAAAGGGAGCAAAAAGGCTGAATGGGGCTTGGAAGAAAGTTAAATAAAGATGTGGCTCAGACGGCTCCAGTGTGATCCCACAGGGAGCCCTGGGATACAAATTACACCAAAGAGGTGGTCCTATCTTCAGGCAAGTTGCCTTTTTTTTTTTTTTTTTTTTTTTTTTACCCCTTGTTAGTCATTGGCCTTCGGAGGTGAGGAGGTGGGTATATAACCTCTAGATCGAAGCAGCTTCCATCTGGCCACAGGCAATTCTCTGCAGAAAAGGGTGCCATGAGCTATTAGCAGCCAATACAGCCCCAGATCACAGGGGGCACTAGCCTGGTGAGGGAGGTCTGAGCTGGGCATCTCAGATGTTGCCCTGAATGACTGTGCAAGAATCAGTGGTGACCATCATTACTAAAGAGGAAAAAATATCTGGTACTGGAGTCACATCAGATTTTGGGTTTATGGTTTTGCTTTTGTTTTCATTTATGAACTTGGGTCCCTGTACTAGGTCAAACTGTGGGCTACCAAAAGACATGTCCACATCCTAAACACCAGAGGCTATGAATGTAGCCTTATTGGTAAAAGGGTTTTAGAAGACATAATCAGGTGAAGGATCTCAAGATGAGATCACCCTGGACTATCTGGTTGGGCTCTAAATCTAACGGCAAGTGTCCTTATTAGAAACAGAAGAGACAGACACAGAGGTGACAGCCATGTGAAGATGCAGACCATGCAGCCAGAAGCCAAGGGAGACCTGGAGCCACCAGAAGCAGGAGGAGACAAGGAATAGAATTTTCCCTAGAGCATCTGGAGGAACAAATGGTCTCTCTCTGTCACCCAGGCTGAAATGCAGTGGCACTATCTTGACTCATTGCAGCCTTGACTTCCTGGGCTCAATGGATCCCCCCACCTCAGCCTCCCAAGTAGCTGGGACTACAGGCATGAGACACCATGCCGGGCTGATTTTTGTATTTTTGTTGAGACAGTTTCACCATCTTGCGCAAGCTGGTTTCGAACTCCTGGGCTCAAGCAATCCTCCAGCCTTGGCCTCCCAAAGTGCTGGGAATACAGGCGTGAACCACCAGGCCTAGCCCAAGCATGAAGTTTTTAATAAAACACAACTACAACAGCACTCTTTATCTTATTTATACTTCTTAAGGAAACTATAAACTTTGTATACTTTTTAGTGAAGTATATACTTTTTACATATATTCAAATATGCAATATCATTAGGATAGAGCTTGATACATTTTCACAAACTGAACACAATCATATAACCAGCACCCAGATCAAAAACAGAACATTACCAGCACCCCAGAAACTTCCACGTACTCCTTTTTCAGTCACTACTCTCCCACAAGAAAAACCATGATGCTGATGTCTAATCACATAGGTTAACTTTGCATATCTTCAAACTTTATATAAATGTAATCATACAGTATATATTCTTTTATGTGTGTCTTCTTTCGTGTCACATAGTGTTGGTCAGATTTATCCATAATGTTACATGTAATGAACTGCTCAGCATCATTGTTGTATATAGTATTTGATTTGGGGAATATCTCATAGTAGATCAATTCATTCTACTAATAATGGACATTTGGGTTGTTGTCAATTTTTAGCTATTGCGAAGAGAGCTGCTATAAAAATTCTAGTTTATAGCTTTTGGCAAATATACATATAGAATAATCTTGGGGAAACTGATATCTCTACAGTATTAAATCTTCCAAAACATGAACAACATCTATTTATTTAAGTCTTTTTAAAATTTCTCTCAATGTTGTTTTGTAGTCTTCTTTGTTGAAGACTGGCACATTTTTCATTAGATGTATTCCTTAGTGTTTTATATTTTTGATGCTATTATAAATTGTACAGGGACTCTGTGGGATTTTAAGGAGATGGAACATTTTAATAGCCTGAGCTTTATTGCCTTTCTAGACAAGAATCCTAAAATTTTCTTTTATTAACATGATAGGAGGAGAAAGATTATTTAAATATCCCAAACTGTTAAAACTGACAAAAGGGAAAACAAATAAGACCAGAGGCTGCAATTAGCCAATTACAGTGCCAACTACAAATTCCAGTTTTCATTTCCAACAGTATCTAATAGGCCCCAAGAAACCTTTTCCCAGAAAAGGATCCAAAAGAAACAAGTTGAAATTCCATGGTTTGTGTAAAAGAAATAAATTCTTTTTTTATTGATCTCTGGCTAGAGAGTTGAGTACTTTTTCTGATTTCAAAAATTTGAAAGTGAGACAAAATCCAATATTTATACATTCGTATTATGTGTCAAGTGCATTTTACATAATTATCTCTTTTAATTTTCATGACAAACCTACACACTGTTAGCATTTATTCAATTTTCTAGTTGAGGAATCTGAAATGCAAGAGATTAATGCCCCAAATCATACTCCATCAGTGATAGAAATGCAAATTCAGGTCTGACAGATGCCAACGGCAACCCCGCCTCCCCATCTTTAGAAGTAACATGAATTGGTATCTTTCTAACTATTAAAATTAAAGTCGTGTTCATTAAGAAATTTTGACAAATATAGAAAAACATGAAGAAATGATTATATATATATATTTTAACTCAATATCACTTATAATAACATCCTCATGACTATATACTCTTGAACATTATTATTCTAACATCTACATACTTTTTCATAAGTTAATACACTGTAACATTTAAACCAAATACCTTTCAGGTTGGACACGTAAAACTATTTCTATTTTTCATGTAATACATGACTCAGCAATGAACCTTGCATCTGTATCATTGCAACTTTGCACACACCTCTGATTATTTCTTTGTGATAAATTCCTCCAAGTATTCTCCTGAGTCAAAGGGACAGAAACATGTTAAGACTGGTAATACACATGGTCAAATCCTCCTCCTTCCTTCCCTCCCATCTCCCAGATAACTCACAGCTTCTTCCTAGCCTTAGCAAGAGAGAGTGGCCATCTGCTGTGTCTTTGTCTATGCTGGATATTACCACTTAGAAAAATATTTCCCAATCGGATAGGTCTAAAAAATCATATTATTTTAATTTACACTTTTTAAAATACCATTGGTTTTGAGCATCTACCTACTGGCCGTGTGTATTTGTCCATTGGGATGTTTCCCAACGAATGCTCTCGGGATCACTTGCATTAAAATGCTTATGTGCATAGGAAATAGGTAGATTCCTGAGTCCCAGTTCAGACTACCTAAAATGATCCCTGCATGGGGGTTGGAGGGAGGAAATCTAATTTTGTTAGCTCTGCTGGCAATTCATATGGACTCTAGATTTTGATCATCACTGCCCTCCTCTAGTCGGGCCTTTGCAGATTCCAGACCTAGAAGCAGCGAACAAGTCTACATGTTAGTAGTGGAAGAGACCTGAATTACCCGGAGTTATGGCCGCAATAACCATACGGGTCAGTAGCAACTTCAGTCCTTGCCTCGTCTGAAGAAATAATTCGACTGAGGGGCATAAAGCAGAAAAAGAGACTGAGGCAAGTTCCAGAGCAAGAATGGAAGTCTACTTTAAAAGGCTTTAGAACAGGAAAGAAAGGAAAATTCACTTGGAAGAGGCCCAGTGGGCACCTGAAGGTCCAAGGGAGAAAAGAGCAAAAAAAGGGGGCCTTTAATCTTTTTTTTTTTTTTTTTTTTTTTGAGACGGAGTCTCTCTCTGTCCCGGAGCTGGAGTGCAGTGGCGCAATCTCGGCTCACTGCAAGCTCCGCCTCCTGGGTTTAAGCCATTCTCCTGCCTCAGCCTCCCGAGTAACTGGGACTACAGGCGCCTACCACCGCGCCCGGCTAATTTTTTGAAGTTTTTAGTAGAGACGGGGGCCTTTAATCTTAATCCTGGAACTTTATAGGCTCGCCTCTTTCCCACAAAAAGCATAGGATTCCCGCATGCGCAGTGCTTTTCTTACCCTCTGGAATTGTGTTTAGGGAGTTATATGCATGCCCATCTGAGTCATTTTCCTTTTTCCGGTGGCGTGTGTTCCTGCAATGTCTTCACCATTTTGTCTCTTAGCATGCATGCTCAAGAAGCTGCTTTTCCCTGGGTTCTACATTCAATGAACATTTTTAATGTTAACAGGTGTGGACCATCAGTGACTTGTCTCTACCTGGCTGCCGAATTACGGTTTCTAGAGAGGCAATAGGATAATTGCTGAACCATGACCCGACATTTCTAGTAGGTTGGGGAGAGCCCCCTCCTACCCCGCTCATGCCTAACTACCTGTAACACACACAGCCGAGGACTTGATCCCTTTATAAGTCAAAATCACTGGTGATCCTCACATGAAGCTTTTGTTTGTCTGTATAATTCAAATGTGCTTTCAGGTATTTTTTTTTTTTTAAAGAGATGGGGTCTAACTCTGTGGCCCAGGCTGGAGTTCAGTGGTGTGATCACAGCTCACTGCAGCCTCCAACTCCTAGGCTCAAGCAAACCTCCAGCCTCAACCTCCGGAGTAGCTGGCACTACAGGCATGCACCACCATGCCCACTTCCGGTACATTATCTTAATAACTGCAGAGAAATCTCTGAGCTGTCATAGTTCAACCCCTCATTAAGCCATGTGAATAAGCTTAAAACACATTTTTTTGTGGTATAGTCAAGCCAATGACTAACGATTCAACATCTCTGCCCAGCAGGATGCTAACTACATAGCAAAAGAAGAGGTTTTTTTTTTTTTTTTAATTTTATTTATTTTATTTTTTTATTTTTATTTTTTGAGACGGAGTCTCGCTCTGTCCCGGGGCTGGAGTGCAGTGGCGCGATCTCTGCTCACTGCAAGCTCCGCCTCCCGGGTTCACGGCATTCTCCTGCCTCAGCCTCCCGAGTAGCTGGGACTACAGGCGCCCGCCATCTCGCCCAGCTAACTTTTTGTATTTTTAGTAGAGACGGGATTTCACCGTGTTAGCCAAGATGGTCTCATTCTGCTGACCTTGTGATCCTCCCGCCTCGGCCTCCCAAAGTGCTGGGATTACAGGTGTGAGCCACCGCACCCGGCCAAGAAGAGGTTTTTTTTAAAGAAGATAAAAATTTTCTTTTGAAGAGTTTGAGAAATCCTGCAAGAGCTTCGAAACTAGTAGAGTTTCACAAGTAGACACCCAAGCACAATAAAGCGCCATCCAATCCTGGATTTCGAGGAGCCAGATGAAAAGCCTAGTAGGATGGGGTCCTCAGCCTCTCCCATCTTATTTCCCTTCACTGATTAGGCCCTAGTAAATGGAAACAAAAGGATTGTTTTCCTGGGGACAGTATGTACATGTTTAAAGACATTCAGCTTCTGTAAATGCCTTACAGGGAATTTTAAGGATGTAAAAACTTCAGTGATACTGTTTGAGAAGCAGCTTTTTTCTTATTGCCTTTGCAATTCAAGCAAGCCAAACATAATTCTATGAGCAGTTGTTAAATGTTAAGTGTAAGGATTACCTAATATTTACTACCAGCAGGCCAAAATGACACAAACAATAGGCCAGAGCTAGCAGGGTGAGAAGGAGGTGGCACGTCATATTCATGTGAGGAAACCTCTTCCCAAGGAAATAGGTAGAAACATCCCTGTTACAGACTGAATCATGCTGCCCTCCAAATTCATGTTGAAGTCCTAACACCCAGTATGACTGCATGTGGAAATAGGGCCTTGTATTAGTCTGAGTGCTCCAGAGAAATAGAACTAATAGGATGTATATATAATATGTAGAAAGAGGTTTATTATAAGGAATTGGCTTGTGTGATTATGAAAGTTGGCAAGACACTGATATGCAGAGTGAATTGGCAAGCTGGAAACCAAGGAAGGCAATTTAATTCTAGTCCAAGGCTGAAGGCCTAGAACCAGGATGAATTGATGTTTCAATATGAGTCTGAAAGCAGGAAAAAAGCTGATGTTTCAATTCCAAGGCCGTCAAGCAGGAAGAATGCTCTTCTACTCGGGGGAGGGTCAGGCTTTTTATTCTACTTAGACCTTTAACTGATTGGACAAGGGCCACTGACATCAGAGAGGGCAAGCTGCTTTACTCCGTCTACCAATTTAAATGTTAATCTCATCCAAAATCACTTCACAGATGTACCCAGGATGTTTGACCAAATTTCTGGGCCCAGTCAAGTTGACATACAAAATTAACTATCACAAGAAAGGTAAGGTTCAAACATTAAGATTATAAGGGTGGGGTCCTAATTCTATATGACTGGTGTCTTTATAAGAAGGGGAGACTGGGACACACAGAGAGACACCAAGGAAGCACATGCAGAGAGGAAAGGCCATGTGAGGACACAGCAAGCAAATGACCATCGCAAGCCAAGGAGAGAGGCTCAGGAAACCAAACCTGCCAACACCTTTATCTTGGACTTCCAGCCTCCAGAACTGTGAGAAATAAACTTCTGTTGTTTAAGACACCCAGACTGTGGTATTTTGTTATGACAGCCTGAGCAGACTAACACAGTCCCTTTCCCAGGAAGGAAGAGAAAACAGCTTTCCTGCTGCAAACCATCATGTATAAAGAACTTATGCCTGCACTGAGCTATACATTTTTCGCCCACTGCCATCATTTATCCTCATGACACTGTCCAGAGGTGGGTGTGCATATCTTTGTATCAGTTAGGAATAGGTTTGGTTGCACATAATAGAAAATCCAAGCTACCATGGCTTGACCAAATGAAGGCTTATTTTTCTCATATTCAATAAGTGCAGAAGAAAGCAGACCAGGGCTATGAGGCAGCTCAGGGAGATGATGTGGCAGCTGTCATACCCAGGCTCCATCAAGCTTCTGTTTAGCTATTCTTCATGCATGGCTTTTGTTCTTATGCTTATTTCCTTGTACTAACAAGAATGTAACTCCATCTCTCACATTCAGGTAAGAAGAATAGGAAGAATGATGAGCAAAAGGCACAGGACAACTCAGTTTCTCTTTTAAAAAAGGTTTTACAGAAAAGCAGAAATCCTGCTTACAGTCCATTAGATTGCTCTATGTTATGCTGCAAGGGGGGCTGAGATCTGTCATTTTAGCAGAATAGAACTGAGGGAGAAGGAGAGAATGACTACTAGCAGGCAACAGCAGTGTTTGCCACCTTCCCCTTGCATGGATGAGTATGGATAAATTATACACATCAGCTATTATTTAAATCATGACCCTTGGTGAAGGGGATGCTATTGATAATAATTCCAGGACAGCAGGCATAAAACAGGACTCTCCTGAACAAAGTGTTTGGATGCCCTACAGAGGAGGCCAAGAAAGGATAGTTAACTTTCCAAGGACACATTGAGGATTCTAACCCTGCTAACTCTTACTCCAACACTCATCCTCCTTAACAATTGCACTAGAATGCTATGATTATGAGGATGTAGATGTAGATTATTTGCTTCAGAAACACCAAAGTGCTTGCTAAAAATACTGTTCCTTGACCCTACCCCAGGGCTTTGGATTCGCTAAGTCTAGAGTAGAGGCCTGGAGGTCTGCTTCCTAAATAAACATGCCAGGGTGAGTCTGATGCAGTGAGCTGCATTCCAGGAAACATTGTTTTAAGACAACCAAACCTGTATAAATAAGCAAAAATCCTCCACCATGCTTTAACTAGGAGAAAAATGACATTTATTCAACTTCTGTGACTCAGTAGTTTAAAAGGACAATGGGACATTTCTTGCATGACCTGGTCCTCCTGATAAGGACTACGCATTACCTAGGGAATCTGGGAACCAGGCAAACCTTCATCTCATTGGGGACAGCAAAGGTGAGCCGACCCGTGCAAGGCTGTGGGAGGGTCAAAGCAGCCCAATGGCCAGAGGTGTGTCTCTCCCCACTCCTGCCCAGGTAACTGTTATATGCTGAGCCTATCAACTCCCCTGAGGTGAGGTGGGGTGGGTCGCAGGAAACCAGCTCTATTCTGATAACCACAGAACAAGAGGGTTGGTAGCCTCTAGAAAAAAATATCCAAATAAGAGGGAGCAAGTATAGAGTTTTCACTCATACAACGAATAGTTTTTTAACACCTACTCTGTCAGAGACCTAGTGCTAAGGATATGTTGATGAGAAAATACACAAGATACCTGCCCTCACAGAGCTTTCAGTTGAGCAGTGAGGGAAATCCTACATCAAAGAACCTCACTGGTGAATGCATACTTAACACACTGCCTCCATTGATCTGAAGGAAGCCTCCAGAGCTCTCAGCCCTTACAGAGTGCCAAAACCACCTCTCCACCTCTTCCAGTTAATTCTTCAATCTCAATTCATACCATACTCCCTTGGTCCAGGTCAAACTCCCTGGTATTGACTGATACTCAAATATCCATTAAATGCACATATGAAGAAATAAATGCTCTAAGTCCAAGCATTACAAAGTTTTCTCAATTTTTGCACACATTGTTTGCAAGGTATACAAACAATTTGATAATGCTTTTTTTTTTTTTTTTTTTTTTTTGGGGGGTTGAGAGCGGGAAGGGAGGAGTTAGGAAAAAAAAAAAAAAAAAACACATTAAAATTTCCAGACCATAAGATGCATCTAAATTTCATGAGTTTGAAAATGCAGAGAGAAATGAGTTTTAGAAACAAGGAAAAGCAGTACTTAGTGACTTGCAACCATCATCTGCTCATCACTTGGGCAGGGACAGGGGAGTATATATTAGTACATCAGTATTTTCTGCATCTACCTGTGGGAACCTCGAGGCCGGGGAAGGTCAGACTTGGTGTAATGCAAGGGTTTATATGGCAGTTTGTATTTTCCAAAGCCTCTCATTCCTTGTGTTCTTCTTATAAGGTGGCATCAACACTCCTCCCACCAAGAAGTAAGGCCTGTTCCCTCCTCTTGCATCTAGAGGGTGAGTGCATGGCAGGGGAGCGGAGGGGGTGTGAATGGGTAACTTCTCCAAACTATAGAATACAGTGGAAAGGGCCAGGTGCAGTGGCTGATGCCTGTAATCCCAACACTTTGAAAGGCTAAGGCAGATGGATCACTTGAGGCCAGGAGTTTGAGACCAGCCTGGCCAACATGGGAAAACTATCTCTACTAAAAATACAAAAAATTAGCAAGGCACAGTGGCACATGCCTGTAGTCCCAGCTGCTTGGAAGACTGATGCACAAGAATCACTTAAACCTGGAAGGCGGAGGTTGCAGTGAGCAGAGATTGTGCCGCTGATGAAGTGAGACTCTGTCTCAAAAAAAAAAAAAAAAGAAAGAAAGAAAGAAAGAATACAGTGGAAGAGACACAATGCAACTTCCAAGGCTAGGTTATCTCTCTGCCTAGCTCTGGCTGTCTCTTAGGATGCTGATCCTCAGTACAGTTCAGCTGCCATGTTGGCAGGGAGCACAGGCCACATAAAGAGGCCATATGGAGGTGTTCCAGCTGACAGCATCAGAGAATGTCTCAACTGACAGCTGGAGCAACCACCAGACAAGTCTCTGAGTGAGGCTTCAGATAATTCCAGTCACTAGATTTCAAGTCACCCCAGCTGACATTAAGTGATGCAGGCAACCTGTCCCTACAGAGACCTAAGCAATTTGTAGATCTGTGAGCAAAACACAGGTCATTATTAATTCAAGTCACTAAGTTTGGGGGCAGTTCATTACACAGCCATAGTAACTGAAACAGCATGCAAATGCTTGCTGCTTTTTTCTTGGCAATAACCACAGAAACATGGTAACAACTAAGTTTTATGTCCTGCTTTAGAGTTTGCTTCTTGCACTCTTTCATTTCACCAATAAATTATTGCCATCACCTCCACTTCACATGCAAGGAAATTGAGACACAGAAAGACAAAGCAATTTATCCACAGTCATACCTTCTTCTTCATGGGGACAAGACAAGGGTTAGTGGAGTTATTAAGAGGAATTAAAGGAGTACAGGTTTTGAATGCTGGCTCTTCCCCCTTTCTTGCTGCCTGCCTTCAGATAAGTCATTAGCCTCTCTGAGTCTCAGTTCTCTCATTGTGAAATGCAGATGAAAATAGTACCACTTTGTGGAATTTTTATTTAATGTTTAACTATACAAGCAGCACTTAAGACAAAGTCAGGCCCAGAGTCAGGCGGTCTTTTGTCTTGTGGCTCCAGCAGCCCGGCACCTTTGACAGGGCTGGCACTCCACGAACATTTCCTGGATGAATGAATGAACAAATGAATTGAACTGCCATCTACTGGGCCCAAAATGCCTCCTCCTGTTATATCAGGATGCCACACTTAGGGCTTATAACTAGCAGGGTTGATTTTCCTTGGCAAATACTAAATGGAAACTGTGTACTGGGTTGGCACAGACTGGAAAAATTGGAATTTTTTCCTATGCTTCTATGAATCTCCCATTCATAGAAGGATTCGAAAATTCAGAATTTATACACACAGCCACACACACATTGTAGCATCACACAGTGTTCATAAATCAGGACTGGGATGCCCACTCCTTAAGGACTATTGCCCCAACCTTGGCTGAGCTCTGGCCCTCTGAGCCAGGACAGTGGCTTACAGGTCCCTTCGCCCTGCACCCAATCCAAACACAAACCCACCACTTGCCCAGCTCGGCAGAGTGGCACTAGCTACTCTCTGCTGAAAACAAGGAAGAGAAATCAATTTCTTTCTAGCCATACTGAGTGCAGCAAGCAGGGTAAGGCCGAACTCTGTCAAACAATGTAGAAAACCCGATTTAATACTGAGATGGACCCAATTCTCTGACAGGCGTGTTAAATGTGATTAAAGCTGCACAGCATTCCCTGCATACCCATCTGCCGTGTTGAGGAGCCCACAGCTGTTCTGATTTCTGATGTACAGTTTCTTGTCAGTTGTTTCAAATGCATCTCATCTTGCCTGTAATCTGGGCTCTCCCTCCCTCGCCCCTCGTCAGGCCAGCCTTGGCCGGCTTCTCTAAGCAGTCGCTGATATCCACATGCCTTTGGCCGCGGGTCTGTAGAGGCATGTGTGAGCTCTGGCTGGTGCAAAAATGTGTGATCACAGAGAAAGCTTAGCGCTTTAGCGGCTGGAATGAGTCTCTTGGATCCTAAGCTGTTGTGACGCCACCACCTGCAGCTCCTGCAGGTTTTTGCTGCGGGATGAGGGGAAAGAGCAGGGACAAATCATTTTTGATGCTACAGAGAGCTGTTCCTGAGATGCCCACAAGCTACCATGGAAATATAATCTGAAAACTCTGGAAGTCCAGTGCAGGCACACTTCAGGGTTCTGGGGAAAGGCAGAGGCAGAAATGGAAGTGGGGTTCTTCTGGGCAAGGAATGGAGTCCACGGAGGCCACTGCAACCTTGTGGCCAGAAGGCACAGATAAGGCAGAGGACAGCTGATTTCAAGAGGACTGGATTGCCTAGCATCAGCCCATGTGGCATCTTCATGAGAATTTTTTAAAAGTTGGGGCTGTGGCCCTGCACCAAGGTACACAACCCAGCAAGCAGGGCATAGGCTGGATTTCAGCCCCACTCACCCTCTTCACCGGGGGTCCTTGTGCAATAAACAACATGTACAACCACACATATCAACACTGAACAGAGGAAGAGCTCCAAGGAGCATAGGGAGGTCATGATGAAAGTAGGGGGACAAAATAAGTGAAAAATGCCTGCCCTCAAGCAACTAAGAGCAAGCAAGGCTAGCATATGGACATGGAAAACATAGGAGAGCATAAGAGAAGGGCCAGGAGAGAAATAGAAAAACAGAGTGCCAAGGGATTTAAAGAGGAGAACATGCTTCTGGTTGGGGAAATCAAGAAAGGATTGCAGAGAGAGATGGCATTTGAAATGAAAAGGAGAAAGGTACACAAAGACACTTCAAACAGAGAGGCATGAACAAAGAAATGGCAGAGGGGAGATCAGGGCCATGTAATGGGACAGTCCATAGTCCAATTTGTCTGGAGCTTAAAGTGGATGGAAGAGATGACATCTCACATCTCCCTCGGGCTCCACACAAGAATTATGCTATGGCAGACACCTCATAAATGGAGAATGAGGCTCTGACCCTGACTCCCTCTCCATGTGTCTCTGGCCAGCCCATCTTCACCCTGATGATGACACCCCACCGCTTGTGCATTTGCTCATCGTGGCCTCCACTGTGCCATCACCTTCTTGTTCTGTTTCCTGGACGTTGGAGCACTAAAATAATCTGGGGATATATTCTAGAGGATCTTGAATGACAATTATGGAGGATCTTGAATGTAACAAAGATGTGGACTTTGTAGTAGATCTAGGGATCAAGAAGAGCCACTGGCCATTTTTGACATAATTCATGATCAGAGCGACACGATCAGAATGCACCTAGGAAAATCACCCAGTGGAGGAAGGATTGGAGAGGAACAAGGCAGGACTGAATAGGATGCTATGCTCCAGGTGGGGAAAATGGAGGGAGTGAAGGGGGCAGGAAGGAAAAGTAGGGCCAATTCAAAAGACAATATGGAGACTAGAAAGGGTGTCTGGTGGAAAATTGGGTCAAATCCTTGAATTCTGTCAGAATTAAGTCCTGCCAGTCTGCACTGGGCTCCTGGATGCAAAGGCTCAGGTGCTGTGTTTCTACACACCCAACCGCAACACAGCAGAGGCTACTGACACCATGCTGGAGTCAGTCAATCAAAAAACGACTTGCTTGTGCAGGGGGAAACTGACTGCAGTGCATCTGTCTACCAGAGAGTTGGTGTCTTCCTGGGGAATGATATAATGGGAATAGCAGAAATGAAGTCATCAGACTGGAATGTTATTACAAAATCAATCACTTTCATGGAAATCTTTATTCCACTAATAGTCTCATTTTGAGTATAAGATTTTATCTGTTTAGAAAGAAATGTGGGAGAGGGAAAAAAGAAGGTGAAGAGAAGAGTAGGGAGAAAAGATGAGGTAAGATACATATACACCTTCTTAAGTCTCCAATTCATTTAAGAACTTAAAATAAAATAATAAATAGTTCAGAAACACAAACATATTGATTCTCCCTTAGCTATCTGTATTAACGTGCTAGGGCTGCTGTAACAAAGTACCACAAACTGGGTGGCTTCAATAACAGAAATTTGTTGTCTTACGGTTCTATTTTTTGTTTTGTTTTATTTTTGGGATAACATCTCATTCTGTCACTCAGGCTGGAGTGCAGTGGCACAAACAACTCACTGCAACCTTGACCTCCTGTGCTCAAGTGATCCTTTCACTTCACTGGGACCACAGGCATGCACCACCACATCCAGGCAATTCCTTTAGTTTTTGTAGAGATGGGGTCTCCCCACCTTGCCCAGGCTAGTCTCGAACTCCTGGGCTCAAGCAATCCTCCTGCCTTGGCATCCCAAATCCCAAAGGGATTATAGGCATAGGCCACCACACCTGGCCCTGTCTCACAGTTATGGAGGCTGAAAGTTCAAAATCAAGGGATCAGCAGGGCCATGTTTTCTCGGAAACCTGTAAGGGAACCCTTCCTTGCCTCTTCCCAGCTTCTGGTGATTTGCTGGCAATCTTTGGCATTCCTTGGCTTGTCACTGCATAACATCAATCTCTGCCTTGATCTTCACATGGCATTTTCCCTGTGTGTCTCTCCTGACTCTTCTTATAAGGACATTAGTCATATTGGTTTAGGGACCAGTCCTACTCTTGTATAAACTCTTCTTAAATAATTACATTGACACCAACTCTATTTCCAAATAATATCAAGTTCTGAGACACTAGGGATTAGGACTTCAACATATCTTTGTAAGGGGACACAACTCAACACCTAAAACTCCCACATTTCACTGTTCCTTCTCCCAGAAACGTAGGTTTGTCTCCCAAAGAGGGCCTCATCTAAGAGACTCCTTCCCTGACCTCTCTCATCTTTTCACACCTAGGTTTTCACTCTAGGAACTTCTCAGGGAGGCAGAATGGATTTGGTGTCAACATAGGGAACCCCTATGACTGGTCCTTGGGGTCAAATCCTAACTACAAGATTGGCTGGCTGTGGCCAAAAAAGCCCAGGAGCTCATTTGGATCCTCCCCTACCTTGAAGTATTCCTAAGGAAGCACTGTTATTACCACCACCACTCTGGTCAAAGGGGATGCCAGAGCCTTCTTGCTTTCTGGCTCAAGTATGCACATACTCTTCACTGGGTGGGGTTTCTGCACAAAAACACAAATGTTATCCTTTGCTCATCTGCTATGATCTATGACACTCACTATGAAACTCCAGAGGTTGTCAAGAATACCTTCCCTTCCCCAACTCTCCTATTTTCTGTTGTCAATTTGCTTTTCTACAAGGGGTCCTCCTAGAGATATTTGAAGACCTTTTTTTTAGTACAATGTCCACTCCCACTCCCTTAGGGATCAGTCCATTTAACTTCACATAGTAAGCCAACCAAGTCCTCAGGCTCGGCACAAGAAGGATGCTGTGGAAGACACCCTGAGCATGGAGAATGAGGCCCTGACTCCCATTCTGTGCATCTCTGGCCAGTCCATCTTTACCCTGACAATGACTCCCACTGCTTGTGCATTTGCTCATCATGACCTCCACTGTGCCATCTTTCCTCTCAGACCATCATCTTCTTGTTTTGTTTCCTGGACTTTGAAACACCTGCTTCCCTCCTGGAATGGCACATCAGCAGCTTGCTACCCCAGGCACAGTCACACCCTATAGTGCAATACAGACCCCATACCTGTAGGCTGCACCCTGCTGGCCTAGTCTCCCATAGACCCTCTTTCTCAAATGCAGAGAAGTCATGCAAATGAATCAGGCACAGCCCTGCCACATTTCTCCACGTGACTACTCATCGTAGTGACAATGGTAATATTGGAATACCTCCCGCCCTAGGAAGGAATTATTTCTAAGGGGCTGATTGTTGCTTCCCAACTCCCCATGAAGCAAGCTCGTTAGCTTGCTCCACTCAGCTAACCAGCCTGGACAGAGCTGCTGCTGCATACTGGGAAACGTGGCATTCTTGCTTGTCTCAGAAATAATTCAAACTCTTCCCTCAAAGCCCCAATTCTTCAGTTCTGTGGCTCAATGCTTTCTTAAGATATATGTTGAAAATGACAACTCTGTATTAGAGGAAAACTTGAGTATAGGCCCTTCAGTTCTTTTAAAGACATCAGAAATCACTTAGAGATTTCCTTAAAGAAAAAACAGTATTACTTGAAAACGAAGTTGGTTTAATTCAATAAATATTTGCTGGCAAATATTACATTTCAGGCACAAAAGACAAAAGAAAAATAAGGCACCATCCCCAACCTCATGAGTGCATGTTGGTGATAGAAGCACAGTACAAATGGCCACGTGGCATTGGTATAACATCAAAGGTCATGTTCCTACAAGCCTGAGCTCTTCCTTCCCCAAACCTCAGGTCGCATTGGTACCACTCTGCTTAAATACTGGCAAAACTCAAATTGTCGTTTACTAAGCACACTCATTTTAGATCAGGTATAAATAAATAAATAATAAGATAAAACCACAAAAAGGATCTGTGCATATATATACACACATATACAAATATATAGTGTGCATTGCAACCTCAAGAGACATAGTCACAAATGCCATAATCCAGAATGTCAAAATCTCTAAAGATCAAATTCCCTGAAGTCTAAAATTTCTAACATCTAAAATCCCTAGTCTCTAAAATCCCCAAAATCACAATCCTGAAAGATTAAAATACCAAATGTTGAAATCCCGAAAGCAGAATCCTAGGGGAGGGATTAGTACATTTTCAATTGTACACAGAATAGCTGCATCATATTAGTTCAATTATCTTAGGCGAACTATTATCTTGTTAGTGTCTTTGTTTGGAAGTTAAGTATAGTTTAAGGGTGCCAAGTGGACAAGGAGTGGATTTGTGGACTTAGTTTTAAGTACTAACTTCACAGAATTAAGGAATACCTAGAAACCTGGTAAATCATTATTCTGGGTGTGTCTGTGAGGGTGCTTCCAGAGATTAGTGTGTGAGTGTGAATGAACTAGGCAGGCAAGATATACCCTCAGTGTTGGCAGGCACTGCCTAATCAGCCAAAGGCCCTGAACAAACAGATACAGAAGGTGAATTTGTCTTCTACTGAAGCTGAGACTAATTTTTCTTCTGCTGCTTTGGACATCAGAAATTCAGGCTTTGGGTTGCGGGACTTACACCAGTGGCACTCTGGGTCCTGAGGCTTTTGACCTTGGACAGAGAGTTACACCATCTGCTTTCTAGGTTCTAAGGCTTTTGAACTTGCACAGAGCCACACTACCAATATCCCAGGGTCTCCAGCTTGCAGGTGGCCTGTCATGGAAATTCTTAGCTTCCATAATTGTGTGAGACAATTCCCCATTAAATCTCCTCTTATATATCTAAATCTATATCTTATTGGTTCTATCTCTCTGGAGAACTCTAATACAGATTTTATATTGGGGAAATCAGATATCATTCTTTCTTACTGCGTTCCTTACAACATAATAGAAGAGATCTGTGAAACTGTTCCCTCTAATTTAAGTGTTTGAGGCTACTTAATGGTGAAAGATAAAAGTTTAAAACTGATGATTATTGGTGCTGCAAAAGCAGAAAATCACCTAATTGCAACAGCCAAGCAATAACCAGACTTTCAGATGGACAGCATATACTTATGAAATTTGTAGACCACAACCACTCTCCAAATAAAAGTACAGTGAGTGTTTCCAAACTCATAGATGTGAAAACAAATGAAAAACACAAGAAATCTCCCCTGTCAAATTATTCAATTGTATACAACTTCTGCCCCTTCACACGTAGCACCAGTTGGCTATGCTATGTGTTTTTATCTTTGCATCATTTCTAGGACTGGCGGTATAAATTGCACAAAGACTTTTAGAGAGTTCTAATTCATTTTAGACATTTTTTAAAAATTGACACCAAGAAAGTGCTTTATCACAATGTTGACGTTGTATGTAAGCACTATGCACGCATGTAAAAAATATTGAAACTTCCTCAGTAAATGAAGATGTAAAGAATTTATCTTTCACAAATGCAGATGTATAAACAATACCTCTCTTTGTACATCTGCATTTGTGAAAGATACGATTTCTTGAGATCCCAATTCTTTGGGTGACTGCATAGGCAGTGGTGACCCATTGTAGTTTTTGTTTGCTCTTGTCAAAAGATTTAGGTTGTCCATCATGGTATTTCAGATGACCACAGTTGCAAAGCTGGGTGCACAGAATTGCCAACCATAGTGGTATGCATTTATAAATTTCGCTTTCTAACCTACGTCTTCATGTATACAGTTCATCTGCTCGTAACTGTTATGCCCTCATGACTGTTGTTAGTACCTCGGACTGTTCATGCTTGCAAAAATAAGTATGTTATTATTAACTAGTCTGTCGTGTTAAGCAGTCTATGAAGTATGCTGTCATTCTTTTATGCTTCTCAAATAAATCCCCCTTTTATAATGTAAATAAATTTATTTTAAAGAATTTTTATTTTTTACATAATTATATTTTGGGGATTTTGGACTAGGAATTTTGATCTTTTGGGGTTTCAACATTCAGGATTATGGTGTTTGAAATTGTGTCTTTTGGTATTATGGCCTAAACCTGCCAACAAGTGGCAGAGCAAGGATTCAAACCCAGGTCTGTCCCATTCCAAAGAACATCCTCATAACCAAAGTGCCAGTCAGACTGTCCGGGTGCTACTATGCTCCAGGAAAACCTGGAGGGAAGGTTACAGATTCAGCCTCAAAATCCAAGTTGGGATCCAAAATACCACATCAGCATCATCCATTTTACACATTAATCCTAATGAAGGAGAGAAACCAGACCTGAAGACCAAAGAAGCAGAATCCAGGCATCAGGATGAGGTGGTAAACAGGAAACGAGGCTGTAGTTTGAAGGCCAAGGGGATGGAAACCAGGGGAAAGTGGGATAGGAGGAGGGAGTATAAACTGGCCCTGAGGAAGGGTTTTGCACATGGACTGTAAATGACGAGAGGGTCTCCTTCTGATTAGTCACTGGCCAGATGGGTAGACTCGCCTGCCTCAGGGACAGTGGCAAGTCTGGGACAGACCCATGGCAATGGCAGGCCCCACCTAGCCAGCTGCCAGGAATCCTGTGCAGAGTCCAGCACTGCTGACTCTGTCCTGTGACAGCTCTCAGATGCAACACGGGTGGATCCGTGGGCGCTTCCTTGAGGAGGCTGAGCACAGTCCAAATAATGCACAGCAGACTTTGATGGCCCTCCCAACCAAACCTTTTTAGGTTACAGACAGTGCTGTGTTTATACTCCCAGGGACGGAACATCCTTTGCTCACAGCCCCACGCTCTACCCCCACTCACCATCTCCCCAACTTTGGCAAATGCCTAGACTCTGAGCAATCTGTGCAGACATGTTGTGAATCACTGTCAGTTCAAGTACACAATATTCCCTGAATTTAACCCTCCTCAGCTTGCTTGCCTTACATGCTCCCACTCCAAGCACTGGTGGAGGCAAACTCCGTAAGGAAGCAGCAGGCCCCAGTGCTCTGGAACAGGTAGCAACAGCAGGCAGGACAGCCACAGAACTAGGTGACTGATACCCATGAAGCTCAGACAGTGCCAGGCACAGTCCCAGAGACTTTGCATTCCCACAGATCTGTGAGCAAGTGATTATTATGTCCATTATGAGTATGAGGAAATTGAGGTTCAGAAAGATTTTCTTTTTTATTTTTTTGAGATGAAGTCTTGCTCTTGTCACCGAGACTGGAGAGCAGCGGAACTATCTTGGCTCATTGCACCTCCACCTTCTGGGTTCAAGCAATTCTCCTGCCTTGGCCTCCCAAAATAGCTGGGATTACAGGCACCCACCACCATGCCCAGCTAATTTTTCTGTTTTTAGTAGAGATGGGGTTTCATCATGTTGGCCAGGCTGGTCTTGAACTCCTGACCTCAGGTGATCTGCCTGCCTCGGCCTCCCAAAGTGCTGGGATTACAGGTGTGAGCCACCACACCTGGTCCAGAAAGACTAATATTCATACACACTAAAGTGAGAGAGCTTAGATTCAAAACTAGGTATGTTCTTCCTAATATACAATGTTCTATCTCAAATCATGTTTCCAATGATTTCTATTAGCAGCCTTGATAGTAATAGCAGCAGCCTGTGGGATAAACACTACACTAAGTGCTTTGTATGTACTAAGTCATTTAATCTTTCCAAACAGCACTGAGGAAGATACAACTACTATCTTCATTTTAGACATGAGAATCTGAGGTAAGAGAGGTGAGCGGCAGGAGAGAGGTGAAAAGGTAGTGAGTTATCCCCTACGTTCTTCATTTCCTTTGCCCTTCTCCTTACCGGAGCCCACTCAGCTAGTTAGGGCAGACAGAGGCTTATATGACTCCAAGTTCTTAATAGCTCATCTACAGACTTGTGCTGAACAGGGAGGATCCTAGAGGACATGGAGGGTCTGAGAGATGGTTTGGGGTCGGGATGTATATACAACAGTCCCATAAAGTCATTCCCCAAATAAAGCAGAGAAGGACAATATGGGGGTCTTGAGATAAATAAGCAAGAATGGCTAGATAGGAAAGCTTGGAGGCT
Source organism: Chlorocebus sabaeus (assembly GCF_047675955.1). Taxonomy (NCBI): domain Eukaryota; kingdom Metazoa; phylum Chordata; class Mammalia; order Primates; family Cercopithecidae; genus Chlorocebus; species Chlorocebus sabaeus. The sequence continues at coordinate 49,581,472 of NC_132915.1, forward strand.
TCTGAAGATTCACAGACAGGGAGCAGGAGCAGGCAGAGCAGGCCCATTAAAGGAATAATAAAAATTAGCCCTTTCATGCACACAGCCCTGAGTCCCAGGTCACAAAGGATCTTCACAGAGGGATTCAAAGGTTCCATGTGTGAGGCAACATAGTGTATGGGAAAGGAGCTTGGGGACATGAAGAAGGATAGAGTTCTTGAGCAGGTGGGAATACACTAACGGTGGTCGCAAGAAGGGCTGTTCATGCCGAGAAGTGGATTGGTAGGCTCTGGAATGAAGTGAATCTGGGAAGAAGCCAAAGCAGCGTCAATCATTTTCTGCCATGCTTGTGATGCCCATCGAGCATGATCACTCCTTTGAGGGGGCTCCAATGTCTCATTTGGGAGTGTTTCCACCCCAGTTTTTTACTTTGGCTATCATTAGCCAGAAAGGCGAGGTTCTTTATGAACCCATTGGATTGCTGATTCCTGAAGACCCAGAGTGATCCACAAAGGACTCAAGGACAATCCTCTCCCTATTCCTTACCCCTACTACTAGGACCAAATTCAGCTTTAACTTGCCTTCCCTGGGCACCTACTAGGCACAGTGCTATGTGCAATTCTAATTTTGAAGACAAAGAAATTTGCTCAGGGAGAGACTTGCTCAATGTCACAGATATCCACAAGTGGCAGAGCCAGGATCCAAACTTAGACCTCTTATTCCAAGTGCATTGCTGTTTTCACTACATCATGCTGCCTCCTAGAAAAATCAGCTAACTGTGCTTCTAGACGCTACACAGTATTCAATAACTCTGATGACTCTGAATTCAGGAAATATCTATCAATTGGACCAGGATCTGTGTTTTAAGCTTATCTTTATTTCTAGTACTTCCTGAGAAAGAGTAAAGTATTCTGAAATATAGAAGATGGATAGGTAGAAAAATGTATACATAAATACACAGATGATGGATGGATAGATGGGCACAGACTTTTAAGTTTTGTGGGTACATAGTAGGTATATATATTTATGGGGTACATGAAGTGTTTTGATACAGGCATGCAATGTATGATAATTACATCTTGGAAAATGAGATATCTATCCCCTTGAGCATTTATGCTTCGTGTTACAAACAATCCAATTTTATCTTTTAGCTATTGGACAGACTTTAAATTGGGTTTTGGTATTAGCTCCTCCATCAAACTTTGTGACTTGAAAAATAGTCACTTAGGTTTTGTTTTCTATAAAATGGCCTTGTCAAAGCCCTTATTGTGGAACTACTGTGAGAAACTACCTCTGACAGTGCCTGGCATACCCATAGACTCTTACTATTCTCCCCTTTGTGCTAAAATCATGGTTTAGAATTATGTCCAAATTCTACAGCAAGGACCCAATTCAAATATTGTTTGAAATATCCAAAATGTCTGTTTTTGACATCAAGTTGGCCCATAGATTTGACGGCCTGGTACCCATAGAGTCCCACCCAAGAACATTTCCTTCAAAACAGGTTCCTGTTACAGAAACAGCCCTGGTTTTAAATATACTCCCTTTCCTCATAAAAATGCCCCAGCCAGCTAAAGTCATTCTGTTTAAAATATTTAATTAATACCTTCACAGAGGTCTGGAACTTATTAAAGACTCTTGGGGACCATGTCTTAGGGGCAATGCTTTGTTCTAAGCAGCTCTATGTGTTACAGATAATATAAAGTGCTGGAATGTGCTTTCTATTAAAAGCAGGGACGTTTGCCTGCCTGCTGTTGCAAACCCTTTTGTCATCATCATGATACTTTAAGGCATAATCCAAGTACAACATACACACACAAACAGTGTCAATCCATCCACTTAGTAAAAAGAGTCCCAGTAAAACCACAAGAAAGGTCTGGTGATTAGACGAGGGGATTAAAAACTGGAGGAGCTCTTCCTTTACCTCTTCTCCCACCTGAAGAGGCCACAAAGGCACATTGCTCCCCAAGCAAACAAGAGCAAAAACACAAAGGCACACGCTTTTCTCTACCTCCAGTATCTTCTTGGCTTCTCAGCCTTTGGCACATGAAAGAAGCGTTAGTTAAAAGTCCTACTTTCCAAGCAAGTAAACACGCTCTTAGTCCCCCTTTGTCTCATGGGCTGAAGACTGACAAAGGCGTCACGTCCATTGTTGTTTGGGGAGTACATTTTTTTTTTCTTATTATAAAAATGGCATAGGTTCAATCTTGAAAACCATGAAAAAAATGGAAAAGAAAATAATTATTTTAACCATAGCCCTACCACCTAGACATGATTTTGCTGAATTTCTCTCCTTCTATGTGTGTAATTTCACAAAGCTGTCATTACCATTTACCCTTTTATTTCCAGCTTCTTTTACGTTAAAGACATTGGGGGAAATGCTCAGGGTATCATAGTAAGAGATCAAGACTTTAAAACAAACTAAAGCCTTTTTTTTGCAAGAAGTTTTAGGTTTACAGCAAAATTGAGAAGGAGGTACAGAGATTCCCAACATACTCCTTGCAACCCCACATGCAGAGCCTCCTCCATTATCAACATCCTCCACCAGCCTGGTACATTTGTTACAACTGTCAACCAATGTTGACACATCATAATCACTCAAAATCCATGGTTTACATTAGGGTTCACTCTTGGTGTTGTACATTCTATGGGTCTGAACAAATGTATTAATGACATGTATCCACCATTATAGTATCATTCAGAGTACTTTCACTGCCCTAAAACCCCTCTGTACTCTGCCTATTCACCTCTCCCTCCTCGCTAACCCCTGGCAACCATTGGTCTTTTTACTGTCTTCATAGTTTTGCCTTTTCCAGAATGTCATGAAGTTGGAATCATACACTATATAGACTTTACAACTGACTTCTTTCACTTAGTAATATGCAGTAAAGTTTCCTCATGACTTGACAGCTCATTTCTTTTTAATGCGGAATAATATTCCATTGTATGGACGTACCACCATTTATTTATCTATTCACCTATGGAAAGATATCTTGTTTCCAAGTTTTTGGCAATTACGAATAAAGCTGCTATTAACATCTGTGTGTAGGTTTTTGTACTGCTTTCAACTCCTTTGGGTAGCTACCAAGGAGCTCAGTTGCTGAGCTGTATGGTAAGCATATTTTTAGTTTTGTAAGAAACTGGCAAACTGTCTTCCCAAATGGCCATACTGTTATATTTTGCACTCGCACCAGCAACGAATGAGAGCTCCTGTTGCTTCCCATCCTTGTCAGCATTTAGTGTTGTCAGTGTTCTGGGTTTTGGCCATTCTAATAGGTATGTAATGGTATCTCATTGTTTTAATTTGCATTTCCTTAATGATAGATGATGTGGAGCATCTTTTCATATGCTTATTTACCATCTGTATATCTTATGTGGTGAGGTGCCTGTTGAGATCTTTGGCATATTTTGTAATCAGGTTATTTTCATATTTTGGTGTTGAGTTTTTTTATACTTTTCTTTTGGATAACAGTCCTTTATCAGACTGTCTTTTGCAAATATTTTCTCCCAGACTGTGGCTTGTCTTCTTATTCTCTTGACTATGTCTTTCACAGAGCAGTTTTTAATTTTAATGAAGTCTGACTTTTCAATTATTTCTTTCATGGATTGTGCCTTTGGTGGTGTTGTCATTTATTTTTAATTGCCAAGGAGGATACCATTGCGGGGCTGAACCAACATTAATGTAATCAATTATTTCCCATATGGTCAACATTGAGGTTGAGATTTTCACTATTGTAAACAATGCAATGATAGCATATTGATAATTGTGCACCTTTTGGATTCTTTCCTTTGGATAAATTCCTAAAAGAGAAATGAATGAAGTCTCAATCTTGTTAGAGTATCTGATGTATTTTGCTAAACTTATGTCCTAAAAAGTACCACTTTACCCTCTTACCTGCATGTGACAATATCCATCTTATCACACTTTAAAAAATTTTTTTACTAAGATACATAGATATATCTTTATTTTTTTTTTAAAAAAAAGGAAAAATTCATAAGGCTGCTGCCCTTTTTCATGCATCATGGGAGTACAGTTACTATCCCTCTGCTTACCCTTCCATTTACATTAAAAAAGAATCCCGAGGGTAAACAGGGGCCTCCAAAGGGTACATCCCTCCTCCCACCTGAGTGAATTGGGAGGGAAAATTGAAGGTCTTTTACAAAATCCTAACATGGTTGAGAGCAAGGATTTAAACTTTGGCCCCTGTACTTCAGCCAAGATCTTGTAAGAGTTTATTTATTTTTCTCTATTTTTCCCTTTGATAATCAACAAATTTAATGTATTCATTTTAAATCCCACAAGTCTGCTCCCTTTCCCAGGAACAGAATGAAGTAATCTAGTTCCCACGTTCCGACAGCATAGTTTAAGGGCCACAAAAAGATGATAGCCCCCAGCCCATACAGCCAGGGATAGTTCAGATAACTGGAGGTTTGCTAAAACAATCAAGCAAGAGACATTTGCACCAGAGCCTTGAAGATCGTCCAACCCTTAGCTGTCCAATTATTCCCTCCTTCAAGAGTAGAAGTCTTTCCTCCACCTGACTGTAGCCATATCTTGAAATTTAATTGAACTTTGCCATCAGAAGAGTTCATTTTATTCTTATTAGAGACACAGGCAATGCTTTTCTCAAGTAGGGACACCCTAGCAGCAAAACATCACTGTGTTCCTAGTCTTTGCATCTTACCTGAAGCTAACATGGAGACAGGGAAGTGGGCTCCCAGCTCAGTGGGTGCTGTGCATCTTATGCTTTGGGGGTTTGGATGGGGCAAGACTTGGGAAGTACTTTCAGCCTTATGGTCCCTAAGTGACAGTGACCACATAAGGTGTATCCAAGTCCACTGAGAATCTCAGCTACATTTCATGACATAGCTATAAAACAGTTCCTAGTATGAATTCGTTAGTCTTGGGTTTTATGCTGAGTGACTCTGAAATATCTGATTAAAGAGGCTAGCTTCAGTTTCCACTCTGAAAACCTGGCTTGAATTTATTGCTGCCTCACACAGGATTGCCTCAAGCTGGGTGTCTCCACTTCAGTGGCAGGCAGGTTAACTATTTCGCTGCTGGATGCTCTGTCCCTCACTGCCAGCCCACCCCCAGCCCCCTTCCTAAACTCCCATCCCACAGCCCCAGCAGATTCTGCACAGTGCTTTCTGCAAAGGGCTTATAAAGCACAGAGGAAAACTGACCATCTGGCCTGAGTGATCTTTTTTGAAGGGTAAAGGAGATATTTAGAAAGAGTGCATTGTAATAAAAACATTTTCAAAATTGTTTTAAAGTGCTAAAAAATACAGAGATAGAGATAATTTTCTTAAAAAAAAAAAAGACTTAACAGTCAAATAATTCTCATTTGTATTTTATATAAAACACGTATAAGTTTGGAAAGTTTCAATCACACAGAAAGGTACAAAGTTAAAGGTATGAAAATAATGCAAAGCCTACTTTACCCATCAGAATAAACATAAAACCCAGTATATGCTCATTCTTGTAGGTAAATTACTCCTGATTTAAATGTTTACATTTTGTTTGAATTATGCTGGGTCTCCAGGAACACAATCCTTATATAAAATGAGACAGCCCTGTACTATTTTCACTCTTTTTATTTTACAGAGGATGAAACCAAGCTAGAGAGAGGAAAAACAAGTAACTTGCCTAAAGTCTCAGGGATATTAAGCAGCAGAGCAAGGACGTAGTCCCCGGTGGGATCCCAGAGACACATACAAGCTCACCTGGGTCATGACAGTAACTGCCCAGCAACCCTACTGCCAGTCTCGGTGTCCAGCAGCCCACAATGAGTCTTATCATGCCATGCCCCTATCCAACTACTTAAATGACCCCCCACTTCATATACCCGCACTGGAGAGTGGATTGGATATGGAAAACACCATTTAGCACAAAGTTATTTAAAGACATGCATGTTAAAGAAAGCGGACTCTACCAAATAGGGTAATACCTTCTTTTTTTTTTTTTTTTTTTTGAGATGGTGTCTTGCTCTGTCGCCAGGTTGGAGTGCAGTCACACAATCTTGGCTCACTGCAACCTCCGCTTCCCAGGTTCATGCCATTCTCCTGTCTCAGCCTCCCAAGTAGCTGGGATTACAGGCATGTGCCACTATGCCTGGCTAATTTTTGTATTTTTAGTAGAGACGAGGTTTCACCATGTTGGCCAGGATGGTCTTGATCTCCTGACCTCATGATCCGCCCACCTTGGCCTCCCGAAGTGCTGGGATTACAGGCATGAGCCACCACGCCTGGCCGGTAATACCATTTTAATAGTTACAAAAGAGTCAGTGTAGATGACTACATATCTGTTAAAGGCTTCCTGATAATAGCAATTAACATCTTAAAAAGATTAAGGTCAGGAGGTAGCAATAATAGCTGTCATTTTTGTCTTAAACTCTTCGAAATGGGAGGGGAAGGGAGACTGATCTAAGTAAATAAAAATAGTTATCCATATTCAGTATCTACAGTGTAGCACAGACTGTGCTAAGTATTTTACATACATCAGCATATTTGGGCATATAACTCTGTGAAGTCAATAGCATTATCCCAATATATAGATGAGGACATTGAGGCTCCAAGATGTCAAGCAATTAACCAAGACCACCCAATGGCAAGTGGCTGAACTGGTTTGCCAGGGTTGCCTTCACGACGTACCATAGACTGGGCAGTTTAAACAACAGAAATGCATTTCTTACAGTCCCGGAGGCTGAAAGTCTGGGATCAAGTTGTGGGCAGGGTTGGTTTCTTCAGAGGCCTCTCTCCTTGACTTATAGATGGCCATCTTCTCCCTCTGCCTTCATGTGGTCTTTTCTCTGTGTGTCTGTGTCCTTTTTGTAAGGATACCTGTCATTCTGGATTAGAGCCTACCCCAATTACTTCAGTTTAAATTACTAACCTCTTTAAAGACCCAACTCCAAACACAGTCACATTATTCTGAGGTTCTGGGGGTTAGGACTTCAACATATGAATTGGATAGGGACACAACTCAGCCCACAGCGCTGGCTGAGCCAGGATTCTGACACAACTCTATGATGATGGAAGCTACCCCATGTTGCCTTGGAATTCAGAAAGATTCTTTAACTCCTTTGGCCTGTTCCAGTGAGATTTAGGAAATAACCACAAAACTGGCAACTTCTATTTACAGTCACTATAGTTCTTTTAACCATAGTGAACAACAACAACAACAAAATGCAAGGCAAGGCCCAAAGCAAAGCAACTGATTTGTCTCTACCACAGGCAAATGTAAGATGCTGAGCCTTTATATAGCTGTCTTGCTTATTTTTTTCCCAAAAGGTTCCACAGATAGAGAAAGACCCAAAGGCTTCTGCAAACCTGTGGCTGAGATTTAGCTGCCCATTCTTGCCTGGGGCTGATATCCACCATCATGTCCTGCCTGAGGACCCTCTGGCAGGATTACCAGCCCAGAGCCAGGGAGGTGGCACATTCACTGATTGGGCAGGGCTGTGTTGGGGGTCTTTGTGTCATCCCATGAATAATACCATAGCTACACCCCTTTACAGTCCTTAATGTTATTTTCTTTTTTTGTTTGTTTTTGTTTTGAGACAGAACCTCACTCTGTCACCAAGGCTGGAGTGCAGAGGCGTGATCTTGATCCACTGTAACCTCCACTTCCTGGGTTCAAAAGATTCTCCTGCCTCAGCCTCCCAAGTAGCTGGGATTACAGGCGTGTGCCATTACACCTGGTTAATTTTTTGTATTTTCAGTAGAGACGTGGTTTCACTATGTTGGCTAGGCTGGTCTCAAACTCCTGACCTCAAGTGATCTGCCCACCTCAGCCTCCCAAAGTGCTGGGATTACAGACCTTATGTTATTTTCTGAGACTGACTCATCTGCATATCACCCTCACAATGTCTACCATATCTGCATTCATCCTGTAATTTTACCTACTATGTTTTAAATCATCTTAAATGTTTTGTTTGCATCGATCTTTAAAAGGAAGTTTTGTATAATTATCTTAAATGGAAAACCTATATCATTTGCCACAGATAGAAGGTAATCATAAAAAAGTACACAAAAAAACAATTATTATTAAATTCTAGCTAGGTACAGCTGTTTGCTGCCTATTTCTCTGCTTTTAAAAAAAGGGAAATTGGGACATGTAAAAGAAGTGTTTGAAATATAGTAGCCCTGAAGTGAGACTTATAAATTAATCAGTAGCTGAAACAAACTTGAAGAGAGAATAACTTCTTCACCCTGTGATTAGTATTCTCTAATGCTGGGACTTTGTCCTACTGAAAACCAATTCCACCCACATTTGGGAAACGCTGCTTTCTACTTTTCAAAACACTTTAACAACAACCCTCTAATATAAGCAGAGCAGATACTTTACACTTATCCTCTAAATGAGAAAATTCCGGCAAATTGTAGGCATTGTGAGAAACTCCTAAACTCCAGGCAAACTTGTCATTTGGCATTTAGAGTTGGACAACTACACTTGGGGTCCAGGAATGAGGGGTCGGCAGGAAATACTCACTGCTTAAGGAGATGACTTTCTATAGTTGGCTCGGCCCCTTTGTTGGTCTTCAGCCAAGTGCTACACAACTGGAAACCAAATCTAGGCTCAGAGACACATACTAGACCCAAGTTTCCGGGACGCAGTCCCTGACCAGGTTGCAGAAGGTGCTGGGATAACATCCGCTTCTCCCAGGGAAGGAGGGACTGTGGCTGTCTTTGCTCAGCTGCAGCAATTGATTTGACTGCAAGATTTACCAGGTCCCTCTCATCCTGCCTTTGTTCTGCAAACAGCTGATCCAGTTCTCAAATCAAAGGAAACTCTAAGCCCTGGCTCTTAAATCGTGGCCACGAGCAGCACCTGGGAGCTTGTGAGAAAAGCACAATCTCAGCACTCTACCCCACGCCACAACCCACCCCGTGCCCCACAACAGATCAACTGCACCCTTGAATCCAAATCTCCAGGTTAACAAAGCCTCCAGGTGATTTGCAATGCACATTAAAGCTCAAGAAGCACTACTTTAAAAAAAAAAAAAAAAAAAAAACTGTGATCAGGCGGTCATCTTGGACTGCAAACCATGGATCCTTCAGCTGTGTGCTCCTTACGTTCAGAGTTGGGAGCTACCACTCTAAATGTTGCAACCATTTGGAGCACTGTTCTAATCCAGAGTCCCCTAATTACCAGCTGTGGGAACTAGAGCAGATCACTCAGCCCTTTGGGGCCTCTGTCAGTGCATCTGTAAAACAAGGAGAGCAAACTCCTTCTCCCAGAAATATCTGGAGTAGCCCATGAGAATGTCTATAGAGCACTGCATGCAGTGCCTGGCATGCGGTGAGTGGCACAAGGTGCTCATTCAACAAACATGCACTGATGATCTATAAAGCCCGGACTCTGGGGCTACAGCTATGAAAAGGATGGACAAGGTTGGTTGGAAAGAAATAAAGAATGAAGAATTTCAGTAGTGATAAGGATCCTAAAGAAAATAAATCATGCAAGCAAGTAACAGGAATGGGAGTAGGTACCATTGGCAGAGTGGTCAGAGATGCTGTGTCTGAGGAAATGACATTCAAGCCAAGGTGCCAATCAGGGAAAGAGACAGCCACATGGAGATCTGGAGGCAGAACATTCTGGACAGAGGGTACACCAGGCAGAGGTGCAAAAGCTCTGATCTGGAACAAGCTTGCCAGAGAAGAGGACGAGAAAGAAAGGTCAGGAGAGCTGGCATATAAGACAAGACTACAGAGATAGATGGCTTTATTTCTATCACATCATGACTCACCATCAGTGCTACAATCACCCACATCCACCATTGGCTTTAGTCAGAAAGCCATTCCTATTCTCCCCACGACAGACAGCAGAGAGCCTCGGAGACCAAGACTGTGCCTTGGTGTCCCAGTGTCCAGCTTCACAGATGTTTACCTGTCTGAGTTCCTACTGAGGAAGGAGGCGCTTCAGACCCAACACCAAGTGCTTTGGAGAAAGAAGCAAGTTTCTCCTCTACAGGGAACCCACGTGTTCTGGGTAGAGGGAATTGATGTCTCCCAGTTGGGATGGATTTTCTGCTGATTTTACAAATAAGCCAGCCATGCCAGATTCTATGGGAAGCAAGGCCAAAGCAGCCAGCAAGATCGGATTTGGAGTCTTCATCAAAGGGTTAGGTGGTGCTAGCTATGAGTCAGACATGGTGGCTCCAAAGTTGCCCTCAAATATATCAGCCAGAATTCAAGGAAGTTTTAGGCAAAGGGAAAACAGCTGGCTTGTCTCAGAGGTTTAAACTGCGTTTGCGGTATCACACCATGCTATGCATTCAAAATCACAGTTTACAGTTCACAGCAACTAAGGCTTGCTTCTCACTTGAGCCTAATAACCCTGGGAGGCAGGGTAAGTCTTACCATCTCTCTTTCGCAATGAGAATTCTAATGCTGTGAGCGGGGGTAGGTTGAGGTGGTAAAACCAAGTCTTCAAAGCAGACTTTCTGGCCTTTGACTAGTGGCCTTTCCACTGAACCAGCCACTGCTATTAGCAACGTACCCATTTTCCCCACAATCTTTTCTTCAAGTACATCTTTGTTCCCACCATCCCTGCCTATTGTCTGTCCCCTCCCATGACTGCCATTGCTAACTTTGGGTAATCCTCTCCTTGCTATCTACATGTCATCCAAAAGCATAAGCCACAATAATTTCCCTAATCAAAACTCATCTGATTAGCACCTTAACTCCTCCTGCAATTTTAATGCCCCTCCACCGTGTAACCCAATGAACTCACTTCCTGGGAATTAGGATGTGGACATCTTTGGAGGGCTGTTATTCTGCCTAACACATGCAGTCTGTCTCTGACCAGCCATTTCTTGGCAACAACTTTATGGTATATAAGATTTATTGCCTCACTTATTAAGTCATCACTATCATCACCACCTTCATAGTCTCCAAACACTCAGCCAGGTGTTTCTAGTTTTGGGTTACTTAACCCTTAAGAATATTTATTTCATTTTGTAAATGCTACATGCTCAATTCTTTTTTTTTTTTTTTTTTTTTTAAACCTCCTGCACTGGAAGGAAGAACTTCAGAGTCCCACCCCTTTTCCCCTCCACAATGTTAAGACTTAGAGAAAGTTAAATTCCACTTTGGGTGGAGCCACACATGAAAGGTTCCATTCCAGAGGAAAAATTTACTGAGAACATCTCTGCCAGAGGAAGAGAAGCCATTTCACAGTCTTAATTAGAACAAGCCTTCCTTTGACAATCAACCTAGACAATGTTTATAGCTACACAGTCTCTGTACAGTGTGTCAGCATTTCACCTCCTCCCAAATGGGGTGAGAGGCTGTACAAATGCATTCAACTAGTTGCTTTACTAATTACATCACACATACCAGAGTTACCAAGGCTGGCTGAATCTAATTACATTAAATGCATCTACATGAAGATTTCCAATACACCCAGAAAGATGTTTTAAAGATTTCAAGCCTTGGAATAAAGGCTCTAATGAAGTCGGGCCACATTATTCTGTTGGTCTGGGGTAATATAAACACAAGGCAGGGCTCTGTGTATATGATTCTTCCTGCTGTAAACTCTGGGAGGGGTCATATGGAACAGAGGATGCTTTCCACATTGGATGGATCCCTTCAGAGAATTCTGTGTGAGAGTGCAAATATCTCTCAGCTCTTTGGATGCCAAAGAAATCTTCAAGACTCTCACCTGCCCCCTTTCATTTCAGTAAACTTTACTGTGCACCAGGCCTTATCAGCAACTCTGGGAGATGAAACAGGGAAAACAAAGATGAATGAGACAAGCTCAGGGCAGGCCAGTGGATGAAGAATCCCAAGCAGCCTAATTCTTCAGTACTATTTTAAAAGAATGTTCTTTAGTTCTTTGTTAGATATTTATTTAGTGATGGTGGGAAGTAAATGCTTTAATAATCATTGTATGCAGCAGTAAATTTACCTAATTTACCTCCATTGGTCGAAATAAAATGTTCAAATGACTTATGTTCATTTTTAGAGCTCTTGTTTTCTTCCCTGTTTTAAATTGTGGTTTGTTTTTAAATCAGACCACTTCTGGGACAAAGAAACATATTAAAGAGTTTTGAGTTTAGGCAATAAAATAATTCAATAATTGCCAATAAACAACACTCTACCAGCCTTATGTGGTTTCAGAATTGTGATACCTTCAGGCCAGAGTCCCCTGAGTGGTCTCAGGAGACTGTGGTCGTTGGTTCACTGCAAATTGCATGAGCTTGTCACAAAAACTCTCTGCAATGTTCCTTGGACCCTGGAAAGAGGTGCTTTTCATTCCAGGGTGCTATCAACTACAGCAAGAGAAAAACTCATTCCTGTTTTGCTCTTCATGTAGGAATAATACCATGTAAATGAGTTAATTGGTACATATACATTATTATATATGTATTATTTCATTTATTCAACAAATATTTATTATGTGCCCACTATGTGCCAGGACTGTTCCAACTACTGAGCTTATTTCAAAGAACAAAATAATGTCCCTGTTTATATAAAGTTTACATTTTATTAGAGTGTAGGGAAAAATAAAACAACTAAACAAATCTATGGATTAATTTTAGATAATGATAGGCTCGATGGAGGAAATCAAATAGGAAGATGTGATAAAGAGTAAGAATGCTGGGTATTCAAGAGCTCAAGACACATGCCGTTTTCTGATTATGATGGGGGAGCTGAGTTAGATTTTTGTTTGTAATTGAGTGGAGATCTGATTGTTGAGAAAGAACTGCCCATGCAAAGACTTGGGGGAAAAGCAGCCCAGGCAAAGGCAACAGCAAATGGAAAGGCCCACATAAGCTTGTGGCATCGAGGAACAGACAGAAGGCAGGCAGGGCTGCAGTGGAACACCCAGGTAAATGATAAGGGAATGACAGGGCAGAGAAGAGAAGCAGATTTTACAGGCTATGATAAGAAGATTACATTTTATTCTAAATGTAACGGAAAACCATTAAAAGGTTTAATAAAATGAGTAACATGATCTTATTTACCCTTTTAAGAGATTCTGCCAGTTAGTCTGTAGAGAATAGATTATTATGAGAAAAAGAATGGGAATTGGATGAACACTTGAAACATACCACAGGAATCTAAGCAAAAAATAAGGGTGGCTTAGATGATGATTACAATTGTGCAGTGGAGGTGGAGAGAAACAGTTGGAATCTGAATATGTTTTGGAGGTGGAGCCTACAGGACTTGCTGTGGTGTGGTATAAGGTGTGGGAAAGACTGGAGTCGAGAAGAACTCCAGAACCATTAGCCAAGATGAGGAAAACGGTGGGTGGCAAGGCAGCAACAGATTTGGAAGCACAGGAAATCAAGAGTTCTGTTTTAGACATGATCTGTGAGATGGTGTTGCCTGAATCTGTATATATCAAGTTGGCGGCTGGATGTACTTGCTCAGTGGACCGGTCAGGGCAAGAAATATAAATTTGGATCACTTTCTTGTAGACAGTATTTAAAAGCCATGGGCCAAGAGAGTGTAGACAGAGATTAAGTTCAAAGTTCACTGATGTATTAGTATCCCTTTTTAGATCAATGCTTCCAGAAGCTGCTTGACTGGTCCACTTCTTATCAAGCTCTAAACACAGGGCCTGCTCTCAAGGAGTTCACAACCTAAGAAAAGACAGGCAGATGGCTAGAAAACAGTGTATTGTGTATTATATATAATGAAAGTATGGGCTGGGCATTGTGGGAAAACAGAGGAGAGGATGACTAATAGCTTGAGTCATGAGGAAGACAGCATACAGAAAATGGCATTGGAAAGGGTCATGAAGCATAAGGACAGTTTTCCCACATAGCGGAAAGGAATTAACATATGTAAAGGCATGGAAGCAGGCCATATTGGTGAGGTTCCGTGAAATAAAATATGTATATCATATCCCAAAAACTAGGGCCATGCTTAATGGGCAGACATAATAAACATTCTCATTAAAGTCAGCAACAAAACAAAGGACTTCCATATTCACTACTACCTTTTAACACTAGTCTAGAGATATATGCCAACACAATTAGGAAAGACAAGGAATTCACCAATTCAAAACTCACCAGGAGGTCTAGTTATCAGTATTTGCAGATGATATGATCACATGCTTATGGGGAATAATAAAAGAGTAGGAAAAAATATTAAAATGAGTAAGAAAACTTAAAAAGTAAGCTATATATATAATTAGTGTCAAAAAGAAATCAACAGCCTCAAATATCAAAACAACAATCAGTTGGAAAGTAGAGCAGTTCCCATTTCCAACAGCAACCTAAAGGATAAAGTAACTAGAAATCTAAGAAATGTGATTTCAATGAAAACCCTGACAGAACTTTTTTTCACTAAACAGATTTTAAACTCATATATGGTAAATATATAGCAATGAGAATATTTAGAAAAATTCTGAAAAAGAAAAGTAAGAAAGACAGACTGGATGTACCAGCTGGTATAACATAAAGCTAGAGTAATTAAAACATCATGGGCCTGATTTAAAAACTAAAATCCAGAAGCAGACTCCAAAACATATGAGAATGTAAAATATGACAGAGGTGGCATTTTATATCAGTGGTGAAAAACACATAATTAAGCGAATGGTGTTGAGACAACTAGGTAGCCATTTAGGAAAAAAATAAAGCGGGATTACTAAATTTATCCATCAGACCAAAGTAAATTCCTGATGGGTGTAAGTCACTAGAAAAACATGGAAAAATATTTTATAATCTTAGAAATGGAAAGACCTAAGTATGAGAAAAAAAAAAAAAATACCAGGAACCATAAAGAATAAAATGTATACAACTCTACAAAAACTAAAATTTGCGTACAAGAAACACACAAAATTAAGACAGACAATGGTAACATGCTTGGGATACCATTTGTAATACGTGTAACAAAGGACTAATTCTCTAAATATATATAATCACCAAAAAAATCAATCAGAAAAAGGCCAAAAACACAACAGAAAAATGGGCAAAGGACCTGGATGGAAATGTCCCTCTCTGTGGCACAAACTCCTCCAGCGCATACACACTCCAAAAGGATTTAAAACACTTAAAACAACATTTAAAAGAAAGCAAATAAACTACACTTCTTACGTTTCAAATTATCAAATATCAAATCCTTGAATGGAGTACTATTGGGAGAGTAGAAACAGCTATTCACTTGAATTGTTTCCGGGATTATAAATTGATGATGCAACCTCGCTGCAGAGCAACTGAATACTCATTTAAAAATGTATAGCACTTTTTTTTTTTTTTTTTTTTTTGAGATGGAGTCTCGCTCTTTAGCCCATGCTGGAGTGCAGTGGCGCCCTCACGGCTCACTGCAAGCTCCGCCTACCGGGTTCACGCCATTCTCCTGCCTCAGCCTCCGGAGGAGCTGGGACTACAGGCGCCCGCCACCAAGCCCGGCTAATTTTTTTGTATTTTTAGTAGAGACGGGGTTTCACCCTGTTAGCCAGGATGGTCTCCATCTCCTGACCCCATGATCCACCCGCCTTGGCCTCCCAAAGTGCTGGGATTACAGGTGTGAGCCACCACGCCCAGCCCTAGCACATGTACTCTTTTACCCTGATATTCTACTTTGGAGAATTTATTCTATAGACATGTTGGCACGTGTGCATAAAGTTATAGCCACAAAGATATTCCTGCAGCTCTGTTTATATTAGCCAAAGAGTGGAAGCCACCTAAGTTATCATCAATAAAGGAGTGGTTTCATAGATAATGACATTTCCTTACAATAGTTCAGCAGAAACCATTCGAAGATCTGCTCTCTGTGCTAACCACCACCAAGACACGGTGTTACAATTTTTATAATAATGTGAAAAGTAATCTATCATTTCCAGAAAAACAAAAAGATACACACATTTATGCTTGTATATATAAGAAACCAGCAGCCGGGTGCAGTGGCTCATGCCTGTAATCCCAGCACTTAAAATTAGCCGGGCGTGGTGGCGGGTGCCTGTAGCCCCAGCTGCTGGGGAGGTTGAGGCAGGAGAATGGTGTGAACCCGGGAGGCGGAGCTGGCAGTGAGCCAAGACTGTGCCACTGCACTCCAGCCTGTGTGACAGAGCAGGACTCTGTCTCAAAAAAAAAAAAGAAAGAAAACAAACCAGCAACAGTGTTTGCCTTTAGGGAGAGGAAGGACATGGTTGAAACATAGGGATGGGAAGGAGACTTACACATACCTGAACTATGTTCCTGCATCACCTGTTAAAAATCAACTATGAGGCAGAAAGTTGAAGATCATAGTCATTTTACACTGTGGCTTGAGATGAGGATGTGTGTTGATGGGGAAGTTGTGGGGGCAGAGATGACGCTGAATAACAAAATCAATCTTGTGGAATTATGAGCATTAGAAAAATGTTCTTAACACTTAGCACTGGCCTATTGTAGGTGTCCAGTAAATGTTAGCTATTATTACCCATGGATTACATAACAGGAACACACATCATTTAGTGAAGTGGGAGGTTTGATTTGCAGGTTTAACTAGGATAGAGTGAATTCTCCTCCCATTACTCTTTCTGTTGTACACCCAGATGGTAAGGTCTGGTGAAGGCCACCTGTGAGTCTCTGCGGGCCCTGACTGTTAGGTGAGAGCCAGGGGCTGGCCTAGAGCCACATTTCATACCCCAGCCTCAGCCCAGAAGGCGTCCAACCCAGGACACATCTTTCTTCTTGGGGAATGAACCCTACAATAACCCCTGCCCTTCATATTTTAAAATCTCCCTCTCCATAGAGGTGGGCTCCCAGCAACCATCCTGGTCCTGTGTGCTCCATCCACCATCATAAACACAATTGACTGGATAAGGTGTGGACACCTGACTCAAGCTGATCCAATCAGATTTTCTTCTTTGGGAATTTGGAACTTGAACTTGAGCCAAGTCAACCTCTGTGTGACTGGAAATATGAGACATAAATATGGGAGCTGTGAATCAGAGCAGCAGCAGAAAAATCCGGTCCTCTATAAGAAAAAAGAGAAGAATCAGTCAAAGAAGGCTTCCAGTTTCTGGCTCTAATCCCCGCCACAGGCACAGTTACATTAGTGCCTTTATATTTTGTGAAATGTTTCTGGGTTCTTAGAATTGATGCCCTTTTTCTTTCTTTCTTTCTTTTTTTTTTTTTTTTTTTTTTTTGTTTGTTTGTTTCCTTAAGCCACATTGACTGGTTTCTAGGTTGTCAGTTTTTTTGTTTTGTTTTGTTTTGCAATTAAAACATCAAAACCAATACAGACACTGAAAACATTGTAAATCCCAACCTCCTATTGATTGTAACAGAAAAATATGGGTGAGGCCAAAGTAACTGCTATCAAGCTTGAGATCAGCTTCGATACCTCTCCCCAAAGCCAAGCCATGTGTAGGGGAGAGGATGTCTATTACATGTGGGTGACCGGAGTACTTAGGGCAGCTCAAAGTGGTAGTGGAGAGGAGGGGAGGGAGAGCCGGATGTAAGAGGCTCCCCCAGATAATCTTCCGTGGCTGTTGCATTCGTTTCTGCCTTCATCCATTTGGTGTTGCTATAACAGAATTCCTGAGACTGGGTGATTTATAAAAGAAAGAGGTTGTTTCAGTTCACAGTTCTGTTAGCAGGAAAGTCCGACAGCATGGCACTGACATCTGCCAAGCTCTGGCGAGGGCCATGGGCTGCTTCACCTTTCGGTGGAAAGCAGAAAGGCCAGTGGCCACACACAAAGAGGCAGGCAAGAGGGGCTGGGCTCACCTATAACAACTGCTGTCTCAGGAACTAGTCTATTCCCTGCAATTCTTCCTCGCCTCTGCCTGGCTCCTGGTGGTGGCCATCGATTCTTGGCATTCCTTGGCTTGCAGTTGCATAATGACAATCTTTGCCTGTGTCCTCAAATGAGGATCTCCCTGTGTGTCTCTGTCTTCCCATGGGTGCTCTCCTCTGTCTAAACTTCCCTTTTCTTCTAAGGATTCCGTCATTGGATTACGGCCCACCTTAACGACCTTATCTTAACTTGATTACATCTGCAAAGATCTAATTCCCAAAAAGGTCCCACGCACAGACAGCAGGTGTTAGGACTTCAGTATTTTTTGGAGGACACAATTCAACCCACAGCTGTGGTCAAAGGGAAGAGGAACTACTGCTACTCCCTGCAATGCTTCTCATTCATCCAGGAAAACAGAAATCATGCTGAGAGTTTAAAGCAGAGGGGATTTGGTGCAGAGAAGAGGTAACAGGTGATAGAGAGGCTGAGAAGCCAAACAGGAGACAGCATACAACCCAGAGATTAGCAAGAACAGAAAGCTGCTACGATGCCTCAACTGCACAGACAAATGGAATGTCAGGGTTAGGCAAGACTTGGGGCCTGGGTCACCTACTAAGTGGAAATGAGGACCATGGCAGCTCTGTCAAGAGGAAATTGGAACCAGGCAGGAGCAGAGAAAGAGGGTAGACATAGCTGGGCTTCCTCCCTCCTCCCACCCTCCAATCTCCTGCCAAGGCCTCACTGGCCAGGGATCTGGCTGACACCAGAGACTGCAGGGATGGCTTCCTGCCACACAGAGAGAGCAAGGACTGGGAGGGAATAGAGCTGAGGGCAAGCAGCCCAGGCCTGGCCTAATGTCCATTGTGCACCAGACTTTTAAAGTCTCACAACAACTTAGGATGTGAGAATTACTGTTCTAATCTTACAAACAGAGATGCTGAGACTGTGAGAATATCAGTAACTCACTCCAGAGTGCCAGTTCTGAGCTCCATTCCATCTTGGATCTGCACATGTGGTGGCTCTAGAGGCTGTGGCTCCTTCCCCTCTACCTTTGCAGGTTCCATTCTGATTCCTTCTTGCCTCTATCTGTGCTGTCCCTAAATACACATTCCCCATACAAACAAACCACATGAGGAAAAACTCTTCTGTAAGGGACCCAGTGGACAAGGACAGACTCAACAACCATTGGGTCACCATCGATATTTCCTCTCTTGCCCTTTGGGCTTTTGCTTAGATCTCAGGCCATGCCTGCTCCCTCTCTGACTCCCCCTCTCCCTCTCAGACCTGGCCCTGTAAACATCCTAACCCTACTTCCCTGGCTAACTTCTTTTTCATCCTTGAGATCTTATCCTAGTCATCACGTTTTCCAGGATGCCTACTCTGGCCCCTCAGACCAGCCCATCATGTGCCCCTTGGCTGCAGACAATTCCTCTTTCATTATCCTCATGCGCTTTGCGATTGGGCCTGGTGGGACAGCCTGCTAAGCCGTTCATTCCTGGGTGTTCTGTTGTTCCATGTCTTCATTTTTACCAGGTGCCTGGCTTTCTATTCCTTTGCTGTGGGGATTTTTCCAGAGGGAACGTGGAAGCTGAAGGAAGACGTTGCTCTTTATGTAAAACACCCAGTCCTCTGCAGGCAGGGCAAAGGGAGAGAGCCCTTCCTCAATGGCAGGAAGACAGAGGAGAGAAATTCTCAAGGTGGATGACGGTAGACAGATGCTGAGCTTAGCAGAGACCAGACTGAAATGTAGCCAAGGGTTAGTGGAATGCTTTTCCCCTGAACACATTTACTAAAAATTCAGCCTTTTAAACAATTTTTTTTTGAGTCAGTGTCTTGCTCTGTCACGCAGACTGGAATGCAGTGACACAATCGTGGCTCACTGGAGCCTCAAACTCCTGGCCTCAAGAGATCCTCCCACCTTGACCTCCCAAAGTGCTGGGCTTTTTAACAATTTTAAGTCATATGTTGCCATGGCTTCTGTTAAGAATATGACAGATGATAGAGGAAATAAGTTGAACAAGAAGTACCCAGTCTCCTATTAGAAGCTGCACAAGAGTACCCACTCCACTATCATCCATGAGTGGCTCAGGCCCTATTCTGCGGACCACCCCCTCCCCTCCCTGGATAGAGCCTGCCTGTGTCTCCAACAGAAGCACGCCTAGGGAGCTGTGAATAGCCCTCAGACAGATGGCCCAGGTGTGCACCTGAGGAAGCCAGGGCCTTGTCATGGACTTTCCAGCTCAGGTGGAGATTCATATGCCCACAGGTCACATTGACACAGCAGAACACGCTGAGCTGCCTCACATCTTGGCCTGCTTGCCCATCTGGAGACTGAGGTAAAATAGAGATGTTGGCAGTAGCTATGATGGACCAGAAACCAGAGGCCCTTCCTGTGTTTTCATAATCCTCGTGAAGGCCCTGGGCTTCTGGTGCAAACCTAGGAGTTGGAATTTCCTGCTGCCCTGGCAGGATGAAAGCTTAGAGTCAGCTTTGACTTAAAAAAAAACAAACAAAAGTGTGTATTTTTGCACATGAATTGTTGACTGAGGTTCATGCCCACACAATTTGTTTAACGTCTGACTTTTCCAAGTCCCTGACAGCCAAGACTGCCTGAACTCGTGGCCCAACGCATAGTAAGTGCTCGGTCAATATTTGCTGAGTCAAGTGAATGGGTAGTTTTGGAAGTCAAATCTTGGAAGAGCATTTCTCTGTTTCCTCCAGGCAGACCCTGCAGGCGTCAGCTCCAGGAGGTATTTGTCCTGACAGTCCCCTAAACCCTGCTGACACATGAGCAGACACTGCACAACTGCACTGGTGGTTTCTGTCCAGGCAGGCACTCCCTCTGTGGTGAGAAATACCTCAGAAGTTGCCTAGCATCTTGGGGCTCCTTGCCCATCTTTTCAATTTTCAAGTGCCCCAAGCTATTGTGAATGTGTTCAATGTTTATATTCCAAGCAGCTTGAATCTATGCCTTGCAAAAATGCAAGTTGGAAAGTTAATTCATTCTTTTATGTCAAGGTAATTGCAATTTCACCCTAATCCTCTCTTGTCAAAGACATTTCTACAATGCAGGGAGTTATCTTTTACAAGAGACACTTCAAGGTGATTTAATAAGAACACTTGCTATGAGTCACATTTTCCCCTGTAGTCATCTACTCTTCAGCTTGGGAGAACAGGGCTTCAAGTACAGAAGAGAGAAGGCATTTGGCTAGTCACATAACCCACTTACACACTCTCAGTCAAATGTACACCTTCAAGAGAAAAAGAAAGCCCTAATGAGCACTTGTGGTAACTAAGGTGCTAAACGAGATCTTTCAAAGCAATGTTATTTTTGTTTGTTTGCTTTAGGGCAAGCTATATTCACTCAGTGCTTTGAAACTTAAGACACGTATGAATTTCACGACTGCGGACAAAGAGGAAATTTGATACGGAGATTAATTATTAATTCAACATTTACTGAGCCCCTACTATGAGCTGTGCTAGGGACTTGGCTGCAACAGCACACAGGCTTGCCTGCCAGCTGCCCTCGCCAAGCTAGTGGTCCAGCAGGACTGCAGATGTTAAACAAATAACAAAGGCCAAAGGTCTCTCTTTCTCTCTCTGTCTGTGTCTCTTTTAAATGCAAAACTATAAATTTATTTTATATACTCCTTTTTACTTCATCTGCATGATAAAAGGAATACAGATGGATTTTTTAATGTAACCAAATTCCCATCTCACTGCACAGTAGGAACAAGTGGACCCACTCTTCACGGTTTCTAGTTCTCCCCTCACAGTGGAGCGCATCAAAAGGCAGAGGACATTGGCTGGGACGTGACCAAGTTTCAGGGAATTTGGGTGTGAAAGGCCAGCAGGCAGCTTTATCTTGAAGACTGTTCAGCTCCACAGGGTGACAGATTCTCCCACCAACCATGCCTCTGTCAGCCTCAGCCCAAGAGAAAATTGAGCTAAATAAGAGAGGTCTCAGTGGAAAGTATACTGGAAAGACTCACCATAATGGCTCCCTGAAAAAAATACATAAACAAAACACATTTTTCCATCCAAATTAAACAATTAGGTCAAGAGGGCAACTTTGCCAAGTGCCACTTACTCCCACCTCCAGCTGGAATTTTCTGGGCATGCCAGCACTGGTGTTACTTGCTGTAGGCAGATTCTCTACCCATACTTACAAAAACCCACACCAGCTACTTCTGATGGGGTTCTTAGCGTGCCTCTTTCAACTGGATTTCTAAACAAGGAACAATGCAATTGGCAGGTAATAACAGGTTAACAGGATTGTCTTAACAGATACTGGTACCTTTTCAGTTCAGACTTTCACCAACCAAGAGGTTCTATACAGAAGATCCACACATCGGAGCCATGTGATGAGAGGCCAAAACACCGGAGAGCTGTAACCCTGAATGAAGGAGTCAGGTTTGCATATTGATCAAAAAAAAAAATTGCTATTCTTATCCCTTTGTGGCATCATGCTTTGAATATGATCATTTAAGATGTTACTTGGAGTGTAGCTATCTTGAACCCTTGGTGAAATGAAATGGGATAGAAAAGAATAAGATTGTTGGAGGCTTTAACTACTGTTCCACACTTTTGAAAGTTAGAAAAACAAAGAGCAACAGCAGCTGCCTCTGTGTTGGTAATCGTATTTTCCACCAGCAACTGGCTCCCTTTGGTTGGAGCCAATCCTTTGCCGTAATAGAGGATCTAAGCTGCCAAGAGAAGGTCCTCATGTTCAGATAGAGCAACAGAGTGGAGCATTTGAAATGAGGAGCTCCACACCAGTCCCCTGTGGGTCTGAGTGCCTGAGGCTCCCTGCAATGAGTGCACACAGTCATTGTGCTGCTCCACAGAAAGAGATGGGAGCTGGATGGCTCCTTCCCTGATGACCCTTGTATGAGCTAATGATCCTACCGGAAATGCAAAACAAAACAAAGCACTAGTGGTGTAATTTCAACACAGTGACAAAAGCTTAAGCTGAGGTTGCCACAAAAGGTGTAGGAAGGGGTGTGGAGTATAGGCATGGGTGCAGCCAGGGCTGAGAACGACTAGATTAGCTGAAAACAGCTGCTTTTCTTCCCCAAAATATATGGATGAATATTGCACCCTGTTTTCCATGGGGATAATGCAAACAAGTGCTCTGTCAAGGTAATTTTTGTATCCTACAGGGATGGCAGGGCCATATGGGGAACCACAGCTGTGGAGTGGGGATGTAGTATTGCTTGGAGCCAGATGTGTGGGTCCCAAAGCAGATGTCAATGCTCAAAATTAATAGGAATGGGGGAGCCATGCCTAGATCTTTGCTCTAAGATATAGTCATAGTACCCAAAAAGGAAGTTCCAGTAGTGGAGAAGGTAGATTTAGAGCTGGGCTGTCTGAAGGGAAGGCAAGGAATGGCTTATGCACCAGCAGGAAGCCAGTTTCCACCTTGCGTATCCAGTGAGGTTGCCACAGGGCATGACCTTCGTTCCTGGGGTGCCCTGCCCTCAGCTCATTTGGTGTCTGTGGTGCTCAGTGGCTAGAGTTTGGTTCTGTGTATGACAGGCAACTTGGAGGGGGAAATGCACTTCAGTTCAACCAACACGAGTGTATATTCACTGGGCATCAGGTACTGGGATTTCAAAAAACGGGACATTGATATAACACACTGATAATGGAGCCAAAATCTAAACCACTCTGGAAAATCCAGGGTGACCACTGTACTTAAGTGCCACAAATAGCTATTTTGCATAATCAAAGCTTTGGGCTTGAAGGCTTTGTTCATGCTTATGGTGCTCACTCATGACCTTTCTCAGGAATTAGTGCTGCCATATGTTGGAGATTTACCTGTATTAGATTTTCACACACATGAGACTCGATCCTTGGCTTCAACTCAGCAAATGTCTATCTCTCTAGGGCTTCCTATCCAAATCTTTCCAGTCCTTTCAAATGCCTGTCTGGATGAGAACAATTTTGGACTTTCAAAACAGAAGCTAAGAAAGGCCTAGTGAGCCCCAGTGGTCTGATTGCATCCTGTGCTCATTCGCATTCTACTCGGACTTTCTGCCATAGCAATCTGTTTGTTGTAACCCAACCACACTTCTAGCAAAAGGTAACATTTGGGGACCCTGCTCTAACAAATTTAGAGTAACCCGATTCCATGTTTTCTGCACTGAGCAACATGTACAACTCTCACCTTGAAAATTATGCTGAATCTCAGTTACTGAGTCACATCTGTCCGAGATTAGCAGCCCCGAGGGCTGGGATGCTTAGTGCTAGTTGTGTATTAGAATCACCTGAGAAGCTTGAAAAAGTGCTGGTATCTGGCACCCCACCACCAAAGATTCTAATTTAATTGTTCTCGGTTGGGACAATGTTTTCTTTTAATCTTTGCTAGGCTTCATAATATTACTGCTAATCGCTTTTAGAGAGTGAGTGCTTATAACCAAACTCCCAGCCTGGCTTACTACAGCCCCTGTATTTCCTCCTTGACGCCATTTAGCAATGACCCATGGACTTTTGATGACTGGACATCTTTAGT
Organism: Chlorocebus sabaeus; assembly: GCF_047675955.1. NCBI lineage: Eukaryota > Metazoa > Chordata > Mammalia > Primates > Cercopithecidae > Chlorocebus > Chlorocebus sabaeus. Next base: position 49,605,650 of record NC_132915.1, read on the forward strand.
TCTCTAGATGGAAATCTGAAGATGAAGGAGACCTTCTGTGCCAAATAGAAGCCTGCTATTTTTCGTGAAACTAATATATGCCATCTGGTCTTTGTGAAATAATTCTGAGGTTTCTAAGAATTTCCCACAACACTGAAGATCGGTGGCTTAGAGTTTATTGACCCCCAAAGAGAAGGGTATGTTTTACTGTGAGACACAGTTGTCCTTGCCATTTTCCAGATATTACCCACTGTCTTTGCATTGAATTACCTTAAAAGTATTGACTCATAGAAGCAACCCACATGGTTAAATCCAACTGTAATCCAAAGGCCTTGGTCATCAACAAGGTTTTCTCCAACTATAGAAAAATCTGCTCCCCAAAGTTGCCACATTCTCATTCTCTCCATCTAACAAAAAAGAAACAAACTCTCCATTGTCTGGCCTACTTGGATCTTTTTATCTCAAAGAATTTAAAAAAAAAAATGCGTATGATGGCTTGGCATGGTGACTCATGCCTGTAATCCCAGCACTTTGGGAGGCCAAGGCAGGAGGATCACTTGAGTCCAGGATTTCGAGACCAGCCCGGGGGACATGGCAAAACATCATCTCTACACACAAAAAAAAAAAAAAAAAAAAAAGCCAGGAATGGTGTTGCACACCTACAGTATCACCTGAGTCTCGGAGGTTGAGGCTGCAGTGAGCCGAGATCGCACCACTGTACTCTAGCCTGGGTGGTAGAGTGAGACCATGTCTCAAACAAACGAATAACAACAACAAAAACCAAAAAACCAAACACTAGCTTATTTTGAGAGTTGGGGGAAATAAATGACGAAGGCTGGATTCATTTTAGACTCACTTCTAGTTCCTCAGTGAACTTGGAATGTACGCCATTATTGATATTTATAATTAATCCTAAGAAAGAGGGAAGTCAAAGATCGCTGGATTTTTCTCTCTCCATGCCATTTAGGAATATCTCAAGACTCTTTCCACTGGCGTTGAAAAACACCAGGTCCTAATTCTGAGTTACTTCTGATACTGAGGTGTTCTTCCTAGGTTTTCAATACATTTTGTTTACATCTCTACATGTTTCATTATCTTATTTTTGTTAGCTGGGTTTGTTTCCTGTCTGCCTCCCATGAGGTCCTTCAGGGCTGAGGCTGAATCTTTTCTCCTAAATGTATCCAGTCTGACCCAGAGTCAGTACTCAAATGTGTGACTATAAATGAACGCACAAGTGAATGATGTATCAGCTCCCCCCAAAGCTAGCTGCAAAGAGCCTAGCTGGAGGACAAGAGGGAAAGGCCATGGCCACAAGGGAGTACCATGCGTGGAGCCTGGACTACAGAGATTTATTGCTAAGGCTTATGCTTTTGCCTCCGTTTGCCCACTGTTGTTTTGTCAGTCAATATCTGTAGTTGTTGAATAACATTCATTTATACATTATTTAGTAGGTGTAATCAGTCAAAGTCCCCATGATCATGGCCCTGCTTTTAAAACTTGCCTCTTATCTGTAAACACATTTCCTGAGCTGCTTTATCTTTTCATCTTGTCTAGGTGATCTATAGCAATATCCCAGAACCTGCCTATTTTTTTTAATCCCCTGATGGATTATAAATAGCCTCTTCTAAACCTCCCCAACGCTTTGACGGCAAATTCCTGCTTTCTAAATTACTATCCACCTCTTGCTCTGCACTCAGACCCCTTCAGGAGGCTGTCCTCCTTCCCCAGGGCAGACACAAAAGCCTTCTACACTTCCCTGGCTTCATGCTAAAGGAACACTATGGCAACGACCAATGTTTGGAACGATTGCAGCCGAACACACACATCACTCACTGCTTCAAATGCCTAATAGCGGTGATTAAAGAAGAGAAATCTGGCATAAAAGAATGGCGGGAAAATAAAGCAAATGAGAGAGAACAATGAGTGACAGGAGAAAAGGAAGGAGTGAGGAGAGACCTGAGGGAAACCTGGGAGAACAGAAATGAAGACAAGAAGGGAAAAGGGAACAATGGGGAACACAGTGCACCCTGGCCTGCTTTCTTTGACCTGAGGCCCTGCACATTTGCTAAAACACCCAAGTCTGTCAAACCACCACTGAAGCAAATGTTGTTAGAAGAGGCAACGTGGCTGGAAAGAACTCGGTGCTCTGTGATGCCTCATGGATCCTTTTTATTCCACAGATAAGAGAGAGAAAAAGCCCCATTGCCTAGCTTCCTAGATTGTGGAGAAGCTACTGGGCACATGGTGGATCCTGGGACCTACTGTTCTCAAGAACTTGCTGTCACAGGCACCTTGGATGTATACTTATGAAGGATTGTGTTTCCAAGACACTTCCTCCTCCACTCAAAATTTATTCACACTTGCAAACAGGAATCATCTCCTACCCAAACCCCCGTGACCATCTCTCAAGCCAGAGGTGAACAGCCAGGTGGCCCTTCTCTGAGCTTGACTCTTTCTGTGTATTAATTTTCAATTTCAAGTCACAACCTAATCCATTAAGAAGCACTTATTCTCAGCAAACCTCTTGAGCAAGCTCTCATTTGCTATTTCTCAGTATAAACTCATTCCTACCTTCCGGTTCAGTGTTGACACTAAATTTGGCACAGTGGCTCAGCACCCACCTTCAGCCCTGCATCAATCTCCAATTTGTTTTCTCACGCCTCCACACCATCAAAATCAGCCTCGGCTTTTCTGAATCCCCATGGGGCTTAGCAGATGGGGTGGCACTTCATAAACCCAGTCTGTGCAAAGCTGTTAGCAAAAATGCACAGAGGGCAGCCCCTTGGCCTTCAGTGGGTATGCTCTGAGTTGCTCCAAAGGTATCCTTAAACATGGTATCATGTTGAGTCTCTAAACTCTAAATAGTTAATTCTTCTCTAAAATTTATGCCCCTTGCCATCCCTGAAAGTGGGTAAACCCCGCTGGTTTTGAGTGAACATTCTTTAAAAAAAAAAAAAACTCCATTTCTTAGGATTTAAGTCTATATGATTGAAGGACACAGAAATGTGCAAACATGTTCCCAAAGGCTTGATGCTGTGTAATCGTAGGCCCCTCTTCCCTGGAGCTAATCTTTATTGTGAGTTTACCATGTTCCAGGCATTTTGCTGATTTTCAGGCATTATCTCATTTGATCCACCCCCAAACTCCAGAATGATCTTTAAAACAGAAGTCAGATGATGACGATTCTCAGCACAGAACTCTCCAGTGGCTGTCTCACTCGGAGGAAAAGTAAAATCCCTACTGCGGGCTGTCATGAGGCCCCTGTGAGCTCTCCAGTTGTATTTTCTAGAGAATCACCTTTCAGTTCTGCACTATAGCTTGTCTTGCTGTTCCTCTCACTTGTCAACTAATTCCCCTCTCTCCCCTAATGCTTGTCTTTTTCACTCTCAAATGTCATCTTCTCAGGGAGAAGACAGCTGCCCAATGTACACTGTACCCCATCTCCACCCTACATCCCATTCGCTGCTCATATTCTCTTCATTGCACCCCTACTGTTAACCTGCTACATATTTGTTTACCATTTCCGCCAACTAGAAAGTAGCTGGAGAAAGACAGGACTTTTATTCACTTTGAATCCCCAGGACCTACAAGAATGGTGTTTTCAATAAAACATTTTTTAGTAAATAAATGCATTAAAGTATTCTTCTTATCTCCATTTTACAGTTGAGAAACAGGTTTAGGGAGGTTAACTAAGGTCTTAGAGCCAGTAAGTACAAATAGTACTATGGGCTCACCAACCGCTATTCCCAAGTTCAAAATGCCTTTTTGGGAAATGTTTTTGCCATGGTCATTCAGTTGGGGGTGATTTGACCAAAATGGGAAGCTGAGATGGAACAAGATGAACAAGAAATCACCAGAAGCTGACTCCATAAGCTGGGTCTGGAGTCTGCTATGCACACTGACACTCCTCCAAACTCACTCCAAACTCACTCATGTAGGTTCTCCTCACCTCACTCTTGACATTGACCAAATTCAATCCTTTATTAAATATACACCATAGCATTAAAGTGCAAGACAGATAAGATCACATAAATTTCTCAACATTTTGGGGAACAATGTGACACTGCTATTAATATTTGTAAGTATCTTAGAACCATTTACTAGATGAAATGTTTGTGTAAGGGAAAAGATTATATAAAATGACACAAATCAACCTCAAATACACTAGTCTGTAAACTCCTAGAGGGTAGATACTGTGCTATATTCTCCCTGATTAGCACCACAAATGACCTATAGTCGGAATTCGATAAATGTTATTGAATTGATAAATATCTTTGGAAACGAAATTTTAGTCTGTAAGAGCAGATTTGGATAGTGGCATCTTTTCTGGGCCAGGCAATGACACACAGTTGTACGAAAACAGTGCCAGGGGAGGGTCAGTTACATCTGAAAGAAAGTCATAATCCCAGTGGAAAGTTTTACAAATGAAATACATAGTTGCATGGAATATCCTGTTATAAGAGCAGAATCTGCCACCTTAGTGCTGGGAGGGAATATGTGTTGTTGGAATGTGTCCTCCAAACAGCCAGTCAGGAGGTGGGTTGCTCTCCAGCCATTAAAAACATCCCAGAGGCCAGGCACGGTGGCTCCCACCCGTAATCCTAACACTTTGGGAGGCTGAGGAGGGCAGGTCACTTGAGGTCAGCAGTTTGAGACCAAGCCTGACCAGCATGGTGAAACCCTGTATCTACAACCCCATCTGTACTAAAAATACAAAACTTATCCAGGTGTGGTGGTGCCTATAGTCTCAGCTACTCAAGAGACTGAGGCAGGAGAATTGCTTGAACCAGGGAGGCGGAGGTTGTAATGAGTTGAGATGATGCCATTGCACTCCAGCCTGGGCAAAAGAATGAGACCCTGTCTCAAAAACAAAAACAAAAACAAAACAAAACAAAACAACAACAAAACCATCCCCAAGGGAAAGACAAATGGCCATGATTTACAAACCAGAAAGTTGAATTGATGAAGCCATAAACAGGCAGTCTAAAAAAATTCCAGCTGAGACTTTTCCTCTATATAATCTCTTCTTTTTGCCTCATGCAGGCCTCAGAGCTCTGCCGTATTTCCCTTCAGCAGGGAAAATGAAGCCCCACTGAGGAACAAAATTTCCACAAGTGCCCCTGCTTCCTTGGGTTTGTCCAACTGTCTGGGATATCAGGAAGTGTCTTCAGGTATCCAAAAACTTTTGGTTCAAGAAACAATATAATTCCTTATCCAACTACCAAACTCCTAATGGGAGGAAGGCCAGTCTTCAAAGTGGACAGCCATCCAGATGACATTCTAGATTTCTCCTACTGACATGGCAACACAGGGAACCTCTACTTGAGTGAGTGCAGGACATCGTGACTAGCTTCCAATGAACACAATATGGCAAAAGTGATGGGATGTTATTTCCATGATTAGGTTATGAAAGACTATGACTTCCACCTTGCTAGCAGACTTTTTTTTTTTTGAGATGGAGTCTTGCTCTGTCACCAGGCTGGAATGCAGTGGCATGATCTTCGTTCACTGCAACCTCTATCTCCCAGGTTCAAGTGATTCTCCTGCCTCAGCCTCCCGAGAAGCTGGGACTACAGGCAGGTACCACCACACCCACTCAATTTTTATATTTTTAGCAGAAACGGGGTTTCACCATGTTGGCTAGGATGGTCTCCATCTCTTGACCTCGTTATCTGCCCGCCTCAGCCTCCCAAAGTACTGAGATTACAGGTGTGAGCCACCACGCCCGGCCAGCAGACTCTCTTTCTTACTGGCTTTAATAAAGCAATCTGGCAGTTTGGGAAGCCCATTTGGCAAGAAACTGAGGGTGTCCTTCAGCCAACTGCCAGCAAGGAACTGGGGCCCTCAATCCAGCAGCCCATGAAAAAAACTGAATCCTGCCAACAGTCACTAAGTGAACTTGGAAACACCATGCCCTAGTTAAACTTTGAGATTACCCGGCCAGTATCTTGGTTGCATCCATGGGAGAGGCCCTGAGCTGCAAGATGTAGCCAAGCCATATCTAGATTACACAGAAACTGTGACATAATAAATATGTATTTTTTTAAGCTGCTAGCTTTTGAGGGCAATTTGTTACACAGCAATAGATAACACAATATATTAAAAATCTAATGAAAACTTAGTGAGATACACATGCAAAGATTCGTGTTAAATGTGTCCAAAGCTTGGGATCATAGGATACTTACAGTAGATACTCTCTGGAGGAGAAGTATGGGATCCTACTTCACAATGCAAAGCTGTTCATGCTATTCCAACCTCCACCCCCACTATAGCTACCCATTTATCCACTAAATCAAGCACAAGTTCCTTACCCTAGCAACAAGGTCTGACATCATGTGGCCTCTGCCTATTTCTTCAGTTTTATCTCCTGCTTTCCTACCACTTGCACTCCATCTTTAAGTCATACCAAACTACATGTAGTTGTCCCAAATGCTGTATGCTTTTCCCTTTGTCCATACTGTTCCCTCTGCCTAGAATGTCTTCCTGTACGGGTTTGGTTACAAGCACCTTTGGTGCTCTGTAGAACTCCATTCAAATCCTTACACTGTCCTCCCAACTGTCTTATACCACATGTCCACCTGTCTCATAACCTTTGGTTTCTTTGTCTAATACTTCTCTAGCTGTAAGCTCTGTATTGAGCCTCTTCTTCAACTTGGGATCCTCAGAGCTAGTTCGCAGTCTGGCAAATCACTTCAGTCAACAACTAACGAAAGAATAACTGTGGGATGGACCTGCCAGGAGGAGAAACAATTATTTATTGGCTTAACTGTAATTTATACCACACTATTGAAATAATAGGTGGTATACAATAAAAAGACCTACATTCGGGAAGCACACAAAATTAAAAGCCACGTGGAAGGATGAAAAAGCAAATCGGCCAAACAGCAGGCATATTTGTCACAATGGAGGATTACATTTCATGCTAACTTTGCCATCAGACAAGCAAGAAAATTCCAAGGAATTATGAATTTGCCTACACCTCCCAATTGGGTTCATCCTCAAAATTCCTCCATTAAAACAAAAGAAAGGTTTCCACATGGTTTGTCAAAATTATTCAGGTTTCCATCCTATATATCAGTTCTCCTCACTTTCCTGGTGTATTAAATCAGTTCAAAGAGAAAGAGGAGGGGTTTTAAAATGAATATCTTATTTTTATGCCCTTCAGGAAATCTGCCTCCCTCCCCATTTGTTACCAACTAAAATTGACAAACTGACCCAGAGTTAAATCAACTTAGGGATCACTTAAGGAGTGAAACCAATCACATTTTACATAAAGAAATGCTCAGAGAAGGCAGCAATTATACTTTATCAGAGAAAATGTCTTTCTTACAAAGTATAGACATCAAGTGGAGACGTTTGGTGATCCTTTTAAAACACCTTTAAATCAGAAGTGACTTAGCATGGATGCCCTTCATTTTGAAGAAAGAGAAAATATTTGATGATTTGATGATTCATCAAAAGTTTGTTTCTATTCAACAGGCTTATTGTTGTGAGGGATTTCAATGCAAAATTAATAATCAGCCTTGGAAAAGAAATGCCTTGAATCCTATGAAACTAGGATGACTTAAAAAGTTCTATTCCTGCTCAATCAACTTACTGAAAATCACCAGCATCTTTGATCCACAGAAGGGAATATTTCCAAAAGCTAAGCGAAAATCTCTCTTTCTTTAGGTCATAAATCAACTCTGCAATCAAGACTATGGAGAATCCTTACAGGGCAGATGGCTTTGAATTTTATAAATTGGTTAGGTGTGGGGACATGATCAATAGTTTGATGATTTGACTAAGTAAAATGTGTTGAAAAAAATCACCTGTAGGGAGGTCTTGGATGACTCTGCACAAACATTCTTGAACCTGAAAATCCTAACTGTGAGTCATATTGAGACTAACAAAGTTAATATATGCCACCAAAGGAGAAGGCTATATCATCTCAGGGAAACAATTTTTGACTGTAGTTAGTATTTAGGAAATAATGCATTCGTTGAAAGGTAAAACTGGCAGTAGGCTTACGATGGCAATGGGCAGTGCCAGCAGTGGCTGTGGCATCCTGGAGCAGGAAGATTTGGTGCAGTTCTAGTGCAGCACAGTCCAGAGTGACGATTCTGACATTTGGGATGCTACAGCACTGATAAAAGTGGATAATAAAGCTGTGGCTTCATTTAAACAGGCTCTAAAGAATGATGACATTTGAGAAATTTCAGATAAACCAAAAAGCATGCCTAGTAGAAAACCTGCTAAGAAGAATAAAAGCCAAGAAAAGAACACTGCAACTTTCTTGAAGTAGTAGAAAGTTCAGGACAAATGTTCTGCCATTTGGTCAGAAGACAGCTGCATTTACCCAGCTACCATTGCTTCAATTGATATGAAGAGAGAAAGCTGTGTTGTGGTTTACACTGGATGTGGAAATAGAGAGGAGCAAATCTGTCTGATCTACTTTCTTCAACCTCTGTAGCTAATAATATAGGACAGAATGCTCAAGAGAATGAAAACGAAAGTCAAGATTCAGTGCTACTCCATGGAATTCTGGGACCAGGAAAGCCAGGTCAGGTCTAAAATTCAATAGCCCACCACCCACACCACTCCACTTCCTATCATGCTTGCTGCCTCCATTTCCTTCTGGGCCACCAAAACTTCCCCCACCACCTCCCACATGTCTAGATTTTCTTTATGATATTAATGCTTTAGGAAGTATGCTAATCTCTTGGTCCATGAGTGGCTAGCATACTGGCTATTATACAGGGTTGAGGCAAAATTAAAAAGAGAAAGGGTGCTCACATTCCAATTAATGAGTAAATATGCCATTATTATAAAAGTGAATCTTACTTTTGTAAAACTTTATGGTTTGTGGCAAACAAATGTTTTTGAATATTTTAAAATTTAAAATGTTAAAAAGTTGAAAGGTTAATGTAAAAGAGTATTAAAGACATTTTGATACTAAAACTATTAGATAAAAGGTTGAGCTACATCCCTACTAGAATTCTCATGGTATCAAAGTATCACCTCACCAAAAACTTACTGGTTGGTTGTGTGCAAAAAATATACTTTTACAATAAAGGGTTCCTTAGGCTCTGATGACATTTTACATCACTAGTAGTCAGAAAAAAACAGACATGTTTTCTGATCTGTGATGCAGTATGACCTATACATACTGCACTGTACACTCTATGACCTATGAAGTGCTCTGGCAAAAAACTTTAACTGAAATTTAGTCAAGCCTTTAGATCTAATTTCCTGTTTGCAGGAAATGCTGGGGATAGAGCAATAAGTTAAATGACACCACTAAAGAAATGATCAGACAGATCCAGAATATAGAATGTTGTAGAAGATAACTGGTCTCATTGCTTCAAAATATCAGTGTTGAAAAAAAAAAAAAAAAGTGGAAAGGGTAACTCTTCTAAAGTTACTTAAGAGACATCATAACCTAATGCAATGTGGAATCTTTGATTAAACCTAAGGGGCTGAGAAAATTTGATTATGGACTAGATTTTGAATATTAGACCATTATTGCTAATTTTATGAGCTGTGAGAAGGATGTTGTAGTTTATAAAAGAATGCCTTCATTTGCATACTCATTTAGGAATGAGGTGTTATTGTGTCCCTTAAAATGTTTTCAAATGGTTTTGCAAAATGCGCATGAAGCCTATATGGCAAAATGTTAATGAATCTAACTGGTGTGTATATGGGTGTTCAATGTGCTATTTTTTCCTATTTTCTGTATGTTTAAAAGTATATATATATATATATTTAAATTAAAAAGGCAACACTGAAACAAGAATAAACAGTTTTCTTATACTAGAATTGCTACAAATTTGATTATGTAAAAGAAACTTGAAAAATTTATACTTGATGTGGGTTTGCTGAATCAGGACAGACTAAAGCTTTCAGTGCCAATAGTTGTCTTCTTCAGAGAAAATTTGATGGGTGCATTCTTCTGGTTTACTTTTATCCAGATTGAGTTGCATTTGATTTGACTCTTTCTTATATACAGTGCTTTAGAGAACTTCTTCATCTTTTTTTATTGATAACTTACCAGACAACCTAACAGGGTTAGGATGTCTAACCTAACATCTGCTTTCCAGGCAGCCATCAACACACAGAAAGCCTGACGAGAATCACTCAGGGACCAAAACATTCCATGCCACCAGTGTATTACCTTGTCCTTCATACACTCCCAACCCAGCCTCAGGAATACTGGCCATAAGGGAAAATCAGCCAAATGCTGGAACTGAGAATGAGGGTTTGCTCTAAGTAAGTAAAGGCACAGCTCTAAGTTCTTTGTAGTGCTCCACTACACAGTGTTTCCTACAACTCCCTGATAAGAATTACCTGAAGCGTGTGTGTTAAGCTTGCAGCTTTCTAGGCACAGACCCCAGAGTCTGGGTCAGAAAGCCTGGAATGGAGACAGCCCTCAGGAATCTACATTTGCAACAAGGAAAACAGAATCCTGATAGCTAAAAATGCCAAAAGATTGTTGCTAGGATGGTAACCCCTAAACATAGCTGCACACTAGAATCACCAGAGGAACGTTCACAATTCAGTAGGACTTACTGAATAAGGATCCCTGGCAGTGGGAACCAGGACTTTGTTTTTTACACTCCCACTTTGACTGAATATTAGAATAATCTGGGGAGCATTTGAAAATACCAGTATTCAAGGCCTCATGCAAAACAACTGACTCAGAACCTCTCACAGAGGAGTTGTCTGTAAAAGCTCCTTAGGTGATGAAAACAGACCACAGTTCAGCATATGGAAAACACTGAATTAAGTGCTTTAAGATGAAGCTGGGGTCATCAGCTTTTAATCTTTATTCTCCAAACCAGAGCAGCAAAAAGCAACTATACATCAACTTTGGGGCACACATGGCTGGGCTGGTGCTCCAGGCTGCTCCCTGTGCATAACTTTAAATTGAACCATTGATTCAGGTCTCTCTAAAAAGCCTGTGAAATTCAGATCACATTAGAAAGTGTCCCATCTGTAATGGGAATAAGGAGGCTGGGAGCCCAGAAACGGTGTTCAGTCTGTCTGCCAGTTAAGGATTTCCATACAGCTTCAAAGAAGTTCTAACTACATGATGACATTGTTGCTCAGGAGTGAAGAGATTCTACTACCAGCAAAATGGAAAGGAAATACTCCACACACAGCAGCTACATTTTCACAAGGTCCTCAGGATAATTGTCGGCACATGGTAGGCACTCAGTAAATATCTCATGAATGACTCCCATTACCGTGGATAAAACACGAGTCTTTTAAGATGTCTCACTGTGGATTTGTCTCCAACTTCTGAAGAAATCACCATCACAGTCATCATCATAAATTATGATATTATGAATAACTGTACTATGAATAACTGGAACTAGTAGCAAATTGCTTTAATGTGGGCCAAATAAGTTCTGCTTAGATATTTAAATAGACTTTAAACATTCTGAAGGATGGAGATTTCAAAGCTGGCACCTTCTTATCTGTGGGGCATAATAATGGTGCCCCAAAGATGACTACTTTTTAGTCCCCAGAACCTGTGAATATGTTACAGTACCTGGCAAATGAGCAAAGTTAAGGATTTTGAGCTAGGGAAATGTTCCTAGATTATCTGGGTGGTCCCAAGGTAATTCAAGTTTCAGTCGAAGATGAAAGAAAGACTGGACGTGGTGGCTCATGGCCTGCAATCCCAGCACTTTGGAAGGCCAAGGCAGGAGAATGGCTTGAGGCCAGAAGTTCAAGACCAGCTTGGGTAACATGGCAAGACCCTGTATCTACAAAAAACAAACTAGCAGGGTATGGTGGTGCATGCCTATAGTCCCAGCTACTAGGAAGGCTGAGGTGGGAGGATTGCTTGAGTCCAGGGATTCAAGACTATAGTGAGCTGTGATCATGCCACTGCATTCTAACCTGGGTGACAGAGCGAGACCCTGCCTCAGGAGAAAAAAAAAAATGATGGCAGACAGACATAGTTCAGAGTCAGAGAGAGTAGAAGAAGCTATGTTTCTGGCTTTGAAGATAGAGGAAGGGGCCATGAACCAAGGAATGCAGGTGGCCTCTGGAAGATGAAAAAGGTAGAGAAATGGATTCCCCCCTGGAAAAGACACTGGAAGAAATGCAGCCTTGTTGACAGTTTGATTTTAACCCAGTGAAACTCACTTTACACTTCCGACCCCTGAAGTTGTAAGATAATAAATTTGTGTTAAGCCACAAAGTTTATGGCAATTTGTTACATCAATAGGAAACTAACATATCATACAATATTTAAGAGAAAAAAATAATTTGGAGAGTAATAGTGACTAAATTAGCATTTCTTGCATTTCAACATAGCAAAGGGCTACATTTGTATCCTCTATAAGATGATGTGGCCAGCCACATCCCTTTCAAAACTGTGGTGTGGTTTTTAAAGAGTATAATGGTGAAATAAAGGTTACTGAGATGCTTGCTATAAATCAAATCACAGACTATACAATAACAATGGCCATTTCTATGTGGCATATGTGCCTTAAGAAAAAGTGACATCATTCCAAGGTCTTGTACCTGGTAAATAAATCAGTAGAATGTCTGGCTAACCAAGATCACAACTTGGGCTTACTCCAGGTGAATGCCCAACCCTCTCTAAAGAATGGCTTCCCACACAAATACCACTTGCCAAAGTGGTAAGCCACTGCTGCGTAAAGATGACAGTGATGCTCATACTGTATACCCACACTTCACCAGAAGGCACTATGCAGCCATGTTTGAAAGGGCATGCTCTCACACTGTCCTTCCTGTGATCCAGGACTCCATTCATGACATGTTTGTATAGGCTCAGGAAGTGTGTAGTCGTGCCAACGGGCAAACCAGTGAGTTCACAAGGGGCTTGAACCTATGACCTCAGTTTCACCAGTGTTACCTCTAGCAATTGAGCTCATCAGGTGGAAATGCGTTCAACTCTATCTGTTCTATGTGGCCCAGCTCTGAGTCAAGAGACCTGGCTCCCTTTCATTCCAATGGGCTGAAAACAGCTTTGAAGGAGCAGCAGTCAGTTACATAGCTGATGACTGCCCTGCAAGAATGTGCACCTGAGGAAGGGCAATGATCACAAGGGGCTGAAGACACTTGGGTCTGAATGGCAAACAGCACCAGTGTAATACTACATATTGGCAAAATTATCCACCAACAAGAGAATAGAGAATGCACTGAGAGAATTGTCTCATCAGACTCCAACAGCATCATCACTACCATTTATTAAGCACTTTACTGTGGACCAGGCACAGTGTGCTAAGTGTGCTACAAACATCTAATTTTAACAATCACCTTAAAACAGAGGTCCATTGTTCATCTCATCTCACAAATGAGAAAACCAAAGTCTGGGAAAGTATGCTGTTTTAAGGTTATATGGCTAGGAGTGACGGACCTGGCATTTAAAACCAAACCTTTCTGCCTCTAATGTTATACTACCTTTAATATAGTAGCAGAATAAGACATACTTTTAAGGAAAGAGGCAGCAGAGAATTGGCATCAAGGTAGCAACCTACTTGCAAGCCAAGGAAGATATTTATTTACAGCCATTTATTTCATTGGTTCATCATTTTTTGAGCATTTGGTCTATGCTAGGAATTGTGCCCATACAACTTGGAATCACCAAAATATCAAAGGGTATCAGGTAGTAGGACTTGGAGACAGAGTGAGAACCTACAAAATTCCAGAACATGCTCTAACAGGGAGAGGACCTGCCAGCTGAGCAATTCCACTAGCACGTGGCAGTGCAGCCAGAGTGACGTGGCAGGTGACAATGAAGAGGTAGCATCTCAAACAAAGGTGTCAGGTGTGAGGAAAACACACACCACCTCAACATGCAACAGGCTCAGGAAATGGGGCCAGAGACCCCAAATATGGAATGCGCCCTTGCATGCAGGACTTATGTTCAATACCAGTCTATTTACCTATTCAACTGATAGGCTAACACAAGGGCGGGGGTGAGGAAAGAAGGGCTGGCTTGGAGACCACATCAGCTGCAAAGCCTCTTCAGCAACTCTGATAACGCCCTTTAAACCCTGGATCCTGTGGGCCTACCCTTACTATGAGGGAGATTCTCAATTGTTACCACAAAACAGCAGCTGTCAAGGTTCAGAACACAATATCCCAAAATACGGCACCTTGGCATACTGAGTATTTTAAACTGAAGGAAACTGACAAAACTCGGAAGCAGAAAGATCACTCTTTTCCCCACATTTCTCCCATGAAGATTGGTCATTTAAAAAATTTTCTGGGCTGGGCGTGGTGGCTCACACTTGTAGTCCCAGCACTTTGGGAGGCTGAGGCAGGCAGATCACCTGAGGTCAGCAGTTCAAGACCAGCCTGGTCAACATGGTGAAACCCCATCTCTACCAAAGATACAAAAAATTAGCTGGGCATGGTGGCAGATGCCTGTAATCCCAGCTACTCAGAAGGCTGAGGCAGGAGAATCACTTGAATCCAGGAGGCGAAGGTTGCAGTGAGCCAAGTTCAGGCCATTGGCACTCTAGCCTGGTCAACAAGGTGAGACTCCTCAAAAAAAAAAAAAAAAAAAAAAAAAAAAAATCTGACTTACCTCACCTGAAAGGAGGTCAAAAAGATCTTCATTCCAAAGGAGTCCTGCCCTATACCCTGAGACCAGAAGAATCTGAACAATCAGGCCTTGCTAAGTGCCCCCAGTTTATTACCATTATGTCATACCTCCTTTATGGACACTTCCGCATGACTGTCCATTCATCAAAGTTAAGCATAAAAATGGAGCTTCCTCTGGGTCTCCTGGACCTTCATTTCTGATGGCTCCCATGTCACATAAAACTTTGGTTCAATGAATCTGCTCTGCTTCTCTCTTGTTAATTTATTTTTAATACAGGGATGTCAGCCATGAACCTTGCAATGGGTGAGGAAAGATTTTTTTCTACCCTACACAGCCCAAACACCTTTTATCATATGCATGGTAAGTGCATAAGATAAAAGTGATGGAAAGAGAAATCTGAAGGTATACTTTCAGTTCCACATGTCCCAAAGTGTTTTCCTCGAAGCTACAGTGACCACATGCCCTGATTTGCCAAAGACAGCTTTGATTTATTCATGTTGTCCTGGGATGATAATTAATAGTGTCCCATTTCCTTCTCAAAAGTGTTCCAGTTTGCTAGATCTGATGGTATGGACCTGTAGTCCCAACTACTTCTGAGGCCAAGGTGGGAGGTTCACTTAAGCCTAGGAGTTCAAGGCCATAGCATGTTATGACGTGCCTGTGAATAGCTACTGAACTGCAGCCCTGGCAACACAGAGAAATCCTGTATCTAAAAAAAAAAAAAAAAAAAAAGAATTCCAGTTTGGTCAAAAAGTTACATGATTAGCTAATCCAGAAAACCACTTCTAGATATAGTAATAGCTGTGCTGTCCTTCTCTGAAACTGTGCTACCTAAACTATATTATAAACCTTGAAGAATGAAATATAGTTTAAAAACTATTTTGTTAAAGAAACATTATTTTAAATGCCAAACCGCTATTATTATCTTGCATAACTACTATTGTGTTACATACAGTTTGGGAAATATTGCATTAAATAAAGTTAAACAAGTTTGACTATTGGTAGAACATGTGGCTTTCCAAAGATATAATATTTTAGCATGTCATGAATTGCCAAGAGGGTCATATACTGGGCAATGTTTCCAAACTTAAATGCAAAACCATTTCTCATGAAATGTCAAAAGAGGTTCATGTTCCACAAAATGCTCCCACGTTTTCATTTGATAAATACAGGTGTCTCGTATGTCTTGGACTTGTTCTAGGTCCTGGAATCAGCAGTGACCAAAACAAAGTTCTTGGCCTCAGGTACTTCTGTTCTAGTGGCGGAGACAGATAATAAACATAAAAACAAGTAAATATTGTAATTTGGAAAACAATGATTTATCTCCCAATTGATTTAAAGTCAAAACTCCCGACATCTAACAATTCTGAGGGATATTCATGAAGCAGCCTGTCTTCAGATGTGAGTTGGCAATGATTTGTGTCTCTCAAAAGCCATCGCTGGGCATCGTGTTTCCTGAATGAAAGAAGCTTCCCTTAACAAGTCTCCCCCTTTGAACTGAGTGTGCTTCATTTGGCATTCTCATTAGTATAAATGTGCTTTTAGGGGGGTCTACCTTTATTTGGATTGCTTGTGGACCATATTCATATGTACCTTTAATTTAATGCTATTTCCTGTCCTAGCCAAACTGAGGTGTTACTTAAAACAGCGTCCCTTTCAAAAGAGATGTTAATAGGTGCTTAGCACCCAGGGAATATATTCCAACAAATGAAGGGTTATACATTCTATGCCACACATCCCATCCCCTAGGGCTGGGGCGGTGAGAGACAAGAAGGTTCTTACACACACACACACACACACACTCTCACACACACACACTCCTACCCTCTGATTTGTTCTGTGCAGAATAGAGACTCACATTTAAATGAATAAGCCAAGTTAAAACTTTCTATCCTGGAACAAAGCAAAAGGAAAGCCTCTTTATGTTGCAGGGACTATAGATGCCACGGGCTGAGCCTGTCCCAAAGTTTCCCTCCACTGCTCAAAAACTAAGCCATCTTGCTGCGTTTAGCACTTCTCACCAGACCACCCACCCAGACACGGATACACAAACCACATGTGTGAGGAATGCTGTTCGGCTAGGAAATCAGTATCAGTATTTCAACCTTATTACTTGCACAGACGGCCCTTTTAGTGCGACTCATTTGTTTTATCTTTTCAATAGCTTTGATTATTTTCTTTTAATGGCCTGGATTTATCCTTTTCTACCCTTTTGAAGCTTCAGAACTCTGTGGTGGGGACTGCATGGGGTGGGAGACATGATTAAAAGGGGAAAATGACCAAATAACTTTGTCTTTACTCACCACCTATCTCCCACTCCCTGTGGGCACCTCCTGTTCCGTGCAGATTACCCAGGACCCCACTAGTCACCCTGAATTGTTATAAAAGTGGACTCAAGGAGCCTTCTGATTCAGGTGGTAGACTATTTGTGCTGTTATTTAAGAGCCATAGGGCCCAATTATCATTATCAGAGTGTTTTTTGGTTTGTGCTGTATATTTCTCTCACTAGCTCCTAGGGACCACATTGGTTACCCTTCTTTAATTAGGGGGAAATTAAGACCAAGAGGCTAAGCTGAGAGCCAAAGGCAATTTAACAACCTCTGGAAAAAATTGGAAGCACCTCTACAGAAGGGGACTGCATAAACAGGAAGGTATGGATACTATTACCTGGCAGAGAAAGCAGAAGCTTTGAAATGTGCTCTGTGTTTTCTATTTGGGTGGTATCCCTGGCAAGGAAACCAATAAAATACCCTTAGTTGCTCCACTAATCAGAATAAAACAAGATCACTAGTTTTGGAGACTTATTTCCCTGAGTTACCAACCAGAGAGGTCTGGGGGTCAGGCTTGGTTATCTGTCATCTCTCTCCAGGTTTCCTTGCATATCAAAATGGGGCCATAAATTGAAGAGACAGGGAACAAATTATTGGGGAAAACCATGTGGTGCAGTGCACCCCTGGGTGAGTGTGCTTCAGCAGGGCCTGGTGCTGCTCTTGACCCTTTCTATACACTGGAGAAGGTATAAGGCCATTATTTTAAATAAAAATGAGTATCTATGCCACAACAAGGGAACAGATTAGTCCAATCCAAGTACGGCCATTAGAAAGTTCTACTGCCATCCCAGCCCATCTGGGACTGATGCTTCCACACCTAAAATCAGTCTTGGGTTGACAAGAGACAAAGCAGTCCCCTCTAATCCCCTAAATGGCTTGTCAGCCTGAATGAAGATAAAGTCAGTTTCTCAAATTTGATGTAAATCTCTTTACTATTAAGTAAGAGCATCGCACCCAATTCCTTGGTTATTTACCAAACTGAATGTAATTTATTCTCTTTGTTGTAGTTGCTCTTCTTCCTGTCTAATCAAGGTAGCAGTTCCTGCTGTGAAAGTAAATGCAGGGACTTTGTAAGATCGACTGTCTCTGGCTATAGCACATTGTTTCTGAACAAAACCCTCCAAAGAAATGGGGAAGAAAGAAAAAACATCATGCATACATAGCCCAGTTTATGCCAAGAATGCATCCCACCACTTCTTGTTCCAATCTTTGCAGAGCTTTAAAAAATTATATATATACTGGCTTTAGGACACAGAAGATGGTTCTAGACATGAGGGACTCCTAAAATGAATGAGGCGTGGACTCTCTGCCTTCAGCTGGTTTTGGACGCATTGTCCTTTCTCTGGATGCCTCAGATCTCCCCATCTATTCTTCTTTAGAAACAGCATCACTTTTTGAGAAAAGGCTAGGGGCTAATTTTTCCTCTATGCAAAATAAAGCCAAACTTTGGTCAAATGACTCTTAGCAAATCAGTACAATTATACATTTTTAAAACGGTGCTGCAACAGATTATATGAGTTTAAGTAAAACACCTATTTCTATCAATCTGTACTTACATTTCAACATGGATTTTAGAGAAGGGAAATACATCTTACAGTGTGCCTTGAATTCACACAAAAGCATGTACACATACACAATGTGTCTTTCAACATAACTACACATACACAGTCCATTAAAAAGATACTGACAGATTTATAAAAGGTATTGGCCTTGCACTGTTAATCTCAATAATACATTTTCACTTAATTTATTTTTGCACTGCATGGTAGCTCTGGCCACCATTAAGGATCTGTCAGCATTTCCATCATAACTCTATTTTCAGAATACTGGAGTACAAGTGCCAAAATACATATTTACAGTTTACAGACAGCGGTGGCTTTGTCTTCCTTTTAAATTGACTTCTTCAATGCATCTTTACAAGGAATATTCAGGGATGGCAGTGCCTACATAATAAAAAGCACCACATAAAACAAAAGAGGTTAAAAGATGTAGACTTCCAGCCCAAGACTAGACTAAACCATGGGAACAGACTCCTTAACATTCACTGCAGCTGTAGTAGTCTCTACATCATAGTCATAGTTTAGAGCAACAGTCCAAAGCAAGATTACTCTGATAATATATATGTGTGTGTGTATATATATGTATATATAAATATAGGAGCAGTACATAGCATTAGTACACAAAAAGCTAAAGGTGGAAAGTAATAAGCATACAGCAAATTACTCCAGAGCGGATCACTTCTACAGTGACAAAAATAAACACGAGCCACCAAATAGACACTGACTGTTTCCAACACTGGACATCCAACTCCATTAAGTAGGCAGAGTTAAAACATTTAAGAGTAAAGTCTCTCTTAAACAAGTATATTAACTACATTTGTGGAGCTTGAAGTGATAAATGGGATGTTATACAGGCCTAAAATTGTTTCTTCTCTTTTTTTAAAAAGATTAGGTGGGTCTGTAAAAGACATGGGCAAAAAACACTTTTTTTTTTTTTTTTTTTTTTTTTTTTTTGGTTGAAGAAACTCTTTACTGGAAGAAATCCAATATTATTGGCTGTTTCCACCAAAGGGTGAATATTCAGATTAGAGAGATTTGCCTAGCAATTTAAAATATTTAGGACACTCTGAGATATTTTTTCCTAAAGTTTTTGTCTCCTGATCTGAAGTTTTTATAGTCTTCCCTACCTTGATACTATATGAACGCATATATAGAAATACCCATTTGTCTGTATTAAGATTGACAGAGGCAGATTATGGTGAGGATCATGAAATAACTGCAAAATATTGTTGCTAACATGACTGTTACATCCAAAGACAGAAGGACCCCCAAACCCACCAACACACATCCTGCTGCAAAACCAGAGGCAAAAGCTAAGTTATAAGGGGGTATAGGGGTGGGAGTTCTGTACATATATTTTTTCCCCTGGCTAATCACTGAGGAAAAAAATTTTTTAAAGTTTATCATACTCTGGCTGGTTCAAACCATATTCACATTCACCCAATTAATTTTATTTGAAACATCTATTTATATATGTACACCAAAGAAATTAAACCCTGCCATTTTCCCTTTGTGCTTAAGAAACCAGAGCCACTGTTAGGGTACTCATGTGTCAAATATATTCTTAATAGGCTTCAAAGTTGGGTGCATATAAATGTGACGGAACTGAAGGGGTTACTTTAAGAGAGGTATTATTACTACTTGAAATTAATTCAAAGGGATCTTTTTATTTCTGTATTTAAAAATGAGATGAGAGCAAGATTACCACTTCAAAAAAAATAACATAACTCTCACTCTTAATTTTGTGAAAAACTTATTTTGCTATCTTGATAAGTAGAAGATGGGTAAGTTTTTCTGATTTTTATCAATTTACAAACTTACATTTTAGGATATTCTGAAGAAATTAACTTTATTCCCTAATTTTCAAGTCTAAAGTTTATCATATAATGGCTGCCCTACTTATCATCCTTTTTGTTTGGTCATTTCTTATCTTACCTAGTTTCTTGGTTAGTAACTTAAGGGAAAAAATTTTACATTGGCAAATCATATTTTTTGCCCCGCAGTTTAGTTACAGAAATAAAAATGGCCCAAACTACATATACACGTTTCTAGTTAAACTACACAGATATATTAAACCACATAAACCTCTGCCTTGATCAGAATATGTAAGTAAGCAGTTAGAAATTTTAAAATATTTTTAAAATTTGCAACATTTCCATATAAACATTACCCTCCCCTTCCAACTATAAAGTTAAAAACAAAACACAACTGAAACCACACAATTCATCAATCACCTAATGTCCAAAATGACTCAAAGTTTCTCTGCACATCAAGAAGTGGACAATACAACAAATGCTTCAAGTACGGTTCATGCCAATCATCATTAAGAATCATAACATTATTGACAAAGTACACTTGTCCTCTGGGAGGACGCTTCAGAGAAATAATTTACAAGGAGCATGGCTGTATTATAATTTTTTTAAAGGAAAAATAGTTTCTTTGGATAGAAAGAAACAGTGTAAAAAATCCCCTTTTTAAAATGCAGAAATAACTCCATTATCAATCTGCATTTATATAACTGCCCAAAAGAATGGGTCTGGAAAGACCATTTTCTGTACAGACACGAGTTAATCTCTGTATGAAAAGACAGCATCTGGCATGGGAACAAACAAGGGAGATACTGGTCTATTAGCACACATAGAGACTTTCTTAAGGCTGATCCAGTGACGAACCTTTGGATCCAGAAGTATTTCTTCATTTCTCTTCTTTTCAGTTGAATTTCTAGTAAAAACTTGGAAGATGAGCTGTTCTTACTTTTCATTTCTCCACTTATGGAGATGGAATAATGACACCAAAAGTACTTTGGTTTTGTTCTTTTAAAAATAATTTGCTTTCTTTTGCATGCCACAGGACAGATTTCTAGTTTCAAAACAAGGGTACAATGAGAACAAAAATATCCCCCCATCCCCAACCATCTTTCACCAATACAAGAAATCCTTCTGGAAATATTAGTAAGCGACTAAACAGGTATTGAACCACTGAATCTACAAGTTAATACATAATCTGTTATGGCAGAATAACCAAGAATTTTACCCCAAAGAAAGATTTTAATTTTTTCAAATATAAAAGTGTCTAAGAGAATCATATGTGAACAAACAAAAATCTCTGATTCCAGGTTTTTAGGATAAAGATGAGTAACACACTGGCAGCTGAAGAAAGCTGAAACTCTTACTAATAAATAGATCCAAATTTCCAAATTAAGAATTTCTACAACGTTTTCTTTTAGAAAACAGGACCAGAATTCCTTTTTTTTTTTTTTTTTTTTTGTAAATGATGATCCTGCGGAATGCCTTTACTTCCATATTTACCTAGTATTATAACAGTAAAACAGACACAAGAATGTTGATGACAGCTCAACAATGCTGGATTCAGGACATTTACAGGTACACTTTTGTTTAAAAGTCCTACAAGTTTATTGACTAAGGCTAGACAGCAATTCATATGATCCTATTTGGTGCATTTTCTACCATGGTCCAAGATCATTACATGGATACAGCCAAGGACTGGGCCCCAACTTTCAGGAAAAAGACCACAAAGAAGAAAATCAAGGTGGCTATTTGGTCCCCCCAGTTGATAATCTGTGTCCTGGAACTGGAAAAACAAAAGGTGGAAAATACAGACTGCAACGAGTTAAAGGACTTGGAAAAAGTTGGTGGAAAGTGGCACGGTATACAAGTAAGGTCACTGGGCTTGGGATGGCAAGGGCGCTGCATTGAAAGAGCATCCACGGGACCAAGTACTTATAATGTCTGATGGTGTCATTCCCTCAATGACTTAGAATATCTGTATGCGATAATAAATAGATCAGTTATGTAATAAGGCAGTGTGTTGAATATGCATTCGTCCTGTGGAATGAACCACCACAGAGAGATACATGATACCATACACATTCTTTGAGTTTTCTTGTGTTGTGTTTGATTTGTTTGTTTTCAAGGCTATCCAGGCTAACTCTTCCCGGGGATTTCCTTGGAGAGAAGAGTGGTCCGCTGAGGCTGGTTTGCTTTAACCTCTCCTTTATCAAGAGATGATGACTGGCTTTAAA
Organism: Chlorocebus sabaeus; assembly: GCF_047675955.1. Taxonomy (NCBI): domain Eukaryota; kingdom Metazoa; phylum Chordata; class Mammalia; order Primates; family Cercopithecidae; genus Chlorocebus; species Chlorocebus sabaeus. The sequence continues at coordinate 49,628,129 of NC_132915.1, forward strand.
GAAAAATAAAGCTGAAGGTTGTTTGATTTTTATTTTTTCCCTTTTGGTTGCATCATTCTGAGTGTTTTCATATAAACAACAACAACAAAAAATCACAACCAAAGAAAAAAAAAAACACAATAGTTTTTGATGCATCCAGTTGTTATATCCTCAGGATGTTCCAGATGTTTCCAGGTAACTCTGTAGTTTACGGACTGTGGTTTTGTCCAGCGAGCAAAGATCAAAATCAAATGTTGTGTTTGTGATATGAAAGTGTCCAGTTTCTTCTATAAGGTTCACAATCTAGAGGAGTGAAGAAGAGAAAATTTGGGCAATAAGCAGCAAACATCAAAAGGCAAAGAGAGAGTAATAGAGGGGCGATCAAATATGGAATCAAGTGATAAATATGCGTATTTATAGCAACAAGGTCCCATACCATGAATAGCATTAAATTGTCTCAGTCAACTTGATAAGTCAAAGGTATATTAAGCCTTAGAAATTCCCAGTGAGAACTTGTCTTGCTTTTCATACCCTTTAAACTCATTCCTGCTTTCAAGTTGTGAACAGAATATTCAACTGTGAGTGAGCAGTTAGGGGGAGATAACATTTCAAGACCCCTTTAAAAATTAGTTACTGACTCAACAGACAGTGATTATACTTAATAAACATAAGAAAAATCCAGCCTAGAAATAACAAAACTACTTTTACTTCAGTACAAACACATACACACACACCGCTATATAAAATCATTTTCCTTTATCATTATATAATTGTTAATAATTTGGAAAACCTCATTTCTTCTTGTATTGGCTCCAACTTTCAGAAAAATGTTAAATGACAGAGGTGATGGTTACTGTTTTAGGTGGGGAGGGAGTCAGAAGAAAACCTTACTTGCTTAAACCATTAGACTCAAGGTTCTGTTACATGCATCAAGAAATTCTTAGAAGGGGTATACCCAATTGTGGTTGAAGTGTTACATTTATGTAAAAATTTATCCAACAAGATCTTATTGACACTAAAAGATCTAAAATGGACACTCATTTGTTTTATTAGTTATTAGTAATAGAACTTTCAGCAAGTCATCCACACATATCCACATACATACAGAACCACAAACACACGGCTATGCCCAATCATATACTTACTATATAATTAACATCGATTGAACTAAGACTATGTATTTTCTGGAACAAATTTTTAGTTTTGCCATTTTGTGCAAAAATACTACGGATCTAGTGAAAATGTGTAAATTTTGGGATGGAAACAAGTAGTCTCTTCAGAGCTATTATAATTTCAAATTTATACAATGGAAATAACAAGCTGACCAGAATTTGACTCCTTCCCCCAGCCAGCTGCCCAGTAGGTAATTGACAAAGCATTTAGAATAGAGTTCTGGATTTGGTATATCAAGTTCTGACTCTGCTCACTTTTTCAATGGTATTAGAACATCATAACCTTTGAGCCTCAGTTTCCTCATCTGGAAAATGGGAATAATGCTACCTATTCTACTTGTGTAAGTTTGGGCAGATGATCAAATAAGATATCATAAGCAAAGCTTCTTATAAATGGTAAATTGCTACCTAAGTCAGGATAACATGATTATGATTACCTTATAAACTGATCCTTAATTATCTGGGAGGTAACTAAACTGCACATGAATTATAGACCTGATGCTTTTTCCTCCCGCCCCCAATGCGTGTTAACCATTTCATTAGCACTAAAATAAATAAGGCAAGAAAATGCAGAAACTAAAACTCAGAAAGGCCTGCTTGAATAAAAAAAAAATTGTAACTAATTCTTTTAAGAAAACAGTTTTCCATAACCCAATATAGTTGTTCCCTAATTATTTAACAGCAAATAGAAAACTGGGCAATAAAAAAATTCCTTCTAGAAAAAAGCTACTTAATTTTAAAGCATACAAACACTTTTGCCTACTAGAAACTTGAGCCCGGGCATTTCTCATGCATTGTGCTATCTTGCAGATCTCCAGTATTTCCATCACCAACCCCTACTTCCTCTATCAGCGTGCTGCGCCCGGCCTGCAGCCACACACGCACAATGATATAACGGGGATCTGATAAATCTAACTAAATGAGCCCCACATTTTTATGGGAGCCCATAAGAATACATCAAGGTAGATGCAGAGAAACAGCCTTAATGTAGTAGCAGTGGCAGCAGTTGGGGAGTTGGGAATTATTTGCCAAAGGGAACAGCATTAATGCTTTGAATTATTAGAGCATGTGCCTACATCCTCATTTAAGTAAGGGCTCCATAAAGAAAAATAAGTGTGCATTCCTTTCCAGGAATCTTGATAGTCAGATCAGAAACAACGTTAACATGCTTTATTCCATTGATACAGGCCACAAAGCCTGAACATACCCCACGAGTGCCTGAAGAACTCCACTCTGCCTTTCTACAGGAATACCCTCTTTGCTGATGCAGTGTGGCTTGACCTTGATGTCATTACTCTGCATCATAGTACAATAATTAATGTCTGTCCAAAACAATGATAATAGTAGATAGAGTGACTGCAGATAAGAAAAACAGGCAATCGGGTACATATGGGTAGTGGAAAAGGAAGAGTGTGTAAACTGCTTAACTCATTCTTCAGATGATGGTTGTTGTGAAAACATTCATGATGGATTATTTCCTGCCACATCAGCCTTTTAAGGGGTACTACGCAGGCTGTTGGATGTCTCATTTTGTTTTAAACAGGGTGAGATCCACTTGTCAGATCTGTGGCTCCCTTCCCCAATTTGTAATTATAAAAAGGTAAATGCACTGATTTTAATCTGATTATAGTTTCAAAAACCAAAGTTCTTTCCATGTGAAGCAGCCTCTCCTCTGTGTGAGAAGTAATGAACAGGCTTTACTTTAACTGCTTCTCTATGGAGTAGAGCCAGGTCTGGGATAACATAGGTCTTCCCATAGAATGGCCTCTACTATGGTCTGGAAAGCACTGACTACCACCACATAAAAATGTGTGCCCTACCCTTGGTTAAGGGGTAGGCCAACAGGCTCAAATCTATAAGGGGTGCTGAGATATGACAAGTTATTTCCCAGGATGGAGAACATCATTTTCAGCAGAACACTTCTCAGGGAGACTTCTCTGGGTTCTTAGAAGGAATATTCTAATATGCCACGGATTCCCCATTCCCTGCAGACAATTCGAAAAGAATGATGGCTGGATTCTAAATTGCTAAACTAAGCAAGTTAGTTTCCTCTAAGGAAACCTGGTTTCCCACAGAGTTTTCTTCTCCCAGACGTGGATGCAAATCCAGGCTTAGAATGAATTGCTGGGGATGTTAGATGTGTTCAATGTCACTTTCCAAATAAATGTGGAACATGTGGTTTAAAGATGAATCAAATTATTCATCAGTCCTAGGTAATCACTTCTCTTGATCTGACTGTGTCTACTCTACTGTATTTGTACCCTTTGAAAAAGTGGCTTAGGAACACAGGCTCCTTGATCCAATGCTGTCTGTTCATTAAACTAGCTGCCGAGTGCCAGGACTGCATGCCCCCAGAGTAAAACAAAGCTACTAACCACTTTTTGTGAGCCAAATAAAATTGTCAGACCAGATTTTTGGACAGGATGCATTTAACAGGGAAGGACCTAGATGTGATCCTGGGCCCACTAGAAATTCTGCTTCAGGTGTTCAAGTCTGCACGGCAGAGAATACGTAGACTTCGTGGAATGCATTCCATGAGATGAGCAGCCCTCAAGGTGGAGAATAACATTAGTCCTCAATAGTGCTATGTTTTACAAAAGGAATTAATTAAGCAGTAAACCGTGACAGGACATGCATCATGGTATCATAATCACAAGCCTCAGCTGCATTACAAGGCAAAAGGCCAAAGACTGAGAGCTTTCAACCGGCCTGGGAATGCAATTAGGGTGAAATGCTGTGTGCCCTGGAGTGCCTTTATGCCAGGTTAAAAATTCATAGATATTACTCTCTCCCTCTAGAATACTAAAATAATCCACTTGGATGGAATTCTCCAGTAAGCCACCTTCCTTCACAATTCTTATAAGGTCAAAATAAAGGACAACATTAAATTGGGAATGCCAATGACACCCCAAGGTAAGATCTGCCCAATAGCCTAGTATCCTTGACTCACTGGCAAGGCTTTCTTTGTGAAGATGTCCCAACCCTGTACAAACATCTGTCCCACCTCCTATGAGACTTACTATTTGGGCCCAGCTTGGGTATAAATAACTTTGTTGGACAATTGCTCCACAGTGCCTCAGAGCTGGTGTTTGGGAAGAGATGAGAAAGATCATGCAACAGCTCTGCAATTAGCATTATGCCAGCCCCAAATATGTGGTAAGTGACAGGTAAAACAACGTTCGGTTCTTCAAAAGAGGCCTAAGAAGAATATTAGCGAAGTACCAGACCACCACTTATGGTAGGCCACTCAAGTCCTGCTTCCTTACCCATACTAATTAAAAAGAAACTGCAAGAAATGCAACTTATCTGCAATTAAGAATCATAGGTCTGTAGTCTTTTGTTCAAATCTAAAACTCTAGAAGGGTTAAAAAGCTTATCAGGCCAGTCAGGAAACTTGGCAAGTTTGAGATTATGTACTTAGAGATGTAAGCAAAAATGTACACAGAATATAAATGTGACCCCCAGCCACTAAATGTTTTTAAAAAAACCACACACATACACACACACACACAGCTGGGGTAGATTAAGTATTAATGTCAAGTCATTTGAAAGTAGTAAAACAAAAAAAAGAAATTCAAACAGTGAAACAATCTACATATCTGCCCTGGAATTTAGAACACACATTCTACTCTATGGGTGTTAAAAAAAATTACCAATAGCTGCTGGTAATGCAACAGAGGCATACATCATTAACTGGATGAAAATGAAAAACCACCCTTCTTATCTTATTAAAACATCAAATTGTATTAATAGAAGTTTCCCCAATTTACAAGTATTCCACTACAAGTATTCCACAGTTGAGTTCATAATAATAGAATGTATGTTGTGCAAGATAAGGGAAATGAAGAAAATATTTATTTTCCTTAGAATATCATTGGCAAAGGTTACTAAATTGAATCACAAATGTTTACAACACTTAACTCAAATTCTTATCACCGTTTTCCCATGAAACCAGAAGCCTGGCCCCAAAGGTTTTTGCATTCCTACTGTACCCTCCCTCAGCCCACATTACACCAGCCAGCTGAGGGATCACTACAATCCAGCATCACTTCCCAAATTGCCCAGGTCTCATCGTCCACAGCACTAGAGCAGGGAGAATAATTGCCATAGAGCTCCAACGCAGACTTCTAGGTGGCCTCAGAAATGAGAACCCTTCCCAAATACGTCTATAGGTGGCATTCGCCAGATTCTGATAGCGTGGGGCTGCAGTGGCCTCCAGGCGCTATCACACTACTGCAGGACAAACCAAGTCTTGATGTTTCTGGAAAGGGTTGTGCTAAAAAGCATTTCTCACCTGCTGCAGAATGTGTCTTTCCCTCAGTGTCATTAACCTTCTGTGAAGCTCTACCAGTTCATCTAGGTATGCCTGAAAGAGAAGAATGTCCCCCAAAAGGGTAAGCACTTTAAGAAGTAGTTCAAAAATAAATGAATACGTAAGTAAAAACACACAAGCAGCAGCAGTTGGAGGTTCTCATTATACCACTCTAGTCCAGGCTGTGTGCACTCAGTGCCCAAAAGCCTCTGCAGACCAAGCCTGTCTCAGACCAGCCATTACCTTTATCACGCCAACTTTAAAAAGGGAGTTGGAGGGAATTCTTGGACTTAATTGCTCTTATGAAGATTCAAGTCAGTAGACTCACTTTCCTCCAACAATATCTCTACAAAAGGTAGGGAAATTCAGTGCTAAATTGTGAGTTTAAACATGTTAACAAAGGCTACTTTCATACTTTTTTTTCCCATTCTTGAATCTCAGAAGGTTTCTAAGAGAAAAAAAATTCTAAGTTTGAATATGGAAATAACAATGTACATTACCAATTAAGTCAGGGCAATTTTGTGGGGGTTTTCCTGTTTGTTTTGTTTTTGTTTTAAAAAGGCTTCCTGGTCATACCAAACATTGCAGTAAGCAATGCCAGCAAGTGACAGAAGAACAGAAGAATGTATTATGAAAAACAGGGATCACTAATTATCATCTGATTTGTGAAGAGCTCCCCTGAAAGGGGAGAGGGGGTACCTCTCTTTCCATATGCTCAGACTCACGAGTCTTTGTTAGCATAATTGCACGGGTGCCCCCAGCACCATTTGCAATAAAGGCAAATGAAAGATTTGTGAAGCATTACAGAGGTCTGCCCTGGCCCTACAAAGCAGGGTTAGGGCCCTGCCCAAACCAGGTAACTTAACCCCATTAGGTCTTGTAGTCAGATTTCAGAAGCATGATGCACACTCTGGGAAAACAAACTGCACTAGCATCAGATGTCTTGCCTATCTACATCTGAGATTCCTTAACCGGCTACCTCTACCACAATTCTCTTACTTCCCAATTCAATGTGCCTGAAATCCCTTGGCAATGTAGGCAACACGGCATATGACAGCATAAGGCCAAGCTTAATACTGAAGATATAAACAACACATGGAAAACATACTACAAAGCACTGGGACGAAATACTCATCATTTGGGCATCTTGGGCACTTTGATAAAGAAAATGAAAGGAGAACCAGCAAGGATGATCAAGGGGAACACAAAGAAACGGAAGGCTTGTCAGTGTTGGAGCTCTGCTAGTAACAGACTGCAAACCTACCTTGTCACATTCACCATTCTTTATTTGCTTATCTGATTTGCTTTGCTTTATTGGACTTTTGACTTCAAGAATCTAGGGATCAAAGAGAACACTGTGTTAAATTTTATTTCCAACATCTCTTAGCTAACCAGCCACATAAACAAAGGCACTCACTGAATGAAATGTACAGTAACATTTACTTTCCAAATAGCATTTCTTTTCTATACATTTTTCTTCTTCTCTCTAATCTTATTTTCCTTGGAAAATAAATTACTTAGATCTGAAATGCTGAGTCAGAGGAGTAGAACTAAAAAAAAACAGTTGATGATAAGGAAATTGATCTAAGCTTCCAAGGCTGCTTCTCTTTTGCGACAACACTCTCACCATATGTATAGCAGCTGAGTTATACTGAGATTATAGTTCCCTCTGGCAAGAATTTTTTTCCTATTCATTCTGCTGTTTCAGCATGACTACTAGTGCTCAGTATGCTAGGGATGATAAAAACAAATACTCAAATGCCCTTTTTAGTACCTAACTTTCACATTCTAAAATTACTCATGTGCACAAAACTGATGCAGCTTTGGAAATGAAGATGGCCATGAGTTATACTAGTTGCTCCCAATTTGGGATCCTCCAACTCAAGAAATAAAGAGATAGGACTATCTTCTGTGTTTTAAGAAATGATACGTTTACCCTTGGCAAAACGCCAAGTGCTTTCCCTTTTATCTGGACTGATTACAACTTAAGTTATGAATAGTTTTATGTACTGTATAGAAGCTTTGGTGGGAAGCTACGTTTCTACTTAATAAAAAGGAGAAGCAAATTATTATTTAATAAATGCAGCTGATTTCTTTGACAGCATCTTCAAAACTGAGGATTAAAAGGGAAGTATTTTTAAATGGCCCTCACTTGAAAAAGCTTGAAACCACCAAATTTATAAATGATGAGTACTTACAAATGTGTATAAACACAAAAAGCAAAGTAATTTGTATTTTTCATTATAACTCATTATGAAAGTGAGTTGTTATAATTGGAGACTAATATTAGAGGAGGAAAATGCCAAATAAAGGACCTACTTTATCTTAAGAAGTTTTATATTCCTACTGTTCACTTTACCCATTCTCTGCCCTAACTTAGTAACAGTTCTGTCCACAAGTTTACCACATTCCATAACATAAAGATTTTAAGAATAAGTCCACTTTTAATCTGTAACGGTAAGAGCACTGATTAGGCTCAGAAGCCCAAGTTCAAGTCTCAGCCTTATCATTTAATATTTTCGGACTACAAAGGATGAAATGGGAGAAATGAGTAAGATAACACCCAGATTCCCATTCAGTTTTAACATTTTATACTACTAATAAACATTTTATTGGATGAGGATAGGAACATGACATCCTGGAAAAGACCAAATACTCCTGAAAGGGTAAATTTTTATTTTAATTGAGAATAATGCATGGGTAAAAAGTGTCTTTCTAACAGTCTTTCCTGAGAATCATGCTTTTTTCATCATTTTTACTATGAAGATAACCAAAAGACTAATTTGACCAGGCTAACTTAAAATACAATACTTTTGGCAACACAGGGAAATTACTTATTAGCAGAGGCAAGGCAATCATTTTTAACATGCTCCACTGTAAAGGAAACCAAATTCTCCACTACATTCAGAATGTCCTCCTCCATTGTTGTTGGAAGTGAGACCTCAAGGGAAAAATCAGCGCTGAGACCTAAGAGTAAGTAGGTCAGTAGATGGCACTCCTCGCCAACTCAGATACTGGGCTGGGCATGCAGAGACAATCCGCTGAGATTTCAGGCAAGAAAGAAAAAAAAAAGTCCCTGCCTGCTTGCCTTGTGCATTACAGAACTGAATTTTGTTCCCATCATATCCCGCTGCCTCCCACGATCCCCTCCTCCAACTCCTGTACTCTGGGTGTTGAAGTGACTTGAGGACGCTGTATTTGCAATAGAACTTTGCTAACTAGGTTTAGAGAGTTCTGCCACCTTTTCTTCAAAGCAGAAAATAGAACATTTGGACACTTAAGTCCCACCCCGCACATTCCGTAAGTGCTACAGCACAGAAGGCCAAAATACATTGAAATCCTAGTTTCTTTCTTCTGAAGCTGCAGTGGCAGGAACAAAAGCTCTGGGTGTCAGTGACCCGCCTCAAGTTACTGAGTGGCTGCCCAGAGAGGGCTCAGTTAATCTTCCTTCTTTGATCTCTCCCTGCTCCAAAATAAACAGCTTTGTCAAAACCTCATTCTGAGAGAGCTGAGCCCTGCTGAAGACAATTGTTTTATTTATGATCATTTCTTATCTTTAGGGAAACAACTCCAGAATAAAAAAGTACAACACCTTGTCTTCCACAGGCTTATTTTAAACCAGTTTAACTGGAGAGACTCTTTCTAATTTCATTCAACATGCCTTGCAGGCTGATAGGTGATTTATGATATTCTGAATATTAACTCGGGTCCAATGGATCACTTCCTTCCTTCAAGTCCTTTCTCCCCTCCTTCCCTGTCAAGCTTTTGGCAAAAAAGATGTGGTATTTTGTTTTTGTTTGAACTTCACATAAGGGAGGTTTGGAGTGAAAAAAACCATCTCTGGTTGAAATGATGCAACACTCTTTATTATTCCCTATTAAACTGTACTGAGAGAAGCAGAGCCACCCAGACTGCCTAGCTACTCCATTTATAGATACAGCAGTCTCTGAAAATAGAAGAATTGTGGTTTACTAGCACTTTTGTCTTTAATCTGAGAAAATGTCTTGACAAACTTTCAAGATTATATTTTTCTGTAACCCTTTATGAAGAATGACAACTCAGTTATTCACAGATGGATTCTCTACTGATAGATCTTTCATGCTAATGACAGTAGCTCCCAACAATACTCAGGTTAGTTACTTGCTTAGTTGACGTGCGACTCTATGTTCACTTTTATTCAGTATGAAAATGTTTGACTTCATTAGTACTTCCCCTCTTCTCTAGTCCTGGAAGATTTGAGAAAAGGCAATGGACAATTCAGCTTTGCCTGGTACTATACCAAACTCAGAGATTATTATCAATTCATAGAGAGAGAACAGGAGAGGCATATGGAAGAAGGAAACTCAGAGTGTTCCCATTTTGGAGTTAGTCTTTCCAAGTATGTTCTCAACTCTTTATTTATTGTGAAAATTCAGATTCATACTCTTTCTCTATCCCTGTCTCTCTCCACCTACTTTTCTCCCTCCCTCCTGCACACATACACACACATTCAAATACGACTAAAAAGTCATTCCAGAGTGAAATTTAGTTGACTTCTAGATTTTAAAGAAATTTTTACTCTCTTACATCATCAACTTAGAGAATTAAGATATACTAGTAATTTTTTTTAAGTCCCAGAAGCTTGACTTAAAAGAGATAGCATCACACCTGACCCCAGTGCAAGTGATTTGAGGGGCTAGGAAATCAATACTAAACAAGGTTTAAGAAACCGTTTCTTGTCCTCTTGGCTCCAAGACATAGCTCTAAGGAGGTAAGCCTTCCCGTGGTATATATATTTCCTAACCCAGACTAGCTAAAAGTGGAAGCATATGAACTTTCTTACCATGCTTACAGGTGCATGGAGAAAGTGACACATAATAGAGTATTACTGGCAGACTGATGATTCATACGTGTGAAGTGACATTTGCCAAATAAACACGCCAAGGAACCAGAGGTATGCTACTTAATCAGGTAAGGTAACTTTTACCCTCTCCAGATAGATGACACTATTTGTTTTTGGTTCTGTTTTGCTAGACAGGTAAAAACCAGTCTGACAAAGAGTCTAAACCTTTCCCTAAAGCCAAGGTCAGTTCAAGACTGTCCATTCAGGAAGGGCTTAAGGGAAGCCATAAGGTCTGAAGGGCATGAAAGGGGCTTGTTGGAGCTGCATTCCCTAGCAAGCCCACTTTTCACTATGATTAGGAGAGATACTGAAGGAGATTAGTGAGGGGCACAAAAGCAGAGCCTAATTCCCTACACTCCTGGCCCTGCCACTGCTGTGCCCATGACGTATTGTAGCTCTCATACACCACCCACTGGATACAGAAATCAAGCTGAAATAGGCTTAAGTTGGACATAAAAATATCATTGGCCAGGAACAGTGGCTCACACCTGTAATTCCAGCACTTTGGGAGGCCAAGGTGAGTGGATGATGAAGTCAAGAGATCGAGACCATCCTGGCCAACATGGTGAAACCCCGTCTCTACTAAAAGTACAAAAATTAGTTGCGCATGGTGGCATGCGCCTGTAGTCCCAGCTACTTGCGGGACTGAGACAGGAGAATTGCTTGAACCAAGGAGGTGGAGGTTGCAGTGAGCCAAGATTGTGCCATTGCACTCCAGCCTGGGCTACAAGATCAAAACTCCATCTCAAATTAAAAAAAAAAAAAAAAAAAAAAAAAAAAAAAAAAATTCTCACCAAGGTTCAAATTCTATCCTAATGCTAGTTCTCACTGAAGCACCAATTTACAAAAGGATCCCAAATTATCTATTTAACCAGTCCAGTGCTCTCAGCTGATTGGTCATGATGTATATGTCTTTCCTCTTTTTACTTTCCTCTGAAATGCTTGACTTGTGGTGGTAGGCATCCACACCAGAGGTAAAAGTCACCCGGGCCATGAGCACGGCTGGCCCTGAAGATGGGGAAGAGCCAGGATATGGAAAAAGAAGTAAATAACTCATTGAATACCCCATCTATAAGAGATAATGAGGCTGGACTTTGATTTTTATGTAGGACACAAAGAAATTGCAGTTGAACTGTAACTGGTAAAATAAAGAGTACTGGTATCATTCCTACTTAACAAGAATGGATTTGCATTATAGACAAACCTTATAAACGAGGAATTTTAAACTACAAGAGATCTTTGCCAGTGCTTTAAATAAAATGCAAAAAGAAAAAGTCTTCAGCTATAAACTAACATTTTCCAAGTAACATAAAGACCACAAATTTAAGGGCAAGACTATCTAAAATTGAAGGACACCTATGAAACAGAGTATTTTCAGAAAAACACAGTTGTTTAGTTTTCAAGTTAATATTCATAGAGTAACTTGAATTAAGCACTTATTGTAGAGGTCATAGGAAATCTGTTGACACTAAAAGACAAGAAAAACTTATGATAATGAGAGTATCAATTCAATGCTCAATGAGGCTTTTACATTATTCATGATACTGAAAATAGTTTATTTTAGTTGGTAAAGAAAATATCCTAATTTAATTTATTTAACAAATGCTCTTTATCATAGCCTTCAAACTTCTGCCTAGATCTTATCCAAATAGTTGTATTTTGAGTTCACTATCAAATTAATAAGCTTTCCTTTAGCTCAAGTTGTAACAATGATAATGACCATTATTTTCTCAGCATTTTATTAATTATTCCTTAAAATCCAAGTAATAATCCTTTTATCTTGGATGAGAAAACTGAGGCCAAACACCTATAATAATAAACAACCATCAATGAGTGCCAAGTAGGGGCTGTGCACTGCCTTTTGCTCTTTATATATATTATCTGTCATCTTCCCAATAACCTAAAAGGTAGTGTTAATGTCATTTACAGATAATGAAACTGAAAATCAAAAGCTAAAAGTTAATTTCCCACCAGTAGATTACCAGTGGTAAAGAACCAGGCTTTATACTAGCCCCAAAGGTCATGTTCTTCCTAATTAAGGCACCTACTTACTGCTGAGGTGTAAAGTATACAGAAATCAGGAGTAAATGGTAAATTGGCAATACTTTTTGTCACCCTCTCTTATTGTACAACTTAATTAACCCATCGGATGGAACATATTCATCTTCTCATGACAACAGAACCTCTTTTACCCTAACTATGTGTTTATTCCAAAGGCTGTGGCCTCCCATCTATTTGGCAACAAGAGGAAGTTTGTTTAAAATTCAGGGATGAAAGTTTTGCATGCTTTGTAAAAATGATTACACCTAGCTCTGCAGAGTCTTGCAAAGTGCAAACCCCACAATTTACCTGGTTGTTGTTGGTTTTTAATAAGGGTGGCGGAGGTTCATGATGTAGGGGTGAAGAAGCAGAACTGCTTTCACTATCGCTGCCATCACTTAAGCTAACTCTGAAAAGAAAGAGACAAGTTATGAATATCATTACAAACAGATGATTCTTGAAATACCCATAGAAATAGGCGTGGAAAGCACAGAATCCAAACACTAACCCTTGACAAGTTCATTTTAACTCACAGCCACTAACATGTATTGGTACTTACTTTGTAACTGGAACTGTGTTAAGTGCTTTACCTGCCATTTCTCTTTTCATGATCTCCTGTTTCACAGATGAGTAAACTGAGACTTAGAAAGACTGGGTCACTCATCTAGGGTAACATAGGTAAAAATGGTGGCTCTGGAATTCAAATACAAGCAATGTGGCCCAAAGCTAGTGCTCAGCTATTATACTTTACTGGGGTCATTTATTCATTCATCTCCCTTCTCCTGCTCTATGCACCTACTATGATCAAGCATGCTACTCAAGCTTACAGAAGGTCAGCAAAATTAAGACAGTGTGTAGATTACTACCTTTATTTTCCTTTCCTCCTCTCTGTTACAGATGAAAAAGTTACAAACGTGTCTAGAATACACACTGCAGGGGAAGAAGCAACTATATAAATGAAACTTCATAAAGAATGCGGAAAACAGCCCTGCACCACTGACAGCACAGAGTGACATCTAAGGATTGAACATGTGGAGCCCGGCATGCTAGAACCACTACCAATCATTTCTACTGTGTCATTATTCAAGGCTGTCTCCAGTTCTCAACACTGATACAACAATTCATTGGAAATACGCTACAACAACACAAAGAAATGGTATGTTTGGAATAACTGCTTTGGAAAACTACAATGATATCTTTTAAAAATTAAACAAGCAAAGACAATACACACCACCTCCTCCCCATTTTTTCTTTCCAGAAGAAAATGGAATTTTCTTTTATCCACAATAGGAGAGATTTCTTTATTCTACCGTGCTGAATGTAGTCCTCCCTCAGAGATGTCCTCTTTCAGTGTTTGTTCCCCATCTCTCTGGTTATATAGCACCTAATGTAATATGCTTCTCAGAAACAGAAACTGTTTTAGAAATCAGGATAGTTTTTCTTTCACTCTGAATAAGCAATCACATTCTAGCTCTATAATGTATTCAGACAGACAAGATACACGATAGGAAATGAAAAGGATACACTGGGACATCCTTTCAGCAAAAACTGATAGAACTTGTTTTTCTTAACTAAATTACATTAATGAAGTGTTCAGTTGAAGCGCTGTTTTAAAATGCTTCTTGAGTGAAGTGGAAGGCTGAGTATTTAAACTGATTAAACAGTTGAGACTTCACAAGTGCAGTGAAGATCAAATGTTACACTGGCGCTGCCATGCTAACACGGCACATGTCAGGCAGGGAACAAGAAAAGCAGCCCCCACAATGTATATCTATATCAGATGACTCACAAGCCTATATGATGACCACACGGACTCAGGGGTTGGAGCAATAAGTAGGTGGGCAACAACTAATCACAGAATATCCAGATCTTCTAAATAACAACTTGGGAAATCATCTAAATAAGTCACGCAGTTTTCATCAACTAAATTTGAGAGCAGCCAGTGGTCAGGATTTTGGTTGGTATAAGTAAGCTACTTTAAGTTTCAGTCATTTTGAGGTCTTTTTTCCCCTACTAGTTTCCTTTTTATCCGACAAAAGACTTCTAAAGGGAAATGTTTTAAGGCCATGGTCATATTAAAGAGGTTATATTCTCCTATTTAAAAGGAATGCTGACAGGTAAGTCTGAGAGACAAAGAGAGAAACAGGGGTTGAATAAGACCATAAAAAACAGTCACTGAGATATCTGATGGGGCACACACCCTAAGGAGGCTCTTTTCAGAGGATAAAGCATTGGCAATTAGGAATCATCCTCTCTAGCTTGGGTTAAGACTGCATTTTTTTTTTTTTTTTTTTTTTTTTGAATCTTAGGGTCTTCTACATAGTAATGGATAACAGGGAAAGATTTAATGTAATATATTATAAATGTAATTGGATTTTAAGTTCAAGTAGATTGTATTTTTTCCACTCAAGACAAATTAAAGTAAGCATGCCTATTTGTTTTCGTCATGATAAAGAAATAAAATCCTCAGGGCAATTTCAAGTTGACTATTAATTATAAGTCATATGAATTACCATCTTATAACACAGAATTATGCCTCACAGCATTAAAGCTACTTAAGGCACCTAATTGTCAGCACACTTAAAAGGAATTTATTTTTTGGAAAACACATAGGTGATCCTAGTTTTAATTAGGTCACACACATAATTCGCTAGAGCCAATTATGTATTTCTAACTACCATCAGCAAACACATTTCTTTAAATTCTGAGAATATCTCCAGCAGTCGATTGACACAAACTCTTTAAATGAAAACAGACTTTAGTTCAACAGTCAGTCATGCCACTTGGCATACATTTCCAAGGACAAGGACATCTAATGTGACTTTTTCCTATAAAATTTTTAGAGGAAAAGTCTCTTTCTGAGAAAAAGGAGAAAGAATTCCCTGTAAAGCAGGTATAGGCATGCCAAGGAGACCCTGCATCAAATGAATGTGACCATCTACTGCCGTTTTTGGTGTTTCACACCTTTGCTGTGATCATCCCAGCAGGGCTTGTGAAAGAGTCTGACTTCATCACAGGCAACCCCTTTCCTTCCAAGACACTCACCTGCGACTTCGGCTGCCTCCTCTATTTACAGGTCTCTCCATTTCAGAGTCATTGTCGTTATCCTCCACTTCATCTGATTCCTCCTCATTGTCATCGGAATGCAGATCTTTCATTATAGACCTCAAAGGACCTGAGTAATGACAATGAACCACAGACAATCAAACATATACTCAAACACACTTAGTCATATTAGAAACAGGGGGATGCTTACCAGCACTGAAGACTTGTTAAAAATAATCATCACATATATTTATACAATTTACAAGGCAAATTTGGTATAGTTTCTAAAATGCAATCTCTGCCAAAACACTATTGTTTTCGTAAGATTCCCAAAATGTTCATTAAAGAATCTCTATTTTCTAGGAATTTTTTTTCTGTGTATTTTTCTTCCCTAAGAAAAATTACACAAAAAAGAAAAAGAAAAATCTATTAGTAAATTGAATGTTTTGTTAGGTTAATCCATGTATTGAAAAGTTGAGATTAATAAATCACTGTGGTTGTAACTTGTTCTTGGCAATGTAGCCTTTGTGTGGTAGTTTTTGATCTATTAAGGTTTAGCTGTTCCTTTTATTTCAAGGTCAATTTCAGGTCAAGCAAGCATTTCAGTCAAGTTCAGATTATAAAGTATTTCAATTCCATGGTGTAATATCCTACCTCTGATCTTCATATTGATCTTGGACACAAGGTCTTGTCGCAGCAATTTTAAGCAGCCAATTTTCATTTTACTTTTTAAGAAATTACTGGCACAATACCAGCAAGTATAAACATAAATAAGACCATGTAATAAATCAGGTACACATAAAAATCAGGAGAGTATCCAGTATCAGACAGGAAAAAGAAAAAAACCAAACTCTAATTTTATTCTAGAACAGGACAGAAATGAAAACACACACACACAAACACAAACTGGTGTGGCTTATTTTCACTTTACTAGGCTAAATGTGACAAAAAAAAATAGGTAGTTTTAATCTTAACAGAAGAGGTTATAAAGACAATGAAGAAAGAGAGACACTTTCATTCTGGAATAGGCAATTCCTAAAGTCTCATCTATGACAGGGATATCTAAGCTATTACTATCTTGACTCCCTACCATCTCACATTCTGCAAAACCCAAATTTTTCTGCTTTTGTAGTGGGCTTATTTCTTTGGAAGTCAGTGAAACAAGACCTCTGAATAGCCAAAACGATCACTGTCTTTTATTTTATTTTTTTCCTGGAAGCTTAGCCTTAGTCCAAACACATACAACAATTTAATCCTTTTCAAAACATTCAAGGCCATCAGGAATTCAGTGTGGTCAATGAAAAAGGTAATGTTCAATACTATGCTAAAACACAAATTCTACTTTGAAACCTATGCATTTTTCACGTAAAAATCAGTGTACATTTGAAGATTTTCCACATACACAAAAATGGAAAATTAGTTAAATATTCTAGTTTAAATGTCTTTGTTCTGAATTTAAGTTAACACTTGATCATGAGTAAAGAAAAATATATATTTAAAAGACAGCCAATTAGTATTGCTTTAAAACAAGACTATTTACATGTAGAAAAAAAATAAGTCCAGGAGGAAAAATGAAAACCTATTTCCCTATGTTAAAGCCTCTTAAAGCTTTTGCTATTGTATTTCCTTTGGGAACTCCCTGGGATGGGCTGTGTCTATAATCCTTTTGTAGCAATGAGAATCTGATGGCAGGGACTGGAAAAAGGGGAATTTCTAGAGCCTTGCCTTGCACATCAGAACAATACTCAACTGCATTCCCAAGGGAAATAAATACAACTGCATAAAAGCCTAGTTATGATTCAAATAATAAAACAGTATAAGATAGGTGATAAATCAACGCATTAAGATGTTTTGTTTTGCTTTTTCTTTTTTTTTGAGATGGAGTCTCACTGTGTCGTCCAGGCTGGAGTGCAGTGGCACAATCTTGGCTCACTGCAACTTCCGCCTCCCAGGTCCAAGGGATTCTCCTGCCTCAGCCCCCCGAGTAGCTGGGACTACAGGCGCGTGCCACCATGCCTGGCTAATTTTTTGTATTTTTAGTAGAGACAGGGTTTCACCATGTTAGCCAGGATGGTCTTGACCTCCTGACCTCGTGATCCACCCGCGTCGGCCTCCCAAAGTGCCATTAAGATGTTTTATGAGAAAAGCGTCTCCTAGTTTGCAGGAGATGTTGATACCTTGTTGCCTGGTCTGGGATGGTGTGAAGCTGGAGCTGGAGCTGGAGCTGGAGCTGGCAGGACTGGGTTGTTCAGACTTTAAAGAAGAATAAAAAGGCACCATCAATAAATTTATGGGATACCACACATCTAAAGTTGAAAACAGTATTGTTGCTCAAACCATCCTCTGCAAAAACCGTGATGCATTTCATTATGTAAATTACTAACACAGGAGAGTCATGTTGGCTTTTGTTGTGCCCACCTTATTTTTATTAGATGCAGAAAAAAGTATAAAAACTCAAGAATGAAGAGATAAACACCTGGGTGTAACATGAGAAAAGGGCCTGGCTTTGATTTCACTCCTATGTTTACTGCTATACAGGTCTCCTTCTTTTCATCTTAGATATAAAATACTTCTTTATTATACTTTAAGTTTTGGGATACATGGGCAGAATGTGCAAGTTTGTTACATAGGTATACATGTGCCATGGTGGTTTACTGCACCCATTAACCCAACGTCTATGTTAGGTATTCCTCCTAATGCTATCCCTCCCCTAGCCCCCGAACCCCGACAAGCCCCGGTGTGTGTGGTTCCCCTCCCTGTGTCCATGTGTTCTCATTGTTCAACTCCCACTTATGAGAACATGTGGTGTTTGGTTTTCTGTTCTTGTGATAGTTTGCTGAGAATGATGGTTTCCACCTTCATTCATGTCCCTGCAAAGCACATGAACTCATCCTTTTGATGGCTGCATGGTATTCTATGGTGTATATGTCCCACATGTTCTTTATCCAGTCTATCACTGATAGGCATCTGGGTTGGTTCCAAGTCTTTGCTACTGTGAATAGTGCCGCAATAAACATAAATGTGCATGTGTCTTTATAGTAGAATGATTTATAATCCTTTGGGTATATACCCCATAATGTGATTACTGGGTCAAATCATATTTCTGGTTCTAGATCCTTGAGGAATCACCACACTGTCTTCTACAATGGTTGAACTAATTTACACTCCCACCAACAGTGCAAAAGCATTCTTATTTCTCCACATCCTCTCCAGCATCTGTTGTTTCCTAACTTTTTAATGACTGCCATTCTAACTGGCTTGAGAGGGTATCTCATTGTGGTTTTGATTTGCATTTCAAAAGAAGACATTCATGCGGCAAACAAACATATGAAAAAAAGCTCATCATCACTGGTCATTAGAGAAATACAGGTCTCTTTCTAAGAGATACCTTGATTACCCTTTCTGTAATGTTTGATTGACTCAACTGGTTAAAACATAGTGGTAATGAGGCTAAAGTCATTAGTTCAATCACATTATGAGCCAGTTAATTTAACTGCGGCCCTAGGCCATGACCCAACCCTAACCCTTTTCATCCACAGTTCGCAAATGGAGGCCAATATTCACAAATGACAGGTCCAAATGAGTCAAGGGAAAATGTTGCCATTCTTCTTTTTTGTAAATTCTCTTTAATTCCACAACCTATTAGCGGCAAGGAAAGAGTGTCATACACACACCTCAATCTCTTGCTCTCTATGAATTCTCCTTATCCTTTTGTAACCAGAAAGTTCCACATCATCCAACTCAGTTCTCTTCCTTCTCCAAAACCACTGAAATATAGTGGAAGTATCATGTTTTCTTGTTAGAGGTATGACAGTATTGCACTGCCTCTGATGTGTCTTTGCTCCCAGATAGTCTGTAGACTGCCAGCACTTGAAAAATTAGGGATCTGTCTTGTGCTTCTTGTAATCCTCTTGTACTAGCATAATGCATTGCATACAAGAGGCACTTTTTATCGGTGATTAAAGACAGCACATTAGGCCCTGTGTTCCACCGTCTGCCACAGTTTTATTGAAAGACTTCATGGCAGCTAAAGACAGGCAAAACAGACACATGGACGTAAGTGTGCAAAGATACTGATCATACCAACAAACTTGAATTTTACATATTTAAGGCTAAATTTATTTCAAAATAACTTAGTAATGTTCTTACAACCAAATTTATTTCCATCCTAATTTTAATATGCTCATAGTCTTAACTACGTATTTGAGAGTATTTGCGGTTTCCTGCGTATAGAACAAATCTTTTTACTCCAAGGTGACCAAATTCGAGGACAAACTAAGAGCACAACCAGAAATCACTAAATGAGGATGAGAATCTCAGTTTATATTTGTTTCTCACCACTGCTTTTCTCATCTCCCCTTCCAGCACTGAATTCTCACCCCCTTCTCCTAAGGTAGCACCAAGCTCTACCAACTTGGACACAAGGAAACACTTTCAGACATTCCTAATGCACAATTCACATCCTCAGGCTTGATGGGAAAGCAGGTGTCAGCAATCTACCATTCATTCTGCAGGAAAAGAGCCAGACAGGATCTCTAATGAGCAGCAGGCGGCCTACCAACCCTTCAGCACTGTAAGATTGACTTGAGGATTGTAGCACAATGTCTTACACATTGCTGTTTGTGGGTCACAAAGAAAAGTTGGTTTACAAGTACAAATGCTCTGTGAGGTACTCTTCATTTCTGTCGAGTGGCTCTTCTACTGTTGAGCCCCAATGGCGAGTTACACAACTGAAAGAGCATTCAGTTGGCATTTATGTGCACTGCCCAGCTGCAAAACATTTCTCCCAGGGCTTGCAGAGTACTCTTCTTCCTCTCCAAGTTGCTCTTTTCAGCCATGAAAAGTGCCTGCAAATGATATTATTTTGATAGCTCTGGAAACCATCTGGGAGCCGAAAAAGAGGTTTCCTTACAGTGAGCTGAGAGAGCTCTAATTCCTCATCCTGCCTGGCCAGTTCACATTGTATTGGACTTAAAGGAGCCACTCTGCCAGAGCTATTGCTGAGAATGACATTAGCTAGGATGACAAGAGAAGATGGTGGCCATCTCTCCAACTACCTCACATGAAACATGACTCATCTGTCTCAAGCATCATGTCAATTCCAGAACCAAACCAGGAGGCAGACTTCTTTCAGCTTCTTACCCATAAATAAGGTTAATAATTCCACAGTTGCTGATCACCAAAAAACCCACAAATAGGAACATAACACAACAGGAAAAAGGGCTTTTTATTCATCATTTATGATTAAGACCTTGCCTCTGCCACAAAGTATTTGAGAAGTTTTACAAAAAAAGACATTAATTCTACAAGGACATTAAAGTAGAAAGTTTAAAGCAAAAGAGCTGGATAAAAAAGGATAAAATGCTGAAGAGTGGGTAACAAAGCAATGTCCTGAAAGCTTTAGTAGTCACGACAGAATAAGCATTTGTGGAAGATAAGACCTTTAAAATTATCTAAGGCAGTGAATCTCACACTTTTGTGGACAATAGAACCACAGGAGGACTTGTTAAAACACAGCCTGCTGCCCCACCCAGGAGTTACAGATTCAGCAGATCGAGGGACACAGGTGAGTGGACCAGACCCTGGAATGTATACAACATCACAGGTAATGATGATGTTGCAGGTCCAGGGACCAACCACGCTGATGAGAACTACTGATCGAGGACCCAGAGACTGATAATCACAGAAATTCAACAGAATTAGCTGGGAGAAGCCTATATATGATGAGATTCTGATTTAATAGGTTGATGGTGGAGATCCAGGCATGTTTATAAAAAGCTCACAACAGATACTGATGAAAACTACAGGATGAGGCCGCTGATTCTATATTAGTTTGCCTTTCTTCCCTAAATACACACATACAAACACATTTTTTAAAGAATTTTAAATTTAGGAAAGCATGAGTATATACATCATGAGAAAATTAGAAAGAAAAATAGACTTATCCAGAGGCAGTCTGAAAGAATACAATTGCCACTCAATGAAAACATTTATGAAGCATGTACAACCATGTTGTGGTGGAGACACCTTAAACTAACTTAATCTGCCTAGTACAGAATTCACCTGCATGTTACCTGCTCAAAGAGCCACTCTGACACTAGAGGAGGCTGACACTGTCTTACATTTCATCAAGTCCAACCAATAGAATTGCAGTTCACTGTGAGTTATGTATTTTAATTTTAAAATGTCATATTTATCTTCCAAACACAAACCAAGGATGATTATGTAAACTAAAGAAGGTCACTTGCTTTACACACAAAAAACAATCATCATAAACAGGGCTACATGAAGATCTTTACAGGCCCTAAGGATTGCCAAGATATAATATTCTTCTTTCCCCACCCTACCCCATAAGAAACATTTTAAATATGTGTCTGTGTCTGTGTGCATGTCAGGGCGTGCACATGTGTGAATGTTAAATCAAAAATTCAGAGAAGTCCAATGAGGTTCTGATTTTTCCCCCTTGCTCACTAATATAACACTTGTTTTTAAAATATTAAAATATCAAAATTCTCCCCACTAGAAAAATGTCTTACTTCTTCTTGCTGATCCTCTAACCACATGCTTACCTGACCTACTGGGTAATGAAACACTATGCATGTAGTTTCTTTCAATGGTATGTTCCACAGTGATAAAAGTACAGACATCCTTTGTTTCATCATTGCCATTTTGCCAACAATTTGTGTTCACTTCATGTCTCTGCATCACATATTGGAAATTCTTGCAACATTTCAAACTTTTTCATTATTATTATACCTGTTACGGTGATCTGAGGTCAGTGATCTTTGATGCTACTATTGTAATTGCTTTGGGGGCACCACACACCGCGTCCATGTAAGACAGCAAACTTAATAAATGTTGTGTATGTCTAACTGCTCTACCAACCTGTCAATCCCTAACTCCCTCCTTCTCCTTGGGCCTCCCTATTCCCTGAGATACAATAATATTGAAATTAGGCCAATTAATAATCCTACAATGGCCTCTAAATGTTCAAATGAAAGGCAGAGTCACACATCTCTTTTTTTTTTTTTTTTTTTTTTGAGATGGAGTTTCACTCTCGTTGCCCAGGCTGGAGTGCAATGGCATGATCCCAACTCCCTGCAACCTCCACCTTCCAG
The DNA here is from genome assembly GCF_047675955.1 of Chlorocebus sabaeus. Taxonomy (NCBI): domain Eukaryota; kingdom Metazoa; phylum Chordata; class Mammalia; order Primates; family Cercopithecidae; genus Chlorocebus; species Chlorocebus sabaeus. Next base: position 49,650,677 of record NC_132915.1, read on the forward strand.
GTTCAAGCCATTCTCCTGCCCCAGACTCCCAAGTAGCTGGGACTACAGGCATGCACCAATAAGCCTAGCTAATTTGTATATTTTTGGTAGAGATGGGGTTTCGCCATGTTAGCCAGGCTGGTCTCAAACTCCTGACCTCAGGTGATCCACCCGCCTTGGCCTCCCAAAGTGCTGGGATTACAAGCATGAGCCACTGCACCCAGACACATCTCTCACTTTAAATCAAAGCTACAAATGATTAGGCTTAGTGAGAAAGGCATGTGGAGAGGTGATAGGTCAAATGCTAGGTTTCTTGCACTAAATATTTAGCCAAGTTGTGAATGCAAAGGAAAAGTTCTTGAATGGAATTAAAAGTGCTACTCCAGTGAACTCATGAATGATAAGGAAGCAAAACAGGCTTTTTGTTGATATGCAGAAAGCTGTAGTGGTCTGGATATAAGATTATACCAGCCACAATACTCCCTTAAACCAAAGCCTAATCCAGAGCAAGGCCCTAATTCTCTCTAATTTTATAAAATCTGAGAGGTGAGGAAGCTGCAGACTAAAAGTTTGATGCTAGTAGAGGTTGGTTCATAAGGTTTAGGGAAATAAGCCATCTCTGTAACATCAAAGTGCAAGTTGAAGCAGCAAGAGCTGATATAGAAGCTGCAGCAAGTTATCCAGAAGATCTAGCTAACAACATTGATGAAGGCAGAGACAATAAACAGATTTTCTATGTAGATGAAACAGCCTTCTACTGGAACAAGATGCCATCTAGAGCTTTCACAGCTAGAGAGAAGTCAAGGCCTGGCTTCAAAGTTTCAAAGGACAGGCTGACACTCTTTTAGAGGCTAATACAACTGGTGAATTTAAGGTGAAGCTAATGCTCATTTATTAATCTGAAAATGTCCTAGGGCCCTTAAGAATTATGCTAAATATGCTTTGTCTGCACTGTAGGAATGGAACAACAAAACCTGGATGACAGCACATCTGCCTACAGCATGGTTTACTGAATAGTTTGAGCCCACCGTTGAGACATACTACTCAGAATAAAAGATCCCTTTCAAAATATTATTGCTCATTGACAATGTATCTGGTCACCTGAAAGCTCTGCTGGAGATGCACAAGGAGATTAACATTGTTTTCATGCCTGCTAACACATCTATTCTGTAGCTCATGAATCAAGAAGTAATTTTGGCTTTCAAGTTTTATTATTAAGAAATACATTTTGTAAGGCTATAGCTGCCATAGATAGTGATTCCTCTGATGTATCTGAGCAAAGTAAATAAAAAACCTTCTGGAAAAGGATGCACTATTCTAGATGCCATTATGAACATTCATGATTCACAAGAGAAGAACAAAATATGAACATTAAAAGGAGTTTGGAAAAAGCTGAATTCAACCTTCATGGATGAGTTCGAGGGGTTCAAGACTTTAGTGGAGGAAGTCACTGCAGATGTGGTGGAAACAGCAAGAGAACTAGAATTAGAAGTGAAGTCTAAAGATGTGACTGAATTTCTGCAATCTCATAACATTTGAACAGATGAGGAGTTGCTGCTTATGGATGAGCAGAGAAAGTGGTTCTTGAGATGGAATCTACTCCTGGTGAAAAAGCTAGGAACATTGTTGAAACGACAATAAAGAATTTAGAATACTATATGAATTTAGTCGATAAAGCAGTGGCAGGGTTTGAAAGAATTGAGTCCAATTCTAAAAGTTCTACTGCGTGATGAAACAACCTCACATGCTACAGATAAATCTTTTGCAAAAGTAAGAGTCAGTCCATGCAGCAAACTGCATTGTCTTATTTTCTTTCTCTCTCTCTCTCTCTCTTTCTTAGACAGAGTCTCACTCTGTCACCCAGGCTGGAGTGCAGTGGCGCCATCTTGGCTCACTGCAAGCTTGTTCACGCCATTCTCCTGCCTCAGCCTCCTAAGTAGCTGGGACTACAGATGCCTGTCACCACGCCTGGCTAATTTTTTTTTTTTTTTTTGTATTTTTAGTAGAGACGGGGTTTCACTATGTTAGCCAGGATGGTCTCAATCTCCTGACCTCATGATCCACCTGCCTTGGCCTCCCAAAGTGCTGGGATTACAGACGTGAGCCACTACACCTGGCCTGCATTGTCTTATTTTCAAAAATTACCACAGCCACTCATATCTTCAGCACCCCAATCAATCAGTAGTCATCAGCATCTGGGTGAGAACTTCTACCAGCAAAAAGACTATGACTAGCTGAAGGCCCAGATAATCGTAAGCATTTTTGGCAACATGGTATTTTTAATAAGGTAATGTATACTGTCACACTTAATAGATTATGATATAGTAGAACTATAACTTTTATATGTACTGGGAAACCAAAAACTTCACATGCCTACTTCTATTGTGCTATCTGCTTTATTACAGTTGTCTGGAACCTAACCTGCAGTGTCTCAAAGGTATGCCTACATATGCTTAAGTATCTTAATTCTACTGCTTGATAGTATATTTTGGGGAAGATTGCCTAAACATTAGTTTGCTCATAGAGAGAGGGCACTGAACCTCATATAGAAGTGATTATCTTAAATTGATAAAATAAAGTAAAAACACCTAGCACACTGCTGTTCTAATGGTAGCTAATCAACATTTGGTTGCTACTATTATTTACAATAGGTCACATACTCCTTTACTGCCTAAAACAAGATATATCTTTTCTACCAAAACAATGGGCCTACCAGGATTTGCAATGCAATCTTCAACATTAAATGGCTGTGCAGAATCATTTGGTAATGGATTTTCTACAAAGTATTACTTTTGTCCAAGACAAGTAAGAAAAACCACATGTTTACAACTAGAAGTGTTTCAAAAGAGAGCACCTGTCAAGGTGGATCACAGGAGAAGGCCTGCATAAGCTGGCACTGGTCCTGTACTGAGAGCACACTTCCTCCTTAGGTAACAGATGTCAGAAGTAGTTCTGTCTTTTCTAATGGGCAACTATATTTATGAACAGAATTTTGGTGACTTGATGTTTAAAGCTATCAAAATAAAAAATAGTGAAAAAGGAAAGAGTACAGTATAACTAGTTAAACAGAAATTATTTCAGACACATTGCTACACGTTTCATAAAATGTAACCTCATTAGTTACATTATGAAAATGTAACTTTTCATAAAATGTAAACCTCACCTGGAAACAGAACACCTATAGCCTGCTATAAAGATTATCTCTTCTTTCACAAATATCCAGAAAGACTGTGGATGAATACTAACAAAAGAAGAAAACACAAATATAAGACACTTTATTTACTTCTCCGTTCAGTTTTCATCATGCCTGACTGAAGTACTAGGTTCTTCTCACAGTTTTGGTCCTTCTTTCATTAAAAAAAAAATCATCTTACACATACATATGATACAGCTTTTATTTTTGTTTAACATAAAAAAAAAACACTTAAAAGTCTACCTCATTGAGTTTCTCCTCTGTAAGAAACTGAAAATAATTCACTCAATTTTTAAATATACATTTTTAAAAATAACATAACAGGCTAGGTGCAGCGGCACATGCCTGTAATCCCAGCACTTTGGGAGGCCAAGGCAGGAAGATTGCTTGAAGCCAGTAGTTCAAGACCAGCCTGGGCAACATACTGAGATCCTCATCTCTACAAAAAATAAAAATATTAGCCAGGCTTGATGAAGTGTCCCTATAGTCCCAACTACTTGGGAGGCTGAGGCAGGAGGATCCCCTGAGCCCAGGAGTTTGAGGCTGCAGTGTGCTACGGCTATGCCACTGCACTTCAGTTTGGGTGACAAGACTCTGTCTCAAAATAAAAGATGTAACATCCATGCCAAACAATTGTGGAAAAATGATTTCCATCAGATGAGTGAAATCTATCTTACCAATTCCCATTAATGGGTAAAATATTGAGATAGCTATGTCAATAAAAGGTAGGGCCAAATTTAAACAAAGAAGTACTGAAAAGTGATAAAACAATATTCCAGTTATGTTGACCTAACAAGCTATGCACTAGTGAATTATTAAAAGCCAGAATCAAGATAAATTTTGTTTTCGTTTAGTTTTACATTAGTAACTGCTTCAAAAACATGCTAAAAGAACAAAACTTTGTTATATAAAAAGATACATAAAAATGAGATTGAACAAACATCAGTAACTCTAACCTCATAATGTATTTTTGTGTAGCTCTATCATATTCCCTATTTCATTTGCACTACCACTAGTAAGGCGAGTGATATGGACTGAATTATGCCCCCTCTACCCCAAAATTCACATGTTGAAGCCCTAATCCCCAATGTCCCAATACGATAGTATTTGAAGACCTTTGGAAGGTAATTAGGTTTAAAATGAGGTCGTGAATGTAGGGCCCTCTTGATGGAATTGGTGTCCTTGTAAGAACAGACACCAAAGAGCTTGCTTCTTTTCTTTCTTACTATGTGAGGACACAGCAAGGAGGCAGCCATCTGCAATCCAGGAAGAGAGACCTTACCAGGTTCCTTGTTGGACTTCCCAGCCTTTAAAACTAACTGCAAGAAATAAGTTCCTGTTGCTTAAGACACCCAGTCTATGGTATTTTGTTATGGCAGCCCAAGCTAAGATAGCAGGGTGCATTTTAGATCAATATTTCTCTTATGGTAAAACTGAAGCACACAGTAAGATTAAGTGACCAGGGGTAATATTTAGGTGAATTAAAACCGGATTTTCTGACTTCTAGTCCAATGCTCTTTGTACTGCAACTATTAACTTTGAAAAAGTACAATTAATTTAAAGCAGTATTCTGAACACACTAACACCCTTTTATAAATTAGGGACAGGGAACAAAGTTTTGTCACTACAGAATATGTAAGGAATATCCTTTGTCCCCAAGGTACATCTTCTGATCCACCCCCAAAGCAAACCAGTGGGAAAACAAAACACTTCATCCCAGGGGAGTTAATGTGTCTGATCCACTGCTTCTAACATTTGTCCAATCAATATTACAACGAATCCTGGCTAGGAACCTCGCTATTTCAGTAAGCTTTTTTTTGAGACGGAGTATCTCTCTGTCTCCCAGGCTGGATAGAGTGCAGTGGCGTGATCTCAGCTCACTGCAAGCTCCACCTCCCAGGTTCACACCATTCTCCTGCCTCAGTCTCCTGAGTAACTGGGACTACAGATGCCCACCACCACGCCCGGCTAATTTTTTGTATTTTTAGTAGAGATAGGGTTTCATCGTGTTAACCAAGATGGTCTCGATCTCCTGACCTCGCAATCTGCCCGCCTCGGCCTCCCAAAATGCTGGGATTACAGGCGTGAACCACCGCGCCCAGTCTTCAGTAAGTTTTGTAAAGGAAAACAGGAAGTTTCTTCTCTGAACTACCCTAATCCTCTTGAGACTGGCATTAATAGGACCAATGAGCACATCAGGCAACACAATACAATCATATATTTTATTTACCTTCAAGTGATCTACCAACTTTTCCTAACTCTTCAATATAAATCCCATAATATCCAAGAAAAAAAAAATACCATTTAATGCTTCAAATAACCTGTTAACAGCTCCTTCTTTCAAAACAAGGTGGAACTGGGGAAAGGACACTAGAGTGCAACCTTTATTGCCAGACACTTACTCAAGTCTGTAACCACAGAGAAGACGCTACAGCTCTTTTTAGTAGATGCTCTCCATTTGTATTATGACAACTTGAATGAGTTTGATGTTAGATTAGAATCATATTTAGCCTCTGGGGTTCTTTTGTTATCAAAAGCAATTGTGATACCCATCATTTTCTGGTGATAGAGCAAGATCCTAAGAATTACCCTCTCAACTGTTAGCAAAACAGGAAACGTCCTTATTTCTGTTATATTTTCAACTTACAGATACAAAATCACCCTGGATGCCAAGATAACTGGCTTGTATTGAGGTGCCTGTTTTTACAATTGCATTTACTTTCTTCATTATTATCATTATCTTTACTATTATTATTAAATGCTGTCATTTGGACTTATCACTACTTGTCTGAGAATAGAAAATGTCATTAGGAAATAAAATGGCCTTGGGGAGCAAGGGTCTATAAATCTCTCCATAAGACCCTTTTCCACATGTAGGGATGGCTATCATTTTCTTTCAGCTTCCTCCCTTTTAAGCAGAAGAGCCTCAAGTCTTTTATCTCTCATCACCATTTGTACTTGAAAGGCTGCTACTATTGTAGCCAGAACATGTGCTCTTTCAAAACATTCAGTTGTTGCAAGATGTGTTCTAAGATCACTGGCTGGAGAATCCTTGGTAAGAGCTTTGAGAATAAGAAATCATCTGAAAACAGACCACTTACAGTCACACCACCTATAAGCACAGTACTATTTTTGAGCAAAGATCACATGTATAGAAGCTGAATTTCACAACTGACCTTTAACTACACCACTTAGTTGTGATGCCAAAGACGTATCTTTTAGCTGTGTTTTTTTCTTTCTCTTTTGTGTGTTTTGAGAGTGATGGGTAGAGAAAGAATGTCATAAGTGAGAGTGCTCAGAGCTGTAATTCCTCACAGAAGAGAAATAGGAAGGAAAAAGTTTCCTGATAGAACTGCCCCATAATTAATTGTTAGTGGAGTTGACCAATGAACATCGAAACACCACTACTTATCAGTTTACAATGAGATCTTGAAATTATTGTCAGAACTATTCAGTTACTTGTGAAATAACCCTCCTGTGCAGAGCATAAGAAACTTAAAATAGTGGAAAATCACTTTTGTCTTCTCAACATTTATAACGGCAACATTGAACTGAACACTGAATTCAACAAAGTCATAAAAAGTACATTATGGCTATAGGGCTCAGTATTGGATTATAAATATTAAAGTATATTTTGGATTATAAAAAAGTATTAAAGTAAATTAAATAGAATGAATTCAGGAAACAAACGTGATAATGAAATAACTAAAACAGATATATCTGAAGAGATTATTTTGACAAGACATTTAACTACATTTCCTTATTAACTTTAACTTTTTAAAAAAATGAGTTACTTTAAAATGTTCATAAAGCATTTGATTGACACCAATATAATCTTTACAGATTTACACAGATGTCAAGAAGTATTAATTTTAATCTTTGGACTATCTTACAGTATTTTCCCAATTAAATGTGAAACTTGGATTTACTATCATGGCAGTGACATTAAAAGTTTATTTTATTTGCTAAGAACTTATGTCTATGGTAGTTTGACTTTTAATATAACCAAAATCCATTAGGGAAAAAGTGTTGACTTAAGACTACCTCATCTTCACCAGGTCAAAAATGCAACATTTTCTCATTATCAGCTTATAAAACAAAGACTATGGATAGTTGCAAGGGTTATTTCTTTACAAGCCTTGTATCTTCCTACTAGAATTAGAATACTGGAGCTCTTTCCTCTATCTAGATCAAGGAACTCCATCATTCTTTGGATGTGGGTATGCGCACGTATGTTTACATAGATATGTGTAAGATAATCCATAGTAGTAAAAGAAAATAACAAGACCTCTTTTCACATTAGTCTTTTACTTTTAAATTTTCAATTTTTTGTATGTGTTTTCTTGTACATAATATGAAAGTGTAGCATAACTTATTCTTGTACATAATATGTTGGCTTACTATAATTTGGAAATGTACATATATTGGGGATACAGGTTTACAGGGAGAGAGGAGCTGTAATACCAACTCTATAAGTTTTAATTCTGTAATTTACCTGCTCAAATCTTACTTATATCACATGATTTCAAGTTCTGGAGTGATACATGCTAAATAAACAGGACAGTCTCATTACACCTCACACAGAGTGGATCCAGATTTTTGCCATTTTACAGTATTTTATGATAAAAATCAAACTAAAAGCTTAAAAGTTTACTTTTTATATTTATACTGTAAACAGTTCCTTATTGAAGAAGAGGTAACACAAACTTATTTAAAAGATTTTAAAGTACACACAGATTTTCTGAAAAACCCAACACAGAATACTTTACATAATCCCCCTAGAAATTTGAAATTATTTGTGGCTCTATTTTAGAGTTTACTTTATAGTGTTTACAGAAAATTATACAATATTAAGTGAAATTGTTTATAATCAGTCTAAATGTACTATATTTACATTCATTTCTATTTAAAATGTTAAGTCCTAATAAAAAGTTTGTAAAAATATAATTATTTTAAGAAGTCCCTCTATCTTAATGAAAATGAACTAAAATAGCAAAAACATGTTACATTTATAAGACAGCTCTCATCTGAAAACATTAGGAGATAGATTCTTTTGTTTTGTTCTCAATGTAGCCCCTTTACAAATGTGGTATTCAGAATCACATATTCCTTATTAGTAATATTAGATTCCTGTCCAGAATAGGAGGAATGCTGCTGCTTATAAGGCTCTAAAGGAACCTGCATTTCCATGCACACATCTTATATAAGCCTAACAGTTGCTTTTCTTCATAAATCAATCTATTGTTGCACTTCATAATGAGAAGGCAGATTTACTGCCTTTTACCGCCTTTTCTCACCATCAGAAAGATGCCTATTTGGGTAACAGAACGTTTCTCTTCTTCAAGGGTATTTGGGATTAGGGAGGCAGGGGCAAGAACCTTTAACATCTGCTCCCTTCAAATGAATGACACCTCTAGTTCTCACAGCCTGGACGTTGAAAAGCAAATACTCTAACTTGATAAAATTCTCTAACTTGAAGCAGCATAACACTTTAAATACACTGAAGTCCCATCTCTAAAACATACATTTGGGATTTAGAGGTTATACCACAAAACTAAAGAACACAGAATTTAGATTGTCACTCATAAGCCCCCAAATCATCATCATAGTGAGAACAATTGGAGTTTAGAATAAAGACACTGGATTCATCATCTTGAATTTTCTCTAGCTCTAAAAGCAAATCTAAATTACTGGCTGGTAAGACTTTGATCATTTGAATCTCACTATTGTGTAGGAATAACAAAACAGTTTGCGATATAGACAACTTTCTTCTGTTTTTATTTACTTAATTTTTCCCCTTAGGGAGAAATATTTAAGAATTACAAACTTTAGATTTTAATTTAAAAACAATAAGAAGGCACTTGTCAGCATCTAATTCCTAACCATCTGCCTTTTAAAAATACACACACATACATACTCACCCATTCACTCCAGTTAGGCTTAACATTCTTAACAAGTAGGTAGATCTTGATGGATCTAAACAGAAGTTTCAGTAATCAGAGTCCTATTTTTGGAAACGAAGCTATCTTTAAACAGGCATCATGACTCTTACTAGCAAAAGTAGTTAACCATAAATTTAAAACAAATAGACACCATCTAAAACAAATAAATAAACAAAGTGGGGCAGGTACTGGATTCAAGAAGAATCTCTATTTTTGAAGAAAACTAAATTACGTCTCCTCATTCATGAATATGTAGTATTGCCCGGTGAGCTAACATTCTTGTTACTTCAGGCTATCTTTTGTCACTTAAGCAATGGTTTTTGACAGTTTTACAGGCTGTTATCCCAAAGACTTCAGTATTTATGGCCTTTATTCACTTGGGCTTTCTACTCTTATCCACTGGTTACTAATCACTAAATAGATTTTTTTTTTTTTTTTAAATGGGACTGAAATTAGCTCACAGGATGTCCTTCAACAATGGCAGCTCAGGACAGCACTGGTAAAGGTCTTCTTCTCAGCCTCTTCCTCTCTCTCTTCAACTTTCTCTTCCTACAGATAAGTTAATGAGGGTCCAGATCCACACTGTTCAATTAGAGCAATAGCACACAAGATTTACAGCATTCTTAGGGGATGGTTTGGGATCGTTTCTGAATTGATCCTCAGAAACTCATTCAATTTCAAATATCTCAAGAATGATTTAAAGGCCTAACTTGTTTTTAATCTTCATGAAACAGGAGCAATTCCTACTCATGGAATCATTATTCAGGAATTATTATTCAGTTCTACAAACCCTACTATCCACACACACTTGCACATACAATTCAAATATGGATACTTTTAAAACTTCAACACATTTAGTTTATAACCTGCCATTCCAATTTCTTCCTACATAGTAAAGGCTGCTTATTACCTTTTATCCACTACACTTAAACACCACAGGCTGAAAAGCAAGGAGAAAACACAGACTGTTCTTTTCACTTAATTTCATCTGACTTAAACATCTCCTAAGAGATTGGTTTTTATCTTAGGAACAATGTGAAATGCATAACAGAGTACATTCTCTTTTCTAGCTGGCTGCTGGAAACTTGAAAGTCAAATTAGTCTGGAAAGTGCTGTTTTCTTATAAACTAAAAATGTGAAAGAAAGCCAGAAATATTGATGTTATTATTCTCATGATCTTCCTGATGAACTGAGCAAATTGCAGAATTCTCTGAGAATGGGCTGAGCAATGGTGGGAGGAAGGGGAGAGACTAGCCTTAAAGAACCACTAAGGCTCCACTTACTGCTCCAAAATATAATTTACTAAATATGACTCTTCCTAGAATAAAAGGAACTTATTATGATCAGCTTCTATTTTCTCTGAAATCGCACTGAAGTGAAATCTCAAAAGAAAATGCTCCAACAAAATATTTTAAACCTTTAGATATTTCCACATTTGGGTAGAAGCAACATGTCTTAGTGCATCAGAAAAACAATTTTATCAGGATTAGCATTCATATACAACATTTATATATAATATTAACTATTTGGACATCATGTGATTGCATTTAATTATAGAGATCCACAAAACAAATTCTCCTTGAATGTAGTTCCAGGAAAATTGATTTCTGCTTAAGAATGTGCATGCTTTCTGATATTCCAAATATAATATGCCATAACTGTTATATTTATCTAGGAAAAAAATGGCAGAACTTATTGCCCATATGTAAAAAGCACATAACTCTGAACAAACGCTATGTTCTTTAAATTTTGTAACTACTTGTATTAGATTATATTTGCCATGTATATTAATCTGTAAACCAATCTAAATTCCATTCAATCATATAACTATTAAACAAGTTAAAAATGAAATACATGTACTTATATAAGAATTTATATGGTTGTATTTTTAATTTAATAAAACAACATTTTAATGTATAATTAAGGGCTAATTTTTACCAAATACCCTAGTGGTTAGGTAACAAGGGATATTCTGTTATTCTTCTGGTAAGTTAAATTTTGCAGTGTTTACTTTTATATTTAAAAATATGTGAATGGAGAAAATCATTTTGGATATATGAGTTTTCAACATATGATAAGCTATATAATCATGAAAAATGTAAGAACAATATTATTCTGAATGAAGATTCATTTCAGATTAGTAAGATAATTAGAGGTCTAATCCTTAGCTTCTCTGAAAATAAGAGAAATTATTTAATATGATAATTGTGAGTTAAAAAACCCTTCTATTTCTTTAATGTGCATTTAAACATTCACTGGTAGATAAAATACTTGTAAATTCTCCGAAGTCAGAGGAGAAGGATATCTTTTTTCCTACTTTAAATCACTCTGGAGAAAAAATGCACACTGGGGCTCCTATTTTAAAATTTTTCTCTATTTTTTTCATAATTAGATGAGTGCACATTATATGCAAATTAATCATCTAAAATTGAAAAGATTTTCCTGAATTTTTCTATACCTCAAAACCTCCTGTGGCTTTTACTTGTTCCATCCCTCTCACCCCATTTTTCATTACCTTACATAATATCCCAGAAGCTATCTTGCCTATGAAATTATGATTCTTAGTAAATAAACTTTACATATAGTTTATCTTTAAAAATTAGAAACACAGCAAAGAAATTGTCCTCACCTCTTTTAAAAGAAAACGGTGTAGCCCTCAGGAAAACAGAAGTGCCCCTAAGTTCATGTGTGTCGGCAAGGAATTGAGAGCTGTTAAGAATGATCTTCTTGAAAAGAAAGAAGTCTCCCTAGGCACCCACATGTATATTTAGATTAGATTGGCAGTTTAAATGACAGCAAACACATGGTCATGACTTCCCAATTGCTCATTCATCTAACACACACACAAGCTAATCAGAGGCAAACATCCACCCCGAACTGTTTTAGAAACTAGCTTCTCCCATCTGATACTACTCTATGTGTGGTAACCAGACATTCTTATAGAGAGATTGAATGTCAAATGCTTAACTATCTCTCCTAGTACACCAGAATCTTGAATCACATTGATTTTAGAATTCTAAAGTCAGTCTGACATCAACTTACATCAATTCCTTGCTTAGCCTGCAGCGTTTTATAAAGCACAAAGTAAAGAAATGACTACGTAAAGATTGCAGGATCTATTTGTCTTATGGGTATTTTTAACTGTAAGACCTGCCCATCCTATCAGTAATAGCACACACTCCTATTCTGTAAACAGGGTAAAGTCACTACAGAGGATCGCATTTTCTTGTGCAAATAAAGGGTGGTAGAGTCAAAAGGTGGAGATACTGAACATGAACTTTAAGCCCCTATTCATAATTTGAGCTTCAGTAACATTTTCTAGTGAGAAACAAGACAAAACACAGATGGCACTGTTTGCTGACAGCTATCAACTACACCTACAACACTATTGTGTTGTATATATGCTATGCATTGAGATTTATACATATTAAGATGTGTTGGTGAGGAGCAGAAAACAAATGCAGCTCTATGATGGGGGCTACATTATTTTAAAATGGCAAACAATTTTAAAATAATTATATTTTACTTTTGACATGAACTTTGCATTTTAATCTCAATGTCAAATATTTTGAAAAGTCTAGATTAGTATGAGGGTGAAAGGAATGAAACACTGCAATAATTTCATGCTCAGGTTCTGAAAACATCAAACCTGGTTCTGAAAACATCAAACCTGGTTTGAATCTCAGTTCCACCACTTTTTAGCTATGTGACCTTAGCACGTAACATCATCTTTCCAGGCCTCAGTTCCTTCATTTCTAACATGGGGAAACATAAGTAATAATGGTACCAATTCATATTGCTGTTAGAATGTTGACAATGCAAAGCAGTTAGGAAAGAGCACTGAATAAATGATGACTAAATACTAGTTATTATTATTATCAATAGGAATAAATATAAAATTATGATATTAAAAAGTTATATGAGAGTCCATTTGGTTTGTCCACCCTCTCCCCCTATGATAGTCTTCCCTGAAGAACACTTGACACTTCAAGAAATAAGGTAACTTCCTTTAGACTAATCCAAAATTTATTTTCTCTCAAACTTCTCCTGGAGCAGGCAGCTGATGAAGTACCTACTTCAATGCCCAATATATAAGACATTCTAGCAAGGACTTCTATACAAACAGAATAAACAAAGATGAGAATTAAAAAGTGATTGTTAATCTAAGCACAAATCATCTATAGGTAAGAAGTGCCTGGTCAAGTAATATTTGAGAATTCATAGAAAAAAGAAAGTGAAACTTATTTAGGGCATCACATTGTTTGAGAAGTTTTTCCTTTTGCAGAAAAAGTGAGTCCCAAGACTCTCAAGAAAATGATCCATTTAAAGAAAATAATATTATGATACTGTTCTTAACAGTTCATCTCAATTTTGTAGACTTATATGCTTCTGCCACATGTTAACTTGTCTTGGTAGTAAAAAGACAAAAACAGATCGATGCTGATTGCTTAATGGCAGAAATATTTGTCTGTAGTTTTTGCTACTTTATAAAATATTACAAAGGAATTCAGAGGTGGGCCAAAACCTCAAACTTAATTGAAACTCTCTAGTGTTGTCTGACAAATTAAGATTGTAAGTCACTTTTATTATATAGCATATGGTCATGTGGTATATCATCAATGCCAATTATTTCTAATTTTCTTTAAAAACTACAATCACTACATATACACAGTTCCTGCACTCCTAGTAAGAGGTTTTGTTATACGTAGAAGTAAGCAAGTTTAATATACTCATTTCCTAAGAAATAAGAGAACTGTCAATGTTAATGTTATCCAAAAACATGTTCTTAATGCTCAGTCTGTACTATCATTAAAATCTAATACAATCTAACACAATTATCATCAATGGGATGCAGGTGTTGGATAATTACATTAGTATCAACACTACAGGCAAATTAAGATTTCTTCCCATGTGATGGAGTTCTGATAAATATCAATTCATTGGTTTACTGAATCCTGAAGATCAAAAGGCCCTGCATATGGCACTAATAAATCAAATAGAGTCATCAAATCTACAGTCTGTTTTCTTTGGCTAAAACTGCAAAGTTTTACTTACAGAGACTTATCTACTTCTAAAAATTCTCTGCCAAACCAAATTTGACTCACCATGTATACAGAACACATAGCACTCCCCAGCTGCACCCTCCTGGGGCTTCTGAAGACCAGAGACACTGTTTTGTGGTGGTCTAGATTATCTGGTCTTTCCCTCTTCCTTGCCTTTTTAGATCTCATAATCAACTAAAAATTCTTTTAGAAAAGTAAAAAGTTACCTCTAGACTCAGACTGAAAAGTTACAAAATATTTTTATTTATTAATAAACCCTATCATAAGAAAAGGTACTTAATTGAAATCTCTAACCTATTAACATACAGACTGAAAATAATAAAGGGGTCTACAAAACTTTTTCCTGAGTCTATTTAAATATCAGTAAGAATCCCTAAAACTGGAAATTCTACTCAGGTATTTATAGTATAAGTAGTCACGTTCTGATAAACTGATCCTAAACTTTGTGACAACAGTATTATTTGAAAGAGAAGGGGCTAGGGAAAGATAATGTAAGCAATATCCCAGGAAAAATCCCACTTTCAGTTGATTTACTTAAGACTACTTTGATAAACCATCTGCTCCATGATATTTTGAATCCTGAAGAAAATGTACAAATGAATGGTAGGATTATGGTGTTTTTTATTTTCTTCTTTATAGAACAATTCTGTACCTTTCAAAAAATTTTTACAATAATTATGTTTGAAATATATGAATAAAAATAACAAAATGTCTGTTCTTAGTTCAGTTGAGAACATCCTAAAGCAATAGGAAATACTTTTCTTTTCCAAGTCCAAAAGGATTTTAGAAAGACTTAATAATTTCTCCTAAAATGTTAAAATCTCAGCTGAAAATGCTGGCTCACACCACTCCCACTAACACTCCCAAGTCACGACATTTAAAAATGTCTCCAGATAGTGCCCAATGGGGTGGGGTAGGGGAGACACCATTCTAGGATAATGTTTTCTCAAGAAGTTACCTGTAAGAGTCTCATATAATTATATACCACTAATTGAGAGATGATTCATTTTAATAAAGTTCTACTCTTAAGACCATTATGAAATGATACTTTTGGTCTGATAAGATCCATTTCAATGGTCTCTCTCTAACACTGATGCTAAGGTGCATTCTGAAGTAAACTACAATCTCTGCCTTCTGAGATATTTGTGTTGCATCTCTCCCTTTAGTGAAGGGGACCACCACTCCACTCTGGTTCTGGTGAGACAGCCCTGTTGTCCCTTAGGTTGAAACTGAATTCCCATTTCCAATGGGCACTGCCATTTCTGTATTTCATATATAGAACCTGTAGAGATGTGTGCCATTTGGTTGTGTCCAAAAAGTACCATGCGAAAGCACATACTTTACATAATGTTATCTGAAATGAAAAAGAGTTTGCAATTAGAGTAAGTAAATACAAGAGTGGTGTTACCAGTCAGTTTACATTTAGGGCAAGTGTGTTCTATGCCTGAAGTTGCACAAAATAATGTTTCAAGGAGAATTTCCAAGGCACAGGATGTTAAAGAGTGAGGAGAAGGGTCGTTCACTCAAATACCTCTCTGGTTAGCAGTCCCAAGCCTACTCCCTTAGAAGCCAATAAACCCAAAGTCTGACAAGTTAGCCTCTGAATTGTGTGTGATTTTTTTCCTTCGTGGCTATAGCTTTGCTAAAGAAAGACCAACAAGGAGTTGATCTGGCTCCTGTCATCAAGCTTTGTTCGGAGGCCCAATTGCTGGAGTAATGAACATTGCAGAATTGGATAAAGCCTACTGACAGAAGCTTTCAGCTGCCACAGTCATCACTGGAAGTGACAGACTCCATTCCATGATGCCCCAAGCTCCTATTCTAAACATGTGCTGGAATGAGACAGCCAAGTGAGTAGGGGACTACATCAAATATTCTAGACCCTAAAAAATTCCCAGTAAGAAATGCTAACCGGCTTTTATGACCATTAGTATTGGCCACTCTGCTCCTATGGTGAAAACCAGGCTATTTTCTGGATATATATAAAATTCTGAACTAAACCTAGATAATAATAAATTATAGGCCTGCTATTACTATTTTACCCAGATATCCACTACTCTCCAATACAGAAATTATTATTCTAATTGTCTTAATATATTAAGTTGACCTTTCATATCCTTTTCATACCTGGTAAAATTCTACTATTCTATTTTTTGCTTTGTGTGTAAGTTATCCAAATATTTGTGTTAGCCACTTTCCCCTGCAGTCACACTAGCCAAAGATGAAGATGAGGACAGAAAATACATCTTTCTTACTTTGGATCCTCTATAGCAGGAGTTGGTAGGATTTTCCTATAAAAGACTGAATAGTAAATGTTTCAGACTTCACAGGTTGTTCAGTCTCTGTCAGGGCTACTCCAGAGCTCCTCAACTCTACCCTTGTAGCATGACAGCAGTCGTAGACAGTATGTAAACAAATGGCATGGCTGTGTTCAATAAAACTTTATTTACAAAAACAAGCAGTGTGCCAGATTTGATTCACAGGCTGTTTTTGCTGATCCCTGCTCTATGGGTACTTAGTACAGCAATATCACACTTATAGATGTTAGGGATTTGGCGAACTTTGTTAAATCAGATTTCTCTGATTTAGTTTATCCTATTACTGGTCTATTTTTGTTTGAAAACACAATTTTGGCATTTTTGTTTCTGCAGTCACGGAGGGGAAGCTTAATGACTTCCTCCACTAGCTAAGCAGTTTTCTGTTCCTTAAAGGCCCTCTGTCCTATGGCAGCTGAACAGTTTTATCCTGCAAAACAGCAGTGTTCTGACCTTGTTGTCCAAGTTTCTCAGAGTTACTGTGGAAGACACAACTGTGATATATTATCCTGAAGAGTGAGTTTTCATGCCAATTATATTGTTGAATGTAAACAAATGAAAGTCTCATCAATAAAATAAAATAAATTACTCTCCACCAGATAGTTCCTTTGATACGGCAACATCTTAGAAAAGGCAGTTTGAGAAAAGTTAAAAACAGAATTCTCAAGCCACTACAGGAAGGCTTTCTAAAGGTCACTCATTTAGCAAATACAATTCATTGTTTCAAAAATTCAGGTATTTTAAATGGATAAGTTTTAAATATCCAGTTCTATAAACAGAAATACAGGCAGGACTGGCTCATTCAGGAGGGCAGCGGAGGGTGGGGGTTAACATCACAATTGTCTCCCCAAAATACCTAACCAAATGAAACAAACACATGTGCTTTATGGCCAAATTGATGTTTATGAAGATCAGTATTTTGATTATCACCTAGATGAAATTTTCCATACTACAGTCTGTAACCAAATTGATTCTTGTATAGACCTCAAAACAAAAAGTTAGATCAAGTATTGAATGAGTTAGAAAATTTGTACTTGATTCTTTTGAACACTTATTCTAATAAAAAACAAAACTAAACTATCAGCTAAAAAGCAAAATCAAAGGTTGAAGAAACTTGAAGACGACAGTAGAATTTGTCCCTTTTTTTGTTTACAAAGAAAGCTATTCTCTGGCCGGGCGCGGTGGCTCAGGCCTGTAGTCCCAGCACTTTGGGAGGCTAAGGCAGGCAGATCACAAGGTCAGGAGATGAAGACCACCCTGGCTAACATGGTGAAACCCCATCTCTACTAAAAATACAAAAAATTAGCCAGGCATGGTGGCAGGTGCCTGTAGTCCCAGCTACTCAGGAGGCTGAGGTAGGAGAATGGCCTGAACCCAGGAGGTAGAGCTTGCAGTGAGCCGAGACTGTGCCACTGCACTACAGTCTGGGCGACAGAGTAAGACTTGGTCTCAAAAAAAAAACAAAAAAAAAACAATTCTCCAAAAGAATCTCCCATTAAAGAACAATAATAAGGTAATTGTCAAAAACAAAGAGTAAGCAGGAAGAAAGGAAAAAAAAAAAAAGAAAACAACATGATTCCAAAAGATGGGATCCTTCAAGACAGTTCTCACAAAAGTTATATGCCAGCATATTGGGGAAAAGAGTGATGCCACCAAGAATAAGAATGTGGGTGAGACCATATAGTTTATCGTTTTTGTGTGTGTGTGTGTGGTGAAAATATTGGTAATAACTGACCTAATGTGACACTCCAGTGGGGAGAAAAACAACCCATCTCCCTCAACATCTATCAGAATTCTTTCAGCCTTCTCAAGATACTCTGAAGAGAAATAGAAAATTACATGAACAAGAATGTCAGAAACTCTGAATGCTGCAGTAGGATCAGAAAGTAATGTTTCATCAGTAACATACTATGTAAAACAACACTGAATCCATACAAAAACCTGTTTTCGGCCATTCAAAGTAGCATTATTCACAACAGCCAAAAGGTGAAAACAATTCAAGTGTCCATCAACCAACAAACAGAAAGGCAAATTGTAGTATATCCACACAATGGAATATTACTCAGACATAAAAACTAATGAAGTTCTGGTACATGATACAACATAGATAAGTCCCGGAAATACAATACTAAGTGAAAGACGCCAGGCACAAAACATTACGTATTATATGATTCCATTGATATCGACTGTCTAGAACAGGCAACTGTACAGACAAAGTAGACTATTACTTGCCTGTGATTGCCTAGGGCTAGGGGAGATAAGAGAATTGAGAGTTGATAGCTAAAGGGTATGGGTTTATTTTGGGGTCAGTGAAATTGTTCCCATATGTATAGTGGAGATAGCTGCACAATTCTGGAATATACTAAAAACCACTTTAGACCAGGCATGGTGGCTCATGCTTGTAATCTTAGTGCTTTGGGAGGCTAAGGTGGGAAGACTGCTTGAGGCCAGGAGGTCAAGACCAGCTTGGGCAACACAGTAGAACCCCATCTCTACAAAAATTAAAACAAAATAAAACAAAATCCACATGTGGTAGCATGTACTTGTTGTCCCAGCTACTCAAGAGGCTGAGTTAGGCGCACCACTTGAACCCAAGAGTTCAAGGTTACCGTGTGCTACGACCACACTGCTGACTACAGCCTGGGCAATACAGTGAGACACTATCAGGTAAAGGAAGGAAAGGGAAAAGAAAAAGGAAGGAAAAGAAAACCACTTTAAATGGATGAACTATAGTATTTAAATAAAGTTGCATTTTTAAAGCCACATTGAACATATACTGACAATTATTCATTAAATTTTTTCTTTTCTTATTTTGTCTAGTAAGGCAACTTGATTCAGCTCCTATATTTTGAAAGGTTAAAATGTAATTAAGTTATGTATACTTTGGGGCATTGTGTAGTACCTTTGGCCCATCAGATTATTATGGACATTCCTAAAATGGAAATGTTATGAGAAGCAACCAAGGGAAGTTAATGATAGTCTGGTGGCAATCTTTCCAATGAACTACAGATAAAATATGAAACATTAGCCAAAGAAAGTAGTAGTATATTTGATAGTATTACATTAAGAAGATATAAATTAGAAAAATATGTTATTTGGAGGAAAAAGTGGTAAGTTTAAATAGAGAACTTAAAAGTAGGATATTAATTTTCCCCAAGATTGTAAATATAGTTAGGGCTTTAAAAGCAAAAATTAAAACTTTGTTACATACACTGAGATCTACTAACTGAAAAAGAGAAAGTAGCATTAATGTAAAATGAAAATGGATCTACAATTGTACAAAGATCAGATAAAAGCACTGATCCGAAAATAATCATAAATTGATTCCTTTGTGTAAAACATCAGCAAATTTTGTACATAAAAAAATTATATGTTCTTGAATACCTACTATATGTCTAGAAATGTCTTAGCACACTGGACAAACAGTGCTGAACAACCCAGATACGATTCCTGACCTTAGAGACTTTGGAGTGTATTTCATGGTTTAAAGTTTAACTGCCTTTGCTTCAATATTTCACATATACCAAGAACTCTGGCAAATTGACTAACACTCTTCAAATATGAAAACTACAGCTTCTCCAAAATACTTACATAAGAGGGAGCATTAAAGTTTCTTTTTTAAAAGCTGAGTTAGAAATACAAACTAACATTTGGAGAAACAATTTCCTTTCTACAATGGTAAGACAAATTAGATATCTTATAGATTAAATTGAGGTGTGCCAGGCATAGTGGTGCAAGCCTGTAATCCCAGCTACTCAAGAGGCAGAAGTGAGAAGATCGTTTGAGTCCAGGAGTTCAAGACTAGCCTAGGCAACATAGCGAAATCCCATCTCATTTTTTTAAAAAAGAAAAAAGGTTAAATAAATAAGCAAACTGGGG
The DNA here is from genome assembly GCF_047675955.1 of Chlorocebus sabaeus. Lineage (NCBI taxonomy): Eukaryota > Metazoa > Chordata > Mammalia > Primates > Cercopithecidae > Chlorocebus > Chlorocebus sabaeus. The sequence continues at coordinate 49,671,048 of NC_132915.1, forward strand.
TGTGATTTAAATGCTTGCATATAGTAAAGTGCACAATTTAGGCGTATAGCTCAATTAATTTACATATTTATACACCCACGTAACTGCCACTAGATCAAGATATAGAACAGTTCACCCGTTGGCAATTTTGGACAATTGTTTGCTAGGTGATTTGCTAGATTTCTTGCTTGGTCCTACCAACTCTCCTAGTGAACTGAGTAGAAAAAATTTTAAGGCAACTCAATTGACATCAATCAATCATTTTGTAGCAAAAAAAAAAAAAAAATCACATCTAGGTGATTGATTATCTGTGTTTAGAAAATCCTTGCTAATTTCTAAGAGAGGGAAAAGCAGAGGGAAAAAGAAGAAGGCGAAGCGGAACAGGTGCCTGAAGATTGTGATCAGCAAGATCACAGTAAGATAACATAAATAAGGTAATAACCCAGGGGGAACTGTATTCATTCTTCCCATATTTATTTTGTAAGGAAGGTTGGCAGTATGAGGGAATTATTACTTTAAGGCATGAAACCAGAAGGTCGTCAAGCTAGATCTAATAAGCAACATAAAGTGAGCCTGGGAGGATCAAAGAGCAGCCTGAAACACAGGGAATCATCATCCCATCTCATCTATCCATCTATTTATTTACGGAATATTTTCATGAGAAAATATGCCAGCCTATGTTTATCTGTTCCTGATCCACTTTCCATATTTACCTCTTGTAAATCTAATGTTATTGCATTTAACATTACTTCTATCAACTACCATGTTTTTCCTAAGACAGGTTTTGAAAATATACAATTCTTTGTCACTATCAAATGTAGTTCTCTAAAGCTGAAGTTAGCAGAAGGAAGGTATGTATGTGATAAATGTCCAGCTAGCAACTACAAATTATGCAAGTATGTGAAAGTTAAGATTTTAGTATGTACCTATGATTTCTCTAATTTTATTTTACTATTTTAATATACTAAAGCCCAGGTGCTACATAAGGTTAAAGACAGAAAACAACTGAAGAAAAAGACAAAACTATATGGAAGTTAATAGGCGGTCTAAGGAGCAGTGTATCACTGGCGGCCTGCCACAAGAATCAGCTCACCTTGTGGGTAAGCAGGAACTTCACAGGAAAAATACCCTTCAATTTGCTTATCTGAGGCCTCCTGAGCTCCCTGAGTTACCAAGAAGCCAAACCTACTGTTAATTAGAACACTCTAAGAAACTTCTAAGAGCACTACTTCCAAAATAAAGATAATTACTATGTCTCTTCCCAACCTCACTTCCTCAAACCATGCCTAGTAATTTAAAGAATCTTCAGGGTCCAGAGATTGACCTCTGAACTATATTTCTATTTTGTCAGCATCTCTAAAGTGTGCCACCAAACATAAGACCCAGATGCAGTCTGATGGGAGGTGACAGAACTGTAATTTAATAAGACTGACATACATTTTTTCTATTAATATAGTCTTAGATTGAAGTAGCTTATATAGAGCTGACAATCTACTAAAATCCCCAAGATCTTCCTCATCTCCACGTAAACTGTCTCTAAGGCCCATCTCCCTTTTCCTTTACTAATCAAAATAATTACTTAATTTTAAATGAAGAACTTTACATTTATCTTTGTTAAATTTCACTTTCTTGGGTTTACCCTAGCATTTCTACTCAACGAGAATTTTGTCTTATAATTCTGAGGTTAATGGAATACATTATCCCTCCCTGTTTTGGGTTACCAGTGGACATAGCTTCTGTATCTTTATGAAATTTGCAATAAACATAACAAATAGGACAGGACAAAAGGCAAAGCCCTGTAACCCTCTGCAAGAGATCTCTTTAGAGACTGACATGGACTCTTCAAATGCATTTGTAGAGTCAGTACAAATCCATCCATCTCAAGAATCACCAGGTCCTCTTCTACTTTATTCTAAGTATCATTAAAAGACTGATGACCTGTAATCCCAGCGCTTTGGGAGGCCGAGGTGGGTGGATCACCTGAGGTCAGGAGTTTGAGACCAGCCTGACCAACATGATGAAACTTTGTCTCTACTAAAAATACAAAATTAGCTGGGCATAGTGGCGCATGCCTGTAATCCAGCTACTTCGGAGGCTGAAGCAGGTGAATCGACTGAACCCAGGAGCGGAGGTTGCAGTGAGCTGAGATCATGCCAGTGCACTCCAGCCTGGGCAACAAGAGTGAAACTCCATCTCCATTAAAAAAGAAAAGAAAAAGAAAAAGCTGATGAGCCATTGCATTCTCTAGTCAACCTTATAAAAAATAAAGAAATTAGGATTGTTAGGTCTAATAACCAGGTAGAACCTAGTGACAGCCACAGTCTTTTCCAAATGTTCCTTAACTATGGATTTCAAATTCAATTCCAGAGTTTACTGGGAAACACTACAGGACTTACCAATCGGCAATTTCTGGAATCTGAGGATTTGTCAGGACTACTCAAAGATGATGATGCTCACTTTATCACTGGATGCTGATTGTTGCATTTTCAAGGCTAAATGCTCACATTACTCACTTAGAACACTATCTTTAACTGTAGCACTATATCATCTACAGTGGACCTTGCTATGAAGGTTTCCCTTCGATTTCAAAAATATTCACTGATTGATTAAATACAGGTATGAATGTTTTAGGTTACATGCTATGAAAACATCCGTGCCTGAAGACTAAATATGTGCAATGCCTCTCTTCTTTACTCCAACAGCTATGCCTTACAAAACTACTTTTTACTGCGTGACCGAAGTAACGCTAGTTGACAGAGGAAAAAAGTCATTATTGGACTTTTTTCAATTATGTAGTAATTAGTCGTGCATTTTTTTAAGTGTCAATCTAACAAGAACAGGTAAAAATACTTTAAGAGCACAGAAAATTAAGAGTAACAAGAAAAAGTGATAACTGTAACTTGAGATATATTTGTAACTCACATTATCAATTTTTAAACATATATAATAAATTGGTTCTGATTATTTGATACTTTTCTTAAAAGTACTTCATCATTGATAAGATTTATCATTCCTGTAAAGCTTCATATCTAAAAAAGGTTTACAGTCATTTTAATTATCCTTCACAACAACTCTTTCAAATCATTCAATGCCACCATCCCTGATTCTGATTCTTTCCAGATGAGGAAAATGGCTCATATGCAGTTTATAGAACTTTCACCTGTACAACACAGCAAGGAGCTGGCTGGATTCCCATACATGCTTCTGGGTGCAGGCTGAGACACCAAATACAGAGACCCAAAGGAAAAGGCCCGGGGTTGGGGGCAGTGTTGAGGGACAGGTACCTTGTCCAGAATTAGAATCAAGGTTTCAGGTATTTGCCGCCTATGGAGGCAGGGAGGCAGAGCAGTTCGTCCAATCTGAACACAAAATAAGACACTAGCTGTGCAAAAAGAAGATGAGGAGCAACTTTAAGAAACCCAGCTATGATTCTTCCTACCTAGACACTGAGCCAATTAGTCACCTGGCCCTGAGTTAGAGAATTAACTGTTTAAGGCTACTACATGTCTTAGTTCTGACAGGGCAGTAAGGAGGGGGAATTAATGGATAGTGATAAGGTAACTTAACTCAATATTCCTAATATGTAAATTTGGGGTCCACAAAGGAGACATCATATCTGGGTGTACAACTTTACTACTGGAGGCAAGAACTGATCTACTCAGAATATGGAACTAGTTGTAACTTCCACCACAGAGATACCACCTTTTCTGAGGGTTAGCTTTAGTCACAAAGTGTTAGACACTGACTGTAAGATACACTTTGTAACAAACATGGAACGTTATTTTTAAACTCTTTCTCAGAAAAGATAAGAAAATAAGGAATAAAATGTTAGAGAAAGAGTTTGGAGAAATAAGACTTCCACAAAAGAATGACATGCCAGTAAACAGGAAATCTTGGCTTATTTAAACTTTTTGAAACGGGCCCATTTAAAAAGCTTTGCCCGCGCCCCCTGCCCCAACTTCCTTTTTGATGGAGGGAGGTGTGGGAAGAGGTTTCTGCCCAAGGTGACCCATGTGAGAGAAGGGCAGGTGAAAGAAAAGTCCCACAAGAGTAAGAAAAGGGCCTAATCTCCCCTATGTTCAATGGTCACCACCTGTGAAGCTAACAGTCGGAGGAACTAAACCATAGTGTCTCCCAAGGCAACAGATGGAGCAAATGAATTAGTCACTGCCCTTCCCAGGATGCCAGGCATAAAGCACTTTGGAGGGAAGGTGGTTAAGCAGTGCATCCTGCTGAAACAAACCTGACATCTGCTTAATCTTCTCTCCTGGCCTCCAACTCCATACTGGATATTTCAAATGGGTAACAACTTGAAAGCTCCATGTGGACTTCTCTTTCATTATTATTATTTCAAACGCTAAATGTTATCTACTTAAGGATCTTACTTTGGCTTCATGCCCTGGCAGAAGGCAAGATTTTTTAGCTAATAAGGGCCTGGAGGCTTTACAAGACCACAGGAGTTTTCAAAAATATTCCTACATATTCATAATAGTCAAATTAATAGATCTGATGCCAGATGTAAAGTGGCATTTTATGTGTAGCTTTAAAAGGTACTAATGCAGTAACTTTTAAAGCTACTTTAAAACATGCAGCTATGAATCTAATGCCAAACTGTGTTTCCCTTTCATGTTGGCTATGTGTTTACTGCTCTATAATAAACTCATCAGAAAAAACTTGGCATCTTTCTCCCTGGATAGAAATTTGGCATTCAGGAAAGAAATTTAGGTTAAACACCTTTTAGCTGTCCCTTCAGTAATAATTAAAAGCTTTTCCTTTGAGTTAGTGACATGGTTCACAACCACATATAATGAAAGCAACATAAATCTTTCCTGTGTGGTACATTACATGACCTCCGATAGATTAAAACATGCCAGCCAAGTCTGCACTTTTATAGGCTTTAAGCTGTTGAAGAGCCAACAAAAGTACTGATGGCAGAGCATCAGGTAAACAGGATGAAGGAAGCCATGGGTAACAGCTACACTGTAGAATTTTCTGAATGCAGGATCCTGTGTTCAGGACAGCATAGGCTTGTTGGAGAAAGCAGAATCCCTACCTTTAAAATTCCCAGTTCTAATCAGGAGATGAGATGAAGCATAAAGGCAAAAGTTAACTAATACATATGAATACAGCATCGATAATGGCAATGTCACCTCATCAACAGAAACTATCAACTAAAAGAATAAAACGCCTAATATAAACCATATTTTCAGGGTTTTTTTTGTTTTGTTTTGTTTTGTTTTTTTGTTTTGTTTTGTTTTTTTTTTTTAGATAAAGTCATCTCTTTTAACATCTTGTGAGTAGCACTTTAAATTTTGGGAACTCTTTTACACATATAGTTCCCCTAACAATATGTGAAGTAAGGCACGGAAAGAAGGAAGGAGGGAGGAAGGAAGGAAATTAATTTAGAAATATTCAGATTCTACTAGATTTACAGACTACCAACTATGTGCCAGGTACTTTTTACTACCCTTTGATTCACACAACAATTTTGTGAGCTATTATTCACATATCAGAGATTATAAAATTAAGATTCAAAGTTGTTAATAAGTATTTTGCCTCAGATCACAGAGCTAGTTAAACTGTCAGACCCGGGGGCCCTTTCCCAGGTCTCAAGAGTCTTTTTGGGGTGCTGGTTTTTCAACTGGCTTGTAAAACACAATTTGTGTTCCTCACCAAAATATGGACAATCTGCTTTCCTGGGCCCAAAGTGTTATGGTTCCAAGCAGATTCCTGCACCACCTGGCATATATTTACAGGAGCACACAGGTTCAGAAGGGAAATGTTGGTGGGCGTAGATGCTGTCAAAGCTGACAGAATCTACAAACTCATCTAGAAAGAAATGCATGCAGGAGGTGAGGTATGTATGACACTGTCATTGACAAAATGGAATACTGGAAGAAAGAAAAGGCAAAAAGGGTGTTGTTGCTGGAGTAAGGTTTCTCCTAACTCAAAGATCAAGGAAAAAAGAACCACAATCCAAGGCGAGGCACAATCAAGATTTCTGGCTAGTGGAGCTCTGTCAGGTGAAAGATGCTAGAACTAGTTAAACACACACACATACACACATTTTAAATATTTTACTTTAACTGAAAATTCATAAATACACGTTAATCAACCAATCTTCTGATGCAGAATCAAGCAGTTTTCAGTAGGGTCTGAAAAATACTTCTTACATAAATTACACTCAATGCATTATCTATAATCACCATTTATTAGCAAGAAGCCAGAGACTTGTATAGCTGTTAGAATGCAGGAGTCCTTCTAGAGTGTCATAATTTTTTCCGCCTTGGTGTTTTATACCTTATTTGAAAGCATATTTTTTCAAGGGATTCCCCTTCAGGTTTCAACTTAGTTTTCATAGAAACAATTGCTTTTTGTACATTATTGGTTGCTAAAACATTTAATTAACGTAATTAGAACAACTGATACACATCTTTGGGAACAACTATATTGGGTTCTCAGTAAGTATAACATTCAACTTTTGGGAGCAGAAGTACACAGTATAAGCTAGCACCCACCAGCGACTGGCAACAGTGAGTATGCTTTACAGGCGATTGGAGAGAACTGTTATCAGTGCAGGCTCATTACCTGAGCTTCTTTTGACTGCAGAACATGTAGGGCCCTATAAAAGCCGGGTAGAAGGGCAGCTCTGCAGGACACATCAGCATGCAAATTACAACTTAGGAGATCTCCAGAAGTGAATACAGGAGGCAACCCATCAATCTATATTTACCTAAGTTTTAGGATATCTTAATAGGATTTCAAAGTACATGTGCTGAGGCTACACCTTTCCTTAAGAAGAGAGAAGATGGCTGTGATAACATCTTTCTAAAATGATGACTGCTGTCTTTAGGGCTCATTTCTTTTTCTCTTAATAATCTCAGCCTCCCACAGTGATAAACTATATTTGGGTCTAATTATTGTCTCATAGATGTAACGGCTCTTTTAAAATCACTCTTAGAAATGCTACAGTGTATCCAATGAATATGATTAAAAATATATATATATATTTCCAAATACAAGTGCCAACAAAGACACAACTAAGACCCTAATTTTTTAGGGGAACTAACTTCATCTTCCACATCTTGTTTCTCTCACTATGCTAGTGTTCAATATAACTCTTTTTCACAGTACTTGCCCTTTGTAGTTAGAAACTTATATATTTGCATTTTTTTCATTCATTCTTCTGCATATACAATGAACATTTTTAATTTTTAAAATTTTTGGACAGGGTCTCACTCAGGCTGGAGTGTAGTGGTACAAGGACAGCTCATGCAGTCTTGAACTCCTGGGCTCAAGTAATCCCTCACCTCAGCCTCTCAAGCAGCTGGTGTGTGCCACCACACTCAGCTTACATTTTAGTTTTTTTAGAGAGTCTCCCTTTGTTGCCCAGGCTGGTCTCAAACTCCTGGCTTCAAGCAGTCCTCCTGCCTCGGCTTCTAAAATGTTGGGATTACAGGCATGAACTACATGGCTACAATAAACATTTAATTATATGGTTGTAGTTACTCAGATGTGATGATTTAATAAATATTGAACAGCCAAATTAAGCTTATTAATGTAAAGCTATTCTGTCTTGACAATTATGCAAACCTGAGGAAACAGAAGTTGGGGGAGGTGGGGGAAGCAAGCCCCTTTTACACGGTATACAAGTGGCATTTTACCCGTTCCAATAATTTCAAGAGCACTGTAAACATTAGAGGGGATATAATCATATTTCATGATCACAAAGACAGCAAAAACAAGGTGGCCATATAACTTTCATGTTATCGTGCCTCTGCACAGCCCCTATAGGAAATAGGGAGGCAGAAATTTCTTTCACTGCAACATCCTGTTATTGAAATTTCTCTGAAAACTATTTGCTTTTTTAAAATAGAGAAGCAAATGTTTCGAGATTTTAGACTCTGACATCCCTCTGCTGTCTCAATAAAAGATTAGTTTGTGGTCCTTCCCGCCCCTGTGTTATTTTTGTGGTTTAATAGACTTCATGGTGAAATAAGCTAAAAAAAAAATTCTCTTGTCTTTCTGTTGCAGTTTTCAAGAGCTACACACTCCTTGACTGGCTTATATACTCCAATACAAAGGCAAGGGGCTGCGAGAGCAGGTAAGAGTGAAATCCAATTTATGCAACTTGCTTACTGTGACCTCCAGTTTATCCCAGGATTTTGTTATATAAACTTATTTGCATAAGGGTGGCTTATACCCTGTACTGTGCACCTCTGAGAGGGTCAAGACTTGTCTTGTTTGTACAGGGAGCTCTCTCACTCATGTGACCTGTCTACTCCACCTCCATAAAAAGGACAGACAAAAAATCCCATCTCCAGATTACACAGACATATTTATAGTTAAGACTCCTCGACTAGACAAGCATCAGTGACTTAAGAGAAGTCTTAACTATAAATACATACACATATATTAATACATCTTAGCACTATTTAACTGAATATTTCTTGAGTGCCAATTAAGTGCCAGAGACCATGCAAAGAAGTGTGAGATTAGAAAATTAAGAGACAGAGTCTACCCTCAAAATAGTCCACCGGTCAGGAGAAACACACTTTAACATGAGGGAAAAACAATCATCATCAAAGTATACATAAACTGTATAAATGGTAGATGCACAAAGGAGGGAGGGGTTAGTTGGGGTGTGGCAGATTATTTAGAAAAGCTTCAAAGAATAAGTGAAAGATAACCAGGTCATAAAGGACTAAGGGTAATACACTGGGACATAAAACAGCATGGAACAGTCAAGGAATCATGGTTTGTTAATATTTTAGGATGACTAAAATACCGGGGAGATGAAAGAAAGATAAGGATGAACAGGTCAGACTGGAGAAGGCTTAAAAGTAATACTTAAAAAAATAATTCGAAGCATTTGAAACTGTTGGAGGCTGCTAGGGAACCAAAGTCATTCTTTTGAAACAAATAAATGGAAAGAATCAAGCACTGTGTTTTATTTTTCTATACAAACTACTGCTGGTTTGGGGGGAAAAAAGTAGATAAGGGGCAGTTTCTTTTTATAGATGAACTCCGGGAGATAAATGAAGAAACAATGATGGAACAAAAATGTCAGCATTTCACAACCCCTAATGAATTAACACTTACAGCAATGAGCATCAGTAGCTGCTAACATCATAAAAAAAGAGATAACCTTACATTATAGGCCTCCTAATGAAAGAATATAATCTACCCATGAAATGGTCTGGCCCAGAAAAACAAAACTAAAACAAACAAAAAAACCTAACATGACTCTGACCATGATTCTAACTTTGACTACTGACTTACAGAAAATACACCATGAAGATACTGTCAACAAAACCCAAAACCAGAAATTCTATGACAACCAAGTTTTTCTCCTCTTGTACCTTCATGTGAAAAAAGAGAGATGAGGGAGAACCTATAGATTAAAGAAATGTAATACTTTTACAAATTGCAAGATGTGAACTTTATTTAGATTTCAATTCAAACAAAACATAGAGAAAAAGAAACTTATGACATTTTGATTCCATTGGAAATTTGTCCAGTGGCTAGATATTTGATGATATTAAGACTCAACTAATTACTTTAGATGTGATCATGGTATTTAGTTCTGTTTTTAAAAAAGTCCTTATCTTTTAGAGACTCATATTAAAATATTTATAAGTGAAATAATATGTCTTGGATCTTATTAAAAATCATACCAGGCTAGGAGAAGATGGCACTACAGATGAAACAAAACTGACCATCCATTAATAATTATTGAAGCTGAGTGATGGTCCATGGAGGGTTTACTATTTTGTGTATTTCATGTATACTTGAAAATCTTCATAATGAAGGATTACAAAAAGGAAAGAAAAAAAAACATGTTGAAGAGAATTTGGTGCTTAGTCCATAGTTTTGAAACTAAGGAATGTTTCATTAAAATGCCAATTGTGAAGATAATATTTTGAAAGTGACCCATAGCACCATCATTTTAACTAACTGATTTATATCCTTTCGCATACTTTCTTCTAGAATTTGTATTTTAGAAAGTTTTGTAGAGAAGAACCTGAGAAAGGAAAGAGATAGGAGATAGGAAGAACAACTCAAAATCTCCAACCTCAACTGAGTTAATGTGATGAGAATCCAAACCAAGCGCTGAATAGAAGCAGGAGGAGGAGAAAAAGGGAGAGTCACAGATATTTTTGGAGCAAACCTGATAAGAAACCATAACCAAATGAAATAAGATATGAGGGAAAAGAAATAATTTTCATAGCATCAATCACTACCTAAAATTATAGATTTCCTCTTACATGAAGGTAAAGCTCTGCTCCTATCTTAAGCACTGTATTATCTCCAGTGCCCAATAACCCATAATAGACAGTATTTTTTGAAAAAATATGTTTAATAATAACTGATATTTCTAATTTAGGTTAATAAAAATAGGCAGAATATATATTTACCTAATTAGAAAACACAGGAAGGTGTTTTGGGATAATGGGTACAGCTAAATCAGTTAGGGAGTATGCCCACCTGGTAGTAATGTATATATGAATTAACATCGTTTTTTTCATTAAATGAGAAACCCAGTATGATAGACAGGATCAGCATGGCAGCTCTACAAGGTCAAGAATCAGGAATCCAGTCTCTTCCTGTTTTTGTGTTCCTCCATACTTTGTGTATGCTTCTAACAATGTGGCAGCTACAGCACCAGCCATCACTTCCAAGTTCCAGGCAAGAAGCAGAAGAAGGAAAGACAAAAATGGTACAAGCCAGGTGAGTCAGCTTCTTTTTAAGGAACTTCCCTGTAATTACTACCTAGTAACTGCCATTTATATCTCATTAGCCAGATTCAGTCACAGAATAATGTCTAACTGCAAGGAAAGCTGGGGAAATTTTTTTGTTAGGCATATTACTGCTCTAATAAAATGAAAATTATGTTAGTTAGAAGAAGAGGATAATGGATATTAAATAGATAACTAGCAGTGTCTGCAAGAGATACTTTAGAATATGTTGTAACTGGGTATCTGTTCTATTTCCAGTACCTATTGATCAGAATTGTCCAATTGGTAGCTTTTGAGAATAGTTGGTGTTGAAGAATATATAAAAAATATATTGGTAACAGGTGATTGTCTAGGGACCAACTATATAATAGAAAAGGAGAAACTCAGAATGGCTAACTTAATGGTGGTAGAGGAAGGTCAGCAGGTAAAGACGACTCACACAGAGTGAGATCAAGGTAGGTATAATAGAGTCAAGGAATCAAGCAAAAAGTAAGTCAAAAGTGCCAGTAAGGTCAAAGTCAATGCTCAGGAGATGGTTTCTACATTAGGATCTGGAAGGCACTAGTGAACTTTTCCAGTGGTAGTTTTAAGTACAGTTTCAAGAGCAAAAACCAGACCACAATGGGCTGAGGAATAAGGGAGCTTTTGAGATGTCCATCAGAGAAAGAAAGGAAATGAAGGCGCCATAATCTAAAAAGCACCAGAGTTCACTGGAAAGTTATAGGGAGGTATGTTTGCTCTGAAGGATGACTCGTTATATTTGTAGATAGACTAAGGAGGACCATCCAGGACAGAGTCAGATACTGAAGAACCTAGAGGGTGGAAGAGAGGAGGATTTGGGTTTTGTCCGCTGAGAACAGCAGTTTGTCCAAGTAAAGGCTTCATTTACACTGGAGTTTTTAAAACCTCTTTCCATGTTTTTATTATGAAACAATACTAAGACTTTTGATTTGCCAGATACCTAAATGTGTCATTTTCTGTTTTGCCTAGTGATTTTTTTTCCCCCTTAAATACATCAAGTCATGATTATTCTGGTTGGCAATACCCCAGAGACAATAAAGGATGACCAGGACACAAAGTCTATCAAATTTCTCACCAATTAACTTCCATAACACCCTTTGGGACTTACACCCTACCCTTTTTTAGACAAGACATGAAGCACTGCAGGTGGAATTCAGCTGGGGATATGAAATATGAGGTTCATTCATTCAACATAGGGGCACAGGCTGAGATGCAGGACCAAGAGGTCACATTGGTCATATGCTTGACAGGCTTAAGTAAGTGTGTAAGGGCTAGTTTTTAGATGGTAAAAACTCACTAGGAACCACTTTAAAATGTTCTAGAGGAGGAGAGTTTGGGAAAGTCAGTGATGGATGTGCGAATCACTGCAAACTGGAAATGATCTATAATGGCATGCCAATTGAGGGCCTGCATCCTAGGGCTCCCTTTTTTAAAAAAAAAAAACAATGAGACCCCTAGGATCTTGGGCAAGTTATTAAACTTGGCTTCCAGTTCTCTTCTGCAAAATTCAAGTTGTTGAATGAGATTTCTGAAGTTTCTTGTTCTAAAAACTCTATGATTATCTAAATCATGAAATAAATGCTGTATGAAACTGTATGTGATTTCTAAACTTGTTCTTAAACCTTCAAAAAGAGTACCTACGCCTTGAGAGGTTTTCTAAATAGAGAAGAGAGACCACAGAGCTGTTAATGTATCTACAGGCCCAATGAAGATAAAGAGATGGGTGGCATATAACACACAACCTCCCTCCTTCAAGTCTTGTTTTTTTTGGAGGAGGCAAACTATGAGGCTCATTGGTTTATTATACAAAACACAGAGGACTCCGCATGACTTATCTTTAAAGGGGAGGAAGTGACTTGCTACAAGTCTCTGAAAGCTGGTGGACAATGACAGCAGGCTTGGTAAACAACAGTAAACGTGCTAGCCCTGTCTGATTCTTAACTAAGATCATCAGACAACCTAGCACTTTAAAATAACCCACCACAAGATAAACAAGTCTGAGGCTCACTTTAAATTAAAATAATGCTGCAAAATAATGTGAACTAGAAGGACACTTGAAAATAGAGTGAATACTTTATATTACTAAAAAGCATTAGGTTATCTTGAGTAGAATTTATTAGATATTAAACTTTTTATTGTTTTTCAGAAACAGTATCTCACTCACATTGACCAGGCTGGAGTATAGTAGCACAATCATGGCTCACTGCAGCCTCAACTTCCTGGGCTCAGACAATTCTCCCACCTCAGCCTCCCAAGTAGCCAGGACTACAGGTATGAACCACCACACCCGGCTAATTTTTGTATTTTTTTGTAGAGATGAGGTTTCTCCATGTTGCCCAGACTGGTCTTGAACTCCTAGACTCAAGCTATCCACTCACCTTAGCCTCCCAAAGTGCTGGGATTATAGGTGTGAGCCACCGCGCCCAGTCAGATACTAGGGTGGACTTTGAGAAAGACTCTGCTTTTATTCCCAGTAAAATGAAGGGTTAGGCCAAATAGGAAATGATGTTTTAGAAATATATGAAGGAATAAAAACACATTCTGTGGGCATGTATTATAAATTGCTAGGTTCCTAGACTGTAGCTTTGCCTCCCAATCTTTACAAGAACCCCTGCCAACATAAGGTCTTCACAGAATGCAGTTCATAAAATTACCAAACAAAAGCTGTCTTCATCTATGACATCATTAATATTTTGCTTGAACTAATACCTGAATGGCAATTTGCATCTATAATAAGGTGAGTATTATTGATTATTAAATCCACATTTTATAGTTCTCTACTATTAAGCTAAACCTGTTTAGTTTTAGTTTTTGTTTTTGAAACGGTCTCACTCTGCTGCCTATGCTGGAGTGCAGTGATGTGATCATAGCTCACTGTAGCCTAGAACTCCTGAGTTCAAGCAATCCTTCTGCCTCAGTCTCTTGAGTGGCTAGGAGCACAGGCGTGCACCACCACACCCAGCTAATTTTTAAATTTTTTTGTGGAGACATGGTCTCGCTATGTTGCCCAGGCTGGTCTTGAACTCCTGGCTTCAAGCAATCCTCCTACCATGGCCTCCCAAAGCACTGGGATTATACGCGTCAGCCACTGTGCCCAGCCTGTCTAGTCTTTTTATTCCAAGTGTAGACTCTTGTACTATACTTCCTGGACCACTCCTACTGAGCCCACAAAGATAACTGACTGGTCAGGTAAGGCTATGTTCCAGGACACAGAAGCCCTACCTTCCTTCCTCAGATCCTTCATGAGTGCGAGCTTTATTTCTTTTATTATAATGTTTTTTCTGACATAATCTACTTGGAGATGCATGAATGCAACCTTTAGAAAACACAATATAATATCAATACAATAGGTGGGAGCCCTCATAGTAACACTGGCCATGTCCTTGGCCCTAGAAATGAGATATATGAAACAACCTAATAAGATACTACATTACGGAAAAGTTCCCTTAGACAGTCTAAGGTACCACAGCTTTTCAGTACTTTCTGCAATTCTGCTTCTCGGAAAATGACATTAGGTTATATAAAGCAAGACTCAATCAGCATTTTAGAAATCATGCCAGAGTCTCCTCTGCATCCATTACTCACACCCAAGTTTCCAAGTACTGTGGCTACATTTTATTTCTTAGTCTTCCCTTTTCTCCGGAATGTGGCATCACTACCAGATGGTCAGAGGATGTCAGATGATGGGAAAGTTAACATTACTAAATTTTATGTTCTCAAAAACGTTTAGTCAATATTACAGTGGTTTTAATTCAACATGACTTCCCTCTGAACAAGCTTTAGTCAGTGGTACAATACAAGAAGCATGAATTTTGACATTTTTCAGACCTGGATTCGAATTCTTGCTCTGTCACTTCCACACCTGTAAGATGAGAACAAAAGCTATCTTACCTAGTGTATAGATTAAGAATATATAAAATAAAAGAGTCCTGCACATGTCTACCATGGAGGGAGGAGAGTTCAATAAGGCTTCTTTCGTTCCCAATAAACTCGTTTGATAAATTAACTGCAGGAATTTATTTATGAGATTCTTCTTCATTCTCAGAGAGGACAACACAAACTATTTACACAATTTGTCATCATTTTTTTTTTTTTCCAAGTTGTTTCCTCTTATCAAGAATGCCTTCTGGTCAGGTGTGGTGGCTCATGTCTGTAATCCCAGCACGTTGGGAGGCCGAGGAGGGTGGATCCCTGATGTCAGGAGTTTGAGACCAGCCTGGCCAACATGGTGAAACCCCGTCTCTATTAAAAATACAAAAATTAGCAGGGCATGGCGGTGCACACCTGTGGTTCCAGCTACTCAGGAGGCTGAGGCTGGAGAATTGCTTGAACCCAGGAGGCAGAGACTGCAGTGAGCCGAGATTGCACCACTGCAATCCAGCCTGGAGAATAGAGCGAGACTCCACCTAAAAAAAAAAAATAAAATAAAAAAATAAAAGAAAGAAAGAAAAAGAAAAAAAGCCTTCTCCTGTAGCCCCAGCAGCTACCTGGGAGGCTGAGGCAGAAGGATCACTAAAGTCCAGGAGCTTGAGACCAGTCTGGGCCATATAGTGAGACCCTGTCTCAAAAACAAATAGAAAGTCTTCTCCCACTGACCCCACACCCTCATCTCTACTAATTCATGCCTCTTTCCTTCAAAGACCAGCTTAAATTCTAACTTTGTACTATCTGCACCACCTAATGCAGTGCCCGTACATAGGAAGTACCTACCGCATACATATTTTTAAGTTTTACTGAACATCATTAATCAAAGAATATTACAATCCATTAAACACATCTAGAAGAAAGTGTTTTTAGTAACTTAAAGTGACATGATGGTTTATCATACTTAAAAAACATAGGAGGGTCACATAATAAAGCAAAGGTCAGCAATTTATTTATTTTTTTATTTTTTTATTTTTTTTGAGACGGAGTCTCGCTCTGTCGCCCAGGCTGGAGTGCAGTGGCCGGATCTCAGTTCACTGCAAGCTCCGCCTCCCGGGTTTATGCCATTCTCCTGCCTCAGCCTCCCGAGTAGCTGGGACTACAGGCGCCTGCCACCTCGCCTGGCTAGTTTTTTGTATTTTTTTTTTTTTAGTAGAGACGGGGTTTCACCGTGTTAGCCAGGATGGTCTCGATCTCCTGACCTCGTGATCCGCCCGTCTCGGCCTCCCAAAGTGCAGCAATTTATTTTTTAAAAACCAGTACTATGATTCTAAGCACTGAGGTCTCAAACCAGGGGCACTCTAGTAATTTATTTCTTTCTCTACTTATTTAAAGTAATATCTGAGGCCCCCATATATGTATTTTCCTTCTATGACCATGAAAGGCAAGAAAATTACCTTTTCTGTGTCACAGATTCTGAATATTTCTTCCTATCCCTGTACTCCCACATCCCTAACCTCTATATTTTCAGAATTCAAAGATAAAAAGTGTTGTCTTCAAACATTTTAGTAAATGCTTCTCCATTTTATCCTGCTTAATAGAAGGATCTTTGACTTTATCTGGGAATATATCACTGCACAATCACCTTTGGTGACCTAAGGAAGCCGCTTAGGGGTGATTTTTCTTTGTGGACCTTGACACTGCTTGCAAAGTTTACAGTCATAAATTGTAACCCACTGAGAACAATTTCTCAAACTTGGTTAAATAAGTACATAGACACTAAAAGAAAACAACCCTCTACTCCTACCACTGCATTATCTTGTCTCCTAATTCAAAGAAAGCACAGCCTACATTTTGAATAACTTAGAGAGGTTGTAACATGAATTTACAAAATTTAACTAGAAAATTCAGAAAGGAGTCTCCAAACTGGAGGACACCATTTGTTATTTGGTGGCATCTTCTGGGAAAGGTTGATATTGCAGCTCAGCTCTGTGAAACATAAATTTTCTTGCAAAAGCACATGGGAAAAACTCTGGAGACAGAAAAATAATCCTGATATAGTATAATAAGGTATAATCTAGACCCAAGAGAGTCAGTTTTATTTTAAGTGAGGACATATAAGAAGCTAGAGGCTCCTGGATGTTTCATAGCTCTTCCCTCAATCCTGGCTGTGCATGCCAAATCCACCTATGAGGACAACCTGTCACCTCCTGAAGGCCACTGGTAAAGCCCAAACCAATAGGTCAAAGAAACAGGATTCATATGGGGGACAATATGAGATATTGAAGGCTTTCCCAGAAGCACTGCCAACTTCATGAAGCACACCTCTACAATTTTAGTAAGAATCCAAGGAAGAATAAGATTTGTTTTATCACCAACCTCCTCTTAGGTAGGTACGCTACCTACCAAGTGGGTTCAAATCCTAGCTCCATCACTTTTAAAGATGGCAACCTTGGGGAAGATTCTTCGTCTTGGAGCCTCAGCTTCCTCATCTATAAAATGGCAATAATAATAATAATATCTATTTTACAGGGCTGTCTTGAAGGGTGAGAGAGTGAAATCAGGTTAAGTACATAGAAGGGTGACTAACACAGGCTAAACACTCAAGTTTAGCTATGGCTATAAGGCATCTCTGTGGTATGGTAAAGCTAGTCTTGCAAAGGCCATGTTGAGTCCCATTGTTGGCTTTATGTCTAAAAATGACAAATGGGATAATTCCATCAAATGCCTAGGTCATAAAGCAAGAAACAATAATGCATTGAATAGGTGATGCAGCTCTCTTCAAGAAGGCTCACAGAATTTATTGGAAGAGAGATTCTGGCTCAATACATGTGAGTGGAAATGCTGAGTTTTACCAATTGTTGATGACAACCAGCTCTGCAAAGATAGAGCCCCTGTGTATTCACAACTGTCTGCTATCCAAGGGCTTCTAAGGAATTACTTAATTTAAGAACTGAGATACCACACTGGGCCTAGTATGTACTGAAACAAGGAAACAAAAAGGCCTCTAACTGTTTTTTTTTTTTTAATCTCCTTTTTAACTGCTTTTTTCAAATAAACCAGGAATATGGATGAATAAATGAACAGTTGGTTGGCGAGGCTGCCTCCTCCTCAGTGTGTTCACGCCCAATACAGACAAAAAAAAAAAAAAAAAGTGTTAGAAAATAGGGACAGGTGAAATATCTCCATGCACCCAACAAAGTTAACTTTTGTTCGGTAATTTTAATTAATGTTCCACATTGAGCAGAATTTACCAGAGGAAGAACTGTAACCCTTCAGGTATTTTTACCTCCAGTTATAAAACACAGAAAACAGGAGCCTCCAATGAGAACCTGCCCCCTGGAGAGTTGGGGCAGCCCTTTAATGAATGGCCTCTCCAGCTGCTCCCTCACCATACTTACAGACTTTACAGCTCTTGCATGTGCTGGAATTACAAGTCATTAAAAAGCCACTTTGAAAACACAATAAAGACCTTCTTCTCTGACTGCAACAACCTTCCATCACATAAAAACCTAAGGCCAATGCTTCAACAGCAGGACATTTACTACCAGATCCAGACAGTTTAAGCAGGGCAATGAACAGGGTGGGGTGGGAGGAAATGAGAAACAACAAAAGAAGGGAAGTTTTTTTTTTTCCTTCTTCCTTTTTTTCTTTTTGAAAGAAATTTCTGGTAAGGTGGTTTAAAGCATTTATCCTTTATCGGAATCACCCTTGGGAAAAATGCTGCCATCTGATGAGATTTTGTTTTTCTCCTTCAAGAAGGTTTTCTCCAAGAAAACCTCTTGGTAAGCTCAAACTATCAAAAGACATGACTCTCTTCTCACACTGCAGGCTGAAGGTTGTAACATTTTACCAAATGTAATTTGTTCATTTTCAGGGAAAGATCATTAAAACTTTTTACTCCTTCACTTTAAAATTATGATTAAATCCTTAAAGTAAGGGAAGAAAGAGGAAGGCAATGATAAGAACATTACTACCATAACTGAATGTGATCATATGCGGTTATTTCAATTTTCATTTACTGTTTTTTTCCTCCTCTGCTGTGAATACCAAACTTCTTCATATCACAAGACAAGATCAACTCTATACACTTCTCTTCAGGAGCAAGATTACACAAAAAACGAAAACAGAGGAATTACAGAAGAGGTGAAAGACAGTTGTTGTTTTCCCTATTATCAACTAAAGTTTAAGCAGGTTAATAAAAAACACAGTTATAAACCTTTACTTGACACTGATACACTCCCTTTGCAACTGTCAGTGTCAGTCACCACTTACCTACTAAACAGTAAGTATAGTGGAACATTATGTACCCCAAAGAGATGAACTCCTAAACCAAGAACCACTGTACTGTAATGCAAATGGCCTCAGTTCTTGAATATAAAATATTCTTAACAAAAACATTCCCCTATCATGCTTTCTGTATTTGTTAAATGCTCACCCACTGTAACACAGTCCTTCTGCCTCTCCACCTTATCCGAGCCCCTACCAAATTCTTCTGTAGGGGAAAATTATTGACAAAGTTTCATGTGACAGTATTAGATCTCTTTATGAGAAACATTTCAATAATCACAAAATGTATTTTAAAATTATTCTTTCAGTTATATTAACAGTAACTCAAAGACAAAACATTTCTTAGGATATTTTAACAGTAACAGCAAAAAACAAAAATGAAAAAACAAAAACCTACCAAGTGCCTACCCAATGCAGTACATGGCATGTTCTTCTTCTTTATCTCATTTAATTAAAGAGCTGAAAGATCTGAGAAACTTTGGCTTATCTTTCAGCTTAAAACTTAGCCTTTTTATCTTGTATTTTTACACTGATCATGTAACAGAAACATATCAACATCAAGACCACATACCCTGTGATGACAAAATCCAGAGCAAAGTGACAAAAGACAAAATTCAAAACAAAGTGGCTTAGAGTACCAAGTATTGCAGCATATAAACCCATACCCTTGAAAAAGGACACCCGAGTTCTGCAGTATTTTTGAATATCAAAAAATCTCTTTCAAAGCTACAGGTTATATAGGTTCCCAGAAGTCAAGTCATACATAGCAATAGCTAACTAACATTTTTTTGACTAGTGTGTTAACTGTTTCACCTAGATTGATTTATCAAATTTTCATAATAATCCTACAAAGAAGATACTATTATGATCTCCATTTTACAAAAGAGGAAACTAAGAAACAGAGAAAGTTAAATTATTTGCCCAAGATCACTGGTGACAATGAAATTTAAAATAGCCTATCTGACACCAGACGGCAGAATTCTAGTTACCTATCTACCTACCTTTCACTTATCAACAAATAAGTGATCGAGCCCTCAAACACCACCAGACAGACTTACAAACCATGAATGTCCAACTTCTTTCTCTCTTCTCACATACAAAGCATACAAAAATCTTACCAAAAAGAACCGTATCAATTAATAATCTAAGCTTCCTAAGCCATCTTAATACTATTCACATTTTTATATAAAACCTGAGTCAAATTTGATTCTAGAAAAGGTTCTTTAAAATGTTCATCTTTTTAACAATAAGACCTATACTGAGGTGAGATGTTTTCTTTATAGACATACTAGACAAATAATCATCCACCCCAGCCTTCCTCATTCTTCAAACTCTTCTGATTTAATTGTGTCTTTTTTCTGTTTCCAAAGTCCAAGATCTCTGCCCATTATATCTAAAATCACCCACCACCCCATGTCCCACAAATGAATACAAATCTGGCTCATATTCAAATAATAAAGCTGGAAAGGACCTTAGAGAGATCAGCTCATCTAATCACACTTACTCAGAGGCAGACACAAAACCAGGACAATGTGCACAGTCCCCCTGAAGCTGGGCCTGCCCCAACCTACCAAGTCAATTACTGGCCAAGGTTACAGCGGATACTTGTAATGGAGAGCACCAGCAGTCCATAGGAGTCCATAGCTTAGTGCTCTCCATTACAAGTGTCCCCTGTTCCTTTTGTCTTGCTGGCAGGAGGGACGCCAGGTAGGAGACAGTCCAAACAAAGGCTATCTTTTCTACTGGATAAATGGAATTTCAATTCTCTCTTACCTTCCTTTGCTCATAGAAAGGTCTTTGGGTTCATGGTTTACATGACACCACTTTTGTTAATTCTCTTTTGTTATGCTACCTACTTTTCAAGTATTGAACTAATAGCAACAACAATAAAAGCATCACTAGTACCAGAAGACTAATAAGGAAAGTACGGTTGTTGGGTTTTATACACAAATAATACCTGAAAGTCTTTATAGGCTTTCTCTGCAATGCTATGCAGAGTACATTACAAAAACTACTGTTGTAATCACTGGATTTGTGGCTCTAATATGTCATATACCATTTTGAAAATTTACTACCTACTGTAAAGTTTTCCAATTATAACTCTTCATTCCAGAAGACTTTTCAAGGTATACCTTTGAATAAACACATCAAATTGAACAAGAATTTTATTAAAAGAAAGACATACTTTACAAATCATATATAAATGAGAGGGAGCAAGAGGCAGATAAAAGGAGAATAAACAAAGTTACCTAAAGAGAAAGACCATCTGTGACAGTTTCATGTAGAAAGAGCTTTCAGTGGTGCCTTATGAATGCCATTTGGTCTTCTCATAAATCGGCAAACATTCTAAAAAGGTGCCTTTTAAAATTTTGACCACTATAAGAAACACACACACCCTCTCTGAAATAAAATTTTCATAAGCCATTACTTGCCCATACTAATTATAATGTTTTCTGATTTTTTTAATGCTAGCAATATGTTAATTTATTTCATAGCTCACCAGTGAATCACAACCCATGATTTGAAAACCTCTATACTGGAAGAATTGCAAAGTGTCAGAATATAAAAAGACAAAGCTGCTAAATGTGACAATTTTGATAGACTAGTTAATCACAACCCAAAAGCATTTCAGGGTGATTCGAGACAAAAGTCAAACACACAAAAAAAGGTCCAAGTAACATCTGCATTAAGAATAAGTTTCAAATTAAGAGGAAAGGTAAGAAGCAAAGAAAGAAAAATAGATAATTGAGATATTGGAACGAACATACTCAACTCTCATCTCCATTCCACAAACTATGACTATAAAGCCTTTACCAAATACTGGAACAAATTTTCCCAGCGTCCAGTATTTTATATGCTACTGTCCTAATCTGATCTTCTACTAAAATTTTGAGATTAGCTATAGAGAGTAGGGAGGTCTGTGGACCACTGGGGATCAGTGTCAGCACCATGTCCTGACCCTGACTGGCTTTCTACCCAGAACAGTGCAAACCCGGGACAGCAAATCTGCTACTACAGCCTTCTAGCCTTTGCCAGCATTTAAACTAGAGACATCTGTGGGCAGCCCAAGGGACAGAAAGAAAAGTATTCTAAGATTGCCAGTAATTTTTTAGCCAGATAGCTTCCTTGACCACTGCCTGGAAATACGGTCAAGCCAATGTAAGGAGATTATTGGGACTGATCATTACTAATAAGTAACTGAAAAAAGGCCAAAATTAGAAAAAATACGAAAGTAAGGAGATAACTTCAAAGTAATGTTTATTCTTCAAAAACATTATCAAATACTTTTGAATTAGTAACAACCCTGTCACTAGAAGCGTTAAGGTTTATTACAGAGGTTAAAATAGATAATCGGAAAATCCCTTCCACTGCTGAAAATCTGTAATTATAAGTTTAAACCCCAATATCAAAAAACACCTTTTGGGGTATTAGATGGTCAGATGCTCTCTTAGGCCTCCACAAAGGATAATCCTACAGATCAGCAAAAACTTGTAGTGAAGATCACATACCCCACCCCTTCCAAATCAGTGGCTAAACAATCAAGAAAAAAATTAAATATTCTCTTTTCAAAATACTACTGCCAGGTTTTACAGGTATACACAAATGTTAAAATTTATCAAATTATACATTTTAAATATGTGTAGTATATTGTTACATCATTTTGCCTCAATAAAACTGGTTTAAAAAAATACTGTCACCAGCCTTCTATCAACATAAACATGCCACTTCATTCCAATGATCAAAACACCAACATTATAGCCCTAATATTTTCTAAGTTTCTCTTTTAAATTTATTTTCCCTTGTATTCAAGTCTTATTATATTCTTCTCATTTTCCTAAGTCATCACTCATTGGAAAGCACAGATACCAAGCTTTGATGAGCACCGAAATTTTCTGCTGCTATTCAAATGACCCATTATTATGCTATGGAAAGATCTTTCCTTTAACAACTTAAGTAACAGCCTAAAAATCTGCAGATTCCTTAATGACTTCATTTCCTCCTTCCCATTAATTAAGGAAATGCATTTCTAGGCCAGATCTACCCCTGTGCTACCACTTTATGGTTCAGCATTCATTTTCTTCCCCCATTCTTTATCACAAAGCTATCTGAAATAAAATCTGAAAATAAGGGAAAGGAAGAAAGCCAATAAGAACTACTCACATCAGATTTAGAGGATATATTCTCCTCCACATCTGAATCATTGGGATCCACAATATCATCAAATGGCGGTAATGTTGATTTCTTCTTCTCTGTTGTCTCACTTTCAATTTTGACCTTTCCCATCTTGACATGAGATTTATCTTTTATCTGTTTTTTGTCAGCAGAACAAGTGAGTATCAGTGGTGGTGCGCTAGAAAAACTTTTAAATAAAGCCTCTGAGCTACTCTTTTTCCTTTTTTTGGCTGAGAGTTCTTCAGAATCTGAAATGGGTGGCCTTTTACTAGGAGCCTTCTTATCTTGTCCACTGGTGATGGTGAGTAAATTACTGTCTGGTTTTGGCTCTTTTGACATGGGTTTAGGTTCCTTGAAGGCCATCTTAGGAACTATTTTCTCTTCTTTCAGTGGTTTATTTTCTTTGGGTTTCTTAGAGGATTCTTTGGAAGATTTGTTGTGATCCCTGGAAGGTTCTTTGAAGGCACTTTTATGTTCTCTGGAGTCTTTAGAAGGTTTTTCCTTGTGCTCCTTCATTAATTTGTGAGGCTTTGAAAAACTGGTACTACTGCTGCTGCTGCTGCTGCTACTGCTGCTGCTGCTGCTGCTGCTGCTGCTGCTGCTACTGCTGCTGCTGCTACTGCTGCTGCTGCTGCTGCTGCTGCTGCTGCTACTGCTGCTGCTGCTGCTGCTGCTGGTATGAATACTCCTATTAGGGTCCTGCAAAAAGGGGAGAAGAAAATGAAACTCTCAAAACTAAATAGCAATGAAGAGTCAAAAGAGAGCTACATAAAATGATCCTTCTTTTATTGCTCTCAAGCTATCATTAAAATACCAAAAATATTTTAATATAAACCAAAAACCACAATATAACAGGTGAGAATAGTGTATGCGAGAAACACAGTGACAGTAGGTTATTATCAAAGAATGTAATGAGGAAAGCTGTTTTCTTAATCATTTGAAGCATGGAGTTTTAAAACATTTCGATTCGACAAATGTTAACTGCTGCTTGTCCAAGAAGATACAAGGATGAATAAGACATGGCCCCCACTCTTAATAACTATGACGTATCTAAGATTGATAGTTGTCGACAACCAAAAGAAGGGAACTATTTAATTCTGTTGGGAGCATAGGGCGAAGAATAGTTCAAAAATTCATAAAGAAGTAACATCTGAATTAGGTCCTGGAGGATAAACAGGTAATTACTAGAATGAAAAGAATGGAAAAGTACTTAAGAGACCAAGGACCAGAATAAACTAAAACAACAGGGAGCATTTGGGGAACACCACCCAGCTATAGAACAAGATTGAGAAGGAGGCAGAAAAATAGCCCAGCTTCACATAGTAAGGTCAGATTACATTAAATTTCAAATGGCTTTGCAATATAAGGAATCATAAAACCCCCCAAAAGAAATAAAGTAATTCTCAATTTGAGATAAAAAGCAATTATTTTTATGCTGTACAAAATTTCATCAATTAAGAACTATATCTCTCACCCACTAGGAAAAAAATAAAAGGAAGTTAATAGAACAAAGATTTCACCTAACCATCAAATGGACTAGAAAGTCTTTAGCAATTACTGTGTTATGATCATGAGAAAAGAGGTAATAACTGCCTATTTCATTTTAAATGTGATCAATTTTTCCACTCACATAAACACATCAGAATATATAACCTATATATAATCTCTCTGTTTAGGAACAAAATCTAAGTCCATACTTACCATATTTGTGAACCTCTACCATTAATAGTAAGAATAAGAAACAGAGTAGATCCTGGACATGCAAAAATCCACATCAATACTAAAAGAAGAGCTCTTTCTTGCTTACTTCCACCTCCTAATGGAACCAAAGACAAATAAATGTCCAAATTTTCAACTAGAATTTACACCTTCAGGCTTGCTTATTATCTTTCACCTCTAACTTACCCACTTAAGCCCAATGATACGTAAACCAATCCTATGTCCCTTAAATATCTAGCATGACACAGGACAGTAAGCAAGCAGGGGCTATGCTTTTCACTAAAATGAACAATCTACTTATTGGGTCTATGCAAAAACAAAACAATGAAAAATATATACATAGGTACATGTATAAGAATCACAAACTAATATCCAAATGAAAACTTATTGTTCTATATTAGTAGAAATATATTTTTTGGTTTCTTAATACATTTTTTTGTCTTATTTGCTCAACAACAAAATGACACATAACAAAATTATTCCATTTATTTCCTGGAGTGGTTTCAAAATTCTAAAATGGATGAAGTTACTAAGCAAAGACTTGTTTTTATGCATCAAATTAGATAATTCCTTAGAAAACATCATAATCTGAGATTTAAAAGGAAAATTCTAAAGATAGGATTCATATTACTGAAACTTCATTATTTTATAAATTCTATTACAAGACATTTCCTGTCATGTTAAGCAATACTATGAATAATTAAAATAAAGTATAATGGACAAATTAAATTAAGGAAGAACATTTTGAAATCTAATATCCTTGAGTTTTTTTCAACTGGCTTGTTGACCCACTGAATTTTGAAAATTTGCAGTCAGTATTCTAATGATGGCTCTAGAATACTCAAGTATCGCTGTTTAATATTCAACCTATATGAAGTATTATATACATATTTTGTAAATAAGTTTTAAAAGCATATAATTTTTAACCTACCAACATATCTCTAATGTTAAGTATTAAAAAACAGCAATATTCTAGTACCAGGAAGGAAAATAAAACTTCTGTATAGGTCCTTCCATGATGTTTTTTTAAAATCCTTCTTTAGAACAAACTGGAATTCTTAAATTTATGGTACACATTAGTATCTGACGCAGCTTTTTGTGTCATAAAAAAGTTAAGTTCCTTTTTTAATTACATTCATATAATGCTAGGTACAAAACTCTAGAAATACATCTTTTTATAATGTTTTACTTCTCATGTTGGTTCGGGTATTGAATGTCTACTGTTACCTTTTTATCCACTCAACAAATCTTGGTATAAGCAAGTGACCCAGACATCTTGTTCCTTCCTTTTTTGTAATTACCACCTCAAGAATCTTTAAGCTAAGAGAACAAAAGTTATGAGGACAAATACATTCCATAACAATGTCTTAAATAAAATGTAAAAAATAAAAGGAGAGAGAGCAGTTTTTAAGGCAGCAGTTTCTTTGGCCTGGGCCCATGACAAATGTCAAAGTTCAAATATATTGTCACCAGTCTCCATGTTGTACATGTAATAAATGTAAAACAGTAGCTCAGATACACAGCCAGATATTAAATTGTCACTGACACAGAATAAAAGCTTTCACTGATTTTCAGTCTATCTGATATTTATATATATCATATATTTATATATTTTATATATATATATGTGGGGGTCTTGTCACCAGTCTCCATGTTTGTACATGTGATAAATGTAAAACAGTGGCTCAGATACACAGCCAGGCATTAAATTGTCACTGACACAGATTAAAAGCTTTCACTGATTTTCAGCCTATCTGATATTTTTATACATTATATGTAAATATATATAAATTATATATAAATATATAATGTATATTTGATATATATATAAAATATATTATATATGTGGGGGTCCTGTCACTGGCTTTTTAAATGTTTCAATTAACCATTAACCTCAATATTAAGTACCACCGAGCAGCACAGACTAATTACCATTCAATGCAAAGTTTACACATGCATAATTCAAATTCTCTTTGCCGGAGGCTGATTAGGACAAACTGAATATCAAGCAATGTAACACAGAGAGCATGTGTGCATAATTCAAATCTCAAATATTTAAGGCAAATGATTGTTTAAACATAAATATACATATATTTGCACTAACTTTACAACCTGTGACTATAGGATACAACATTTTCTCTCATCTATTCAGATTGCACTGAATGCTTCCTTGTTTTAAATTTTTGGAACAGAATGGGTATCTTTAATGTTTAATCTCTTCTAATACTACCTGTCAGCAATTCAAGTAGAGGACTTAAGAAAAAAATCGGAACTACTGGCCAGAATAAGGTTTTCTGATTATATGTGGCTTTCAGTTTCCATGTTATCTTCATGTCTATTTCTAAGAACCACTGACAACTCACAGCTGATTCTTGGCTCCTGTTTCTTCCCGCTGGCCATCCCTCTTATTTTTGGTCTCTGTCCTACTTTAACTGGCTTCTGTCTCGTGAAAGATTTTCAGATCAATCATATTTTGTTCAATGAAATTTGCATATAGACAAATAAACTCTCTCAGAAGAGTTTTACTTATCGAAACCAACAAACTCTCTGAGAAGTTTATTTGTTCAAACTGTATTTTTACAAGGACACTTCCTAAAAACTGTAGTGTGGTCCAAGAGGTTATGCATATGTAGGGATAGGAAAAACCATGATAGTCAAAGATAAGGTTCCGAAATAAAAGTCTCCTCTTTAATGTCATTGAACACACAATGAATAACACAGAGAGGTGACATGCCATCTGAAACTACAAATAGTTCTGTGCAGTGGCAGTATCGTAGCCAGTGAGGTTTATGCGAGGCACAATTACTGCTAACTGAAACTACGAATGGAGTATTAAAATTCAGAATTCTGGGGTCAGGGGAAACCTTGAATTTGATTTACTTTTCCCACTTCAATCCCAAATCCAACCCCATTTACCTCTCTTGAACTAGTCAGCTTTAGGGGGAGCAGGCAGTGGCCTGAAGAATGTGGCCACAGACTTATGGGCATCTTGAGAAAAATAATTGGTGCAGGATTTGCTCTGCTTGAGCCAAAAGAGTTTGTTTGTTTTTTTACAGATGGGGTCTTGCTGTGTTGCCCAGGCTGGAATGCAATGGCTAGTCATAGGCATGATCACTACATGCTACAGCCTGGAATTCCTGGGCTCAAGTGATCCTCCTGCCTTGGACTCCCAAGAAACTGGGACAACAGGTACACGTGCCACCATGCCCAGCTTCCAGAAGAGTTTTGCACACACAAGTATGGCC
Organism: Chlorocebus sabaeus; assembly: GCF_047675955.1. NCBI lineage: Eukaryota > Metazoa > Chordata > Mammalia > Primates > Cercopithecidae > Chlorocebus > Chlorocebus sabaeus. The sequence goes on from NC_132915.1 coordinate 49,699,078, forward strand.
AGCCTTCCCAGCACTCAGAAGGCACTTGATACAGGAGGAGAGTCTGCTCTTAGGGCTGCAGAATGTAAGGAGATCAGAAGGAAGGCACAGAATCCTCTAGGTGTATAAACAAGAAATAGATAATATGCTTGTTGCTACTGTGCAGGTTGAGATGCCTGTACCTTTCATCACTTATAGAGTTCCAACAGCCTAAAGTCCCCTAACAGCTCAACCTCAACCCCAATGCACATATAAGTGACATACTTTAGTGTAGGAGGAAATAGGAGGAAGCAGATCTAACAGATTTTCTGGAGGCGAAAGATGAAATATTGAGGTCAAAAGCAGTATGGCTACTTAAGGAAAATCAAGTAAAGTATAAAAAATAACTTCTAGAAAAAATGTTTAATTAAAAACTAAAATTTAAACATTTATATTCTCAAGCTGAATAATTCAGTAGATAAAGTAGAAGATCGATGCTGACTGGCAGTATAAAAGATCAAATGAATGAAATCTCAAAGCATAAAGTAAAAATACAAAGTGGTGAAAATCATAATGAGAAAAGAGAAGAGCCTTGAATGGATCAAGGAAACAGAACATACAGCCATAAGAAAAGTTCTGGAAGGAGGAAAAAGAGAAGACAGAAGAGGTAATAATTAAAGCAATATGGATAAAAATTTTCACAAACTAAAGAGAGGACTGAATTACAATCTCACAGAGCTCTCCGAGATCCAGGCAAAGATAATAAGAAATGACGCCCAGGAAAAATCACACTACAATTCCTATACTTTAAAACAAAAAAAAAAGGAAAAAAAAACCTGACAAGTATTCAGGAAGAATAATTACTTAAAATTGAATAACAATTAAATTCACATTGTGCTTCTCATTTGTAATACCGAAATCTAGAAGAAAGAACAATAACATCCAGACAGCTGGGAGAAAAAGTACAACCCAAATATCCTACACACACAGGCCGGTGTGAAAGAAGTATTTGCCAAAATTTCAGAATTCAAATAGCACATCAACCACTGTCCCCGCCAAAGGAAAGGACTTGAGAAAAGAGTCTAGTCAAACAATAACTGAACCAGAAATGTTTTATGTGTGGGAAAGGGAAGAAATGGGGGGTACAATGTATCTTGCACAATATACAGACTTAAATCTAAATGAAAAATAAACTGTAATATAAGTCCTCAACATGAATTCCTGACACAGAAAAGTCTAACAATCTGGACCTAAACAACTACATGATTTCCACAGAAATTTAGGAATGAAAGAGAAGGATTAGGGTGTCAAGGTGAAAGAAAGTGCTGATATCTTTTTTCATGTTAAAGTGAAAGAAAAATTGGATTATGAGCAATTAGAAAGGAAGGTGGTCAATTATGAAATGGACAAGTGAAGAACTGTCACATAAACAAAGGGAAAATGGAAAATGAATATCAACTTGAAAATATAGGCAAAATTAAGAAAAGTGAAAAAAGTCACATATATAAATAATGAACAAAGTGAAAAGACAGTAATAAGATCAAGTGTAACTTAGAATAAAAGTGAAAGAACTGAATTCCCCCTCTCGAAGATAAACTGTCAGACTGGGTAAAAAAAAAAAAAAAAAAAAAAAAAAAATCAGATAAAGGCTGCTAAAAGAAATACTTAAAATCAACTGAAAAACGTTTAAAATAATGGGATGGGCAAAGAAATATCAGCTAAATGCCCCCAAAAGAAAGTATGAGTGCTAGATTAATATCAGATCATGTAGAATTCAACATTAAGAGTACTAAATAGGATAAAAAATGTAAAAATTCAAATTACATAAAGCAAAAGGTATTTAATAAGAATTTAAAAATACTTAAATGAGAAATCAATATATCTTTGTCATAAATTGACAGATCTCATAAAACACAATGATTACAGACATAGTTTAATTGACCAAAACAACCCACGTGCTGATTTAATAATTATACATAGAGCTTTTCTATCTCTTGAATAAAGTTTAGAAGTTTTATATGTATCCACAGCACACTGATAAAAATCAATCATAAGGTAACATAAGCATTAAAATACTGCTTTTAAAATGTTTGTATAGATTACATTGGCTGGCTATACTCCAAGAAAATTAGAAAATTAGGCCAGGCGCAGTGGCTTATACCTGTAATCCCAGCAGTTTGGGAGGCCGAGGCACGTGGATCACTTGAGGTCAGCAGTTCAAGACCAGCCTAGCCAACAGGGTGAAACTCGATCTCTATTAAAAATACAAAAATTAGCTGGGCCAAGTGGCGGGTGCCTGTAATCCAAGCTATTTGAGAGGCTGAGGCAGAACTGCTTAAACCTGGGAGGTGGAGGTTTCAGTGAGCCGAGATTGTGCCACTGCACTCCAATCTGGGCAATAGAGCAAGATTCTGTCTCAAAAAAAAAAAAGAAAGAAAGAAAGAAAAGTAAAGACAAAATAAATAAATCAAAAGAAAACAATGAAAATAGCGCTTCATATAAAAAAAACTCTGGAGGCACAGAAAAACATGTGCTCAAAGGAAAATTCATAGCCTTTATTGCATTTATTATTTAAACAAAAAAGAAGACGTACAAGGAGAAGAGAGAAACTAAGTACAAAGCTAAACTTAGTATTCACTTTAAGAAACTGGGAAAATATCCACAAAACATGCAAACATTATAATGCCCAACATAATGAAGAAAGTAAAAGAAACAAATTTTACCAACATTAGTGCTTTAATTATATAATTGTATAATGTCCTGACATATATGTCTAGTATTCCAATCCTAAGGAGAAAGTTGTCAAGTTAATTGTGACTTAAAGAAAATTTATAATATACTTTTCCACATTAACTGAAAGAAGTGAAGTTTCTTGCATGTAAAATTTCTTGAATGAAAAGCCCGGATTTTCCATAAAAGGAATAAGATTAATGAGGAGACAGCAATTTATAAACATGTCAAAATAGGTAGTTAAATAACAAAAGAATCAACCCAACAGTTGGCAGAGAAAGACAGAGAGAATGTACTAAGGGAAAGAGTGAAGTAAAATGGACTGCTGACGATTTTTATAGGATTTTTAGCAAGATATGACTTCATATTGTAAATGTTTTATTAAAAATTAATGTTATAATAAAATTATAAAACAGAAAACACCTTAACAATTGGTAGGATTAATGCTTTTTAAAGAATCAAAACTTATTTAAACCTCAAGTCTAAACAGAGCCAGAGACCCAAAATCTAACACGTCCCAGTCAATGGGCAGAGGACTAAAAGAACATGCCACAAGTGGAAGAGAAAAGGCACTTGAGAAGCGCAAGAGTCTTTCGTTCAAAACAATCTACGTGGCCAGTGCACAAAAAGGACATAAAATATTTATACACACTCAAGTAAGAAAAATAAAGGTCTGCTGTTATAAACACAATGCTTTGAAAGGTTTTACTTGTTTCGACTTTTCAATAATGTCCCATTTTTAAGGTGACATTCAACCAGAAAGTTAAGAGGGAACTCTATAATATATCCTCGCAGATCCAAAATAATAAAGTCATTTCTAGACCTGGCCAGGGAAGAGCAGCAGTTTTACAAAACTGAAGAATTACATCCTTAAATTCCTCGATTTACCCAGATCTGTAAAATAACCAATATAGATATAACCACGCTTACAGAAATACAAATAAGTCTGGATTTTGCACTAATGACAAAAGATACAGCAATCATCCTAACAGTTAAGCAAGAACCAACACATAACACAAAAGAGCAAAAGATGATGCTGACCGTTCAAGGAGAGATTCGAGAGAATAACAACAGATTCCCCTCAGCCACACCTGACTACGAATTCTGCCAATTATTTATTAGGAAAAACAGGCCTTCATAGCAGCTGCAAAGAGTAGTGACTTCTGGGAAACAAAAGAAACCCACCTGAAAACTAAAGAGGAGATCAGTATTAACTAATCACTTTAGGAACGTCATCTGGTAGCAATGTGGGACAGTGGTGGTGACAATGATGGTGACAGTGGTGGCAGCGGTAATAGCTTACTGAATACTTACTAATCCAGACTGACGTAGAAGCTTTATCACTGTTAACTCAACAATCTTGTGAAATAGCTATTATTAGCCCCAATTTATAAGTGAGGAAACTGAGGTACAAATACCAATGTGCCCAAAGACACATATAATAATTAGTGATAAAACTGACATTCAAGCCCCCAGTTAGTCTGACTTCTTTTCTTTGGAGATGGTCTTGCTCTGTTGCTCAGGCTGCAGTGTGCAGTGACCTCCTAGGCTCAGGTGATCCTCCTGCCTCACCCCTCGTGAGTAGCTGTGGGACGACAGGCATGCACCACCACTATATTTTTATAGTCTTAACCACTATATTTTTATTTACACTTGTAAAGTCAATTGGTTTCAAAATCAGCTGTCGATCTTGCCAATATAACCTGGGCCAGAAATGAAAGAAGATATAGAATGGGGGAGAGGCTCAATGACTATAAAAGAATATCATCAAAAATATGCCTGTTGTCTTGGCAGAACTATACAGATGAAGTTCTATTTATTTCCAGTAGAGGGGGTAAAATATTATTTTTTGGTAGGTGATTAAAAAATGCAATGGGCCCTCCTGGGCTCCTATATCCAAGGGTTCTGTATCCACAGATTCAACCAACCACAGACCAAGAATATTCAGGAAAAGGCCAGGTACAGTGGCTCATACCTGTAATCCCTACATTTAGGGAGGCCAAGGAAAGAGGATCCCTTGAACCCAGGGGTTCAAGACCAGCCTGGGCAACACGGTGAGACCCTATCTCTACATTAAAAAAAAAAAAAAATTAGCCAGGCATAGTGGCATGTGCCTGTAGTCCAAGCTACTCAGGTAGGTGGATAGTGAGCTCAGGAGTTTGAGAACAGCCTGGGCAATATAGTGAGACTTCATCTCTACTAAAATTAAAAAAAACACAAAAACAAAAAATTAGCTGAGTGTGGTGGTGCATGCCTGTAGTCCCACAGCTACTTGCGAGGGGTGAGACAGGAGGATCACTTGAGCCTAGGAGGTCACTGCACTCCAGCCTGAGCAACAGAGCAAGACCATCTCCAAAGAAAAGAAAATATTGGGGGAAAAACTCAAAATAATGCACAATTTTAAAATATAGTATAATAATTATTTACATAGTACTTACATTGTGTTGAGTAGTATAACACATCTAGAAATGATTTAATGTATTTATGCATACAGGAAGATGTGCAAAAATTATATGCAAATACTATGCTATTTTGTACAAGGGATTTGAGGATACACAAATCTTGGTATCTGAGAGGGTCCTGGAACCCATCAATCCCCCATGAATACTGAGAGGCAACTGTAATTTATTTTAAAATCAGAGGCTCTTCTTGTATACATTTCAAGTGGGTTAAACTTTGAGTCTTTTGGTACTAAATAAATATTTTTAAGGTGATAAACTTACTAGTAGAGTTGTGTTCAGAGGGCTCTTGTGATACTGAGAAAAATCAGCCTCTCCTATAATGCCCTGGCAGAGCACATGATGTTTCCAATTATTTCAAAGGGTATCATAAAACTGCAAGATACTTCTCATCTCACATTAAATGTTTTCAAATTCTGAAGTCATAAAAATTTATAGTGCTCAAATCACATAAATAATCACCTCCAAAAAGGATGAGATGGGAGAGGTCACTGTTTTAAGAAAACTGGAGAATCCTGTAAGGGCCCCTATAGGCTGTATTTAGGAAGAAAGAGAATTTGAAATATTTTACACAAAAACAGGCAGCAATAAAGAAAACTAAAAGCTATAAGAATATATGGCTGTGCAATAAAGAAAATCTAACATTTCAGCTGCAAGTAAACAGCTAAAATGTTAGTTTACCTAATGATAACAATAAAGAATATTCAGATTTTCAACTTTTGGAAACTACTCAGCTCTACCACTTGCTAAGTGACTTAAATTTTCTTGTCAGTAAAATGAGGACCATAACATTACCATAATATTACCTATACCACAAAGTGAGCCTAATGATTAAATAAGCTTAATATATGTAAAGTACCTATGTCTGTATATGTGTGTGCACTATAAATAACATGTATATGTAATGTGCTGGGCATAAAGCAGGAACTATGTGAGTGCTTTCAATTACCACCACCACCACTACTGCAGACAAGCACAGAAGACTTAACATTTTTATTACATCGCACAATGTTATCAACCCTTACAATGTAAGTGTCTGAACAGGAGAAGAGAAGGGAAAGAACCTTAGGATAACCCGAAATTACAAAGTTGAGAATCAAGGGACATTGTCTATAGTTGATGAGCCAAGTAATATAGTTCTACATTAAACATCTATAAAGTTATAAAGGTATTCAAGAGATGAATTTAAAATGGTGTCATATTAGGTGTCATTAAAGTGGTAGCATATGGAACAAATGGGTTAGATTCTCAAGTAAAAAAAGCAGCATAGCATATAGTTAGGAAACTCTGGGCATTTGCCTTAGAATTTAAATACAGAAACAGTTAAAATGGTTCCTTCCAGAAAGTCGGAAGGAGGTTCAGGAAGATCAGAACATAGGACTTCTACTTTTTGTTGAACACTTGGCTATTTTTTTCAGCCATGTAAGTGTTATTTTGATATAAATACCTTCAGCTTCACAAATGTACTTTATCCTCTTCCTTTTCATGCACCCATTTGCACTTTAGAGATTTTGTGAAATACATTTTGCATTAGAAAAATAAAAAGAGAAATGATTCAACAATGTGACTAGTATCATTCTATGTTTTAAAAACATTTCAATTTTCCTTCTGATGTCATTTGTTATCTTACTGTTTTTGAGCAAACTACAACCAAGCATCAAGCTACAGATGTAGCTTCTTACTAAGACTGTACTTTGAGTTATATACATTTAGCTTACATCATGAATAAGATGAAAAAAATCTACAAATTATATTTATAATTGAGAAATAGAAACAAATGAAAAAATTTATTTCAACTCTGAAGCAAAAAGAATAAATAGTAAATTTACATTTGCCTAGCCTTTTATTCTAAATAATTTAAGGTAAACTCAATCAATATTTTTTAATATTAAAAATATACTGAAGTACTATATATGCACTTAAATGAAGTTTAAGTGTAAAGTACTGATTGGCAAAAATATTTAATATTTTACAAAATAATATTTTAAATAGACAAAATATATAATGCCCTTTTTTCCTCAAATGGCTATGACTTGTTTCAGCTATGTTGTATGTGCTATAAAATCCTTTTGCTTCAAAATTCAATCTCATTTAAAATTCTCCTATTTATATATACTCCCTGACTTACTATGGCTTAAGTTCTAAATCATAGTTAAGTACTATTAACTGCAAGTTATATTTAGAAGACTGCAGTTTCAAGTAAACTTCTGCTTATCTTTGCGGTTTGAAACTAGAAATTTGAAATAATATTTATATCACTTCTCTTTCTAGGTTTTTGTATATTTAGCTTTGTACAGTTCCTGTTTTATTAAACCAGCTTAAAAACACATTGGCCAGATCATTCTGGCCTTCTTAGTACTAGCTTGATTTCTGATAATTAGGCTTGATAAATAATCATTAAATAACAGAAAATAGCCAATCTTCAGATTATATTACTAATCACAATAGAATGGCTAGAAGTATAAAATGAAAAACAGTACCTGACACACAAAAATTTAATAAATATATTGCACAAATAAAAGCCCAAAGAGATGCAACTGAACAATGGGAAAATATAATCAGGTTTATGCTATCTTGTTACCTTCTCTCAGTAGTTATTTAATACATATTTATGAGGTCTCCAGCATACACAAAGGACTATGCTGAAACTGTTAAATGCTGTGGCTTTGTAGAAAACAACTTGTCTAATTTGGGCAATATGGTGGACTCCGGGGGTTCTTACTACGATACAACTAGATATTAGATAATTACAACGAAACTTCATTGCTGGGCCTTTAAAAAAATAAAGAAAAAGTTCAAGAATCAAGAGTATATGAAAGAGAAATAGAAAGATAAAAGGCAGGCCATAAAATGTGAACTATAATCATGCAGGAAAGATGGGGTTGCCCAAAGGACACAAGCATGGCTGTGTTCTCCTGGGTCTCTAAAGACCAAACCTGGGCCCTATAGCACATTTGGAGACCTAAACCTCAGGGTCTCACAGAAACCAAGAATAAGCCTTTACAAATCTGCTGTTGGGGAAAAATGCTCTGAATTCAGGTCTCAGGAGTTCCAATGTTTACCTAAATCAAATATGAATTCACAATTTAAAAATATTCCTGAACACAAAGAAGCAAGTCACCATGATATGAGGTAAAAGGACCTTAAAGACTTCCTATAGGGAAATCATCAAATGCAGACTATAAATAACTATATATGAAGTATAAAAAGGAAAAACATTGGAATCCCAAAAGCGCCCAAGCAATAAGAAATTAATAAGAATGACTGGGCCACTGAAAAGAAACAAATAAGACTTTAAGAAATGAAAAAAAAGAAAACACTGTTGGAATCAATATCTCAATGGACTAGTTAAACAGCAGACTGAACACAGTTGAAAAGAATTAGTGAACTGGAAGATAGATATGAATAAACTGCCAGAATACACACAAAGACACAAGAAAATGGGAAATATAAAAGCTATTAAGAGACATGGAGAACAGAATAAAAATAAATATCGAATCAGAGACCCAGAAAGAATAAAGAACATAGGGATACAATGGTAGAAATTTTCCAAATATGATAAAAGTCATGAATCTACAGATAAACCAAGAATAATATAAAAATAATACACATAAATTAAAAGAATTTAATCCTAGACACATTATACTAAAAATGAAGAACACCAACAAAAAGACTATAAAGACAGTAAGAAACAAGAGATCATGTATTAAAAAAAGAACTAGTGGTACACTGGTGCAAGCTAATAGAGGTTTGACTGGGAGCCAACTGTTAAATTTTTAGGAATTTTTTTTAGCAAGTTTTTAAACAGTAAATGCACTGCAAATATTAAACAAGACTATTATTTTATATAATATAAAATTATAAGCAGAGAAATATTAAAAGCAGTAGTAATCAATAATCAAAACTCAGTACTTTCTAATTAGTTTACTACACATTATTATTAGCTGTTTTCTTGAGGTAATTCTCTCTGTTGTATCAGAATGGCAGAAATAATTCATAACTGTATGTTCTTCCCAACTTTGCAATAACTGATATAATATGGTGAGAGTATTTCCACCACAGAAATACCAAACACTAAAAATCATAACTTTTTCCCTCAGAAAGATAGTTGCTAAACATTAGCACAACCCTAAATCAGACTTACACCAGACTTCACAAAAACAATAGAAAAATATTTTCAAATATTGAAAGGAAGTAGGTAAAAACCTAGAATTGTAAAACCAGAAAAAACACTTTCATAATAGGGGTAACAATCAAAACTTTATAGATTAATACAAACTGAGTGTTTACTAGCAGGAGCCTTTTAGTAAAAGAACATCCACAGGATTTATATCGGGAATAAGGAAAACTAGTTTAAGAAGAAATTATGGTAATACAATTATGTTAACATTTAAAAACCTTTTTATTTTTTTTAAAAAACTACATATTTGGAATTATAAAAATATACTTCAATAATTTTCAGGTTAAAGAAGAAATTAAAATAAAATTTTCAACTTCATCATATTGAATGATTAAGAAAATGATACATTAATTTTGTGGAATTAAAACAGGACTTGAAAAAATTTTAGCCACCAATCCTTGTCTGTGAAGAAAATGATGAATGATAAATGAACAGAAGAATAATAAACTCAAGCAAAAGAAAGACTATAAAGTTTTTGTAGCCCTAATAAAACAGTCAACAAAGCCTAAAGGAAAGAACTTTGAAAAGAACTAATAAAATTCACAGTCCTCTCTGAAAGACTGAATTAAAACAAAGGAGAGAAAGTGTAAATGGAGCACAGGAAGAAAAAAACAAGAAAACATCTACAAGTATAGCACAGATAAAACAGATAAGAATATATTATAAATAATTTTATTTCAACAAACGTGAAAGCAAATCTTTTTGGGGAAAATATAACTTACCCAAGCTGACTCACCCCAAAAAATAAAAATTAGGAAGAATCCTGTATTAATATCAAATAAGTAGTTTGAAATCTTCCTACAAAGAAAACATCAAGCCCACAGGGTTTTAGAAGCAAGTTCTAGGAAAAGATAATTTTAACGTTAAAGGAACTCTTCTAAAGAATAGAAAAGAGAAGCAGCTATGGTAGTTCATGCCTGTAATCCCAGTGGTTTTAAGAGGCCAAAGTGGGAAGAGTGCTCTCTTGAGCCCTGAAGTTCAAGACCAGCCTGGGCAATATAGCAAGCTCCTATTGCTAAAAAAATTTTTAAATTAGCCAGGCATGGTGGCACACACCTATAGTCCTAGCTAACCAGCAGACTGAGGCAGGAGAATCCCTTGAGCCCAGGAGTTGGAGGCTGAAGTGAGCCATGGTTGCACCACTGCACTCCAGCCTGGGCAACAGGGTGACGCCCTGTCTCTTAAAAAAGTAATAATAATAGAAAAAAGGAAACATATTTTATTTCCTGTGGTTATTAATATTATCAAAGCAACAAATCCTACCAAGAAGAGTAAGAAAAAGAAGCATATGGCCTAATCTAACTCAAGAATATAGATGCAAACATTTTTGAACAGAATATTAGCATAACTAATCCAATTGTAGGGAGAAAAAAAAAAGGAAAAAAACCTAACAGATCAAAACCAAATTGAGTTTAATCCCAAAATTCAAGAGTACTTTGGCATGATAAAAATGCTTGTCAAGCACTGCTTTAACAGATTAAAGAAGAACAAAACCATCTGTTCATCTCAACAGATACTGAAACGTTTTCTGATAAAATTAAAAATTCATCCATGGTTTTTCAAAAAATGAAAACAAACAAAATTCCTTACAAACATGACTAGGAGATAAATTCCTTAACTTGACAAAGAGTAGCTACCAAAGTCCCATGGAGACAATATTCTAAATAGCAAATTATTAGAATCAGTCCCTTTGTAATCAGGAGTTTTTACTGGTATTCCTACTGACTCAGGACTGCAAAATGTAGTGTGTGGGGGTGGGGGGAGGATAGGAAAATTAGAAATAAGACAGATATATGTCATTATTCACATTTAATTGTCCACACAGAAATACAAAAGGACCTGTAAAGAATTAATACGTTTAGTAAGATGTTCAAAGTCATATCAATATCCTAGGGTAGACTGTATATTTGCACATTAGGAACAAACAGGAAACATTGAATATTAATATTAATAATAGCAAAACAAAATATACAGTAGCTAGGAATAAATACAGCATAAAACAACACAGACACTTTAAAGACATTCAAGAACATTTAAATAAACTCATTGAGAAACTAGGTTCATAGATGAGAATATTCTTCAACCACAGATTCAATGCAATTTCAATTCAAATCCCAACAGTTTTTTTCACAGAACTTACACTGATTCTAAAATGTATATGAAGACAAAAATGATCTACTAGAACTTGTTACATTATATAGTCAACCTCTTTATGAAATGATAGTAATTACAATATTGTAGTATTGCTACAGAGATCAACAAACTATATCAATGGAACAGAAATGGACACCCTTCCAAACAGACTCACAAATATTTTAAAAGCTGATGTCTGACATGGCAGATCATTGAGGAAAGCATAGACAACTCGATAAAACATGCTGGAGCTGGTTTTCTATATAGGAAAACATTTAAATTAGATTCTTACCTCATACATACATAAAATCAATTCCAGATGTTTGAAAATATTTCAATGTCAGACAAAACTTCTAAAACTTTTCAGAAAAAAAAAATTCACGAGAATATCTATATGACCTTGGGGTATAGGAGAATATACTAAATGGGACATTAAAAAGACCGCACTATTTTAAAAATCTGATAACATTAAGAATTTGTCTATCAAAAGATACCATAAAGTAAAAAAGTCACTGAGAAAACTAGGAAAATACATCAATAGTAAATATAAACAACAATGAACTCATATCTCCAGGATATTAAAAGACCTCTAATACGTAAATAGAAAAATAACTGGAAGACATGAACAAACATTTCACAGAATAAGAAACATGAATGGCCACTGAAATATATGTTCAGCTTCATTAATGAACATATAATCGCTGCAATGCAAAATAAGATAATAATGATACAATTTTATGTGCTTACTAAATGTGCAGAGATGAACAAGTCTGACAAGAAAATAGAACAATGAGATCTCTTTTACATGCTAAAATGAGACTCTAAACTGCTATAACTATTATATAAAATAAACTAAGGCTAAATAGGTGAATGCTCTATGACCCAGCAATTTTATTCATTGGTATACAATCTAAGACAACATTTCTCTGAATGTGGTCGGCAGACCAACAATATTAGTATTACCTAGATGCTTATTAGAAATTTAGATTTTTAAGCCCCACGCTAGACCTACAAAATAAGAATCTCTGCAGCTGGGCCCAGGAGTCCCCATGTTTCTTAATTCTCCGGGTAATTCTCATGTACCCTAGAGTTTGGGATCCACTGAGTTAGAGCAGTATTATTCAAACATAACTGGTTTAGTAAGGCTGGAAAGCAATATAGTGGACTCTATAATTGTTTATAAGTCAACCAGTACAAAATTAAATAGACTGAATTCCATGTAGTAAAGGTAAGCATGGCTTATGAAATTTTTGTCTCATTTGTCCATGCATATCTATGTATATGCGTGTTTGATCATTATGGAAAACCTGTTTCTTACTATGGGTCACGGTCATAAAAGTCTGAAATCTACTGCCCTACAGAAACTCTTGCATGGGTATACTAGACATATGCACAAAAAGGTTCATAATTGCAAAACCAAATAAAAAGGGGTAATCTAGGTATCTAGATAACAAGACAATGAATACACAAGTCATGATATAATCACTCTTTGAACTATATACAGCGGTGAAATAGTAACAAAGGCAAATCTTATAATGCTGAATAAACAAAGCAAGTCAAAGTCATAAAAAATACATATAGTATTATACCATTTTCATAACAATAAAAAAGCAAAGTTGAGCAAACAAAAGAATACATACATTGATGGTAAAACCATGTTTAAAAGCTCAAGAAACTTTCAGAAGGTAATTATATCTAGGGAAGGCAAAGGAATAGAGTGAGAGGCATATACAGTTAAGAGTGGTAATACAACATTTTTATTATAAGAAAAATTCAAAATTCCTGATGTCAAAATCTTCTAGTCTAGGAAGAGAAACTCACATTCAAATTCAGCAGATACTTATTTATTAGCTGCTATGAGCAAAACACACACACAGTGTCTCATTTCATCTTCTTAAAGAGTCCTGTGTGGTAAGTACTTGATAAAGAATAGGCAATCAAGTACGTGCTGAGTGAATAAATGCTTGAATAATTTTATAATACTAAAAGAGAGAGAGTTTGATTATATAGTATGTATTATAGTTCTACCGACAGGAGTTAAATGAAATAACATAACTTTAAAGAGTTACTAATATATTCTTATCTTTTTCACATTATATTACTTATTACCAAAAGTACAATGAGAAAAATAATCAAGTCAAATCACTTTTTTCTATGGAAGTATTATATTGCTGGTCAAAGGTGTAGAAACTAACAAACTGTAGGGCAGAATTAACTAATATGTAATTTCTACAATACCCCTTTGCCCTAAAAAGTGGAGTTAGCTGTATGTGCGGCACATACTGGGTGGGGGAAAAAGTAGAGCTGTCCTAATACAGAAAAAGAAATCACCAAGGCTGGAAAAAAAAATTGCTTTTTTTTTTTTTTTAATCTATGCACTTTAATAAGAACAACAGTTTTAAAAGTGCAAAATGAAAACCTTTTTGTTCATTGAATACATATTGGTGTAAACAAACACACTTGGGAAATGGCTACCTTACAAAATTATTTCCATCCTTCACAAAAAAATATTTCCCTTCAGAGGACTCCTACATATGTACACTTTTGTTCTTAAATTTTGATTCACTGTTGTATCTCTCCAACACCTGGAATAATGGCTGACCCTAATAGGCACATAATAAGTATGTGCCTTTGAATGAATATATACATTTATTGAGTATTTACTATATAGTAGGCACCGAGGGATACCACATCAAATATATTATAGTTCCCATCCACTTGGAGCTAACACAAGTGATTAAATTATGCCCTTTTGCTTCCTGAACAATTCAGTCCAAAAGCTCTTATGTTAGGCCAAGCAAAGTAGGCAACAGTGGGGAGGGGTGGTTACAGGTGGAGAAACATCCGTACAGTGGCTGGGAGCCACTAAAAGGGCCTGCTCTTTGGAGAAATGGCTGAATTCAGAGCAGGGACAAGAAAGTACAAAATGAACTTGACATATCTTTTTATAGAAAAAGTTTAAAAAGTATGCAAAGAAACCAGATTAAAGGGGCTCCCACTGGCCAAGTTAGGAAAATTTAAGTTATCAAAATAAATAATGATAGTAATAGGTTATCACCTATTGAAAAAATATATACCCATGAGTCCATGATGATAAAATAAACATAAGAATAAACTCAAGTTTGATGAAAAATGGGATATTTACATCTTCTCAAAGTACCTTCCAATAAAACACTTATTAATTACAAAGAGAAACTGTACAGTGGAGAAGCCTGGAGGATGCCATTTGAATCAAGTGACGGGTGTTAACATCAACAGTAATGTCTCAATGAAAATCAGGATCATGTGATGCGGTTCAATGAGAAGAGCCCAGATATTCCTACCAAAGATGCATAACATGAATCTAGTTGTGGGGAAATATACATATCCAAGTATGTTTATCTACCAAATAACTGGCCTGAAGTCTTTAAAATCTTCAAGTTCATGGAAGTCAAGGAAAGACCAACGAACTCTTTCCAGTTGACGGAGGCTAAGACATGACAACTAAATGCTATGTATGATTGTAGACTGGATCCTTTTGCTATCAAAATAAAGGACAGGGCCGGGCATGGTGGCTCACGCCTGTAATCTCAGCACTTTGGGAGACCGAGGCGGGCAGATCACGAGGTCCCGAGATCGAGACCATACTGGCCAACATGGTGAAACTCTGTCTCTACTAAAAATACAAAAAAAAAAAAAAAAAATTAGCTGGGCATGGTAGCACGCACCTCTAGTCCCAGCTACTCAGGAGGATGAGGCAGCAGAACCACTTGAACCTGGGAAGTGGAGGTTGCAGTGAGTCAAGATGGTGCCACTGCACTCCAGCCTGGTGGCAGAGTGAGACTTCATCTCAAATAATAATAATAATAGTAATAATAATAATAATAATAAAGGACATTACTGGAACAATCTGCAACAAAGCTGGAGTAGTATCTGAGGATAACAAGTTAATAATGTATCAGTGCTAATTCCTGACTTGGATGGTCATACTGTAGTTACATAAAAGAATGCCCTTGTTTGCAGGAAATAAACTCTAAAGTATTCAGGGACAATGAAGCATCAATATTGGCAACTTACTCTCAAAGAAAGAAAAGCTCTTTGTACCATACTTGTATTACCAGTGTAAATGTGAGATTATTTCCAATTTTTTTTTAATTATAAAGTAAGTAAATAGTATTTGGGGAAGCCCCACACCTCAATCTATGCACAGTGGACTAAGGGACTCTGGGAAGGGCATTGAAATCAGAGGATGTTTTCAAGGGGCCTTCAGTCTGTTTCAATTTGCTCCACTTGGCTGTCTCTCCAACGACCCATAACATACAGTGCAGACCTAAATTGCACCATATTATTCTAAGAGGAATCTAAATACCATCCTGAAAGGAGCAAAGGCTTCCTTATACAAATTAGATTTGTCAGCTAAATCAAGGCTTTTCTAATAAAAGAAAAGGCAGTGGTTTTCTCTTAAAAATGCCAAGTGAGGTTGTTCTTCTATCTATATCACACACAAAAACAAAGCAAACAAAAAACAAGCATAATCTGAAGCCCTCAGTTCATCTCCTCTCAACTAAAATATATTGTCTCGGTTGCAGAAAAATGACAATAAACTTGTAATATATATTCAAAGGTGTATTTGGGAACAGCATTTCCACATCTTATTGGGAAAATCAACTCCATTTAGTAGGATTTGTTGTAGAAACAAGACACACAAGCACTTTGACCATCTAATGATTTACACAAAAGATCAGCTTTCTTAAAAAAACAAAAATGTTGCTTTTGCCATCCTTAGTCTTTAGAGACTCAGAGCCTGCCTGCAGTGGGATGGGGAATGGAGCTCAATAAAAAACTTTCTGGCACCCCACTAAAAGAAGCAGACGTCTGAGTACCACAGATTTTTCTCCCGAAAGCACATGAGGGCAGCCTGGACCGGTGGCTACGAATTTGTTTTGTTTTCCTTCTTTCTTTCTTTTTTAGAGACAGGGTCGCAGTATGTTCCCAAGGCTAGACTCGAGCTCCTGGGCTCCAGCAATTCTCCTGCCTCAGTCTCCTTAGTAGCTGGGACTACAGGTGCTCACCACCACACCCGGTGTTTTTTTAAAAAGAAGAAACTGAGCTAGATTATTTCAATCCTCTTAAAAGATGAGAATTTATTATCCCTTAAAAATTGACCAAGAGTTAAGGCTTGATAGAAAGCAAAAAAAAAAAAAAAAAAATCAGTAACCTTTCACTATACACCCAGAATCTGGCATTAAGTGTGGCCCACAGTAGGTACTCAAATATTTCAAAATGAAAAGTATTTATATGTCATTCAGATAAGGCAAGCGCTAAGCTAAAAAATGCCTCTTGGAAGGACATTTTTATTTTTGTTTGTTTATACACTCAGAGCTACGTAGGCAGAAAGTGGGAGGTGTAAGGATGGTATCTGAAGGAAAAAGGAGTACGGGAAGACTTAGGAAGGTCCTCTCAAACTTGATTTTCAGAAGCAAACTAAATTAGTTTTGTACAGGGAACTTCAATCTATGAAGCAAGAAACAAAAGAATAAAAATCCTCTGCCAGAAGTCTTCCAGGACTTGAAAAGCATCCTGGATTTCCTGAGCCTGTCTTATCGGTCCTAGATTCAAATATTCTTAACCATTTTAAGATCATAAATCCAAAGGACTGTACATGTGTGGTGGGGGTAGTAGAAGATGGCTATAAAGAGGCCAAAGTAGCTCCCCCAGAGAAAATGTAGCAAGTCAGCCACAGTAAACTGATTCTATTAAAGTGTATTACCATCCTACTTTCCTACCCTGAGCAGAAAACCTTTTAATACCTAAGCACTCAAAAAATCACAATACCATATGGCTTATTTGTATCTCTACTTTCGAAATCCTGGTAGATTACAGTTATTTGTTTATTTATTATAGGGTTTTTCACACGCTGAGTAATGTTGCATTAACCATTTTTAGAACACATAAAAAGTCATGCATAACCTTGCTGTTCAACTGAAGAAAAGAAAAACTCCAAAAATTATGATTACCTCTTAACTTACAGAAAATGCAAACTTAACCAATCCCCAGAGATAGGTTGATGCTGGCTTTAAAAAGTTTGGGGGAAAAGGATTTCTAATTATCATATTCTCCACATAAACTGTATTTTCAGAAGCAACAGAAATACAGGAAAATTTAGTCTACAAAGCAATAAACAAAAAGATGAAGCCCATTGCTGCCAACCAGTGAGCTACTTCACTGGCAGTTTACCCCAAGTTGTCTTCAGAAAGGAGACTCATGCAAGATTGCTCCATTTGTACTAATGCAACTAAGAGAACTGGCCCTGGGGATTTTCATTTTTAATTCTTTGTCTTCTTTTCATTGCATTTCCAAAAAGAAAGCTAATACCACTATGTGTTACTATAGAAAGAATATGCAAGGACAGTGAACAAAAACCCTGACTCAGCAATTTCTTGCTTGACTGATTTCAGTATTTGATGCCTTAGTTTACTCATCTGGAAAATGGTGACTTTGACCTATTAGATCAAAGAATTTCATTAGCCACAAAACTGTATGATTTACTCATTTTATAGTCATAAAAATATAGCCTGATCCACATACCCAGAATCTAAATGTATTAAAAATAATGAAAGTGTTCATGGATTTTTCCTAAATAGCAGTCACTGTGCTAATCATTTCTCATGCATTACCTCAAGTCATTCTCACAACTACCATATCCTGGTAGATGGCACAACACCTCATTTTACAAATGAGCAAATAGACTGACAGAGATTAGTAATGAGTCTAAAGACACACAGCTACTAAGCACCAATACCAGCATTTGAAGAAAAGGGCTGTGCTATGAGTCTGCCTTTCTAACTGTTATGCTGTATTCATTGCATCAAAAAAATCAGGATCAGTATGCAGAAAATTGAGCAGTGAGAAAGCTACTACACATCTCAATTTCTATAGGTGTTACAATTATCTTTAAGGTTGATCAATCCAGAGTAGTTTAACCTACGACCTGTGAGACATTCACATTCTATGTTGCTCTCGTACATCTGATGTCAAGCTATTTTCATTTTTAAAAGGTAAATCAGAATAAAGGTTTAATTACAGCATTTTTTAATTAAAAATAAACTGAAGCCAAAATTAAGTGTATGTATATAAGCCACAAAAATATCTTCCAGAAAAGAATGAAAAAGAACAGATTTCAGATAAAATGATCCCAGGGGTTGGTGTGGATAGAGAAGTAAAGAAGCTTAAGAAACCTGACCCCGGGAGAGGGTGTGATGGACGAAAGGAGCCAATCCCTTCTGTCAAGAGTAGGAACAGAAATCTAGGAAGGAAAAATACAGAGGGGACATAAGAGAAATGACTCAACTAGAACTAGTTCTAGCCCTGGTCCTGAGACCCATATGAAGAGCCAAATCAGCTAAAGTACATCTTAAAACTAGAACATAGTAGAAGGTATTTTTATTAATGCTGATCTAGAATATTCCTGATTTAGAGTTCACTGATGATTTCTTTGCCAAAGTATTTAGAGCTCAAAAACATCAGAAAGGAAAATTCCACTTCACTTAGTCTTTACTTTAAAAAAAAACAATAAATAACTATCTTTCGTGTGAAATTCCCTACAGCAAGGGCTACATTATTCAGCTGGTCCTCTAGTTTTTGTAGCCATGTTCCTTCAAAGGATTAGCTTGGTCTCATAGCCACTGGCATTTGAAACCCCTGGTTTAGCAAAACAGTCTTATCAAAAGTTTTTGCTCCCTATGCTTACACCAGACCTTTACAGATATCTATGAATGCTGGACAATAGTGTCATAAGCTAAAAGCACAAAGCAGAGTGGCAGAAAGAGAGGTCAAGCTAAACCTTTGAAAGAACATGGCTATTCAAAACCAGAACACTCTGATAACAAATTTTCAAGAAAGATTTATTTATTATTTCTCTAGATAACTCTGTCTAGACTGTATCAAACAAGATAGCTTTAACATCAAAATCACCTTTTTAATGAACCTATAAATACTGCCACTGCAAATGGTTGTCCAGATGATACCCTGCATAGAAAGTGTGGCCAATGGGATGAGGATTAGCTGAAATTCAGCTATGCTATGCTAGCCATGCCATGCTTCTTGGGTTGGGGTTTTGTAGGTTGGGGAGAGGTAGCAGCACTTTACTTCCTTACTTATTTAGAGACAGGGTCTTGCTCTGTCACCAAGGCTGTGGCTATAGTGCAGTGGCAGAAATCATAACTCACTGGAGCCTCAAATTCCTGGCCTCAAGCGATCCTCCCACTTCAGCCTCCTGAGTAGCTAGGACTATAGAGGGGTGTCACTACACCAAGTTAGTTGTGTTGTATTGTATTGTATTATATTGTATTGTATTGTATTGTATTGTATTGTATTGTATTGTATTGTATTGTATTGTATTGTATTGTATTGTATTGTATTGTATTGTATTTTGTAGAGACAGGGTCTCACTCTGTGGCCCAGGTTGGTCTCAAACTCCTGGTCTCAAGTGATCCTCCCGCCCCAGTCTCCCCAAGTGCTGGGATTATAAGCATGGCATTTATTTTTAAATTGCCCAAAGACACAATGGTCATCATATGCATGGACTTCTGTCTACATTATCCATACAAATTCCTATCTTAAGTCACCACAAGTTCATGTAAAGGCTGATATTTGTAAGGCCAACTAAATTTTTATTATACTTCATTTTACTCTAACTGTAGTTGATTGGACCAGTTTGTTTAATGAACAGGGCATCCTTATCTCACTCAATCTGTCCGTTATTTTACCATTTCACACTACCCACAGGCCCACAATCTACCGTATAGGGAAAGGGAAGGTGTGAATGATATTTACAAAGACAAGCTGCAAAATCTACATCTACAATAATCTATATTAAATTACAAATCTTAGGCCAGGTGCGCTGGCTCACGTCTATAATCCCAGCACTTTCGGAGCTGAGGCGGGTGGATCACTTGAGGTCAGTAGCTCAAGACCAACCTGACCAACATGGTGAAATCCCGACTCTACTAAAAAATACAAAAATTAGCTGGGTGTGGTGGTGTACATCTGTAGTCCCAGCTACTCAGGAGACTGAGGCAGGAGAATCCCTTGAACCCAGGAGGCAGAGGCTGCAGTTATCCGAGATGGTGCCACTATATACCAGTTTGGGTGACAGAGCAAGACTCCATCTCAAAAACAAAAACAAAAATAGAAACAAAATATTTACAGATCTTTCCAAATAACTGATCTATGGACTAAACAGTCACACACACACACACACACACACACACACGAATTAGTACATCATACTTCTGTATTGTCAAAACCATGAAGAGAAAATTTCAAATTTGTGCAAAACAGTTCTTTTAATTTCTGGGTCTTAAGCCAGTAAGTTTAATTTTGAGAAGCAGAGCCCCAGAAAGGGGAACTGGGGGATGGGGGAGGGAGAAAGCAATGGAACACATTAATGGTAAGTTCTTAACAACCAAAAAGTTTACATCAATCCTCTGAAGTGCGAGAACATAGAATAAAGTCATATATGTTTAAAATCTATGCAAGCTATGTTTAATATATTAAATGCAAAATATAGATTTTCAGTGGGATCTCATCTACATAAAAATACAATGTGAAATATTGACAGAGGTTATAATCACTGGAAAGATTACAATGATTTATTTTCTTCTTTTTTGCTTTTCTAGATGTCCACACTTCCTAAAATTAACACATACTTATTTTAAAATCAGGGAAAATGTTATATTCCTTCTTGAAACTAAAATATGTTCTTTCTGGTGGAACATTATTATTATGTCAAATCCTTGTAATCGAAACCTTTTACTTTTACCATTCCAAGTAACAAAAATCATGGTTTAACCCAAAATATAATAAATCTGCAGAAAAAAGAGGTCATGTTAATAAATAAACTACTTATTTGCTGACTACTTAACTATGTACCAGATTGCACTTAATAATCTCAAATGGCAGAAAGGAGATACTATGCTTATTTTGGATTTATACAAACCTAAGTCCAAGGTAAATTAGCAGCAGATTCAAGAACTGAATTTGTGCCTTCAGATATAAAAATCAAATGTTCTTTTTGTTATACCATGGCTATATCCCTTTTGGTAATGAAGATTATTATATTAAACCACCTACCATCTATCCTCAACCCCTGAAAATGAACCATATATGCCTACTTCGAGTCTCAGACATTTGTTTCTTAAAGTGCTACCTTCAGATCCTGATTATTGTCAGGTTTTCTTATAACTCATGGAACAAGAAAAAAGGCAGAAAACAAAATGTTAATCATAGCCCCCGTTCTCCTCCTCAATTTCCCCTAAAATTGTTGTCACTTAATATTATAGACTATGAAACCCAAAAATACCTGGCGAGGACAGTCAAAATAGGCAGCTGTGCTCATCGACAACTCCCTTACCATTCTAGGAGAGAATGAACTCAGATAAACTATTAGATACACTTTGTATGCATCCTTGAAACAAATACATAAAGAATTAGTACCTGAGCAAAGATGAAAGAGAGAAACAGAATCAACAGTTTTCAACTGCAATATTTGTGTATTTAAACAAAGAAACAATTATTTCTTAATCTGAAATTTCTCCAACATTCACATCCTTTCATATTTTTCCTTTTCTGTTCATTTCTTATTTTCTTGACTTTTTGTGCATGGGGGACAGGAGGTAGTAGCAGGATTAAGTGACAGCTTTAAGATACCACAGCATTTCCTTTCAAAACTAAATTCAGGTTACTACATTAAGAGTTTCATACACACAGTCAGCTAAACTGTTACTGCAGGGAGGTCTGCAGAAAGAAATGGGGCACACCTTCCAATACTGACAACTACACGCTAAAAAAAACTTTTCTTAGTACACATTCTAGGAACATCTCCCTCTCTCCTCTGTTTCTCTTTCAGTCTTTGCTCAGTTTACGCAGTGATGGCGTTTGAGCTTTTAGCAGAGTGGAAAGTTTGCCCCTATTTTTTTCTTCGTCACTTAAAAGGTAAACAGTAGTTGGGAAGGAAGGAACAAATGAAGACAAGAAAGTTGTTTTATCGCACAGATTTTTCTGGTACATATTTTTAAAAGTCTGAAACTGCCCTGCAATCAACGTGTGTGACTTTAAGAAGACATTAAATCATAAAAACACTAAATAGGTGGAGTGACATAATTAACTTTGTACTATCATGATCATGCTTTCCCTGAAACAATTTATGAGATCGACATTACATTTAGAATTAAAGTTCACAATTTTGACTTTCTACTTAACATTTATATGTATGTTTCACTTTCATGACTTAATTTTCCAGTTTTTGAGGGGAGGTGGCAGACAAGGTTATAGAAAGAAGGAGAAAATGCCAAATATGACAGAAAATTAGCTTCTAAGAAATAACCACATAAATGAAGCAGCCTGCTTGGCCTTACATTTATTTAAATAAACCACCTTTTATCAGTGCCAGTAAAAAAGCAGCAGCATTCTTTTATCTTTTAAAGCAGACAATTACAGAATTATATATATATATCAGAAAATAATCAAAAAGGTACTTATTCCAAAACAAATATCCAAAAATCCAATGAAGCTGTCCAGTGGCAGCCACTAAAATAATCTTCTCCGTATTATTTTCTTTGAGTCATTTTTAAAATAAGCAGTCAGCTATCCATCTCTAGGCACTGTCTAGATGAGTTTGCCACAAAAGCCACTTATATTTTTAGAAACCAAAGTCTTGACAAATCAGTTCCTAAGAACATAATTTGTTACACATCGAAGAAAGCTGAAAACACAGACCTTGGTTAAAGAGGCTTCCGTATCTTTTTGTAACCTTTCCAAATGTAAGTATGTGGGAAGAGTACCCATAAATTTAAGTTGAAACTGAAACACTTAGAATATTTCCAATTTAAAATACATTAAAATGTGGTCTTTGAAAGGAAATGAAAATGGCTTTTTAAGCATATGAAAAGTTGCTCACCATCACTCATGAGAGAAATGTGAATTACAAATGAGATGCCATTTTTCATCCATCAGATTGGGGGAGAGGGTACTTTAATAAATCATCCTGTGGAGAAACAGGCACTCACATACTATTTGGTGCAGGCATAGAGTAATACAACCTCTTTGGCAGGAAATGTGTACATGTCTACCAAAATTTAAATTTCACTTTGCCTTGGACCCACAATTCTACTCTAAGGAATTTATCCTACAGACATACCCATGTGCACAAAGAACTATGTATGAGTTTATTTACTACAGTATTACTGGTGTCCCAGAGGGAAACTTAGTGTACATCATGCTACACTGTGTGTATATTTACCTACTCAAAAAAATTAAAATTTGAGGAGAAGAGAATGTGATCCATACAGTTGAGAAATTAGAAGTGTTCTGAACTCCCCTACAAAGGAAACACTAAACCACCCTACAAAAGATTCATTCCAAATCCTTGTAATAAAATGCTGTGTTCAGATGGCTTGACACAGCTGCATTAGTGAAAGCTTCTTATCCTAGGATCCTTTTGGCCCTTTAATAAGCAAAACCCCTCGTTGGAGGTCCACTGTGGGCCTGAATTTCACTTGACAATCAGCAGCATTTCAGAAAGATTCCAATTTATTCCTTGCGAAAACAGATCATATATAAATGTAACTGTCACTCTCAGAAACAGGGCTGCATTATGCTGCAGATTTAATACAGACTGGAAGCATGTTCCCCATGTCTTCTCCAGCAAATCTTGCCAAATGGGCGTCTGAAATGTCCTACTGAAACAGGTGGTGTCTGAACAGAATTGGATTTCTGCCTATAGAAACCCTAGTTTTAACAACTGCTGTGGTTAGTTTTAATTTTCAGTCCTCAAAATTAACTGCTTGCCAGTGATTCAGAAATAGGACTGAACAACATGTTTAGACTTTGCCCTGTTTAATTGAGGAAAGGAAGGAAGGAAGGAGGGAGGGAGAGAAAGAAAGAGGGAGGGAAAGAAGAAAGAAAGGCAGCAGGAACAAACAAACACCCAACACCCTACCACCATCCCATAAAAAACAACAGAACCAAAGCAGGCCATTTGGTTTCCAGGCAAAAAAAAAAAAAAAAAAAAAAGAAACTGCAAAATAAACTTGATTTTCCAAAGATGCTTGCCTATTTTGTGCTTTCTTCATAGAAGCACAAGGATCCAACTACCTTGCTGGACATATATGTGAACTCTTCTAAGGAAACACATAGCCTTGAGAAGCGTTTAATCTGCTCAAAATTCAGAATTAAGAACAATGGTAATAATCCATTTTTCTAATGAAAAGTTACATCTTACAAAATAACATTCCAAGCCCTTTACACAAGCAAAATACAAACAGACATTTTATACAAGCAAAATACAGAGTGCCAACACCTTGGAGAAAGAAACCACAGGCTACCATGGAATACTATGCAGCCATAAAAAAGGATGAGTTTGTGTCCTTTGTAGGGACATGGATGCAGCTGGAAACCATCATTCTTAGCAAACTATCACAAGAACAGAAAACCAAACACCGCATGTTCTCACTCGTAGGTGGGAACTGAACAATGAGATCACTTGGACTCGGGAAGGGGAACATCACACACCGGGGCCTATCATGGGGAGGGGGGAGGGGGGAGGGATTGCATTGGGAGTTATACCTGATGTAAATGACGAGTTGATGGGTGCAGCACACCAACATGGCACAAGTATACATATGTAGCAAACCTGCACGTTGTGCACATGTACCCTACAACTTGAAGTTTAATAATAATAAATAAATTAAAAAAAAAAAAAAAAAAAAAAGAAACCACAGGCTAATCTTTAAACACAACACAGATCTATCAATGCGCTGGTCATACTAACTGGTGCTAAACATGTTTTCCTGTGAATAAATGTTGAGTAGCTTACACTAAATAGCAAATCTTTTTCACCGTACCTTTAAGTGCCTGATATAAAGATGGTTAAGCATCTGTTGATATTCCAAACCAGTAATTGAGGGAAAAAGAACTAAGGTACTGGGTATCTACTATGTGCCATACACCATGGTTACACGTTCCCTATGAGGAAAACACTGCCATATCGGCTTCAGAGCTAATAAACTGAGATACAAAAAGACGCAATGGTTTTTCCCAGGATTACCCAGCTTGAAGATGATAAAGGTTTTATCTAAACCCACCTGACTTTAAAACTTTTCCAACTGTATCACACTTCTTTCCAACCAGAAATTCACAAAGACAAGTTAGTAGAACAATAAATTTTAGTTCCCCGATATACAATATCTAATATAGAGTATATGTTTACTTTGCCAACACCTCAAAGAAAAGTTCCTCTTCTTTCATCTGTCTTATAGTAACAGATGTCAAACTCTTCTGCAATATTTTCAGTATGACTGAATTCCAGCTACTAAAAAGTGATAAGTGAATAGAGAGAAAATTACCTGTCATGATCACAAGCCTTTTAATCTTAATATCCTAATGAGCACAATTTGAGAATCACTGATCCAAAAGGGATCAATCAGTTCATTCTTTAAAAATGGGAAATACCTAGAAATGTCTCAGCAAATACAGAGGTGCTTCTCCACAGAGTACATCTGGTCCTTTTGCTTAAAATTAAAAGACAGATTATGTGTGATCTTGCCCTCAAAAGTTTACTGCTCACTGCTCTCTTCCCTCTACCAGTCAAAGAATAAAGATCTCAAAGGAAATATCTTCCCTTAATATAATAATATACTAAAATTTATATAATAAATATGAATAATAATTTTTATAATAAGCTCTCAAGTTGTTCTTTCCCATTTCATAACCCCTACCCTCTTTTTCTTACTTAAAGCTTGACAAGGGGCTGGACGCAGTGACTCACACCTGTAGTCCCAGCACTTTAGGAGGCCGAAGGGGGTTGATCATTTCAGCTCAGGAGTTCAAGACCAGCCTGGGCAACATGGGAAAACCCTGTCTCTACAAAAAATACAAAAATTAGTCAGGTGTGGTAGTCTGTGCCTGTTGTCCCAGCTACTCAGGAGGCTGAGGTGGGAGGATCACTTGAGCCAAGGAGGTTGAGGTTACAGTGAGCCATGACTGCACAACTGCACTCCAGCCTAGGTGACAGAGTAAGACCCTATCTCAAAAAATAAAAATAAAAATCTACCAACCTGGGCAGCATAATAAGACCCTGTCTCTACAATTTTTTTTTTTTTAATTAGTAAATGTGGTGGCATGTATCTGTAGTCACGGCTATTTGGGAAGCTGAGGTGGGACGTTCATTTCAGCCTGGCAAGTCAAGGCTGCTGTGTACAAAAATCAAGCCACTGCACTCCAGCCTGGGCAACAGAGTGAGACTCTACCTCAATTAAAAAAAAAAAAAAAAAAAAAAAAAGGTTTGATGGGCTAGTTCCTAAACCAAATCCACAATTTCCCCAGCAAGCTCCCATAAGCTCTCCAATTTAGAGGAAACTACTTTCAGGGTCCTATAAAATAAATCACTCTGTATTCAATACTCTTAGAAAATAATGTTTAAGTCTAAATGTGCCCTGCCCACAATATTTTTTCTTTTATAACAAGAATGTACTTAATATTAAGGAGCCATGTCACAGAAAAACACAGGGTACATTTCTTCCAAGGGGGACATACACCAAGTTTTGAGACTATTTAGGAAATAGTATGACATTGAAGTTAAAAACAAAATCCAGTGAAAAGAATAGAATGTTACTGACCCCTCTCCCAAAAAAGTTGTTATAGGCTTATAGATTATGAAGTAGAAAAAATCTGCAGTCTTTCAAGATTCTCTGGCAAAAGTTCTTTCGAATTATTTTCTTCTAAGAGCTAAATAAACGTTTTTTCCAAGATGCTTCCAGCTCTAAAAACAACCTTTCTGATCTCTTGAAAAGCGACACTCAACTTTTAATAGCTCCATGTACTTTTTAGTTTAAAAGAAAAAAGTAAAAGAGAGGGAACCACAGTCAAACACTAAGTTTCCTCCACACATGCCTTAAGTTATATATAATGACTAGAAGAAGGGTTCAATTTTTTTTTCCTTTTAAGGTAGAATATATACATCTATGTTGCACACATAATCTTTAGGTACAAGGAGGAAAGTATCCTTTCTCCCATCAAAAAACCCAGGCCAAAAAAAAAAAAAAAAAAAAAGTTTATCTGAAGACACAATCATGAACTCATTTCTCATGAAATCAGAATGGCTCATAAGTTAGTAACACCATGATAGGCTGCATTAATACTAAGACAAGACAAATGACTAAAGCCAGGTATAAATAATATAAAGCAGTCAAAAATCTAGGTAAGTCAAAAAAAGTTTATTAGTCTATTGATTTCTTTTTACATTTCTACAGAAGTTCATTTTAATCTTCCCATATGAAATGGACAAAATCTGTAGAATTACTATGATTTTTAATGAATTTTTAAGTGTTTATTTTACTGCAAAATTCACTGTGATTAGTCCCTTAAATAACTTGTAATATTTCAAATAGCATATGCCTGGAATAGTTCACATTTTATTATTTTAGAGTTGTCAAGACACAGTCTAATTCTAATAGGAAAATATCTGCTGGTTTCAAACAGCACTTAAACACAAAGAAGGAAAGTTGAAAGTCAAGAAGAATCATTCTGAGATAAAGGCTGAGTAGAGCGCAAGATGAGAAATCAACTAGAGACCTTATCAGGATGCAGTGCTGCACTTTGCTGCATTATCACTGACTGTAACCTCTTTTCCAGCTCACAGGCAACCCTCTACTTCTCTGGGACTAAGTGGTTGCTTTAAAAAGTTCTTGTGTCATATTTACGTTTTCCTACGACCCTTATCAGAAGCATGATGTACTCGAGTTCCATAATTTGCACACTCCAATTACCCACCCAACTACACAACCCAAAAGAGATAATCAGAAATGTAAAATGCCAAATCATTAAGAAAAAAAATGAGGCTGATTAGGATGTAAAATGGACCAGTTGATTGTTAAGGGCATAGACTTAGGTAAATAGCATCAACACTATACTCCTGATAACCATAAAAGGAGTAAAATAGAGTTACTTTTCCAAACAACTTCTTTAATAGTTTTATAATAAGTTCCTAATTTTAAAATAAGAGGTGTTACAAAAGCCCATTTCTTCATGAAACTGTATTTCCCCCATAGAATACTCTAAGTGGCATTTCATTTCCAAAGCTGGCCCAATACCCACCTAACCCACAATCTACTGACATACATACAACAAGGAATGAAACATGGTAAAAGTACTTGCAATGCTTCAAACGCATATTCATAATTCAGGTAAAAGGACAGCAGCCTAGCAAAACAGAATTCAAAAAACAGGGTTCACATCACCCAGAATAGTCACACAATTATATATATGGGCAACTTTCTCATAAGGGGAACAATAGCTTTTCTTAGGTTCTCAAAGTGGTTGTTCATGTATCCAATAAAGAAAACTATGCCACAAAAAAACCACCTCCTTCCTACAAAGCCCTCAGGTAGAGTTTATCGGTGATATAAGGCATCTTGGTGGGTTATGGTCTACAAATGCATATAGAAAATTATCTCAATAGATGCAGAAAAGGCTTTTGACAAAATTCAACAGCCCTTCATGCTAAAAACGCTCAATAAATTCGGTATTGATGGAACGTACCTCAAAATCATAAGAGCTATTTATGACAAACCCACAGCCAATATCATACTGAATGGGCAAAAACTGGAAAAATTCCCTTTGAAAACTGGCACAAGACAGGGATGCCCTCTCTCACCACTCCTATTCAACATAGTGTTGGAAGTTCTGGCTAGGGCAATCAGGCAAGAGAAAGAAATCAAGGGGATTCAGTTAGGAAAAGAAGAAGTCAAATTGTCCCTGTTTGCAGACGACATGATTGTATATTTAGAAAACCCCATTGTCTCAGCCCAAAATCTCCTTAAGCTGATCAGCAACTTCAGCAAAGTCTCAGGATACAAAATTAATGTGCAAAAATCACAAGCATTCTTATACACCAGTGACAGTCAAACAGAGCGCCAAATCAGGAATGAACTTCCATTCACAATTGCTTCAAAGAGAATAAAATACCTAGGAATCCAACTTACAAGGGATGTAAAGGACCTCTTCAAGGAGAACTACAAACCACTGCTCAGTGAAATAAAAGAGGACACAAACAAATGGAAGAACATACCATGCTCATGGATAGGAAGAATCAATATCGTGAAAATGGCCATACTGCCCAAGGTTATTTATAGATTCAATGCCATCCCCATCAAGCTACCAATGAGCTTCTTCACAGAATTGGAAAAAACTGCTTTAAAGTTCATATGGAACCAAAAAAGAGCCCGCATCTCCAAGACAATCCTAAGTCAAAAGAACAAAGCTGGAGGCATCACGCTACCTGACTTCAAACTATACTACAAGGCTACAGTAACCAAAACAGCATGGTACTGGTACCAAAACAGAGATATAGACCAATGGAACAGAACAGAGTCCTCAGAAATAATACCACACATCTACAGCCATCTGATCTTTTTTTTTTTTTTTTTTTTTTTTTGAGACGGAGTCTTGCTCTGTCGCCCGGGCTGGAGTGCAGTGGCCGGATCTCAGCTCACTGCAAGCTCCGCCTCCCGGGTTTACGCCATTCTCCTGCCTCAGCCTCCCGAGTAGCGAGGACTACAGGCGCCTGCCACCTCGCCCGGCTAGTTTTTTGTGTTTTTAGTAGAGACGGGGTTTCACCGTGTTAGCCAGGATGGTCTCGATCTCCTGACCTCGTGATCCACCCGTCTCGGCCTCCCAAAGTGCTGGGATTACAGGCTTGCCATCTGATCTTTGACAAACCTGAGAGAAACAAGAAATGGGGAAAGGATTCCCTATTTAATAAATGGTGCTGGGAAAACTGGCTAGCCATAAGTAGAAAGCTGAAACTGGATCCTTTCCTTACTCCTTATACGAAAATTAATTCAAGATGGATTAGAGACTTAAATGTTAGACCTAATACCATCAAAATCCTAGAGGAAAACCTAGGTAGTACCATTCAGGACATAGGCATGGGCAAAGACTTCATGTCTAAAACACCAAAAGCAACGGCAGCAAAAGCCAAAATTGACAAATGGGATCTCATCAAACTAAAGAGCTTCTGCACAGCAAAAGAAACTACCATCAGAGTGAGCAGGCAACCTACAGAATGGGAGAAAATTTTTGCAATCTACTCATCTGACAAAGGGCTCATATCCAGAACCTACAAAGAACTCAAACAAATTTACAAGAAAAAAACAAACAACCCCATCCAAAAGTGGGCAAAGGATATGAACAGACATTTCTCAAAAGAAGACATTCATACAGCCAACAGACACATGAAAAAATGCTCATCATCACTGGCCATCAGAGAAATGCAAATCAAAACCACAATGAGATACCATCTCACACCAGTTAGAATGGCGATCATTAAAAAGTCAGGAAACAACAGGTGCTGGAGAGGATGTGGAGAAATAGGAACACTTTTACACTGTTGGTGGGATTGTAAACTAGTTCAACCATTATGGAAAACAGTATGGCGATTCCTCAAGGATCTAGAACTAGATGTACCATATGACCCAGCCATCCCATTACTGGGTATATACCCAAAGGATTATAAATTATGCTGCTATAAGGACACATGCACACATATGTTTATTGCAGCACTATTCACAATAGCAAAGACTTGGAATCAACCCAAATGTCCATCAGTGACAGATTGGATTAAGAAAATGTGGCACATATACACCATGGAATACTATGCAGCCATAAAAAAGGATGAGTTTGTGTCCTTTGTAGGGACATGGATGCAGCTGGAAACCATCATTCTTAGCAAACTATCACAAGAACAGAAAACCAAACACCGCATGTTCTCACTCGTAGGTGGGAACTGAACAATGAGATCACTTGGACTCGGGAAGGGGAACATCACACACCGGGGCCTATCATGGGGAGGGGGGAGGGGGGAGGGATTGCATTGGGAGTTATACCTGATGTAAATGACGAGTTGATGGGTGCAGCACACCAACATGGCACAAGTATACATATGTAGCAAACCTGCACGTTGTGCACATGTACCCTACAACTTGAAGTTTAATAATAATAAATAAATTAAAAAAAAAAAAAAAGAAAAGAAAATAACTTCATAAATAGAAAACTGTGCAAAAACCTTCCAGAGAAACTGGAAGTGAAGTGAAGATGATCCTGGAGAAAAGAACACATTTCAAAATAGACGGGGTGTGAAGTGCCCACATAATATGATACGTAAGTTCATGTGAAGTAGGAGCTGATGATCCCAGTGACACTCATTGTCAAATAGATTTTGACCAATCAATAGTGTTTGTACAGCTGACCCAGCTTCAGAAGCAAACATTCCAAATGTTTATGTTTGCAAGAGGTACCACTTAAAATTCTTTCCCATACTAGTCAAATCACAAGGGCAAAAATTTACAACACTTTTTTTACTTTAAAAAGGAAAATCCATCTTTTATCGACACAAAATTCAAACAAACAAAAATGTGTATTTAAATGACTCAAACATGTAATATGAGTGAAGATACTTTTTCTATTAATTGTGATCAAGAAAATTTGGATTTCTTTTTATATAATTTTTAATGTGACTTGCAACTTAACCCAAAAGTTTCTATAACTGATACAACACAGTTCAGATATTATTCTTTTCTTAAATGAAGAGAGTTTATTGCTTGTTTTGGCATTTTGTCATAATTAAATTTGAGCTGCATAGATTTTAAGACTGTTTTAATACATAGTGTAATTTCAAACCTATACCTATCTAAAACATTATTGTCTACCTCTTCATCTGAACACATGAATCCACAGCTAAGCCATCAAGTTACATCATCTCTTTTTACCTCTCCCAAAATCTTATTATACTTTTTAACACATCAGGAACTAGTTTTCTTTGTTTTTTGTTTTTTAACAGGAATGCTTTTCACAAGAGAGTGCCACTTACCCCTCCTGCCTTCAGCAACTTTCTCCTAAAGTCCTCTGTGGGGTTGTTGAAAGTTAGCTTTTCACAGCGGAGGTGATTCACTGGTGGATGGCCTTCAAGATGCAGGAATAAGTCATAATCAAAGCGGACTTTCCTAGGTTCTTCCTGCAGGTTAACAAAATTTATGAAAGAAAAAAGAGAGGCGTAAGTGAAATTTTAAAAGCAAAATTTACTCCTCATAAGAAACAGAAAAGACCTAAGACATCTAACAGCTAAACTGTCAAAGCAGTACTGGGGGAAAAAAAGGTATCATGGAATCATCAATGAAACAAAATGGAAATATCTGACAAATTAGTTTCTTTTGTTAGGGGAAACGAAATGAGAAAAACTTCTTATCTTCCTCATGATCTTTCAGGTGACAGGATACCAGCAACACAGTCACCCAACTAGAAACCAAGCACATTCCTTCCTCTTCCCTACCCCACTACACTCACCATCAAAGGCTGCCATTTTCTCCATAAATATTTCTTCAAACAAGCCCTCTAACTCCTACTACTAGGCTCTTACTCATGGCCCAAACTACTATAAACTCTTTACTTTGGGATATATTATCTTCAACTCCGCCTCCATTCAGGCCCTAAGATTATCTATATGAAACAAAAATCTAGCCATTTTCACTTCCTAATTAAAATTTCAACAGTTTTCAATGGCCATTAGGCTAAAAACCCTAATCTCACCTGAATGCCACATAAGGGCCTTCATAATCTGGCTCTTGGCTTCATATCCTACCATTCCCCTTCTGCCCATCTGATGGCCTAGCAATATCCCACTGCTGGTTGCTTCCCAGTACCTACCATGTTGTAGGTTACCTCTGGTTTCATTCTTGCTTTGCATTACTGCCTTCACTGCCTACCTCCATTTCTCTACCTACTGCTTTACCTACGTAACTTCTCATCCTTCCCAACTTATGATTTCACTTTTGGAAAACCTTCCCTTAACTCTCAGCTCCCCACTGCCTCTCCTCTACCCTGTATGCATCTTTCTCTTTCCCTTGCCACATCTTAGAATAATTGACTTCTTATTATCACCATTTACTCTGCTGGATCAGAAGATTGTTGAAAGTACGAACAATGTTTGAATCATCATTGTATCCTCAAAAACTAGTTTATGACTATACACAGTAGAAATGCAGTAAGTATCTGTGAGATTAATAAGAATGGCATTTTTCTAAATAAATAACTAGGACAAAATAGCATCTTATGCAAAAGAACACAATAATTAGAATTTCATGATACCTAGGTTCAACTCTCAAGCCATTACTTAAGTTGACTGGACATTTATCCCTCTCTACACATTGATCTTTAGCCACGCAAGGTGAAAATACAGACTCAAGATAATAATGACAACTAATACGTACTTTAATATTCATCTCATTTAATTCTCACCGCTCTCTTTGGGGCAGATGTGAGCCTTGTTTTATTGTTATATTACTAATACATGATGAAACAAAAATGATTTGAATCCATTTCTTTTGACTCAAAGGTCTTAGCACCTGAAACTGTCAGAATATAAGAATTAACTACTCAAAATTCATGGTTTTCACTTCCTCATCCAAACTTCCCAAATCATAATCTCTATTCATTTCTTCAGTACTCCTTCACTTCCACTACAATCTGACATGAAACCTACTTTTTCTCTCTCTTATCAGGATGCCATTCTCTCCTGGTTTTCCTCAAAGTTTACTGGCTGTTCCTTCTCAATATTCTTCATGGACTTTCTTCTCTTTCTTCATTGGCCCTTAAATGTGCTTTACCTTTCTGCAAAGTTTCCCAAGGAGATGACACCTATTCACAAGGAGTCAGTTCCGCCTGTGTGACAGTGACTCCCCTAAGTGTATCTCCAGCCCAGCTCTCATTGGCTGCCACATACATGGGTTCCACAGGTTGACTTATGGCAGCATCCAATTCATGCATATGTGTCTTTTGTCCTATCCTCTATTATCTTGGAAAACAGCAATTCTAACTGCTTGCCAAGGTTAAAATACACAAAAACCATTCCCAACTGTTCCTTCTTCCTCACTCACTACAGTCAAATTTTCTCTAAGTTCTATTTAGCATTCGTCCTTATGAACTTTCAGATCTACCTATCCTTTCCTCTAAGGCATAAATATTGTCCTAGCTTAGACCACCACCATTCTTCATTTGATGTCCTCCCTGATTTTGAACTTACCTCATTCTACTTCCCACAATGACCAGAGAATGAGCTTTCTAACACAAAAACCAGATTACAGCTTTCCACTGATATAAAAGTCTTTAATGGTTCATCATTTTCTGCAATAAAATCCCACTTCCTTGGAATAACCATTGCAGTCTCTTACTACCTTTCCTACATTTCTTTTGATATCTTACTATACTGTTTTCCCACACCTTTGAAGCATCTGCAGTTCCCCAATACTTCACATTAATTCATTCACTTGGCCTTTCACAAGTAGTGCTCCTCAAACCTAAAATGTCCTCCCTCCCAGCATAGCTCCCCTTCTATTGCCTAGTTAATGCAAACTCATTATTCAAGACCCAGCTAAAGCATTAATTCCTCTGGAAAGTCTTTCTCACTCTCCTAATATAATCTGAATTAGACGTCCTTCATAGCATTCCTCTATTAAAGTAATTATCACATTTAGTTATGATCATTTTTTATTTATCTGTCTCTCCTCCAAGTTGTAAAACAGAAGATGCAACTTTAGAGTTAATTTTAAAAGGAGAGCGTAACTGGGAGCATAAACTAGTAAAGCCTTTTTGGTAGACATCTTGACAATATCTGTCAACATACTAAATACATATGATGTTTGACCCAGTAATTCTACCTCTAAGAATCTCTTCCATAGAAATATTCAAATATAGGTACAAAAATATACTCTAAAATGTTCATGGTAGCATTGCTTACAATAACAAGAAACTAAGAATTATCTTCATCATTACCATATAACACCATTCAGGTGTTTAAAAATACTGACTTTGAAAGGCATATTGGACTCGGGAAGGGGAACATCACACACCGGGGCCTATCATGGGGAGGTGGGAGGGGAGAGGGATTGCATTGGGAGTTATGCCTGATGTAAATGACAAGTTGATGGGTGCTGACAAGTTGATGGGTGCAGCACACCAACATAGCACAAGTATACATATGTAACAAACCTGCATGTTATGCAAATGTACCCTAGAACTTAAAGTATAATAATAAATAAATAAATAAATAAATAAATAAAAGGCATATTGCTAACTGAATTAAAGGCAAGTCACAAAAAAATATTAAATCATACCCCTGCCAATCTATGCTGACACACATTTTATCTATGCAAACACATGGAGGGAAATCTGGGAAGACTGTACCAAATAGTTAACAATCATTAAATGTAGTCAAAGGACTAAAACTCCTAAGTTCTATTCCATATACTTTTACTAAGAAAATACATACTCCTGTACACTTTCTGAAAGAGAAAAACATATTGAAGAATACATTAATTACCAGCATAAAAAGAATGAGGAAATATCAACATCACTTTATAGTCTACAACAGTCTAAAACAGAGCAAAAAACATCACTTTTCAATAAAACCAATGGTAAGCACCACAGAAAATGACTCTCCGAATCCTGAGTATGATTTTTTTTAAGATTTTTTTTTTTAAGTAAGAAAAAAGTACTCATAAACTTGTGCTCTGGCCAACTGAGTATCTTCTCTTAGAAGGCAGACATCAATATTATATCAGTCTATGCTCCTCAGAAAACATTCTTCTTCAAAGTTCAAATAAGAAAGCATGTGCTTACTCTCTGTATAAAAATAATACATTTCCTAGAGGTGGAAATCTGTTTTTGGCAATATCAAGTTACCCTCTCTCATTCTGCAGAAACTTCAGTCCTTGACATTTACTCTCTCTTTTATGAGATCATATTGAAAGAGAGAAGCATGGGATCCTTTCAAACATAAATCGATTATGTTTCAGTGTCCCTGTTGGTTTAGAGTTTCTGAAACACACAATTCTCACAAATAGGCTTGTTTTGTTGGACACAAATACAAAATAAGACAGAATTAACATATACAAACTCAGAGAAGTACTGACACTCTACTACCCCTCTTGACCCTGACAGCTCAAATAAATGAGCAGAATTGAAGATGAGCTCATTACAGAAGCAGGAAAAACACAAGGATGGGAATGTTACCAAGGACAGGATATCTTTAATATGTAGAATTAAGACTCTTCCACCATTACCTGGAATTATTTTTTTTCTGCTTTCCCTCATTCCTATGAAAACTCTGAACAACACTTTTTCATGAACCATTTAATATGGTTTGGCTGTGCCCCCACCCAAATGTCATCTTGAATTGTGGTTCCCATAATCCCCATGTGTCTTGGGAGGCAATTAGATTATGGGGGTGTTCTCTCATGCTGTTCTTATGATAGTGAGTGAGTTCTCACAAGATCTGATGGTTTTATAAGAGGCTTTTCCCCACTTTGCTCTGCATTTTTCTCTCCTGCTGCCTTGTAAAGAAGGATATGTTTGCTTCCCCTTATGCTAGGATTGTAAGTTTCTTGAGGCCTTCCCAGCCATGCAGAACTGTGAATCAATTAAACCTATTTCCTTTATAAATTACCCAGTCTCAGGGGTTCATAACAATGTGAGAAGGGACTAATACATCATTACTACAATGGATGTTTATTCTTCAAGACAGAGTTGAATAAACTCCAGGGATAAATAAAATAATAAATATACAAAATAAATAAATGAACACTCTGAAGCAAGAGCCTAGACCTATTAAATTTTTACCAATGGATCATTTCAGTAATACGAAAAATAAAAAATACATCCAGCTGGACCTTGGGGAATAAGCCAGACGCAGAAAGACGAGTACTGTCTGAGTCCATTTATATGAGATAGCTAAAACAGATATCATATAAGATTTTAAATTCATAA
This sequence comes from Chlorocebus sabaeus, assembly GCF_047675955.1. Taxonomy (NCBI): domain Eukaryota; kingdom Metazoa; phylum Chordata; class Mammalia; order Primates; family Cercopithecidae; genus Chlorocebus; species Chlorocebus sabaeus. The sequence continues at coordinate 49,736,392 of NC_132915.1, forward strand.
AATCAAAGACTGAAATGGTGGTTACCATGGGCTGGGGAGAGGGGAAAATGAATTGTCAATCAACAGGCATTAAGTTTCAATTAAGTAAGATGAATAAGCTCTAGAGATCTGCTGTACATTGTAACTATAGTCAACAATAAGGTATTGTACACTTAATACACTTAAAATTTAAGAAGCTAGATCTCACATTAGGTGCTCTTACAAGTTAATATTAGAAAAAATAAAGAAATATATCTAGCTCAGAGATCTAGATCAGACTATAGTAAACATTTGGTTTCTAAGACATCCTAAGAAAACAACACAGTGGCAAAGCAGTAATTCCTTTCTTAACTAAGAAATTAGTAACATATAGAAAAGTACTTAAAATGCTATATCCATGTGCCCTCTACTGAGATTAAACAGATAACACTTCCAGAGATTTGCTTTATCTTTTTCTTCAAAGAAATAAAATTTGGCCAGTCGGGGTGGCTCACACCTGTAATCCTAGCACTTTGGGAGGCAGAGGTGGGCAGATCGCTTGAGCTCAGGAGCTCGAAACCAGCCTGGGCAACATGGTAAAACTCTGTCTCTACAAACAATACAAAAATTAGCTGGGTGTAATGGTGCATGCCTGTGGTCCCAGCTACTTGGGAAGCTGAGGTAGAAGGATCACTTGATCTCAGGAAGTGGAGGTTGCAGTGAGCTGAGATTGCACCACTGCACTCCAGTCTGGGTGACAGAGTGAAACCCCATCAAAACAAAACAAAACAAAACAAAAGAACTTCATATGTGTAAACTTCTCCATTCCTCTCCTCCAGTAACTAATGCCCTTAAGTTCCTGTGTTGTCATTCCAGCATATGCTCTTATACTAAATACATACCTCTCCAGAACACCATTATTCATTTCAGTAATTTCTTTAAAAAATACACAAATGATATAACCATGTACATATATTTCTGCAACTTTTAAGTCATCATTTTTTGAGACTTACTCATGTTGCCACACTAAATACTGTACAGAATTCTAAGGATTACTTAATTACCATTTACTTATCCTCATCTCTACATAAGGCCAATTAGGTATATCCTACTTTTCCATATTACAAACACTGAAATATATATGTATTATTGTGTACATGTGAAAACAGAAATCATTATAAAGTATGAAATTTTAAAGAAAGCCTAAAACTAGAAAATAGAAATAAGCTAATCTATATACTAAAGAGAAAATCTACAATGTTCCACCTGTGTCTATTTTACAATGGCCACAAAGGAAGAGCTGTTTTTCATCTCATATGCTGCTTTCTTCCCTTATATTTTAAGAAAATAAAATCCCCCACAAAGTGAATATATGTCTTACAGTCATAATGACTACCCAATGTGCCTTCATTATATCTTGCTTTTACTCTGTTCCATGAATTTCAAGAAGACTGAATGTGTGTGTGTGTGTGCACGCACATGCGCGTGCATGTGTGTGTGCGTGCGCACATGGTAGGGAGTGATACTTGCTGCCTCTTCATCCTTTACTTGTTGTCTTCTTAAATCTGGCATATGGGGAAATTCCAGTTATTTTTGTAAAGCAGGAAACTGAGCAATTCATAAAATAGATTCCTCTGCTTAACTCAGAGCTTGTACAAATGACCAGAAACATTAAAAACAAGAAAAGAGAGAAGATACTTCACTGCATCATTATTTCCAAACTGAGGTCAATGCAATGTCAAACTAACTTTGCTGGTGGGAAGACAGTGGTATAACCATAACCATTATTGTCTTCTCATAACAGATCATAATTGCCTATTCTTTAATTTCTTTGAGATAAGAACTTTGCTGGCTTGAAGGGCTAGATTGTTCCTATAATGTAGCCCAATCTCTAGATGAAATACAACACTGGATATGAGGATGTGACAAGAGGGAAGAAAAGCACCATATGATCTTCATCACTTAAACTTCTAAGATATTAAAAGGGTAGTGGGAAAGATGGGAGATAGAGACAGGCTCTAAATTTCTTCCCATAAACATATCGCTTAAATTAAAATTACACTGAAAAATGAGCAAAGGATATGAATAGTCACTTCTCCAAAAAAAAAAAAATACAAATGAACAATGAGCATATGAAAAGATGTTCGAACTTGTAAGTCATCAAAGAAATGCATATAAAACCAAAATGAGGTGTACTTCACATCTACTAGGATGACTATAATATACAATAACAAGTAACAAGTGTTGGAGAAATTGGTGGTGAAGGAAAAAGAGAATAAAAGAAAGCCAAAAACCATTTTCTTAAGGGAAACAGAACTTGAAATGAGAAAAATGAGCACTTCAATATGAAGGCATATCACATGAGCAGATATAAATACATCTCAACAATTTGATTTGATGACAAATATGTGAACGATTCAGTGGTATCACCACTAAGAAAGATAATTATTATTCTAGCAAAGAGTTATTGCTAGACAGCACAGAAGTTAGGAGTATAGCCAATGGAGAGAAAGACCTAGATCATGAATCTGGTTTTAACACTTTCTAACTGCTGAACTGAGCACTGAGACTGCTATAAGTTAAAAAAGCCAGTGTGACACTGTTCCAGTGGAAGGGACTGCACATTAAAGAGTGGCTTATCAGTGGTTCTCTTACTAAGCATCAGAAGGACTAGTAAATATGCAGATTCCTAGGCCCTACCTCCAGAGATTCTGATTTGATAGATCTGGGTTGAATTTGAGAATCTCATTTCTAACCCGTTCTTAGGGTAATGCTAATGCTATCCCAAGGACCATATTTTACTGAGCACTGGTTTGGATAACATGATATTCTATTTGCTCAGTTCCTTAAAAGGAAAAAAAAGCCAATTACCTGACTTTTCAACAGGTTTTAGAAATTATGATATCTCTGGAGGAAAAATAAGGAATATAATAATTAGCATTTTAAGTGCTTATCTATAAGGTACTATTCTAAATACTTTGCAGAAGTTTATTTTATCTAATCCTACTAACCACCTTTTGAGGTAAGTACTCTTATCTCCTGATTTCATAAATAAAGAAAGCAAGCTCCACAGAGGTTGAGCAATTTGTCTGGCATTATACAATCTGTGTGTTATGCCACATATGTAGTGCTGAAAACTTTTTTTTTTTTTTTTTTTTTGAGATGGAGCCTCACTCTGTCACCCAGGCTGGGTGCAGTGGTGTGATCTCGGCTCACTGCCATCTCCGCCTCCCGGGTTCAAGTGATTCTCTTGCCTCAGCCTCCTGTGTAGCTGAAATTACAGGTGTCCACCACCACACCCAGCTAATTTTTGTATTTTTAGTAGAGACGAGGTTTCACCATGTTGGCCAGGCTGGTCTCAAACTCCTGACCTCAAGTGGTCTGCCTGCCTCGGCCTCCCAAAGTGCTGAGATTACAGGTGGGAGCTACTGCGCCTGGCCTGAAAACTTATAAATTCAGTAAAATCCATATATCTGAAGTTGAAATAACTATATACATGTATGGTGTGGGTATCAGCTAAAGATAAAATGAGATTATTCTTTGCAAGCCTCAAAAAAATTCTACAGATATGAAAATGAGAAAAGAAGCATTTTACTGAAAAACTATAATTCTTCTTTTCTATTTTACAAACATATTTATCTTTTCCATATGGTAATCACTCCTCTCTTTAAAGGAACACTTAATGAATTTCATATAATCTGACTTCATTTAATTAAAATTATCTTCTTCTAGCCACTTCCTTGATAATTAAGGGTAATGATAGCCAAAATTCCTAGAAGACAAATTTAACTTTTATTTTAATATTATCTAGTGACAGAAGTGCTTATGAGTCAAAATTATTTTAAACATCATTTGGCTAATGGTGGATCTTCTACTGAAAGATTAATGGGTAAAGATTACATACCTTGTTTTTAAAATAAACCTCAATTGGCAAAATGAAACCAGCATACCCAGATTCTTCTACTTTGTAAGGTGGATCTTTGCACACTGCAACATTAAAAAAGAAAATAGGTAAGATGAGAATAGACAAAAAGACATTCTTCTTTTTTAAAAAAAAAAAAAATCCCATTCTACCGTCTAGATCACACCCAATTTTCATAGCCCCTTGCCAAAACAAACCCCCAGTTGAGTCTCTGATCTATCCTTTATTTCTTCTCCAGAAACTATAACAATAATTTCTCTTATGTAAAGCAGATATGTAACTCATTTATTCAAATCTTGGTGGAGAATAGCTCATCACAGTCAACCATGATTATTAATGAGTGAACTTCACTTGTTATTACCCTGCCCTAAAGCTTTAGGGAAACTGATGATTGCTCCCTATGATCCAAAGTTTGAAAAGAACTGTAAGCTTCCTAACAAGAGTATTATCTATGTCTAGTCTTCGATGCAAATCACTCTCCACCTTAACTCCTGACTTGTCTGAGATGTCCTGACTTCTTTTTTATTTTATTTATTTATTTATTTATTTTGTGAGACAGAGTTTCGCTCTTGTTGCCCAGGCTGGAGCGCCATGGTGCAACCTCAGCTCACCGCAACCTGCGCCTCCCGGGTTCAAACGATTCTCCTGTCTCAGCCTCCCAAGTAGCTGGGATTATAGGCATGCACCACCACATAAGCTAATTTTGTATTTTTAGTAGAGACGCGGTTTCTCCATATTGGTCAGGCTGGTCTCGAACTCCCGACCTCAGGTGATCCATCTGCCTCGGCCTCCCAAAGTGTTAGGATTACAGGCATGAGCCACCGTGCCTGGCCTAGAGATGTTCTGACTTCTATGCCATCTGCTTTCCTTAGAAAATCCCAAAACCAGCGTTGCTCTATGACATATAACCTCCCTCCTTCACCCACCCAAAAGGAATGTTTACTGAAATACCAGCATACATGTAAACACTTAAGATCTAATCACATCATAAGAATACAGAAGAAACAATAAGGCTTTTATTTCTCATGGAGTTAAAAGGCAGCAAGACTATTAGGCAAGCTCTTGGGGAATGAGAGACCCTAAGAAGCTAAATAGGATTTCATTCCACTAAACTTTCAATTAAATGAAAATCAATCACAAGCCAACTGAAACCATTCTAGTTAAGACTACATTTTGGTGGTATCATGAAGTAAACACGTACATGCCAAATACCAAGGCCACACACACTGATGCCTGAGTCCTCTTCAGCAGCCCCAGCTTACCTGTCCCTTTGTCACCTACCAAAACCCCTCTGCTTCATTCCAATGCATTTCCCTGAAATGCGCCCAGCATTTCCCACCAGTGCCTAGTCCTCCTTCTGTCCCTTCTACCACACCTTGAAGCTACTCAGTATCCTCTGCAAATTCAAATTCTAATTTCTTCACAAGATCTTTCTAGACCACAAAGTATTACTATCTCTTTTCCTTTTATCCTCCCGAAAAGTTAACAGCCTGAATTAGTGCCTTGACACTGAACAGAGTTCCTTATGACCATATTTTGAAAGCTCTTTCTGCTAATTTCCTTTCACTTCTCAAGGACAGAAAACACATTCACCTCAAGAAGATAGAGTGTCAAGGGCTCAGGTGACAGCAGCCCAGCATGCTTGGGTGCCAATCCATGATCCTCCTCAGACTATGCGAGCTACCTCTGCAAAATTATTTCACCTCAAATCTCTGGGTTCCTCTTCTAGACAATGTGAAGACTAAACAGGGTGACTGTTATGGACTGAATGTTTGTATTCCTCTAAATCTCATAAATTGAAATCCTATCAAGAGGTAGGAATTTTGAAGGTGATTAGGTCACAAAGGTGGAAAACTCATGAATGGGATTAGCACCCAAGAGAGCTCTCTTGCCCCTTCCTCTATGTGAGGAGATGGTGAGAAGACAGCAGTCTGCACCTCTGAGGAGGGCCCCCACCAGAATCGTACCATTGTGGCACTCTGATCTGGGACTTTCAGTCTCCAGAATTGTGAGAAGTCCACTTGTGTTGTTTATAAGCCATCCAGTGGATGGTACTTTGTTAAAGCATCCTGAATGGATAAGCACAATGATGTGTGTATAAGATGCAGCACAGGACCTGACACACATAAGTTCTCAGTAAGTGACTCAAGCCAGGCAGGAAATCTAACCCTAAAACACCCAATTGCTATGTAGCCTTTTGGATGAAAATAAACAGGATGCAGCAAGCAGAGAGCCCTAGATTTGGGTCAGAAGACTCAGGTCCACAGCCCTGGATTGAATATTCTCTAGACAGCCTATGTTTTCTCTCCCTTTAAAGAAGAGGAAACACCATCTACACAACTGAAGGCATGGCTGTCGACATGCAAGGAGACTGTATGTAAGGAAACAGAAGCGCGAGGCATTTTTATTACAGACATGATGTTGATAATGTACCTGGAAATTGGTTAGACATTCCACAAGCAAAAATATGGTTACAAAAAGGTAAACTGAAGCCTACCTTAGGAAAATTGTCCCAAACTGATATCAGAAGTAGTAAATCAAGAACGAGGCATCTCACATGACCTTATAAGTTTCTCTAATAGAAAAATGAAAAAGTGAAAGGATCCAGAATGGCTTCAGTCTTGCATTCAGTGACTACCTGTCAACCCATCATGAATATTCAAATACTGTGAACATTGGGGGTTGGGGGAGAAAGAAGAGAGTCTCACTAAATGCACTGAGCATCCCCCACCCCACTTTAGCAAGAAGGCTAGTGTTAACACTCATGACATTTCCAGGCCGCAAAGCCCCTTTTCAGAACAGCAATTTCAGTGTCCAGGTTGCTTGGGATTAATCATGCCAATGTCATTGGAAGGAAGTTTATTTTGTGGGCTGCTGCACATGCCAGAGAAGTTATAGCTATTCCTATATATACCCTTTCGTATAATTCATTTTCTCTATTCTGAATGCAAACTGCTCCTATTATCGGAAACAGCCGTTAGTGCGCACATCTTATCGTTGAATGTCTTTGGATTTTTTTCCCCACCCTTTAAAGAAAATGGCCTGCTATACACTAATATTCCGTAGAAGTGTGATTTTACAAGAAACTGTTTACCAATTCATGTAATTATTTTTAAATGTAATAATTTCATCAACAATAATGAACAAGGTCTGTAAAGCACTGAGTTCTTAATTAGAAGCAAACAATAGGAACTTTTTACACACAATAAACAGGCTAGAAAATCAGTAGCCATGTAAATAAAAATTTACAGTTCTAATCTGAAGAAAGTCAAATTAGGGGAAGTTATTAATTTGGGTATTTTATGATCAGAATGATTAGTATGAGTTTCTTAGTTCAAAACAAGGAACAGAAGTTAAAACTTAGAAACAGTTTAGCCAGTAGGGATAGTACCTTAGATATAAAGCAATTCTTTTTAAAAACTAGTAGAACCATGTTTGGGAGGGATCACCTTCTGTCACTTGCACACTTCTTTGTTGAGAGTCTCTTCTCTCACTGCATTAACTTTATGATAGCTAAGCATTCTAAACCCTTAAATTAACTCTTTCTCTTGATTGTTCAAGAATCAGATCATCCTTAAGCTCTATGTCATAAAAGGCCAAGTTTCAGAAGCTACTGAAGGAATATTCACCTTTAAAAAGCCATTAAAATCTTTAGGTGACAATAAAATGGGATAATTAACATTTATTTTTTAAATTCTCATGTTCTATTATATGCATATGCGTTCTCACACATTAATTCAGGCAAAATTATTGAATACTTTTTTCCTCTGTAAAAATCCAGCCCAGATGTTAGCTCTTTCAGAACATCTCCCTTGGCTCTCTTCCATGATCTTGTTGCAATGAACAGGTCAGTAGGTAAGTCATTTCCCTCTCAGACTCCTCCACTAGACAGACCCCCTCAAAGTCAGCAACCACAATCATTATTCATCTCTGTAATGCCTGACACTACTGTTGAGCCAAATAATATGTACTTAACAAATGTCTGTTAAATTTAACTTTTAAAAGACTCATGCTACCCTTCGCTGATTTACCACTGCCAAAGAAGTTGTTTTTCCAATAGAATTGGTGAGTTGACAGTAACCAATCAAACTCTTCTCCAGAACCCCTACAATCAACAGAAACTTTTAAAACTTTTAAAAAATTGGTGCAGGTGATAGAAAAGTGTTGCCACAGAGGAAATTTTTCTTGAGTACTATGGAACTGGTCCTAGTTCTGAGAGTACCACATTTTAAGCAACTGAATTAATCAACTGGACCAGAAGATTGCTAAGGCCATTTTGAAACTAATATTCAACAGCCATAAATAATGGCTCCCCTTCTCCTCTCTGTCCACACATTACTACCCATGTGCTCCAAGACTCTAATTGGGAGAGGTTTTCAAAACTCTCTTTGTCCAATTAATCCCACGTACCATGTAAGGCCTATTAGGATACTATAACGAAAATTCATGCCTGAGAGAAACAGACCAAAGTTTTTGTTTGTTTAAAAAGAAGTTTAATTGGGTTTAATTGCATTTTTCCCTGAAATGGCTTTTCAAAATAACAGACACAATACAGATTCAAATATATAATATGTAGTATGATGCTAACCATACATTAACCAATAACCTATTTAATTTTTAGTTGGAAAACATGTACACAAGGAAGAAAAACACATGGAAAGGGGGAAAAGAAAATGATTCGGCAAATTTTCAATAAGTCAAAGTTAGAAATAAGTTAGTTAGAAATAAGTCAAATCCTTACTTATTAAAAGTCCTTACTGAAAATTTTAATATTCTCATTTAGAAGTAAAAGATTTGACAAAGAGCTATGCTTGGTACAGAGAAATAAATGCTCTGTAACTGAAAAAATATGTTTGTGCTTATGTAATAAATTACTTATATATATTCAATAAATAAATGTAATTAATAGGAGCCATTTTTTTAGTACCAAAAGAAAAAACTCTGCCAACTCCATAAGACCCTCATTTAAACTTTAGAAATATTATTAGGCAACAGTTTTTTCCCAAAACCTCAGGAAAACAGCTGGTAGATTCCTCTCCAGAGCATCCCTTTAGTCTATTTGTTTTGATGCTATGATTTATGGCCATCTGAATAGTTTTGTTAAGAACATGGCCCAGTTGCCCATTGATAATTATTGGCTTTACTTTATTTACTGTGCAGAGAGCCCTTCAGGAAGGAAACACATCAAACTATATATAGACTGGTTATTACTATTGCTTTGTGTCAAATGTCCCTTCCAGCTTTAGCATTTTGGACTCCCTCACTTCCTGCTTCAGTTCTACCACATCAGAGCCCCCAGGAATGGGGCAAACAGGGTCCTGTTCAGCCCATCTCTCTGCACCCAAACTGTTCTGCATTAGCATCTGGAAGTCTAGAGCCAGCGTCTGAAAGTCTGAGCATCAGAGGGGATCTTACCGTACCTACCACTAAACATGGCTTAAGGCTTTTCAGTCAAGACATTTTGAAAACAAAAATCAACAGTTGGGTTTCGTTTTTATTTTTATAAGCACACACATGCACACACAAAAAGATTCACCATTGCTTTTATACAGCCCACTTCAAAACAGATTATTCCTGAAGAAAAAATTTTTAAAAGTTTTCCCTCTTTTGTGTTTTATTTCCTCCATTTCCTTGAACAAGAATTAAAGATAACATCAACAAATATATTGAGCTGTATGTTGAGCTGGTATCACCTTGTGGATCTTTTAAAAAATTCAAATGCAATTCTAAAAACCTAATTGCTTCCTATACAATAAAGAACTGTAGCCACCCACTATAACTGTCTAATTAACTTTCATAAAGTTTTAAAAACACAAACTAGATACAGTTAGCTAGCAGAGAAGATGCAGACCACCTGTCCACCTCCTCTGGACTCACCACTCAAGGCCTGACTCGACAGCACTATTTCTGGAGAGTCTTCTGCCAATATTCAAAACAAAAATGGTCATTTCTCTCTTCTACCTTTTTCTCATTGCATCATATTAGCTAATCCTAATATATCTGCTACCATCAAGTCCCATCCTCATCCCTACTTAATTCTGAGCTTTCCAAAAGCTAATGCTGTTTCTCACACCTCCTCTCATTCCTTATCCCAGACGATCATTTATGAAATTGAGTTAAATTTGTGAAACATAACTTTAGCATGAGTTTTAAAGGAAGGGACGGAGCAAGTATACAGGAGAAAGTATACAAAGCCTAGACAGCAAGCAGAAAGTATGAGCAAAGGCATCAGGAGAGTAAAATTCAATATAGTGAGACAGTCAGTATAAGCAGAAACATTGAAAACAACAAAACAACACCCGATACAAATAAAGTTTATATTTGTATAGAAAACATCATGCTATACACACTCAGAAATTCATGTCAAAAGTCCAGGAAAGGAAAAATGGATTGTACTCATAAAGGAGGGATTATTAAATTTGAAATGTTACAGAGAACCCATAGATTTGGAATAAGAATTCGAGACTCCAAATTGGCTATATTGCAAAAATCTTAATGATGATACATAAAAATTACTTCATTTGTTAGTAACTTGGAATCTTTACTTATATATTCAGAATATCCCTAGCTTCTCTTTCAAGGGGGTGGGGGGAAGAAGAAATTTTCTTTAATATATGCACAATATTTTTAGCTTTCTAAGGAGTTTAGTCATTAGAGTTAGCAAAGTCCATGTAGCTGAGGTTAAGTCAATACATTTCATCTTGAGGGAATATAACAGCTATGTTAAAACAGGACTGCCTTCACAATCATTTCTTCAAGGAATGTATAACAAGTAAGCCAGCAAAATTCAGAAGTTGCCCAAAACTAGATAATATTATTAATTGTTAGGAAATACTAAATATAATTCCTCAGGCTTACATCTTTCACTAAAATTGATAGTGCTTCTCCTAGCAACTTGCCCCAAGTTCCTTCAATATAACTCAGTATACAGAATTGTTTCAAATGATTAGCCTAGTGGAAACAGATGTCCAGGCTAATATGATGCAAAATAGAAAAACTGTATCTTCAGAGAAGGTTCAACCTAGAAACAGACCTAACTTTTTACGGAAAATTATAGAAATGGAAAAATCTTGAGACTTGTATTCCAAGAATTATTATCATTTTCTTAAAGTTAAACCTTGGGCAAAATACTCATATCTCAGAAAGTCCATCTGGAAAAGCAACACTAGCTACACAGAAAATGATCTTCTAGGAAAGTAACTAAGAACTGTTCCTAATATTTGCTGGGAACATCTTCATTTCACTGTGTGCTACTACATCATAGAAGTTGTTCATCTGAAACACAGTCCTTCTCGGTGGCTTTTTAAAAATAAAATATATAAAAAGCCATTGAAGAATATCACTTCCTAAAACAATCGCCTTTTGATTTCTGTAGATAGCAGAAAAAACAAACATTGGGACGGCCCTCTGGCATCTAAATTTTACCCAGGCTTCCATGTACTACACGTGGCCCAGCCATTGCTAAAACTGGTATAGATTTTATTTAGAAAAAAAAAGAATTTTAATGTGTTAATTTATAAAATTATACTTTTCATTAGTATTAACTCATTTCTTCTCAATAATAGCCAAATTAATTAAATTCAATAAGCACGACAAAATCTTAAGTTTACAAAGATAAGACGAGTCCTGTTCTCAGTATAACCAGAGACCGTTGCCTGCTAAGTAAGTTCTATTCTAGGGACTATGGATAGAGCAATAAACATAATTGACAAGCCCCCTGCACTTAATAAACTTATATCCACTGTTGGGAGATAAAGGGAGGAAGTGGAGAGAAAGACAACATGCATATATAAAATACTGAGAAAGTACTGAGTGACAAGTGCTACATAAAAATAACAGTATAGAATAATACAAGTGCTATGATAATAAAACAGACTAAAAGAATAGGAGCTCTTTTTTATTTCAGAATCATAGTCCCTCTTTAAGGAAGTGGCATTTAAGTTGAGACCTGAAAGAAAAAAAGCGGGGAGGGCATGTGTTGGCCTGGCAGGAAAAAATGACATTTATATTGGTTACAGAGGAAGATGTGCAAACAATCTAAAGCCTGTCCTTACATTCACCTCCAGCGCTACTTAGCCCCTTACCTGATTTCTTCCTCTATAGCTGAGGTTAAAGCCATTTCTTCCTAAACATTTCCTACTTGGGCTTCTCTTCCATGAATTCACCATGTAATAACCCACACAGGTTTGGCTCTTATAATTTCACGATAATCTCGTTTCTCATACCTTAAATTCTCCTAATGCTATAAACCCCCAAGAGCTTATAATGACTCTACATTATAAAGATTTTATAAGTAGATATAATTCTTGGGAATTTATATAACCTAATTTTTCTTTTTCAATCTGTCCCTTGAAATTTCAGACTTCCTAAACACAATAAAGAATCTGGACTAAGGAATACCAAAGCATAAAAAAGCAGTGGATTTTAAGTGCAATTTGAGAAAAGGAAAGATAACAGGTGAAAAGCTATCTACACAAGGGAGGGAAATAGTGTTGCAGGGAAAAAAATTACATGGTTCAGGAGAGAAAGGGGAAAAGTACAAAAAGAGATAATGTTCAAATTATTAATACACAGTAGTTATAATTTTCTCAAACATATTCACCTTAAAAGGATAATTTTCAACTGAAATAGATGGGTTTTTTCTTTTAATAAATGCACTATATGAAAGTTACTTTTAAATACGCTATACCCATATTCTCTTACGTAACATGAAATTTCATTTTTTATTCTGATCTCTTTTCTCCAAATGCAGAGGACAACAAAATTGTGTTACACACAACAGTTATCAATTGCAGCAGGGTGATAGAAATGACAATGTGTTATAAAATAATCAAATATAATAAATCAAAAATAAAACCCATTTCTGAGTTTTGAAAAATAGCCTAGGAGACCATCAGAACCTAACTTGACAGAAACACCAAAACGTGATGGCTCAATTTCTCTTAATTAATTTTTGCTTTATTTCCTTTTCCAGGAGAGGATCCAAAATTGTTCTAACTTCAGAGAAAGGATTAAGAACAAGATTTCTTTTCAGCATCTTGTGAGCTCTACTTTTTTCCCCCCTGCATGGCATTCGGCATAGTGGTAGCCTATCCTAAATATCCTAAATGATTTAAACTCCATTAGACATTAAAAACAAAGACTGAATGAGGGTGATGTTAATATGATGATGACAGTTTATACAGAGTGCATATAGGAGTATAGTTTCTGTTTAGGCTGACAATCTTTCAATCTTCTTCAAGAAACCAGAGAAAATCCAGTTTCTCCACTTTTCTCAACCAAGGATTTCCAAACTGTGTTCCAGGAAACCCTACATCCTTGCAAGGTGTTTAGGTGATTCTACAAAAGGGTATTTGCTCCAAACAATGAAAAACTGAACAGTGGAAGGACCCATCCTAGTTTTAGATATAGGCTGAGTATTTCTTATCCAAAATGCTTGGGATCAGAGGTTAATTTTGGATTTTAGATTTTTTAGGATTTTGGAATATTTGCCTATACTTAAGGTTCAGATTTCAAATCCAAAAATCCCAATCCAAAATGCTCCAGTGATTATTTCCTTTGAGTGTCATGTTGTCATTCAAGTTTCAGATTTTGGAGCCATTTTGGATTTTGGATTTTCGGGTTAGGGAGACTCAACCTGCACAGTGTTAGCGTCCCCTTAACATTATGTGAAAAAAAGTCAGCCATGGCTAAAACAAAATCTGAAACCACTGTTCGAAGGCATGTACATTATGAAGTTTTAGCTATATCATTTAAGTAAACCTACTTTTACAGAGTATGGGTTTTTTTTGCTTGCTCCTATCAAACATAGTATCAGTTTACTGTTTTCTCCCCACCCTAACTATAGAAGTGAGAAACACAGATCTCTCAGGTTTGTAACTTGGCATGTCTTTGGGCTAAATAGATAATAGGATAAAGAACAGCTTTTATTCAATTCTGCAGGTCAACTTTTACAAAATACTTTCTGATTATCAAATGTGGTACTAATTGCATAGTATCTCTCATGGTCTCTGAATTGCAGGAATTACTAAGTAGGGGGACAAATATGACAGCACAAATATAAATGAAAGAGAAATCAAAACAAACATAAAAACTACCAGTAGTCAATGTTATAGGAGGGTGCTCACACACTGAAATGCTTAGGGAACAAACCAGGGAGAAGCAGAGACAGAATCAGTTATTGGGGCTTAATGTTAGTTTGTTTTAAAGGAAGCACGTATGACTGTCAAAAGGAAGAAGAAAATAAAATTTTAATGAGCAGTAAGATTCCAGAAAGGTTGGTAGAAGTAGATTGTAATACAAGCTAGAGTATATATGAAACATTCTACAGGATGGCAACTGAATTAGGTATTTCTTAATAGTTCTTTTCAATTTAGAGACACTAAGAAAATGAGAGGAAGGTTAAAAAAAAAAAAGAGAGAGAGAGAGAACCGGATATTGTAAAAAGTTTTTTTTTCAATTGAGACAAGGTCTCACTATGTTGTCTAGGTTGGACTCGAACTCCTGGCCTCAAGTGATCTTCTCACCTCAGCCTCCCAACTAGCTGGGACTACAGGCTGCACCGCCATGCCCTGCTTAAGATTTTAAAAGTCCAGACCAGGCACAGTGGCTCATGCCTGTAATCCCAGCACTCTGGGAGGCTGAGGTGGGTGGATCACAAGGTCAAGAAACCAAGACCATCCTGGACAACATGGTGAAATCCCGTCTCTACTAAAAATACAAAAATTAACTGGGTATGGTGGCACACGCCTGTAGTCCCAGCCACTCAGGAGGCTGAGGCAGGAGAATCGCTTGAACTCGGGAGGCAGAGGCTGCGGTGAGCCGAGATCATGCCATTGCACTCCAGCCTGGCAACAGAGTGGCACTCCATCTCAAAAAAAAAAAATTAAAAGTCGATGAGCAGATTTAATCTTATTTAGGAGTAATAAAAACTCGCTATTTTGAGAATAGAAGCAAAGAAAACCAAACAAAGCATATTGCCTATTGCCCCAAATAAACAAAGAGAACAGAGAATACAGAAAATGAAGACTAAATACAAAGAAAGAAGAGGAAAAACGAGGCTGAAGGTTAAGATGCTGTAAGAAATTATGACTGTACCTCAAATACAAAAGTAGGAATTCTCATGTATGCTGCTAAAGCTTACAGTAATAATTGGTAGGTGTTTTCCTCACTTAAATCAAGGGCTCATTGAAAACTTTAATTTAGCAACAGGCAGCATTTTGTGGAAGGGGCAGGTATGTATAATGTGAAGGCAGAAGAGTTTAGTGGTCGAGAGCCAGAGTCTTTGAGAAAGGTCCTTAGGTTCAGATCCCATCCTGGACATATTATGTTCGGTTCCCTCATTTACAAAGTGAAGCTAATGCTATTGCCTACTTCATATATCTCCTATAAACTTTAAGAGATTATCCATGCTGGAAACCATGAGATAGTCCCTTAAGTTTTAAAACACTTTTTGAAAACTAGAAATCACCCAGTTATCTAATAGTAGTCAAATGCAAACCATAAATATTGGAGAAATTTTTGGACTTCTCACCCCAAACAGAGTGAAATACATATATTTGCCATCAGTATAATTAAATATTCCTAAATTTGTTTTTATTTTTGCTGTCATAGCTCCTTGACAGGGATATGTGAAAAAAGAAAATGTTCCTCACTTGGCGTTTTTTTAGCTCAATCCACCACTAAAGGTACTATTAGCAGAGAGGCCACACTAATTAGCCTGCCTAGAAACTCGTCAAGCCCAAGTGAGCACATATTGTGAAAAAGCTTTAAGTAAGGCTTCTGAGGTTATGTACTAAAGCAGGAACATTGAAATATTGCAATAAAACAAATGAGTAGAAAATGGAAATGTAATCTGAGTTTCAGTCCTGTGGTGCAGTAAAAGAAAAATTAACAGGGAATCAGGGGACCTGGTTCTGGCTCCATTTCTATCACAAACTAGCTATTTGTCCTTTAACCACTTACTCTAGCCCTCCTCTGTCACATAAGAAGCCAGCTTCCATTTCAGAGGCTGTTTCTACATCTAAAATTCTAACATTCTAAGGACTAGTCATATACATTACTTCTCTAACTTGGAAGCAAATACATTTTTTCATTATCTTCGTTTAAGCATAAAGCATTTATCAGCTAAACACCACATCTGCTGTTAACACAATCAGGAAATTGAGACAAAACAAGCAAACAAACAACAAAAATGAAGAGATTTAAAATCACACTTGAATTGTTTTAAATATATTTGGTAAAAGCATTTTTCTTAAATAGAGAACAACTATATTTTTATTAGATCATTAAATAAAGGAATACTAAATATAACAGGAAATACTAAATATAAAGGAATACTAAATAATTGCCCCCATGCAATAAAAATAAATTAGATTTTCATTTTCTTGTTTCCATTCTTACTTGGGAGTCACCTTAAATGTGCCGAGTAAAACCCTGTTTTACATGTATAAATCAAACCAGCAATTTGATTCCTCAGGAACTTGGTATAATTTAGTTAGAGCAGCATATGAACTCCAGTATTAAGAAATGAAACAATAGAACATACCTGGCAGCATTTATGAGAAACATCATGCCTTTAAAATGGTAAAATAGAAAATTAAATAAACTGCACATTAGGCATAGCACATTATGTAAAAAGCTCTTGAATGTTATGATTTTTCTATATATTGCACTTGTAACACCCTTGTTCTTAATCACATTGAAGCATATTACATTGCTTTTTAAATAGAATGTACCCTGCCACAATGCAGTCAATCTTAATAGTATTCCAGAACAGCGTGCCCATATGAAAGATAGGTTGATGAATAGGTTTATGTCCTATTCAAGGAGATGAAACAGCTCAATAGAAAGATTAAGTAAGGCTCCTGCCAGTAGTTGAATCTTAAAGTCAAAGAGAAGAACACAACTCAAACCAAATGTTACAGACAAAGGTCAAACAAGAGAATAATTAAGACCCTAACTTGAAGAACTAGCTAGTGTTTGCTAATTTGGTGTAATCAGGGGGAAACAACAACAACAACAACAACAACTCTCTTCTTAAAAAGTGACCATAATAACTTTCACTGAGTCTGTTTTAAAAGATAAATTATAAAATTGAATGAAGGTGAGCTAAGTCCCAAATAATCTTTACAAGGAACCATTCCTATTTTAAATTGACTGGACCTTAGGTACAACACAGATTAAAATCCTGCTGTCATGTTGTACTTTAAAAATAAATTCTAGAACTATAAAATGTCAAATATTAACAGAAGTGTGAATTTTGGTAAAAGCCTTCCAGCTATTTTTGTGTAGAATTCTATTATAGCCTAATTTATTTATATAAAAAGAAAAGAAATTTTATGAAGGAAAAAAACAGCAATTTGTTTCCCAAGTACTATTTTTTGTTGACTTGAATGTCCAGTCACCAGTTTCAATCTATTCTAACAGGGTATTTAACTAAAAGATGAACATATATTTCTCACTGTGTACACATACTACCTTCAAAAATGGAAATACAAACTTGGTTCTAGGAAAATGTGGAAAGTATAGAATAGAATAAAGAATAGAAAACAAATGTTAACATGTTAGTAGGAAATATTTACGAGGCATTATAATCCCATTTTAAGAAGCCTGGTTTATTTAAATTTCTCATCAGACAACAGGTCCATTTGTGTTTTATTAAAAAAAAAATTGCTCTCCCTGTGTTGTCATTTCCTATGTTGAAAACCCAATATCTAATTTAATTTTCCCTCCCAAATAGCAACATTTTTGGACAATGATGCTGATATCAGCTAATGAACTAAGTAAATCATGTGAATTAGTATACCTACATCAATGCCATGCCCATGGAGTAAATACAATCAACCAGAAAGACTACCAAGAAACTGAATAAGCTTTTCCTACTTTATCAATTCCTTTTCCTTGTTTTTCTGTTTTCATCAAGAAATGCTGGTAGATAAATTTCAAATCCATCTGACTCTAGTTTCTTCCTGGGATGTCAAGCACTATTGTTTAGCTTCTACCCTACACCAAAGGTAGAAAGGAGGGTAGGGAGGGGGTAATAAACTAAACAATAGTACTTGACACCACAGGAAGAAAATTTTAATATTTTAAAATGATGCTTTATTTATAAATACATGCATTTGCTCTCACACATACTACCCTCTAAATAAACACGTATGAAACACTGCAAATAAGTCATTTTCTTTTCTACTTGCAACAAAAAGCAGTAAGACATTTAAAGACAGCCAATTTCAAATAATTTCTTTCTTGGAGATAACAATAAATGTATGATTTATTTAACACCTTTCACCAGGTCCCTGAAAGATCACTGATGTCACATAAATCTATAATATAAGGAAATAAGTAGCTCAAGAGCTCTGCCAGCCACCCTTTTTTAAAGATGGAATATGACAACTTAAGCAATTTACTCAGAGGTCAGTGAGCTAATTCCTGGCATTCAATCAATCGATGTTTATTAAAGGCTTCTGTGTAGCACTTTGTGCTGGATGCTTATATGAAAAGTATTTTTTTCTTTTGCTTATTTGGATCTTCTCATTTTTCTATAAGAACAAAAATTATTACTTGTAATAATAAGAAAATCTTTAAAATAGTAATGTGATGTTGAGTGAAATTAAGAGGAATTCGGAGAAATGCAAGGTCTCTGGAATTTGAAATATTCAGAAAGTCAAGGAGGACTGAGGTCTAGGTCTTCCACCTATGCGTACTTTCATTCTACACCTTTTCCTATGAAAAACACACAACAAACAAGTTTATAAAGATACCAGATTTAGAGCCAGCTAAACTGTGTTATCTGCTGCTCTGACATTTCCTAGCTGTAGTAATTAACTTTAGGTAGGTTATTTAACTTCTCTCTACCTCAGATTCTCCTATCCATAAAACAATGAAAGCATGGCTGTGCAAATTCAATGTAACACATTATTTTATGAGAAACTTGATTTGTAAATGCTAAACTCCTGCCAAACATTAGTCTTAAAACATATTTTCCCAACAGTTATGCTTACTTCCACTAAATGGGGACAAAGAGAGGGTGCCACTGAGCCAAAACTTCTGACTAACCGAGAGATAGGTGTTAGAAATACTGAGACATAGTTCTGCCCCTAAGGATGTCACCTACCCCCTTCTTTTTTTTTTTTTTAATCTAGTAGGATGTGGATATTACACCTTTATCACCAACACAGCAACATAGCTGTTTCTTAGCTAAGAAACAGCAAGGAAAATGAAGACACTAAAAGAATATATTATTAGAATACTATAATACTGCTAAACTATTAAGATGAAATAAATGACGTAAGTTTGGAAGTTTGTCCTTTTACAAATATAGTTTACTTGAACTTCATGTTTTAGTTTAATGCTTTTATTATCTCTCCATGGCATTAATTCTAGCTTCACTAAGATAACATGTTATAACTATCAAAATATATTTCTAGGGATTTGTTTTTATGTTAAAACCCAGATATTATTCAATTCTATTAGGACTTTCATTTGCCTTAAATGTACTGAGATAACAGGAACTATATTAATAAACCAGTATGCAGATTTTTCAAGTTACCATGGATTTCCTAGGATAGGTTTATATTCTGAGATGGTGCCACCGCCAATTTTCAACAAATGTATTGCCGGCCATTCATTTATTCCTTTCCCAAACATCGTATATTTATTACACATCAGGACTAAGAATGCAAGCACGAATGAAATAAGGACTTATCCTCAAAAGGATCATAGTTAGGCATTTTCTATCCAAGCGTTTTAGATCCCAGATAAGAATTTCAAGTACTGCCCACTCCTGCCACTGGGGGTTGGGCACTAAATAAGTGAAGGTGCCAAGTCTTTAGTAGCAGTAGTTGAACATCCTAGATTGAACAAACTTCAGATGGGCTTAAACCAACTACAAAGAAAATATATATATAAGCCCCTGCATGTTTTTGAAGAAACAGTTCTTGTTAACAACCAAAGAAAAAGCTTTTCATAAGCTATAAGTGCTAATACGAATACCAAGCAAACCAAATTTAGAAATATCTTAAGTTCTAAACCATATCATTTCCTTAATCATATTAGTTCAGCAATGTAATTGCAATTCAATCCTCTCCTAGTCATTCAAAAGTTGGCCACCCTCCCAAAGAAACTTCAACTGCTATTCTTTCCATCCATTTCTCTCTTTTTACTAGCACTATGCTAAAACAAACAAACAAACAAAAAGGTTCTCAGCTAAGACTCCATTACTTTAATAACACCTAGAACAGTAGTCTCAGGATCAGTAACAACAGCATCACCTGAAAGACTTTTTAGAAATAGCAACTTTTGGTCTCTACTCTAGATCTCTTAAATCAGAAACTCCGGGGTAGTCTGTAGCAATCTGTTCTCCTAAACCTTCCAGGAGATTCTGCTGCTTGCTCGAGTTTGAGATCCACGACACTAGAGATCTTCTCATATCCTCACTATACTCAAAGCAAAGATGTTTTCTCTTTGCAAATCACTTTTTTCTTATTGCCTCAGTTACACTGCTATTTTTTCTTCCACCAAATGGTTAAAGTTACTTCTCTCATCTGAAAAATTATATCATTTTCTAAAACACTTTTTTAAAGGAGCATGATGTACAATCATCCCCTAAAATTTCTTTTTCTGTATAACATTATTTTAATAATACAAAAATTGTTAATAATGTTGAGTTTCACCAATTGTAATTTTACAAAGAACAACAAAATAAAATGTTCAAGAGTAAAATTATGATCCTTAATGCGATAATAACACTAGAGGTATGTCTGTTTACTGTTCAAGCAATCACCGCCAGGAAGACATAGACATAGTCATGGAAAGAATTTTCTTAACATCAGAGGCTAAACAACAGTTGCTTTCATTGGTTGGTAAGGAATAGGACTGGGTCCAATATTCAAGCTTAATCCACCAGATAATACTCAAACTTTTCCCACAAGAACTGTCAAGAACATAGTAATCCCATAATGCCACTGCTATGAAAACCATCTAAAAAAAAGCAAAAGACAACAAAAAAACTAACTATGCTAACAAACTCAAAAAACAAAGTAGCTGCAGGCTGCTTCACGACAATGGACTCAAAGCCTGGCTCATATACAAAAATGAAGTACAATACAAAAATAATTATTATGCAACTTGTAAATTACTACTGTACTTTCTCATCACTGCACAAATAGAATTTACTGTACCACACTCTTGCTTAATGTCTGTTCCTAGAAGGCCAGAGATGATGCCCGATAGAAGTGTCAAATGCCTACAAACACAGCATAAAGTTGATTCCTTTAAATGATGATAATATAACCAGCCTCTCGATACTCAGGACACTGACCTGGCTGCAGCTGCTTTTGATTTGCAAGTGTCGGCTGGGAGTGTCTTTTTCTGTCTTTTGGCTCCTAAACTTACAATTTATCATTTCTGAAGCCCTCGACACCATTTCTATAACACTCTAATTATTGGACTGATTTGAAACAAAAGATTCTTCAGTAATTTCGGCTTAAAACCACATAGAAATTTTTATAACACCCTGCTTAAAGAAATGCGTAAAGAAAATTGGAGAAGTGACAATAAAGATTTGAAGTGACAATAAAGAGTTTACATCTGTTATGATCTAAACAGAACACCTTGGAAATTAGCTTGTGTAGATACTAATGTTCAAATGCAACTATGTATACTGACATTTTCAATGACTAGCTGACCCACAATTATTATTCATTATGTGAAGCCAATTACTCTCAAGGTATTGCTGTTAATATAAATGGACCTACTCTATCTTGTCATTCTGTTCCTATACATGAATCTCCTCATCCATATACTGCAAGGCTCAGTCTACCACCAAAGACTCTGCCATCATTCAGCAGAGACCCTGAAAAACACCCTTCTATTCCACCCTGATTTGCTTTTTCCCACATATAGCCCCCTCTCTGATCTAGTTATTTGCTCAAGAAAATAGTGCCCTATAAGCAGTTTGACCAAAGAGGAAAAAAAAAAAAAAAGCAGACCAAAGAGCATCCTATGACTATAATGTAATGAGGGCAATTTTCTCCCACAGCTATTAAGCTGATTTTGAAGGCAGCATCCATAGAAAGCACTTGAAAGAAACACACTATTTTGCAAAAATATGTTTTAATATATCTATTCCAAATCCCATCAGGACTGGAATATTTTTAAATAGCTGACAGGTAAAAGGGAGTAGTGTTCTAAATAGTGGAGGACTTTATTACATAAGTCCACATCCAGGAGTGAACTAGAGTAACCTAATGCTATGAATTCACCAAAGAGCTGTCAGCCTAGTATGCCAACCCATCAAGCCAAAGCTTTAAGGCTACTTGACACTACAAACAAAGTAATGGCATGAGAAATGGGGGGGGAAACTGAATGAATGAATGAAAAATCCATTGGCTTAAGAGTTGATTCATGCATTTTAAAGGTCAGTATGATTTATACAACTTTAAAGGCTCAAGGTGAAGTTATTTGTGATGGGATGGCAGCTCTAGTAAGAAACTCAAATACAGCAGAAATGTCAGCCACTTGACTGTTAACAACTGTGCTTTCTGCAGTAAATTTCTATAATGTGAAAGAGGGTAGCCAAACAGGTATCTCTCAATAATTCACCTGTAAAGACTTATCCCATCCCCTAACTCTTAACTTTTCACAAAGATAACCCATCAAATCTCCCCTCTTGGTAGCCATCCTGCATTTTATTAACTTAATGGTATAATTTCAAATTCTGATCTGCTGCATTAAAAATAAGGCACAAATCAGCTTCAGTTAAGAAATATTTAAAATTTTGTTAACATATACAATTTCATACAACTTTCTACTGTTAGGCAGCTGTATTGAAATAAGTCATGCATATATGAAGGACAATTCAACAGGATCAGAAATATACCATGTATAGCTGATTAAATATGGTATTTGGTGCATTCATTTAAAACAAAACCAAACCTGGTTCAGGTCCCTGGGTCTGGAATGGAAGCCCCCCATTCTCACTTGGTTTTATGGGAAAAATCACATTTGACTTCCATTACATTGATTTACATTATCTAGTTATACCAGGATTTGGCATACTTTAAATACAAGAGCTTTTTACACACCAAAGGTGAGTCCCCCTCCAAAATACACATAATATTTCATTTCAATAGGTTGAAGATAGAATATCAGTAAAGCTATCAATCAGTGTGTTATTTCAGTTAGCAACAAAATTGTCCTACTGAAACAAACTATGTGTTTCACTAATACGTGTTTTTCTAAATAGCAAATATGATAATGCTACCTAAAAGTTTTCCCAGTTATTGCAAACTTATTTGATTCAAAAACAGGAAAATTATTGTCTCAACATTAATGCTGCTGTTTTCTGTGCGTATTTTTTTTTTAAGAGACAGGGTCACCTTCTGTCACCCAGACTGGAGTGCAATCATGCAATCATAGTTCACAGTGACCTCAAACTCTATTTGGTGAAGATATTTCTAGATAAAATGCCATGTGATAAATATGGTTAATAAAACAGGAGGGGAAATAGTACTTGAGCAATGCATACACTCTTCAGATTTTGTGCCATCTTCCCTACAAGACTCAAGGCAGGTCAGTAGGTTTAGTTTTTAAGCAAGTTAAGAGTGACCCAAATCAGAGAAATACTTTTATACAGAGACCCTAGACAGCAACTTCACTTTAATCAAGAGTTAAATATATTGTCTAACAAAGGTATCTCATAGATTTCAGTGTGCCTTATCCATATGTTCCCTCTTCATTACAGTGTGTAAATTTAAGTTATATCAGTCACTTGTAAAATATTATCAAAAAAATTTATATCCTTAAATAAGTAATGTCTTACTTAATTCAAAAATAAATGGTAATACATATAATTATAAATCAAAAAACAAACAAAAGCTTATAAAATTATACTAGAGGCTCTATAAATCATATGGTACCCGGTTGAAATTCCTTGGAAATGCCAATGAAAACCAACCTTCTAAGGATTTAAAATGAAAAACATTTTACATTCGAAGACAGTATTTTATCTTGAAGCCCATCCTAAATAAGTGATGTATTCATTCTAAAGACAGACATTTTCATTGATTTCTCAATATTAAACAGAAATTGTTAAGAATGATTATAATCAAGAAAATTATCAACTAGCTAAAATATCCTGATTTAAATTTATATCAATAACCGTAACATATGTTAAGGAATCTATCCTTTAAAACAAACAAAACAGTCTTTTCCATCTGTGAATAAAGGCCAGGCTTTAAAACCTATGGTCCTTTGTTTTTTTCATCATGCTATAAACATGCTATAAATAGTTTGACAGACAGTTTCACCTTTAATTGAACTGACTCTGACTAGAACAGGGATATGGACTTTTGTCTCCTCCCTTCCCTGGGGCCCAGTGGGATGAATGCCGGAGGGATTCCACACGAGCTTTAGATGTCTTGGACTTAGACCCTATTTGTTTTGGAACCATGGGTTCCTTTCTTATTAAATTCTTCTATTTGCCAGGAGAAAACTGGAACAAAAATGAAAAAGTGTTGACTTTAAGGTTTGCTCTATTTGTCATGATTGGAAATTTCAAGGCTCTTTTTTCTTTCTTTGTAAGGCAACACACTCTACAAGTTACTTATGCCCTTTGTTTTTTAAAGTAGTATTTTAGAGAGGAGTGAAACAACTGGAGTCTCTGTTTTATAATGGCATTTGACTAAGAAACTCTGATGCAGCCTCTCTCACATCCCCAATTAAAGATCTTTGAAAGTAGACCCCAATAAGTTAAAACAAACTCTGCCACCTAAAACTGAAGCTGACCATCAACCTATCACCTTTATGTGAGTTTACTGTCCTAATGACCAGAAGGATGACAAAACTGGATAGGAAAAAATATAAATAAATAAATAAATAAATAAATAAATAAAACCCTCCTCTCCTATATGCTCTGGGGCCCAGGCAGAGTCACACGACTTCTCCCTGGGACTTAGTTTCTTCTATAAAATTAAGGCTAGAGCTAGTGACTTTTCTGGCTCTACCGTTCTCCTATATTCCAGGGAGATACAGAGAGGGTGCACAGTAGTATCAACCTAATCCCAATGGTATGAGTTATTTTTGCAAGCTCACTTTTACCCTAAAATGAGATGACCAATCACTGCTATAAAAACATCAAAGAAAGTCCTAAAGAGAAAGAAATATTTTCTATGACTGTATGTTTCACAGATTAACCAATACCACCTTTAACAATTTAGGATTTCATTTTTAATTAGGTTGCAGAAGAAGCGCTGTTCTAGCCTTTGCAACTTCATCCTCTATTTACAGCTGCCAAAGTAAAAAGTACAGTAATTATCAGAGGTGGATCAAGAGAAACAAAGCCACCTTGAAATAACAAGTCCCCTAAACCCTGCCCTAGGGCTTAGTGTCACTGTGTTTCAGGCATGACAAGAACTTGGGTAGATCCTTTGCAACTGCTTCATGATCACAGATTCTTAGTGGACTGGCAGTGGTTGCACTGAGAAGCAGCATCTTATTCCTCTACCTCTGCAGTATCTTCTCAGATATGTGAAGAGAAGTTAACATGGCATTCTTTGCATACACTAACGGCTTTATAAACATTTCTGGCTTTCACTGAAGAGGTATAATGAGGAGTAAAGATGTAAGTTCTGTGAAAAGAGTTGTTCTGTCTTGTTTAGCACTGTCCCTCAGTGACTAAAACAATACCTGGCACAGAAGAGATGCTCACTAACCACAGACAGACTGACTAACATGCCTCTTGAAAGTAAGCCAGAAACGTAACATAGAATATGGCTGGTGCACTGCAGAGTGAGACACTGTACTCCATCAAGGAACAAGTCAATCAACTGATCCTAGTCTTATAAAGCCCTAAAAGCCTAGGGTCAATGATGACCTCAGACATCTCTTGCTCTGCACACGATCACTACAGTTAAGATGGAAGATATAGCTATGGCAAGGTGAAAAGAGCACAGGACTGTGAATAAGATGACCTGGTTTATATTCTAAATCCACTCCTTAATAGCTATGACTCGGGGCAAGTCACTTTCTCAGAGCTTTCCTCATGTTTAACAAGGGAGTACTACTTCACAGTCTAGTTGGATTTAGAAATGAGGCCATGTATAAGAAATCACCTGGAGGGAAGGAGAGAAGGAGAGGAAGGGGAGAAAGGGAGGGAACTTCAGCAGAGATGAAGTTCCATCTCTAGAAACTTCAACATGGAATTTTCCATAGAGGGCTTGGTGTACAATAGCAGCTGTGGGAACTCTCTTAAGAGACTTTACAAAGAAAGAGATTGACAGGAACTGATGACAGTTTGGATTTGAAGGCTCTCAATTAAAGAGATCTTGGTCTGCCCTCATCTGGCAGGACCTGAATTCCTTCTCTTATGTGATTCCTAATATGATGAATCTCTTTAATTAGAGACAAGTGGGTAATTTGGAAAGAACAATTTAAAATGGTTTCCTTTACAAGTTTAAATGTTTCTAATATGACATAATCCTGCTGGCTGGTGTGTTTTTGCTTTTGTTGTTGAGGGGGTTCCTGGCTCTTTTTATGCTTTCAGGTTTCTTAGGAAAGTTGTTAACTGTGTACTTGTACCCCAAGGCAATTACTGTGAAGGGGTATCTTTTAAGCACTAGAACTATTTCTCTAATTAATTTGCTTTTTATATTGTTACTGCTGTTGGCCTCCCTTCAGATCTAGAGCAAATCTTTTTTTTTTTTCTTATAGCTTTTTTTTTTTTTTTAAACAAGAGGGAAAATGGGTGATTTCCTTTCCTTACTCTAAACAAATCCTGAAAAACTAGTTTGTCAAATTAGGGTCCAGTTCTAAGCTGAGACCTTCTCCATTTGACTCAAAGCAAGCTGTTCAGAGAGGAGAAAGGAGTAAGGCCTAGAGAAGTTGGGTACTATGGTTTCTAGTTCCAGCCTACCACTAATTTCCTGGCCTGAGATTTCAGGTCAGTCAAAAATTTCCCATGACTCAGTTTCCTTAATCAGACATGAGTGATAGTATCTGTCCTAGCTTTCCTTCCTGGGATGCTGTGAATAACACTTGTTTTTAAGTAAAAATATTCTATGCATAATAAAAATCAACATTTGAAACATCACACCGATAACATTCATTTGTATATATAACCAAATTTGGATGAAGACCATGAAATATTTTGCAGGGAAATAATGCACCACAATGGCTTAATTTCCATAACTCATAACAATGCCATGGTATATGTGATACAACAGCTGAGTTATGTGAAAGTATGAGTAGAAATTATCTAATGTCCATGCTCTGAACCATTGCAACAGAGAGCTCCCATGATGCCGAATTATGCTTCTGGTGTTATTGCAATATAAAATGCAAGCATATCACAGCCTATAACAAGGTACTTTCTACAAATACAAGAGGTATTCTATCTGCTCTCTTTCTTTGCCAAACCCCATATCCTTTTTCCCATTGACTTGATTTCTGGAAAGCAGGTCTAAAGCAAAGAAGTAAGAAAATAAAAGTAAAGCATGAGAACTGAAAATAAAAAGTTTGCAGAAAGAATGGATGCTGTCTTCTTGAGAGCAAACGGTAAGCTACAAACCTGTTGGGGCTTCCTAAGCCTTTCTATTTCATTCCTTCATTTTAGGGGGCCTAAAAATAAATGCATGAAATAGCTCTTCCATGGGCCCCAAGGCTTCCACTGCTTTATTCCTGGCTCCTTGTCTTTCATAGGAAGGCTTCGAGTTCTGGAAGTTTCTCTTCATGCAAACAGATCCACTTGAATAATTCCTGAGCTTGGATGAGCAAAGACAAATTTCCATATGCAAACTCAACAATGAAGAACTGACAGTTTCAGATGGAGCCAGCCTGCTGTTGACCTATTTCAAAACTGCATCTGCAAAGAGGGTCAGGATTCCTTTTCCTCCACATATTGGAGAGATAGCCTAGCTCTTCTGAGCTAGGCACTTCAGAGCAATTTCGCTCTTCAAGACAAAAGTATGTTTCTGTTCAGCCTAATGGAATCAGGAAGACAATCAATTAGTAGTCATAGAGCACTGATGCACTGATTCACTGAACAAGCCTTTGTACACTTTTGGAAGTGAGAAAGGGCCAACCACTAGGAACCCATTTATTTTAATATCTCGGAGGGCCTCATATAACGATAGGTACATAGTAGATGCTCATTTCTTTACAGACTACCTATAAAATGCTAGGCAATATAAATACAAAGATAGTTAGGTCAGAGGGACCCTATTCAAGGAGAATAAAAGGCAAACCTATAAATAAATAGTTATGAGAAATATAATTTTAAAAGTACTGGCAAAGGACAGAGGTAGTACACACACACACACACAAAGAGTCAGGATCAGTTTCATAGGAGGTATTTAGGAGGTATCCCTAAAACTAGCCTTAAAAACTAAGCATTATTGGTAAAAATGTTAATTTATGATTCAGGAACCTCAAGTAAAAGAGAGAACTAAGAATGGGCAAACTATTGCCAGTCCTACTAAAGCCAATTTTTCCCTGATGAATTGCCTCAGAGTAGTGTTTGGGAACTGGAGTATTAATATACTTTTTCCTAATGATGGACTCACATATTACATGCAGACAGCTAAGAGTTATTTAATCTCCCATTAAGATTTTGGCCAAATCCTGATTTAATTCCCCAATTGCTGTTACAGGGGCAAACATTTTCCTATTTTCCTCAGGAACCTGAAGGACCTCAGACCAAAAACAATTTAAGAGACGCCTAAAGGGATGGCCTCAAGTTCTACAGTTATCTGACATGCAGTTGGCGCTCCATATCTGCAGGTCCCACACCTCCACATAAGGACAGCCAACTGTACTTGACTTGAGCATCTCTGGATTTTGCAATGAGGGGATGGGGGTTCCTAGAACCAACACCTCTCGGATACCAAGGGACAACTGTGCAACTGTCACTGAGGAACCTACTGGGAGTTAGGAATCAAATAGCTCCCCACCCACTTCCACCCCCATCATACCCTGTACATCCCCTCACTCTGCTCCCTTATGCCTACCATGTAGATCCTTCGATCAATAACATATCACCAGTTTAAACTCCCTTTCACTTCTTAGGAATGGAGCATTGGAGAAAATTCAGTTCCCTCACATATACTTGACAGAGGTTACAGGTTACTTACCAAAGTCAAAATTGTGTCTAAAAAGCTAAAACTGTATTTTTTTAAAAAGTCAACTAGAAGAGGAATACCTTACTTAGCACTCAAGAACCAGCATTGCCACTGATTTTGGCTAAGACCACACTAGTGGTCAGCTGGTAGTAACAAATACAGAGAACCAAGGTCTCAAGAACATGCTAAAGAAATTGAGGAAATGTACTCTGAACTCAAGAGTCATCTCCTACCTGTCTAGTTATAGAGACAAGGCACTTGTTTAGACATTATCTCCCAATCTAAGAAAGCCTGTCAAAAGCTAGACTCTTCATCCACATATTGTATTTCCCTATATTAGTCACTCCTGAATTTTGTTAAATAAAAATTATAGGACGCCATTGTTTTGGACTAAGTTCCTGCATGAGACCAAAACAAACTAGACCGAACCAAATGGAATCACACACCCTAAAATTCCACAGACCAGTTTCAATCAGCATGACAATAAAGTTCCCTCTGTCTTTAATCCTTACAACAAAATGTAACCTGATGTTAACTAGTTATTTTTCTTTTGTTCTGTTTCCCTGTTTCCACCTTACAAGGAAAGTAACTTTGAAATGGTCATCCATCCACCTTTTCCTTTTTTCTGCTTTCTTCAGCTCTTGCCTACAAAACCAATTTCCCCTTCTCAGTTCATTGGAACACTCATTCTACCTTATAAAATGAAGTGTTGCCCAATTCTAGAATGGCAAGTAAAATCAATTAAGATCTTTAAACCAGATTTGCAATTTTGTCTTTTGATAATCTAAAAGGTGATATCCTATACAAACACAACATACGCTACTAGAATTTCCTACCTAATACCAGCCAGGAGGTTTAATAATAGATTATCATAAAAATACAAAGTTCCAATAAGTCCTAAAGGAGAGAGTGAATACTAAGATAATTAGTATAAGAGGCATTAGCGGACTGTTTTCATTTCTTTTTTAATCCAAGAAGAGTTCAAATGAGTGTATATTTATGTCTTAGGTAATAAATCTCTCCCATTAGAGGGAACACCCACACATCTGTCCTTGCTATTTACTTATACCTGTTGTTTCTTATACAAATCATGAGTTTAACACATTACCCAATAACCTGTTAGGTTATGAACTTTTATATCCTAGAAACATATCTTCCACCCTCTTGTCCTAGCAGTCTGTCCTCAATTTTCTTTGCTGATCTTGGGATTGTACAGTACTATTTACATGCTAAGAACTGAATTGGCAAATGACAAGTGATTCTGGTTTCTCCAGGTGAAAAACAAACAAACTCTGGAAAAGAAAAAGACAACTAGAGGCCAACTGTGAATCATTTCAGACTCTTAAAAGCTAACCAGCAATCCCACACTCAGGATTCCATATTAATGCAATGATCAGAAATGCTCTATTACAAACCATCATGGATATTCATTATATTACTACAAATAATAATTATTACTATTTTTTGAGACAGGTTCTTGCTCTGTTGCCCAGGCTGGAGTGCAGTGGTGCAATCATGGCTCACTGTAGCCTTGATCTTCTGGGCTCAGGTGATCCTTCCATCTCAGCCTCCCAAGTAGCTGCGACTACAGGCATGCACCACTGGCTTTTTTTTTTTTTTTAAACTTTTTGTATGGACAGGGATCTCACTACGTTACCCAGGCTGGTCTTGAACTCCTGGGCTCAAGCGATCCTCCCACCTCAGCCTCCCAAAATGCCGCGATTACAGGCATGAGCCACCGTGCCTGGCCAATGATTACAATTTTTAAAAAGAGAAAATATGTGTGCCTAATTTTTTTAAAGAAGAGAACCACCAGCAAACTGCTAATACCATATTTTAAGTGTAAGATGCCCCTAAATGTAACACTCAATATGACTTGATGTTACACTAACGAGATAACAGTGAAGCTCTTTTTTTCTTTTTTCTTTTTTTTTTTTTTTTGAGACAGAGTCTCACTCTGTCACCCAAGCTGGAGTGCAGTGGCGCCATCTCGGCTCACTGCAAGCTCCAACTCCTGGGTTCACGCCATTCTCCTGCCCCAGCCTCCCGAGTAGCTGGGACTACAGGCGCCTGCCACCACGTCCAGCTAATTTCTTTGTATTTTTAGTAAAGATGGGGTTTCACCATGTTAGCCAGAATGGTCTCAATCTCCTGCCCTCATGACCCACCCACCTTGGCCTCCCAAAGTGCTGGGATTACAGGAGTGAGCCACCGTGCCCGGCCCAGTAAAACTCTCAATTTAGCATAGATTAGTAGATATATTCCACTTTCAGAGAGGTTAAAATGTAGACCTTAAAATATATAAAATACAATAGTGATATGATTACAGGTGATTATTTGTGGGCACATGAACCTATAAAAAGAGATTTGGCTAAAGATAATGTGCACACAGAGGAAATCCAGTCAAGCTGGTAATGGAGAGAAATCTTACCAAATAAATTTTCCTACTAGTATCACTATATTTTCCATTTAGGTCCACTAAAAATTTTCATGAAAAAGTATTACCAGAAAACTGTAATGCATCCTTCACCATGCTCTCCAGCTTATGCTTTTAACTTTGCTCTACCTCTGACAGAATAATTGTTCTACCGTCATTACTACACTGCTGTAGTAATGCTGTATTGGAGGAAGCTCTACATCACTTCATTTTTCCTCAATTGCCACACTCAACTGTGTGCAGTTTATAGAACCAGAAATATTTATATACTTTTGGCTTTTATTCCCTCAACCCTATGAGATTCACCTACTACTCAACTATATGGGTAAACTTAACCCAAAAATTACTCCTTTTCTCTGGTCTGCCCCACCATGTACCGCCATGATTTCTCTGGCATCTTCCTCCTAAGTCCAAAATTCCCAATTTCTACTCTGGAATCCTTGAAATTTGCTACTTTATCTCTCCCATTAGTCTGTAACTTGTAAAGTCTGTAAAAAGAACTGTCCCTTCCCCCAACACAGTACTAGTGTCTAATATGGTGCTTAGCCCAAAGTATTCAAAATGTTTAACGAAATACTGAAAATAAATCGTGAACACAAGAACATGAACCAGAGAACAATAATTACATAATTGTAACCACAGTTTGAATGCAGTTAAATATTTTCAAAAGATAAGGAGTATGTATGGTAAAGGTCTTTGAAAATACGAATCAAATTTATAAGTCCCCTATTGCAAAATCTGTAATTATATTTCTTTCTTTCTTCGAGACAGTGTCTCTCTCTGTTGCCCAGGCTGGTGTGCAGTGGCACAATCTTGGCTCACTACAACCTCCATCTCCCAGGTTCCAGCGATTCTCCTCCCTCAGCCACCCCAGTAGCTGTGATTACAGGTACCCACCATAACGCCCAGCTAATTTTTGTATTTTTAGAAGAGACAGGGTTTCACCATGTTGGGCACACTGGTCTTGAACTCCTGACCTCAGGTGATCTGCCCACCTCAGCCTCCCAAAGTGCTGGGATTACAGGCATGAGCCACTATGCCTGGCCAATTATATTCCTTCATCAGATTTTAAAGCAAGAGCATATTCAAGTCTCTGCTAATAGTTTGATTTTACATATAAAATATCTGTTTTATTAAAATTTCTTTTAATTGGTGAAAATCTCTTAGGGAACTATAAATTCCATACATTATTTTGAGACCACTTTTGGCTAACTGACTCCTAGAATGACTGATATGTACGAAAACCTAAACAATATATGTTATTTTCGAATAATTCATTTACTATAATATCACTACACTTGTTTATTTCTCACACGTTCCAAACATAAGAAGCCATGAAATGTCACCACCATAATAATATTGTGTAGACACTACGCCAAGATGTTTAAAATCACATTTAAAAGGTACACAATATATTGGTACTTTTCTTAAAAAAGTCACTACATTTTCTGCTTAAATCACTCAATTTTAATAAAAGAATATATACACACACATATACACGTGTGCGTGTGCGTGTGTGTGTGAAGTGATTTAATACATAAAGACTGGAAGGCTATAAAACAAAATAGTGATTTCTTACCAGAAGCAGATTGAGGAAAAAAGGTGAAATTTTTATACTTTGTGAATGATAAAAAAATCAGTATCATTAATTATAAGAGGGTTGAGCAAACAGACCTCACGTGGTATAAACCTTGTACTATACACATACAGCACTTCTTGAATGTCTAGATAGTGATAAAATAATAAGAATGTCCGCACAGAGATGCATGTATTATATTATTTTCAGCCATGAAGTAACACTTCACTCACACACAAGTCATAGTCAAGTCATCCATTTCCTGAAATAAAATTTGTATCTGTCAGTCACATGATAAAACATTTTTTCTATATTTTAGCACTATTCTATACTTTCTCAGAAAGATTCTGGTTATATATACAAAAACATATAACCAGAAATAAGGTAATATACAAAAATATATAGCTTTTCCTACATGGCAGGAATAACTGCTTTCTGGAATAACTATTTCCAAAATACAACAGAACAAAGGGCTCCATTTATAAAAGTAGCAAAAACTCAATGAACTCAAGAAACACAGGTTACCTATAAAGTTATATGACTTTACTGAGAGATATAAAATAAGACTTGAATAAATAAAAAGATATAACATGCTCTTAGATTGAAAAGGTGCACTATCACAAAAAGGCTAATTTTCCATACCTTTAACACAATTCCAACAAACATCCTATCCCCTACAGGCCAACATTAAAGCATACTAACTGGCAACCCTCCAGAAAAAAGCAGCTAGTAATACATGAAATGATATTCCACCTCACAATTTTCTGAAAGATTGGTTTTAAATAAGATAAGGTTACACTCCTACAATGCAAATTGGTATCACCTCTTTGGAAGACACATGGCAACAAATGTTTCTACTTATTCTCCAAGGGCCAGCTCTCCCTTAATATCCATGAGATTTTAAATTGTCAGGCCTACCTACTCTGCAGTATTGCATCGTTACCGTATTGCAGCACTATTTGCTCACTCTTTCAGTGGATGTCTAAGCCTCCATCAGCTTGTTTATTCCCCAAAGGCAAGGGACATAAATTTTGTTATCTTTATATCAGTACTTGTTGATTAACAGAAAATTGTGCTAGAGGAATCGGGAGGAAATGAAAACCCACACTCATGATATTTTATAATAATAAAACCACCTTAACTTTGGAAATGTTATAGGAATGCATTGGTGATTATCAATTGTTGTGTGTTAAGATAACAAAATGGAATTATTAATCAGACTGTAAAATAGCAATTATTTATCCATGTATTCATCTATGTTTATCACCTAGAATTATGGCAGAGAGGGCATTAACTAAATAAAAAGGGTCTAAAGCTGACGAATACAAGCTGCAAATCAGAGCTAGTTTAATATTAAAATATTCCTCACCTCATCTTTCATTTCTTCTCCTGGTCTGCTAAATGTAAGAAGAAAAAAGAGTAAAAGTACTCCTTAGGAAGAAATGAACTCTGTCTGTTTACCTTTAATTCTAAGTATCCAAGGCTAAAATCTTACTGCTGTCTAGCAAAATCATAGGACTTTTGCTACTAGGATGAAATTCTATTTATGCCCAACATATGATTCAGTTATATTTACAAATAAATTAACAAATGCAGCTAGAAACCTGCCTCTAGAGAAGCTTATGGCCACTCGTAACAGAAAAACCTAACCCAGTTTCAACTGGAGCCATGCTTTCCCATGTCAAACATAAGAAAACTGTTTTCTATTCCCTAATCAGTACTATTCACCACTTTCCTACAGCAAGAAAGATAGCCATTTCCCTCTATTTTAGAAGGGTCTCTCTGTACCAATACTTTAGTTATCGAAGTATCCGCAGTCCAAGTGGCACAATTTAGGAATAACTAATTCTTATCAAATTAATTTTAAAGCAACCTTGTGGCATGTGAAACACATTTATGTCAAAAATCAAAGCTTTACTGGTCTAAGAAAACAAGGGATTATTTCCATTGAATTCTAGTAGCCATAGACTAAACATTCAAGATGGTAAGTAAAAGATCTGAGGAAAAACCAAACTGAAATTATATAGTATTTGAGAGAGATGAATATCACTAAAACCCATAACTCAAAGTTCAAAGCTTTATTTTTTTCTTCAGTGACATAGCACCTCTGTTAAAGACAAGTTATATTCGTATATTCCAAATTTTCAAATCCTGCACATTAAAAATAATCAAAAGTACACAAGGCAGGTAAGGTTATTTATTAATGCCTTAGGCGCAATAAATTAAACCTGATACCCATAAACCAAATCTTCCTTGAAAGATAAGTACTTTTGAGGTAAAGATTACAAAAACAAATTAATTAAGTCACATTAATAGAGATAGAAAGTAACAAAGTGGTTGCCAGGGGCCAGAAGGAGGGGGGAATCCCCATTCCATTTAACAGGTACAAACTTCCAGCTTGGGATAACAAAAAAGCTCTGAGGATGGATAGTGATAATGACTGTGCAACAGCGTGAATATGCTTAATGCCACTGAACTGTACACTTAAAAAATGGTGAAAATGGCAAATCTAATGTTAGATATTTTTTTACCACAATAAAAAATGAAAAAAAACTAATAATCAGATAATCCAAACTGAATGACAAATTGAACAATGTGTACCCGTAGAAAAAGACTAAAAATTTGTTAGTAGTTTAGAAGCCTTTAAAGAGTGCTGATCATTTCCCTGATTAGAGACTAATGACATCAGTAAGAATGACAATTTTCTCAACAAATTAAGCAAATATAATACTTTAAACTTATTCTTTTTTTCTTTTTTTTTTTTTTGAGACGGAGTCTCGCTCTGTTGTCCAGGCTGGAGTGCAGTGGCGCGATCTCAGCTCACTGCAAGCTCCGCCTCTCGGGTTCACACCATTCTCCTGCCTCAGCCTCCCAAGTAGCTGGGACTACAGGCGCCTGCCACCATGCCAGGCTAATTTTTTGTATTTTTAGTAGAGACGGGGTTTCACCGTGTTAGCCAGGATGGTCTCGATCTCCTGATCTCATGATCCACCCGCCTCAGCCTGGCAAAGTGCTGGGATTATAGACGTGAGCCACCGTGCCCAGCCATAAACTTATTCTTGTAACATGAATAAATCTCCAAAAATAGTTAAAATTTAAAAAGCAATATACAGAATCTGATTCTTTAAAAGAGCTTCTGAAAGATTTGCTCTCCCGAAATGAAATTTGGTAAGGGAGGCTCCAATTCACTGAAAAGTGGTTAATGTAAAGGAACAAATGCCCCGTTTTCCATGAAAGAAATTGTACTGCCAGGTAAGTCTGTAAAACTTAAAGATCAGATAAATGGTGAGTGGACACTGTTGATCCCAGATTTAGACAGAAAGGCATTCTTGAAAAGATTCACCCCATGAATGCCCAGCCAGCCTCTGTAATAAAATTCCAAGGCAGCAAAGCAAGCAAGGCACTTTGGCAAAAGTGTTTCAACTACTCAGCACAAAAGAGTTATTTCATTTGATCTATCTTCTTGGGGGGAAGATAGACATATTTTTAGACAGTATCTAAGTGTCAGAAAGATTCTAAGATATTAATACCATTTATGAACAAAGTAACAAAGTGAACACTATTCCACAAAGTATATTAAACAAATTCCTGTTTCTCCTGGCTTAACAAGGGAGAGTGGGTGGAAGGGTAGAGAGGTAGGGGACTGGCATGTCAATGGAATAGAAATAATATCGGAAAAATAAATTTTATAAAATTCTTTCAATGAATTGGTTCCTGAGTCAAATAGGCTTTTATATCTACAGAGGCAGGTCTATGTAAATATTCTATAAACAATGTTATTAGAAGGTCTAACACATTTTCAAAGATCTTGGCATCTTAAAGGTGAAGATTTATATTCTCTTTCTTGGCAGGTCTCTAATATGTCTAACAAAATCATTAAAGGGATATTTAGTCAGATTTGTTGATCAGGGAAACGCCCCCAAATGGTAAGAGAAACTGTGGGTGATTATCATCTTGCTATTGTCTTTGGCCAATAGGTTCAGTATTTAGGGGTGCCACCCTGAAGACACTAATAGAACCCTTCTATCTGCTGGAACAATTGGCTAGCTTTATACTCAGCCATCACAATAGCTGTACTTACAACCTATCTTCAAATACAAGATACAGAAGAAATGGCTAAGAGTACATAAAACACCAACATATCCTGAAAAAGCACAAGGCAAAGCAATTCAGTGTCTGTGCTCCAATGACAATAAGTCTGTCATAGTAGCTTCCTCTATAAAGGGCAAGCTATTTTATTTTTGTGATTTGATGACAATCAAAACTAGGGGAAAAGTTAAAGGGAAACTACATGTTGTAATTAATTTTCCAAGCAGGTGCCAGAGATACCAAATAAAACTCCTCTAATACTTTTTCTGAGTCAGGGAAAGAAAATGAAAAAAATAAAGAAAGAAATTATATTCAAGCTAACAACCAATGGCAGGTACTCAAATAAATACATGGCAAACTGTAAGGTGCTAAGCATACAAAAAGGAATACATGGTGCCTGCCTTCAAGGAATGTACTCCATGCTCCTCTGATAAAGATGTGATTTCTTTCATCACTGCTTGTCACCTCCATGACTGCTCTTCACCATCACTGATTAAGTACTATGACAGGCAGAATTCTAAAGCTGCCCCCTAAAGATTCCTGTCCTCTGGCTATTCAACCAAACACTAATCTAGGTACTATTGTGAAGGGATTCTGCAAATATAAGGTTACTAATCAACTGACCATAGGATATGAAGATTATCCAGATGGTCCCAATCTAACCATATGAGACTAAAAGTGAAGAACTTTCTTCGGCTACAATCAGAAAGATGGCATACAAGAGAGAAGTCAGAGAGATTCTAGCATGAGAAGATTTGTCACGCCATTGCTGGCTTTGAAATGTTAAAGGCCCACATTCAAGGACTGAAGAGAAGCCTCTAGTTGCTGAGGGCTGGCCCAGCTAACAGTTGGCAAAGAAACAGAGACCTCAGCCCCACAGCCACAAGGAAACAGATTCTGCCAACAACCTGAATGAACCTGGGAGCAGATTCTTCCCAGAGCCCAGCTGGCAACACCTAGATTTCAGCCTCAGGAAACTCAGAGCAGAGAAACAAGTTGGGGCAATCCCAGCTTCTGACCCAGAGAATCATGAGATAGTCTCGTTTTAAGCCAATAAATTTGTGTTAATTTGCTATGGCAGCAACAGAAAATTAATGCAAGAACTTACCATATGCAAGTATTTGGACACAGGAACCCATTTAATTCTCACAACAACCCTGAGAAGCTATCACCCTCCATTTTACACATACAGAAACTAAGGAATAGAGAGTTTTAAATAACCTGCTTAAGAACACAGAACCGTGGATCTAGTAATGACTAAATGACTAAAGTGTTTTGCTGTATTTTCAAGAAAACTAATTGGTCCATAATAGTTATAACATGAATTAAAAATTGCAGCTGGAATCTGACTAAATTGCACTCAACAGGGAAATAACTTCATTTTAAAGATCAGAAAACTTTAAATGGTTTAAAATGAAAAGGTTCTCTAAATCAGAGGGGTATTTTTTAATAATGTCCTTAAGTGATGTTAATATGTCATATAATGTCCTTAAGTCAACCCAACAGGCAAAACAATATTACTAAAAATAAATTCAAACCTATGTAACTATGTACTTCTTCCTGCATATTCAAAAATCAAGAACAATGCTTTGTCAAAGGCTACGTTTTAACATAAATTCAGTTTTTTATTCTTATCCATGAAACCATTTTAAATATGGTATTGTAAGGAGAAAAAACTGAAAGTAATTTTTTAAAACCATGTGAGAATTTTTTCAAGAAAGAGAAAAATGAGGAACTATACAGTACCGAACTATTTAGAGTAGATATATCCCTGCTCAAGAAAGCAGAAAATTCTAGATAAAGGCAATAATATAGAAAGACATCAGCGGCAAAATACAAGCCAAAAATGAAATCTAATATTCATTTTATGAGGAAGACAAACAGTCAGTCAATCACATTCTATGGCTTTAGAAGATCAATAAACGGCACTTCCTACTCCTCAAAGAGTTACTGCTAAAGATAGTAAAAATTTAAAAAGAATTTCAGTTTCTGTTAGGAGAGAGTCAGTCAAAACTCAAGTGAGAAATCAACAATGGTTATATTCCAAAGCAGTAAGTGGCAAAAAGTACAAATGGGAGAAATAATATCTGGGGAGACGATCTTTAAATAATGACATATACACCTGGAGCTTCATTCATCAGTAGCACTTTCTTCTACTGCTGATGTTTTCTTGTATGACTTCACCATGAATTGCTGACTTTCAGAGTATAGTACAAAGTAAGATTGGGGAACACAGAAGGTCCTGCACTGAGGGATAGCATGATATGGAATATGGAGTTTCTTCTCAAATAAACCAACCCTGGATTTCCAACCAGTAATGTCAATTTACGTTGTTAAATGAACACCTATTTGTGTTTTGTGTACAGATACTGTACTCATGTCATTTTTAGGTTCAGTAATAATAGATTTACTAAATAACCTGTTTAGAAAAAAAAAGAGAAATGATTTTTAGCCTAATAAATTTAAAAGCTTAAATTTAACCATAGATATTTTCAGTACTAATGACCTATCTTTAAAACCTCCATCTTTGTCATTATTAATTATGCATATGGATTTATAGCAATCATTTATTTGCAGGTGTTCCTAAAGTAAATTGCATATATCTATTTAGATTTTTTCAAAGGTTGATATCATACTAATTGTAACTTAGAAAATGAAGGTACCAAGATCCCTTTTAACCTGTAAATTCTGCAAAACTGAATGGGCTAGAAAAAGAACTCATAGATAGTTTTGGTCATATTCTAGTTCTTAGGTTGGATGGTCATTTCAAGGATGTTCATTGTATTATTTTGTTTTATAGTTTATACTTTACACTCTTTTATATGTTCCAAGTGTTACAGTTTAAAATGAACACAAGCGATATAATTTATTGAAAATACGTTATAAACATAAAAATAAAATCATGACGACATCACTTCATTACTTCCCACACACATTAATTCTACCTAATTAAATTTCCCACATATATTAAGATATATATTAATGTGCTAGATTTAATAGAAAAAAATCATTTATAGAAGAGCACAAAAGAGTTACTCAAGAGAAATTAGCACCCACTTCAAAACTAAAATCTCTAAATATCTAAGCTAAATTAAGAATTCACTTGAAAACTAATATCTCTAATTTTAAATATCTATTAATATGCTAAACTAAGAACTTTAGTAAATAGATAGAAAATACAGCCTATAGATCTGGTCTTGAAAAACTTTTTCTCTATCTATACACTTAATGCCATAAGACTCTCCAGCAACTAAAATGCTGCCAGCTAAATAGAAGTTTAGGGTTGTTTAGGATAGATTCATGACCTATCCAATTGATTGTCTTACCTTTAAATATCGGCCAAGAACGAATGTCATAAATCAGTTTATAGACTGAATTGTGCACCCGTTTCCATTTTTTTTCTACTACAGGTATTATTCCCATTTCCAATTTGTTTTTCTATTTGCCCAGTGGATCACTCCTACCTCAATATTTTGCCCTAAAGAAAGCTCAGAGGATTAAGAATTAAACATTACAAACTTGTTCTTATTATTAGAAACTTTATCTTCAAGTGTCCTCCTACTCTTGTTATTAGAAAAACATTGTTTAAAAACATTAGCCACATAAACAATTCATATTTCTCCAAAAAGCATCCTACCTATTCCTATTGCAATTTATCAAAAAACAAGTTTCGAGCCTTTTCAACAGGTGTTTAAAATATGTTAAAGACAGAATCAGGTTAATCTGACCTGTCCAACTCCAGCTTAGCTTTTAACACCTTGAAATAACATCCTTATCTTTCAGCACTCAGGAAGGGTTAGTATTTCTTTATAAATAGTTCCTCAACTTCACAGACAAGTCTTTAAGGAAAGATTTCCTATAAGAATATAAATTTAAGTTCTGAAAAGCTATCTTAAAGAAAAAATTTTGACCACAGAAAAGCATTACACATAGATGCTCATTAGTATTATTTGTCATAAGAAGATATAAAGAATCTACTTAAATATCCAACAAGAAAAAATCATTACCTAAATGGAATTCCTCTTATAAATATTATGAAGCCATCAAAATTAATGTTCACCCCGTGAGAAATACCTTATGTTACAGAAACTATGAAAAATAGGATAATTACAATTCTAAAAAAACTGAAAAATATTATAAAGTATGTTAAGTTTTTTACATTATTGTCTTTCTGCAAATAGTACACAACACACATGCATAATTTTTAAAATCTGTAACACCACAGTTATTTTCCTACTACTCATTCTTTAAAATATGCTGGTACCACAACCATTTTAACACCTAGTCCCCATGAAGCACATACCTCCTTCCCCACTTTTCTGGAACGCACATTTCCAACATACTCAACCATCTGAAACGCAGATGAGAAATTCTCAGATAGAAACTAATAACAGACTCGGTCTTCAGGAAGACGCATTCAATTCCAAAGTTTTAATTTATTATCCTGGATGACAAAGTCAAGCTGAAAACTATTAAACTATCTTTGTCAAAAATATATCTGACTATCCACAATCATTACAGCATATAAACACAATGTGGCTTCCATGATCCCTAGGAATTCTTTTATCAGTCTGTGTCAGGATCCTAAGGAATTTTCACAGTTGCTAAATGACTTCTGTGGTCCATCATATCACTCTACCGAGAGATATAGCCATTTGGCTACAGCTTTTCCCATTCTTCAGGGGAGAAGAGGTTTATGCACAAATCTAGAAAGCTTTAAAGACACTCATTTGCTCTGTTTTGTTTTTAATCTTCAATTTCATTATAAAGGGTCAACTTAAAATTAATAAATAATGGTTTAAGAAATAAGCAAATAATTTCTTGAAGTATTTGAATTTCTCTCTGTGAACATTTTTTCCTAACCTCAAATTCATACTGCAATGATATTTCCCAAATATAATCTAATTGCCTGAAGTTTTATTTGAAAATATTCAAAACCTATCTATTTCAACAGCACATGATACCATTTTACCAATGTTTTCAGGCTGCCCACTTTAAAAGGTAAAACAAAGTGGTGACAGCTAAAAAGTCTTTTCAAATTAATTCCTCATTTTCATCCTTGAAACAGACAAATTTCCGTACCACGGACATTTTCTCTATATTGGAATGTTGTTCAAACTTACTCAAGTTGGTCCTGAGTTTGTTATTTGAATACCCATGAGCAAGTCATTTAATTTCATGTATATTAAAACTGAAAAAACAACTATTTTATTAATATTACAGATACCAGATGGATCTTTCCAAGGGAAAGGAGTAAGCCCATAGTTGTACTATACATATATGCAAGATGATTTTTTTCCTCCTAGGGTAATTTGCATCTGGATGAGACGTTGGCTTTTAAATTGGCCCACTTTCATAAATTAAAATATGTAATAAATTTACAGCTAGTTGAATAGGAGATTTCTGTACTTCATTCCTGCCATACTACAAGCAAGCTACTTAATTAATGGGAGTCTGCCATTGTCTTTTTGCCCTCAAGAGAAGAACTAGGCCTATACAAATCATTTTTCTCTCTGTCTATCACACTTACTGTAAAAGTTTAATAATATGGGCAACCATACCCAGAATTATACTCAGAAAACCTACTCCCTTGCTTCTCAGCATGCTCTGCAAATCAGTGACATCAGTAACCCCTGGGAGCTTGTTGGAACTACAAAATCTCAGACTCCCCACTGCGACCACTGAATCACAATCTGCATTTAACAAGATGCCCAGG
Source organism: Chlorocebus sabaeus (assembly GCF_047675955.1). Classification (NCBI taxonomy): domain Eukaryota; kingdom Metazoa; phylum Chordata; class Mammalia; order Primates; family Cercopithecidae; genus Chlorocebus; species Chlorocebus sabaeus. Next base: position 49,779,208 of record NC_132915.1, read on the forward strand.
TTATCAGTCTGCACATTAAAGTTTGAGAAGCCCTAGTCTAGAGGTTAAAGTAGAAGGTAGAATGATATACTATCTCCTGCTTGCACATTCTAAGTTGTAGAAAGCTGCAAAAAATCTACAGTCAGCAATGAATAAATCATTCCTAGAGATTACTGGTAAATCTTTAATTAAATGTGGCCTTTTCACATAGATTTAGAAAACGTGTGTGGCTGATGCTCAGTGCCTATTAACGGCATTTTTATTACACAACCAGAACTAGATTTTTAATAACATACTGAAAATAGGTATATCTGTTCACTATTCTCTATTAAGAAAGCATTCTTACTAAAGAATTGTCCTATTTTTCAAACCTAAAATGGATCTTGTGGATGAAATATATTTTTAATTGCTCCAAGTTAAAAAAAATGTTTTAAAGAATCTTAATGTAAGAATCCTAATTGACCAATCTGAGGAAGCATTTACTTCACAAATTAATTTAAATGTGCTTGAGACAAACACATAACCCCTATCATAGGCCCTGGGCTCGTAGTCAATGTTATACCTGCAACAAAGGGTCCTCGTAATTTCAAGAAGGATTTTCATAAGAAAATACCAAATAACAGGCTCCTGGGAATTTATAACACAGTTTGAGTCACAAAAGTACAATTTACACAACTTTCCATAGGTGTGCCCAATATGCAACATGTTACACTTGTACTGACCTATGCTTAGTCTACAGATTTTTTAACAAGATGCTTTCTATAAGGATTTCAACTGTAACCTACCACAAAAGTGCTCTGGGAATAACTTTATCCCTCTACAATCATTGCCTTGTTCCAAACAGAGCCCTTAAGTAAATTAAATCTTTAGAAAAACACACTTTTTTGTTTGTAAAGAAAGAAACATTTCCTGAATGCTACAGAATGTTTCCTTGAGAAACTGTTTATGTTACTGTGTTGAAAAGGTGTTTATGTTGCTATAAACACCTTCCATGTAAGAGGGGATGCAGTCTCCCCATTGTTTATATTGTAATCAGCCCTGTTTCTGGAAAGATCTAGGCTTATAACTCATGCCTTGACTAACCTTCACTCCATTCTATACCAATTAGATCATTCAAAATTATATTCTATATTTGTTTAGTGTAATTGACACATCACATGAGTACAGGGGAGGTTAGGTTCATAACACGCACTATAAACACACACACACGCATTAAAAAAAATAAGCACTACGATTACAAAGCTCATTAATTAGCAGGGTGTTGTGGTTTGTGCTGTGTTAGCCTGGTTAAGCTGAAACTACTTTTCCTAGGATCTTCCAGTATGGTTCTAGGTTAAAGTTGACACGGAACCAGAAAATAGAATTTGCACAGATTTGGAAGCCGAAAGTCGTCATGGTTACTATATTGACAGTCGCTATGCCAGTGGATTCAGGCTTATCTTCGCTCTTCCAAATCCCTGTCCAACTTCCTAAGGTGGACCTATAGATGAACAGTGCTTTAGGCCTAACATATCTAGACAGATGATAGGCACACTGAGGCACAGCTTCTCAGAGACAACCCCCCAAGGGCCTTTCTCATACGTGGCTCTCAGACTAAGTGGGGACACCACTGATCCTACAACTTCCCTCTTGGACTTTCACTTGTCAAAAGCTTCCACTATAAATGCTTAAGATTTAATTTCGATAATATATTCCTTATGCTAATACCTTATTAGAGTTCTTCTTCCATGATCAAACCACAACTGATTCTCAAAACGGTTTACTTGTTGGCTCTAGATTTCAATGGTTTCTTGTCATTAAAGACATGCTGTAGTATTCAATAGTAAATAACAAAGCAAACTTCACCTTCTGATGTTCAGCTGACAAACAGTAGAATATGGCCTGGGGTCTAAACCCCTCTGACCTCCCAAACCTACATTTTTTTCTGTAAACTTTTCAATGTTCTTTTTGCTCTATCTTTATTAACACACAATTGACATTAAAAATCACGTATTTAAAGTGATAAAATTTGATATGTTTTGACATAAATATATACCCAGGAAACCATCACCATAGTCAAGATAAGGAACATCCATCAACCCCTAAAAGTTTTCCCCTGTCCTTCATGATCCTTTCCCCTCCCTGCCCTGTCTAGGCTCCCATTTTCAGGTAACCACTGATCTGCTTCCTGTTCTGATAATTATGCTGCATTTTATAGAATTTTGTATACATGGAAACATAATGTGTACGCTTTTTCAGGAGTTGGCATCTTTCACTAAATGTAATTATTTAAATTACTTTGAGAATCACCCATGGTGTTGTGTATCAATAGTTCATTCCTCTTTATTGCTGAGTAGTGTTTCACGATATGGAATTTCCACAATTTGTTTATCCATTCACCTGTTGGTTGACATCTGGGTGGTCTCCAGTTTGGGCCAATTACAAAAAAAAGTTCTTATGAACTTGTGTAAGTGTGTAAGTCTTTGTACGGATATAGACTTTCAGTTCTCTTGGGTAAATACCTACAAGCAGAATGAATGGATAAGTATGTCCTTAATGTTTTAGGAAAATTTTTAAAAAACTGTTTCCAAAGTGATTATACCATTTTAAGTGTCCATCAGCTAGGTAAAAGAGTTCTTCTATGGGTGCAGTGGCTCATGCTTGTAGTCCCAACACTTTGGGAGAGTGAGGCAAGTGGATCACTTGAGGCCAGGAGTTCGAGATCAGCCTGGCTAACTGGGTGAAACCTCGTCTCTACTAAAAAATACAAAAATTAGTTGGGTGTGGTGTCATGTGCCTGTATTCCCAGCAACTCAGGAGGCTGAAGCAGGAGAATCATTTGAACCCAGGAGGTGGAGGCACAGGCTGCAGTGAGCAGAGATAGTGCCACTGTACTCCAGCCTAGGTGACAGAGCAAGACTGTCTCCAAAACAAAACAAAAAAAAGAGTTCTTCTAGGTGTTCTACCTTTACCAGTATTTGGTGTGGTCAGTCTTTTTAAATTTTAGCCATTCTATTGAGAGTGTAATACTCTTCTATTGGTTTTAATTTGCATTTTCCTAATGACTTACGAAGCTGAGTATCTTTTTTTGTGCTTGACATCTGTATATCTCCTCTGATGAAGTGTCTATTTAAATCTTTTGCCCATTTTATAACTGAACCATCTTATTATTCAGCTGTAGGTTATTCATATAATCTAGATCAAGTTTGTCCAACCCGCCTACCACAGGCCACATGCAGCCCAAGATGGCTTTGAATGAGGCCCAACACAAATTTGTAAACTTTCTTAAAACATTATGAGATGTGTTTTGTGTGTGATTTGTATTTGTTTTTAGCCCATCAGTTATCATTAGTGCATTTTATGTGTGGCCCAAGACAATTCTTCCAATGTGGCCCAGAGAACAAAAGATTGGACACCCTTATCTAGATTCATACCCTTGTCAGACATATGTTAACAAATATTTTCTTCCAGGTTGTGGCTTATCTTTTTTAACTTTTAAAGAGCAAATTGTTTTCATTGTTTCAATATAACTTTAAGCACTAGAGTATAGTGCCTTAGTATTAGTGTATTAGCTTCTGCCTCTATCTTCCCATGGGCTTCTTCCTGCCTCTGTATCTTCATATACCCTCCTTATAAAGACACCAGTCACTGGACTTGGGCCAACAGTAATCCATGATGACCTCATCCCAAATTGATCGCATCTACAAAAGACACTATTTACAAATAAGGTCACATTCAAAGGTACCTGGGGTTAGGATTCAACATATATTTGGGAGAACACAGCTCAACTCATAACAGGCACTTAGTATTTAATATTTTTTTAAAACCCACTGCTAATAATACAGGGAGGCAATGCACATGTGAGGGCAGAGGGTACATAGGATATTTCTACATCTTCCTGTCAATTTTGCTGTGAACTTCAAACTGCTCTGAAAACATTGTCTTTAAAAAAACACACTGAACAATAAATTATTTGACATAAGCTCTGACCTCCTTGAAACAGTCTATTTTTGCTGCAATAACTGTTCTCATAGAGATATCTTCAAAATAATTTGCAGAATTTACCCATGGTCTTATTTCCCCAAAATAGATGCATTTCTTGCAATACAATCAGTTCAGCTTAAGGGTCTACCCTGAGCTGTCACCTTATTAACAACTGTTAGGTAAAGGTACATGAAGAAAAAAACTTGTATGACTATTTCTTTTAAGATCTCTATTGGTCCAAATAGGGGGTGAAAATGTAGCATCCTCCTGTAGTTCCAGCTACTCAGAAGGCTGAGGCGGGAGGATTATCTGAGCCTAGGACTTTGAGTCCAGCCTGGACAACATGGCAAGAATCTGTCTCTTTAAAAAAAAAAATGTGGGAGAACAGGGTTAATGCAGTGACAACTCTAAATCTGCATTCAGAGATGCCTCTTATTCCATCCCTGTCTTCTTTCAATACCACCTAGAAGAAAACGGAAAAATGCTTCTCCAAAGAAACATGTTCCAATTATCTGTTGATACATAATAAACAGATATTTAAACCATCAAGCTTAGTTTAAAACAATAATAGCCATTTTACTTTCTCTGAGGGTCAGGAACTCAGAAAGGTTTGATTGTGTGGTTCTAGCTCAGAGTTTCTCATTTGGCTGCATTGAAATGGAGACTGGAGCAAGAGCGGTGGGGGGCTACCAGGGCAAAGGTCTGGCTGCTTAATACAGTTGGTCTTCTGAGGGCCCTTGGTCTCTCCTCACAACACAATGGCCTCTGAGCAGCTGGACTGCTTACATGAAGGCTGCAGGTTTCACAATTGAACACTGTGTTTCAACAAAGAAAGGAGCATCACCTTTTCTGATCTAGCTTCAGCAATCACATAGCATCATTTCTGCCCTACTCTATTGGCTGAAACAGGCACAAAAGCCAACCTAGCTTCAAAAAGAAAAGACAAAGACCCTACCTCTCAATGACAGAAGTGTCAAAATCAACTGTGAGAAGAGCATGTGGGTGAAAGATAACTTTACAGAAATCTTTGGAAAATTCAATTTGCCCCAGAATATATCCTAGTTCTCCCTGGGGCATCAAGAACTATTGACCATTCGGTTCAAATTAAATTATAAGGCAAAGCTATACACTGACATGCCCAGGGCTCAATATTTTCCCCATTCTTATTTCTCCCAATACTGTTTTCCATCTTGTCTACTACAGTTGAGTATACCCTATTGACTTAGGTCCTCCAGGTGTTCTGTGTTATAAAAAGTGAATTCAGAAAAATTACTTACCATAGGTCATAGAGAGAAACTAATAACAATCTCTTGATTCACAGCTGCATCATTTTCAACTCCCTCCACTTCAATATCTTCTTTAAGATCAAGGCCCAGAAACTTGGGTTACACTCTAGCCCTCCCAATAATTATTAAGATTTGTCTATAATTCAGAGTTTCAAATCACTCTTTCATTAAAGTGAATTTCCCATTATAAAACACACACACACACACACACACACACAGCACTTTCCTTAGCTAAATATGAATGATTTTTGGATAATTTACCAATTATGATTCATGGTACTCATTCACTAGTTAAAATGCCTAGGAATTATTATATTTCCCTTTCTACTTCCATAAATAATGATGTCACAGATCTTTATTCAAATATACCATTCCTATGACACCTCATTTACTTTAAGATTCTCTCATTCTCCATAAAATGTAATGGGAAAAAAAATCCACACAATAAATATTGATGGAACACTGAATACATACCAGGCCTTCTGCTATGTGTGAGGTCATGAAGGCAAATAAGACAGTTTCCTTCCCCTCGCATAGTTAAGGCATCTAACTATGAAGGCAAATTTACCAACGACCATGATATTACTTACAATATCCAATGGAGCCCTCATTGAGACCTAGGAGACTTAGTTAAAACCACACCCAAGAGGCTGGGCGTGGTGGCTTACACCTGCAATCCCAGCTTTTGAGAGGCCAAAGCAGGAGGATCACCTGAGGTCAGGAGTTCGAGACTAGCCTGACTAATATGGTGAAACTCTGTCTCTACTAAAAATACAAAAATTAGCTGGGGGTGGTGACACACACCTGTAATCCCAGCTACTGGGGAGGCTAAGGCAGGAGATTCACTTGAACCTGGGAGGCGGAGGTTGCAGTGAGCCAATATGGTGCCACTGCACTCCAGCCTAGGCAACAAGAGCGAAACTCCATCAAAAAAAAAAAAAAAGAAAAGAAAAGAAAGTGGGGGGCTACCTTTTAAGGAAAAGTAGGTAAATATTTGCCAATAATAAGAAGATGATTACTGCTTATAGACAAAGTTAAAATGTAAGCAAATCCCAAAGTATACAGAATGCCTGGCTTGACGGGGCACCACAAATGAACTTGATTTGAAGTGTGGTTCCAGGTGCCTACCTTGTTAGCCTCATGACCAGCCACAAAGAGCCATATTTGTGTCTGATCATGAGACTAATAAGGTAGGTAGATGCCAGCCTGTGAGGTTCCTTACATAGCACTGTAAGGAGCTGAATTCTATAGGTAATAGCCAGCCACCAAATATTTTTAAGAGGTGAAAAACCTTGCAGACAATATTTTTAAGAGGTGAGAAAACTTGCAGACAACATGATCTTATACAGTTGCTTGTCTGTATCCATGGGTTACACATCTGTGGATTCAAACAACCACAGATTGAAATATTAGGGAAAAAATTACATCTGTACTGAACATGTACAAACTTTTTTATTATCATTATTCCCTAAGCAATACAGTATACCAACTATTTATACAACATTTACAATGTATTAGCTATTATAAGTAATCTAGAGATAATTTACAGTATACAGGAGAATGTGCATAGGTTATATGCAAACACTGTGCCATTTTATACCAGAGATTTCAGAATCCATGGGTTTGGATATCCACAGGAGGTCCTGGAACCAATCCCCTGCAGATACTGAGCAATGACTGTACATAAACAACCCTAATGTCTCCATCAAAAAACTGTTAGAACTAATAAATGAATTCAGTGAAGCTGCAGGAAACAAAATCCACAGTTTTAAAAAAATCAGTAGCATCTCTATACATTAACAATGAGCTATCTGAAAGAGAAGTTAAGAAAACAATCCATTCACTATAGCAACCAAAAAGAACAGAATGCTTAGGAATAAATTTAAACCAGGAAGGTGAAAGACCTGTACACCAGAAACTATAAAAGATTGATTAAAAAAACTGAAGATGACACGAATAAGTGGAAAGATATACTGTGTTCACAAATGGAGAAATTAATAGTGTTAAAAGTACCCATTACCCACTACCCAAAGTGATCTACAGATTCCCCAATCAAAATTCCAATGACATTTTTCACAGAAATAGAAAAAACAATCCTAAAATTTATATGGAACCACAAAAGACCCCAAATAAGTAATCTCAAGCAAAAAGAACAAAGCTAGAAGCATCACACTACCTAACTTCAAAATATACTACAAAGCTATAGTAATCAATACAGCATACTACTGGTATAAAAACAGACACATAGATCAATGGAACGGAATAGAGGGCCCAGAAATAAATCCACACATATACAGTCAATTGATTTTCAACAAAGAGGCCAAGAATGCACAATGGGGAAAGCACAGCCTCTTAGATAAATGGTGTTAGGAAAACTGGACACCCACATACATAAGCATGAAATTCAACCCTTACTTCGTACCAAATATAAAAATCAACTCAAAATGGAAAGATCCAAATGTAAGCCTTGAAACTGTAAAACTACTAGAAGAAAAAACATAGGGGAAATTATCCATGACATTATTCTGGGTGATGATTATTTGGATATGACCCCAAAAGCACAAGCAACCAAAAACAAAACAAAAAAAAATAGACAACTGGGATTACATCAAACTAAAGAGCTCTGCATAGCAAAGAAAACAATCAACAGAATAAAAGACAACCTATAGCCCGGAAAAAGATATATGCAAACCATGCATCTGATAAAAGACTAATATCCAAAATACATGAGAAACTCAAACAACCCAATAGCAAGAAAACAACCTGATTTTAAAATGGGTAAAGGACTTGAATAGACATTTCTCAAAAGACAACATATAAATAGCCAACAAGTGTATGAAAAAATGCCCAACATTACTAATCATCAGAAACATGCAAATTAATACCACAATGAAATATCACCTCACACCTGCTAGAATGGCTATTATCAAAAAGATGAAGACGAATTTTTGCAAGGACATAGAGAGTAGAGAAAAAGGATCCATTGTATACTATTGGTGGGAATGAAAACTAGTATAGCCATTATGGAAAATTTTAAGGTTCCTCAAAAATTAAATTATTGACCCAGCAATTCCAAAACTGTGTATATATCCAAAGGAAACAAAATCAGTATTTCGAAAAGGTATTTGTACTTCCATTTTCACTGCAGTACTTGTTACAATAGTCAAGATACAGAATCGACCTAAGTGTCCATGAAGAGAAGAATGGACAAAGAAAATGTGAAATATATATCCCCAATGGAGAGTGTGTGTGTGTGTGTGTGTGTGTGTGTGTGTGTGTGTGTGTTATTCAGCCTTTAAAAAGAAGGAAATCTTGTCATTTTCAACAACATGAATGAACCTGGAAGACATTAAGTGAAATAGGCCAGACACAGAAAGACAAATAATCACGTGATTTTATGTGTATGTGTAATTGAAGCAAAGAGTAGAATGGTGGTTGGCAGGGGCAGGTGGAGAGTCGGGGAGATGTTGCTCAAACAATATAAAATTTCACTTGGTAAGAGGAGTAAGTTCAAGAGATTTATTGTACAACATGGTGACTACAGTTCATAACGACGTATTTTATTTTGAAAACCATTAAGGAGATGTTAAGTCTTCTCACCACAAAACATGATAAGTATCTGAGATAATGCATATATTAGCTCAATTTAGCCATTTCACAATGTATACAGATTTCCACATCATGTTATATACTATAAATATGTATAATTTTTACTTGTCAATTTAAAAAATTAATTTTTTTAAGCAGAAAAACTTGAGAAGACCCATGTTTTCAGAAAGGCATTTGTCCACAATGAGAAAAATGGTTTGAAGGAAGGGAGCCCGAAAGTAGGAAAAATTACTAAGTTCAGGTGAAAAGAAAGAAGGGCTCACAATAAGGCAAAAGACATGAAGTGAACAAAACAGATGCGAGAACATCCAATTTAGTGACTGATGGCTTGAACCAAAACTGGGGGTGGGTGTTGGAGGGGTGTTGGTAGGAATCAAAGCATACTGTCAAAATGAGAATCTGCAGAAGTTGGTGAGATGCATGTGTCAAAGTCAAATAGATCAAAAGCTAAGAGAGGAAATAAACCAAGACGACAGTGATTTTAAACTTACTTTCTGCAAGAAGCTTGGTTAATTATAAAACATCATCCATAAATGGCATACTCAGTGACAGACTATGACCTAAACACACAATCACAAACTTTAGTATGACTTTTCATCGTGGTGATCACTTTATTTGCTATATTGTAAACTTTTTTTTCCTCCAACAAAATTGGAATGTAGAAACCAGAGTGCCTGAGATGTCAGAGAACAAAAAACTTTAAAAACAAAGTCATACAAAGGAATAACAGAATAAAAATGGAATCTGTACAAAATACACATATATAACAGCAAAAATAACAAATGGGCAGGGGATAAGAATTTGAAGAGGTTAGCCTATAAGTTCTAAAATAAAAACTCTTCCATTTCAGTAATTCCTCATTCATCTTTACCTTGGTTTATGGCATTGTTTCCAATGCCTCACTTGAAGATGTCTAAAAGGACTATCATGACACACACTTCTCTCGTTACCCAAGAAGTGGGCTTGATTGCACCAACAGTTGGTAGGTTTTTCCTTTTCCTCTTTGCCTGTATTGTCTCACCTCGTAAGGCTTATGTTACAGGTTAGCAGTAGGCCTGGCATGTAACATTAGAATATATCCAAGCATTAACTGTTCATACTAGTCACTAGCTTTAGATACCCACTAAGTGTGATCCCAGCTCAGCCATTTTTCAGCCGTTGTTACGTGAGCTAAAATGTCCTTCATGGTCCAACTTTACATTCCCAAAGATGGTATAGAAAACATGCATTTCTGTCTTGCTATTTCTGAAAAACAAGAGATGGTTGGTCACTGACAGTAGTCACTGTTCAAAAGTCACCAGCCCTGTTCTTTCTTTCTGGTTTTTTTGTTGTTTTTTTTTTTTTTTTTGAGATGGAGTCTCGAGTGCAGTGGCACAATTTCGGCTCACTACAACTTCTGCCTCCCGGGTTCAAGCGATTCTCCTGCCTCAGTCCCCCAAGTAGTTGGGATTACAGGTGCATACCACCATGCCCAGCTAGTTTGAGATGAGGTTTCTCCATGTTGGCCAGGATGGTCTTGAACTTCTGACCTCAGGCGATCCGCCCGCTTCAGCCTCCCAAAGTGCTGGGATTACAGGCATGAGCCACCGTGCCCAGCCCCTGCTTTTTCAAGAGAACTGGCTGACAAGATTTCTGGGGCCACTGGTTAGACTGCTGGCTCTCCCTTGCCTCTGCAGCCTCTCCATCCTGAATACAATTACAGAGCCATAACCGTCAAGTAAATGCTTTTTTTTTAACCTTTTAAATATTAAACAACTATACAAAGCCAGTCTTCAGTGAAACATGCTGTTGGTATAAGGATACAGATTTCTGGCGTTGACTCATTTCCAGTTATTATGCATTCCAAATCACATGCCAAAATTTTAATGAACTTTCAAATTTACATTTATGAAAACAGACCTTGGCACACATAAATGGGTTATTTTTCCATATCACTTTTCAAAAGGTGCCTCATAGCTAAAATGATTCTGAGCTGTCTTCTGTCATTCAAGATGAACTCTACAAAAGAACTTAGTGTTCTTACTTTTACACTAATTTATTCTACATTGATTTTAGTCAGCATATGGTAAGCATATGGGAAAGAGAAGTGTATCTGGAAGCTGTTAGAACTGCATGTAATCAAAATCTACCAGTAAAAACCTAATTTGATTAATTGAAAATTAAAGTAGTAATCACTTGCTATTTAAGTAGGGGGTGAGTATCACTTAAAAACGAATCTTTCTCAAACATGTAAAATTAATTCTCTTTGTTCCAAATCAACACTGACTATTCAACTGGCAGTATGAAGAGTGCAAGGCACCCCCTAAAACCTTTAACAAGTAAGGCCTGGCTTAATGCAAAAGTGAGTAGTAAATTTTCAAGACGGTATCTACATTTGAAAGAGAACTGTTTCTTGAAACATCACTTTAGCAGTTAATTGATCTTTAAAAGAAGGGAAAGGGGACTAGCTGAATCCAGATCAAGTTCCACCAATATCTACCTCTTAAGTTTTGATGCTTACGAACAATCTACAAATTCATATAATCTGTTAGTTGAGCATCTTTCAGCAATCTACTTCTTACTTACAAGGCACCAAAAGAAAATCAGTGTCCGAGGAAGAGCTAAGGAAATATTTCTAAAGCCTAAAATTGCCTCCCCCAAGTTGACCACGGCCTAGGCTCAAAACTTCCTTCATTTTTTTAAAATGAGAACATTAACCCTACAAAAAGATATTCACAAAAAGGTCCTAGTTTACATAACATTTCTTAAAGCTTGTCTTTAAAAAAAGAGACCCTTAGAGGTTCCCTCCTTTCCTCCCAAACCTTTGGTCTAACAAACTAATCAAAACCAAAATTAATCTCATGTTCAAAGCCAGCAGATGATTTCTCAAGATTACCCAATTTCCTCCTGCCCATGCATGCAAGAATTTGCTTATTAACTTCCTCAAAGATAGAGCAGCAATATTAGAAGAAAATTAACCAATCACAAAATGTCATGTAGTCTATTCCCAAAATGGAAAATTCTCAAGCCCAGAAAAATAGATAAATCAATTGGCTCAACATTTTAATGTTAAAATCATAATAGAATAAAAGGAAAAGGAAAAGTACTCTTCACAATAAGAATCTATATCAATCCAAATAAAGTATATCTAAAATCATGATTAGGCCTCAAAACATAACATATTTGTTTAAAAAAGAATAAAAGCAGTTTACATGAGGGGAGAGGTAGCCATAATAAATCTAGAAATTAATTCAATAACAACATTAAGATATTCAAATGTATATTCCCTGTTGCTTAATCCAAAAGGAGAGGTTCTATTTCAGTGCATCACAATAAAATAGTTTAGCGTCTGTCTGCTACTAACCAGAATCACAGCTTTTGAAACTGCTCTAAATTTAAAATACTGCAACTTTTCCATTGTAATGTTCTTATTTATGGCCTCACAAAACTGCAGATAAATGAAAACCCACAGAACACTTGAAACAAGTAAGGATGACAACAGATCCATTCCCTTACCTCTCACCCGACATTCCGCCCTTCCCCTTTTATAAAGAAAAATGTCTTCAGTCCTATCAGTTTCCTTTCACAAACACTCTGCATCATGTATCCTCAGGAGGCCCATCCACTAAAAGGAGAATGAAAGTGTTTACAGATGGTAGAAAGAGATAGGAGAGGACACTACCGCAGTGCCAACACTATCATCCCAGGATCTAGAGACCTAAAGCAGAAGAAATTCTAGTCAACAAAACCCCAGTCATAACCGTAGGGAGGAACTGAAAGTAAATCTTGGAGGTAAAGAATGAAGAAGACAAAAGATTAAAGATTCAGGCTACAAGAAAGGATTAGACAGATAAGTAAGCACAAACTACTGCTTTACAAAGTCAGACTCCATACAATTCAAGCAGACTAGCCTCATAAATTAAAGAAACTAAACAGAACAAAAATAAATTCAAAAAAAAAGTTTTAAACCCAAACAGCTAAAAAGATTTGACATATTCACTAACAGAAGCATAAAATAAGTATCTACAAACCCCATAGGTGCAGCAAAAACAAAATATGGCTAAGCATCCCCATTATAAAATACTGAAAGACATTTCTATTTTATGGCATCACTAATTCATATGGCAGTCACCTCTATATCCTCGAGGAACTCATAATCAAAAGAATATGGTATACAATTTCATTTTAAATAATTTCATTTTTAAAGTCTAGTGACTGTGTGTTTGGAAAGGGGTGGTGAAGACATAACAAGGAATTACAGGTCAATGTACACCAATGGGAATCAGAAGCACAAGGTCTCTATTCTTTTCATGCAAGAGAGGCATCTATTGTCCTAGGCTTCACATTTTGTATGAAGTATGTACAATGCCCACAACAGTTTATATTCCATGAAGATCTAACGAACACCAGTTCTGCCTCGGTTCTTCAAACTCTCTCCATTCAGACTGGGTACCCAGAACATCTGGTAGCACAAATCACTGATGTCTACCCAAGATGGCAATCTTTTTGTTTTATAGTGGATTTCTTTTTTTTAAGTATGTTCACCATGGACAGTATACTCATTAAAATATGTGCTGAAAGGTATATTTATTCTGTTCAAAGTTCAGCTGAAATGTAGTGGGGGAAAAGTGTTTACTGTTTCTTTATAATTCTTTGCCTGTAGATAAAAATGGATCTCACTCTTTAGTTGTGCTTGTGGTGGCTTTAAGTCACTAAAACACCCAAGTGTTGAGTAAGAGGTGGTCCTTTTGAATTTGTTGAAGATGTATTTCTCTTCTACCTTGGTCTTTCTCCTAAGACAAGCATTAATATCTACAACACTTGAGGTTTTGGCTTTTATTTAAGCATAAATAATTGAAATACTGTATGATACCATGTTAAAAATAAGCCACTACTGCAAGACTGTATTAACAGCACAGTTCAAGTCATTGCTGTAATGTACATGGCATTGCATCTTTCACTACCAAACAAAACGTAACCTGAACTTTGTCTTACATATAGCCTTGAAAACAGATTATATTTCACTAATACCACAGATTTTTGTTTTATATCCTGCCAAATGATTAAGTAATTTTTATTGTAAAAGAATTGTCAATCAGAGCACAGTACAAATCTTTTTCTTTCTTTTTTTTTTAGTTTACATCTGGTATCCACCACTTACAAACTTAGGCAGGCCAGTTGGCTTCCTGGAAGCTCTGGTTCTTCATAAGGATGAGAATATCAACATTATCTTAGCTGAATTATGTGAATCAAATGTGAAAATGTTTTACAAACCCTAAAATTCTATTTTTAAAACCATGAAGGAAAGACTGACAGGCTGTATTAGATAAATATTTAATATTTCTGCATGGTAAAAGAGCAAAGCACCACCACTATCAAATGATAAACTAGAATAAAATATTTGTAATACATCTGAAAAAGGATGAGTGTCTTTAAAGAATTCCAACCATTTGATAATTCCAAGAAGGGAAAAATGAGCAATGAATCAGAGAAATGTGAATAAATTTAAAATATGTGAAAAAGTACTCAATCTTACTGGTTGGCAGAGGTATGCAAATATAAGATCAATTTTGCCGCCAGGCGCGGTGGCTCACACCTATAACCCCAGCACTTTGGGAGGCCAAGGCGGGCAGATCACGAGGTCAGGGGTTCAAGAGCAGCCTGGCCAAAATGGTGAAACCTCATCTCTACTAAAAATACAAAAAAATAGCCAGGCATGGTGGCGTGCACCTCTAATCCCAGCTACTCAGGAGGCTGAGGCAGGAGAATCGCTTGAACCCAGGAGGCAGAGGTTGCAGTGAGCCGAGATCACACGACTGCACTCCAGCCTGGGCGACAGATCAAGACTCCATCTCGGGGGGAAAAAAAGATCAATTTTGCAAAACATTGGTGATTGTTAATATTCAGAGTTGATAGTACTATAAGGAAATGCACATTTTCATATACTACTTGGGAGAGGGGTTTGAAAGTCTCTACAATCTTCCAGAAAGTATTTGGTAAAATGTTATTATTTAAATTTATTTTTTTTTAATTTATTTATTATTATTAAACTTCAAGTTGTAGGGTACATGTGCACAACGTGCAGGTTTGCTACATATGTATACTTGTGCCATGTTGGTGTGCTGCACCCATCAACTCGTCATTTACATCAGGTATAACTCCCAATGCAATCCCTCCCCACTCCCCCCTCCCCATGATAGGCCCCGGTGTGTGATGTTCCCCTTCCCGAGTCCAAGTGATCTCATTGTTCAGTTCCCACCTACGAGTGAGAACATGCGGTGTTTGGTTTTCTGTTCTTGTGATAGTTTGCTAAGAATGATGGTTTCCAGCTGCATCCATGTCCCTACAAAGGCCACAAACTCATCCTTTTTTATGGCTGCATAGTATTCCATGGTGTATATGTGCCACATTTTCTTAATCCAATCTGTCACTGATGGACATTTGGGTTGATTCCAAGTCTTTGCTATTGTGAATAGTGCTGCAATAAACATATGTGTGCATGTGTCCTTATAGCAGCATAATTTATAATCCTTTGGGTATATACCCAGTAATGGGATGGCTGGGTCATATGGTACATCTAGTTCTAGATCCTTGAGGAATCGCCATACTGTTTTCCATAATGGTTGAACTAGTTTACACTCCCACCAACAGTGTAAAAGTGTTCCTATTTCTCCACATCCTCTCCAGCACCTGTTGTTTCCTGACTTTTGAATGATCGCCATTCTAACTGGTGTGAGATGGTATCTCATTGTGGTTTTGATTTGCATTTCTCTGATGGCCAGTGATGATGAGCATTTTTTCATGTGTCTGTTGGCTGTATGAATGTCTTCTTTTGAGAAATGTCTGTTCATATCCTTTGCCCACTTTTGGATGGGGTTGTTTTTTTCTTGTAAATTTGTTTGAGTTCTTTGTAGGTTCTGGATATGAGCCCTTTGTCAGATGAGTAGATTGCAAAAATTTTCTCCCATTCTGTAGGTTGCCTGCTCACTCTGATGGTAGTTTCTTTTGCTGTGCAGAAGCTCTTTAGTTTGATGAGATCCCATTTGTCAATTTTGGCTTTTGCTGCCGTTGCTTTTGGTGTTTTAGACATGAAGTCTTTGCCCATGCCTATGTCCTGAATGGTACTACCTAGGTTTTCCTCTAGGATTTTTATGGTATTAGGTCTAACATTTAAGTCTCTAATCCATCTTGAATTAATTTTCGTATAAGGAGTAAGGAAAGGATCCAGTTTCAGCTTTCTACTTATGGCTAGCCAGTTTTCCCAGCACCATTTATTAAATAGGGAATCCTTTCCCCATTTCTTGTTTCTCTCAGGTTTGTCAAAGATCAGATGGCTGTAGATGTGTGGTATTATTTCTGAGGACTCTGTTCTGTTCCATTGGTCTATATCTCTGTTTTGGTACCAGTACCATGCTGTTTTGGTTACTGTAGCCTTGTAGTATAGTTTGAAGTCAGGTAGCGTGATGCCTCCAGCTTTGTTCTTTTGACTTAGGATTGTCTTGGAGATGCGGGCTCTTTTTTGGTTCCATATGAACTTTAAAGCAGTTTTTTCCAATTCTGTGAAGAAGCTCATTGGTAGCTTGATGGGGATGGCATTGAATCTATAAATTACCTTGGGCAGTATGGCCATTTTCACGATATTGATTCTTCCTATCCATGAGCATGGTATGTTCTTCCATTTGTTTGTGTCCTCTTTGATTTCACTGAGCAGTGGTTTGTAGTTCTCCTTGAAGAGGTCCTTTACATCCCTTGTAAGTTGGATTCCTAGGTATTTTATTCTCTTTGAAGCAATTGTGAATGGAAGTTCATTCCTGATTTGGCGCTCTGTTTGACTGTCACTGGTGTATAAGAATGCTTGTGACTTTGCACATTAATTTTGTATCCTGAGACTTTGCTGAAGTTGCTGATCAGCTTAAGGAGATTTTGGGCTGAGACAATGGGGTTTTCTAAATATACAATCATGTCGTCTGCAAACAGGGACAATTTGACTTCTTCTTTTCCTAACTGAATCCCCTTGATTTCTTTCTCTTGCCTGATTGCCCTAGCCAGAACTTCCAACACTATGTTGAATAGGAGTGGTGAGAGAGGGCATCCCTGTCTTGTGCCAGTTTTCAAAGGGAATTTTTCCAGTTTTTGCCCATTCAGTATGATATTGGCTGTGGGTTTGTCATAAATAGCTCTTATGATTTTGAGGTACGTTCCATCAATACCGAATTTATTGAGCGTTTTTAGCATGAAGGGCTGTTGAATTTTGTCAAAAGCCTTTTCTGCATCTATTGAGATAATCATGTGGTTCTTGTCTTTGGTTCTGTTTATATGCTGGATTATGTTTATTGATTTGCGAATGTTGAACCAGCCTTGCATCCCAGGGATGAAGCCCACTTGATCATGGTGGATAAGCTTTTTGATGTGCTGCTGAATCCGGTTTGCCAGTATTTTATTGAGGATTTCTGCATCGATGTTCATCAGGGATATTGGTCTAAAATTCTCTTTTTTTGTTGTGTCTCTGCCAGGCTTTGGTATCAGGATGATGTTGGCCTCATAAAATGAGTTAGGGAGGATTCCCTCTTTTTCTATTGATTGGAATAGTTTCAGAAGGAATGGTACCAGCTCCTCCTTGTACCTCTGGTAGAATTCAGCTGTGAATCCATCTGGTCCTGGACTTTTTTTCGTTGGTAGGCTATTAATTATTGCCTCAATTTCAGAGCCTACTATTGGTCTATTCAGGGATTCAACTTCTTCCTGGTTTAGTCTTGGAAGAGTGTAAGTGTCCAGGAAATTATCCATTTCTTCTAGATTTTCCAGTTTATTTGCGTAGAGGTGTTTATAGTATTCTCTGATGGTAGTTTGTATTTCTGTGGGGTCGGTGGTGATATCCCCTTTGTCATTTTTAATTGCATCGATTTGATTCTTCTCTCTTTTCTTCTTTATTAGTCTTGCTAGTGGTCTGTCAATTTTGTTGATCTTTTCAAAAAACCAACTACTGGATTCATTGATTTTTTGGAGGGTTTTTTGTGTCTCTATCTCCTTCAGTTCTGCTCTGATCTTAGTTATTTCTTGCCTTCTGCTAGCTTTCGAATGTGTTTGCTCTTGCTTCTCTAGTTCTTTTAATTGCGATGTTAGAGTGTCAATTTTAGATCTTTCCTGCTTTCGCTTGTGGGCATTTAGTGCTATAAATTTCCCTCTACACACTGCTTTAAATGTGTCCCAGAGATTCTGGTATGTTGTATCTTTGTTCTCATTGGTTTCAAAGAACATCTTTATTTCTGCCTTCATTTCGTTATGTACCCAGTAGTCATTCAGGAGCAGGTTGTTCAGTTTCCATGTAGTTGAGCGGTTTTGATTGAGTTTCTTAGTCCTGAGTTCTTGTTTGATTGCACTGTGGTCTGAGAGACAGTTTGTTATAATTTCTGTTCTTGTACATTTGCTGAGGAGTGCTTTACTTCCGATTACGTGGTCAATTTTGGAGTAAGTATGATGTGGTGCTGAGAAGAATGTATATTCTGTTGATTTGGGGTGGAGAGTTCTATAGATGTCTATTAGGTCTGCTTGCTGCAGAGATGAGTTCAATTCCTGGATATCCTTGTTAACTTTCTGTCTCGTTGATCTGTCTAATGTTGACAGTGGAGTGTTGAAGTCTCCCATTATTATTGTATGGGAGTCTAAGTCTCTTTGTAAGTCTCTAAGGACTTGCTTTATGAATCTGGGTGCTCCTGTATTGGGTGCATATATATTTAGGATAGTTAGCTCTTCCTGTTGAATTGATCCCTTTACCATTATGTAATGGCCTTCTTTGTCTCTTTTGATCTTTGATGGTTTAAAGTCTGTTTTATCATAGTATTGCAACCCCCGCTTTTTTGTGTTCTCCATTTGCTTGGTAAATCTTCCTCCATCCCTTTATTTTGAGCCTATGTATGTCTCTGCGTGTGAGATGGGTCTCCTGAATACAGCAGACTGATGGGTCTTGACTCTTTATCCAGTTTGCCAGTCTGTGTCTTTTAATTGGAGCATTTAGTCCATTTACATTTAAGGTTAAGATTGTTATGTGTGAACTTGATCCTGCCATTATGATATTAACTGGTTATTTTGCTCGTTAGTTGATGCAGTTTCTTCCTAGCCTTGATGGTCTTTGCATTTTGGCATGTTTTTGCAATGGCTGGTACCGGTTGTTCCTTTCCATGTTTAGTGCTTCCTTCAGGGTCTCTTGTAAGGCAGGCCTAGTGGTGACAAAATCTCTAAGCATTTGCTTATCTGTAAAGGATTTTATTTCTCCTTCACTTATGAAACTTAGTTTGGCTGGATATAAAATTCTGGGTTTAAAATTCTTTTCTTTAAGAATGTTGAATATTGGCCCCCACTCTCTTCTGGCTTGAAGAGTTTCTGCCGAGAGATCTGCTGTTAGTCTGATGGGCTTCCCTTTGTGGGTAACCCGACCTTTCTCTCTGGCTGCCCTTAAGATTTTTTCCTTCATTTCAACTTTGGTGAATCTGGCAATTATGTGTCTTGGAGTTGCTCTTCTCGAGGAGTATCTTTGTGGCATTCTCTGTATTTCCTGGATTTGAATGTTGGCCTGCCCTACTAGGTTGGGGAAGTTCTCCTGGATGATATCCTGAAGAGTGTTTTCCAACTTGGTTCCATTTTCCCCATCACTTTCAGGCACCCCAGTCAGACGTAGATTTGGTCTTTTTACATAATCCCATACTTCTTGCAGGCTTTGTTCATTTCTTTTTCTTCTTTTTTCTTTTGGTTTCTCTTCTCTCTTCATTTCATTCATTTGATCCTCCATCACTGACATTCTTTCTTCCAGTTGATCGAGACGGTTACTGAAGCTTGTGCATTTGTCACGTATTTCTCGTGCCATGGTTTTCGTCTCTTTCATTTCGTTTGTGAGCTTCTCTGCATTAATTACTCTAGCCATCAATTCTTCCACTTTTTTTTCAAGATTTTTAGTTTCTTTGCACTGGGTACGTAATTCCTCCTTTAGCTCTGAGAAATTTGATGGACTGAAGCCTTCTTCTCTCATCTCGTCGAAGTCATTCTCCGTCCAGCTTTGATCCGTTGCTGGCGATGAGCTGCGCTCCTTTGCCGGGGGAGATGCGCTCTTATTTTTTGAGTTTCCAACTTTTCTGCCCTGCTTTTTCCCCATCTTTGTGGTTTTATCTGCCTCTGGTCTTTGATGATGGTGATGTACTGATGGGGTTTTGGTGTAGGTGTCCTTCCTGTTTGATAGCTTTCCTTCTAACAGTCAGGATCCTCAGCTGTAGGTTGTAGCTGTAGGAGATTGCTTGAGGTCCACTCCAGACCCTGTTTGCCTGGGTATCAGCAGCAGAGGCTGCAGAAGATAGAATATTTCTGAACAGCGAGTGTACCTGTCTGATTCTTGCTTTGGAATCTTCCTCTCAGGGGTGTACTCCACCCTGTGAGGTGTGGGGTGTCAGACTGCCCCTAGTGGGGGATGTCTCCCAGTTAGGCTACTCAGGGGTCAGGGACCCACTTGAGCAGGGAGTCTGTCCCTTCTCAGATCTCAACCTCCGTGTTGGGAGATCCACTGCTCTCTTCAAAGCTGTCAGACAGAGTCGTTTGCGTCTGCAGAGCTGCTGCGTTTGTTATTATTTACTGTGCCGTCCCCAGAGGTGGAGTCTACAGAGACAGGCAGGTTTCCTTGAGCTGCTGTGAGCTCCACCCAGTTCGAGCTTCCCAGCAGCTTTGTTTACCTACTTAAGCCTCAGCAATGGCGGGCGCCCCTCCCCCAGCCTCGCTGCTGCCTTGCCGGTAGATCACAGACTGCTGTGCTAGCAATGAGGGAGGCTCCGTGGGTGTGGGACACTCCCGGCCAGGTGTGGGATATGATCTCCTGGTGTGCCTGTCTGCTTAAAGCGCAGTATTGGGGTGGGAGTTACCCGATTTTCCAGGTGTTGTGTGTCTCAGTTCCCCTGGCTAGGAAAAGGGATTCCCTTCCCCCTTGCGCTTTCCAGGTGAGGCAATGCCTCGCCCTGCTTCAGCTCTCGCTGGTCGGGCTGCAGCAGCTGACCAGCACCGATCGTCTGGCACTCCCCAGTGAGATGAACCCAGTACCTCAGTTGAAAATGCAGAAATCGCCGGTCTTCTGTGTCGCTCGCGCTGGGAGTTGGAGACTGGAGCTGTTCCTATTCGGCCATCTTGCTCCGCCCCCCTCTATTTAAATTTTTTAAATTATGCATCCTTTAGTCTAGGAATCCCATTTTCAGTGTTTATTCAACTGAACCAAAGCACCAGTATATAAAGATATATACTTGAGAATGCTTTGCCATTACTGCTTAAAAGAACAAAAACTGGAAATGTGGTTGCCATCAATACCAGAAAGGCTAAATAAATCACAGTTAGTTCTCTCTGGAGAATATTATGCAGCCATTAAAAATAATGAATTATATATCTGCATCTATTGACCTCAAAATAAGTCTGAGATAGGTTCAAGTGAAAAATTAAAGTCAGAGAATAATCATGTGACTGGTATTATTTAATATTATAAAATTTAAAACAAAACATTTTTTTTTTTTTTTTTTTTTTTTTTTTTTTTTGAGACGGAGTCTTGCTCTGTCGCCCGGGCTGGAGTGCAGTGGCCGGATCTCAGCTCACTGCAAGCTCCGCCTCCCGGGTTTACGCCATTCTCCTGCCTCAGCCTCCCGAGTAGCGGGGACTACAGGCGCCCGCCACTTCACCCGGCTAGTTTTTTGTGTTTTTAGTAGAGACAGGGTTTCACCGTGTTAGCCAGGATGGTCTCGATCTCCTGACCTCGTGATCCGCCCATCTCGGCCTCCCAAAGTGCTGGGATTACAGGCTTGAGCCACCGCAGAGGTTAATACTAGAGTGACAGTGTATGTGTGTGTGCATGCTCATATGAAAGGATGCTTATTAATTTCTGGAGTGACTGAGTTATAAAACTTAAACATATTACTTTCATAATTTAAAAAGAAAAATCTTCAAGAAAAAAGTAAGTGATTAAGACCAAATGAAACTGATCAGACCAAGTATTGGAAAGAACGTATGCAAATAATGAAAAGTTGCAATTGCAATACCTTTTTTTCAAACACAAAAAAATCAATCTACCGAGAAATTTTAAGTATAACACAATGAGTTATAAGCTGGAATATTTACAGTACACTACCTCACAATTCCTTCTCTCAAACTATTACCAGAAGTAAAAGCAACAGTGAATTACATTATAAGATAGTAGAAAAGGTGTTATGCTATGAAGCATCATTAAATGTATCTGTCACTGGTGTATAAGAATGCTTGTGATTTTTGCACATTAATTTTGTATCCTGAGACTTTGCTGAAGTTGCTTATCAGCTGAAGGAGATTTTGGGCTGAGACAATGGGGTTTTCTAAATATACAATCATGTCATCTGCAAAGAGGGACAATTTGACTTCTTCTTTTCCTAACTGAATACCCTTGATTTCTTTCTCTCGCCTGATTGCCCTAGCCAGAACTTCCAACAAACAGAGAGCCAAATCATGAATGAACTTCCATTCACAATTGCTTCAAAGAGAATAAAATACCTAGGAATCCAACTTACAAGGGATGTAAAGGACCTCTTCAAGGAGAACTACAAACCACTGCTCAGTGAAATAAAAGAGGACACAAACAAATGGAAGAACATTCCATGCTCATGGATAGGAAGAATCAATATCGTGAAAATGGCCATACTGCCCAAGGTAATTTATAGATTCAATGCCATCCCCATCAAGCTACCAACGAGTTTCTTCACAGAATTGGAAAAAACTGCTTTAAAGTTCATATGGAACCAAAAAAGAGCCCGCATCTCCAAGACAATCCTAAGTCAAAAGAACAAAGCTGGAGGCATCACGCTACCTGACTTCAAACTATACTACAAGGCTACAGTAACCAAAACAGCATGGTACTGGTACCAAAACAGAGATATAGACCAATGGAACAGAACAGAGTCCTCAGAAATAATACCACACATCTACAGCCATCTGATCTTTGACAAATCTGAGAGAAACAAGAAATGGGGAAAGGAGTCCCTATTTAATAAATGGTGCTGGGAAAATTAGCTAGCCATAAGTAGAAAGCTGAAACTGGATCCTTTCCTTACTCCTTATACGAAAATTAATTCAAGATGGATTGAGACTTAAATGTTAGACCTAATACCATAAAAACCCTAGAGAGAAACCTAGGTAGTACCATTCAGGACATAGGCATGGGCAAAGACTTCATGTCTAAAACACCAAAAACAACGGCAGCAAAAGCCAAAATTGACAAATGGGATCTCATTAAACTAAAGAGCTTCTGCACAGCAAAAGAAACTACCATCAGAGTGAACAGGCAACCTACAGAATGGGAGAAAATTTTTGCAATCTACTCATCTGACAAAGGGCTCATATCCAGAACCTACAAAGAACTCAAACAAATTTACAAGAAAAAAACAAACAACCCCATCCAAAAGTGGGCAAAGGATATGAACAGACATTTCTCAAAAGAAGACATTCATACAGCCAACAGACACATGAAAAAATGCTCATCATCACTGGCCATCAGAGAAATGCAAATCAAAACCACAATGAGATACCATCTCACACCTGTTAGAATGGCAATCATTAAAAAGTCAGGAAACAACAGGTGCTGGAGAGGATGTGGAGAAATAGGAACACTTTTACACTGTTGGTGGGATTGTAAACTAGTTCAACCATTATGGAAAACAGTATGGCGATTCCTCAAGGATCTAGAAGTAGATGTACCATATGACCCAACCATCCCATTACTGGGTATATACCCAAAGGATTATAAATCATGCTGCTATAAAGACACATGCACATGTATGTTCATTGCGGCACTATTCACAATAGCAAAGACTTGGAATCAACCCAAATGTCCATCAGTGACAGACTGGATTAAGAAAATGTGGCACATATACACCATGGAATACTATGCAGCCATAAAAAAGGATGAGTTTGTGTCCTTTGTATGGACATGGATGCAGCTGGAAACCATCATTCTTAGCAAACTATCACAAGAACAGAAAACCAAACACCGCATGTTCTCACTCATAGGTGGGAACTGAACAACGAGATCACTTGGACTCGGGAAGAGGGACATTACACACTGGGGCCTATCATGGGGAGGGGGGAGGGAGGAGTGATTGCATTGGGAGTTATACCTGATGTAAATGACGAGTTTTGGGTGCTGACGAGTTGATGGGTGCAGTACAGCAACATGGCACAAGTATACATATGTAACAAACCTGCACGTTATGCACATGTACCCTAGAACTTAAAGTATAATTAAAAAAAAAAAAAAAAAGGTATCACATACATTGGGAGGCTGAGGCAGGGGGACAGCTAGAGCCCAGGATTTCATGGCCTATGACAGTGCCTATGAATAGCCACTATACTCCAGCCTCACAACATAGTACCTAAGAAAATATGTAACAGTTTTTTTAAATGCATCACATACAGATACACAGACACACATACACACACACACACACACGCACACACACACCTCTGCCTCTCCTTCCTCTCAGCAGGTAAAGTTTAAAAGAGGAACACCTGTAAGTGCTCACACTGAAGGCAGAGAAGGGCAAAAGTAGCCACAGCAGACATGAATAATCTATCACAGCACTCTTCTCTGTGGAGCAGAGAGCAGCCTCAGAATTTCATTACCAGTACAGAGTTCTAAAACAGAAGAAGCCCATCCCTGAGTAGGAGAGGCAGAAAGCCTAGCTGACCTTGCTGGAGGAATATAAAGAAAAAAGCCCCCAAGTCTGAGCTGAAGATGAGATACAGGCCTCTTCATGCACTTAACCTAGCACTTCAAGAGCAAGCTTTCAAAAGTATTCCTTTAATAAATACTAACCTAAAATACTCATTCTTGATCTGCCTCCACGAAAGGCTGCAATGGTGCTGTTTTAGGGACTGTGGAACAACAGATGTCTCCCTATCTGGCTCCTGATCTGAAATTCCATTAACAATCATATTTTCACTCCACAATGGATTTTTCTTAGACATTTAATACAGCAACAGCATGCCACCATGAATCAGCAATACCAGATACCCGCCCACTTTGATAGGTTGGTATGATCTCCTAACCTTAAAACAGTGGTTCTCAAACTGTGACTCCAGAACTATTAGCACCACCTGGGAACCTTTGGAAGTGCAAATTCTCAGGCCCCACCCCAAGTTTAATGAATCAGAAACTTTGGGAGAAAAGTCCAGCTTGTTCCAATTCTGATAATGGCTAATGTTTCAGAACTACTGCCCCTAACTATCCATTATAAACAGCATCTATGAGTACAAGTGTTTTTATCCTATACACCCCCTAAGTTTAATAGTTAACAATGCTGTTTCAATAGCATGTCATGTTATGTCATTAAGCAAAGTTCATTTATTGTTTTTGGTTTTTTAATGCAGCTGATTTGATTTTCAAGAAACTTTGTTCCCAGAAGTAACTGAAGTTACTAAAATAGCTATGACCGTCACCACAACTGCTTCTAACTATACTGTCACAAAGCACAGTACATGACCAAATGCATCCCCACACTATGCATGCAGTTTGCAGAGCCTGTCTTTTGGTTAGAACTCCTATTTATGGCATTGGCCGTAAGCTGGAATCTTTAAGACACCACATTAAGAACTGTAAGTGAGGCTCTGTTATATTTCTCTCCAATTTGGTTTTGGGGTATCTCTCTGGAGAGTATCCATAAATTCTAGTCTTGCCCTGATAGGGCTCTAGGAAATGTAGTCATAGATATTTACAATGTACCTTTCGTGAGATCCTTCTTCATCCTGGCAGATAGCCTAGTGCCTAAGTGTCTGACCTGTGACAAGGTGTCCCTCTCACAGGAAATCGGTTTATACTGGCAGGCACCCTTGTGGCTCTTGTCTGACCTGTGTCCAGTTTATTCCTCCCAAGATAGCCATTCTCTGGGAGAGCTCTAAGAGGCAAATTAGGTCTGGGTCTATCAGTCCAATGAGACACAGAGGAGGAAACACAACACAAACACGTGAAATACCAGAAGCAACATATGACAAATCGGTGAGAGAAGAGGAATACCAATGCGGGCGAAAGACAAGATGGCAGGGAAATACACTCAACCAGCAGCTGGTGAGCCAGAGAGAAACGAGCTATGGGCCAAGGCCTTTATTGGGGTCCAGGGAACCAACCAAGCAAGTTTCCCATGGGGAGTTCTAGTTGTTGGGTTTAGAGCAAGCAGGCAAAAGTTCTGTGGAGTCACACTGTGAATGAGAATGGTTACTGTGGCATATCTGCAGCAGTCCATGTAGGGTCTGGGGGTCAGTCAAGCAGGCTCTATCTGTACATCCACGAGGGAGGTGGTTGTACATGGCAGATATCTGGCTCGACCACACTGAGGAATTGGGAGGAAGCAGGGAGTGGACAGTGTGCCAAGAATGACTGAGCCCTGCTTCTGTGTGAAAAAACTTAAACCTAGATTCAGAATAGATGCTGAAGCAACATAAAATTATAAGAATTCCCTGTAATTCACATCTTGATGCCTAGGCACCAGTTTTTAAATGTCAGGTAAGTTTAAGTCTGAGGGGCGGATGCACTGACTATAAGGAGAAAGTGGATTTGGTGGTCATATTTGGAGGCACAAGGCAAGAGATTCTGATGGAAAGTTGGAAGGGGTACCAGGAAAAGACACCAGCGGGTAGGTGGTCCTCTCCCTTAGGGAGTAAGGGGTTGACTGATATGAGGCAGGTATCTCCTGAAGAAATCAACAGTCTCCATTAATTGTCGTAACTCTTTCCAGATTTTCCCTTCAGTATGGAAGTGTAGTGGTGTACCTTTGAGTGGAGAACAAGGAGGATACCAGGATCACGGGCTAAGGAGACAGTGGGTTCAGGAAGAAAACCAAAAAATGTCCTCTGTGTCCTGCTGAGTGGAGGTTTTAGTGTCCCAGGGGAAGTAATCACAGGGGCAAAGTCATCTCCAATGGAGAGGTCCTGTGTTGGGTGATACTATCTGGGATGTGAGACTGGGGTATGGCTTTTTAAGTGACTGCCCACTCGAGTTGATGCAGGCCTCTGGACTGTAAACCATTAAACACCCAAACCAGTAGCAATGAGACTAATATTCAACAAAATGATATGTAGCTGTACCATATAGGGATTTTAATTTATTTTATTTTATTTTTTTGGTGGTGGAGATTTAGGCTCAAATAAGTCCCATATCAAATGAGAAACTGCCTGGCCCATAGGACAATCTATTTTTAATGGGTCCCAGGAAAGAATGTGCCCTTGATCTAGCTGCCAGCCTTTATGGGATGTAGCAAGATCACAAATGTATAAAGATATGACCTGGGCAAGATAGAAACTGTTAGGGCTTTATTTGTTGGGCTGGAATTTGAAAAGGAGTTGAGGAGAACATTATGCCTCTCAATTAAATCATTACCTAACACCTATCAGGGACATGAAAGTTCTACTGAAAGCATCTTCCAAGAAACCAGTATTGTGTTCTAGGAAGTGAAATGTGTTTCCTGGTTGCCACCAATAATGTCTTCAAGACAGGAGATTCTCCGTGTTTCTTACCCTGAAGGAACATTTTTTGTTTGTTTGTTTGTTTGTTTGTGAGACGGAGTCTTGCACTATTGCCAAGGCTAGAGTGCACTGGCATGATCCCGGCTCACTGCAACCTCTGCCTCCTGGGTTCAAGCGATTCTCCTGCCTCAGCCTCCCTAGTAGCTGGGATTACAGGTGCCCACCACCATGCCCGGCTAATTTTTTGTATTTCTAGTAGAGACGGGGTTTCACTATGTTGGCCAGGCTGATCTCGAACTCCTGACCTCGTGATCCTCCTGCCTCAGCCTCCCAAAGTGCTAGGCTTATAGGCATGAGCCTCCACGCCCAGCCTGAAGGAACAATTTTTAGGCAATGGTCCAATTGTTTATAATAAATGTAACAATGTCACTATTTGTTGGCCAGGGCATTCAGTGCCGAGGCGCCTGCCTGAAGTTTTGCTGAGTTTGTTTTGAAACTGTAAGTAATCTAGGACTGGCATACTTGCAGGACCTGATGAATAGGGACTATAGGGTTTAAAGTTCCTTTTCTTTCCCCCTTGGGCTTGAAGCCAACACCATTCTTAGTTCCTATATCTGACTGATAAGAGAAAATGGGGGAGGAGGAAGGGACCTGGTATCTCTAGGCAGTAGCCTTTTCTTGGGGTGGCCAGAGACTGTGAGATCATTAGTTCCTTTTTCTCCCCATACTCACCGTATTGTTTTTTGGGTTTTGTTTTTGTTTTTGTTTTTTGTTTTTTCCTTTTTGGCAAAATCTTTTAGAATGGCTAGGCAGCTAAATAATTATTTTTCTTTCTTTGGATGTTTATCTGACAACTCCTGGGGTCAGATAAACAATGGCAACCATGGTAAGTGGCCACCTCTACTATGGCTGCCATCAGCCGGAGTCATAACAGGCAGCGGCCTCTTTTGAGGATCTCCCCATTGACGTCATCTGGGTCAGGTTGTGGCCTCCCCCGAAGCTCAAGCACAGACCCCCTGATGTAAGACTCTGTGGCTGGGGAGTATGTCTGAAGAAAATTGAGTCAATATATATTCTGCACCAGAGCAACATCTATTTGCTTTTACACAAGAAAAAGACTCACAAGCAATGTTACTAGATATGTTATATTTTGTGCCATGGGAGCACAACACATAAAGACAAAGAAATAAAAAACAGAAGCAAAGCCAGTTAAGTAAGATATATCTAGATGTCAGCCATAAACCCCAGCTCCAGCTCCGGGACTCTGTGACTATGAACACCATCACTGCCTGTCAGATACCTCCTGACTCCGCTAAGGACTTGCCAACTCCACCTTGACCCACATGAAGGAGGGGAAAGTTTCCTCATCACAAAAGCTTGGAAACAAATGTTTACACTAAACAGCTCTCTGGTCACAACTGCCCAAACCATATTGCAACTTTTTTTATTTAATCACACTCCAATCTGATAGGCAGCCTCACAAAAATACGTAGAAAAGCACAACACTCTACATGTATACGCACCGAAATACTTTAAGTTACAGTTAATCACAGAGCTAGAGCTTCTACAGTCTTACTACGCTGGTTTCTTGGCTTTCCTTGTTATTCCTCATTTTCTGTATCTTAGGAATGCTATTGATGCTATTGTATTAAATAACTGTCATGCCAAAATGGCACAAAATACTATAAAAGTTTATTTGCAAGGTTGAGCAAAAACATCGATTTCTTTTTTATATCAAAGCTTATTAGAATGCTCTATCATCTATGGAGTATATGGAATGATTTCCAGATACTCTTGAACCAAAAAAGAATCTGAGCCTCTCCTAACAAGTAGTTACAACAATGTAGAAAGATTACATGGGAATCTTAAATTGGTAACACATTTTACATCAACTCTGTTTCCAAATATATTTTCAGCAAGTTCAATGGGCAGGCTAAAAGGTAAAATCTGTCCTAGAAGGTATATTATTTTTACAATAGGATGAGATAATGTAAAATGTATTATAATAAATCCAACTCATGCATTTTAAGCATCTACTCAGTTTTCAGTAATATGCTAGAAATTTTCAGTAATATGCTAGAAATTGCTATGTAGTTTAAGGATAAATGTTTCACTTTATTAATTAGCTACACCCCAGTTTTTGTATTTTTTAAAATAGTCTAATTCCATTTTGTTCAATAAGCATTGATTTACCATCCAGGTGCTAGTATAGGCTCTTTCAGACTTCACGGAGCTCTTAGCCTAGTATTATATAATATTTACTGAGTATTATAATGTCATTGGAATTTTGGAAAATTTCCTCAGAAACACAGAAAAGGGAAAGTTATATTGAGATTTTTTACAAAGTATTGGCCAACAGTTTCTACCTACTGTAGAGGGCTACAAAACCAACATCAAAAAAGAACAACACAAATCTCATAGCTCTATCCACTGAGAGGGACCAGAAGGAGTGGCACCCCAGTAACAACGAACACAAATGGCACCCAGATTGAAGTTTCTAAATACAATCCCCCAATAAAAGGAACCAAGGTTCTTTAGGGTTAGCCTAATGACAGAGCAAGACTCCGTCTCAAAAAAGCAAAAAAAAAAGAAAGAAAGAAAATTTGTTGAACCCAAGATAAGGGCAGTGAAAATACAAGGTGTGCATGGATCATCCTGTGCGGTCAGAAAATAAAGAAGCAGGGCCAGGCGCAGTGGCTCACGCCTATATATCCCAGCACTTTGGGAGGCTGAGGCAGACAGATCACTTAAGGTCAGAAGTTTGAGACCAGCCTGGCCAACATGGTGAAATCTCATCTCTACTAAAAATACCAAATGAGCCGGGCGTGCTGGTGCGTGCCTGTAATACCAGCTACTCGGGAAGCTGAGGCAGAAGAATTGCTTGAACCTGGGAGACAGAGGATGCAGTGAAGCCAAGATCCTGCCACTGCATTGCAGCCTGGGAGACAAGAGCGAAACTCTGTCTCAGGGGGGAAAAAAAAGCAAGAAAGAAAATAAAATAGAGAAGCAGATGGCAAAAGAGATGAAGACTTGTCAGAAGGCATAGAAGGCAACTCACAAGAAATTACACTGGCCAAAGTTGGGGTAATTTAAACAACAAAATGAACAATAATAGTATAACCAAAAGAATAAATATTTACAAAGCATAGGGCTATGAATGAATGAATGAATGGGCACTGTGGCTCATGCCTATAATACTAGCACTTTGGGAGATGGAGGCAGAGGCAGGTGGATCACCTGAAGTCAGGAGTTCGCAACCAGCCTGGCCAGCATGGTGAAACCTCGTATCTACTAAAAATAAAAAATTAGCCAGGCACGGTGGCATGCACTTGTAATCCCAGCTACTCAGGAGGCTGAGGCAGGAGAATCGCTTGAACCCAGAAGGAGGACTCCAACCCAGGCAACAGGGCAAAAATTTCGTCTCAAAACAAACAAACAAACAAACAAAGGCAACTTTTCCTTACAAAAGAATTATAATTAATAAATGCAGAAGAAAATAAGAGAAACAGAAAAACACCATTAGAATACGACAGTGGTAACTGCTCCAGGCAAAATGCAAGGAAGGAAACAAAAATAAGTGGGCAAAATTTTAAGAACAAACAAGATATCACGCAATCTCAAAGTATCTCTCCCAAGACATTTAGTAATCATAAAGATAAAATAAAATTTCATAGTGAAGGATCCTAACAGATACCACCTTAAACAAGTGAACAAGGTTAACACCAGTAATACATACTGACATCATGTACCATGTACCCCTGAGGTGATGGAATGAATGAGAAGGGCTTATCAAATGTGTAGAGTCCTTCTCAATAATATAGCCACAGCCCAGTCATGAGAAAACATCAGACAAACCCCAAATCAAGAGACATTCTACAAAATACCTGACCAAGAATTTTTTAAAATATCAAGATCATGAAAGACAAAGACAGACTGAGCAACTCTCACAGATAAAGGAGACTAAAGAAACATGACAACTAACTGCAATGTGGGATCCTGATGTGGATCTTGATTTTGCTGACCCTGCAATACTCTTTAAATTAACTAATGCTTTCGTTAATTAACAATGAGTTAATTCTTCCTACCTGTAAAAGGTAGAAAAGGAATAGTGTTTTTTGATTATTAAATAGAAAAAAGTTGTAAATACTTATTAGCCAGAAGAAATTTATATTACTCTTTAAATTACAGACTTTTAAAATAAGTATTTTCTAAATACAGTGAGTGTGGTAGCCTAGATTAGATCCTGAAACAGACACAAAAATGATATTAGTAGAAAAACTAGACAAATCTGAATAAAGTCTGGAAATTAATTAATAATGGTGTGCCAACATTAGTTTATCAGTTTTTACAAAAGTCTTTACAAAATCCTTAAAGATTTTTAACAATAGAGGAAATCAAGTGAGGAGTATACAGGGATACTCTATACTATGAAACTTTTATGTAAACCTAAATTTATTCCAAGATAAAAAGTTTTTTATTTATATGTCATCACTTTTAGGTACCTAACAATTGCCAGATGGAAGCATGTCATTATATTAGGCCATATTAAGAGCTATATATAGGCTTTTTGACTACATGATATATACATACAATGACGTACATAGTGAAACTCACAGAATATCACTGAATCTCATTTTTCAAAAGAATACATACATGTGGCCAACAATCATATGAAAAAAAGCTCAACATCACTGATCATTAGAGAAATACAAATCAAAACCACAGTGAGAAACCATCTCATGTTAGTCAGAATGGCTACTATTAAAAAGTCAAAAAATAACAGATGCTGGCAAGGTTGTGGAGAAAATGAAATGCTTATACACTGTTGGTGGGAGTGTAAATTAGTTCAACCATTGTAGAAGACAGTGTGGTGATTCCTCAAAGAATGAAAAACAGAATTACCATTTGACCCAGCAATTTCATTACTGGGTATATACCCAAAGGAATATAAATCATTCTATTGTAAAGACACATGCATGTATATATTCACTGTAGCACTATTCACAATAGCAAATACATGGAATCAACCTAAATGCCCATCTATGGTAGACTAGATGAAGAAAATATGGTACATATACACCATGGAATACTATGTAACCATAAAAATGAATGAGATCATGTTCTTCGCAGGGACATGGGTGGTGCTGGAGGCCATTATCTTTAGGAAACTTAACACAGGAACAGAAAGTCAAATATCACATGTTCTCACTTATAAGTGGGAGCTAAATGATGAGAACACATGGACACATGGGGGAACAACACACACTGGGGCCTACTGGAGGGTGGAGAGTCAGAGGAGGGAGAGGATCAGAAAAAATAACTGATGGGTACTAGGCTTATATCTGGGTGACGAAATAATCTGTACAAAAAACCTCTATGACACAAGTTTACCTACACAATAAATCTGCACATGGACCCCTGAACTTAAAACAAAAGTTAAATTTAAAAAAAAGAATATCACTGAGTCTCAGTTGGAATAAACTGACACAGTCACATAAACAGCTCGCAAATCCTATCAATGAAAAAGTACTTATTTCGAGTTACTTTGTACCAGCTAAGTTCCATCCTAAATGCTGTGAAAACCAATTTCCTTCATGTAACTTAAGTCCAGCAAAATAGGAAGGCATATAAATAAAAAATAATGTGAAGAATAATACAAGAAAATGAATATAGAGACTAATATGAATACCACCACAATAAAAACACACAAGAGTTAGGCACACAGCAAAAATGGGTGACTAGGAAACAGCACAGACTTCCCCAGAGAGAGAGAGATGGTTGAACGAGTCTTGACTTAGGAGGATGAGTCTTGACTTAGGAGGACGAGTTAGCCAATCCTAAGAAAAAGGGGATGTTCTGAGAAAGGGTGATAACATCTTAAAGGCACAGGGGCAGGAAAATCCAAAGAACATCTGGGAATAGCAGAGTGTTAGAAGAGAATGCTGGCCATGGCCACAGCTGCAGAAAAAGCCAGAGATGCAGCGACTGTCCTAAAGCTGAGGGGAGACTAAGAGTGGGAGAAGCAGGATATATGGAATAGTAGAAAATGCAGGACTTCTTCTAAGACAAAAGCATTGTAAACAGGCTGAAGATGTGAAAGAATTCACAGAACCTTTGAAATAATTTTTTTAAATTTAAATGAATTGCATAGCTAAGCCATAAACTTCTTTTGTTTTTGTTTTTTGTTTTTGTTTTGAGAGAGACAATCTTGCTCTGTCACCCAAGCTGGAATGCAATGGCGCAATCTCGGCTCACTGCAACCTCCACCTCCTGAGTTCAAGCGATTCTCCTGCCTCAGCCTCCTTAGCAGCTGGGACTTCAGGTATGCACTACCGCATCCAGCTAAGTTTTGTATTTTTAGTGGTGACGGGGTTTCGCCGTGTTGGCCAGTCTGGTTTCGAACTCCTGACTTCAGGTGATCTGCCCACCTTGGCCTCCCAAAGTGCTGGGATTACAGGCATGAGCACCCACTTACAGGTGAGACTTGCACCCAGTCTAAGTTATAAACTTTAAACCAAATCAATTGAGAATTTATTCCTCAAAAAAAAGTCTCCTGCTCACTGTCTCTTGCCGTGTGTGTGTGTGTGTGTGTAAGTAAATGGGAGACAATGGATGTGAAATGAGTTCAAAACCCTCGAGAAAACAGAAGAAATCATTTAACTATAACTCAAACTCAAGCCTCTATGGTGGCTTTTGATTCATTACCACATTACAGTAACTCTACCATAAAAGCGAAGTTTAAACTGACAAAGAATGTTGGATATAGATGCTCTAAGCAGGAAGAAATGGTAAGAAAATGTGTTCTCAAATAACGCATGAAAAAGAAAATTCAGTGCCTTCTGTTCTTTAAATAGGTATTGAATCCTGGATTTAATGAAGAAAAATCCCTTATTGTTCGTGATGCCATAGCAATTAAGACCAGCTAGAACTCATTAATTGCTGAAAAAATAGTCGTAATATTCTCATTCTATTTATCCAGTGCAGCTTAGTATCCAAGGTTAACAGTAGTCTAAAAGAAGAGCTGTAAGGAAATAATGAAGGAGAAGAAAACAAGAAATGTAATAGGAACTAAAGGGAGACAGCACGTGATATTAAAAGGGAAAATTATAATTAAGTTTTGACTGTCACAGTTTTTTTTTAACACTCTGAAATATGCGGTGGAAAGTTTCCTCATTAAACTGAATGTAAAAATGTAGAAACACATTTATTTCTAGAGCCCAGAAACAAGTTTTGATACAAAAAAAAAAAATTTAAGATTCCCACTACCAGTACTAAACTGTCCATGTTTTTAAAGTACTACTGTAGTACAGAAACAAGTTCCATAGAGAAGACTCTTAGGTAATTTCCATTCCAAGTAAGACAGCCAAAGTCATCTCTTCCAGTTTTGAAAGTGACCCCAAAAAAAAAGAATTTTAAAAATTAAAATAATTCTGTGTTGTATTTAAATGATAAATTGGATATTAAAGCTTAAACATTATCTGGAAGAAAGCAATAACACATTTTAAAATTAGCTTTTCCTCTTCAAAATAATGATATAATCATTCTGGACCACAACAGTAATTATATCTTCTCTTAGATATAATCTCTTAGAACATATAATTATTGTCTGTTAATTTTTTACTACTCTTTTGAGATCATATGTGGTATTTATTCCCTCTTGTTTCAAATAGCTAAAGAAGACCTTACTGCCCCGTATGGGCTTGGAGGGGAGGGTGGATACAGAAATCTGCAGTGTAGTATAAGAAGAAAGAGTAGAGAAGAAAACAAACAGAATAAAAGTAGGTGTTTTTTCCTAAATTGCAAGGGATGCTGTCAAGAGAATCAAAAGAAAAGCCACAGACTAGGAGTAAATAAATGACATATTTGATAAAGGATATACAATATACAAAGGGCCCAGTGCAGTAGCTCCCACCTCTAATCTCAGCAAGTGGTGGTGCATGCCTGTAGGCCCAGCTACTCTGGAGGCTGAGATAGGAGAATCATCTGAGCCAAAGGAAGTCAAGGCTTCAGTGAGCCATGATTGTGCCACTGCACTCCAGCCTGGGCAACAGAGTGAGACTCTGTCTTAAAAAATAAATAAATAAATAAAAGTAACAACAAAATACACAACAAATTCTTAAAACTCAAAAATAAAAGAACAACCCAATTCAAAAATGGGCCAAAGACCTTAACAAATCACCAAAGAAGGTATACAAATGGCAAATAAGCATATGAAAAGATGCTCTACATCATCTGTCATCAAGGAAATGCAAATTAAAACAATGAGATGTTTCTACACACCTATTACAATAGCCAAATTCCAGAACACTGGTAATACTAAATGCTGGTGAGGATATGGAGCAACAGGAACTCTCCTTCATTTCTGGTAGAAACGCAAAATGGTATACACTTTGGAAGACATTTGGCAGTTTCTTATAAAACTAAACATACTCTTACCATATAATCCAGCAGTGGAACTTCTTGGTATTTACTCCAAAGGAGTTGAAAATTTAAGTCCATACAAAAACCTACACATGGATGTTTATATCAGCTTTATTCATAGTTGCCAAAACTTGAAAGCAACCAAGATGTCCTTCAGTAGGTGAAGAAATAAACTGTGGTACATCCACCACACAATGGAATATTATTCACCACTAAAAGGAAATGAGCTCTCAAGCCATGAGGAAACTTAAATGCATTTTACTAAATGAAAGAAGCCCAGTCTGAAAATACTACATCTGTATGATTCCAACTATATGACATTTAAGATAGGGCAAAATTACAGAGATAGTAAAAAGATCAATGGGCTGGATGAGGTGGCTCATGCCTGTAATCTCAGCACTTTGGGAGGCTGAGGAGGGCAACTGCTTGAGTTCAGGAGTTCAAGACCAGCCTGGGCAACATGGCGAAACCCCATCTCTACAAAAAAAAAATACAAAAATTTGCCAGGCGTGGTGGAGTGTGCCTATAGTCCCAGTTACTCAGGAGGCTGAAATGGGAGGTTCACTTGAGTTCAGGAGGTGTAGGTTACAGTGGCCAAGATCATGCCAATGCTCTCCAGCCTAGGCAACAGAGCCAGAACCCACCTAAAAACAAACAAACAAACAAACAAAAAACAAAAATAAAAGAGCACGTACACACAGAGAGATCAATGGTTGTCAGGGGTCAGGGGAAGCAGCAGGGAGAAGGAATGAATAGTTAGAGCACAGTGGATTTTTTGGACTGCGAAATCACTCCACGTGATTCTGTAATGGTGGACAGATGTCATTATACACTTATCCTAACCCATAAAGTATACAACAGCAAGAATATACCACTCTGGTAGGGGATGTTGATAATGGATAAAGCTGTGCATGTGTGGGGTTGGGGGTTACATAGGAAATCTCTGTACTTTCTGCTTGGCTTTGCTGTAAACCTAAAATTCCTCTAAAATTTTTAAAAATAAGTGTTTTGATTCTTAAAATACCGTTTGTATCAAGATACAAAATTAGTATCCTTATCTTGGTTCTGGTATAACAATCTCTGCAAAAACTTCTATAAAACTACTGCATAGTACAACAGAATAATGAAATGTTTCCGTCAGATGAAATGTCCTATAATAAATATTATCTTCCACACTTTTTAAAGCAGAGAAAAGGAATAACTGTGACTAACGAAAAAGAACCTTTTTTTTAAATGACGGGCTCTCAGGCTCTCATTTTGTTACCAGGTGGACTCAAACTCCTGGGCTCTAGCAATTCTCCCAGAAGTAACATTTTTTAAATAAAAATTACTGTGGCACAGGGTAGCTGTCACGAAGGACCCACCGACAGTTTTACCGAAGATCTCAAATGTGATTATCACTCATACTTGTTCCCCATTCCATTCAAGCCAGCCCAGCAAATCTCTGAATGAGGTTCCTGCTGGGCACTGCCTGCCTGAAGGTTCCCCAACTCCACACCCCCTCCACCTTTGCTTGTTTTCATAAATGTATTCCCAAAGGAGACAAGAAGTCAAAACTTGTTCTTCCAAAAGGAAAAAAATGAATGCTAAATCCTCGTGAGAAGCTTCAATCAGAAGGGAGCAGGAACCCTGTCAGGCTACAGAGGGGGCTACAACATCCTCAACATTCAGGAAGGCACCTAGTAGCTTGGACCAGTGAGGCGAGAGGAAAAGGGAGGGAAAAGGAGGGAAGGGAAAGAGAGGGATGAGAAGTATAAGGAAGGAGACAGGGGAGAGGATATGAACAAGAAAGTAGAATTACGAAGAAAGACAAAAAAAAAAAAAAAAAAAAAAAAGAGGCAGTGAAAAAAGTACCTAGCTCCTCAACATTTATAGGCTCTACAAACAGAAAAATAAATGCAAGGCTGGGTATGGTGGCTCAACGCCTATAATCCCAGCACTTTGGGAGGCCAAGGCAAGCGGATCACCTGAGGTCAGGAGTTTGAGACCAGCCTGGCCAACACTGTGAAATCCTGTCTCTACTAAAAATACAAAAATTAGCCAGGCATGGTGGTGCACACATGTAATCCCAGCTACTCAGTAGGCTGAGGCATGAGAATCGCTTGAACCTGGAAGGCGGAGGTTGTAGTGCGCTGAGATCCTGCCACTCCACTCCAGCCTGGGCAACAGAGTGAGACTCTGACTTAAAAAAAAAAAAAAAAAAAAAAAAACTTAAGACTTTTTTACAGTACTGGGGTTTTAAATGAAATCTAAAGCTCTTGTTTTCATTCCTCCTATCAAATGTAACAGTATCCCCACTACACATGCTTCTTATTTCATTCATCTGTAAACCATTCCTGTCAACTCTCAAATGTAGGTCTAGTCAGTCCCAAGGTCACTGAGCACACATGCTTCTCCATTTAACAGGTTTAGGATACAACCTTGTTGCTGTAAGATTTTTTCAGCCCTTTTAATGTGTCAGTCCAGGCTTTTAATATCTTTCATCAAACTATTACTTACAACTGGTCTCACAAGACCGATTGTAGTCTAGCTTGAAGCCTGACCCTCTAAATTTACATGTTGTGTCATTCTAATCTATTGAAAATTATGGCAAGAACATTTGTACTGAGACCAAAAAAGCAATACCTTTTATAATTTTGGCTATCACTAAGAAAGGCTTGGAGTTTGACAAGGTAGAAAGGGTGGTGGGAGGCATTGCTTTGGAAAAGATATGTATGTTCAAGATCAGAAAATACTGTAACATTTCATGGAAAAAAATTCCACAAAATACTAGGAGTATAAAAATCAAGTAAAACCAAAAGATGTGTTCATTAGGCACCCATGAGGTGCCAAACACTCTGCTAGCTGACAATGATGAACTTTTTTAAAAAGTTTATCAAAGACTAGTGTACATACATAAAGTGCAATAATAATAGGTATACAATTTGATGGATTTAAACTAAGTCAACAAACCCAATAAACTACCTCCCAGTTCAAGAAATGGAACAATACCAGTTTCCCAGAAGCCTCCCCCAGTACCCACTAACATTACTACGCCCCACAAACTAGACCTACCAAAAGGTAGTACCATCCTGGTTCTGATCTTTTTATTAACAGAAGCATAGAATACACATGCTTACGTGTATGGCTTCTTAAAAGTCATTCACATTACTGAGTATAGCAGTAGTTAGTTCATATTCACTAATGTAAATCATTCTGTTGCAGGAACATTCTACAATGATTGACAATTTTAAGCTATTATACATAGTACTGCTAGAAATATTCTTGTACATGTCTTGTACATGTACCCACACACACATATGCACATTCCTAGGGGTAGAATAACTAGATCCTTGGGTATGTTTAACTTTACTGGCAGTTTCCCTAAGTGCTCGTATCAATTTACATTCCCACCAGCAGAGTGTGAGAATTTCTGTTGTTCTACATTCCTGCCAACACTTCATTGTCTTTAGCCATTCTGGTAGTTGTGTAGTGAAATCACCTTGTGGTTTAATTTGCATTTCCCTAATGACTAATGAGGCTAGGCACCTTTCACATATTTATTGTACATATTGGACACTTACGAAGTGTCTGTTGAAGTCTTTCATTCACTTTTTCTATTGGATTGGTTGTCTTTTCTGCATTGATTTGGCAAAATCCTTTATATATTCTGGATACAAGTACTTGGTCCAAAGCTTTTAATCTATTTAGTATGAACATGATACACACAGGGGAAAGACAAAGAACAATGTAAGATCAAAAGGTAAGGTTATGTCACCAGCCTACAAGCATTCTAGGAACACAGAACAAGGAATAATCAGTTTAAGGTTATTGTAGGCAGAGAAGGATATATAAAGAAGGGAAATCTGGAGGTGAACCATCAAGAAATTTAATATATTTATACAGGTAGAACAATACGCAAAAGCATAAAGAGCCATGAGCAGCAAAATTCAAGTCAGAATGAGCCTTATTCCTGGGTTAACATAATTGTCTTTCCTAAGGTTCAAATCTTTCCTTAAGGTTCAAATCTTTACTAGGCACAAAATAGGTTGGATAAAAATAAGGGCAGATAACAACAGTCTATGGAGTTTTGAACAGATCTTACTTAACACTTTAAATACATTATCTCATTTAATCACCACAACCCTGTAATATAGGTATTACCCTCATTTACCAAAGAAACGTCACCTAATGTCACAGCTAATCAGCAGTGGAATTAGCCTAAGCACTGAGGTCTGCCACTTCTAAAGTCCAGGATTTTTCCACTGAACAGTCTGTATCTCAATAAGCAAAATTGTAGTTTCTACTATGGTAGCTCCTGGGAACTGAAGACAAAAACAATAATTAAACTGGAACATTAAAAGCTTTAGAATTTCATATAGGTACTGCTTGGCCTTCTTATATAATGCATTTCAAAAACATGTGCTCAAATTGAATATCCAAGAGTCAAATTGGAAAAGTCAAATGACAGGCTTGCTGAAGTGCCACAATTCTAAAATACCTTTATTTCAGAATGACGCCATTAATTCTGTAACATCTTAAGGTGAACACATTAAATGAGCACATTTATTATACGATATCCTAATTTCAGAAATGAGGAAAGTGTTACACCTTAGAACCCAAGAAAGCACAGTAAATGTTATGAGAGATTATCTATTCCCAGTGCAATAGAAGTTTATTAAAATCACTAATTATCTGTCATGTTTTTAGAAACAATCTTCAACAAAATAGTTCCAGCATTTGGTACATGTTCATTAACTGTGTTATTCTGCCTCATCATTAAATACAGCTTAAATCTAATGAGCATCTAATTGAGGTTAAAGACCCATCCTAATGATTTCCATCTTTATCTCAATCACATTAAGATTATAGCTATACCACTGGGTGTGTGTATAAATATATCCGTATGTGTTCACACAAATACATAAAGCCTTTCTCTGATTTCAACTTATTTTTATAAAATGGGATAATGCATTTAATCTAATACACAAATATATACTGCTGTGTAGACAGGGATAGCATGCTGCCAAAACCCAAATGTTAACAGCAAAGTGGCTATATTAGTTTCCTGTGGCTACTGTAACAAACTACCACAAACTTTGTGCTTTGAAATAACAGAAATGTATTTCCCCACAGTTCTGGAGGCCAGTAGCTCACAATCAGTTTCACTGCACTGAAATCAAGGTGTCATCAGAGCTGCGCTCTCTGCAAAGGCTCTAGGGGAGAATCTGTTCTTTGCCTTTTCCTGGTGGCCATAGACAGACATTCCTTGACTTGTGGCCCCATCACTCCATGTGTGTCTCCATCTTCACAGTGCCTTCGCCTCTGTGTGTCTGTCAAATCTCACTCTCCTTTCACTAGGATACTTAAGATGACATTTAGGGAAAACCCAGATAATCCAGGATGATCGGCTCACCTCAAGATCCTTAATTTACCACATATGCAAGGATCCTTTTTCCAAATAAGGTAAAATTTACAGGTTCCAGGTATTAGGACATGGACATTTTGGGGAGCCACCATTTGGTCTACGACAGCAGCCTACTGTAAAACTGTTGAATATTCTCATCAGTTAATATACAAGGCCCCAACTGTAGACAGGGTAGGGAATTTTAATGTGTACTATATGAAAGTTCAGAGTGCACTGAAGGTCAAAATCAAGAAAAATCAAAGACTGCCAGTGTCATATTACAGATGTCTATTAGTAGTGAGAGCCTGGCTCAGGATTATCAACTCTGGCTGAACATTAAAATCATCTTGGGACATTTTAAAACTATTGAATCTAGGGCCACACCTGAGACCACTCCTTACAATCTGGGTATGCAGCCTCGGAGCTTTCTGATTGGCTCAGGTGATCCCAATGTGCAACCAGGTTTAAAAAACCGCCAGCCCAACAGAATAACAAAATAGGATGAAGACCTTAATTATACAGTGAACTGTTTTTGGTTTGTTTTTGTTACTTTTTAACCAATTTAATGCAACCACATTTTCTCCTTAGGGAGAAAATATCCCTTTAAAAATCATGTTCGTAACTTAATTTGAAAATATGTTCAGATCAAAAGTTCTGAAAACTGATCCATGACACTTTTAGCCAAATCAGAATATGTTAGCAGAATGGCAAACCCAAAGCCAAATACAGTACAAAATAAATGTCTAGTTCATAACAAGGAACCTCCAGTTAGTTCATTTAATTGACCTTTCTCTAAAAGTATCAAATGCTTGTTTGGAATATGCCGCTCATGAAAATAATCATGTTGAGATCATTTTAGAATTATACTTGCTGTTTTACGATTTTATTTTTATATCAAGGACCACTACTAAGGCATGAGAAATGACAAAATTCAGAGTCTGGAAAAGATGATTAATTCAATCCTTTTTTTTTTTTTTTTTTTTTGGTAGAGATGGGGTTCCAGCTGTGTTGCCCAGGCTGGTCTCTAACTCCTGGCCTTTAACAATCCCCCTGCTTTGGCCTCCCAAAGCATTGAGCTGACAGGCATGAGCCATGGCATCCCACTGTAAT
Organism: Chlorocebus sabaeus; assembly: GCF_047675955.1. Classification (NCBI taxonomy): domain Eukaryota; kingdom Metazoa; phylum Chordata; class Mammalia; order Primates; family Cercopithecidae; genus Chlorocebus; species Chlorocebus sabaeus. Next base: position 49,821,439 of record NC_132915.1, read on the forward strand.
CCAATTCTTTATCAACCAGGCCAATTACACAAACTGAGGGTTTTATTTTCATGTCTCCGATTCCTCTGCATTCTTTCTGGGGCTGCGCTTTTATCTACTTACCTAAGGTTGTTTACCACCTCCACTACTGAGAAAGAGAAGGGAAACTCAAAAGTCAGTCGATTCTGTTTTGAAATGCATATTTTTTGAAATGCCTCCTATTTCAAAGGAAGGCCTATACATGTCAACAGGTGGGCATAAATGTTAATGCTTATTAATTTTGCTTAGAAATGCCATGTTTTACTTTGATTAGTATGATGAATAACTGCAAAGGTGGCAAAAATAATATCTCAATAAACTGATTTCACTAATGAAGGAAGATCAGACCAGGAAGTCATACAAAGGTTGGATTTTCATTGTTACCCTTATTTCTCACTACATGTATAAAAAATTACCAAGACTAGAACACACACATATTTCAGTACTGAAACTGTTAAGAGTTACTAAACCTTTGATTTAACGTACATATTTTATTCGTATACAATGAAAGGCAAAATGTACGGCCAGTGGAAAAACTACTTCAAAGCCAAGTCACCTAACAGAATGTTCAGAGCTTAAATCTGCCAAGATAAAGGGGTTAAGTTGTCAGTTTCTAGATGACATAGGGAGGAATTTATTCAGCAACTTCCCTTCAAGATATGCAAAATGTTTTCAGAAATCCATACCTATATTATGTCTTGTTCTCTGGTAAATACATACATAAAAACAGTTACTGAATATAAACAGGTGTTGAGTAAACCATGATCCTAAAAGTCCTGCATAAATTGCTTGTACATTTTGGGTTTTGTTGGTCTTGCTCTGTAGTCCATCCTCTACATCCTGGGTTTCAATCAATTCTCCTGCCTCAGCCTCCCAAGTAGCTGGGAATACAAGCATGCACCACCACACCTGGACAATTTTTTGTGCTTTTAGTAGTGATGGGGTTTCACTATGTTGGCCAGCTTGGTCTCGAACTACTAGTCTCAAGTGATGGACCTACCTTGGCCTCCCAAAATGCTGGGATTACAGGCATGAGCCATCGTGCCTGGCGCTGCTTGTACATTTTGAACAAAGTATGTATTACATATTTTATTTACATCTTTTTAACCTAATTTATCTACTTATATTTTTAAGATACTTCTAGTTTTTTTCTCAAAAATGAAAAACCCAAGAATAATCCAGTTTTGCTTTTAGCTTTTTTTTTTTTAGATACATTACTCTTTTTTCCCCTCTTTATCCATTATTCAATTGCTTTTTCAAATACATTTTCCTTCAACTTTTTTTTTTTTTTTTTTTTTTTTTTTTGGAAACACAGTCTTGCTCTTGTCACCCAGGCTGGAGTGCAATGGCACAATCTCAGCTCACTGCAACCTCTACCTTCCAGGTTCAAGCGATTCTCCTGCCTCAGCCTCCTGAGTAGCTGTGATTACAGGCATATGCGACCACGCCCAACTAATTGTTGTGCTTTTAGTAGAGACAGGGTTTCACCATGTTGACCAGGCTGGTCTCGAACTCCTTACCTCAGGCCACCCACCTTGGGCTCCCACAGTTCTGGGATTACAGGTGTGAGCCACTGTACCTGGCCTCCTTTCAACTTTATATTCATCAATTTTTATCTTTTCTAAAAGCACCACTCGTCTTTGTTTTAATTCTCTGTCAAGCAATTAATTGAGATTTCATCCTGTTGGCAACCACTCTAGTTCTGCAGCCTCCTCAATGAGAAGCAAGGTCCACTTCTCATTTGTCTTCCCTTCAACTGCTTCTATTTCTACACTTTCACTAGCAACATTAATTTCAACCAATTTCTAAGACAAGAAGTATGCCACTAAATGTATAACTGAACTTAAAAACAGATTAACGAATTGTTGATTCCCTGCCATTTTCAAAGTATCAAATATACAAGACAGTAATTTTTTTTTTTTTTTAAGATAGGCAAATTTTGTTTCAAAAGAGAGCTCAATATACCAAAAGCTATGTTATGGTGGAAAGAGGACCAAGGTCAGGACTAGAAGTTTCCACTCTTTTTTTTTTTTTTTTAATTATACTTTTAAGTTCTAGAGTACATGTGCACAATGTGCTGGTTTGTTACATATGTATACATGTGCCATGTTGGTGTGCTGCACCCATTAACTAGTCATTTACATTAGGTATTATCTCCTAATGCTATCCCTCCCCCATCCCCCCACCCCACAACAGGCCCCAGTGTGTGATGTTCCCCTTCCTGTGTCCAAGTGATCTCATTGTTCAGTTCCCACCTATGAGTGAGAACATGCAGTGTTTGGTTTTCTGTTCTTATGACAGTTTGCTCAGAATGATGGTTTCCAGCTGCATCCATGTCCCTACAAAGGACACAAACTCATCCTTTTTTATGGCTGCATAGTATTCCATGGTGTATATGTGCCACATTTTCTTAATCCAGTCTGTCATTGATGGACATTTGGGTTGGTCCCAAGTCTTTGCTATTGTGAATAGTGCTGCAATAAACATACGTGTGCATGTGTCTTTATAGCAGCATGATTTATAATCCTTTGGGTATACACCCAGTAATGGGATGGCTGGGTCAAATGTATTTCTAGTTCTAGATCCTTGAGGAATCGCCATACTGTCTTCCACAATGGTTGAACTAGTTAACAGTCCCACCAACAGTGTAAAAGTGTTCCTATTTCTCCACATCCTCTCAAGCACCTGTTGTTTCCTGACTTTTTAATGATTGCCCTTCTAACTGGTGTGAGATGGTATCTCATTGTGGTTTTGATTTGCACTTCTCTGATGGCTAGAGATGAACATTTTTTCATGTGTCTGTTGGCTGTATGAATGTCTTCTTTTGATAAGTGTCTGTTCATATCCTTTGCCCACTTTTTGATGGGTTTTTTTTTTTCTTGTAAATTTGTTTGAGTTCTTTGTAGGTTCTGGATATTAGCCCTTTGTCAGATGAGTAGATTGCAAAAATGTTCTCCCATTCTGTAGGTTGCCTGTTCACTCTGATGGTAGTTTCTTTTGCTGTGCAGAAGCTCTTTAGTTTAATGAGATCCCATTTGTCAATTTTGGCTTTTGTGGCCATTGCTTTTGGTGTTTCAGACATGAAGTCCTTGCCCATGCCTATGTCCTGAATGGTATTACCTAGGTTTTCTTCTAGGGTTTTTATGGTATTAGGTCTAACATTTAAGTCTCTAATCCATCTTGAATTAATTTTTGTATAAGGAATAAGGAAAGGATCCAGTTTCAGTTTTCTACTTATGGTTAGCCTGTTTTCCCAGCACCATTTATTAAATAGGGAATCCTTTCCCCATTTCTTGTTTTTGTCAGGTTTGTCACAGATCAGATGGTTGTAGATGTGTGGTATTATTTCTGAGGGCTCTGTTCAAGACAGTAATTTTTTAAAAATATTTTTTAATCTCTAAGGGAAAGGATGGCTTGAAGACTCCTTTCAAATTCCCAAGAAAGCCTCTCAATATTATCTGTGTAAACTACTGATTCACAGGAATAAATATTTGTCATTTAATATAAACTAAAACAAAAATTTTAAGCTTTCACAGGAAAAGCTAAAAATTTTCATTTTAATTTAGACTAAATAACAAATATTTACAAAACATTCAGTATTTGTTAGCTTAGTGACAGACAGCACTATTCAAAAGCCCACAAAAATGACCAAATTAAATTGACCGCAAGTTATTTTCATAGCTAAGTTCCATTACAGATTTGGTAACGGCCCCTAAATGTCATGGCGTCAAACAAAACATTAAACCTTATCAGCCATCATTTAATCTGTAAAGTGAAGATATTCAACTATGTGATAAAGTCTTCACAATGATCTAGAAAATATTGCTCAGCCAAAGTGACCCTTGCAAACATTCACCAGCAATAGTTTAAAAGGTTACCTTTTGTTGTTAGAAATACAGTATGAAAAAATGTAAAAAAAAACATAGAAAAAATATACATATATTAAAATCACTCAAACCATCACCCAAGAGTAACAACTGTGAAAATTTGTGGACTAGTAAAAGACACCAAAATGTAATATGTTCATACTTGTAAAAAAATTAACACAGTTGCAGTCATATAGTATATAATTTGAGCCTACATTTTCAACTTGTATCATTAATTCTGTCCTAGGTTATTAGAACATTTAAGAAAATGTCATCTTGCTCTCTCCTCCCACCACCCAAGATTCTGAAAGGAAAGAAGGCCAAGAGAAAGAAGGTGTCTCCGGCCCCTGCTGTCCTGAAAAAGCAGGAGGCTAAGAAAGTGGTAAATCCCCTGTTTGAGAAAAGGCCTAGGAATTTTGGCATTGGACAGGATAAGCAGCCCAAAAGGGACTTAACTTGCTTTGTGAAACGGCCCCACTATATCAGGTTGCAGCAGCAGAGAGCTATCCTCTTATAAGCGGCTGAAAGCACTTCCTGAGATTAACCAGTTCACCCAGGCCTTGGACCATCAAACAGCTACTCAGCTGCTTAAGCTGGCCCACAAGTACAGACCAGAAGCAAAGCAAGAAAAGAAGCAGAGCCTGTTGGCCCAGGCTGGGAAGAAAGCTATCAGCAAAGGGCACATCCCCACTAAGAGACCACCTGTCCTTCGAGCAGGAGTTAATATCGTCACCACCTTAGTGGAGAACAAGAAGGCTCAGCTGGTGGTGACTGCCCATGACATGGATCCCATCAAGCTGACTGTCTTCCTGCCTGCCCCGTGTTGTAAAATGGCAGTCGCTTAACTGCATAACGAAGGAGAAGGCAAGTCTGGGACATCTAGTCCACAGGAAGACCTGCACCACTGTCACCTTCACTGTAACCACAGGTTAACTCGGAAGACAAAGGAGCTTAAGCTGGTGGAAGCTATCAGGACCAACTGTAACAACAGATATGATGAGATCCGCCATTACTGGGGAGGTAATGTCCTGGGTCCCTAGACTGTGGCTCACATTGCCAAGCTCAAAAAGGCAAAGGCCAAAGAACTTGCCACCAAACTGGGTTAAATTTACACTGTTGAGTTTTCTGGAAATAAAAATAATTAACATAAAACAAATTTTCCTTCAAAAAAAGAAAAGAAAAGAAAATGTCATCTTAATGGCTGTTAAAAAAATCTACTGCCAGAATATAAATTGGTACAGCCATTATAGAAAATAGTATGAAGGTTCCTCAAAAAATTAAAAATAGAACTACCATATGATCCAGCAATCTCACTACTGAGTATATGTCCTAAGGAAACAAAATCAATATCTTGAAGAGATATCTGCACCCCCATGTTCACTGTAGCATTACTCACAATAGCCAAGATACGAAAACAAGTCAAGTATCCATCCACAGATGAATAAACTGTGATACATATAAGCAACAGAATATTATTCAGTCATAAAAGAGAAGAAAATCCTGCCATTTGTAGCAAAATAGATGAACCTGGAGGATATTATACTAAGTGTAATAAGCTAAACACAGAAAGACAAACACTGCATGATCCACAAGTAGAACCTAAAAATGCTGAACTCATAGAAGCAAAGAAAGATGGTTGCCAGGAGCTGAGAGGTGGGAGAATTGGGGAGATGTTGGTCAAAGGGTACAAAGTTTCAGTTAAAATATAAGTTCTGGGGATCTCATAAATATAGCATGGATGGTGATGGATGTGTGAACTAATTTGTGGTAGTCATGACACAATGTACATGTGTATCAAATCATCAGGTTGTATATCTTGTACTCAATCCTCATTTGTCAATTAAATATTTTTAAGTAAATAAAAGTCATCCCTTAAAAAAAGCTACCACCAGAATATTCAACAGTTATTATACGAAATAGGGATATTTCAAAGGAGAAATGTTTAGCAAATTTATTTCTAAAAATTTTGTAAGTCATGTCTTTGGAAAGTTGCTACCGTGGGAGAACTGACCCAACTTTTAAAAAGCAAGTCAAATAACAGCAATGGCAACGATGGGAAAAAGTCTTCATTAGAAATGCATCTTTAGAGCTTTCAACATCTGAAAAAGAGAAAGGTCCACTTAAACAGTGATCCTATGGTCCTACTTTAGTCCTATATATAAGCTACCAAACAGATAATTCCAAATAATCTAAAGTTTAGATATAGTTATGAATTCATGGAATTATGTGAAAAGTTCTGAACTTTAGCAGCATTCCCCTTCATTTTTCACTGTGCTTTGTCCTCTCTGGATGAACACAACACTGCGTTCTAACTATTCTTCTCAATAAGCACACTAAACACATAAGCACTTAGAAAATTATAAAGAAAAAATAGATTAGGAACCAAAGACACGAACTAATCATGGTTTGCTTAAACAAGAATGAGCAGACCAAACTTCAAAGACTAAGTCTTTTACAGCAGGGGTCCCCAACTCCCAGGGCCGAATACTGGTACTGTTAGGAACCCTGGCCTGTTAGGTACCGGGCCACACAGGTCAGCAGCAGGTGAGCTAGTGTTACCGCCTGAGCTCCACCTCCTGTCAGATCAGTGGTGACATTAGATTCTTTCTCATAGGAGTGTGAAACCTATTGTGAACTGCACATGTGAGGGATGTAGGTTGTGTACTCCTTATAAGAATCTAATGATGAATCTAATCTGATGATTTGAGGTGGAACAGTTTCATCCTGAAACCATCCCCCTACCCCATCCATTGAAAACTGTCTTCCATGAAACCAGTCCCGGGTGCCATAAAGGTTGGGGACCACTGTTTTTTCCATCACATAATGTAAGAAAAGAAGTACAGCAACACCACAGGGTAAATCAAGTTTACCCCAGAAAGCCCTGGTGCCAAAGAGGCCACAGCCAGCAAGTCTTTTTTTAGACACAACATAACTTTTAATAGAAACCAAGAAGAAAGGAAATGCACAACCAAAAAAATCAATCATAAAATATTTGAGTAATGAGAGACAAAATAGTTACTGAAAGAAAACCATATTCTATCCACTCGGCAGGAAGAGACTCTGCAAGGAGCACACGATTGGGATTACAATAGGTACTAACCAGCCCTGAACCAGTAGGGTCTTGGTAGAGCAGAGATGCCCACCAGAATTAAGTTCAGTTCAGGAGACATTAGCTGATCCTCTCAACTCCCACATGTCCCATATCCTCAGTGAGATCACCACACAAACTGTTTGATACCGGCAAATGTTAGGAGAAATAGGAAGATGCCCCTCCATTTTTAAGCTAGAAATATCCAAACAATACATAAATTAGATCCAATGAGGTTGCCTTTTAATCCACCAAGAGGCAGACATGACTATGTGATTTTATTACTAAACAAAACTTATAAGGACCTCCTGTACTTATTAAATATAAAGTAGCTTTTAAAAGTCCATCACAGGTATATTTCTGACTGTAATTTTAAAAGGGGATTTTTTTTTTTCTTAATGTAGTCAAGCAGGCAAAGAGCCAATCAATCCATTAGAAAAATCAAAGAGCCAGAAATCTATGCTTTGTCATTAATTCAGCCATGCGAATAGCATTACTACTAGCATCTTAAAAAAAAAAAACAAAACTGGACAGCAGGGAATAAATGGATAGCAAAACAGAAAGAAGAAAATGGCTTTGTGGTATTTATCCTACAAGTGAGGTAGAGCTCATACTTCTAGCTCATGTTTGTCCTTGGGAGTGAGCAAGTGTCCAGGGTTTTGGCAGGGCACACAGTAATAAAAGAAGACACCATGAGAAAGTCTTTCCTGACTCTAGATTTTGATATATATTATTTAGGCAAAAAAAGTATACCAGGATTATTCAATCCTTTCCCCCACTGCCCTTAATACTGAGCACATCATAAAAATCACCATGCAACGCTAGGCAGTAAATTTAAAATGCTATATGCCTACTGTTCTCTTGGAATCAGTCTAATGAGCCAACTGTAGCCATAGTTAGCTTAGAAGAAAAAGTGAATCAAAGGGAAAATAGTAACATAGGTAAGACACAATGCTTTAATCGAAGTCCCTTCAATTTTAAATTGGATGCTGATGAGTCTTCCTAAAGGCTAATATTTTGTGGTAGTGCCTACTTTGTTTTGTTTTAATAAAATCTACTGTGTGCATCTTTCAAAAATACAAAATTACTACAAACTACCTAGCCAAGATTATTTTTTCTCCACTCCAGTATATGATGACTCCTGCAGGTAGTAACTGTTTAACTAGAAAATTTTTTTTAAAAAAACTGCCAACAAGCACATATTGTGCAGAAAACATAAGCGCTACATTTATAACAGCAGCAGCTTTCCAGAATATCTAAGATTAGCAACCTGAATGAAGAACAACCGTCTGGTTCTTCATTTATAATGAAGGTTTCAGAAACACAAACATCCACGACCATGAAATCTAGGTGACCTGCATTGCCAGCTGTAAAACTATAGATGGGAAGCCCCAAAGTAGCCAATTATTTAAGGCCATATATGAGCTGTTTCAACATATGCATTCACATACACTTACCTTTCTCTTAACTACAGATATTTAAAATATTATACATTCTGAAATAGGTTGAAAAAAGGAAATAGGTACTCAATGTTATTACAGCTGGGCAAGAAAGAGCTAAGGCCAAATCAACGTATACTACATACAGAATAGAATGTATTCTACATAAGTGAGAATATGACATTTGTCTAGAGTAGGGGGCAGAGTTATTTTTTAATCTGTTATGGGAATGTAAAATTTACAGAAAATGATGTATTCTTTTTGTACAAGAAAATATATTTTAGATAGGATTTCTTATCTGGAGAATGTTTTTATTTTCCTACAGATGATTATCTCACCTTCATAAACATCTTGAGTCATAAGCTCCAGTGCATGATTTTCCTAATAAAAGAACACTTAACATTTTTCACTAATTTACACTTTAAAAAGAAGTAGGGGTGAGGGAGTCCTGCCAATTCACATGTATACATCTCAAACAAATCCTTGGTTCCAATGCGAATTTTCACATGGTTATTTTCAAATATTTGGAATAATTCAGATATAAAGCAATGCAAGCTATAAAAGCTAAATGTAATTAAAACACTAAGAAAAATAAATTTAAAAGCACTACCATTAAATTTATAAACTTCAGATCCTACAGATGATTTATTGTACTATGAAAATAAAGTCTAAGTTGCAAAATTTATTTGACAGACATGGCATATTATAAGCACTCCAACATCAAAGTATCATAGTTTATGCTGTTCAAATACATTAATCTTCATCTTAGCCTAGGTTTTAAACATATATTTTTAAAACTAATTACAAATCAGAAGACAAATGATAAACTACATGGCAGACCTGTAATATTCCTTAATACAAATGCAAGGTTCATATAATTATTAAAAGATTTGGAAACCTCCACTGACTTGAGAAGGCAAAATCTCCCATTATACCATCTGGGTGTTAGAGTTCTTATGGACAAAAATTATGTGTGCCCCATTTGTTCATCATTGCTGATGGAATTAGGAAGGTTAGTTTTTTCAGAACCTAAGAATTTAGCTACTATTGTCACTTTTATTTGAAAAATTCAAAGTAAAAAAATATACCACCTTTAAATAGAACTTAATGAGTGCCAAGCACTGCTTAATCCAATTAACCCTTGAAACATTTCTCTGAGGTAGTTTCTAACATTATCTTCATTTTACAGATAAGGCAATTGAAACAAAGGGATCAAATTACTTGCCCAAAATTTGTAAGTAAGTAACACAGCTGAAATTCAAACCCATGCATTCTGGCTCCAGAGTCTTAACCACATTTCTAGAGCATGCCATATTAAACAATCCCAACCTTCTTTCCTGGCTTCCAACCTCCACCTCAATATCAGGAATACCTGAGAAGGCAAACATTCCTATCTAAATTCACACCATCTGCAATTTCTTTTGAAAAAGTCAATTCATATACCCAAGTTGCTCCAAACATGCTTGAGATAAATGAGAAAAGAAGGAAATTCCCTTACACTTCCCAGAAAAAGAAAATGAATACAAAATGCAAAAATTTATAAACCATATAAAATTAAAGAAGTAAGGCATTACCAATCACGTTTTTAAACATTCCTATTTAGTCCCTTAAAAACATGAACAAAACACCAATGCTTTTTAAAAATCTGTACAGGTATATCTCAGAGATATTGTGAATTCAGTTCCAGATCACCACAACAAAGCAAATATCACAATAAAGCAAGTCAGGTAAATTTTTTGGTTTCCCAGTGTAAATAAAAGTTATGTTTAGACTATAAATATACACATGTGTGGCAGCATTATGTGTTTAAAAAATGTACATGCCTTAACTTTAAAATGCTTTATTGCTTTAAAAAAATGCTAACAATCACTTGAGCATTCAGCAAATCATAATCTTTTCACAGGGGAGCAGTAATGCCCAGATGTTGATTGCCTCCAACTGATCAGGGTGGTGGTTGCTAAAGGCTGGAGTAGCTGTGGTAATTTCTAGAAATAAGACAACAATGAAGTTTGATACATAGATTGACTCATCCCTTCACAACAGATTTCCCTGTGGCATGTGATGCTGTTTGATAGCATCACATTGAACTTCCTCCATATTGGAGTCAATCGTCTCAAACCTTGCCACTGCTTTATCAACTAAGTTTATGCAATATACTAAAACATTTGTTGTAACTTCAAAAATGTTTACAACATCTTTACCAAGAGTAGTATATTAGTCCATTTTCACAGTGCTATAAAGAACTACCTGAGAATGGGTAATTTATAAATAAAAGAGGTTTAATTGACTCACAGTTCCATATGGCAGAAGAGGCCTCAGGAAACTTACAATCATGGCTGAAGGCAAAGGGGAAGCAAGGCACACTTTATAGGACAGCAGGAGAGAGAGAGCAAGGGGAGAAATGCAACACTTTTAAACCATCAATTATTGTGAGAACTCACTATCACAGGAATGACATAGGGGAAATCCACGCGCATGATCCAATCACCTCTCACTAGGTACCTCCCCTGACACATGGGGATTACAATTCAACATGAGATTTGGGTGGGGACACAGAGCCAAACCGTATCATTCTTCCCCAGACCCCCCCCAAATCCCATGACCTTCTCACATTGAGAGATCAATCATTCCTTCACAACAGTCCCCAATGTCTTAACTCATTCCAGCATTAACTTAAAAGTTCAAGTTCAAAGTCTCATCTGAGATAAGGCAAGTCCCTTCCACCTAGAAGCCTATAAAGTAAAAAACAAATTAGTTACTTCCAAGATACAATGGAGGTACAGGCATTGGGTAAATGCTCCCATTCCAAAATGGAGAAATTGCCCAAAACAAAGAGGCTACAAACCCCAGGCAACTCCAAAAACCCAGAAAGGCAGTCACTAAATCTTAAAGCTCCAAAATAATCTCCATTGACTTCGTGTCTCACATCCAGGGCATGCTGATGCAAGGGCTGGGCTCCCAAGGCCTTCGGCAGTTCTGCCCCTGTGGCTCTGCAAGGTACAGCCCCCACAGCTGCTTTCATGGGCTGGCATTGAGTGTCTGCAGCTTTTCCTGGTGCACAGTGCAAGGTGTCACTGGAGAACAATGGCCCTCTTCTCACAGCTCCACTAGGCAGTGCCCTGGTGGGGACCCTGTGTAGGGGCTCCAACCCATTTCCCTCCCGCACTGCCCTAGTAGAGGTTCTCCATGTGGGCTCCACCCCTTCAGCAGACTTTTGCCTGGACATCCAGGCATTTCTGTACATCCTCTGAAATCTAGGCAGAGGTTGCCAAACCTCAATTCTTGCCTTCTGCACACCCACAGGTCCAACACCACATGGAAGTCACCATGGCTTGGGGCCTGAACCCTCTGAAGCCATGGCCCAAGCTGTATCTTGGCCCCTTTTAGCCATGGCTGGAGCTGAAGTGGGTGGGCCTGGAGATGGAGCAGCTGGGACACAGGGTGCCATGTCCTAAGGCTGCACAGAGCAGCAGGTTCCTGGGCCTGGCCCCTGAAACCATTTTTCTCTCCTAGGCCTCCAGGCCAGTGATGGGAGGGGCTACTGTGAAGGTCTCTGATAGAGCCCTGGAGGCATTTTTCCCATTGTCTTGGCTATTAACATTTCACTACTCTTTACTAATGCAAATTTCTGCAGCCAGCTTGAATTCCTTCCCAGAAAATTGGTTTTTCTTTTCTATCACATGGTCAGGCTGCAAATTTTCCAAGTTTTTATGCTCTGCTTCCCTTTTAAACATAACTTCCAATTTCAGATCATCTCTTTGTGAATGCATATGACTGTATGCTGTTAGAAACAGCCAGGTCAAATCTTGAATGCTCTGTGCTTAGAAATTTCTTCCACCAGATACCCCAAATCATCTCTCTCAAGTTCAAAGTTCCAAAAATCTCTAGGGCAGGGGTAAAATGCCACCAGCCTTTTTGCTAAAGCATAGCAAGAGTGACCTTTACTCCAATTCCCAGTAAGTTCCTCTTCTCCATCTGAGACCACCTGTCTGGACTTCACTGTCCATATCACTATCAACATTTTTGTCAAAACCATTCAATAAGTCTTTAGGAACTTAAAAACTTCTCAACATCTTCCTGTATTCTTCTGAGTCCTCCGAACTGTTCCAACCTCTGCCTGATACCCAGTTCCAAAGTTGCTTCCACATTTTCAGGTATTTTTACAGCAGTGCTGCATTGCCAGTACCAATTTTCTATGTTAATCTGTTTTTACACTGCCATAAAGAACTACCTGAGTCTGGATAATTAAAGAAGAAAAGAAATGTAATTGACTCACAGTTCTTCATGGTTGGAGGGGACTCAGGAAACTTATAATCATGGCAGAAGAGAAGCAAGGCACATCTCACATGGCAGCAGGAGAGACAGCACAAGGGGGGACCTGCCACACTTTTAAAACTTCAGATCTCGTGAGAACTCACTATCACCAGGCCCGCATAGGGGAAATCTGTCCCCATGATCCAATCAATACCCACCAGGTCCCTCCCCTGACATGTGAGGATTGCAATTTGACATGAGATTTGGGTAGGGACATAGAGATAAACCCTATCAAGTAGCTTCCATCTCAAGAAACCACTTTTGTTGTTCATCCATTAGAAGCAGCTCCTCATCTGTTCAAGTTTTATCATGAGATTGCAGAAATTCAGTCACATCTTCAGGTTCTACTTCAAATTCTACCTCTTTTACTACATCTACCATATCTCCCGTGATTTCCTCCACTGAAGTCTTCCACCCCTCAAAGTCATCAAATTCTTCCAAAATCCTGTTCATGTTGTTATTCTGGCCCCCTCTCATGAATCACAAATGTTCATAATGGCATCTAGAAGAGTAAACCTTTTCCAGAGGTTTTCAATTTACTTTACCTAGTTCTATCAGAAGAATCACTATCTATGGCAGCTATTGCTTTATGAAATATATTTCTTATATAATAGTACATGAAAGTCAAAAACTACTCCTTGACCCATAAGCTGCAGAATGGGTGTTGTGTTGCCAGGCAAGAAAATAGTATCAATCTCCTCATACATTCCCATCACAGCTCCTGTGTAACCAGGTACATTTTCAATGAGCAGTAATATTTTTAAAGGAGTCAATTTTTTTCTGAGCAGTAGGGCTCAACAGTGGGTTTAAACTATTCAGTAAGCCATGCAGTAAACTGGTGTGCTGTCATCCAAGCTTTGCTCTTCCATTTCTACACTGCAAGCAGAGTAAATTTAGCATAATTATTAAGGAACCTAGGATTTTCAGAAGGGTAAATGGGCAGTAGCCCTTAACAAGACAGCCAACCTGTCCTTTGAAGATTTGAAGCTAGGCATTGACTACTACTCCTGGATGGTATCTTCACCATTAGAAGATAGAAAGCTGTTTGATTGGCCGGGCGCGGTGGCTCAAGCCTGTAATCCCAGCACTTTGGGAGGCCGAGGCGGGCGGATCACAAGGTCAGGAGATCGAGACCATCCTGGCTAACACCGTGAAACCCCGTCTCTACTAAAAAAATACGAAAAACCAGCCGGGCGAGGTGGCGGCGCCTGTAGTCCCGGCTACTCGGGAGGCTAAGGCAGGAGAATAGCGTGAACCCGGGGGGCGGAGCTTGCAGTGAGCCGAGATAGCGCCACTGCACTCCAGCCAGGGGCACAGAGCAAGACTCCGTCTCAAAAAAAAAAAAAAAAAAAAAAAAGGAAAGCTGTTTGATTTACATAGAAAATCTGTTGTTTAGTGTAGCCACCTTCCTCAATGATCTTAGCTAGAGCTTCTGGATAACTTGCTGCAGCTTCTACATCAGCACTTGCTGCTTCACCTTGCACTTTTACGTTATAAAGATGGCTTGTTTCTTCAAATCTCATGAAACAACCTCTGCTAGCTTCAAACATTTCTTCTGCAGTTTCCTCACTCCTCTCAGCCTTCAAAGAATTGAAGAGATTTAGGGCCTTGCTCTTGATTAGGCTTTGACTCAAGGGAATACTGTGGCTGGTTTGGTCTACCCAGACCACTAAAACTTTCTCCATATTAGCAATAAGCCTGTGTTGCTTTCTTAAGATTTGATTGTGCACTGAAGGAGCACATTTAGTTTCCTGCAAGAAATTTTCCTTCACACTCACAAGTTGGCTAACTACTTGGTACAAGAGACCTAACTTTTGGCCTAACTCACCCACCTTTTGACATGTTTTCCTCACTATACTTAATCATTTCTAGCTTTTAATTTAAATTGACAAACATACAGCTCTTCCTTTCACTGGAACACACAGTTCAAGTCTTACATGGGTATGGCTTGTGGTGCCCCCAAAACAGTTACAATAGTATTATCAAAGATCACTAGTCACATTCCCATAACATACACAAGAATAACGAAAAACTGGCCAGGTTCAGTGGCTCACGCCTCTAATCCCAGCACTTTGGGAGGGCAGGAAGGGAGGATTGCTTGAGGCCAGGAGTTTGAGTCTGCAGTGGGCTATGATCGTGCCACTGTACTCCAACCTGGGCAGAAGAATGAGACCCTGTTCCAGAAAGAAGAAGAAGGAGGAGGAGGAGAAGGAGGAAAAGAAGGAGGAGGAGGAGGAGGAGAAAAAAACTGAAAACATTACAAGAATTACCAAAATATGACATAACAACACAAAGTGAGCATATGCTATTGGAAAAATGGTGCCAATAGACTTGCTCGATGCAAGGTTACCACAGACCTTCCATTTGTAAACAATGCATTATCTGCAAAGCATAATAAAGTGAAGCACAATAAAACGAGATATGCCTCTATAACAGGGGAATCAAAACTGTATAGTACTGTCATAAAGACAGACATATAAATCAACAGAACAGAATAGAGAACCCAGAAGCAAAGTCTTATAGATACGGACAAATGATCTTCAACAAGGATGCCAGGACTACCCAATGGGGAAAGGATAGTCTCTCCAACAAATGGTGCTGAGAAAACTGGATTTCCACATGCCAGAAAAAGAAGTTGGATTAAGACCAAAACATAACATGTTATAAAACTCCCAGAAGAAAACACAGGGGAAAAGCTTCAGAATATTGGATTTGGGAGGAATTTCTTAAGTATGACATCAAAAGTACAGGCAACAAAGCAAAAATAGACAAATGGGCCTATACCACACTCACAAACTTCTATGCAGGAAAAAAAAAAAAAAATCAAGTGAAAAGGCAATTTATGAAATGGGAATAAATATTTCCAAATCACCTATTTGATAAGACGTTGAACAGGACTTGAACAGACATTTCTCCAAAGAAAATATACAAATGGCCAAGAAGCATATGAGATGATGTTCAACATCGCTAACTATCAGGGAATGCAAATGAAGCCACAATGAAGTACCACCTTTTCCATGTAGGATGGCCACTACTGAAAAAAAACAGAAAATAATAGGTGTTGACAAGGATGTAAAGAAATTAGAACCCCTGTGCACTGTCACTGGGGATATGAAATGGTAGGGCTGCTACGGAAAACAGTATGAACATTCCTCAGAAATTAAAAATAGAATTACCATACGATTCAGCAATCCCATTTCTGGGGATATATCCCTAGAAAATACAATCAGTATCTCAAATAAATATTTGTACACCCACGTCCAATGAAGCATTATTCAGTCGGGCATGGCTTATGCCTATAATC
The DNA here is from genome assembly GCF_047675955.1 of Chlorocebus sabaeus. Classification (NCBI taxonomy): domain Eukaryota; kingdom Metazoa; phylum Chordata; class Mammalia; order Primates; family Cercopithecidae; genus Chlorocebus; species Chlorocebus sabaeus. The sequence continues at coordinate 49,837,468 of NC_132915.1, forward strand.
CCACCACTTTGGGAGGCCAAGGTTTGAAGATAGCTTGAGGCCAAGAATTTGAGACCAATCTGGGCAACATAGCAAGATCCCTGTCTTTAAAAAAAAATAAAAAATTAGCCAACGTGGTGGTGTACATCTGTAGTCCTAGCTACAGGCTAGGCTATAGCTGAGGCTGAGGTGGGCCATTTGAACCCAGGAGCTCGAGGTTACAGAAAGCCATGATCATGTCACTGCAATCCAGCCTGGGTGACACAGCAAGACCTATCTCTTTAAAAAAACAAAACAAAAGCGCAACATTATTGACAATAGCCAAGAGGGAGGAGCAATCTAAAAGTCCATTGAAAGATAAAGAATAAACAAAATGTGTTATATACACAGAGTGGAATGTTATTGAGCCTCAAAGAAATCCTGTCATATACTACTAGAGTGAACCCTGAGGACATGCTAAGTGAAATAAATCAGTCACAAAAAGACAAATACCACATGATCCCACTTACATGAGGTATTTACAGTGGTCAAACTCACAGAAACACAAAGTAGAATAGTGGCTGCCTGAGGCCTGAGGTGAAGGGGAGGGGATCTGTTGTTAGATGGGTGTAGAGCTTTAATCATGCACGGTGGGTGGAAGGAGTTCTGGGGAACTGCTGCACAACAACATGCATGTAGTTGGCAAAAGTGAACTGTACATTTGGAAACTATTGGAGGGTGAATTTTATGTTACATGTAAAAGTTTTTTGCCACAATAAAAACAATGAGTACACTGGAATATATTACCTATATAACAACCTTATATTTTAGTCATACACCTTTAAGATGTATGATTAGATTTAAATCAGCCTGGGCAGCAAATCTATTTGTTAAACATTCATATTGCTGGGCAGCAAATCTATTTGTTAAACATTTAAATTAAATTATGAAAGGGGACCAGGTATAGTGGCTCACATGTATAATCCCAACACTTTGGGAGGTCAGGGTGGGAGGATCCCTTGAAGACAGGAGTTCGAGACTAGCCTAGGAAATAAAGCAAGACACCATCTCCACCAAAAAATAAAATAAAATAAAAATTAGCAACTGTAGTCCCAGCTACGAGAAAGACTGAGGCAGAAGGATCACTTGAGCTCAAGTGCTCAATGCTACAGTGAGCTATGATCGTGCCACTGCACCCTAGCCTAGGCAGCAGAGCAAGACCTCATCTCTAAAAAAACAGTAATAAAAAAAGAAATTATGAAAGGGGCAAGATTGAGATTATTTTCATATTCAACATGTATTAAGCTAATATTATTTCCAGATGATTTTTATTTCTCTGACCTCTTCCAGAACATGAACTCCCAACACACAGGAACATAGGAGTTTATCCAAATGCTTCCAAAGATACAGACTATAAAAAGAGAGCATAATACAATGCTGCCCGATACAAAAATAACAAAATCTACACATGTAATTTAAAGTTTTCCCATTACTACTTTAAAAAAAAAAAAAAAAACTAAAGGCAGGAAGATGGCTTGAGGCCTGGAGTTTGAAGCCAGCCCGGGCAACACAGTGAGGCACTGTTTTGGCAAAATTTTTTAAGCTTAGCTGGCTGTGATGGCACATGCCTGTAGTCCTAGCTACTAAGGAGACCAAGGCAGGAGGACTGCTTAAGCCCAAGAGGTTGAAGGCTGCGGTGAGTTCTGATCACACAACTGCACTCTGGTATGGGCAACAGAGCAAGACTCTATCACTTAAAAAAATATATATATATATATACTGTATGGTAGATGAACCTGTGTATGGTAGACACACCTGACAGTGATAACTTAAGCTTACCTCAGAATGACCCTGTATGGCAGATGCACCTAAATGTGTGTTTGGAGTTCCAAGCTAAGGAATCCAGGAGTGGCCAACCTGGAGATCCATTCCTTAACTACGAGGAACATCCAAGCCCCTACCCTCTCTCACTCCCATCCTGTCCCGTGGAACAGGCAGGGGCCATACGGAGGATTGAGGCTCTTTGTTTCAGGGTGCACAAAGGTTGCCAGGTGGAGACTGTTAGAGGAGGGTGCTAAGTAAAAATGCTACATAAACTGTGTGCCTTCTGCAAGCAGTTGCAGCTGCTCTGCCTAGCCTGCTGCCATTGGCCTGTGCAGTTACCCTGTCCAGCCTGCTGCCACTGGATTCTTTCCTGTATGTGAGGCCCAGAAACACCCCATGTCTTGTTTGCTGGCTCTGGGTCTCTTCTTTGGCCTCCTGAACCTGGTGCCATCCCCACTGGAGTAAATAGGAGTTTGGCACAACAGATACTGGTAAAATTAACATTATATTTTATTTAATATATCAAAAATAGTTCCACTTTGTAGTGAATATTAAACATTAAGATATGTTATATTCTTGTACCCATATACATTTTTTTTTTTTTCCCTGTAGAGATGAGGTCTCACCATGTTGCCCAGGCTGGTTTCAAACTCCTGGGCTCAAATGATCTACCTGCCTCAGCCTCCTGAAGTGCTGGAATCACAGGTGCGAGCTACCATGCCCGGCCTCCATCCTGTCTTTAAAATTTGATGCATGGCCAGGCGCGGTGGCTCACACTTGTAATCCCAGCACTTTGGGAGGCTGACGCAGGTGGACCACCTGAGGTCAGGAGTTCACAACCAGCCTGGCCAGCGTAGTGAAACCCCGTCTCTACTAAAAATGAAAAAAAACTAACTGGGTGTGGTGGTAGGCGCCTGTAATCCCAGCTATTCGGGAGGCTGAGGCAGGAGAATCGCTTGAACCTGGGAGGCAGAGGTTGCAGTGAGCTGAGATCTCACCATTGCACGTCAGCCTGGGCAACAAGAGTGAAACTCCATCTCAAAAAAAAAAAAAAAAGGGTACCTACACTGGACAGTGGCTCATGCCTGTAATTCCAGCACTTTGGGAGGTAGAAGTGGGTAGATCACTTGGGCCCAGGAGTTCAAGACTAGCCTGGGAAACAGAATAACTTCTATCTACAAAAAAATAAACAATATTAGCCAAGTGTGGTAGTGCATACCTATAGTCCTAGCCACTTGGAAGACTTAGATGGGAGGCTCCCTCAAGCCCAGGAGGTCGAGGCTACAATAAGCTGAGATCACATGACTGTACTCTCACCTGGACAACAGAGCAAGATCCTATCTCAAAAATACAACAAAATAAAATAAAAGTTGCTACACATTTTACACCTACAGCACATCTCAAATCAGATGCTAAATTTTCATTTCACTACTTGACTTGTATCTAGAGTTCAGAAAAACTTTACAGTTGAAAAAGTAGATTCACACACCCAAGTTGCTCTAAACATATTTACAATTTTCCATTAATTGAATCAAGCCTCTTATTTAACTTTAAAGTTAAATGAAATTTAGAATTCAGTTCTTTAGTCTAACCACATTTCAAGTACTCAACAGTCAAATTTGCCTAGTGACTGCCATATTGAACAGCATATGTCTAACAGGAACATGAAAAAGCGTCTATCTCATCAGTCGGCTCTATCTTCTCCAGTTCTCTGACATCGCATCTATGATGGCTCTCATAGTATGTATCTAACTGGTACAGCCTGAGATTAACCTCCTCCCCAAGGAAGACATTTTTGCTTTCTGAAAAGCCTCAACATTTGGAGTCTGAACAACAGTAAATGAAAATATTTTAAGTTCTCCAGGGGCATGCTAAATACAGATTATATTTGATATCCCATTGGAGTACATACAGTAAATGGATTTTAATTGTAATAATTAATTACTGGAAACACCAAGGGTAAAACCTGCTTACCTTAATTATGTGAAATTGTTCTACAATCCATTTGGAATGACCCTATCAAGAGTACTATTCAAGAAAAGCCATCCCCTGTCCCAGGTGTAATCTCTCCTGCCGGCTCTGGGCAGCAGGCTGATAAAAAGGCAGCAAGGAGCTGCAAAAAGAATAAACTACTCACCTGAATGCCTTTGAAAGTTATCGATGGGCAATATTTGTTGGGAATTTCAATCTTCTCAAACTTACCAAAACACACATTTTGCTCAAAGATTTTTTTTTTTTTTTTCCAAACAGGGTCTCACTGTGTCACCCAGGCTAGAGTGCAGTGGCACCATCACTGCATCCTCGGCCTCCCCGGACACGGCTGATCCTCCCACTTTTGCCTCCCAAGTAGCTAGGACTACAGCCATGGATCACCACACCTGGCTAATTTTAGTATTTTTTGTAGAGAGGGGGTTTCGCCATGTTGCCCAGGTGGGTCCCGAACTCCTGGGCTCAAGCAATCCACACACCTGGGCCTCCCAAAGTGCTGGGATTACAGGCATTAGCCATCACGCCCTGCCTCAAAGATAATAACAATAATAATAAAACAAGGTGTTATGAATAGTGCCTTCATTTGACAAGGCACAGGCCACTCAAATCACTGATTAAATTATAAGATTCCTTGGCAACATCAGAACAGAGAAAAGCCAAGTAGCTATAATTTGTGTGAGCCAAAACACTGGACATAAATATAAAAACGACATCAGGCTTTGCTTTCTCTACAAAGAAACACCAACAATTGTTGGTAATACGGTTTATAACAACAACTAACTTAAATCGTTCCTACTAATAATATTAGTAATAATAATAATAGCTAACACATATATGCCATTTACTCTGTGCCAGGAACTGTCCTAAGCATTTTACGTACTTTAACTTGTTTAATCTGCCTAACAACTCTAGAAAGCAGGTAGTTTATGCTACCCATTCTGAAAATGAGGAAAGTAAGGAAAGGACAGTTAATGAACAAAGGTCACACAGGCGATTGGCAGAAGACCTAAGATTTGAACCCAAATAGTCTGGCTCCAAATGACATGCTTTTAACCACTATGCTGTAGAGCCAAGACTATCAAATTCACCTTGGCTGGTTTGAGAATTATAAAGACCACTGCTTACTCAAACCTTTTAATCCCACCCTGACAGAAATACAAATATATGAAAACTTATTTCCACATTTATTCACCAAAGATCTTTGCCCAGTGATCCATTCACTGTGACCACCATCTCTCTTCTTAGCACATGCATGTAGAAAATCTAGTTCCAAAATGGAGTCAATCCAACCAAATTAGGAAATTCCTATTCTGCTCCCCTCTGCACCTCAAGAATTTCATACAACTGAATGTTGATCTCAACAGAAATCTTGTGGCTCACCACTCATCTACAAGAACTGCTAACTAAGGAATTGCTCCTAATATCACCTAGTATCATGAACTCCAAACCCACTTTAATAATGGGGGCATGGATACATGCATTAAAATCTCACCTACAATTAAAAAACTCACAATTCCATTTTAGACAATAGTTCCAATCCCATGTAACAAGGTTGATAATGAATTGCCAACTATTTCCAGTTTCTCTACTCTTAGAGAAAGCTCAAAACACTTCATGAGAGAAGTGACTTACAAATAATAATGACAGAAACACCCAAGTGAAAGGGGAAAAATAAGGACCCAGATACACAGCCCTTCCTTAATCAGAGATGTATATTTAACCCTGGCTTTCCAACCTATTGTTCTTATTGTACAATTCCTTCTTTTCTTACATGTGGATTTCTTCCTTGGTGCCATTTGTTTCTGTGTGTGTGTGTGTGTGTGTGCATGTGTGTGTGTGTTGTTTTTTATTTTTGAGATAGGTATTGCTTTCTCACCCAGGCTGGAATGCAGTGGCATGATCAGAGCTCACCATAGCCTTGGCCTCCTAGACTCAAGCGATCCTCCCACCCCACGAGTAGCTGGGACCACAAGCACACACCACCACACATGACTAAATTTTTCTTTTATACACAGAGTCTCACTATGTTGCCCAGGCTAGTCTTGAACTTCCTTGGCCTTCTTAAAATGTTGGGATTACAGGCATGAGCCACTATACCTGGTTGTGTGTATTTTTTACTATGTTAAAGCTTGTCTAATATGTTACAAAGTCTTCTTTATTTTATTTATTTAGTTTTTTAAGAGACAGGGTCTCACTCTATTGCCCAGGCTGGCATGCAGTGGCGTGATCATAGCTCACTGTAACTACAAACTCCTGGGCTCAAGCAATCCTCCCACCTCAGCTTCCCAAATAGCTAGGACTACAGGCACGTGCCACCATGCCCAGCTAATTTTTTCATTTTTTCTTGGTAGAAACGGGGTCTCACTACATTGACCAGGCTAGTCGATAACTCCTGGCCTCAAGCAATCCTCCCACCTTAGCCTTCCAAAGCACTGGGATTACAGGCATGGGCCACAGCATCCAGCCACAAAGTTTTCTTTAAATGACCAGTTTGGCTGAGGAAAAAAATACTCATCATGAAAATCAAGTAGGTCAACATGTTGGCTAAAATTTCCAATTGGCTTTAGCAGCCAGCAGATATAAAAGTAAAAGGAACAATCCCAATCCTTGAGTTTGTTTTTAGGCTCCCTAAGAAAGAATAATAACATACCTGGCTTAATTTCTCAAGTACTCCTATATTTGATAACTCACTGAGCTGCTTTTTGTGGCCTCTGTGACTCTTTAATCCAATGCATTCCACAAAGCAAAGATCACTTTAAAGCACTCTCTCCACCCCATCCTCTTCCCCACAAAAGGTGATGTTTCATTCTCCCAACTTCCTTTTGGTAAATTATTACATGGAACATTATTCCCTGGGAAAAGTCCAGATGCATATCTTCTAATTTAAGGAACGTACCAAACATTTTGAGTCCTACAAACTCTTCTGATTGGTCATGAATGTAACAATCACCCTTTTTCCTGTGACACTTAATTCAAAAACAAACCCAAGGCAACCTTCAAAGCTGAAAGTGCTGAAATTCCAGAATGAGACAGAAAAAAAAAACAAAAAACCTTGCTCATTGATCAAGGTGACACCGCGTATGATTTCAGTATTTAATAGAGAACTAACTACTATATACTTAAATCAACTTCCATAAACTCCCAATGGTGATACAAACTATCTACCTAGAGGCCCCAAAACATAAAACCTATGACAAACTTAGATATTAATTCTTATTGAACATTAACATTACACCCTATAGACATGAACATATTACCTAGGATTTATGCAGCAGTAGACTTTTGTAACCTCCTGAAATTCATGTTAATTGTTAAGTCTTTATTCAACCCCCATCCCCCTATGTGCACATACAAATACACAAACCTGCTCTGATAAAATCAACAATTACACTTGCTTCCCTCTCTGAGTTGCCAAGTCATCAGATCCACCCACCCAGATCCCCTTATGACTGTAAAGTTTATGGATTACTTATTTCTCATGGGTTTTCCTTCCTGACATACTGTAACCACTTTCCTCTTATAAAGTTCTGATCAATTCTCAGAAGCATACTGGCAGAGGACAGTGAGCAACAGTAGCAAAGATGTTTTTTAGCATTTTCTTTATTACTTGGAGTCTTGTTTGCAAAGAACTTTACAGTCACATCAGAGCCTTCTTACAACACTTCAGAAATGGAAGCATTCGTAATCCTATTTAACACACACCAAAAATAAGGTTAAGCCATTTGCAAAAGACCACCCAGTAGATACAAGGTAGAGTTCAGCTGCAAGGTAGCAAGCGTTCCATCTACCCTTTTAATTTCCTCAGCTACCAAACTTCAAGTTCTTGTTTTTTAATTAAGGCTGCCATCACTCATGTGAGCAGAAACAGCTCCTCCCATGCGGCACCACTAGCAGCTACACTCTAGCTGCTAGAACATCTCCGACCCAGTTTGTTGTTGTTATTGGGGCAGAATAGACGGTTTGAGAGTAGAAGAGGTGAGAACAGAACCTATGAGTCCAGTGACAGGTGTGACAATAAAGATGAGATTTGAGTTTCTGATAAGCAGTTTGTTTTTAAGGACCCAAAATAATCTACCTTGACATTCCTCCCAAGTAATACATTCATGTTTTTCTTGATAACAATATAATTGTTATCCAAATAAACCTTACATTTATTTAGGAAATAGTTTTAATAGAAAGTTTAAGAATTCAAATATAAGACTACTATTACTACATAAAAATCCCAAATAGAATCTACCTTTTCTCATCAGGCAAGGTCCCAAATAAAAAACCACTTTCAGTAATGAGCCCTGTAAAGGTACAACCTAAATGTTTTTTATACGCTTATCAAAAAGCCGCAAGGTAAAAAATAAAATTTTTGTCATATGAAAATTCAAAAACACATACAAAATTTGTATTTTTCTAATTAAGACTTTCCCTACATTGGACATTCAGAAAGTACTAGAGAACATATGAGAATCTGATCTTTTATTATGAGTAACAGGTGTTTCTTCTTCACCACCAGAGGTCAGAATCCAGAATTAAGTCCTTATTTTTCTAAAGTATTAAAGTTTTATACTTTAACCTGATGAATCTTGGAGCAACTTTAAATGCCACTTAAAACAAAACAAAAAAGCCCTCATTTCTTGACACTAAGTGTAACTGTAGAAAACAGTTACACAAAGGAAAAAGAGAGGGCTGACATTCTGGTTATTTCTTGCTCCAAAATACTCTAGAAGAGCTTATATGTATATTCACAGGGAGGTAAGAGTTGTTGAGTCGGCCTCACATTTATTCGCAGATTCAACAAATGACAGCTGAGAAGCATGTGCCAGGCATGGTGTTAAGTGCCCAGGACCTGAGAGAAAAAAAAATCCCTCTACTCATGGAGGAATCTGACCTCAATTCCATCTGACCTCAATTCATCTGTAACACTCATTCAACAAACACACTGAACACCTCCTAGGGCCAGCCAATATGTTTGGAATGAACAATTTGTCTATATAAGATCCTGCTCATTATTTTGCCTTCCTACTGAAATAGAGTTTATCCCATGTCTATGACAGAAAATTCATCTCCAAAAATTATTCTACTATTCACTGGACTTCCCCAAAAAGGCTGGTCAAATTACTTGACCTTTTAAACATTCTTATCTTACAGATCTAGAAGAGAGGAAACAACAAGAGCTTGAATATGTAACTAAGTTTTTACAACTACATTAGAAACTTTCCTCGCCTCTACAAGACAAAAAATAAACAGCATTTTTTTTTTAATTTATGATACGCAAATATAGACATTCACAACCCTCCTGGCAAAATAAAATGTTCCCAGAATACTAAATACTAATTTGAGGAAAATTTCACAAACTAAAATAACAAATCTCTGAGTCAGGTATTTCTCTTTAGAGAAAAGCAAATCAATTGTAATGGTCCAGCAGCTTTTCATACCCTTGAGAATGACAACTAATTTCTTCCACATAAGAATTTTCCTTTTCCTCTCTGTTCAGTTCCAAATACTGTTTGTTCAAACTGAATCAATTTCATATTTAGGATTTTTAACTGGATCACACTTTCTGCCTAACATTTTTCATATAACCCCTCATTAAAGAGACATTAACAATTTCAATCAAACCACTTCCACTTCCTTACCCAAAAACTTAATTTCCTGTACAGTACTGCTTTCATTTCACCTTTAAAAAAATCTCAGTTCACAATTTTTTAAAGACCTCTGTTCTCTATTACTTAAGAAAATTCATAGCCTGGCAGAATATGCACCAATACAGGTTGTTACAAGTTTGGCTACTCAGTTTCTGATAGATCTTCTGGTACATAAAACCAAGTTACATATTCAAGCTCCTGTCCCTACTTAAAATTCATTTTTAAAATTACTGAACACCAAAAATGGATGACATGAACAAAATATACTCACAGAATGTTACAACAGTCAATATAAGATGCAATAGGAAAGAAAATCAATGAAAAATATTATAAATTGTACAAAACTCTGAATAAAACAAAGTTCAGCAAAACGAAGCTGATTACATATACTCTAAACTTTTAACTGACCTCACTCACCTCTCAATCTGACAAGGATACCTACTTTCCCTCTGTAAAATACACGGGTGACACCTTCCAAAGAGTAAATGTATATAGCTATTAAGTACCTCTCCCATAATATACTTAGTACAAGGCATCTTGTTTGTTCCAAAACCTGGCTTTTTGTTTTTGTTCTTGACCATTTGCTCTTGTACTTAAGTAATTTATTATTTTGTTAACCAATAAAATGAGGGTGAAAAATGACTACTTTTGAAAAACTAAATTAACTGCTTTGCAGATACTTAAAGGGGAGTGGATAAACTAATACCTGCCTAATGAACGGTGGAAAGAGAATTTTAGTCTGTAAGAAACAATAATTTTAATTTTAATTATTCCTTTCTAACTAATTAACTACAACTACACCAAATAGTCAGCTGGTGTCGAATTAAGAAGGGTTTTGTGAAGCTAAACAAATACAATAAAGCATATGGTGGTGGCCACTCCCAATCATCCCCTTCCCCAGGACTGCCAGACCAGTCTTCAGAGAACACTCCTCCTGAAGGTCATCTAACTGACCCCACAAATCATCTTAACCTAATCTTGCACTGGATTCTCTGGTTTATTTTCATGCTGGAAACAGCGGTTTGGTTGAAAACACAGTTTCCTCTGTAAGAGTTAGCCTCCAATCTAAATTTTTAGAGCTAAAACTGAGTTCCTTTTTTTTTAAATACAGACAGGGTCTCACCATGTTGCCCAGGGTGGTCTTGAACTCCTGGGATCAAACGATTCTCCCACTTCGGCCTCCCAAAGTACTAGGATTACAAGCGTGAGCCGCCACACCTAGGCAGAAACTGAGTTCTTGAAACCACAAAGCTGAGGAAATATAAAACTTAAAATCTCACTACTCTATTACATTCTACATTGATGGTATTTGAATTGGGCTATGTACAACATTTAGGGTACATGAAAACTCTAAAGGAAAAAAACTATTTCTCCATCTTCAACTTCCCTGTAAAATAATATGCCTGAGAATTTCCCTTCTCTTTCCTAACTGCCTCTTACTTCCTAAAGTGGGCATACCTCTCAGCCACCACCCTCCCCTCATCTCACTAGGCACTCTGCCCACGATTATAAAACCTTCCAGGCAACAAGGAGGAGACCCACTGGAAGCAAACTGGTCTTGATGCAAAGAAATAAATAAGAAACATTTCTAGACATCTAAAAGGGAACAAAATGCTTTTGCAAGTTGGATTGCTTCAAACAAAATTACAGGAGCATCCATTCTTTAAGCCATCTGCCAATAAATTACTAAAAATAATTTCTGATGAGATTACTGTGTGAGTTTTGCCATATAACTTCAGAAAAACTCTGAACAATTGACTGACACTGCTATAATACTCCCTTTTTCAATTTTGACAAGTTTTTTAAATGCCTGCATCTTACACAGAAAAGAAAAATGGAAAATAAAAGTGATGCCAAATCTTTTCTCATCTAGTAATACATGAATCTATAAAGAAAAAAACACTTGTATACCTGCAATAGATGAATGTACAAAGAGATATAATTTTACTTTTTATCAATCATTTATCAGAATTTGTAATATAATCATGTTATTTTGATCAACTCCATTCCACAAATGGAAATGTTTAGACAATTACTTCTGGATTAAATAATCCTTGAGGCACAGGATATTTTTAATTTTCAATATTGATATATTTTTATTACATAAGTATGACATGATAATCCACAAAAGACTCTAAAACATGAACATGTGCTATATTAGAATAAAAATTGGGGGAGAAGGCCAGGCGCGGTGGCTCACACCTGTAATCTCAGCACTTTGGGAGGCTGAGGTGTGTGGATCACAAGGTCAGGAGTTTGAGACCAGCTTGGACAACATGGTGAACTCCCATTGCTACTAAAAATACAAAAATTAGGCAGCCGTGGTGGCGGACACCTGTAATCCCAGCTACTCAGGAGGCTGAGGCAGAAGAACCGCTTAAACCCGTGAGTAGGAGGTTGCAGTGACCAGAGACTGTACCACTGCACTCCACCCTGGGCAAAAGAGCAAAATTCCATCTCAAAAAAAAGAAAAGTTGAGGGAGAAGTGAGATTACAAAAGAGTTCAAGTAAACAGGGAGAGATAAGTTTCCAATTAAAGAGCTTGTTCACTGATTTTTTTTTTTTTTTAATGAATGGTGGTTGCTATGACAATGTTAGATCTTTTATCAGCTCTACTTAAGTATATTATGTAAAAGGTCTATTTTCAAATGCCAATTTTTACAGTATGACCCAAATTATGTATTTTGAAACAACCTAAGCTTATTACGACAATGTATGCAATCGGCACAAGATTTGAAGACCTTGGAGCTATACCAGTAGCAGTCAGTCTGCATCCAATGATTATGATTCAGTAGAAGAATTCAACCTACTGTTCCGGCCTTTAACACCTGCAATTGGGGTCTCAGAAACATCATTTCCTCCACAGGCTTTGCACTTTCCCACTTCCTGGCCCCTGTTCATACCACCAAGAAAACAGACGCGGTCCTCCTCAAATTCCACCATTCTTCCTTAAGAAGGGGCTTTCGGTCAGGTGTTGTGAACTGCTAATTTGGTAAGAGAGCAGAATAACATAGTGGAGTTGAAGGCATGGAATCTGGTAGTAGGTTACCTGGTTTCAAAATCTGCCTCTGCAATTTACTAGTTTAAGCCAATTAATCTCTCTGTGGTCCATTTTTTTCATCTTTAAAATGGGAATTATAATCAACATTACCTGAGAGTGGTTTTGTAAAAATGGAATGAGTTAATATAGCTAAAACTTTTAAAGCTCTGCTTGACAGTTTTGGCCACATCATCATTATTACCCCCACCAAAATTTCTACTACAGTGACTATCACCACGCCTGGTCCAGATTTTTACTGTGTAGACAATAAGCCCACGTCTTTATAAATTGCTACTTCCTCACCTATTTCAGGCTACTGCTTAGTTGGAAGGAACAAATAAGAATATCTATGTACCCCATTAGTCCCTTCCTAGAGAAAGGCACTAGTGAAAATGCGATAGGGTCCATAAAAACTCTGTGTAAATCAACTACGGTTAAGGAAGAGAAACACTAGCAAAGGTATTTTAATTAGGGAGTAATTCTATCCTGTTTCAAAACCAGAAAAATCTAGTGGCAAAAAGTACCGGGAGAGAGCAAGTCCTGGGAAGAAACTGTTGGGAGAAGGTCACACTTTCTATTCCCAGGGCTTCTTTCATTCCTTATCTTGAATCAAGAGACAATATATGGAAAATAATTAGAGAGGGGGATAACCTATATTGATAACCAAAGAAAATAAAAAAATAACTGGATAGACGATTGATACAGACGTCACTAACTATTCCTCTCCTCTCTGGTCGTTCAGGCCTACAGTTGGCTGTAGTTCACTTTTTACAGTTGATTGAAAAAAGAAAAAGAGGCTGCAGGAAGGAAGCCAAGGACAGTACTAAACAGCAGCCCTGGAGAATGTGGGCTGGCAGGTACATCAACACAGAACCATTGATTTCAGTGACCACTACAACAACCATCCACAAAATCATATCCCCAAAATCATATCTTTAGGAAAGAATGTTTCTTTTTAACAAATGATTTGTCCTAATAAACGTAGCCCCATATTTGACCTTCAGGAAGCAATTTTTTTTTTTTTTTTGGTAGAGACGGGGTTTCACCACATTGGCCAGGCTGATCTCAAGCACCTAACCTCAAGTGATATGCCTGCCTCAGCCTCCCAAAGTGCTGTGATTACAGACGTGAGCCACTGCACCCAACCAGGAAGCATCTTTCTAACCCTAACTGCAAGATAACTTTTTCATTGCAATAAACCTAAATCTTACTCGTGCCTAAATACAAGCCAGCATCACATCCTCAGCTGCCAAGTTGAAGAATAGGCTCTTATCAATTCAACAACACCCAAAAGCATTAAACTCAGCTGAGATATTTGTGTGAAATACAGATTCCTGGACCCCCAGAGAGGCTGACTCAGTCTGGGGTAGAGATCAAGAATCTGCATTTTTAAACAAACCCCCAGGGAATTCTTAAGTACACTGTAGTTTTACAACCACTGCCTGAAGGACATCCCTGGAATATCACTTAGCAAATGCAATTCATACTCCCTTTGCCCACTAAGAGAAACTGTTGGCATCATTTTCATCAGTAAGCTCTGTTTCCAGAAGGAGGGGACCATGACTGCAAACGGTTTTGGATTTGAAATTTGCCAGCATTGCAAACAGAAAGGAAGGAGAGAGCATCTTTCTCATAGCTTCCTCACAATCCTGGTGAAGGGTCTGAATCACCCTGATTGCTGCTTGTCTTTTTCACCAAAAGGCTGAATGATGAGGGTAGATTATAGCACCATGGTTGTTTTATCCTGTTCCAGGTCCACCTTTATGGCCCAGGAACCCTGTAGCAGGAAAATGGGGCTTCATGGGATATGGTCTCTCAGGAATCACTGACTGAGCGTTTCGCTAATTTGTTTTTACTAAAAATAATTTTATATAAAAATAAAGTTATACTTTATAATAAAATTCCATTTTAAAATACCGATATAAGTATTTTGGAATATTTGTGTTCCTAAAGAAAGAGAGCAAAGGATACTCCTTTGTAAAACATATGTCTGAGTACTTTTAAAAGATGAGACACTTCTGCTATTAAAAGGAAACAAAATAAACAAAGCTTTTGTTAACTGATTAAAGCAAGTGGTGTTCAAGTTGCCATTCCAGTTTCCAAGTTGTTTTTATGAAAGCAGAGGGGTGGGGGCATTTTACTTCAGTACAAAGGGTAAGAATAGCACTCTGGCAGAATAAAACTTCTCTTTATTTTGGCATTCCATATTAATTTATCTGATAAGTTGCTGACTTTATTATACAGGGATATTTATCTCAAAGCCAATGCCTTTTGCAGGGGTAGGCAGAGGCATGGTGACCAATTTTACTATGGTAGAGCCTTTGGCCAAATCACTTCACCCCTTTGAAATGCATCACATTGCATCCTTCAATTTGAGTGCCTCCCCTGACCTGAGTCATATAGGATAAAGTACTCTGTGCTGTCAAACGCTGTGTACCTGTTATTACCACTGCCTCAGAGAGCATAAAATACATATTTATAGAATAGACACTCCTGAATGTTCAATATGCACAACAAAGTTTTGGTAAAAAGAAAGACTGACTTTCTGACAAATACAAGGATTCTGTAGCAGCAAGAGTACTAACACAGAAGCAAGTGACTATGTTCTTAACCCTACGTAAACCCTAACCAGACTAGTCATTTTACTTTGGGCAACACCAAGTATATTCTTTGTGCCACTGGTTTCTTCAGATATAAAATGAGGGAGACTTGGATAACATGATTTCTAAAAGCTCACACTGTAAACCTGTACTTTTCAAGCAGTCTCAGGTCTTGTTCTCTGTACCAACAAAAATGAAACATATTGTGAAGTTTACATAGAAATTCATTACTGCCTGCTTATTCCTGCTGAGGGTTCTGGAATTATAAGCCTGGGAAATAGCAAAATAATAGCCGCCACGCACAAGCTGAAGTGAAGAAAAAAAAATTAGAAATAACATCTGGATACCCAGACACCAGATCCCTTCAATATATGCAAACAGAAGGTATGTAGTCATTTTTAAAAGAAGGGGGCAAAAAGCCACAACTGCTATTTTGAAAGATGATGTATATGAAAATTAGTAAAAGAAAAAATATTATATCTATACATACTAAATAAGCATGATTTATACCAACTATACTATCATTCATTCAACATATACTTACTGAGAACCCATTATGAGCCATGAGTTGGGGAAAAGAACAAAAACAAGACAAGCAGTCCCTGCTCTTTGGAGCTAAACAGCAGGGGAGTTAGGTAAACCAAAGTTAAAGAATTTTTACAAATGTGATGTTGCTGCACAAAAGAAGTAGATATAGGGTGTGCCCAGAAAACCTAATAGTAGAAGAAGCTGGTGTGAAGGTCCTCAGGGAATAACATTTTATCTAAGATTTTAAGGCTTGTGGGCTGGGAGCACTGTGGGCTAACAGGAGGCAGCATTCTAAGCAGAGAGGATCACCTTACACTCTTATTTAAAATTTTTATTCTATTTTTATTCTTTTTCTTTCATTGATACATAATATTTTACATATTTATGGGGTACATGTGAGTATTTTTTACACATATAGAATGTGTAACAATCAAGTCAGGGTATTTGGGGTGTCATCACCTTGCATGCTTATTATTTCCACGTGTTGGTAACATTTCAAATCCTCTCTTCTAGCTACCTCGAAATATTTGAAATATTAGACGCTATCAAATGTTATATCTATAAATTGAGACAGTTTACATAATTTGGGTATACTGTTAAATGTTATAATTGAAAAGCAAAGGGACCAGAGAACATGTATCTACTTTATTTTGTGTGTGTGTGTGTGCCACCTCCTGTACTTTTCTCCAGGTTACACATGCATGCACGCGCACACACACACACGTGTGTGCACAATCACATGCCTATTTCTCTAGTTAACATGTATCTACTTTAGATCAGTGGAGCACTGTATTAAAAATTATATACATTGTGACCAGCAGGACAGAGCACTATACATATACACAAAAAATGAGGGAAATCATTCGCACACTTACATTTTTTTCTTGTTTTAAAATTAGCAATCAAGATACTCAAACTCTTCATTCTGAAGACTATCCCCAAAATAATTAATCCCAAAATAAATTCGTGTAATTAAAACTTCTCTGATTAAGAAAAAACTCCAATCTTTTCCAGAGACCACCTGGGCAGCCTCAGAACTATTATCCTTCTATGCTAATGATTGCTGGTTTTAATCATCATCTTTATAGCAAAAGACAATCATTGCATTCCAGTTGACAATTTGTGTTCCAAGTTTCCTTTCCAAAGTTGTCTTTAAAGTCCAAGGCAAATAAAAACCACCATACATAGTTGCTTACAGAACTGACAAGAGATCCTTGACTCCAACAGACCTGGCTGGCATCAATGATTCAAGCACATTATGAAAATCTCCACACAACTCAAAGTTTTTTAAGTACAGAACTGAAGTTTACATCCACAAATCTGTTTGATCTCTGCAGTTGCAAAACCATATGGCACACAGAGAAAAACAAATTATCTCTGCTTATGAAATAAGAACCTTCTGTAGGCTTTGGGACAGACCAACAGCTATGATTGTCCTACTTGCGCATATCACTATAATTAACTTTCTCTGATCCTTTTGAAGAATGTAGAGTTGTTGGGTTTTGGTTTGTTTGGGTTTGAGGGGTGGGGGGTGCGGAGATTAGGGAACAGAAGTAAGGAGGATCACCAAGGGGAGATGGAGAGAATCCTAAGCATAACCTCAGACACAATAATTTAAATATTATCTTTCTATAAAGAGTTTATGTCATATTTTCATGCTTTATTTAATCACATTTATTACTGAGGATATATATAAAGCCAAGCATGTCAACATTTACAGTGTACTGCAAGTTATGTTTGTGAAAAGGGCTATGTTCTTACACTAAGTGACTCAGTAGCTTCCACAGTAAAACTAGTTTCATAATCACTGTAAGTTTCCAGTCATTGGCTACATAGAACCAAAAGCAAAAATATACCATGACAGTAATTTAAAATATGGTTGAATTCTGCTATCACTGTTTCCACTCCCACCACTACCTCTACCACCACCATCATTCATGAAATCCTCACCAAAAAAAAAAAAAAGTTTAGAACTAATTTACACTTCTAAAACCAAAAGGCAAAGCTTTGTACCTCAAAAGTAACATGTAAAGGAATTTAAAATTTGATATATGACACTAACAGATTTTAATAAACTACTTCATAAATATAAACAACCCACCAATGGACCCTTAGCACCAGCAAAGACAATTTCAAAGACAATTTGGTTAAACAGATTCAAGTGTAATAAAAGAAACTGCAAATGCAAAAAAAGAGTGACAAGAAAAAAGGAATAAATAAATTTAATGGCAGAAGAATCATTTCCCAGATATATGTGGAATTTTATATATTAAGTGTTTTTAGGGGGTGACCAGGTAGAAATAATTTATCATTTTGATTTTCTAAGAGAAGACACTATTCTTAAGAATAAGAGGCTCAGAAGCCCTGCCTATCATTCTGCCTGGTAAGACCAGAAAAATGAGTTTCCCTAATACTTTGTGTAGTATAATAGGTGATGCAATAGGTTCTCCTCTGAAAGACTGGCTTCAAGTCTTAACTAATGAGAGTTGTGAAATCTCAAAAACACTAGGTCCCAGAGCATTCTTTGCATTTGGTCTTTATTTTATTTATACTGTACTCAATGAAACATCTTCTAGCACCTCCTACCCCCCATTCCCATCCAATCACAGCTCAGAGCCCTACTGGCTTGCTAGCTTAGATCTCATAAACCTGGAGCTAAGAACTAAGAAGCACAGTAACCTATCAGAGCTGTCAGACATGCTGGGGAAAGTTTCCAGGAAGCATACTAGGCAGAATTCAAAGGAAAACTTCATCCCTGCAGCTATGATCAACTCCAGATATAAATACCTTTAAAACATATGGATTACAAGTACAGTCCTGGGAAAAATCAGTAACATGTCATGGAGGAACAGCATTAATGGGTTTACCTGGAATCTGATCTGATAATATCTACAACACTTTTTTTTAAGATCACTTGCTATAACAGGTGAACTAAGAATACATTTTTATTCACTATCTAATCTTACTGTCCTAAAGCCAGGTCCCTACTGGGTAGGGAAGGGTGTCATATATTTGACAAATAATAATTGAAACAGCCTTTTCCTTTTCTTTTTGTTGACAGTCTATTCAGACAAACCAGACTAAATACGTTTTCAGATTCCCTTATGTGCACAAGGAAAGAACAGCTCAATAAAGGTCCACAGAGACATCTGGAACAAGCAGCATCTCTACCTGCTAAGCATAACTACTGCTTTTCCGCCTTCCTGGATGGTGCTTTTAATTTCTCTTACAATCCTAAAGCCTCTCAGCTGGGTTAGAAAGCCCATTGTTTTTCTCCCTTTATCCTTCAGTGAAGGCCTTGTCTACACCTCTTGGCCACAGACAGAGAGAACAAAGAGTAGTCAGACCTACAGATTTCTGTACTTGACCTTCTTTATGTGTGAAAGATGTTGGTGTCCAATACTGCTATAATAAGAAAAAGGAAAGTGAGTTGCAGGAATGACAAACAGAAACTGTAAAAGAAGAAGAAGAATCAGCCACAAGTTTTCATTATCCAACTTAGGATATAACAAAAGATGACTTTTAAAAATAAATAAATAAGCAAGTGAATCTAGTCAGGACAGAAATCCATTTGGCAAGTAAAATCCATCTCCAGCATAGCATTTTTATAGCAGCATGCTGGAGTTTTCCTGTTTTGAAAAATGAGACACTGACTGATATACTTAGCCAAATATTCTGATCTGTCATCATTCTAAATATATGGGCCTATCTTTCAGCAAACAAATTAGCAGGTAATCTATCATCCCTGAATGCACTCCCTTCCCTGGACGCTCTATAAACGCAGAGTGATCAAGACTGGCAGTTACTGAGTGTAAAATGTGAAACACTACTAACTTCACTTAAGCCACACTGCAGAAGTCCATCATATCAATCAGAAGCAGGGTGTCAGAAAAGTTGTATGCACTTGAAATTCTTCCAGGGGAGGGAAAATGAGGAGACAGAAAAGAGATGGCTCTTATACTCCCTTTATTTGATCACGGAGAAAAGAAGAATGAATCTCTGGCAATAAATGACTCCTGTATTGTTTTTTAAGTGTGTCTGCGATCAGATGAGCAAGCCTCGAATTTGGCAAAATTGCAAACTAAAAGAAAAAAATAGTCTTTGCTTGCTCCAGCCTCACCTACTGAAAGTAATTCAAAGTACATAAGCTTCCCAATACAGTAAGAGCTGCAAAGCTAGCTATAGTCTCGGGTCCTCAGAAACAACTCATGCAGTTTCCACGATTCTGATTTTAACAACAACCAACTATTTTCTGAGGGCAAAAGGGGAGTAAAGTTCTTAAATCATTTAATTCTTCCAATTAGTTCCGCAACTATGGCATTAAAGAACTATGGATATTTATCCACTGGAAGTGGATCAAAAAGTGGGCTCTCTTAATGCCTATTAAATAGTGCTGATTTTCAGGCATCACTGACCAAGGTCAAATCTGAACCAACGTGAAAACCTCCACTTCCCCATCACTAATCCCTTGAGCCATCCATTCTTCCAAAAGGCAAATGTTTTGTAGTCAGGGGAGAAATACCACATGGTATGGGTAGCACTTAATATGACTGCTTTCTACATTAAACTCAGCTTACATGTCTTCCATTTATCTGTGAAAAGTTAGAGAGTTAAAACACACTGGAAACTTTCAAATATGGTATCACTATAGTATTGGCATATACAGAGAATCAAGGAATTAACAGTTTTTTACACATATATTAGGTAAAAGCTCTGGTTTATTGCCTGATCATGTTTTTGTTTTTTCTTGGTATTTAGTTTTCTCCCACCAACTGGAGGAATAAAACGATGCCCCACTGAATATTTGTTTACAACTGACAAGATCATCTTCCGTAAGTGTGTTACTGATCAAATGGTACAATGCACAAAGCTTCAGTTCTGCTAGGTTACCAGCTGCACTTAGCGAAGTGTGGGCTAAGGAGTTGGGAGGGATGAGAAAAACACAGTGAGCTGTAACGCAACTGTGCTCTTGCTGGGACGTGCACACTGACAATACCTTACCAACTCACTGCCCAAAAAGGAAAACTTCTAGAGTAGCCCAGTGGACCCAAGGACCTAATTGTTCACTTTCTTTGCAGAACTACTGCTGTAAGTACTGTCCTCACTATAATTGAACTTAATATTCCTATTGAAACAAAGTTAATCACAGTCCAAGTTTACAGTTATCTATATCATGACTTTTTAACATGTGCCTGGGTTCACACTGAAAACCTACCCACCAATTATGGCATCTTTTCAAAAATATTAAATACATTGAAACAAATGTATTCCAAATCCCCAAAGAATATACGATTGCATTTTACCTCTCCAACTCCAAAGAAAGAAAAGCTGTAGTGCCCCGAGATCTAGACTAGATAAGCTAGTCACTATCAAAACCCTGAACATAAAAAGCTTACTCTGTCCATCTTGGGCACATTCTAGTCCCTCTTCATAAAAAGTCCTCTCTCTCTACCCCTACTTCCTCCTTCCTCCTACTCAAGGAAAAAAATATATATATATATTTCAAAAAGTGTACTTTGGTCCCATGGAATTAACCACTTTCCAACTGTATTTATTTTTTTTGGGGGGGTTAAATAATTTTATTTACAAACATAAAATTTTATTGACCATGTTGAATAATAAAGTTATTAAAACATTTGGCCAAAGCAATACAAACAAAAATATAATCTAATGTCTTTTTTTATATCAGACTTTGAAAACACATTTTCTTTTTTTTTTTTATTATTATACTTTAAGTTCTAGGGTACATGTGCATAACATGCAGGTTGGTTACATATGTATACTTGTGCCATGTTGGTGTGCTGCACCCATCAACTTGTCAGCACCCATCAACTCATCATTTACATCAGGTATAACTCCCAATGCAAACCCTCCCCCCTCCTCATAATAGGCCCCAGTGTGTTATGTTCTTCCCAAGTCCACGTGATCTCCTTGTTCAGTTCCCACCTATGAGTGAGAACATGCGGTGTTTGGTTTTCTGTTCTTGTGATAGTTTGCTGAGAATGATGGTTTCCAGCTGCATCCATGTCCCTACAAAGGACACAAACTCATCCTTTTTTATGGCTGCATAGTATTCCATGGTGTATATGTGCCACATTTTCTTAATCCAGTCTGTCACTGATGGACATTTGGGTTGGTTCCAAGTCTTTGCTATTGTGAATAGTGCCACAATAAACATACGTGTGCATGTGTCTTTATAGCAGCATGATTTATAATCCTTTGGGTATATACCCAGTAATGGGATGGTTGGGTCATATGGTACTTCTAGTTCGGAATCACCACACTGTTTTCCATAACGGTTGAACTAGTTTACAATCCCACCAACAGTGTAAAAGTGTTCCTGTTTCTCCACATCCTCTCCAGCACCTGTTGTTTCCTGATTTTTTAATGATTGCCCTTCTAACTGGTGTGAGATGGTATCTCATTGTGGTTTTGATTTGCATTTCTCTGATGGCCAGAGATGATGAGCATTTTTTCATGTGTCTGTTGGCTGTATGAATGTCTTCTTTTGAGAAATGTCTGTTCATATCGCTTGCCCATTTTTTGATAGGGTTTTTTTTTTCTTGTAAATTTGTTTGAGTTCTTTGTAGGTTCTGGATATTAGCCCTTTATCAGATGAGTAGATTGCAAAAATGTTCTCCCATTCTGTAGGTTGCCTGTTCACTCTGATGGTAGTTTCTTTTGCTGTGCAGAAGCTCTTTAGTTTAATGAGATCCCATTTGTCAATTTTGGCTTTTGTTGCCATTGCTTTTGGTGTTTTAGACATGAAGTCCTTGCGCATGCCTATGTCCTGAATGATATTACCTAGGTTTTCTTCTAGGGTTTTTATGGTTTTAGGTCTAACATTTAAGTCTCTGATCCATCTTAAATTAATTTTTGTATAAGGAGTAAGGAAAGGATCCAGTTTCAGCTTTCTACTTATGGCTAGCCTGTTTTCCCAGCACCATTTATTAAACAGGGAATCCTTTCCCCATTTCTTGTTTCTCTCAGGTTTGTCAAAGATCAGATGGCTGTAGATGTGTGGTATTATTTCTGAGGACTCTGTTCTGCTCCATTGGTCTATATCTCTGTTTTGGTACCAGTACCATGCTGTTTTGGTTACTGTAGCCTTGTAGTATAGTTTGAAGTCAGGTAGCGTGATGCCTCCAGCTTCGTTCTTTTGACTTATGATCGTCTTGGCAATGTGGGCTCTTTTTTGGTTCCATATGAACTTTAAAGCAGTTTTTTCCAATTCTGTGAAGAAACTCATTGGTAGCTTGATGAGGATGGCATTGAATCTATAAATAACCTTGGGCAGTATGGCCATTTTCACAATATTGATTCTTCCTATCCATGAGCATGGTATGTTCTTCCATTTGTTTGTGTCCTCTTTTGTTTCACTGAGCAGTGGTTTGTAGTTCTCCTTGAAGAGGTCCTTTACATCCTTTGTAAGTTGGATTCCTAGGTATTTTATTCTCTTTGAAGCAAATGTGAATGGGAGTTCATTCATGATTTGGCTCTCTGTTTGTCTGTTACTGGTGTATAAGAATGCTTGTGATTTTTGCACATTAATTTTGTATCCTGAGACTTGCTGAAGTTGCTTATCAGCTTAAGGAGATTTTGGGCTGAGATGATTGGGTTTTCTAAATATACAATCATGTCATCTGCACACAGGGACAATTTGACTTCTTCTTTTCCTAACTGAATACTTTTTATTTCTTTCTCTTGCCTGATTGCCTTGGCCAGAACTTCCAACACTATGTTGAACAGGAGTGGTGAGAGAGGGCATCCCTGTCTTGTTCCAGTTTTCAAAGGGAATGCTTCCAGTTTTTGCTCATTCAGTATGATATTGGCTGTGGGTTTGTCATAAACAGCTCTTATTATTTTGAGATACATTCCATCAATACCGAATTGATTGAGAGTTTTTAGCATGAAGGGCTGTTGAATTTGTCAAAGGCCTTTTCTGCATCTATTGAGATAATCATGTGGTTTTTGTCTTTGGTTCTGTTTATATGCTGGATTATGTTTATTGATTTGCGAATGTTGAACCAGCCTTGCATCCCAGGGATGAAGCCCACTTGATCATGGTGGAGAAGCTTTTTGATGTGCTGCTGGATTCGGTTTGCCAGTATTTTATTGAGGATTTCTGCATCGATGTTCATTAGGGATATTGGTCTAAAATTCTCTTTTTTTGTTGTATCTCTGCCAGGCTTTGGTATCAGGATGATGTTGGCCTCATAAAATGAGTTAGGGAGGATTCCCTCTTTTTCTATTGATTGGAATAGTTTCAGAAGGAATGGTACCAGCTCCTCCTTGTACCTCTGGTAGAATTCAGCTGTGAATCCAACTGGTCCTGGACTCTTTTTGGTTGGTAGGCTATTAATTATTGCCTCAATTTCAGAGCCTGCTATTGGTCTGTTCAGGGATTCAACTTCTTCCTGGTTTAGTCTTGGGAGAGTGTAAGTGTCCAGGAAATTATCCATTTCTTCTAGGTTTTCTAGTTTATTCGCTTAGAGGTGTTTATAGTATTCTCTGATGGTAGTTTGTATTTCTGTGGGGTCAGTGGTGATATCCCCTTTATAATTTTTTATTGTGTCTATTTGATTCTTCTCTCTTTTCTTCTTTATTAGTCTTGCTAGCAGTCTATCAATTTTGTTGATCTTTTCAAAAACCAGCGCCCGGATTCACTGATTTTTTGGAGGGTTTTTTGTCTCTCTATCTCCTTCAGTTCTGCTCTGATCTTAGTTATATCTTGCCTTCTGCTAGCTTTTGAACGTGTTTGCTCTTGCTTCTCTAGTTCTTTTAATTGTGATGTTAGCGTGTCAATTTTAGATCTTTCTAGCTTTCTCTTGTGGGCATTTAGTGCCATAAATTTCCCTCTCCACACTGCTTTAAATGTGTCCCAGAGATTCTGATATGTTGTATCTTTGTTCTCATTGGTTTCAAAGAATATCTTTATTTCTGCCTTCATTTCGTTATGTACCCAGTAGTCATTCAGGAGCAGGTTGTTCAGTTTCCATGTAGGTTTTGATGGAGTTTCTTAGTCCTGAGTTCTTGTTTGATTGCACTGTGGTCTGAGAGACAGTTTGTTATAATTTCTGTTCTTGTACATTTGCTGAGGAGTGCTTTGCTTCCAACTATGTGGTCAATTTTGGAATAAGTGCGATGTGGTGCTGAGAAGAATGTATATTCTGTTGATTTGGGGTGGAGAGTTCTGTAGACGTCTATTAGGTCCACTTGGTGCAGAGATGAGTTCAATTCCTGGATATCCTTGTTAACTTTCTGTCTCATTGATCTGTCTAATGTTGACAGTGGGGTGTTGAAGTCTCCCATTATTATTGTATAGGAGTCTAAGCCTCTTTGTAAGTCTCTAAGGACTTGCTTTATGAATCTGGGTGCTCCTGTATTGGGTGCATATATATTTAGGATAGTTAGCTCTTCCTGTTGAATTGACTGCTTTACCATTATGTAATGGCCTTCTTTGTCTCTTTTGATCTTTGATGGTTTAAAGTCTGTTTTATCAGAGACTAGGATTGCAACCCCTGCTTTTTTTTTTTGCTCTCCATTTGCTTGGTAGATCTTCCTCCATCCCTTTATTTTGAGCCTATGTGTGTCTCTGCATTTAAGATGGGTCTCCTGAATACTCCAATTGTATTTTTAAACACTTTTTGGGCTGAGCATGGTGGCTCACGCCTGTAATCCCAGGACTTTGGGAGGCTGAGGCAGGCAGATCACTTGAGGTCAGGAGTTTGATACCAGCCTGGCCAACATGGTGAAACCCCGTCTCTACCAAGTCTACGGAGTGAGACTCCGTCTCAAAAAAAAAAAAAAAAAAAAAAAAAAGAGGGGATGTGAAGGACCCTTTTGCCCCCTAACAAAATAAATAAACACTTTTTGTACCTATCACAGTGCATCTTCTTTTTAATTGCATGAACAATACACACTTAGGACAAGTTCAAACAATACCTAGGCACATTCAGTTAAAACAGAGTCCTCTCCTCTCCTTCCAATTCCTGTTAACCATGTGTTATGTATCCTTCCAGCCTGATTTATATACTTAAACATGTATACATGCTTATCAGTTTACGGATCTAGCATATGTAACAGACTGTGCACTTTATAAGAGCAAGAAATGCCGTATTCACCTGTGCATCTAGTACCTGGCACCCTGCTGATAGAAATCGTTGCTCAATAAATATTTGCTCACTCAATAATCAAAGGGTTAAAGCCACAGAGGAGCAGGCCTTCTGGGGACTCAGGAAACAAGGAGAAACACATGTCTGTGTCCTTACACGTGCTTGTGCCCATGCCCATCTGAGATTAGGAAGGAGGAAAAAGGGTAGAAGGCATCTGAACCTAGGGCTCCAGGTGGTACACCAAATGATCACTGGTTAGCCAGCACAAGGTTACTGAGGAATAGCAGCATATCCTTCTTTAAAAAATAATAATAATAATAATAATACTCAAAGCAACTGACCAAAGAGGGAGACCCATTAGGATTCTGCTATGTCCCTGATCTCAAGGACAGTCCTATTAACTGTCTTAAAGGCACCATCCAGCAACTGCATATAGGATTCTCAGGGTATCAACCTCAGAATAGATCATTTAAGGATTAGAAAGTATGTCTGAATTGTGTTTGAAAATGCGTAACTCATTTCAGGAAAAAAAAAAAAAAAAAAAAAAAAAAAAGAGACTTCAGATTGCAACCAAAAGCACAAGACAAAATGTTACCACTCAAAGTCCAAAAAAAAAAAAAAAAAAATAGTAGGGCTGAAAAAATTAAAATTAGGGTAGGTCCCTTTTATCCAAGAATCTAAATTAAATGGGCTTCTATAACCAAAAGAAGTGCTGAAAGTAGTACTATATTCAGTAAAAAAAAAAATTAACACAAACGATTTAACCAATTAATATGCGACTCAATATAGAAGTATAAACACTTTAACTTTTTAAAAAGGTTATTAGCCTTGTTGTTGCAATCAAGCCACCAACTGACAGCCACCCCAAGCTATAGTGAGCCTAAACTTAAAATGGCACGGAAAACTCTTCTATGTCAAACTCCGTTTTAGTAAATCTTCAGATTTGAACATTGAAATTTCACTTAATTCAGCTTATCATTACCAGTTCTCCTTTTCCTTGCCGAGGTCCCAAGAAAGCATAACTTCAAGATTTGGCACAAGAAACATTCCACAACTTGGTCAACAGCCCTGACTATATTATCATTACCCAGATTTACAGAATGGTCCCAGTGACCAAGACACAGGGTACATGTCCAATAGTAATATATATTTTGAAATGAACAAATTGATTTATACATTAACCAAGCAGGGTTTTGGCTCAGAGTCAAGAATGGCTACACAGACTAACACTTGGCTTCCAGCCCTGAAACTAACAGCTCTTCATTCTACTGGGAGGCAAGGGGTTTAAAAAAGAATAAGGCCCATGTTTCAAGAACTCTTCTCTCCTACTCTTCACCCCACTCACCAAAATACTTACCTCCATCCCCCACCTCCAGTTGCCTTCAGTAACAGAATTAAGATGTTGACTTGGAGTCCACATTCTGTGGCTATTCAACAATTCCCAAATAATGAACGCTAGCTAAGAAGAATATGGTGACAGAAAAGAGGGGTGTGTGTATGTGTGTTAGAAACTGTGATACATAACATTTTGAAAGCATTCACCACTGAGATATTTATAGATTAAATGATTTGATGTCTAGGACTGACTTCAAAATAAATTCAGTTGGAGAGAGGGAGGAAAGGAGGCTTATATGGTGGTATTGATGACACAAAATTGTGAGTTAATAATTATTGAGGCTGAGTAAAGAATATTCAGTGTTTATTATACTAGTCTCTCTAGTTTTCTGAATATTTTTAAATTTCCATAATACAAAGCTAGGGAGGAAGAACTAAAAACTTAAAATGCTAATACCTCTTAATGGAAGGATTCTGGATAATTTTATTCAGTATGCTTTTCGACAAGAATTGTATTACTTTTGTGTTCAGAAATTATTTACAACTAGCATAATGATTCTGCAAAATACTTCTGGATGCCTTTAGAAGTCATTCTAATACAAGCAAACCAAGCTGTAGCAAGATCCAAGCTTAAGAGAAAACTACAGTGCCCTGAGGCATACACACCCAAAAATCCATATAAACAAAGTTTCGAGTGAGGATGTAACAAGTATAAAATGAAAAGAATCTGACAAAAATATCCCAACAGAAAGTAAAACAAGTTAATTTCTTTTCCTGAAGGGAAATATCATCGGTTTAAAAAGGTTTATTTCCCCTTTTAGCTAATGTTGATTAAGCCCTTGTTATGTACAAAAAACTTGTCTGTATTTACATCTAATCCTCACAACAGTACTGAGAGGAAGTTATTACCTTCATTTATGAAATAAAGACATTGAGATTCAGAGAGTAAAACAGAGTGAGGCTGGAGAAGGGATTCCAAGAATTTAAGAATCACATCTTTGTCTTCAGGATGTCTCAGAGAACAAATAGAAGAGAAAATTCCCAAACACAAAGATAAAAATTCATCTACTTGAAAAAATTCCCAAAGGAAAACGATCCAGAGCCTCGGGTTCCAACCTAACCATATGTGAGGGTAACATTTACACCCTTCCTGTCCATGCTCACGACCAAGGGGAACCAATGATTGTAAAAGGTATACATCAAGAAGAATGGAAAGTTCCATAAACCTCAATAACAACAACAGCAGCCAGCATTTACAGAATGTTTATGTGCCTCCCATGGTCTTATTCACAAACACACTAACGGAACTCTTACCATTCCCATTTTATAAACACTGAGACTCAGAGAAACCAGGTAACCTGCTCAAGATACCTGCTAATATGCAAAAACTGTTTTCGAGACCCAGAAAGCCTCTGTGTGTTACTGCACACACCATTACCCAATGTTGTACCTTGAAATTTAGGCTCATTAACTCTTTAAAAACAGTTATAGCAATAATAGCAATCATCAATCTACACCCCCCAATTAACACCCCACAAAACAGTCACCAAGATGTCCCAAGACTTTTTGAAGTCTCAGAGCTGTTAGAAAGATTACACAGAAATCTACTACAACATACTTAAAATGTGCTTGATATTTCAAAAAGTACACAAGCCAATGACGACAACCTATAATAAAACTTCAGCAAACAAGCCCTAGGGAAAACTCAGTGTGTCCTTGGTATTCAGAACACCCAGTTCTAAAGGTTTGGAGTGGAGAGACCATTCCAAATCCCAGTTTCTCCAGTCACAAGTTCTGTGACTTTGGGCACATCATCTCTTAGCTATTTCAGTCCCTGTTTAGTGGAGCCAACATACCTATGCATATGTAAAGCTCAGTGCTTGACACTCAATGTGAAGCAGAAGCTCGGTAAAGGCTTCTTCTCCACATAATGCGCTGTGATCTGCAGGTACACACAATGCGCTCTGTACCTGCAAACATCCTTTCTCCTTCAATAACACTAGTGGGAAAATGAACTGTTGGTTCCTAATTTGCCCTCAGCTGGCCCAACCTACATTCCCTCCACTCTTACAACACAGCAGCATCTATTCTATAAAGGAAAGATCCTCAAACTGTGGGGATTTAGTTCAGTAATGCTCTTATTTTGCAATACTGTAATTTTACTTTATTGAACTTTCAGATGGGCTTTGTTTGGCATTTGATTATTTCAGAGCCAATTTCCCACTTAAAATTCTAGACCTTGGCTTTGATAACAGAATATGAAAAATGCCAGGATATTATATTATCCAAGGGACAAAAACTGCATGAGCAGCCAGAGATTGTTTTATTTATACAGTGACAACAGTCAGAATTCCAAAGAATCAAGTCATAGAATCTTAATTTTCTTCCATCAGCATTACTAGCATGGTAGTAATAAACAACAACTGCAGAGTCAAAGTACTGTGTTTTTTCAATGTTATTCACTGACACTAAAGATAAATGAAAATAAAATTAATATAGCTAAACATAAACACTACATTTTCTAACAAACATGGGAATTATTTCTCCTACACGTATCACAGTTTTAACAATTTCTTAAGCTAATTACATCAAACTATTTTTGTTTAAATGAGATTTCTGGAATGTCTATAACAACAAAACAGACTTAGACATATGTACATTTATGACATGAGTAGAAAATGAATTGTGAACCCTTATTAATTTTTGTATTTGTCAGAATCAAACATTTAAGCAAAATAAAAAATCCAAAGGTCCAACTTTTATGAACACTGTTAACAATGATTAAGTTTCAAATTACTTAGCAATTCTGGAAATTCCCAGTAATACTGATTGTTCTTCTTTAAAAAGCAACCCATTAAAATAAGAAACCTATAGGTCTGGATCAAGTCCCAACAAATTCCGTATTTTCTTACTTTTTTTTTGACTCTAACTTCCCACTTAGAAAAGGCAGGGTTAAGAACTAAATAGACTCTGACCTTTAAGTGTAACTTGAAAAAGCCATAGCCTGAAGATGAGTCATACCTAGACTTTGTAAACTAACTACACAATTGCTAGACTGTATTCCATACAAAGTTAAGAAGCCATGAGTAAAACTCTAGGCTTTATCACTCACTGAAAACAGAAGACATGTCTTTGTAGTATAGAATGGCACACAGTCGCTTAGTCACACACACAAAAAAACAGGGACCACCACATGTACTCACACATATACATATCATTCCTTGGGAAACGAAGATTTATTTTCATATAATGCTGCAGGTGAGCTTATAACTTCCAACAAAAGCTTTTAACTTTCTAACAAAAACCTTTTCACTGCAACAAAAGCAAAACTAGACAATGGGATTGCCTCAAACTAAACTTCTGCATAGCGTGCATGAGTGTGTGCGCACGCGCACACACACACACACACAAACAACACAGTGAAGTGACGACCTATGGAATGGGAGAAAATATTTGCAAAACCTACATGTAGTAAGAGCATAATATCCAAAATATATAAGCAACTCAAATAATTCAATAGCAATAAAAAAACTGATTTATTTTTTACTATACTTCAAGTTCTGGGATACATGTGCAGAACATGCAGGTTTATTACATAGGTATACATGTGCCATGGTGGTTTGCTGCACCCATCAACCCATCATCTACATTACATATTTCTCCTAATGCTATCCCTCCCCTAGTCTCCCACCCCCAGACAGGCCGTAGTGTGTGATGTTCCCCTCCCTGTGTCCATGTGTTTTCATTGTTCAATTCCCACTTATGAGTGAGAATATGCAGAAAACAACCTGATTTTAAAATGGGAAAAGGACCTGAAAAGACATTCTAAAAGACAAGACAAATGGCCAACAGGTATATGAAAAAATCTTCAACATCACTAATCATCAGGGAAGTGTAAATTAAAACCACAGTAAGATGTCATTTCACCTCTGTTAGAATAGTTTTTGTCAAGAAAACAAAAGATAACACGTATTAGCAAAAATGTGGAGAAAAGGAAATCCTTGCACACTGTTGGTGGGAATGTACATTAGTATAGCCATTTTGGAAAACAGTATGGAAGTTCCTCAAAACATTAAAAATAAAACGATCACATGATCCAGCAATTTCACTTCTGGGTACACATCCAAAGGAAATGAAATCAGTATGTCAAAGAGACACATGGATGAACCTATAGGACGTTATGCTAAGTGAAATAAACCAGACATGCAAAGACACTGAATAATCCCACTAGTATGTGTAATCTAAAAAGTCAAACTCATAGAAGTAGAGAGCAGAATGCAGGGATGGAGGAGTGGAGGAATAGGGAGATGTTTGCCAAAGGGCACAAAGCTTCAGTTAAATGGAAGGAATAAGTTCTGGAGATCAAATAGGAAGCTGACCACGGTTAATAATAATATACTGTATATTTAAAAATTGCTGAGAGAGTAGATATTAAATGTTCTCACCACCTCAAAATGGTATGTGAGGTGTTGGATACGTTAATTAGCTTGATTTAGTGATTCCACAATCTATAAAGCTCTCAAAATATCACATTATACCCCACAAATATATAGTTTATTTATTTATATATTAACACAAAATATTAGGCCGGGCATGGGGCTCACACTTGTAATCCCAGCACTTTGGAAGGCCGAGGCAGGCAAATCACTTGAGGTCAGGGATTCGAGAACAGCCTGGTCAAAATGGTGAAACCCCATCTCTACTAAAAATACAAAACTTAGCTGGATGTGATGGCGGGCGCCTGTAATCCCAGCTACTTGGGAGGCCGAGGTGATAGAATTGCTTGAACCCTGGAGGCAGAGGTTGCAGTGAGCCGAGATCGCACCACTGCACTCCAGCCTGGGCAACAGAGCAAGACTCCGCCTCAAAAAACAATAATAATAATATATAAATAAATAAATAGTAACATTCAGATTTCTCAATTGGTTAATCAGGTTTAAAAACAGAAAATTAAAAAAAAAAAAAATTTCTGAACTAAATTTTTTTAATATTTGAAAGAAACTAAATTTTAATTTTTTTAATATTTGAAAGAAAACTAAAATTAGAAAACCTCTTCTTACTCAAAGATGTGTTTTGTCCATCCATAGATATAGTTTCTCCTTCAAAAAATTATACACTTGCACATAAAATGAAGTACCTCCAGATTACTGACTAGGAGACTTAATGAAATCATTTGGTTTATTCACCTGTTGATACTTTCATATCTCCCACCAAGTTTGAAAACTAGGTCAAAGTAAAACTATCACAACAGGAGAAAGTTTTTTTGTTTTTTGGTTGTTGTGTTTTGTCTTTGTTTCTGTTTTTTTGTTGTTGTTGTTCATTTCTTTTTGTTTGTTTGTTTTGAGATGGTCTCACTTTGTCACCCAGGCTGAGTATAGTGGCGTGATTACAGCTCACTGCAACCTCAAATTCCAGGGTTGAAGTGATCCTCCTTCCTCAGTCCCGCAAATAGCTGGGACTACAGGCAAGTGCCACCATGCCTGGCTAGTTTTCTGTATTTTTCATAGAGATGGGTTTCACCGCATTGCCCAGACTGGTCTCAAACTCCTAAGCTCAAGGAATCCGCCCACCTCAGCCTCCCAAAGTGCTGGGATTATAGGCATGAACCACTGTGGTAAGCCAGGAGAAAGATTTTATTTTTTATTTTTTTGAGACGGAGTCTCGCTCTGTCGCCCAGGCTGGAGTGCAGTGGCGCAATCTCGGCTCACTACAAGCTCCGCCTCCCGGGTTCACGCCATTCTCCTGCCTCAGCCTCCCGAGTAGCTGGGACTACAGGCGCCCGCCACTGCGCCCGGTTAATTTTTTTTCTATTTTTTAGTAGAGACGGGGTTTCACCATGGTCTCGATCTCCTGACCTTGTGATCCGCCCGCCTTGGCCTCCCAAAGTGCTGGGATTACAGGCGTGAGCCACCGCGCCCGGCCGAGAAAGATTTTAAAAACCACTAACACATAATACAAATAAAAAACTAAAATGGAAATGAATGAAGAAAGACCAAGAAAAGTTAAAGAAAATGCAAATAAAGTTAATGTTTAACGTAGATATTAAAAAGCTTTAATAAGTTAAAAGATGTCTGAAATACAAATTATAAGATCTGAAGCAATTTAAGAGGACTAAAACCAAACCAGTTTGGGTATATGTCTCCCCTTGGTAAAATGGAATCAAGTTGCTACCTCCAAAAAGGCTTTGAAAAAATGGAACATAATAAAAACAGTATTAACAGCAACTCATTATTGAGCTGTTATTTGCACATTACATAAACCATTTATCGCATTTAATCCTCATCAAAACCCAAAACTATAATTTTTTTCGTCTTACAGGTGAGAAATTGAGGTACGAGACAGATGAAGTTACTTGCTCAAAAATAAAATTCTGTTGCATGTTTGTTGTTTGGTTTCATTTTTTGGGTTTGAGAAAGTATAGAAACAGAAGAACTGGTGACTGGTTACTCCTATTAAGGAGAATAGTAAATCACTTCATATCAAAGTTCTTAAACTTGAAAATCAAAATCACCTATAGAGCTTGCTAAAATGCAGATTGCTGGGTTCTGGGCACCACATCCAGGGTCTCTGATTCAATAAGTTCAAGATAAGGTCCAATAATTTGCATTTCTAACAAGTTCCTAGGTGATAATGGCCGGACTAATCGCATATCACAATTAAGAGACCCACTGCTGTACACCAATAAAAACGAAACATGACAGTTAGAGACACAATAAAAGAAGAATGAATCATGTTCAAAGGAACCTAATTCCACTGTCTGAATTTTCCAGTTATTTGATTTATACTACACATTTCAAAGAACAAAAGTTCTGTGAAAAGTCACTATGGTGTAAAGTATAATCATACCTATGAGATACTGCAAGTTCATTCCAAACGACTGCAATAAAGTGAATGCCACAATAAAGAAAGTCACACAATTTGGGGGGTTTCTGAGTGAATTTAAGAGTTACATTTACACTATACCATAGTCTATTGAGTATGTAATAGCATTATGTCTTGAAAATAATGCATAGACCTTAATTTTTAAAATGCTTCATTGCTTTAAAATAATGCTAATGATCATCTGGGTCTTCTGCAAGTTGTATCTGCCACAACCATCCCCTCATTTTGCTAGTGGAGGGTCCTTTCTGGATGCTAATGGCTGCTGACTAATCACAACGGTGGGTGCCGAAGGTTAGGGTGGCTGTGGCAATTTCTGGAAATACGAAAACAATAAAGTTTGCTGCATGGATTGACTCTTCCTTTCACAAAATATTTCTCTGTAGCATGTGATGCTGTTTGATAGCATTTTACCACAGTAAAACTTCATTCAAAATTGAAGTCAATCATCTCAAACCCTGCCGCCACTTGATCAACAACTTTATATGTAATATTCTAAATCCTTTGTTGTCATTTCAACAATGTTAAAAGCGTCTTCACTAGGAATAGTTTCCATCTCAAGAAATCACTTGTTTGGCTCTTCCATAAGAAGCAACTCCTCATCTGTTCAAATTTTATCATGAGATTGCAGCAATTCAGTCACATCTTTAGGTTCCACTTCTAATTGTAATTCTCTTTCCACCACATCTTTAGTGACTTCCTCCAGTGAAGTCTTCAACCTTTCAAAGTCATCCATGGGTTTGGGAAAAAATTCTTCCAAACTCCTATTCATGTTAATATTCTGACCTTCTCCAATGAATCACAAATGTTCTTAAGAGTATCTAGAACAGTGAAACTTTTCCAGAAGGTTTCCAAGTTTACTTTACCCAGATCCATCAGAGAAATTACCATCTATGGCAGCTATAGCCACAGATACTAGGCTTGAATGTCAAAATTACAGATACAACTCACAGAAGACTCAGATGATCATTAGCATTTTTTAAGAAATAAAGCATTTTTAAAATTAAAATTTTTAAGGTCTGTGCAAAATTTTTATTTCCTGTGCATTAATAATGTATACATTCATAATGTATTTCTTAAATAACAAAACCTGAATGTCAAAACTACTCCTCGATCAACAGACTGCAGAATAGATGCTGTGTCACCAGGCATAATAACAACAGCAATTTCTTTGTGCATCTCCATCAGAGCTCTTGGGTGATATGGCGCATTGTCAATGAGCAATAATATTTTGAAAGAAATCTTTTTTTCTGAGCAGTAGGTCTCAATAGTGGACGTAAAATACTTAGTGTGGCAAGTAGATATTGTAAGTAGATGTGCTGTCATCCAGGCTTTGTTATTCCATTTATAGAGCACAGGAACAGTAGATTTAGCATAATTCTTAAGGACACTAGGATTTGCAGAATGTAAATGAGCACTGGCTTCAACTAAAAGTCAGCAGCTGCATTAGCCCTTAACAATAAAGTAAGCTTATCCTTCCAAGCTTCCAAGTCAAGCACGGACTTCTCTCTAGCTATGAAAGTCCTAGATGACATCTTTTTCCAATCGAAGGCTGTTTCACCTATACTGAAAATCTGTTTTTTAGTGTAGCCACCTTCCTCAATGATCTTAGCTAGATCTTCTGGCTAATTTGCTGTAGCTTCTACATCAGCACTTGCTGCTTCACCTTGCAACTTTTATGTTATGAAGACGGTTTCTTTCTTTAAACCCCATAAAACTACCTCCAAACTTTTCTTCTGCAGTTGTCTCACGTCTCTCAGCATTCAGAGTTGAAGACAGTTAGGGCCTTGCTCTGGATTAGGCTTTGGCTTAAGAGAATGCTGTGGCTGGTTTGATCTTCTATCCAGACCACTAAAACTTTCTCCATATCAGCAATAAGGCTGTTTGCTATCTTATCATTCACGTGTTCACTGGAGTAGCTCTTTTAAATTCCTTCAAGAACTTTTCCAAGTGCATTCTTAACTTGACTAAGTGTTTGGCACAGGAGGTCTAGGTTTTGGCTGTCTTGGCTTTTGACATGGTTTCCTCAGTAAGCTTAATAATTCTAGCTTTTGATTTCAAATGAAAGATGTGTAATTGGCTTAATTTCAATATTATTGTGACAGGGAATAGGGAGGTCCAAGGAGAGGAAGAGAGATAAAAGAATGACTGGAGCAATGGAGCAGTCAGAACACACACAGCATATATATAGTTCACCATCTTACACGGGCACACTTCATGGCAACACAAAACAATTACAATAGTAACATCAATGATCACTGATCACCATAACAGATTTGAAAATAATGAAAAATTCTGATATATTGCAAGAATTACCAAAAGGTGACACAGAGACATAAAGTGAGCACATGCTGTTGGAGAAATGGAGCAAACAGATTTGCTCAATGCAGGGTTGTGGCACAAACTTTCAACCTGTGAAAACACAATATTCAGCCAGATGTGGTGGCACATGCCTGTAGTCCCAGCTACTCAGGAAGCTAAATGATGAGGATCAATTGAGCCCACGAGCTTGGGACCAGTCTGGGCAATACAGTGAGATCCCATCTCAAAAACAAAAACACACAACATCTGCAAAGCACCATACAATGAAGTATACCTGTACTTTATTTTCAAACCAGGACTAGTCCTGCAACATTGTCCAATGTCTATTATCTTGAACTCTAAAAATCCCAAAACACATAACCCTTTCTACCTGTCTCTTTTAAAATTATACACTCTTCTGTGTGGTAATGTATCGCCACACAAATTTAATATATGTAATAACTCCAGTTAAAGCAACAGTAGGAAAAAATTTCAATTTAATCTTGCTTCCCTCCTATTTTTAAGGCTCTGAATGTTCAGATGCACAAAAAAATCATGAAGTAGGCTAGACACTAACTTGATACATTCACGCGGAGTTAGGCTCTGAGATCTTTCAAAACATAAAAGGATAAAGTTTGATCCAGGAGTATTACCATTTGTTTTTATCTTTTCAGATGATATGGACCTGAAGAAATGCCCTCCAGAGAAGAAAACACAACTTTCATTTCATAGTGCCTGTTCTCTTAGCCCATGTACCTTTTTAACATCTCTGTGAAATTCTGCCAGCAAGACAAAGAGCCCCAGGTTCAGCAAAGATTCACCTTGACCATCTCTCACTTTCATAACATACCACTTGGGCAATTATCACAGACATGTCCATTCAAATCCATTCTAACCCCATTACTGCACAATAGAGGACAGACTTCTGCCAGACACAGCCATGACAGATTCGAAAGGTAGAAATAAACACTGCGGGGTGGGGCTGTGCTTCTGATTAAATCCTAGTGTTTAGTTTTCAGCTTCAAAAGAGAAGAGTCAACACACACACCATTTTGCCAGCTAGGCTATAGGGTCTTGAACTCTGATGCTGTGATAATTGAAGGCTGCTCATGTGTTCAGCTTCCTGATTACAGCAGACATAGCAGTTTTCCTGGCTGGCCAGTTCTATATTATTTGGGAATCATTCCTAGAAATTCAACCTAAAACCTGATCCTCCAATATCCTCCATAGTTCCCAGTATCAAATCCCTCCCTGCTAAAACTGGCTAAAATGGTCTCTGCTATCAACAACTGAATCCAGACCTACATACTACTAAACAGAAAAGGATGATTCTTTTAAGTTCCTATCATTTGCAAAAGGAAATACTCCACCACAAAGGGAATTATTAATATCTAACGTGATAGAAGAGATAGACAACAATATGAAGGATCTGTATTACAGGCAGCTCTTCTACTGACCTTTACTAAATAGGAATGTAAGAACTGCTAGATGAATTCAAAAGAAGTCCAGGTAAGTCATCCCTTCCCTAGTCATATCTGGCATATAAGATGTATTAACATTTTGAATCACTCTGAACTAAGGTCTGCTGTAAGTATTATGGAAGCATAATGAAAAACAGGGATTGATTCCTAATCCTGGCCTCAGTTTCATTATCCGAAAATGGGGGCTGAACGTGGTGGCTCACAGTCGTAATCCCAACACTTTGGGAGGCAGAGGTGGCAGGACTGCTTAAAGCCAAGAGTTCAAGACCAGCCTGGTCAACACAGAAACTATGTCTCTTAAAAAAAAGAAAAAGTAGAGATGGGAAACCTATCAAAGAAAGAATGACAGATAAAGAACACTATGATATCTAATACAGCAACCACCAGGCATACGCAACTACTGAGCACTTCAAATGTGGCTAGTGCAACTGAGGACCTGCATTTTAAATTATATTTTATTTTATTTAAATTAATTTTTAATTAATTTTAAATTAATTTAAATTTTTAATTAATTAAAAATTTTAAAATATAATCAATTACTAGAAAACCCTTGAACATTATACTGGGAACAATTCAAGTACATGACACTAACATTTTCCAAGGAGATATTTTATGAAATCTAAATACATACCAGATTCCAAAGACTTTGCAAAAAAAAAAAAAAGTAATATACCTTATTAATTATTTATAGATATGTTAAGTGATATTTTGGATATATTCAGTTAAATAAATTATACTGTTAAAATTAAGTTTACTTGTTTCTTTTTACTTTTTCAAGTAAAGCTACTAGAAAACCTAAAATTGCAACTGTGACTTGCATTATATTTCTATTATACAGTGTTGCTTACCTTAAGGAACGTAAAACATTTAACAATTTTTGAAAGAAGGGTTAAGAATAGGATAAATCAAGCCAGGTATGATCGCTCGTGCCTGTAATCCCAGCTACTGTAATCCCAGGCTGAAGTGCAGGAGGAGAGCTTGAGGCCAGGAGTTTGAGACCAGCCTGGGCAACACAGTGAGACTACGTCTCTAATCAAATTAAAAATTAAAATTAAAAATTAGCTGGGCGTATGCTTGTGTTCCCAGCTACTCTGAAGGCTCAAATGGGAAAATCACTTGAGCACAGGAGTCAAAGGTTACAATTTGCTGTAAGTACGCCACTACATTCCAGCCTGGGCAACAGAGTAAGATTCCATCTCTACTAAAAAGAAAAAAAAAAAAGTTTAAATAAGAAAAGAGAAGAAATGAAAATTATATATATACAAAAGAACAAAATAATTTGGTATCATCAAGAAACAAAAGGAAATGTCCTTCTACAAAGATCCCATGAGAAGACTTTTTAAAAACCATCTCTCCAAATAAGATTTCTAAGTATCCAAATAATTTCCTCACAATAAATCTGACACATGAATGAAAAAATATAAACTTTTTAAAAAACAAGAAGTTGATGAGAGCCATTATGGAGGCACACAAAATTAATTTCCTATGAGAAAGCAAAGTATAAATGGTATGAGGAAATGTGGACTTGTGGTTAGGGCAAAAGAACTCTTTCCTCTAACCCCACCCTTTTTACTCACTACTAAGTCCAAATCAAGTTAGGGACACATACAAGAGGCTAGACAGGACATAGTAACAGCATAAAGGTTAGGCCTCCAGCCTGTTGATCCACAGAGGTCAGTGTGGAATGCCTAGGCAGCAAAGAGGGAGGAACCTTTTGTTTTCTCTAGGAGGAGAGCAGATACTGGGTGAATTCAGACCCTAAAGTAGACCCCAGGTAGACTTTTGTAAGTAAGACTAATTAAATCTCACCAGACTTGTGTAAGGTAAATAGGGAGCAGTGAGGTCCTATCCCAGTTATACTAAACAGGCCCATTAAATAAAGATAGCCATAGCCTCTTACCACTTTAGCAAGACCAAGATGAGCTACCACAGTCTCACAGTACAAAAAGTCTACTCATCTTAGCATTCACAGGGGCATGATCCCAGCTATGCTAATGATCATAAATGCAAATGCTATCCACTACTTTACTCTTCCTTCCCTGGGAGCATTTAATTAGTATCAACTCTTACAACAAAATAGAAAGGTTAAATCCCTTCTTTCCATTTATGGAAATTAGTAATAATTTCCATTGCTGTAACTAGACAGTGATAAGAGTCCCATCTAACACTTTGCATGTTACATTAGTTAACTTGACTTTTTTTTTTTAAGCTCAATTTCTTAGAGAAAATCTCTTGAAAAATACCCTTGCATAGACATGCTCCAACTTCTTTCAGCCTTGAATAAATTCAGACTGGGACTCACCACTGTAGAGCCAAGACTCTTCATAAAACAAGTTCTTAGACTCTCTTGGACAGTTTTTTAAATCTATTTGCTTTGAGCAGTTTTATCTGGAACCTGTGCACACTCTGCATATAATGGTTAGTCCCGGAGAAGACCAAGGCTGCTAACCAAAAAGTGACCAGGGATGGAATGACTTGAAATATAGTATAGTTTTCCTTTCACATAGGCTTGGCTTACCAATATTTTCATCACACACTCCTTCAAAAACATGGCTAGAGGTAAAGCCTTGAAATAAAGCAGTCAACATTTATTTTTATATAAAATATTTACTGTATTAGACATAGCATTCTAATCATACATAGCAATGTGTAACGAAAGCACCCCTCCCTCCAGTTCAGAGGAACTGAACCAGAACTACAATTTACACAGGGCTAACCTGCCTAACCACCTGAACAGAAGAGCTTCTGTCAACGTATTTTGTTTTTAAACCTATATTATATTCCAAACAAGCAATGCACGCCAAGCCACACTGCATTTGGTAATTTGTACAAAAGGATATTGCCAAATTCCAATTCAAAATTACTATGAACACACCCATTTATTTTGGTGCTTCTTTAAATTCCATTTATCAGTGGATTCATTTATAGTTTAGGACTGATGAACGAACCTTTCAAGACCATGTTTCTTTTTGGAGGATAAACTCAATCTGTCTTAAATGTAGCAAAGTTCAACAATTCAGACATTGCTGTTTCTCAACTTCTTTGATACACAGGTGAGAGTGGTAAGTTAGTGTTTATTTTAGTATTATCTATGGTAAGTGGGACTGGAAAGAGATTTTTAAGCAAGAAATTACATAAACAAAATTAAAGAGGTGTTAAACAAATTCTTTCATTCCCTTTAGAAGTTTAATTTACATACTGACAAAGTAAACACCACCCACAGCAGTGCTTTGATCTTCTAATTACAAAACATTTTTATCTTTTCTTTAAATCAGGAGTTCTAAGAGGCCACTTTAATGACTTAAAGGGCAACCTAAATAAGTCTACCCTAATTCACACCAGAAATTCACTTGGAATTTTGTTTTCCTTAAACTAAAGGATCTATGCAATTCTTTAACTCTTGGGATGGTTGACTCCTGTATAGTTGATTAAAATACCCAACCTGTTTAAGCCCCTGGCAGCCAATCAGAGACTGGACTTTGAGGATTCCATCCACAGTTGATGAAGCACCTTAAAATGATCTCTCATATAAGATGCAGGAACACTAGGCAATTCTACCAGGTACGAGGAAAACATTTAATATTCAACATTTCTACAGAGCTAAACTTTCAATTTGGTAAGAGGAATACCATTACCTCTGGCTGTTTCTCTAAGTGATCAACAACAACAACAAAAATGCATTTAAGGCTCTATATCACTATTTAAGAAGAGCAACCCTCTATTGGGTTTGAAAGAGCCTAACTTTTTCTCTCCTATTTCTAAAACCACAGAACTAAGTTCTATATCTGATGCTCAATCCAACCGCAATGAAAAATATTTTTATTTTTTTATCTTAAATTATTCTCCTTACAAAACTAAGGTGAATCGAAAACACTCTTAAAAAATCAATAAGCTGTACTTTTTATAGCAGTTTTAGGTTTCAGAAAAATTAAGTAGAAAGTACAGAGTTCTTACATATTCCCTCTCCCCACTCTACCTGGCTCTCATTTTCCCCTATTACTAACATCTTGCATTGGGGTGGTACATTTGCTACAACTGATAAACCAACATTGACACACTATTAACTAAAGTCCATCCCTTACATTAGGGTTTTCTCTCTCTGTAGTACAGTTCTATGGGTTTTGGCAAATGCACAATGTCATGTAACCACTCATAACAGTATCAAAAAAAGTAGTTTCACTGCCCTAAGAATCCCATCATGTTCTACCTATTCGTCCCTTCTTTCCTCTCCACCAAACCCCCAGCAACCACTGATCTTTTTATTGTTTTCATAGTTTTACCATTTTCAGAATGTTATAAAATTGAAGTCACATAATATGTAGGCTTTTCAGATTGGCTTCTTTCAATCGGCAATATGCATTTGTATTAGTCCATTTTCACCCTACTAATAAAGACATACCCATTTCATGCTGCTAGAAAGAAAAAGAGGTTTAATTGGACTTACAGTTCCATATGGCTGGGGAGGCCTCAGAATCATGATGGGAGGTAAAAGGTACTTCGTACATGGCAGCAGCAAGAGAAAAATGAGGAAGAAGCAAAAGCAGAAACCCCTGATAAACCCATCAGATCTCGTGAGACATACTATCATAAGAATAACACAGGAAAGACTGGCCCCCATGATTCAATTACCTACCCCTGGGTCCCTCTTACAACACATAGAAATTCTGGGAAATACAATTCAAGTTGAGATTTGGGTGGGGACACAGCCAAACCGTATCATTCCACCCGTGGCCCCTCCAAATCTCACGTCCTCACATTTTAAAACCAACCATGCCTTCCCAATAGCCCCCAAAGTCTTAACTCATCTCAGCATTAACCCAAAGTCCACAGTCCAAAGTCTCATCTGAGAAAAGGCAAGTTCCTTCTACCTATAAGCCTGTAAAATCAAAAGCAAGCTAGTCACTTCCTAGATACAATGGGGGTACAGACATTGGGTAAATACAACCATTCCAAATGGGAGAAATTGGCCAAACAAAGCACTTACAGGGTCCATGCACGTCCAAAATGCAGCAGGGCAGTCAAATTTTAAAGCTCCAAAATGATCTCCTTTGACTCCAGGTCTCATATAGAGATCATGCTGGTGCCAAGAGGTGGGTTCATGGTCTTAGGCAACTCTGCCCCTGTGGCTTTGCAGGCTACAGCCTCCCTCTCTGCTGCTTTCACGTACTGGTGTTAAGTGTCTGTGGCTTTTCCAGGAGCACAGTGCAAGCGGTCGGGTGGATCTACCATTCTGGGGTCTGGAGGACAGTAGCCTTCTTCTCACAGTTCCACTAGGCAGTGCCCCAGTAGGGACTCTGTGTGGGGGCTCTGATCCCACATTTCTCTTCTGCACTGCCCTAGCAGAGGTTCTCCATGAGGGTCCCACCCCTGCAGCAAATTTTTACCTGGGCCTCTGGCATTTCCATACATCTTCTGCTATCTAGGCGGAGGTTCCCAAACCTCAATCCTTGACTTCTGTTGCACCCACAGGCTCAACATCACGTGGAAGCTGCCAAGGCTTGGGGCTTCCACCCTCTGAAACCAGAGACCAAGCTGTATGTTGGTCCCTTTCAGCCATGGCTGGAGCAGCTGGGACATAGGGCACCAAGTGCCTAGGCTGCACACAGCATGGGGACCCTGGGCCCAGCACACAAAACTACTTTTTCTTCCTGGGACTCTGGGAATGTGATGGAAGGTGCTGCCATGAAGGTCTCTGACATGGCCTGAAGACATTTTCCCCATCGTTTTAGGGATTAACATTAGGCTCCTTGATATACCTAATGTAAATGATGAGTTAATGGGTGCACCACACCAACATGGCACATGTATACATATGTAACAAACCTGCATGTTGTGCACATGTACCCTAGAACTTAAAAGTATAATAAAAAAAAAAAAAAAAGAACACATTAGGCTCCTTGCTACTTATGAAAATTTCTGCAGCAGGCTTGAATTTCTACCCAGAAAATGGAGTTTACTTTTCTATCACATTGTCAGGCTGCAAATTTTCCAAACTTCTATGCTCTGTTTCCCTTTTAAAACTGAATGCTTTTAACAGCACCCAAGTCACCTCTTGAATACTTTGCTGCTTAGAAATTTTTTCTGCCAGATATCCTAAATCATCTCTCTCAAGTTCAAAGTTCCACAAATATCTAGGGCAGGGCAAAACACTACCAGTCTCTTTGCTAAAACATAACAAGAGTCACCTTTGCTCCTATCCCCAACAAGTTCCTAATCTCCATCTGAGACCACCTCAGCCTGGACTTTATTGTTCACATCACTATCAGCATTTTCGTCAAAGCTATTCAACAAGTCTTTAAAAAGTTCCAAACTTTCCCACATTTTCCTGTCTTTTTCTGAGCCCTCCAAACTGT
The DNA here is from genome assembly GCF_047675955.1 of Chlorocebus sabaeus. NCBI lineage: Eukaryota > Metazoa > Chordata > Mammalia > Primates > Cercopithecidae > Chlorocebus > Chlorocebus sabaeus. Next base: position 49,881,507 of record NC_132915.1, read on the forward strand.
TCCAACCTCTGCCCGTTACCTAGTTTCAAAGTCACTTTCGCGTTTCTGGGTATCTTTTCAGTAAAGCCCCACTCTACTGGTACCAATTTACTGTATTAGTCCATTTTCACACTGCTGATAAAGACATACCCATTTCATGCTGCTGGGAAGAAAAAAGAGGTTTAATTGGACTTACAGTTCCACATGGCTGGGAGGCCTCAGTATTATGGCGGGAGGCAAAACGCACTTCATACATGGCAGCAGCAAGAGAAAAATGAGGAAGAAGCAAGAGTGGAAACCCCGATAAACCCATCAGATCTCACAAGACTTGTTCACTATCACAAGAACAGCACAGGAAAGACCAGGCCCCAAGATTCAACTTTCTCCCCCTGGGTCCCTCCCACAACATGTGGGAATTCTGGGAGATACAATTCAAGTTGAGATTTGGGTGAGGGCCCAGCCAAACCACATCAGCATCTAAGGTTCTGCCACATCTTTTCGTAGTTTGATAGCTCATTTCTTTTCATTGCTAAATAGTATTTCCTTGTGTGGATGCGCCAGTTCATCTATTCACCTATTGAAGGACATCTTGATTGCTTCAAATTTGGGGCAATTATAAATAAAGCTGTTGTAAACATTCATGTGTAGGTTTCTGTGTGGACATAAGTTTTCAACTCACTTGAGTAAATACTTTGGAGCATGATTTCTGAATCATATGATGCATTAATCTGTTCAGGTTGCCTTAACAAAATACCATAAACTTGGTGGCTTAAACAACAGTAATTTGTTTCTCACAGCTTTGGAGGTTGGAAAGTCCAAAATAAAGAGGCCAACTGATTCTGTTTCTGGTGAGGACTCTCTTTCCGACGTGTAGATGACCAACTTCTCACTGTGTCCTCAAATAACCAGGGGGCAGGCAGGCTTCTTTCCGGTCTCTTACGTAGTTTTCAATTGACAAAAATTGTACATATTTATGGTACTCAGCATCCTGTCCCTTCTTATAAAGACACTAATTCCATCAGATCAGGGTCCCACCCTCCAACCTCCACAAAGGCTCTTTCTACAAATACAGTCATAGAGGGGTAGGGTTTCAATATATGAATTTGGTGGGGGACAAAAACAGTCAGTTCATAACATACAGTAACAGTATGTTTAGTTTTGTGAAGAACCGTGAAACCATCTTCAAAAGTGGCTGTCATTGTGCACTCCCACCAGCAATAAATATGAGTCCTTGTTGATCCACATCCTTCCCAGGACTTGATTTTGTCAGTGTTCTAAATCTTCACCATTCTAATAGTATGTAGTGGTATCACTGCTTCTGCTAATTTGCAATTCTCTAATGATGTGATATTGAGCATCTTTTCATATACTTATTTGCCATCTGTACATATTCTTTGGCGAGGTGTCTGCAAAATACCCTTTCCACTGTTCTATTTCCCAGTGTGGTCTCATGGTCATTTTGGAGCATGATCACCTGGACTGCTTATTAGAAATGCAGAAGATTGGGCTCCAACCAGTAACAATAAATTAGACTTTTCTAACACAGTCAAGAATAACAAACACTAAACAGACTGCTATATAATTGAGGGAGAAGCAGTGACTAAGAATTACCAATGGTCAGCCTGACTCTTACTGGATCGATTGGTTAGAGACCTGCAATCAGTATCTTTTCCTCATGGGCTGCTGACTTTTCAATCAGAAAGCCTCTTAAAGAGAATAAATATAGGCTGGGCACAATGGCTCACATCTGTAATCCTAGCACTTTGGGAAGCCAAGGCAGGAGGATCGCTTGCACTCAGGAGTTTGGGACCAGCCTGGGCAACATAGTGAGGCTTCATCTCTACAAAAAAATGTTTTAAATTAGCTGGGTGTGGTGGCGTGTGCCTGAAGTCCCGGCTACTCTGATAGCTGATGTGGGAGAACTGTTTGAGCCCAGGTGGTCAAGGCTGCAGTGAACCATGATCATAGCACTGTATTCCAGCCTGGGTGACAGAGCAAGATCCCATCTCAGGGGGGGAAAAAAAAAAGTAATATGGATAGGCATGGATGGATACTGACATAATCAGGAAAGCAAAGTCATTCTGTGATTGGAAAAAAAAAAAAAAAAGGAGATTGAAAACTGACATGTTTACCCGAATCCCAAAAGTGGTATCACTGACTTTGTACATAACCCCTAGAAAATCACTGGGGGGCTTGGAGTGGCAGTGGACTGGTTCTCCTTAAAAATAAGCTCAACTAATCTGCTGAAAAAGAGAGGAGGCAGAAGTTAGGTATGCAGCTGGGAAACTGAGATAAGCGAAATACCATGGAAGCAAATTATTCAAACTATGGCAGGTCACAAGTCAAACTCAAATTTAAAGCCCCTAATAAACCTCAAGGAGTTTTGTTTTGTTTTGTTTTGTTTTTTTACCTCTTTCCAAGGGAGGAGAAGAAAGAAGGGAAAAAAGACAGAGAAATAATGGGACTCACTGGTTAGGGAAGCGGGGAAATGGTTTCCCATTCCTCTAAGGAGTCAGCAGAGTGGAGCAAGTTGGGAGGAGAAAAAAAGAGCAAAAATAAAAGAGTAAGAAAGAACTATTCCTAGTATAATACCCTTTTCAATCTATCTGCTACATCCTTTATTTTGTTTTCTAAAAAAATGAAATGAAACCTCAATCTGTTTTTAAAACAAAAGCATGATTCTTTCCTAAGTAGAAGATGTGATGAATTAATTTTCTTCAAACTTTCTAGGTAGGAGCCAGGAGAAGCCAGCCAATTCTCTGAAAAAACAAAGTACAAAATAAAAGACTTGATTCTGCAGCTTAAAATAATGTTAATATACTAATTTCCCTTAGATTTTTTGAAACAAAAGTTTGATATTTTAATTATTGCATGTTTCCAACAGATAGCAGATAGCTAAGCAAAAAAAAAAAAAAAAACTTCCCAATAGGTTCATATCTGCAAAGGGAACTTTCAAGGAAACCAATATACAAAGCAGATAAAAATGACATATCATATAATCTTTTTGTTTATTCACTCCTATTATCACTATTCTATGAATTAGGTAGGGGAAGCCAATCTGTCTTTCTTCATTTTACAGATAAGAAAGCAGACACTCGGCCAGCCGCAGTGGCTCATGCCTGTAATCTGAGGACTTTGGAAGGCCGAGGCGGATCATGAGGTCAGGAGATCAAGACCATCCTGACTAACACAGTTAAACCCCATCTCTACTAAAAATACAAAAAAGTAGCCAGGCGTGGTGGCGGGCGCCTGTAGTCCCAGCTACTTGGGAGGCTGAGGCAGGAGAATGGCATGAACCTGGGAGGCAGAGCTTGAGCCGAGATAGCGCTACTGCACTCCAGCCTGGGCAACAGAGCGAGACTATGTCTCGGAAAAAAAAAAAAGAAAGCAAGCAAGCAGACACTCTTGGAAGTGACGGAAACTTTTTCACTGCATGGCCTTCAGTGCATAAGAGAGCCAGAATTCTAATTAAGGACTTCCACTTCCAAGACAAAGGAGGGGCCCCCTACTCTTTCCACTTCACAATAATGCCTAAATTCTAAGACAAAAGAAAAAAAAATACTTATTTTAACCATTAAAAGAAAAAAAATCTATAATGTGGCTTTTAAGTACACAGAAATCCTTTACTGAAAAATTTTTTATAAAAAAATAATTTGAGAATCGAGGTGTTCAAAAACTTTGTCTCTTGAAAGTTCCTTCTATGATGGCAATAGTATCCCAGCCCATGGTTTTAATCGCTGATTTATTTTATTTTATTTTATTTATTTATTTTTATTTTTATTTATTTTTTTTTTTGAGACAGAGTCTTGCTCTGTCGCCCAGGCTGGAGTACAGTGGCACGATCTTGGGTCACTGCAACCTCCGCCTCCTGGGTTCCAGTGATTCTCCTACCTCAGCCTTCCAAGTAGCTGGGATTACAGGCACCCGCCACGGTGCCCGCCTAATTTTTGTATTTTCAGTAGAGATGGGGTTTCACCATCTTGGCCAGGCTGATCTCGAACTCCTGACCTCGTGATCCACCTGCCTCGGCCTCCCAAAGTGCTGGGATTACGGCCCAACCTAATTGGTGATTTCTAAGCAGCCCTCTATGGAGCTGAGTTACCTGCCAGGAGAAGCCGTTCTGTAGATAATGAATGGCCCATTTACAAAGTCATCTAGGTCAGTTGTTAGAAGTTGGAAAACTTTTTTCTACCTTTCCTTTCACCAACCACTCTAACTTATTAAGCTTCCAGAGCTATAATTACATTTCAATCGGCATCAACTCTCTCCAAGCTTCTTAACATCCTACAAGTCAGGGGAGATAAAAATGGCAGTTGTGCCTCCCTAGAAAGCATAAGTCCTCTTTACGTCAGTGCTACCCAGACAGAGTCCCTATACTTACCACTGATATGGGTTGCATGTGTCCCCAATGTCATCTTGAATTGTAATCCCTATGAATCCCCACGTGTGGAGGCAGGACCCCAGTCGGAGGTGATTAGACCATGGGGGCAGCTTCCCCCACGTTGTTCTCATGACAGTGAGTTTCATGGGAACTGATGATTTTAAAGTGTGGCACTTCTTCATTCTCTCGTGCTCATTGTCTGTTTGTCTCTGTCTCTCTCTCCCTCGCCTGCCTGCCACCATCTAAGACATGCCTGCTTCCCCTTCTGCCATGATTTTAAGTTTCCTGAGACCTCTCCAGCCATGTGGACCTCTGAGTCAATTAAACCTCCTTTCTTTATAAATTACCCAGTCTCAGGCAGTTCTTCATAGCAGTGTGAAAACGAACCAATACAAATGCCATCTTTTCTTTTTCCCTTTGTGACATTGTCTTGCTCTGTTGTCCAGGCTTGAGTACAGTGGCCTGATCATCACGCACTGCAGCCTTGAATTCCCGGGCTCAAGAAATCCTCTGAACTTACTCTCCTGAATAGTTGGGATGGATGATGGACATGCACCACCATACTTGGCTAATTTTTTTTTTTTTTTAATTTTATTACAAAGATGGGGGTCTTGCTACATTGTCTAGTCTGGTCTTGAACTCCTGGCCTCAGGCAATCCTTCCACTTTAACCTCCCAAAGTGCTGGGATTAAAGGTGTGACCCACTGCACCTGGCCTTGACAGTTTTTAAAAAGAACACAAGGGACATTTAATCACATTAACCCACAACCCCAAATAAATTTTAGTATATACCTAGTGGCACTCTGAATTTATTGGACCTATTTTTTGAATCTAGTTTTATTGTTCTCTCCAATTTATTTAGTATGTTTTTTTCTATCTTACTATGGGCCTGACACTTAGGAAGAAAAGTAAGTTCCTGTCACTACTGTACAGCAGAGGTACTGCAATTTTGGCACTGGGGGTGCATTTAAAAATTCACATTCCCAGATTTCACTCTGAAAAGGTTCCCAGTCAGTAGGTCTCAGATAGTGTGGAGGAAGCATTTTTAACAAAATATGACTCCACTGTAGGGGGCATTCTGAGAGGTGTATTCAGCAAATGCAGTCACAGAACAACTCAGCCTGGCCCACAAAATGAACTTATAAACAGATATGTTAAAAACCATCTGTGAATTCTAGAAGCCTATAAAAAAGGAACTGATTATGAGTAGGGAACACCAAAGGAATTCCAGACTGAGAGAGACAACTTAGAGTTATAGAATCATGAAATGTTTAGGGAGCAAAGAGTCATCTGAAAATTACCAAACTTACATGCAAACTGTGAACTCACCAGGCAGCATCTTGAATGTGAATTATTTCACAGAAAGAAGACTTTAAGAGAAGGTGTTTAAGCAGATAAGTGAATGATTAGACATGTATCAAAAAAAAAAAAAATTGTGACAACCATGTGAAAGATGGTTTCTAAGGAACATGAAACTAAAAACAGAAAATTAATTTTCAAATGGAAAAGAAAGGAAGAGTGTTTTTAAGAAATGTTAAACAAAATGAAGCCAGGTACAGTGGCACACTTGTAGCTAGTCACCTGGGAGGCTGAGGTGGGAAGATCGCTTGAGCCCAGGAGTTCGAGTCCAGCCTAGGCAACACATTTCTTTAACAATAAAAATAAATTAAGAATAGAATGAATAATAATTAGTGAGCCATCAACTTGTATTATCATATTTTCATTCCCAAGTGATTAAGAGATCAGAAAAAGATAAGGCAAGCCCATGAATAAACATTCTACCTATTCCAATCACATATCCCAATAAATTAAAATGGAAGATGAAAAATTAGACTTTTAACCTCACAAGCCATCCTTACTTAACCCTATCATCTCCCCTATCCCTCCTTACATGTGATTTTAGATATAAACCAAAATAAACTGTTTACCTATGCTTATTACTTCACTAGAGCTGCTATAGCAAAGTGGTTTTAAACCACCTGAATGGAGTGGTTTAAGCAACAGGAATTTATTTACAGCTCTGGAGGCTCTAAGTCCAAGATCAAGATATCGGCAGGACTGATTTCTTCTGAGGCCTCTCCTTGGCTTACAGATGGCTATCCTTCCTCTGAGTCTTCACATGGTCTTTTCTTTGTGTGTCTGTCCTAATCTTCTCTTCTCTAAGGACACAAGTCATATTAGATTAGGTCCTATCCCATTGACCTCATTTTACCTTAATTACTTCTTTAAAGATTCTATCTCCAAATAGTCATTCTTAGAACTTCAACATACGAATTTGTGGGGCATGGATAGGGGGGCACATAATTCGGTCCATAACATTATAGATGGCTATAATTTTTGTAACTTAATCATTACTTCAAAAAGTTTGAAAAAGTCCTAAATAAATACTCATAAGCAAAAAGTAAAAACACACTCAGGTCTAACCAGATCTCTCCTAGAATGCAGGTGCACATCAGCCATACGATTACCAGGAGGTCTATTCCATCATTCCAAGATCAAGAATCAGTTCTAAAACTATCCTGGGAATTTTAAGTCACTTCCTATGAGCAACAAAATTTCAGACAAGTTGCTTTCTCATCCATCCCCACTGATAAAACTAAAGAAGCAATGAAAGAGAAGGCAAGGGCAGGGGGAGTTTATATAGTGACATTCCAACACTTGCTACCGAAGCTGTTAAGTATTATTATGGCATTTTTGATGCCCATACCCAGAACTTAATAAAAGCTCAAATTTTTCTGTACTCTAGCTAAATTTACTATAGCAGAAATTTCTTCTGAGATAGTGTGACTCTTTACAAGCCAGAAGCATATTTAAAATAAAAACACAAGGGCTTCAATATTGTAAATTTAAATGGCCATAAACATTTGACTCAAATCCGTTTCCTCCCTTAGAACCACCTCCTCCCTCCTCAGATCTCAACATTTAAAAATTACTGAATGTGTTCACTTTCTGACAGGCTCAGGAACCCCAAGTTATCCTGGGACCTCAAAAGGAGAGGAATATACCCAAACTTATAGGTATTTGAGGGTAGAAACCCATTGCTGGGCTCAGCATCAAGAAAGTCTTATCTGAGATTCCTTATGGAACCATCACAGCCAATTTTAAAAGCCTATGTGAAAAATAATTTTTCTTGCTTCACTTTATACAAATAATCACGCCAAGTATAATAAAGCAGATCAGTTTTACCATGATTTAGTAAAAATAGAACACTGGAGAGAGAAAAATTATGTTTCAACAACTATGGTACATCTGTTATTAGATTCTAGTCTCATTAGTTGTTTTTGAGTTTTTTTCCTGCAAGTTAGACTAGCTCTGCTTATTCCTGTGAACCAACCAGTGATCTCTGGCTGTGACTCAGAAGAAACAATAGGGATGGGTAATGCAAAAATCTGAGTCAGTATTTTAATTCTGGGCACGTATTGGAATCAGCCAGCAACTTCAGACTATCAGCCTGGTTCCAACAATTGCATAATTCATAGAAAGCCTTCTTATTATTTTACTTGGGATCACTTTGCTTATTTAGCTTTACTCTTGTGGAATATATTGTTGTTGTACTCCATGTGTACAGCATGTGTAGGAATGCAGGATAAGCTTCCTCAATGTTCTTTTTTTTTTTTTTTTTTTTTTTTTTGCGAGGGAGTCTTGCTCTGTCGCCCAGGCTGGAGTGCAGTGGCGCGATCTCGGCTCACTGCAACATCCGTCTTCTGGGTTCAAGAGATTCTCCTGCCTCAGCCTCCTAAGTAGCTGGGATTACAGGCACCCACCATCACACCTGGCTAATTTTTGTATTTTAGTAGAGACAGAGTTTCACCATGTTGGTCAAGCAGGTCTCGAACTCCTGGCCTCAAATGATCCGCCTGCCTCGGCCTCCCAAAGTGCTGGGATTACAGGTGTAAGCCACTGTGCCCAGCCAATGTTCTCTTAAACTGAACATTTATTAATCTTCTAGATATCACCTTTTGTCAGAACTCAAGAGTTACGAGTGGTCCTCAACATACTAATGCTTTCTGGCCGAGCTCCTCTCTACCCTGAATACAAGAGACTTTAATAGGCAGGAATATTATCACCTCTATTCAGCCTGAAGAAGTTATAGAAGATGGATCTTCATCCCTCTTCAACTCTTAGGATTAAGGTTTCTCTTATAAAAGGGAAGGGGGCGATATGTCAGAGCAACTCCATCTTAAATAGGGGCTGGGTAAAATAAGGCTAAGAAATACTGGGCTACATTCCCAGGAGATTAAGGCAGTCTTAGTCATAGGATAAGACAGAAGGTTGGCACAAGACATAGGTCATAAAGACCCTGCTAACAAAACAGAGTGAGGTAAAGAAGCCAGCTGAAACCCACCAAAACCAAGATGGCAATGAAAGTGACCTTTGGTCATCCTCACTGCTCACTATATGCTAATTGTAACGCATTAGCATGGTAAAAGACACTCCCACAAATGCCAAGACAGTTTACAAATGCCATGTGATATCAGGACGTTCCTCTGTATGGTCAAAAAAGGAGAGGAATCCTCGGTTCCGGGAATTGCCCAGCCCCTTCCCATAAAACTCATTAATAATCCACCCCTTGTTTAGCATATAATCAAGAAATAATCATAAAAATGTCCAAATAGCAGCTTATGCTGCTGCTCTGCCTATGGAGTAGCCATTCTTTTGGTTCTTTACTTCTCTAATAAACTTATTTTCACTTAAAAAAAATTACTGAGCATGGGGGTTGCAGGGTGCTGTGGCTCACACCTGTCATCCCAGCACTCTGGGAGGCCAATTCGGGAGGACTATTTGAGCCCAGGAGTTCAAGACCAGCCTGGGCAACAAAGTGAGACCTCCATCTCTACGAAAAAAAAAAAAAAAGAAAAACTTAGCCAGGCATGGAGGTGTGTGCCTGCAGATCCAGCTACACAAGAAGCTGAGCCAGGATGATCACTTGATCCTAGGAGACTGAGGCAGCAGTGAATTGTGTTCATACCACTGCAGTCCAGCCTGAGTGACAGAGCAAGACTCTATCTCAAAAGACAATACAATAACATAAAAATTACTGGAAAAACAAGGTTATATACATCATTTAATGTCACCACATACTTCACTAAGTTACCCACAAAGTCAGACACAGGAAACATTTGTCACAATACAAAATTCTGTCAAAATCATAAGCAGGAAAAGTAGAATAGATCACGTATCTATCATTTGAAACGTGTTATCAAAGATGGAAAAGCACCAATTTGCAACCCCAATAAAATAGTTAATTCAGGCTCATCACAAAAAGATCAGCAGTAGATGCTAAGACTATTAGAGAAAAGATTATTGTAGCACACGACATTTGAAACATACAAAGTGTCATCATGCTAGCAGCAGTAACCACAAAAAAAAAGACATGATTTTATATAAAAAGTCTTAATCAGATTCTTTTCCTCCACCTTCTGTCCCTCACAAAAGCACCTATACTATCTCAATCCCACTGTAAAAAGAAGTCCTGGAAATACCTTACCATTTCTCTACCCAGCTCTGTCCAATATGGCAGCCACTAGCTACCTATGACTATTAAGTCCTCTAATGTGGCCAGTGACTGAGGAATTAAATGTTTTATTTTAAATAATTTAAATTTTAAAAGCCACATAAGCCTAGTGGCCACTGTTTTAGATAGTACCACTGCAGGGTATACACAAACCTAGCCACGAAAGACAATATAAAAAATCACAAGCTTAAATTATGGGCAGGCTTAAGGGAAAACTTTAAAAACCTGTAAAACTATTTTATAAGCTTTTATCACCAGATAATTCTATATCAGGAATTGCCTCCTTTGAACTTTCTTATAGCACATTTTCTTGACTACAAAAAAGAAATGCTCAATAAAAGCTTGCAGAATTAAATTTATAAAGCTTTAAACCTACCCCAAAACATTGAATTACCAGGAAAACTACGGCATTTAATTAAATGTACAGGAGCACCCTGATTTAAGATGTCACTATTTTCATGACTGATTTTTAAAAACTGGTTTGCAGTTTCCATTTAAAATAATAAGCTCTGGCCAGCCATGGTGGCACATGCCTATAATTCCAGCACTTTAGGAGGCCAAGGCAGGTGGATCACCTGAAGTCAGGAGTTCAAGACCAGCCTGGCCAACATGGTGAGACCTTGTCTCTACTAAAAATACAAAAAAATTAGCTGGGCGTGGTGGTGCATTCCTGTAGTCCCAGTTACTTGGGAGGCTGAGGCACAAGAATCACTTGAGCCCGGGAGGTGGAGGTTGCAGTGAGCTGAGATGTGCTACTGCACTCCATCCTGGCCTGGGCAACAAAGCGAGACTCCGTCTCAAAAAAATAAAATAAAATAAAATAAAAAGTTGCTTGAGAACATTCAAAATGTAGTCTCACTCACAAAATGTTATTATAGGTCCCTTGCAATTACACATTAATTTTAAATCAGCTTGTCAACTTACAAAGAAGCCAGTTGGGGTTCTGACTGATAGGGATTGTATATAACCTGAAGCAATTTGGGGGAGTATTGTCATCTTACTATTAAGTCTCCCAATCCATGAACATGGAATAGTTTTCAATTTATTTAAATAGTCCTCTATTTCTTTCAACAATGTTTTATAGTTTCAGAGCACAAATTTCACATCTGTTTTGTTAAATGTGTTCCTAAGTATTTTACTCTTTTTGATGCTATTATAAATAAAATTGTTTCCTTAATTTCATTTTCAGATTGTTCACTGCAAGTATATAGAAATACTTTCATTTTCAGATTGTTCACTGCAAGTATGTAGAAATACTATTTTTTTATACTAATCTTGTATGCTATAACATGGATAAATTCATTCATTATGGAGATAGCATAGGTAGTACCTCAATTCGTAGGGCTCATTAGACTAATAAGGTAATTATTGGAGAGTACCCAGTATTCAGCCTGGCACACAGTAGGCCACTAAAGTACTTTTATTTATCTAGGACCTTACAAAGGTATCTTACTATAAAGTTGTTATTTAATACCACTTATGTGCAAAGGTCTGAATAACACAGTGACTTAAAAAACATCCTGTCCATAAGGAGCTAGAGGTCTTACTGCAGAAATAGATCATCCTTGTCCCACAAGTAATCTGTATAGACATCAGATTAAAAATGTGAATAAGATTTCCTTTATAACAAATTTACCTTTGTATACTGTTAAGAGCCTCAGAAGACCATCTACTTTTCAACCATACAAATGAGGTTCAGCCCTCCTTCTTCTTTCTATGTTTATTACTAGATTATTCCATAACTCTTCTGAACACCAGTATTACTGCAGAGTGGTGTCATGTATTGCACTTCACCAATACAATAGGAAAGTTTTAGTGTCTTGTAATTACTAGCTTTGTTTTTTCTTTCTGTGAAGCCTATTTCATGCTTTCAAATTTTCAGAAGTGAAACAAAAAGAAATGGAAAATAAAAGGAGTAAGAGATTACAATAAGTAAGGTTCCTATAGAACTGCAGTCACCAATTCTACCATTCTACAGAAGCTTACTAAAATTTTTTAACTAAAACAATTTTTTTCCAAATAGTACTTTACTTTAAACTTAGATATCTGCTTAGTGTTCCAAAGTACCATTTAAAAATCAACCAGGTCCTGTTTCTGTCTCAGCAACATTTGCTTTACTTCTAAATAATTGTTAAATTACATTTATTTGTTGGAAGAAAGACAGCCACAACCTAACCACAATTTGTGCCACAAAGTCCAATCTTAGCCCAGATCTATTTTTGGATTCATAACAGCTTGAGCTAAAGAAGAATTTCATCACATTGTTCAAGTTGGGTCATAAACAGTCTCTGAAAAGAGAAGCAAAACAACATAAAATGCTGCAGAAACCAAAAATGATATAAAATATGAAGGATTCAGGTTCAAACATCTGCTATACAAATGGAAACATAACTGTGCTCATCTTCAATCTCTACTTACCACTTTATGTTCCCAAAAAACTCTGTTACCAAACTATAACTTATTTAAATTGTACTGAAATTTATCCACTTACAAATCTATCTCCCCTTCACCCCACGTATGAGTCTCTGAGGGCAGAGAAGCCATATGTCTAACTAGATGTGTAAATTTGGAAGAGGAGTAGGATGGGTTACATAAGGCATTTCCATCCCACCCCAATACCATCTAACCTGTAAGTTCTCAAAAATGGCTTTAGTTTTGCTTTTACCATTCTAACAGTTGCCATTAGTCATTCTTTAGGTGAAGACACTACAGCCTTCAGTGAAGCACTGCTCAGACACTACATAAAAGAAATGACACAGAACAATATAAAGTTATCTGATTACCAGAGGTGATCAGTGAATTTAATCCATTTAAGTTTTAGCTGATTTACCTGATAGACAGTACACTTCTAAAACTACCTTTCTGAAGTGCTGAGCCATTTAAATGAAACCAAATTAAGGTGATTCACTCAAAAGCTGTCCAGAGAACCTGGTGGAAAAGCTAATCAATTTAAGCAAATCACAACATAAGTTTCCTTTTTTTTTTTTTTTTTTTTTTTTTTGAGATGGAGTCTCGCTCTGTCACCCAGGCTAGAGTGCAGTGGCGCAATCTTGGCTCACTGCAAGCTCCACCTCCCAGGTTCACGCCATTCTCTCTCCTGCCTCAGCCTCCTGAGTAACTGGGATGACAGGCACCCGCCACCACGCCCGGCTAATTTTTTGTATTTTTAGTAGAGAGGGGGTTTCACTATGTTAGTCAGGATGGTCTTGATCTCCTGACCTCGTAATCTGCCCACGTTGGCCTCCCAAAGTGCTGGGATTACCGGCATGAGCCACTGTGCCCGGCCCAATTTTCTTTTCCAAATTAGACTTACTTTCCTCAAACCCCATTCTGCTGCTCTAGGCTTCTGATTAGGCGAAGAAAGGGAAACAAAAATTAAAGGGAAAAGCACAATATTCAATGATTAAGAGATGTACCAAATTTCCATTTATCCAGGAGACTCAAATCATTAGAATTTTCTTTGAGTATCATGTAATGATGACTAATATTTATAAATATGATCCTAAGACATAAAGTTCTTCAAATGCCTTCAGAATTTCTGAAGGAAAACTAAATTGCATTCTAAAACAATTAGTAATCGGATGTTTAAAAAAAAAAAAAGGTAGCATGAAAGCTATCATGTTTCTCCCCATTGCCCATAGTAAACATAACCAAGAACTGAACATTGTACTAAGCCAGACTTAGGCCTCAGAATCCTTCTCATTAGACCAACCTAAAAGTAGAGACATGACCTAGAAGCATGATATAAACAGAGTAAAACAGTGATGAGCTTATGACTCGGAGTCAAAGGCCTAAGTTTAAATCTTAGTTATGCCACTCTAAAAAAGGGTGACTATATAATCTATCATCTAAAAAGCAATAGTTTTGTCACCAACACAGGACAACAGGCATATACTTTGACTGTCCCCAGCAAAACAGGGCATAGAGTCACCATATTCACAGGCCACGTGGACCATAGGCAAGTTAGTTAATCTTCAGTCTTGGATGCCACGTCTGTAAAATAACAAGGTGGAAAATTAAACCTTCAGTAACTATAAATTGCTTAGCTTTCTTCTTTTTTCACCTATATAATACTGTATTGTACGATGTTAACCCAGTGAGTTCAGAAATTCCAAGAACACTGCACTTATACAGCCCTATAAAGAGAACCCTCAAAGAGACGAAAATCTATCTTTGATAGATTCAGGATAATTTTTTTAAATCCACACTGATTCTCTGTCTTACTAAATGCTTCACTTGCAATTTCCTAAAAAAAAAAAAAAATTAGTTCAAATTCTGATACCTGGGCAATACTAAACACTTAGAATTCTATTTCCACAGCTTCATTTTTCATAGCTTCATAAAAGCACTTATCTTGTTGTGCTGTTATTGTGCTTTGTGTGTGTGGAAAACACGCCTGATGCCGGACTAAGCACTTCCAGAAGACAAGAACCACGTCTGTTCTGTTGCTATCCTCAGTGTTTACTGCAGTGCCTGGCACATAGATGGTGCTCTATGTTGGCTGAATAAATGATCAATACTTTAGAAATACAACCCCTTCCTTAACCAACCCCAACTGGTGTACATTCTCAACTCACGAAAATATTCTGTAAGGATGTATCCTCTTTTCCCATCTGAGTGTTCACACTCCTCAGGAATAACAGCAATCCAAATGTTTCTTCTCTATAGTGATGTCACCTATTTCCCGAATAAGGAACCCACCTTGAAATCCAACCAGATTTTAGGCTTTTGGGAGAGTCCCATTTTAAATCCTTACTCAGAAGCTTCTGATCCTTCACACACCATCTTAAACTTTTAGTCTTCTTTCAAAGAAGCCAGAACTGATGGCCTGAACACCCAGTTATCTCCACTCATTTCCACTTCTTTTCTCCTACCCTCAGTGAACTCGTTTCATCCAACCATAACTATAGAGCCTCTCCCTAGAAAGTAACGTATACATGACAAAGATCACTCTACTTATTATGGGAGAATCAGAATCCAATTGGAAAAAATTTAAACCAAAGCAAATTAATACAGTCAAAATTCAATGGTAAAATGGCTTTAAATTGTGACAAAGCCCCAGGGATCCCTAAGGCATTTCTAGAGTTTCTTTAAAAAAAGAAAAAAAAAAAAAGTGTAGTCAATCACAGACATGTTTGCTTTTTCTCTGCACCATTGCCCCCAGACTCAGACTGCTGTACGGGCTGGGGGTTTGGAGGCAAAACAATGAAGCATTTAACAACCTCAAAAGGTCAGAATGACATTCTGGAAACAGTCAAACTTCACTTTGGGCTACCCATTGAAGTACAGACATACCATGATACACTGCCCACCTTTAGTTCAGAATATTCTCCAGGTGAGAGGAACAAATAACTAAGGCATTTTGTATTTTGTATTCAAAAAGATGTATCTGGCTTCCAGATCAAAAATAGTCATAGAAAGTAGAAAGTTTATTCTGCATGTTTCTAAAAAAAAAGGACATGAAAACTTACCTAGCAAAGCCTCACACTTCACTATAATAAATGATCTGCAACTGACTGTGGAAAATATGTAACTTTTATACGGAAAAATACTTAGCTGTAGCAACATCAGACTGTTCTTACCCCAAGCTAAATAACAACAGCAATATGAAACTGTAAATGTCTACTAAGATAGAGTTGGAAACTTTGTGACTCCACTATCCCTCCTCCCCCAGAGTTACTTTTGCTCCACAAAAATAATTTTAGTCAGATGGGAATAGGGAAAAAACTGCAAACAGAAAGAAGTGTAGTTTCAATGTGAGTACAATATTGAGTGTCCTGAAAGCAGACAGATCCTCAATAATGTAGCTTCAATAAAAACTTCCTAAACCCTTTCTCTTTTTGTTCCTTTGAGAAAATGAAGCAATTTGCATTTACAGCTTAGTTCCTGTTTCCAAAATATCCCTTTAACTTTTTCTTTTCTCTTTTTATGGTAGGTATAAATAGCACCAAATTGTCAAATCACAGCTATTTTGTGTGCTACCTATACAAATAGGTCTGATTTCTGGCCAGTCATAAAACAATTACTGCCGAATTCCTCTGGCTCTTTGATATCCAGCTTGTCCACAGGGCTTCAAAGCTAGACTCCAGGACTTTTCTTGGGGCACTGCTGAAAAACAACCTCAACAGAAACACAGAAGATAAAATGTTCCCACTCCTATAAACACACAAAGATAGAATCCCAGAAGTAAAACAATTCAGCAGCATTGTGGTGGGGTTTTCCCCCTCACGATAATTTCAGAGTACAAGTATTTTAAATTAATTTTAGCGAAATGAATCAATGAGAATTTCTTCCCCCTAACTCGTATGGCTATTTTCTCCATTTTCAAGCCTCCAAAAATTAAGAATTACTTTGCTTTCAGAAAAATTTTCTGATTTACTAAAATAACTTATCCCATGGGAACTTACTGGGATGGAATGAAAGTTCAGCTTCTTAAGCACATAAATAACTATACAGCATAGTATTTATTCAATGTAGCAAAACTCATTCAAGCTAGAAGCTTTCAATAAGGTTAAATGTGGTCAGAATTTCAATAAAGGAATTGTATGTATGGGCAAATTATGTTTTGACTATAAATTAACAGAACTTTACTCTCACATGGCTTATAAAAAAATCTACATTTGTATATGGGATATGCGGGATGGGCGCACACACACACAAATACCTAACACATATAGCACATGCATGTGCTCAGGAGTGACAGACTATTTCCTGTTACCCCACTGCAAAAGCAATACATTTATTACAAGGAAGTAAATGTTAAATCCTGATAGAGACACTTACAATTTGGCATCTTGGAGGAGTGGCAAACGTAACATGATTATCAAATCTCCTACTGCCAGGCTCTAGTAACAATGTTTTATTAAGTTTGATATATACATATATACACACAGCATATGCACACATATATTTATACATCTCCACCTAAAAAGAGAAAGACACGTCGCTTTTTAATTCCTCCTGCCAATGGCATCATGCCAAATAAATTTTTCCTTAACCCAATATTTTTGGCAGCTTTATCATAATATGCCATAATTCCACAAATTAAGTAGTTGGCTAATATGTGGCTCTAAATTAAAAGTAGACATGATATAGTCTCCCTCTATATATGAAAGATCATTTTTAGACATATACATAAAAACAAAGACTATCTTTGCACCCAAAATCTGCCTCTAATTTCTCCTCCTCACTTTCTCTTTACCATTAGCAAGAATCAAGCACTTTTGAAACATTAATCCAGATCTGATTTTGGCAGTCTTCTATAATCTTATCGAAGAAACCACTTGGACATATTTATCCAAAGACATATAGCCACATTGTTTTTTAAAAACCTATACAATAAGTCAACTCTTATAAGGATATAGGTGAGCCTTCTAATTATAACCCAAAAACTTGGAGCCACCTGTTTATGGCTCTGATCTCAAGAACACCACTTTTACCTCTCAGGTCAAATCTGGCACCCAAAACTTGGCACTAAATTTCCTCAAAACAATGTGGTTATGTAATCTCTCAAATTTAATTATGTTTTTTCCTCTGAATTCTGTTAACTAAGGCCAAATGCATTAACATACAACAAAATTCTCAATGTGAGTGATAAAAATGCATTAAAAGTAACCTTTAATCTATGCTATTAACTGATTTTATTCTATTTTGGCACGTTTGAAGTAACTCATCTAAGGATTAGTTAGGCTTTTCTACACTTCTTTTTATCAGGACTCTACCATTCTTGATTTAGTTTTGAGAGAAAAGGGTTTGCAAAAACTATAATAATCTCACAGCTGGAGATGGCTGGAAAGTCCGTTAGTACTCATTGTGCCCTTAATTTGCAGGAAGCCTTTGTGCTCTTCTACTCCTCGTTTTACATGCTGAGCAGTTTTCACTGATAAAGTACTTATAGACCAGTTATTTTAGATTAATGAAAAGCCCAGTAAAATTTTATGTACAGTGGCTGTGAACTTTCTCTTTAAAATGCTGAAATGTATCTTCAGAGTCTTGATTACACGAAAATCTTAACCCTGGTAATTTGCCTCAATAGTTTTCATGTGAATAGGCAAAGGCAGTCTTTAAATTGTTTAAGAAGTATTATTTTCAAACACAGAAGGTATCCAAAATTTCATACTATGAATTCAGATTGAATGGCTGAAGCCTCAGGGCAAACACACTGATTTAATCACATAGCAGTGGGTTTCAAAATCTTGCCCTCTTCAGACTTAACAATAAAGTATTTCCCTGCCCTTTAAACCTATAGCAATAATGCAAACACATTATACAGAAGGACCCAACATTGTTGAAATTTTGTTGGGATTTTTAACATTACAACATCAATTCCAGGAATACATGGTGTCGTTCTAACTCTACACTTATCCAAGATGAGATTTTAAAGTCAATGAGTTAGTATTTCCTCTGAACTTCAAGCCTAAAAAAGGACATTTAAATATCCAATTACCAAGGATTACAAGTCAAACTCAATTTTCACAGTTTTCTAAAAGTCTTCAGATACAAAAAAAAGAGTCTAACTTTAAAGAGTCTAAGTTGAAGTTTTTAAGTATGTACCAATATAAGCAAAAATGTTGAGATTTGTTATATTCCAAGACATGAAAATATCATCATGTTAAAATTACTCATTTTCTGCTATACTACCTTCCTATAAATCAGAAATTCAAATCATAGTCATATAGATTCATATCGAACACAGCTAGCATATCTGCAAAGTAGAAATGATAGTGTCTGAAACTAATAGGGTTAAACAATTTATTTTGTGAGGCCACTGGCAAAATCTACAGCAGCTGTCTAACTTTGCCTTTAACGATCATAGCAAAAGCTCAAGGAAGTGATCCAATGCAGCACTGGTCTTTAGTAACCAGATCGTTTCTATTTCATTTTCAGCCAACGGAATGGATAACGAAAACAAAATTATGCCTCAGTCAGTACGTTTACTTGACAAGCTAATTTTTAACAATGTTAAACTTTTATTCACATATATGGCCAGAAGTAAGTTGTATCTTTTTTGGGTGTAGATAATCTTAATAACTTTTAAATACTGGCTACACAAGATAAAACTTCAGATGGCTATCACTTCTTTAAACTCACTTATAAAAACTACTGGAAAATTTTTTAGCTATTCAAGAACATACTAAGCTAAAAAATAAAAGGCAAACGGTTAGTCATTGCTGTAAACTGTTGAGCCACAGATGTTTGATTCTTTCAGTGAAGAAAACTGCAGGATTTATACCATTTTATATAAGACCTAAAACAACTGTATAATGATTTTTATAAAAGAAACAAACTCAATTCCTCAAGGATTACAATTTCCTACCAAAAACTACTTACACTGTTCAAAATAAACCAAAAATAGCTCTCTCATTACATATCATCATCTGGTTACTATCAATGTATCTATTCCTACATTCTTTTTTACTTAGCCTGAGGAAAACAGGTATTTCAGACATCTAGCTAATCGGGACTTATAAATATTTATTTATTTATAAATATTTTTATAAATATTTATAAAGAATGTGAATAAGGGAAACAAAGTAATTTAAATAAATGACCCAACAAAGTTACGTTTATTACTCTAGTTAATAACCACGGGTTCATACTAGAAAGAAGCTGCAAGATAATTTCAAACTAAGTTATGTTGGAATAGGTATGACTACAACATTCCCCATTTCGATATTTATGACAACATGCTCCATTTCAATATTTATGATGCATATGTAAATCTATTGTCTTACTCAAGTAATTTGCCTAAAGAGCAATTTTAATCCACTATTTAACATAATTCCAATCATGTTTACTTTCACAAAGGTTTGGCCCAGAACAATTTTAGTTAGATTTTAAGCTAGTATAACATTTATACTATACGCCACAGGTAAGAGATCCTAATTGATTATAAATATATCAAATATACTTTCTGATTATGAGTCCTATATCATCATTTTATACTATCTTAAGTAGAAGAAATCTCACTTCAACTATTAAGCATTTGAAGACAATTACTAAGTGTTGGTTTTGTAAAGGAGTACAAATTACTTAAAATTTAATAATTAAAGTACATGCACAAATGGATATTCCTAAATTGACACACTTACGAATGGCTTACTGGTTTTAAAAAGTAACTCCCAAATGCTGGGTTAATATGTTTCACTTTAAGGACTTAAACCATAACTTCTTCAAATAAAATTAATCAGTTTGCAAGTAATTAATGATGAGAATTCAATAATGTAAAACTATCCCTGTGTATTCTCTATGGCTGGGAAATTTAGCTGGTTATGTTCCTATAATACACTTAGTGGGTCTTGGAGCCCACTGCCTGTAAAATCTCCCATGGAGATTCAAGACCACCCATTGAAAATAGTACAACATTATTGCCTCCAGCAAGAAGCTGGTACATAGGACTGGTTATTCAAGTCTTTTAAATACTATTTTATTGAGGGATTGCGGGAGGTGGGGGAGGGGTGAAGGGGGATTCATGAGTGGATGGGGGAGGAAAACTAAGAAAAAAACAGTAATTTCTAAAGCAGAGGTTCCTGCTGTACCCCCTTCACCCACCCGTACTTTTAAAACAGCTACATAAACAAAGTAATAAGTGCTCAATTTCAGAGAGAATTACATTATACTCCATTTGACCAGGCTACAAAGTACTTTTATTTGAAAAGCTGCTTCTGCTCTGTTATAAACAATTTTACTCTGCACCAATTTCAGACAAGAGAAGATGGCTAGGGAGTGTGGGAGGTGGAGTTAGGAAAAATTCACTCAGTGTCTTTCAATGCCTTAAATAGTTGATCCAATAAAGATCCTTTAGAGAAAACTTTAAGTCTATTTTTTTTCTCCAAGTAAGCAAATCATACAGGAGGGCTTTTCTTTTCTAGGGTACTGCACCCTGTCTCTTTAAATTCCAGGCCTGCCCCATTTCCCACGCATTCAATGAAAGCCCCACGTTTGCTGGCCTCCAGCCCACAATGTCAAGTAGTTCTCTTGCTATTGAATTTCAAGATTATTCTTTTGGATCATTTGCCCTTTAGTTTTAAGCACGCCAAAGCAAAAATAATGTCTTTCTACAATAACATAAAGAAAACTCAGAGGTCTTTACAAGCCTACAAGTAGAGAACACCTTGTCCTCTGGTTCCTCTTTCACTGCAAAATATGCTCCCACTCCATATGCTCCAAATAAGGGCCATTTGTACTCTATCGTCATCTACCATAGTTTTGTCTGTCCTATAACAAAATTTTATGAGTATTTTTATTTCATTTGGTGCCAATTTGGAATCTCTTTGCAATACTCAAACCAGGTCTTCGTATTGCTCAAACTCTCCACTCCTCAACTTGGTCTCTGGGGTATTTGGTTATAACAAGTTTTAAAACAATTATTTAATTTTAAAACTATTATTTTATTTTTGCAGTTAATACATTTATATAAATCAATTTACTAATAAAAGTAGCAAATAAATATTGCCATCTGTAGTCACTGTGCCAAAGAGTACATTTTCGTCATTCTTGTACATACCTTAATCCTGAAGAAAGGATTCCAGGCCATTATAAATCACATTTAGAATTCTCTCAAAAGGAATAGACATAGTTAAGCAGAAATTTGTCAGCAGAACTAAATTAAGTTCATGGAATATAATCTTATTCCAAATGCTAGCAAATAGAATTTGAAGTTGCAATTGTATTCAAGCAGCTAATAAGAAATACCCAGATCACAAACATCAATGTTTACATTTCACAAACATTCTAAGGTAGAGTTAATCTAATTGGAATGTATGGATTTTGTAAAATTATCTACTACTAAAGGGAAACGCCCTTATTTTTATTTGACATATAGCTTTGCTATGCATTAGTGCACAGCACACTTTTAAAGTTTAATGTCAAAATGCAAATGTGTTTTCTCACAGATTATAAAATCATGGACTTATTTAGATAAATTTTAGATTGCAGAGAGACCTTGGAGACAACTAAAATTAACCTCCTCATTTTGCAGAAATCATTTTTAGTTATGTTTAAGGAATATTCATATCAATCTGCATTGTACATAAAACATGAAATTATGTACTAATTTCCCTTTGTAAAAACCTCTAGATATTTTTGCAGCTTATATATGAAATATTAATAAAATCATCTTAGTATCAAAATAGTTTGTATTTATGGAATTATGTATGAATTCTCCATCCAAAAAGGACCACTTCTTTCTCTGCCCCAAATCTTTTTTTTCTCTATGCCTTATGTTTGGTACTTGTTTTGGTACTTTTTATTTCTTAAAAGTTCATATCTAACTTCCAAATTGTATACAAAGATGCACAAACTGGAAATGAGTCTTTTATTTCCAATTATCAATACTATTTATTCTTCAATATAATCACCATATACCGAAACAACATGATAAGTCTTTTTATTTGTAGTTGATTTTTAAAGTCAGATGTAGGCTCTAGAAAAATTTTTAACACTACACAGCAAGATAGACATATTAATTATCAAAGTTATCAAAACTCCACAGGAAAAAACGACCAGAACTTTTCAAAAACATTCTTTACTACTCCAAAAATGTATACTGTACTGATATATTACACATGGTATCTTTCTGTTACCAAGACTATCCTGTATGAATACACATTTATAAATCAGGTTAATCTCATTACTTGTATAACTTCAATACAAAATGTTAAGAAAGGTAAGAACATTATCTACATGTCTCCATTTAAAGCTTACGATCAACTTATGAAACATCATGCAAATACTCATAGTAACATTAAAGGAAAAGACTCAAAACCACAAGGTGGCAAAAATGTCAAATAACAAAATTTGAAAATGTTTCTTGGGAAAAACAGTCTTAATCACGTTCCAGATTACTTTTAGAAAAAACTAAAAATCCTATTGTAAATGTGCCCATATATACATTTAAATACTAGTTTTACTGTCACATAATATGAGTCATTCAAGAAAACTTGAAAAAGTCAACAAATTTTACTGACAACAGTAGGAAGTTCCTGATATCCCACCTCCCAGAAATCACTTACATTAATATTTTATGATAGCATTTCTTCCCATCTTTTCAGTGACGTATTTTTATCTGTCACGTGCTTCTCAAAAGGTGGGGTAAAGATGAACAAATCTAGCCATTCTAATACAGAAAATGAACTAAATCAATTACGTTAACCTAAAAAAGATACTCTGTCAAGAAGCATTAACTATAAGCTCTTGTGTAGCCTTTACAACATAAGAAAATTCCTATTTATTTGCAGCTCTATTTTAAATGTCTGCATTTGTGTATTTTTGGATAAATTAAATTATTGGCTCTAATCAACTGCTTGACAATTTCCTTTATAGAATTGGAATGCTAACTAGAATTATTTTCTTCTTTGACCTAAAAGTTATATAGCATGTTACAACTGAAGAGTAGAAAGGTACTTGCTTTTCAGAACAACTTCAATTGAGCATTTGAATTATTAAATAGAAAAACCCTATTTATTCTTATACGTATGTATACAAGTATGTTGGATGATTAAAGATTTCATATACTTTCTTCTAACCTGTTTACATGATAATATGGACAGTCCTCAATTAGCTTACATGGGCAGTCCTCAAATATTATTCTATCAATAATATAATCACAACTAATATCTGGTAAGCGATACTTCAGAAAAGCAAATTAAGTGACAAAATTTCAAGGTCTATTTTATTTAAAAGACAAAAAAGCATGAAAAATCCAAAGATCTAATGGCATGATCAAGAGCCATGTTTGAGGAAGAAGTTTCCTATCAACACTGGGTGGTCTTCTGAGTTCTTGAAATGCTCCAACCTACAAGTAGTTGATGGTTGAGGTGAATGGCACAATATGATCAGAAATTAACTTTTACAAGTGTAACTTAATCTCTTATTTGGTGAATTACTCATGTTATCTTCTACTTCCCTATTACTGCAGCAAGTCTTTCACCCATTTCACTGTCCATCCATCATAAGAAAAGATAAAATTTCAATACACTGATGTTCATATATCAATATTTTATTTTCTCAAAAATATCATTCTCCAAACTACTACTTAGGAAGAGTGAGAAATTAAATACACCACATGTCTATTGTCTAGCATGATAACCACTATAGCTATTTAATAAAGGGTACTTATTATTTCATTGTTATAAAAACGCTAG